>NC_140077.1:52114744-53519848 GCF_964194135.1 Talpa europaea
TTTACTGCCCAAGTTTGAGTTGATGCACTTCGTGACATACATCTTACATTAATGCAAAACAACTTTGTTATGTGCTTGCTTGCTATTTGTCACAAACTCTGCTGAGAAAGAGGACTGATGTTAGTTCCCTGGTCTCATGGAGCTGCTGGGCTTATGGACAGTAACGAGGGATGCTCTGCAGTGCTGCAGTAGAGGGGAGCAGTGTTAAAACCACAGCACCAAGCCCCCCACCCCTCACCCCGAGCCTGCTGAAAAGGACCTGGAACTCTTTGGTACCTGACGGCGCTGAGATTGGAGCAGAGGAAAAGACACAGCATGGGTGACAAGCCAGCCTTGTTGCAGCAAAGTAGGAATGTGGAAAGAAACAGATACAAGAGAGAAGATAGGCAATAAAAAGTAGATATAGGTACTACATGGAGTGCAGATGCAGAGAACAGAGAAGAGAGCATGTGAAGTGGAATCATTCCCCTTTGTTACCAAGCATGGAAAAAAAAAGAAAGTGGTTCTGGCCCTCTGTGTGTGGTGTCTCTGAGAGCATGGCTTGGTTTTACAATGTGTTATAGAAGGCAGCCACGCAGCTATGCCAGACCATGCAGTCCTCAACTCTAGTGGACACCCACTGGATACCCTCAGGACCATGAGACAGCATCAGGGATGACACCCACTCATCCCAGAGGCTGGGATTTAGAAGGATGAATTTCAATCCTCAGGATAAGATTTGATTTTTTTTTTTTAGATTTATTTATTTATACAAGCACTGGGTACAGTCAGAAGTGTGGGAGGGTGAGAGAATTCACCAGAGCTAAAGCGGGGAACAGAACAGGCAGACTGACAAAATACACTGCTGAGGGGAGCAGCGGGCATGGCAGGAGAGGCCTGTGCACCATGTGGGACCCTTGTTGGCGGCCGGGGATCGAACTGGCATTGCAGAGGCTGTGGATAGCTTCGCAGCCCAGCGCTCAACCGCTGCGCCACCAGGGGATGCCCTTGATTTTTTTTTTTTTTTTAAACGAAGCATGGAAACACTTAGTAAATTTTCACTTCTACTAGGAAAAAAAATGTTTTAGGTTTCCAGTTCTTAGAAGAGTGGTTCTTATTTAAGGATATACAGTAGCCTCTCTGCCTCATACTATAACCTTTCTGCCTTAACAGTCTGAAGGAAATTCGTGCAAAATAACAAACCAATTGATATCACACCCAGTTCTCATATAATGGTGATACTACTTACTGTACTAGCTACAAGACTATTAAACAGATTATCTTTGTTACGTAAGCAGCAGCGAATTGAGTGGCTAATGTCTCATGTGCAGGCTTGCATTTTTGGGTGATTGTTTTGTTTGCTGTGGAATAAGGTATTTCTTAAATTGACAGGAAAGGTGGCCAGCCCAGGCCATGTTAGTTTCATTCATGCTAATAGCTGCCCTTGCTGAGCCTGGCAGTGGGAGGACTGTTGTGATCGCTCTGGTTGGCACCTGGTGGGTTTTCTGTGTTATTTTGAAAGTGCAAAGAACAGCCATGTTTTTGAGCATCCCTTGCATTAAGAAGAGGAAGTTTGAGTGATGCCTTCAAACCTACTTTGAAGTTTGATATCAAATACTAAGTTCAAAATATGGAAATCTTGAAAACTTTTTTATTAAACATTTTGTATTATATCAATAACCCACTGCTTTCAAGAAAATTTGGAACACACAGAATAACAAAATTAAAAAAAAAAATCTTAGACTCACCCCCAAACAACTGTTACTGATAATTTATTTTTTAAATAAAACATGACCTATGTCTCCATGTTAAGCTGCATTAGACTACAACCAGACATAATCATTATTAACACTGCAGAGAGCTTGGTGGGAACTTGGTTCTAACAAATCCTAGAGAATGTTTGGGTCACTTGAGAATATTGGACATAGCATCCTACCTACTGCTTATACGGGAGAGGTGGAAAAAAGCCTCAGGATAGCCAGAAGTGGGCAGTTTGGGACATTGAAATTAGGCAACCTAGGCATAATGTGCAGGATGCCAAAGAAACTTCAACAGCCTTTTTTCAGTGAGTTAACCTGTTTGGCCATCCAGGAGCCTTCAGAATATTATGCAACCAACTGAGAAGTCCCAGCTCCAGACCTGTGAAGCTAGAGTCTGTTCTGTCAGCACAAATAAGTTTCTCTGTAAGAGGGAAAAAAAAAAAAGAGATGAAAAAATGCCCCAGAATTCCTTGCTTGAACCCATTTCAATTAAGAACAGAAACTTACCAAACCGTATTCCTTGTTGACAGACTTTATGTGCAGTGTCAGATAATACTTGTCACATAGATCAATTTGTATAAATGTAACTTGACAGATGAGAAAAGTTTCAAAATTTATTTCCTATGTTGAGAAAGAGGCATCTCGTCATAATCCAACAATATGCATTTTCTGCTCATGCACTGAAGACAGAGTTTACCTGTTCAGTTGAAGAGCATGCTGTCCTGCAGTAAGGGCAGTAACATCCAGGGATCTGGACATCCTTGGTGGCACAAGGGGTTGAGCACAGCCCTGTGAAGCTATCCACAGCCTCTGCAGCACAAGTTTGATCCCCGGCCAGGGAGCTGACCACATGGAGTAGCATACCTCTCCTGCCTCACCCACTGCTGTAATTCATTCAGTCAATCTGTCTATTCTGCTCCCCACTCTTTGTCTCTGGTGAATCCTCTTACCCACCCACCACCACCACCCCCCACCCCCTAAACCTCTGGCCTATACCCCAGTTCTTATATGCATAAAAATAGATAAATCTTTAAAAAAAAAAATCCAGAGATCTTGTACTGAGATTACCGGCTCTTTTTTAAATTGCTTGAACTCTGTTCCTTTATGATCAGAACAAGAATTTGGTTGATAATTTAAACATTCTTAGCTGAATATACATAGAAAATGAAAGGCCAAGTAATTCCAATTTCTTATGTAAGGAAATGGGACAGGTGAGGTCATGACTAGAATGAAATGAATTATCAAGAAAGCTTCCATTTTGGGTAATGTTATTTTCTCTGTAATATTATTTTCTTAAAGAAGCTAAGTTCTAGACTGTTGGTAGCCACTTATGTGATAGTGTATTTGCAACATAGACTATGTATATGTGTAGGTACACTATATATACATAAATTTGTGTGTGTATATACACTATATACATATATTAGTATATCCATATACCATCATATGATTTCTCACCTATATACTCTTGCTACAGCCAAAAAATATACACCCAGTATTTGAAATATGCGTTCCATCAGTGGTGATTCTTTGGTAAGAGTCATATATGCAAATTTGGGTAATGCTGTGCTGATATCAAAATGATGAAAATTGAATTCTGGAAGCCTTATAAATATGAGTAATTTTATGTGTTTCAAAAATGGTCATTTCTCAGAATCACTGAAAAAAAGCAATATTTATTGAGATGTAAACTATGAAATAGTACCAGTTTAACATACTAATACTTTCCTGAAGTTATATCCATTTCAAAGAACAAATCGGATTTTTATAGAAATACAATTTTGGAAGAAGAGGAGGTGGTATAAACTGCAGTAAAGAAGGTTAACTCTGGGATGTCAGGAAAATTCTCAGCCTTTCCAAATAGCTAAGCCATCACTATCTTTATCCTTCTGAGAGTATATTGACTCATTCTGTGTTTTATATGTAAATTAATATCCTAAATGTATTGATGTACAGTTAAATTATAGTAATATAGTATACAGGAACTTGTTTAGAAGATTATATCCAAATTTTTTTTCTATTTTAAAAATAGTAAATATTCTTTTTTAAAAATGTGTGCAGGCAGGAGAAACGGAATATAAATTATCACCAATGCTACATTTACCTGAGGAACAACCAGGTTTCTCTTGTTAGGTAGTTCTTTATGATTTTTTTGGCTCCTCTTTCCCTTTTTTTGCTCTATCAGTTTATTTCTGATGCATGAAGGTAAATTTCTTTTCAACTGTAATTTTTGACCTCCTAAACTTGAAAGTGACCATGCAGAGCCCTTTTGCTTTTTGTTGAAAAACTTCTATGGGCTCTTTCTTCCTCAGCATTGCATGAGCCATGGTGATGACCTAGAACTTGTTTTTCATTCTGAATCTAGCAGCAGCTTGATTAATCAAATAGGTTCCTTGGGGACTCTGTGGTCTATGAACACCTGTCTTAACTCATCTGTAACACAAATTGGCGGCTTGATTTCTTTAGAAAAAAGTATTTTCCAGAAGGCAGGGATCAGATATCTTCTAGTTGAGGATGATTGCCAAGGTTGAGCACAATTCCACTGATCACCTGAATGGATGCCAACAGAGGCAGTGTTCAAGTTGTACTTGTCTTTGTTCTAATTTGTAAAGGCTTTAATGTGTGTTCTCAGCTCCTCATGTCAGTTGCACCCAACATATTTTAATATATCCCCCGTGAGTCCTATTATGTCTCTTTCTGTGAATATATACATGTATACATGTAACCTTAATGAATTCAGTTGTACTGACGGAGTAGGAAAGAATGAAGTAAAATCTTTTATTGCATGTACTCTTATGTGGAGAAAAAACTGCCTTAGTCTGTTTGGGCTGATATAGTAAATACCACAGCCTGGATGGCTAGCAAACAACAGAAATTTGTTTATCGCAGTTCCGGAGGCTGAAATTCAGGAGCTGGGTGCCAGTATGATGGAGTTCTGGTGAGGGCCATCTTCTGGGTTACAATCTGCTGGCTTCTCTATAATTTTTCTGATTGTGATTTAGTTGTTTTCCTGAATATTGTACTTTTGCTTTTCCCAGATGATGCTGCTATACCTCCAGGGTCACCACCTTGAATGTCCATGATACTGCATAATAAATTGTTACGAAATTGGGTGAACTATTAGTGACCTTCAGATAATCTCTAACCTGGAAGATTTGGGGTGATTGTTATATTAATTCCTAATAGCTGCTTGTGTTCCTAGGACCTGCATTTAAAAAAAAAAAAATCTCATCAACCAAGAGTTTGGTTAATGTAGGTCTTAGAATACTGTTAATTTTTTTTTTAAGATCTATTTTTTATTTATACATACAAAAACTGGGGTATAGGCCAGAGGTGTGGGGGGTGAGAGGAATCACCAGAGACAGAGTGGGGAACAGAACAGGCAGATTGACTGAAATAAACTGCTGGGGGGAGCAGTGGGCAAGTCAGGAGAGGTCTGCTGCGCCATGTGGGTAGCTCCCTGGTAGGGATCGAACTCATGCTGCAGTGGTTGTGGATAGCTTCCTAGGTTGTGTCTTAACCCCTTGCACCACCAGGGAGGCCCCTGTTAATTCTTTTTCTAAACATTGCATATACTCTGTACATCTTTAAGCACTTGTTATGATACAGTGTAGCAACCCTTGAGTCTGTGTTCTGTTTATATGGCAGCTTTCATTTTATGGGCTTCCCCTAACCCCCATTATTTTGGATTAGATGCAATAGTTTATGTCTTTCAAAATTTTAAGTTAGATATTTGAGATTTTAAAAATATTTTTCCGGAGAAATGATAGTAATAGACTAAAACTGTTCAAAGTAGATTGTAAGGAACTACTAAAATCTTTCCAAATTCTATAGTTGAGCCTGGTAAAGTTTTTGCTGAGCATTCCTATGCTTCCATTACTGTCCCCATCTTAGTATCATCTAATTCTCTTTACATGGGAAAAAGTTACAGTGTGAAAGACTTGTAGTGCTTTTGGGAGCCATCTTTCTGCTGCCCCTAACATTTTTGCCTGGTGGAGATGGTGGAAGTGGGGTGGGGCCGGGGGGAGACCAAGAGAGGGGAGAGGGAGGTGGAGGTGGGGTGGTCTACCTACTGAGAAGATGCTGAGGATGACCAAATTCAAAGGAGCCAGCTATATTTTTATATACTAAGTTTATTAGTTGATGAGGTGTTCTATATTTAATTTGGGATCATAAGAGCTCTTTTGGTCTGATGTTAATTAACCTGCAATGAGAAGGAGAACTTCTGCAGAGGAGTAAAGAATTTGGCAGTTCATTGAACTAACTTAATTATAAAGCAGTCTTTCAAATGAATATTCTACAAATCAGCTATAATCTATCCACTGGTGCTGGATGCTCACAGAATAAGCAGTTGAGTTAGCCTGGGAATTTGATATTTGGCAGTGGATAAGTGGGTTGCTTGAATATTGACTTGAAAGTGATCAGAAGGATAAAATATTTTAGCTACACGAAAGTGAGGTTTGAAGGTAGAATGGGGCCTCCCTGGTGGTGCAAGGGGTTAAGGCACAACCTATGAAGCTATCCGCAGCCACTGCAGCACCAGTTTGATCCCCGACCAGGGAGCTGCCCACATGGCGCAGCAGACCTCTCCTGTCTCACCCACTGCACCCCTCAGCAGTGTATTTCAGTCAGTCTGCCTGTTCTGTTCCCCACTCTGTCTCTGGTGAATCCTCTCACCCTCCTGCACCTCTGGCCTGGTATACAGTTCTTGTATGCATAAATAAATAAATCTTTAAAAAAAAAAATAAAGGTAGAATGTATAGCATGACTATAGTTGATAACTCCGTATTATATAATTAAAATGTGCAAAGAGAGTTGAACTTAAACATGCATGTGTATCACTAATATATATCATATTTTATACATATGATGCTGGCTGTGTTAGCCAGAAGGGTTGAATCCTTCACAATGTGTGTGTGTGTATAAAATCATCATCATGCACATTTAGTTTTTATTTGTTAATTATACCTCAATGAAACTGAAATTAAAAAATAAAACAAAAGAAAGTAGTAGTTAAATATCATTAGGAAGGTGAAAAGGAAGTATTATATAGAGACCAGCATAAAAAAGCAACATGTCACTGGACTGATGTTTCCATTCAAACAAGAATACAAGCTTATTACCCTGGAATCTTAGCCATCATCATCATCCCTCATATGCTTATCTTTAACTTCTCTGCCCTTTAATATTACTGAGAGCTTCTCAGGAATGCTGAAAAGTTGAGATTTTTATTTTATTTTATTTGTTCATTTTTTTTAAAGATTTATTTATTTATTTATACAAGCACTGGGTACAGTCAGAAGCGCCAGAGGGTGAGAGAATTTACCAGAGCCAGAGCGGGGAACAGAACAGGCAGACTGACGAAATACACTGCTGAGGGGAGCAGTAGGCACAGCAGGAGAGGTCTGCGCACCATGTGGGACCCTTGCTGGCGGCCAGGGATCGAACCGGTGCTGCAGAGGCTGTGGGCAGCTTCGCAACCCATCGCTCAACCACTGCGCCACCCGGGAGGCCCAAAAGTTGAGATTTTTAAAACTGAAAAAAAAAAAGACAGGAAGCCTGTTTTCTAAGGCTAAAGATAGTATGGACTCCTATAGCACCACTAGTCTATGTAATGAAGTAGCCAAGAATTTAAGCTGCTGAGCTGGGATTTCCAGTATTGTCTGCTTTATGGATAAATTAAATTCGTAAAAATTCAAATTTCACCCCCAGGAAATGGGCAGTAAATTGATAGCTGGTAGCTCAACCAACAGGTACTAAAAAAGAATCTGAGATTCATGTATTTTTTTTTTTTTAGATTTCTTTATTTATACAAGCCCTGGGGTACAGGCCAGAGGCGTGGAAGGGTAAGAGAATTCACCAGACTGCTGAGGGGAGCAGTGGGTGAGACAGGAGAGGTCTGCCGCACCATGTGGGAATCTCCCTGGCCAGCCGGGAATCAAACTGGTGCTGCAGAGGCTGCAGGCAGCTTCACAGTGTTGCGTTCAACCTGCTGCGCCACCAGGGAGGCCCCATGTATTTTTTTTTTTTAAGATATATATATATTTTTAAAGATTTATTTATTTATACAAGATTGATTGATTGATTTATATAAGCACTGGGTACAGTCAGAAGCGCGGGAGGGTGAGAGAATTCACCAGAGCCAGAGCGGGGAGCAGAGCAGGCAGAAGGACCGAAGTACACTGCTGAGGGGAGCAGCGGGCGGCAGGAGAGGTCTGCGCGCCATGCGGGACCCTCCTCCAGTGGCCGGGGAGCAGCCGGGGATCGAACCGGCGCTGCAGAGGCAGCGGGCAGCTTCGCAACCCAGCGTTCAACCGCTGTGCCACCGGGGAGGTCCTAAGACATATTTTTATTTATGCATACAGGAGCTGGGGTGCAGGCCAGAGGTGTGGGGGATGGTGAGAGGATTCACCAGAGACAGAGGGGAACAGAACAGGCAGATCTACTGAAATATACTGTTGCAAGGAGTAGTGGGCAAGACAGGATAGGTCTGCTGCGCCATGCAGGTTAGCTCCCTGTCTGGGGATCAAACTCATGTTGCAGTGGCTGGCGATAGCTTGATAGCGATAAACATTAGCTCCTGCACCACCAGGGAGGCTGATTCATGTGTGTTTCAACCTGTCTTCCTGCTCTCAGACCCTGCAAGCTCTCAGACTCACAAAGGCATCCTTACTTTCCAGCTATCTACTGTCTCCCACTCTGTTACTCACAAGTATTGTTAGCAGAGGAGGCAGGCTCATGATGTACCTCAAGTACCTATTTTTTCTTTCAAGATCCTCTGTACTTGCTGGTTGGACAGGACCTACCTTTAGGTCACAAGGTGATGAACATCTTTTTTTTAATCCTGGGGTGTTTCCTTGCCTGGGTTTTACCATGTCCAACACCTGTGGATTCCTCAGTTCTGAAATAAAAGGGTAGATATAGATGATTTCTCTTGCTAATTCTGCCTCTAAAACTCTGGGACTGAACTAGCTTAGCTTGGAAACAGCTGCTATATGGACATTGGTGAGAGTAATAGAATGGGTAGCCCTGAAAGGGACCTCAATGTCATCTGGACCAACTTTTTCATTTCATAGATGAGAACATTAAGACTTACAGTGGCTGAGTACCTGCTGAAAACCAAGTAATTAGAAAGTTATACATAGGGAATGACAACTTTGACTTGATTTTGTTTTTGTTTTTGTTTTTTTTTGGAGTTATTGATTAGCATTCTGCATGATTAAAATTCAAAGTAGTTGGGCTTAAGTTTCTCAAATAGATATGTTACTACAAAGTGATGTCTTGCTTGAATTTTCACTTGCATACCAGTGACCCCCTATAAAGTTTCATTCTTTCTAAAGTAAAATTTCAGAACTAGATGCACTTAAAGCATCAGTGCCAGAAAATTGCCAGCTTTTTTTTTTTGTTTTTCAGTTTTCTTAAGTAAGGGGATCCTAATGGTTCAATCAAAAAAATCAAATTAACAAAGTTTAAGTGACTTCCTATTCTCAATAAAACTTTTTCCTTCCTTTAGTTGAGACGAGAGAAGATTGACCTTGAAAATACCTTGGAACAAGAACAGGAAGCACTAGTTAATCGTCTCTGGAAAAGGATGGACAAACTTGAAGCTGAAAAGCGGTTTGTTTAGTTTTGCAGTTTGGTCTGTGTGTGTGTTGGGGGCTGGGGGGGGGGGGCTACACCTCTGGGTGTGATGGAGGAATATCAATGAGGCACTTTAATTCCTTGGTTGGTGCTTGTCATTTTCTCTTGCAAAATGAAAAATTTTGAAAGCCTTTGAACTACTATTGGTCACCTCATTTTCCCCCTTTTTTTACTGTTTCAGAAGACTTTGTTTTCCTTTGGTGTAAAAAGAATGACAGAATTCACCTTTAAATTGTTCTGAAAGATAGTAGTAGACTCAAATGTCACCTTACTGAGTTGGCTTTCTCATTTGTTTTCTCACATGCTTAGGATATATGCATTATGTGCATCTCTAGAAGGCATTTTACCAGGAAGACTGAGATTTTATTAGAAAAATTATGTTTGAAAATTTAGTGTAAAGAACACTGGTCTGTATTTAAAGTTGGGATACTTTGAGTTCAGTATATGTACATGAATGTGAAATGTCATTCAACAGCAAGAAATTCTTGAATCTCTTTGTACCAGATATTGTGTAACTTTTACTTTGCAGTACTGCATACATCGAGGTGGAAGGGACAGGGTTTAAAGAATGGCAGAGAGGTTCTCTATACAGGATATGTGTATGAATGTATAGAAGGGAGTTTCTGAACAGTATTTATGAATGTTTCATCAGGATCATGTTTGTTAACCAAATTTTTTTCCATAAGTATTTAGTTTGGATGAATATCCATAAATGGAGTTCATCTCTACATTGGTCAGCCACATACATATCACAGGCTTTAAGAAAAGTGAAAATTAGAAACATGTTTACAAGGAAATATTAAGCTGTAGTAGAATCAGCTCTGTTTTGCATCATTGTAGTGATACCGATTTGAGGTATTGTAGTGACACTAATAAATTGAATGTCGTAATGTAGGGGTCACTGCAATACATAACAGTTTTCTTAATAAGAGCAAACCTGAACGTAATTCACAATTTGCACTTAGTCAAAGTCAAAGGTAAAAAGTTAGAGGAAAACAAGTCACGTCACCCAGTAACTTAAAAGGAGTTATAGAGCTATGTTGTTAGTCTTTTGAGAACTCACTTGGAGGTTTTATATATGTTAGAATCAAATTATTGCACTGAGTAATAGGTCATTTTGTAGGTCAAAAGCTGTCAAATGTATTTTTATGTGATTCAAACCAAAAATAATTGGAGAAGGTGGCATCAGTAATGATTAACCCTGTAATTTAGGTATTTTTTTTGTTGTTTTTTTTTTTTTTTTTCATTTTTATCCCTGCTGTGGCCTGAAGCAAAGGGCCTTCAGCAGTTTGTGGTGCCCTCAGGATTATTTTTTTGGGAGGAAATTTTAGAAGTTGAGTCTCTTCACGTGATGCCATTCTCCGGGGATATTCATAGTACGTAGCACTTAAATTTCAACCCTTAGCACTGAGAGAGTGAAATTCCTTTAGTATGTCCGTGCCCTCAGACCAACATGTTGAACATCTGACAGCAGATAATTTTGAGTGCTTCTGTATGCCAGACATCATAATCAGAAGCAAATGTTAGAGAATTTTTAGTAATGCTTAATATCAGTGGCTAAGAAAAGAAAAAAGTAGGATGAATCCTTTGGTACTTACTAGCTTTTGACCTAAATATCAGGTAAAGGCATCCAGAAGCCAGCATAAATGAGCAGGAGGGGCTTGCTATTAAAACAAACCCCTAGCTAGTAACTTCTTTGGTCTTTAGAAGGCAAACTTTTTTATTGTTGGAATTTTTTCTTTTTAATGAAGAATCCTGCAGGAGAAATTAGACCAGCCAGTTTCTGCTCCCCCATCACCTAGAGACATCTCCATGGAGATCGACTCTCCAGAAAACATGATGCGCCACATCAGGTTTTTAAAGAATGAGGTGGAGAGGCTGAAGAAGCAACTGAGAGCCGCCCAGTTACAACGTACGTAGCTTTTAGTCTTTTGTCCGTGGAATTAATGCATTTACCAACTACAGGGTTTCATCAATATTTACAGTTGAATTTCCATGAATCAAATTAATACTGAATTTAATTGCCAGTACATATTTATATAAGTATGTATAATCCTGGAATACATTTTTTTTTTTTTAGTATTAATTTAAATTAGATTTTGAAGTATTATAGTCAGGCAGAGCAAATAGTGTAGAGTACAAGCTATTGATTCAATTTCAGGAGGAGATTAATTTCTGAGCATTTTAAGTCAGTAATACATTTGTTTGGGCCTTCCTATTTCTGCTTTTGGGGTGGTCAAATTTATTCGGATATATAATATAGTGAAAATATGCAGGGAAAAATTAATTCTCCTTTTCACCTCTGATTCCCAGCCACTCAGTTTTCATAATTATCTGTTTTTAATGTTTTTTCATATATATGTGTGAGTGTGCATAGTATAAGCTTCTTTTATGTAATCAGCACATGAACATACTCTTCTTTTTTCTGTGTTCACTTACTATAGCTTGTAATTTCTTTTCCTGTCGATACACACAGAGGTGCCTTACTCTTTTTTTTTTTTAAGACCATATAGTATTCAGTTATATTTCTATATTCCATAATGTATTTAACTAGTCCTATACCAATCAACCCTTTTTGGTTGAGATGTTGCAATCACAGTAAACATCTCTGTATGTACAGTTGATACCTCTGCAAAAACACTTTCAGGATAAGTTCCTGGAAGTGTCTTTGTTAGGTAAAATGCAAGTGCATTTGAAATTTCACTGATTCTGTTTTTCTTCTCAAATTCATTGCAAGTTCTAATCCAGTACTATATCAGATGTTACATCAAGATCATCTTTTAAAAAAATACAGTGTGTTAGTTTTCTATTGCTGATATAACAGTTGTCCATTAACTTAGTAGCCCAAAACTATACAAATTAAAAATCTGGAGGTCTGACATCTTACTGGGTAAAAATCAAGGTGTCAGCAGGGCTGGTTCCTTGTGAAAATCTCTAAGAGAAGAATCTGTTTCCTTGCTTCTCCTGCTTCTGGAGGTTGCCTGTGTGCTTTGACTCCTGTCACTGTCCTTGCATGTGTGCCACTTGCATTTCTGTCATACCTTTTTTCATTCTGATCTTCATATCACCTCTTTTTAAGACCCTGTGATTACATTAAACCCACCCAGCTAATCCAGGATAAGCTCCCCATCTTAGGGTCCACAACTTAACCACATCTGCAAGGTCCCTTTTGCCATATAAAGTAACATATTACAGGTTTTAGTGACTAGGATATGAGCATCTTCAGGCAGCCATTATTCTGTCTGACCCCATCCAGGTTTCTGGGCTTATTGGTGGCTCCTGGTTCCCTGTAGTTTTTAACACAGATAATTGTGATGTGTACCCTGCTTGAGAACCACTACACATATCCTTTGGAAACAAATTGCGGAGTTCTTAAATATTAGTTTTTCAAAGGTTTTTTGAGTTTTTGCCAAGCTGTTGTCCTTTTAACACCTTTCTAAACTCCTTTCAGTGCCATCAGTTTGCATTATTCTCTGTCTACTTGCCTTTGTGTGCCCCAGACAAACATTTTACAAGAAACTTGGAAAAAAGCTTATACTCTCAATACTGTACTATTTGGGCTTTGAAGACACTACACATACCCACAGAGGCATCCATAAGTGTTATTTTGATACCTGGACAGAGAAAATTGAGCAGGTGGTACTTGAACCTCTTTCCCCAGTGGTTCTCAATTCCATTTGAACATTAAAATACCAGGGGAGTTGTTAATATACCAGAGGATAGCACTCATTCTCATGGATTCTGTTTTAATATTTTTGGGGGGCTGGGAGTATCTGAGTGTAGGTATAACTTGAAAAGGAATACATAATGGAAAGGCCACCTTTGTATCATCTGGGAACCACCTCTTTGAGTCTGGCAGTCACACTCAATTGATGCCATCTTTAGCTATTTCAATGTGGCTGAAGATGGCACTTAATACTATTTCAAGGGTGGGAAACACAGCTTAAGCCCTCAAGTGCTAGGCCCCTAAATCTAGGGAGGTCTGTGAGAGACAGAAAGTAGGTGACTCAAGCAAGTAAATCCAGTTTCTTAAATCAGGTGTGTCAATGTATAGGCAAAAGGCACCCAGGGGACACCACGGTGTCACCCCTCTGTGCCTGGTCTTCTCTGTGCCTCTGTCTTCTGGGTCAATTGCTGAAGTTCCAGGAAATTTTGCAACTATCACTGACTGACATTCTTGTTATGGATCATAGTTTAAGGATCACCTCTCCAATTTTTCAGATGCTAAAAGATTGCCATTTCATTTGAAAGACGGTATTTCCTCTTAAACTATCATTCCTGAAGCCTCATGAATCTAAATTCTTTGAAGCTTTCCTGTTTATTAAAATGAAAGGTAACTTGGTCCAACAGCCACTCTTCTCTCCTAGAAACAATAAATACTCGGAGGAGCCTTCTAGTGCTTCCTGTAGAGCTAGTGAAAAATTCTGCATGCTTGCATATTTGGGATAAAATAATTTAAATCGTTTATATTAAAAGTGTACTTTGTAGATATTTTCCCAGCATGCCTTCAATTAAAGAGATTTTTGCATCTGGATTAGACAGCAGGGTTTCTGGTTATATTGAAAACAACTGAGGGATTTAGTATATTGTACACAGAATAGTGTTTAATAATTTTGGTATTTTTATATGAATTTTTACAATAAGGATTTTTTTAAGAGTTTTTGGTATTTTCTATAATGGTGCTGGCTTAGAAATCATGCAATACTCATCATCAAAAGTCATTTCCTAAATTCCAGACCTTCATTAAATTGCTTAAATAGGAAAGTAATTTGAGAGACTTGGAAGTTTTGAAGTGGGACCAGTTTAGGAGAGAGAAGTAGTCATATGGCCTTCCGTGCTTTCCTTCTTTCTTAAATTTGAACCTAGCTAATAATAAGGAGCAGTAGCCTACAGGGCAGTCTCTCAGACATGGTCATGACCACTCTGAAAGTATCACTATTTTTCAGAAAAGAGCAGTAGGTGGAGGTTTTCCGTTTTCTGAGTCCTGTGACTGAGATAGGGTAAAAGACAGAAGCAAGAAGGGTAAACATTACTGGGTTATTTTGGTTACTTAGTAACAGCAGATTCTGAAGTAAACCAGAAAGGGAGTGGGTTGCCATACTTAGCCACTTGCCGGAATGGTGCTGGAGTTTACCAGGAACTCTGGCTCGGAGTAACCTCAAGGGCAGAGGTTGCTGTAGCTCCAGGTAATGCAGCAGCAGGAGACTCTAGAGCCCTTGAAGTGTCAATTCAGGAAGATTCATGTTCCTGAGGGGAGAGAATGTGATTGGCTCAGTCTGGGTCCAGCATTTAGATCCTGTGCTAGTCAGTCTGACCTGGGACTACAAAAGACAAACACAAAGCGGTGTTTGTCTTAAGCGAGATGCCGTCCCAAGAACCTAACTACATACATACCTGCTGTTTGACACAAAAAAAACTGTGTAAGCCAGGGACACTGTCACAGGCACAACAAAAATTAGTCTTATTTGAAGTAATAATCCCAAGTTATTTACTGTCTAGATTTCTGCTTAATAGGATTACAACTTATCTAGAGTGTCCTGGTACACTGGTTCCCCACCTGCCCCCACTGCAGGGCACCGGTGTGCTAACAATGTGGCAGGCGCTTTCTCACAGGAGACTCCCCACACTTTGCCTGGAGTTGCAGGAGAGCAGAACTGGTGCCTAGGGGAGAGTCCCTGGCTGAATCTCTCTCCCCACAGTTTCCCCTGCTCTCTCAGCTCCAGCAGAGTAGAGAGAGCTCCGGTGGCTACTAATTCCAGACTCAGCTACAACAACTCCACCATTTCCTCTTCTACATCAAACACTTTAAAAAGCAAGTAAGTGAGACAAAGATGCCTAACCTTCCGATATTACTTCATTTTATATTTTTTCTCTAAATGCAAATGGTTGGTCAACTCTGATACTTGGGGTGACCTGTAAAACCAGATCTCATCTGTGTGGGATGAGAACTACTAACCCTCTGTCTATGGCATAGCTGCAGTCTCAAGATTTGAGTGTGACCGGGGAACACAGTTTGATTGAGATACCTTGCTTTTCAGATTCAGAGAAAATGGCCCAGTATTTGGAGGAGGAGCGGCACATGCGGGAAGAGAACTTGAGACTGCAGAGGAAGTTGCAGAGGGAAATGGAGAGGAGAGAAGCCCTCTGTCGGCAGCTTTCTGAGAGCGAATCCAGCCTGGAAATGGATGATGAAAGGTGAGTATGTGTCTAATGAGCCTTGTTAAACAAACAGAAAAAGAAAACAACCCAGAGTCCAAGAGACCTCCTTCACATCCTGTTAGATGTGAAAGGAGATGGTTCCACATTTATTTACTGGGATGATGAGTGCCACCACATCAAAGTAGATGCTTAGAATGGGAAAACAAAGATGATTGACTATTTTCCTTAAGCCCCAAAAGAAGAATTGCCTTTCCAAAATTATTTAGAGGGAAAGTGAGAGAGGTGGGGTTAGGAGTAGTGAGGCAGAGTTTACATTTGCTTTTGAATTAGTCTAATTCTGTGTTACTGTTTAAAACCTGGGACCATATTTGTTCATAGAGCAAGCCATAGTACAGACGGAGGAAACAAATGCATACAGAGATTAAAGAACCAGCAGGAAATAGGAGGCTAGTGACAGCCAGAAGCCTTGCCTTAAGACACTTGGTAACTTTTGAACTGTTTTGCAGTTACTTTTAAAAATAAAATGAATGCAGTGCCTTTATCTACTTAAACCTGTGTATTACTCAAGTCCCCTCATTATCCCACTGAGAAGTGGACTGAAGTAGAAGTCATACTGTACTAACCTAGAGGAAATGGCGTTTCTCTCACTTTCAGATTTTCTTTTCCCTCCTCACCTCCCTCTACTTGGGAGTGACCTGTTTGAGATAAGTATCAAATGTAAATTGAAAACATGTTGAATTGGGGCAGGAAACCTGCAATTAGGGAATTAGTTTTTCTCTGAACCGGATCCTTTCTTCAAAGAAATGTCCCTGTTCTGTATTAGGGCTAACTTAGCCGGACAGTGTGAGAGGTGAGATGGAGCTTCTTTGGGGACCCCTCCAAAATAGCCCCAGGCAGCCAGTATCTGACCAGGGTCTGCTAATGACTATAATGAGGAGTACTGCCTGGTGATGCCAAAATACATTGCTTAAAAACATGCAGGCAGTATCAGCAAATGGGAACTCATTCTATTTCTGTTAGACCCCTGGAGCTAACAAGACTTGTGATCTATTTGCTGTGGACAATGGCATTAGCTTTTCAAGAAAAATGTGAGATTTTTTTAGAATGGAGGTCTATTTTTATAATTGAAACATTATACAAACAGAGCAGTGGGTCATCTATTTAAAACCTCTGTATGTTTCTGAATAAAGGGTATTCTTTTACGTTTATATTCTAAAACTATCATCCTTAACTCTGAATTTCACTAATCTATTTCTGATAGTACGATTGCTCAAAGAGTGGTTTCTGAAATCCTTATCCTTAACTGAAAATCATTCCATTAAGAAGATAAAATATTAAATAACTTATACCATAAGACACAGAGCAGACCATGTGTTAACACACATACCATGTACTAAATTTCCAGTAAGACTTGCTCCAAAGGACAATTTCTTTGAATTATGGTGACAAAGCTGGAGCTCCTTCAGACTTCCAAGTTTTGTGTTTTTGGTTTTGTTTTGTTTTTTTCTCAGAACTTGTATTTACTCCAGAAGGTTTGCCTTTCCTTTTTAGGTCAGCTTATCCCAGTAGCATACAGTTGCCCAATAAAGATTTCTCTTCTCCCTACTGGGAATTATATAACACATTTGGGAGACAGAGAATAGATACATGAGATGTCTACGAGTGTGTTTATTGCTTGAAGACCAAGAGATAGTCTCGACTGCCTCACAGGATGTAGAATATGAGGAGAAACCCAACCTGGTGCCACCTTCCTGGGCTGCTGAAAGGATGGTAGAAAGAGCTGGTGGTGGGTAGCCCACACCAAGTTTGGGAACCTGGTTTTCTCCAAGTTGAATAAATGAGTGTTGAAATGGCTGTTTTAACATTTCTCTTGTGAATTGATTGATATCAGTGGTGGAGATCGTACTTGGGATAAAGATGTATGTTCATGTCACCATTCCATCCTTTGGTTGCAAGGCTGCTGAAGAATAATATGATGAAGTCTCTCAAGCAGAACTTTCTTTCATCAGTCTCTGTGCTTGTTCAAAAGTGAAAGCTGATGTTCCTTATGATCACACTTGCACATTTTCAAGTGTGATGTGATTTCTGAATCCAGAAGAGGTCAGGTCCAGCATGGGTTGGCTACTGTGTGCTGCAGTAGGCTCTCAGTGCTCATGTCTTTTTATTACTTTCTGCTGTTAAGCCAAGTTTGCTTTGTAGACAGTTGGCATCCAGTTCATGGAAATATATATCCTTAAGCTTTAATTTGATGGCATAAATCTTAGAAGATTGAGAAGGGTTTGACTTGCAAATAACAATTTAAACTTAGTCATTGAAATATGGATGTGTCTATAATTCTTAGGACAGTGGAGATGAATTTCTGCATAGCTGTTGTGATGAAAAGAACCTGGTCCTCTCTGTTGTATGATGCAGCTGTCACCAGGCCTCCACCCTGAGCTAGAACTTTCTGGATTTTCTAGCCCCTACCCCTGGGGGCTAGAGTTTGCCAAGCAGTGGAGCACTATGACACTATGACAGCAGTCATGCATTTTACACTCATCCCTTAGAGCATCATTTGCTAAACATACACGAGATTTGATCCCCCAGGCATTTTCATAGGAGCATTCTAAAGAATGACTTGAAATGCAGGCAAATCTCATCAGTACCTTGTCTCCTCTTAGGTATTTTAATGAGATGTCTGCGCAAGGATTAAGACCTCGCACTGTGTCCAGCCCGATTCCTTACACACCTTCTCCAAGCTCAAGCAGGCCCATATCACCTGGTGAGTACATGTTCTCAGAAGTTTCTGAGACCGATCGATACCTGGTATGTTTGATACCCATTCCACAGTATGCTCCCTTTGCATAGAAATACCTTGTAAACCCAGAGACCCATGATGTGTTGTGTTTTGTTTTGCTGTTTTTTTTTTTTCCAGAAACATCAAAAACAAATCATTGTCAAGACTGATTCTTAGCTTGAAATTTTTAAACATAAATGTAATGTCAGCTACTGTTTGTCTTCAATTTTTTTTTAACCTTAAAGGAATTTAACTCCAAAAGACCTTTTTATTTATTTTTTTTTTAAAGATTTATTTAATTTATTGATGCATACAAGAGCTGGGGTACAGGCCAGAGATGTGGGGGGTGAGAGGATTCACCAGAGACAGAGTGGGGAACAGAACAGGCATACAGACTGAAACACACTGCAGAGGGGAGCAGCGGGCAAGACAGGAGAGGTCTGCTTCACCATGTGGGTTGCTCCCTGGCTGGGGATGAAGTTGTGCTGCTGAGGCTACTATTGCGGTGCTTAACCCCTGGCGCCACCAGGAAGTCCCCAAAAGACCTTTTTAAAAGACTGTCTTGACTATGGTTTTAATTGCTAATAGAGTGACGTTAATATTGATTTTGTTGAGAATTTTTGCATCTGTGTTCATCAGGGAAATTAGCCTGTCGTGTGTGTGTGTGTGTGTGTGTGTACACACGTGCACAGGCGTGCATGCGTGCGTA
This sequence comes from Talpa europaea, assembly GCF_964194135.1. Lineage (NCBI taxonomy): Eukaryota > Metazoa > Chordata > Mammalia > Eulipotyphla > Talpidae > Talpa > Talpa europaea. The sequence continues at coordinate 52,133,769 of NC_140077.1, forward strand.
TGTTCTTTGTTTTGTTTTGGTACCAGAGTGTTATCAGCCTCTTAAAATGTGTTTGGAAGCATTTCTTCTTTCTCAGTTTTTTTGAATAGTTTGAGAAGGATGGGCATTGATTTGTCTTTGGTTTAATAAACTCATTAGTGAAGCCATCAGTTTCAGGACTTTTGTGGGGTTTTTGATAAATTTTGATGTGTGCTTGGTTTGTTCTGGTTCTCCATTTCCTCCTGATTCAATCTTGGATAGTTGTGTAATTCTAAGAATTTGTCCATCTCTTAGATTATTCACCTTACATGCATAAAAATGTCCATAATAATCTCTTATGATCTTCCATATTTCTGAAATATCTATTGTAGTTTGTCCTGTTTTTTAATCTTAGAGTTGTCTCTCCTTTTTTTACTTTGCAAGTCTTGCTAAATGTTTGCCTTTCAAAGATCAGCTTTTGTTTTCATTGGTCTTTTGTACTGTCTTTTTAATATTCGGTTTTATTTTTGCACAAGTTTTTTTTCCTCACTTTTGGTTTTGTTTTGTTTTTCTAGTTCCTTAAGGTGGGAGGTAAGATTATTTGAGTCTGGTTTCTTGATGTGGGACTGTATTGACATGATAATATTTTACTATTCAAGTGTCTCTTCTTCCTACCCCCATCTATTACAAGTTTTCTTTGGGTGAATTTCATAGGGATTATACACACCTTGGTATCGTGTTTTATTTTAGTTAATATGTTTTTCATGAATTATTTTTAGTAAATCACCTTTTAAAGTATAGTCTTGAGTTTGTGAACACTTAAATGAATCTTAAAAATTTTACTTAATGAATTTCTATATCTAAGCAAGAGAAATTTTTTCAGCAATAGCTTCATAAAGTCACAGCTGCTATTTAGAAGACTAGAGTTTTGGATTTGGCGTTTTCAACATAGGGTTTTAGATTATTAACACTTACTATTTCCCTGAGCTAGAGGGTCTGATGCATGATGATTAGAACTTAAGAAAATAAAAATTTATATAGTTATGGGCCTCTGAGAGTTTATAATCAAAAGGGGAAATATAAGAAAGAAGCTCTTAATACTAGGCAAGAAGTATTGAAATTTACATATTTTATGTCCCCGCAGAAGGTAAGTAAACCATGGAACATCCACTCAATGGAATACTATTCAACCATAAAAAAATTGACTATTGAGATGTGATAATTTGAGTGAATTGCAGGGGTGTTAGGACGAATGAAAGCAGCTAATCTCAAAAGGGTTCAATATTGTATGATTTCATTTATATAGCATTCTCAAAGTGAGAAAATTACAATGATGGAGAATGCAGTCATTACCAAAAGTTAGGATTAGAGGGAAGGTATTATTTTAAAGGGATTAATAAAGGGGTGTATTTTTGTAATGATGGAACATTTTGTATTCTAATAATGGTTGAGTTACTGTAATGTATACATGTGCTAAAACTCCATCCATTCGTACACACACAAAGATTACAATATACACTGATGAAATCCAAATAAAATCTCTACCTTAGTTGTTAGTATTGTACCATGTCCAGTTTCCTGGTTTTGACAAAGCTGTGGTTATGTAAGATATCTTTGGGGGAAGCTAAATGAGGGATACATGGGAGCCTTTAGTATTTTTGCATCTTCTTATGAGTCATATATTTAAAAATAAAAAGTAAAATTTTTAAAAAGCTAAATTGTGTAAAAAGAAATTTAAAGAGAGAGCTTCCAAATTAGATTTTGAGATGGGGGTCCCTTCAAAGAGGGGTTAGTGGAGTTGAAACCTAATGAGCCCTTGCTTTGTACCAGATACTTGGAGCACCTGGTGATATTAACTCATGTCATCCTCAAGCAACCTTGTGAGTTAAATGATCTAAAGTCCACTATCACTCAGTACCAAGTGCAGCAGCTTATGTCCAAGGTAATGTGGCAGTTTGTTCTGGACTCTGTGCCTTTCTAAAGGCAGAGGACACTATGAACTGAGATGCAGAGGTCAGAATCAAGAGCAATAAGTTCTCTGTGGTTCTGTTCACAGGCTGCTCTGAGGCTCTACTTCCTCAAGATTCTGATTCATCTGTTTGTGGTTGGGTAAGGGTTTTCATACACAGTGTCAGAGAACGCTGACCTAGAGAATCAGGAGATAGTTTGGAGTCAGATGCAGAAGCCCTATATAATTGCCAGAGGATTTTTTTTTTTTTTTAAGCTAGGGAGTGGAGGATCTTCAAAGTTTCTTGATTAGTGGTTTGACTGGTTTATAATTAAAATTGGAAATAATTACCCTAGTAATTTTACAAAATAAGCCAGAATTTTTTTCTTTTTTCTTTTTATTTTCTTTTTTTCCTTTTTTTTTCCTTCTTCCCCCCCCCCCCAGATTTTTTTTTTTTTAATAAATTGAACTCCCTAAGCTTTTCTGTCTGCAGGTAAGGATCCATTAGGATCCACCTTCATATCCTTTCTCCTAAATTTCATCACTTTAATAAGAAAATAGAATTAGTTCCCCAAAGCTGTTCAAAAAAAATTCTTTCTCCCAGCTGATAAAACACCACAGTAAATTGCCAGTTACCTCCCAAAATGGTACTTTAGGCCAGACCTCACTTTTGTAAATGTGAACCAACAATCTGTAATTGAAAATGGAAAGCAGTACTAGTTGATCATCAAACCAAGAAATACTTAGCATGAGCTGTTCTGGGACAGGACAACAAAAGTTAGGCTTGGTGACTCCATGTGTCAGTGTGACTTCAAAAGATGGCTTTGAAAAGTGTCCTCAACAGATTGGACTTTATGTAACTTAGAAAAGAGGTAAATGGAGTTCAAGCTTCTTGGCATCCAATAGCTGATCTTAGGTGTGAAGGGTTGACAATAGATTCTTTAATTTGTGCCTTTGTTTCCATTTTCATTCAATAATTAATTTAAAAATTACCCCGTGTTTGATAACCATGGTAGATGGTTGGGAACTCCAAGATGTAAAGTGACTTTTATGTGGTGACTAGTAAGTGATGCCCTAGACACATGAGCACCTAACTGCAAAGGTCAGGGCTGCACGGCTTCCACCTGGGTGTTGGTACTTTAGGAATGCTTGATAAACATAACTGTGCAGACGCCAATCCAGACTTACTTTGCTCTTACTAATAGTAGAGCAAAGATGGGAACTGTGTACTTTTTTGAAACTTTAAGGATGATTCTAGGGTCCTAAATGAAAACTGTGCATAATAATGAAATGGGCTGGTGGGGTTTTTTCATTGAATATCCTGAAATGCAGAGTTCTCAGTGGTGATTTTGTTTGCCTTTGTGACTTTTACACACACACATGCACATACACACAAGTGGTATTTTGTTACTATTGGTGTGTCTTATAATACTTCCCCTGTTCTTTTATCTGGCTTTTTGCCCCTCAGCTCTGTTTTTTTCCAGCTTTGTTCTTGTGTTTTTCTCATCGTCTTTCGACTACACCTCAGTTGAATTCCTGGCACGGATTTATTTATTTTTTTTTTAATTTAATAAAAGCATTTAACATGAGATCTACCTTCCTAACAAAATTTTATTTCTATAATTCAGTATTTGTATTTGTAGGCACAGTGTTGTACACAGCAGATCTAGAGAACTGTCGCAATTAGGGTACTGAAACTTTTTGCTCACTGAATAATGATTTTCCATTCCTTCTTATGCCAGCCCTTGGTAACCACCATTCTGTTGATATTCTCTGCTCCTATGAGTTTGAGTTTCCTCATATAGGTGGACTCGTGCAGTGTTTGTCCTTCTGTGACTGGTTTATAATATCATCAGCATAATGTCCTCCTGGTTCATCCCATGTTGTCAAACATAATGGCATGTCCTTTTTAAGACTAAAAAAGTCCTGATTTCAACTCTTTCAATAAATACCCAGAATTGGGATTCCTGATTACAGTAGTGCACGAGGGTTCCCTTTTCTTCATACCCTTGGCAACACTTAAACTTTATTTATTTTGTAAGGATGGCCCAACTAACAGGTAGGTGTCAGATGCTATCTCATTATGGTTTTGATTTGCATTTCTCTCACGGTTAGTAATATTAAGCTTTTTTCCCATATACCTGTTGGCCACCTGTATGCCTTTTTTTTTTTTTTAATGCCTGTTATTCAGTTGAGTCATGTATTGGCTACTGAGTTGTAGGAGTTCTGTATATTTGGGTGCTAACCCTTCATCTGATAAATTGTTTGCAAACATTTTCTCCCATTCCATAAGTTAGCCTTTTTATTCTGTGGATAGTTTCCTTTGCTGAGCAAAACTTTTTCCGTTTGATGTAGTTCCACTTGTCTATTTTTACCTTCATTGCCTGTGCTTTTAGTGGGAAATATCTGAGAAATTATAGTTTCAGGTCTTATGTTTAAGTTGTTAATCTATTTTGAGTGTTTTTTGTAAGATGGGGGTCCTGATCCGCTCTATTGCAGGTGGATATCTAGTTTCTAGTTTTTCTGGTATCAGTTGTGTAAGAGACTGTCCTTTCCCCATGGTGTATTCTTGGCATCCTTGTTGGAGATCATGTGACCATTTATGCAAGGTCTTATTCCTGGGCTCTCTGGTCTGTTCCAGACCCTTTATTGCCTATCCTTTATTATCCAGCAGACCACTTAAGGAGCCCACTAATCATCTTACCTGTTTCCATTTCTGTTGGTGACTGAGAACTGCATTCCAAAGTCACATAACTGGTTGAAGACCCAAATGATCGGGTTTGAAATAATACTTACAAGTTGTTGTTCTATTTCAGGTCTGTCGTATACCGGTCATACAGTTGGTTTCACACCACCAACTTCACTGACTAGAGCCGGAATGTCTTATTACAATTCCCCTGGTCTTCATGTGCAGCATATGGGAGCGTCCCATGGGATCACAGTAAGTATTCACAGGGCAGGAAGCAGCTCTTTACACTTCATGGGGGTAGCAGCTGGTCCTCCCTGGGACACGAGGTTGAAGCCCTTAGACATCAGTTCTAACATTTTCTTCTGCCCACCCCTGTCATTTTATCTTAAAACCGTAGCGACTTCCCAGTGGTTGGATACTGAATTCTGGGGTTGAAACTAAAGTGTTTCTTAGGGGGCAAACCTTCAACTTCACTTTCTGTGAAAAATTGCCCTATGTGAAATGTAATTTGGACTCTATCCAATGCCTCAATTGAATTCTGGCCAGCTCCTTGCCATAACAAATTATAGTTGGTTTCCATAATGTCCAAGATATTTATTGTCTGTACCACCCCACCTTACTTATCCTTAATCCTCAGTGTTCTCCCTGAAATTAGCTCTTTTTCTTACAAAGAATTTTTTCCTGGAATTAGAAGCAACCCTCTGAGGGCATTTTTTTTTTTTTCATTAGACCTGATTCTTTGATTGATTAATAATAGTGATTGGAAATGTACCGGGGGTAAAGAATAGGAGAGAATGAAAGATATTCCAAATAAAGGGAATTTTTAAACAATTCTACAAAAGCATGTGACATATTTCTGAATTTTGTTGCAGATTTAATGGGCTTTATGTTATAGCAGAAATGTTTTTGGTTTAGCTGTTGCTTTCAGGATGTTAAATTCTTGTTTTGAGTTGTAAAGGGAACTGGGGACATAGAACTGACAGAAGAGTTCAGCACATGACAGAAAAGGGAGCACAGGACAGCCAGTTTTTAAGGTTAGGACCATCTCATTGAAGAGTTTAAGTTCAGTAGTTTGCTCAGTGCACATTTCATACTAATTTCACACAGCCTATTCATAGGCAGTAGGTGTAACTGCTGCCTGGTCTTCATGTTTTCGTTGCTAGTTCAGAGACCAATAGGGATGGACAAGGACATCACCGCTAGTTTCTTGTCTTTGGTCAGCTGCACACTAGCCTCAGCTCTGAGTGAGACTGTTACATAGAAACAAGCTGTCTTTGCCTAGACTGACCACCGCTCCTGTCGTCTCCACAGAGGCCTTCACCACGGAGAAGCAACAGCCCTGACAAATTCAAACGGCCCACGCCACCTCCATCTCCTAACACACAGACCCCAGTCCAGCCACCTCCACCTCCGCCTCCGCCGCCCATGCAGCCCGCGGTCCCCTCGGCAGCCACCTCGCAGCCCGCCCCTTCGCAACATTCGGTGCATCCGTCCTCCCAGCCTTAATGCATGTGCTTAGTCTGAATCTCATGTTGGGACTCATACAGTGGAGCCATCTACTCAATGCCAAAGGCTTCCTCCCCTGGCATATTTGGATCTGACTTATTTGCACTGAGGTTATCTAGGCTTCACTATTAATTGTGTTGTAAATGTTTGTCGGAAACGCAGCCAGTGTTGTGGGTCTACAACACTAAACAGACGACTTTTTCCATCAGTGTTTTACTTGAATCTCCATGTACATCCATTCCCTGGCTGGAACATTTGCTATTCAATATTTGGTAATTCAGCAACAGTGTGCAATTTTTGCTTGGCCCCAGAGCTTCATTTTCCTGGCTTTTAGGTTTGTAAAATAAAAAGGGATATCTTTTTTATATTTTTTTTTCATGAATTTGCAGAAAATTCCTGCGCTGTTATTACCCACCCCTCATGGTATTTACCAGACATACCAATAACTCAGCACTACAATTCAAACCTTTGAAAAATCTAGCTTTTGGTGTAGAATGGAAAGTTAGATGGATCAGTGCCCAAGTCAATATACTGTTTAATAGAGCTTTCTACAGATACACTTTTTATAGGTTATTTTCAGGATATATCAACGTCCTCGTCTCTGATAAAACAGATAGCCTAAGTAGTGGATATGGCTGTACCAAACATGAGATGGATAATTACTGTATATTAAGGTGTGATTCTTTCATCATCTGTAATGTTAATCTACCCAAAATGGGCCCCCCCACCCCCCACACATGAGTCGATAAATGTTGTCCTGCCCGCCAGTGGTTGCGATGGCTGATTAGAATGTGCTATTTGATTTCTGCTGCAGAAGGCGATGTGATTGTAACTAAACAGCTATTTTCCCTTTCCATTCATTATTTGTGTTCCCCTGAAATAGAGTTTGAACAAATATTTTAAAGGTGCAGAAATACTATTAGAAAATACTATTTGAAACGAACATTATAGGAATATCTTGGCTTCATGGCCAGAAGATACTTTATTGCTTGACAGAGAAGTAAACAGGTGTAGAGGAAAGTAGCACATTAGCATTGATGACTGCTTATTTCCCCAGTATAAGCAAGTGCAGTGTATAAAGAAGTATATTCTGAATACATTATTCCCATTCGTTTAGCACAAATAAATTGTTTGGTTTCACTTTGAAGTGGAACACTGTGAGTCACTCATTTCTTAATACTTGCCACATCTTTATTTTTGCTTTTCAGCAGTTACTGTTTTGTACTTTGGTAGTAAAGTGATTTTTACCACCTGTGTTTGCATATTTATATATGCTGTGGATGAAAATAACTTACTAGAGAATGTATATTTTATGATGAGAATGTGTATCTGTTGGATATAATCAGAACTGAAAATTAATTTATCAGTAATTTTTAAGAGTCCATGTTTTGTGACAACCATCTCTAATAGCTAGCTCTTTGTTCAACACACTCCTAAAAATAAGGAACCATGACATTGTAGATATTTAATATTGTACAGTATAGAAACCTCCATTTTTGCCTTCGAATGCATATTTAAGAGTTACAGAAAGAAAAATGTCTCGTTGGATAATAGTGTTTGACTAGCATTTTAAGAATTTGAGAGTAAAAGCAACAATAGGATTTTTCACCTCTTCCTGCTTCCACCCCCAAACTGAGAACATCACTCAGTTGTTTGGAAGATACCGTACATCTCTATAATTTTATTTATGATGTCTCTGTAATATACATAATCGTAGTTCTCAAGTATGGGGAAGAAGTTTGGCATTTAGTTATTGAGGCTGTCACTTTTTAATTCTATCAGACGGAATCATTTCAAACCCGGGGATTTCACCAACACCTCCCTCCTGGTACATTGCCATTCCGAGGAATTCTGAGAGGAGGCAAAGAAAAATTGCCTTCATGGTACAGTTCTCGGTTTTTCTTATAGGAGAAATATGGTATATGTTTACAAGACTCTTTATAAGATTACAGACTTCAAAGCTGTTGGAATAGTGTCTTGCACGCAGAGTTCATAATGTAATGATCTTCCTTCCTCTTCCTATCTATTTAGTTACCTCCTGAAAGCACAAAAGTCAAAACATTGCCATATGGTGAATAAAAAAGCACTTGGAGTGAGCAAACAGTTCCTGATAAGTATCTTTTTGTGACAGGTTCTTGATATTCAGATAGAAATGTAGTGCTGGTTCTCCTACTCATTTCATTGAAAACAAAGCCCAGCTCCTTCAAACAGCACTTTCAACCTTAATCTAGTTGCTTCTCCCATTGAACATTCAGAATTGATAGAACAAACACTACGATTTTGAACTCATGCTGTTTCATGTCCTTTTAAGGTATTTTAGGACCCAGTGTGGAGACTGGGCAATACCTACTAGGGCAAGTTCTTGGCAATTGTTTAGTCACCAGGAACCCAAAAGGTTTCTGACCTGAGCCCATGGAGGCAAGATCCTCCTTGCCCACGGGAAGCGGGTTTAACCTCGGGTCCTTCTCATGAGGGCTGAATGTGGTTACTGCCATTCCTGTCGCCCGCCTGCCCAGAAGGCCTTTGTAAAATCAGTAGCCATCCAGAAGGCAGGCCGGAGCCGGCGTTGCTTCATTTTCCTGTCTTGCTGACAGAGACCCTTGGCTACCACTGTGCTGCTAATAGGATAAATACTCTGTTGCCAGATGACCATGCCTTTTATACAAAACCAAATTACCTAATACCTGACACCTCTCTGGGCTCTGAACTGCTTTCTCTCATCAAGCATGCTGGCCTTCTAGACAGAATGGTAGAAATTTGGCAGATGTTGGAAGTATTTAAGATTTAATTTAACATGCTCCTTTGTTGATTAAAAGGAGTTTTAAATTCTGAGCTCCTGACCAGCAACCATGGAATGAATTGTGTGACCAGAATGTGGCTTTGACACCAAGTGCTGCTGTCCCTATGTAATTGGCTTCTAACAGATTCGACCAGAAATAATTGATAATGTGAATTTTTGTTGACTCTTCGATTGTAGGAAAACAGATATGTATCGCTCTTTATTACAAAGACACGAACTTTGCCTGCACCAAGCCTTGCTTGTAGAGGATCCTGGAGAAGGCAGGAAAGAGCATTGTTACTTGTGCTTTGAGAGCTTGATATTTGTATCTTTACAGAAGAAATATTTCTGTGTAACTTGATCTTCTGTCTAGTACTTGTCTTATAGGTAACCAACACTGAAAACTTTGTAGTGATGACTACCAAAGAAATACCTAGCAAAACAACCTTTTATTTCCAAATTATTAAAGAGCCAGCCATTGACGCTGCTACGTAAGTTCCATGCTCAAGAGCCATTGTAAGAGATTAAGGGTTTTTTAGGTTTTTGTTTTCTTTTTTCTCTTTAGTTTTTTGATAAAACATACACACACAGCTGTTAGCTTAAAATGATGGGGAGCATTTTCCAGGTGCTCAGCAGTTGTGATTAACTGCCAAGCTGTGGTTGCCTCTTGTCAGGCAATTGAAGGAATCCTGTGTTCTTGATAGCGTGGGTGCTGTGTGTGTGCGAGTGTGCGTGTGTGCATTCATGCCTTAACTCTGGTTACTGCTCAACTTTAGTTCTTGATTTAGTCTGCACCGTCATCTAGATTGTATTGTACATCTCGATCTGAACTTCATCCTGGCAAAAACAAAGTTGCAGGCACAACAGTTTAAGAATGCATTCCTCCGGAAGAGTTTGGTCCAGGTTGACCCTGAGCCGCCTTTGGACTTTATTTGGAACTTAGCGTGGAAAGCAAAAGTGGGCTGTCGAACACAAAGACACCAACAAGGAAGAAAGGAGAACCGAGTGGAGCATGACTTTTGCCTCTGCCTATCTGTGCGCACATCTGTTCACGATAGCTTGTCTACAACTTGACTAGGTTGGAGTTCTGGTAATAGTGGCGATCTTGAAATTCTTGGTCAGAGTTTAGAGAGATGTAAGACTTCCAATTAATGTCTTATTTACTTTATGTTGATTAGTCTTTGATACATGTGCTGAATCAGAAACCTAAATAAAGATAATTTTTTAAAATGTACCTCTTGAGCCTTAAATCCTCTCTCTTTCTAGTCCTTGAGTCAGAAATGAACATTGTTTCCCCCTTGTTTCTGAGAGACCATTTAAACGCTATATACTAAAGTCTGCCTTAGCAAGAAAATTTGTGAGGAGGATACAAAAAGATCTGGTACTGTACTATTTATCAGGGTGCTGGTTGCTTGGACGTCTTTTGAGTATTTGAAAATTCACTCATTTTTATACTGTTGATATTGTGTTCTATTTCAATTTAAAACTAAAGAGATGAGGGCTTTCCAGTTGGCGCAAGAGGTTAAGACGCAACCTATGAAGATATCTGCAGCCACTGCAGCACGAATTTGATCCCCAGCCGTCCAGGGAGATACCCAGGGAGATACCCACATGGCACAGCAGACCTCTTCTGTCTCTCCGGCTGTTTCCCTCAAGCAGTGCATTTCAGTCAATTCCATTCCCCACCCTGTCTCTGGTGAATCCTCTCACCCCCAACACCTCTGGATTGTACCCCAGTTCTTATATGCATAAATAAGTAAATCTTTAGGGCCTCCCTGGTGGTGCAGCGGTTGAACGCTGGGTTATGAAGCTGCCCGCAACCTCTACAGCGCGAGTTTGATCCCCGACCTCCGGGCGAGGGTCCCACATGGCGCACAGACCTCTCCTGCAGCCCGCTGCTCCCCTCAGCAGTGTACTTTGTCAGTCTGCCTGCTCTGCTCTCCCCTCTGGCTCTGTTGATTTCTCTCACCCTCCCGCACTTCTGACAGTACCCAGTGCGTGCATAAATAAATAAATCTTTTAAAATAATAAATCTTTTTAAAAAATAAGGAAATGATGAAGAGGAAGGGCACACATTCCTAAAATGTTAGTCACACATATATATTAGCATACACGCATTCAGGCTGTGAACTCACACCCAGTATATTAGAGCTGGTTAACATCTTTATTCATTTGATTTTCTCCTCCCACTTTTTGGGAGGATTGTTTTTATGTTCAGTTTTAAGTTTCAGTACCAATTCTAAAGAGGCTAGGCAGTCTCTGGAATGCTGCTAAAGTGAGACACTTGTGATAAAAGCCTGCAGTGCAGCCACTCACATAGGAAGACACGGACTAATACCTTCCACATCCCTTCATGTAGGAAGAAACTTAGAATAGTATTTGAGGTAATGTCTCACAGTTATCTGGGCATGTGTGTTTTGTCGGGTGCATTTTAGTAAGCCGCTAGCACTTGGAATCCATGTTCTGTGGAGTGAAAACACAAGACTTAGCAAGATCAGTCTGACAAGAATGCAGTTATCTTGTGAGTGCAAACCTTAAATTCAGGCAGGCCCTTACCTATATAAAAGTACTAAATAGTGTTAGTTTTGACTCACTTTGGCTTAAAATTTCATGTTAACAATTAGTTAATAAAATGAGTTTAGTTTATCTGACAAACTGAAGTAACCAAAATCTCAAAAGGCCTCTCTCTACCTTAGTTGTGACTTAATGAGAATACTGACCAGGAGTTCCCCTGACCTCTGCATTCAGGTCTTTGCTTCATCTACCAAACTGAGTTTTCTAGTCTATAATGAGGACAGCTCTTCTGACTTCAGATAGAAAGTTTAGGTAGTTTGGGGAAAACAGGATTTAAAGTGCTTAACAAGAAAGTAGTTTTAAATTGTGTGTATACTTTTTTTTCCCCTCGTAATAACACTTCAGAGTTTGTGCCCATATGGTACTTCTAAAATTGAAGTGGTTAGTTTAGAATATTTGTTTATGTAAAACTACATGAATCTGGGTTTTGACATATAGGCTATTTAATAAAAAAAAAATGTGAAAAGTGTAACTGTAGTCATTGATGTGTAATCCAGACCCAAACTTCTTTTAATATTTTATATAATTCTTATATCATTTTTCATTTTTGCACAATGTATGCATTTTCATTTTGGTTATATTTCCCATACAATTCCCACCCCCCCCCCCTTATTTTGACTCTAATCCTTCCTCTCCCCGCCCCCTGCCCCTGTAGTGTGTCTCTGGTTTACAGTTGCTTGTTGATTTTGATTTTTACTTTGTATTAGGTAGTCTTTTTCCTGCTCCCTTATTTAGGTTTTCTAAATTCCTGCTATGAGTGAGACCATCCGGTATTTTTCTTTCTCTTTTTCTTTCTGACTTATTTCGCTGAGCATGATCCCTTCTAGCTCCATCCATGTTGCTGCAAACTGCATGTGTTTATCATTTTTGATTGCTGAGTAATAGTCCATGGTGTATATGTACCACATCTTCTTGATCCAGTCATCTATTTTTGGGCATTTGGGTTGTTTCCAAAGCTTAGCTATTGTAAATAGTGCTGCTATAAACATATGGGTGCAGGTGCCCTTTGGAATTAATGTTTCTGTGTCATTTGGGTAAATACCTAAGAGTGGAGTTGCTGGATCATATGGAAGCTCTATCTTTAGTACAGACCCAAACTTTTTAATATTCTTAGAAATAGAGAAAGAAGTGCATAGCAAATTATATTTTCTGTTTGATGTTTATGTTGACACAAGCAAATTGAATTCCTGCCCTTATTTCCATAGTACATTCAATGCTATTAAATATATTGAGTTCCTTTTCTGAGATCTTGTCTTAAACCCTTCTAATGACTTAGTGCAACTTGTATGATAACTAACATCTCCAATAAGAGATTTTAGTAATTTTAAAATTTTTCATCTTAAAAAAATGAAAAAGCCAGACTCTGAAGTAAATTGGATGATAGAATTAGTGGACAAGAATGTGAAAAGTTGTCATAACCATTCTCCATGTGTTTAGGAAAGCAAAGTGAGCATGATGAGAAAAAGGGAAAATATATAAAAGACTCATTGACTTTCTGGAGATAAAAAAAAATCTGAAATTCAAAACAACAAAAATACTCTAAGTCTTTGATGGATGTAGGTTTACGTTCTTTAAATGTTCCTGTGAGACTTGGAAAGACAGCTCCTGAGATTCAAGTTCAGCGTATTTGACCTTTTCTCCTGTAACCTTCCCCTGAGGGTAACTATGCAGAGTTCTGAAGTATCACTGTTGGGAAATTATTAACATCAGAAGCTGATTTACAACTCTTCTTAGTCACTTTAATGTGGGACATGAAGCCTCAAGGTGTGAGGTATCCATATCCAGTGCAGTGTCATGTGAGGTCAAGTCTGGTCTAAGTCTAGTTTCTGAGCTTCAGTTTCCTCGCTTATAAAATGGGAACGAGACTGGAGTCATTAGGATCAAATGAATATATTAAGACTTCAGAAGGTGTAAGATTCTTTGTATCTCAATGTCTTGACTATTTCCGATATTTCATTCATTCCACAAATATTTTAATACGTGAATTACGCCACCATTATGTATTCAGCACAGTGCCATGGGAAGCATATTGCAGTTTCGCTCACATTCCTGCCAGTTTACAAGTGGGAGAGTTGTGACTGCGAAAGCAGCAAGGTGGCATCCACACAGCTTAGAAGAGAGGCGTGGTCAGGGAAGACTTGGAAGAAACTGACCTTTACGCAGATGCTTGAAGAACAGGTGGGATTTGGGTGAGGAGCATTGGGGACAGAGGGAACACCTAAAACCTGAGTATATGAGCATTGACCCAAATGGATTCCATTGGATGCAGAGCACTCACTTGGGAGATGATCCCAGGAAGTAGGGGGGGAAGTGGAGAAAGTGAGACCAGCAAAGAGAATGTTGACTAGCCCATTAGCTTATGGACTGCTGGATTTTATTCCAGTCCTCAAGGAATAATTTAGCACATGCCTCAGAATTGTTGCACCAGAGGACAGGATTGGTGGGACTTGAATTCACCATTCCTTTCACCTATTGGTCCAAGGTAACCCTGGGGAGAATGATCCCATGCTTGGGTTTGATCCCACTGAATGATCCCACTCAGCTGAGTTGTACCAGAGCCTGCCTTGAAAACCAGAGGAGATAGAGCCAAGGGTGGCTGTCCTATGATTGATGGGGATGCTGAGAAAGCACATGAGTGTTCATGGTGACATCAGGTGGGCCTCCAGTTCCACCACAGCTTTCCTGGGAGCTAAAGAGCTCTCACCATCATTTGGTTTCAGCTGAATTGTTTATGAAAAAAATTCATTTTTCACTTTTCTTTTCCTATGGCTACATTGAGTAATAACTGGTAATGTCATGTTTTGATATATGTACATATTGTGAAATGATTCACTCCCAGAAGATTGGTCTACACATTCATTATCTCACATAGTTACAATGTAAGAAAATTTAAATACCTTTTTCTTTTAAATGAAGATTTTTATTTAAAAAATAAATCCTTACTTGTCTTGGAAAAATAAGACTGAGATAGGACATTGGCCCTCCACTGCCGTCAGCCAGGCCTGAGCCACAGGGGTACCGAAAGCAGAGGGCAAGCACCCCTCTTCTGTGTCACCGTGTTCATCCCACCCACCTCACAAGTTGTTACTGGGTGGTCTCACCCAGCTTTTGCAATTGTCAACCATGGCATTAGGGTATTTGAGAGACAGGTTTGATATGGCTAGAGCTGTTGTGTACACGATAAAGAAAAAAGGGAAAGACTAAGGCAGTGAGGAGTGGTCATTGAAGACCAGTTTGGAGAGGGGCCTACACCAGAATTCTCTAGCACAAGTTCTGCTAATAATAAAGTGATATTTAGAAACACAGGGCTATGGGGCCTCCCTGATGGTAAAAGGGGTTAAGCACTGCACTATGAAGCAATCCTCAGCCTCTGCAGCACGAGTTCGATCCCCAGCCGGCCAGGGAGCAATCCACATGGCGCAGCAGACCTCTCCTGACTCACCCGCTGCTCCCCTCAGCAGTGTATTTCAGTCAGTCTGCCTGTTCTGTTCCCCGCTCTGTCTCTGGTGAATCCTCTTACTCCCTACATCTCTGGCCTGTACCCCAGCTCTTGCATGCATAAATAAATAAATCTTTTTTTAAAAAAAGAAACACAGTGTTGTGGTAAATCTGTCTGTCTTGTGAGCCTCATAAAGAAGGGTGGCAAAGATCCCAGATAGTATTCAAGTGTTTCTGGGTTATCTTAGCTGAGATACCATCTAACTTGCCCCAAGTGCTCCCCAGATTCAACATAAAGCATGCCTTTAACAAGCTGAGATGGGGACATGTGCTTGGTTTTGGAATTGTAGAGAAGATGAGTGTTGAAAAAATAAGACTATTAAGTTGGGCCTCCCTGGTGGCGCAAGGGGTTAAGACACAACCTATACAGCCACTACAGCATGAGTTCTACCCCCAGCCAGGGAGCTACCCACATGGTGCAGCAGACCTCTCCTGACTCGCCCACAGCTCCCCTCAGCAGTGTATTTCAGTCAGTGCTCCTGTTTTGTCCCCTACTCTGACTCTGGGGAATCCTCTCACCCCCCGCACCTCTGGCCTGTACCCCAGTTCTTATATGCATAAATAAATCTTAAAAACAAAAATATTATTAAGTTAACCATCTGTTCTCTGCTCTGTATTGCTTGATGCTGGAGTTGGAGAGAAATGAGCAGCGGCAAGCGAATTTCAACTATGTAAGTTACCTTAAAAACATAATCACAGTAAAATGTCAAATGATAAGTAAGTGGGGTGTTATGTGTATTTTTTACCTTTGTTTTAAATATAACCTTTTAAATTAGGTTTATATAATTCAATTTCAGTAGCATCTGTGTTTAGCAACCAGTTCCCTGAATTCCTGGAAATTTAGCAATCATCTTTCATGGAGCTTTGCAAGCTAATTCGAGGATGCTTCTGGACTGGGACAAGCACAAGCTAATTCTGGACTGGGAGTCAGTGGCAGCTCCTATCTTGGAAAACTTCTGGTGCTTATATTTTCCATTGCAAAGGCAATGGTGACAGTGAGATCTCAGAACCCAAGCACAGCTGAAGACTCAAAGCAAGCTGGGACCTGGATTTGGCAGAGGGCGAGAGTGTGGGTGAGACTCCTTCAGGAATCTGAAAGCAACTCAGGGCAGCTGCTCTTGGAAGGATCCTGTGTGTCAAGTGCAAAACTGTTTTTTAGACCTTGGCATGTTCATCTCAGGGGTATGCAGGCTTCTCAGGCAAACTCAGGCAACACAGATTCTACTGCCCTCTACCTTGCGTTCCCTCTCCATCATTCTCAGCTGCAGTCAGGACAGGAGGTCAGCACTCCATTCCCCAGATGTGAGGGCATTACAGGGCTTGAGGAGCTCCACAGGTGATCATTTTCCCCTTAGCTGTTACTTTTTTATAGCCAGTCTTGGCTAGACCCACTGTCCCTACCCTGTTCTGCGCTGTTTTGGTTGAACTATGAACTGAGACACATAAAGTTTAACTTGCCCAGAATGAACCAGTAAGTGGCAAGGCCAGATCAGAGTGTCTGGTTCCAGAACATGCCATCTGAACCACTTGATGGGAAAGATATGTGGGAACCAACCGGGGAATTCACTATGAGTCTTCAGATGTAAGGAATTCTATAGCAGGGGTCTTTGGCAGCTGCCACAAAATCCTTGGGAAGGAACTGGGTACATAGGAGCAAGGAATGGGGTCTGGTTCTGATTGGAGGGAGGAGAAACCTGTGAGCTTTGAAAAGATACCCAACTTGTCTATGTGTGTGAGCTCTCAGAAGCACAGAGGCCTGCCACTCTCCAAGCTACTCCAGCACCTGAGAGACCAAGGGTGCTTGAGTCAAAGGGGGAATGGATAGACCAGCCCACCTTCATTTCTTTTCTAGCTGCAGTAATGGTATCGTGGCTATTTCTCATATCTTTTTTTTAAAAATATTTATTTATGCATACAAGAACTGGGGTACAGGCCAGAGGTATGGGGCGGCGCGGTGAGAGGATTCACCAGAGACTGAGTTGGGAACAGAACAGGCAGATCTACTGAAATACACTGCTGATGGGAGCAGCTGGTGAGACAGAAGAGGTCTGCTGTGCCATGTGTGTAGCTCCTTGGCCATGGATCAGACTCATGCTGCACTGGCTGTGGATAGCTTCATAGGCTACATTTTAACCCCTTGCACCACCAGGGAGGCCCTCTCTTTTATCTTTGTTTTACCCTAGCCATTTGCTATTGCTCTGAGAAACTGGGCTCCAAATCCACGAGACATGTTCAGAGCTCTAACTAAAGCGACAGAAATCCACTGGGGAAGATTCCAGGTTTTTCCATGAGTCATTTCTCCAGGGCTTTAGAGAGATTATGTCTCTTGGGGAGTTCCCCCTTAATCGTGATTTCAAAGGCATACTCTGCAGAGCAATCAGGGAGATTGTAGGACTGCCTGAGAGGTAGTATAAGGCTAGAAAAGGAAAGAACTCCAGGAGCAGCGGATATGGGTTTGAGGTAGACTAGCACTTGTCCGATGCCTGACTTTATGGGAGTTCCTACTATCTCTCTAATCTTCCCTTGCTATTTTGTTCTACTTTTTATTGACATTCAGTCTGTCCCTTATTTGCAAGATAGCTAATAAGATTTCTAAGATAGCTACATCTTTTAGAGGCTTGTAAACAAAATACAGATGCAATGATATGATATTTTGAGTTTGTTTTAAAATAATTTTATGGGGGAGGGTGTTTGGGGGAGTAGATGTGGTTATAGAGAAAACAAAATGGACAACATATGTCAATTGCCTAAATTAGATGATACCTGCAAGTTAGTTATACTCTTTTGTATTTCTAAGATTTTCATAGTAAAAAATTCCAAAATGGAGGAGCAGGTAGGGGGAATAAGAGATTTTATGGACAAACAAGATGGAAATCTTGGAAAAGATTTTGCTAGAGATGCCACCATAGATAATTCTAATATTTGCAAGAAGGCAGAAGAATTTTATCCACTACTCTCCAAAATGATGAGAAGTTGCTCTAAACTTATCAAAAGTTCATGGTTTTGTGGAAGTAGTGGACTCTGGACAATTGAATTGGAGGGATCAGTATCTTGGCAAAGTTAAATACAAGAAAATACTCTCCTTTACTTACTTTGTGTTTCCATATGCACATTTCTATGGAGACTAGGCCTGGCATGATGGAGGCTCTCCTTTTGGGAAATTGTATGGAGTTTGATGTTGCTGACTAACTTTGGGGTTGACTTTATGCTATGTCGGGGCCATAAGAGTGTCAGCATGAACTCCTGAAGCTTGGGAGTCCCAAAGAAGTGACATCAGCAATGAAGCTTTTGGAGGAACATCTATACTTTACCAAGTATTGAATAAGACCCCCAGAAGTTACTTGAGTTGTAGAAAGAGATTAGAGAGAAGCAGTTAGTGGGCTTTGTTTTACTTTGGTTTTTCAATTTTTTTTTTTATTTTTGTGGAAATGTAAGTTTCATTTAAGGTTGTTTTTTAAATGGCTGGTTTTCCTCTGTGGAGGGTGTTTCTAACTCATCACCTAAGCCTTTTAGGTTATACAGTGTGCTTTCAGGCTGGGGAGCATGGCTGGGCATAAATCAAATGAGACATGGAGTAAGGGGACAGTTCTCTGAAAGTCTGGCTCTGAGTTGTGCTTATTGTTCTGTTTGGCCAATTTTAGGCCTTTGGAGCACGTTCTAACTTGCTTGTCTCACTAGCTCTAGGTCAGTAATTTAGAATCATAATTTAAAAAATGTTAAATGGCAACATGGGTGTGGACTACACACTCCTGATAATCTGAGGTCCCTCTTTAAGGAAATTATCAAAACTTTAGTCTTGAAGGTTAAACCAAATGGTTTGAGAGAAGTAAATGTAAAGAAATATAAAGTGGAGGAAACTTCAAGTATTCTACCACTACCACTACACTACAAAGGTAGAATTTATTAATTTGATTAGGTTAGAGTCTAGGCCAGTGACCTCGGATGCACAGAAGCAGCAAAGATTTGTTTAGCTTCTTGTGGCATCCAGATTTCTAACCACCTTCCTAATGTGAAGAACCCTGGTCTCAAATTCCATCCCCTCATCTGAAAAGAGGTCCTTGGTTCCCTTGGTGCTAAAGAAAATACTTCAAAAACTAGTTCAAATATCCATAGTTGATTTATTGAAGTGGGGATTGTAGCTGCTTGGAGGGCAAAGGAGTGATTTTATTTGTAAAGCGATTAACCAAGCTCTTATTTTATGTTACTTATTCTCTGTGTGTTTTAGAAAAACAAACATCTTAAATTGACATATTGATCCTTAGTTGTTAAATAAATTTTATTACCATTCAGACAAAATGCAGGAGATTCGTGTTATTGATGTTTTTTTATGTATTGAGAGTCCCTCCAAAGGTTAGTAGGGAAATAGCCATAGTTCAATCTTTGAGCCAGGTTTGATATGAAATATCTATGAACCCTTAACCTGAATTGTATTTTTGTTTTTTTTGTGTGTGTGATAAATGAAATAACCTATAAGCCTGGGCCAGCCCATTTATGTCTCTGAATGAAAGTTCTGCCTACGTACAGAGGGCTTAGCAGCCATCCATCTTGATCTCTGCAGATTCATCAGTTTCTGAGAAAGTTTCTCCTCCAGAATTTGCCCTTGTCAAATATAGCTACAGAGAAACCAGAGTAAACAGTTCAGTTGATATTGGATGTGGCTCTATCTATTCTTTTTTTTTCCCATTTATTTATTTATTTTTAAAGATTTATTTATTTTTATACAAGAGCTAGGGTACAGGCCAGAGGTGCAGGAGGGTGAGAGGATTCACCAGCGACAGAACAGGGAGCAGAACAGGCAGAAGGACTGAAGTACACTGCTGTGGGGAGCAGCAGGCACGACAGGAGAGGTCTGCCATGCCATGTGGGAATCTCCCTGGCAGGCCGGGAATCGAACCCGTGCTGCAGAGGCTGTGGACAGCTTCACAGCGCTGCGCTCAACCCGCTGTGCCACCGGGGAGGCCCTTTTTGTTTTTTTTTTTGTTTTTTTTCAATTTAACATATGCTTTTGTTGTAGCTGCCTGTGTATCTCTTGACGATCCCTGGTCAGAGGTTGGGCGCTGGAACCTGAGTGCTTCATTTCAGATACTGCCTCTGATACTCCTATCCCTGGAGAAATTGCATAGCCACTCAGAATCCATTTTCTCATCTTCTTCATAGAGTTCTGTGGAAATATTATTTGTTACTATCTCTGAAGCTCTTAGAACAGGGACTTAGAACTAGGACGAGTCAAGCTCTCAATATGTGAACTCTGCTATTACATATTTCTGTATTCACTGGCTCTACAGCACCAGAAATTGTCATAATATTAAGCTGTGATGATAGACATCAATATTTTGTCATATCTCTTACTTTTTCTTTTTCAATATTCACTTTCTAAAACTGCAATTGAAAAAAAGACAATTACTTTCTTCCACTACCTTTCTTGGCAGTAGAATGCTGCAAATAAAACATGTATGGTTACCTTTCAGATTATTCTGAGTTTTATATTATCTCCTTTTTGAGTGCTATGTTTTCAGAAGAATTACTTACAAGCTTGATTCTTACCAAATCATCACTTGAAAATGAGATAATATATCTGTCAGTCCGAAAAACTGAGCAGAAACTTTGTACCTATCAGGTCCACATATGTATCAGCCCCACAGCCTTCCCCCAACTTGCCCAGAAATTGAAACTGGACAAAATTGAACCATGAGGCAGAGACACTGGGCAACAGCTTTCATTACTGCTCTTTGTCATTTCCTCCCTGCTGGCCCCTAACATGCCCAAACCATTCTCATCTCTTTAAGAGAATCCTGCTTTGATTACGGACAGGAAGTGAATTTCCTGATAAATATTATCAAGGACTGACGGCCAGTCCATTAATTGCACAGTTTCCTTCACTTTGGATGAACCTTCCTGCAAGAAGCCAGTCTTCCTTCCCCCACAAAGTTCAATCACATAGGGACCTGTGTATTCCACAAAGCAAAAACATGACCAGGCTCTGGACAGTTTTATGGCAGAGAGAAGCTGGGAGCACCGAGGTTGAGAGTGCCTCTTTCTACTGCTCTGACTGGATGCTTGGAGGGGCTGTGGGCTTGAGAGAAGGGAATATGTTGGCTCTTCCTTGATTTTTACTATTTGAGGATTCATTCCACTTTTTTTTTTTTTTAAGATTTATTTATTTATGCATACAAGAACTGGGGTACAGGCCAGAGTTGTGGGAGAGGTGAGAGGATTCACCAGAGAGAATGGGGAGCAGAACAGGCAGATCTACTGTAATACACTGCTGAGGGGAGCAGCGGGCAAGGCAGGAGTGCTCTGCTGTGCCATGTGCGTTGCTCCCTGGCCAGCTGGTGATTGAACTGGTGCTGCAGTGGCTGGCCATAGCTTGATAGTTCTGTCCTTAACCCCTGCACCACCAGGGAGGCCCCTCATTCCACTTTCTTATAGGTTTCACTAAATCTTTCATTCGGCACATATTTATCAAGCCAGTTACTGCATAATAACAAAACCCAAAGCAATTTCTTGAAATGACATTGGGGGAAATATTTGAAAATCTTGAATATATAATTGCAAAGGGTTTTAGTTTTCATTTCTTTTTTTTTTTTAATTTTTTTTTTTTATAGAGGCATGTTTTATTTATTTATTTATTTGTTTGTTTGTTTGTTTTGTTTACACAAGCACTGGGTACAGTCAGAAGTGCGGGAGGGCGAGAGAACTCACCAGAGCCAGAGCGGGGAGCAGAGCAGGCAGAAGGACCGAAGTACACTGCTGAGGGGAGCAGCGGGCGGCAGGAGAGGTCTGCGCGCCATGTGGGATCCTCCGCCGGTGGCCGGGGAGCAGCCGGGGATCGAACCAGCGCTGCAGAGGCTTGGGCAGCTTCACAACCCAGCGCTCAACCACTGCGCCACCGGGGAGGCCGGTTTTAGTTTTCATTTCTTATACTTCATGGCAGTTTTGAAAGGTAAGAAATAAATGTGAGAATCCTTTCTAAAATTTAAGAAATAAACATGAAGAAATAAACCTCCAGCAATAAACATAGATGTTAGAATCAAAGTATTTAAGTTTGTAGTACACAGATTATATCAAATGAATGTAATAATAGACATTTGCCAATGTGAGGTGGCTTAAGTTGGGACACTTTTATTATTTTTGTTGGGAGAGTGCCCTAGCAGTTCAAAATTCTCCCCTCCTACCTTCCTCGGTGCCTGAATTTTTCTTGTTGGTCTTGTTTAAGGATTATGAGCTGTGATGTGAGAGGCAGATATCTTACCCCTGAAGGGACCCATTTCTTGGATTACAAGTGATGCGTGGGGAAGTGTGTGGACTGGGTATTATAAGAAAATTTCAAATATCCTTCGGCAACTTGTTTGCTGTGGCCCCCACACAGTTCCTCAGCATTTCTTGGTATCAGATGTCTAGCTTGTGCCTGACACACTAGAAGTCTTAGTGCTCCTGTCTTTCTGTATCTTACCCTCCCAAATTGCCTAAGCCAGCAATCTGGGCTGTCTCCTGCACTTTTTGCAGTCCTGCCCACCTCATTCTAGCCAGACACTAAGTCTATCTAATTTTTCCTGCTTAAAGCTGCTTAATCCTTGTTGTCCTCTCAGCTCATGCCCCAGGTCAGATCAGTCCTTATCACTCTTTGGATTATTGTAGGATTTGGATTATCATGCCTTTCTGACCTCTGTCCCACCACCCCTCACTCCAACAAAACTTTCTAAAAAGCTAACCATAGCTCATTCCTGCTTAGAAGCATCAGCCCCGTTTTACCTATAAGATGAAGCCTTTAACATAATATAAAAATATTAAGTGCTTTCATAGTTTTCACTCTTCTAAATGTTCCACGGATGTTAACTCACTTAAACCTTGTTAGAATTTAAATGAGTATGACTGTACGACGTCCAGCTTACAGGTAAAGAAACTGAGGCAGAGAGAGCAAATAACTTGCTTGGAGTTAAACTGTTATAAGTGACCACTGGAATATTTATGTAGTCCTGTTGAGTCTCAGTGCTATGTCCTGCCTAATTCTGCTTTTTTTTTTTATCCTCAACAATACAAGTTGTATGCCTTTCTTTCCCTACCCATATCTACTTCCCCTCTCCCCATACTTTGTTCCTGCTAATAGCCCTGCTAGGACTGCCTTTCCTGTTGACTTCTTGCCAAAACTCCCACTTCTCTTTTCAGTTATGGGCCTGGCATCACCTGCTTCCTCCCTATATTGCCCTTTGCTCAGTGCATGCCTCCAAATATCTGAGGGGTTTTGTGTTAGAAATGGGACACAAGGGATTAGTTGGCACAAGGGATTAGTTTCCCTGTTGGCACAAGGGATTAGTCTCAGCACTATGAAGCTATCTGCAGCCACTGCAGCACAAGTTCGATCCCCAGCCAGGGAGATAACCCACATGGCGCAACCGACCTCTCCTGTCTCACCCCCTGCTCCCCTCAGCAGTGTATTTCAATCCATCCATCTTTTCTACTCCCCACTCTGTCTCTGGTGATTCTTCTCATCCCCCACACTTCTGGCCTATACCCCAGCTCTTGTATGCATAAATAAAATAAATCTTAAAAAAAAAAAAAAAGAAATGGGACAGACAATAAAAACCAAGCTCTAGAGATGGTCTTTAGGATCTTGTGTTCATTTGGAGTAAAGAAACAAAAACAAAAAAAGAAGCAAAACAGAACAGCAAAAGCCTAGAGTAGAAGCACATGCATAGTCTGGGAAAGGTACACAAAGGGCCCCTATGGGGGGGTCAAGTGCAGGTTGAGGACCCAAGCCTGCAGTGTGAGGAAAGCCATCCTAGAAGAGATGATAGTGAAAGTAGGAACTCACTTTCCTAGACAAAAGGAATAGCATTTGCAAGCTCAGAGCAAAGATAGCCCAGATAATTTGGGAAAATTGTTGAGTGAATTTACCAGTCCATAAGCCAAGCACAATCCCTATGGCAACCAGAGAGGACTCAATTAATAAATGATGGTTTCCTTTATTTTCTGTCCACTTCTAGTGGACTTGCCACTTTATCTAAGAGGAGAAAGTTAATATACACTGGATGTATATTGGATGCCTCACTTCTAGTTAGCCTGCCTATAGCTCTCTCTATAGCCCCCACCCTGGGCACACCTGAAATAATCCCTTTCTTCTACAAAATTTTCCCAATCCTCTGCTAGCTTTTGAATCTCTGCCAAATGCAAGGGATGGCAGCTGACTCCTTTGTGAGAGTAAGTGTTGAATGAATAGGCTTTGCTTGACCTTATTTCAGGGATGGGAGGGAGTATTTTCATTTCATTTCTAGAAGTTTCTCAGATGGGCTGGGGATAGCATTGGTTTTTTGGTTTTTTGGTTTTTTTTCATTCTTGGATCCAATTACCTTTTCTTAGAACATTAGAGAGTGTTTTTCCACTATCTACAAACATTGTAGATAGGATTTAACATGTTTGTGCTGGAAAGAGCACTATTTTCTATGAGATCAGAGCTAGCACCTAGTTGGAGTCCCAACTCTACTTACCAGTGGTGCTGACAGTCAGCAAGTCCTGTAGTTTTATGTTATTGCCTCTTTGCCTGTAAAATGAAACTAAGATATTATTGTCTGCTTAAAATTTGTGACCACTTCCCTCCACCCCTGCACATCTAGGTATTGATAGTCATCAGTTACCTACAATTACAAAGAGGCTCAAACCAGCTTAAAAACAACAAACAGGCCAGAATCTGATAACCCACAATTATCTCTACAGTTAGGCCTCCCCTCCACCTTTTAAGCAAAGATAATCACAAAGATTATTTCGATCATGAAGTAAAGCTGGCCTTATTAGATAGGACTTTGTTTACACAAGTGCAGCAAGAATGGTGATTTAATGATTGGGCCTTTAAAAGTTTGCTTTGCTGAATGTATTTATAAAGAATCTCACAATGGCTCTTTAAAAGTTTTTTGATGCCAAAAAGTCAGACTAGGAACTTATCACTAGGTTTCAACTACATTGCTTATAGATCTGGGTGAATTTCTCTCTTCTTGAGGTCCATCAAATGGCTCAAGTTTCCTAAACCCACCAGGAAGAGAACTCACCTATAAATCTGGGGACTTTGTAAGCCAGGTACCACGCCTGTTTCCAAAGGAGGCTTTTAAACCATTGAATTCATAAAGTCAATCTTAGTTCCTTAAAACTGACTGCTTATATCTAATTCATTCTCAAACATCACATTCTGGATAAAGTCTTTGTTGTATAAACTATTTTTTCTGTTATATCCTCTTAACAAGGAGGTCAGTTCCTACTAAATGTTTGCAAACAACTATGATGCCATGAAAATAAAAATATTCAATGAGGGTATTCTGGAGAAATCAGAAAAGATAAATGTTTTATTTCTGTTTTTTGAAAGCTTAGTCATCCAAGTGTTGGTTAGAGATAACTTAAGAGAAAAGAGAAAGGAGTTTCTTTTATTGATAAAATAGAACATTGTGGTATCAGCAACAATCCAAGGAAGACTCAAATCATCCCTCATCCGTTCATCCAGTTCTCTGTCATTCTTGTTCTGTTCCATCTGGGTTAGTAGTTGCATGAACACATGAGTTTCTTTATTACAGTGCTGAAAATCCTGAGTCAGTCCAGTGGTATGGTCTCAAAGTTGTTTAAGCAATGACATCAGAAATGTGTGCACAAGAGTTCTTGGCATAGCCCTTTTCCTTTGTTATAATCGAAGCACTCTGGTCTATAAATAATTTGCAAATGCTTTCAGGGAAACATCAGAGTAAAACAAAAATTATCTGTCAATAACAAAAGACTTAAAAATGACTGTGTTTGGGCTTCCCTGGTGGCACAAGGGGTTAAGATGCAGCACTATGAAGCTATCTGCAGCCACTGCAGCATGAGTTCAATCCCTGGTCAGGGAGGTGAACCACATAGCTCAGCAGATCTCTCCTGATTGCCCACAGCTCCCTTCAGCAATGTATTTCAGTAGATCTGCCTCTTCTGCTCCCCACTATTTCTGGTGAATCCTCTTACCCCCTGCATCTCTGCCTGCACCCGAGCTCTTTTATGCATAAATAAATAAATCTGTAAAAAAAATGACTGTTTTGTTTATTAATAATTTTCAAAAGTGAAAGATCTGCTCAGTTCATTACAATGATGCAAGTGTCAGAAAGTTGGTTGTTTCTATGGTATGAAAAACAAAATAAAGCAACAATCAAAGTGGTAATAAAAATAAATAAATAGAAGTTAACATAGCTATCAAGAACCATAGCTTTTCCAAAAGTGAGAAAGCTATGTCCCTTTAAGTAGTCAAGGACAAGCTAACATAAACAGGAAGGCATTCTGGTAAGACACAGAATCTTTGCTTTCTAGGCAGATTCTCAGAAGGTAAAGAAAACCCTTTCATAGACTTTTAAGAAGCAAATAATCCAATAACATTTTGTCATTTAGCAGAGGAAAATGAAATCTTCATTTTGCATCAGTATAGTATTTGATATTAAAGATTTTTTAAAGAAAATTTACAAATAAGCTAATAATAATAAAAAAATTCTCTTCCTGTGAGCCTTCTACCACTTTCTAAATCCATTTAGGTTTTGTCCTACACAATCCTCTTCCTCAGTCTAACAATGAGGAACCAATTATTTTACTTTAAGACAAAACTATTCTCCTTTCCTTTTATTAAAGTACATCCTATATACCTTGAATACAGTTATTTTTCTCTGTGATTATTTCTTCCAGTGTCTCATTCATATATACTGGTCATAACTTTTAACCACAATAACTTCTATTTCACAGAGATAACCATGAAGCAGGCAATTGTGAACTATCATACACCAATATTTTGTATATAAGCTTACGAATATGATAGGGTTTTTGGAGTTAGGAGTGCAGGGTTCTTGGTTTCACTCTGGCAAAGGTTTCACCAGAGCTCCCGTTTCAGCAGCACATGGCAAATTTCCCAGGCAAATTTCTCCATGAGACAGGGATGGTAGGTAAAGGGATAGGTCAGTAGAAGACACTTGCTTAGACACAGGCAGGCAGGAAGACCTGCCCCAAAAGGGGCAGGTTTGCTAAGAGAAGCCTGCGTGGTTGCAGGCGGGCGGCCTTGAGGAGAGCTGCCTCCATTGAGGGAGATCAGTGAAGCAAAATCCAGGCATGGTACAGGTCACGGGCAGGCAGGGAGGCTGCTGCCCTGCAGAGGGAGAGAGTTGATGAAAGGAAGCACCTGTAAAGTCACAGGTGAGCAGAAGGACTGCTGTCCCATTGTGGGAGCACCATTAGGTTTTATTATCTTCAGGGAGGGACTCATCTTTGTGGGTGGATGGTTTGTGCCCGTGACACTCCCTATAGCAGTTTGATAGTTTTTGGGTGTTGCACCTCCTGATCTGGGCGTTGATGCCTAAGGGTCTTGGTTTCTAAAACTGGGTTAATGGATTACGCTAATCCTTTCTACCCCTACCTCCTTGTGTGAGTTAAGTTCTTGTCTTTTTATCTCCTTTCCTCCATCAATATTTATCTCAAGTTTTTATAGCCATATATGCCCTCATAGTACAACTTATCAAAGTGGCAAAAAATGACACCTTTATTTACAGACCAAATTATTTAGAGCCATAAAAATATGCTCTTAATTTTTTATATTCCTATTTTATTATAAATGATATATGTTTTTAATGAATACCTAGAATTTAATATGGCAAAATTTTTAAGTTACCAAAAGATCTTGGAGACTATCTCAAGTTCTGACAAACTACAAAATATAATTCTATTGAAATAAAGTTTGTCTGAATAATGATTTAATTTGGTTAAACACAAATTTACAATTTTCATGATTAAACATTTAGTAGATGCTTATAATTGCCTCTGATAACTCAGAAGACAGTTGTTTTTATCAAACCCACAATATTAAACTAGTCTTATTTGCCAAACTTACCTAAATTCTGTGAACTTGAATTCTTAAAACATTTGGGTTAGTTTTTATAGAATGTTTTAGAAGGATTAGAAATTAAATTTCTTAATTTCTGGAATTTTCAGGCATATTTAAGTTATATAGAAACTAACTTTAAATCAATTAAAACAAAGTTTCTTTACAGGGTTTTATAATCTAATTTGATAACATGATATCGATGGAGGGAGATATTATACACACAAAACAGGTGTGTGTACACAGATGGCACAGACAGATTATATCTTCAAATCTAAAATTTGAAATTACTGGATCCTATAAAATAGTTAGTTCTTCTCTTTATGTCACTGTTACATTTTTAGCCAGGATTCTGTTTCTGGCAAATAGGGCAAGGGGAGGTTATTTGCTCAAATTGAGGGTTGAAGTGCCACCAGCATATTTGTGGAGGAGATTCTTTAAGATTTCCTTTGTTCTATGTAGTTTCATGGAGGCTGTGCATTGAGTTTAGGGCAAGGAAGTGAGGACGAAGTTGCCATGTAGGTGTCTGGGTATCTCCAAGGTCTATCTAAGTGGGTAAAATAGTCATTTTGTTTCCAATTAGCATTGCCAGCCTGAGATGATTGCTCCTATGGCCCTTGAACTCCTGACAAGTGGAGGACCACCAAAAATTTTAGTGACTGGAAGGAGTGGAGGGGTGGCAGTGGAACAGGGAAGGGATGGCAGGGGCAAACAGAGGGGTGAGCCGGTAAAAAGCTTTTGAAGAGGAATAGATCACACAATTCAAGGGAGTTTAAGGGAAGTTCAGATTTAGTACAAAAGAGGAAGAAGGTGCCACTGGGTGGGGATGTGATGTATGATGGCAAGGGAGAGGCTGTGGATGAGAGCAGATTAGGGAGTTAGTTTCCCAGTTTCTCAAAGAAGCCACTGAAGTCCCAAATGGTCTTTAGTAAAATTTAGTCATTATTGAAGATATTGAGCTGAATTAATTTTGTAATGGTAAAGTATTTCTTAAGTAGGAGACGAGGGAGGGGCCAGATAGAAAGAGAGTAAGGGTTATGAGTTGAATTGTTCTTTCCAAAAGATATGTTGAAGTTGTTGTGCCCAAGATCAGCAGACTCGACTCGGCGAGCATAGAACCCAAAGACAGCTGATGCAAACACAAAAGGGAGTTTATTACAGACTCGAGTCCAGGCTCATGGCACCTACCAATGCAGCGGCAGATATCGAGAGCCCCGAACAAAGGAAGCAGGGTTTTTTTTTATAGGATTAAATCATGCTGGCAGTTACTCATTGGCTATAAGGATGCGTTCTCCAACTTTGCCCGGCTATAATTCTAAGCTGACTGGCCCGGTAGAGATGCAGCTCCAGCCTGCAGCTCCAGTTACGGCAAGTTCGCCCTCATTGGTGACTGGAGGGTGAGGGTGGAGTGAGGGTCGAAACTGTCGAAACTATCTCTGGAATGCAGTCGTCATTCCCGGGACAGCAAAACCTAAAATTCTAAAATGGCAGTTACACACAAAATGACAAAGCAATGGCTAAGAATACTTATGCCTGGTTCCACAGAAGTCCTAAGCTGGTACCTGAAAATATGACTTTCACTGAAAATAGGGTCTTTGCACATGTAATCAAGTTAAGGTGGGGTTATTAGGGTGGAACCTAATGCAATATGACTGGTTGAGAAGAGAAGATACAAAGGGAGAAGCTGCGCATGTGATAATAGGGCAGAGATGGAAGGAAATGCCAGGGTTAGCCCACAATCACTAAATGTTAGTGTTACCGGGCAAGAAGAGGGGCACTCCAGACCCCGTAAAACTGCCTGCTCTAAATAGGTTCTGCCATGCGCCACATCAACACAAAACGTATGAGACTTTAATGGGAAGGAATTTTAATTCAATTAGGAAACAATACAGGAAAGGCAAAGAGTCTAGTTTCTAAATCAAGCACCCAAAGTTACCCGTCCCCTCTTGGGTAAAAGTCTATCCAAATGGGATTGGCCCAGAGCAAGTCCCCAAAGTCTGCCACAAGTCTAAAGCATCTTTGAGAGGGGACCCACAGAAAAGGATCAGAAACAACCAGACAAGTCTGGAGGGAAAAGAGCAAACTCAAAATCCAGACAAAAACTGCCATTGTTACCTCCCCACGGGTCTCTCACTCACATCTGTTTCAACCAGTCCATGACCAAAAGGCAAGTGTAGTTTCTTCATTTGTCTCTCGGCTCCATGTACCTCCTCCAGATATCCTTCTGGCTCTCCATTCTGCTTCCTTCCTTCCTCAGTCTCCTCTGCAGTTTCTTCTTTCTCTGCTCAGCTCCACCCTCCTTAGGTGGGGCAGGAAACCGGGAATCTCCCCCTTTACCACCCTGTTACACTAGGACGAGGCAGGAAGGATCTTTCCCGAAAACTTCAGAGGAAGGATGATCCTGCTAACACCTTGATTTCAGACTTTTAGCCTCCAGAGCTGAGAGACAAAATTGTTGTTTTGTTATGCCAGCCTTAGAAAAGTAATACAGATAGTTACCCATGGCATTAGGTAATTAAGAGAGGCATAGGTCATAAAGAAGACAGGAAAGATAATATTCCTCATATTACAGCTCTCACAATTCCATTCCAAAGAATCCTCCTTCATTCAATGAGTTGAGGGAACTTCCTCATAAAATTTATCCCACAGTAAAATTTCCCAAGAAAAACAGAAGCGGTTTTGCAGAAAAACCAGAGCAAAATCTGGGCCTGAAAGAAGCAAGGTAACTCCTTACCTTGCTCCAGACAGACAAGTGTCCAGAGTGTTACAGGGCAGGGAAAAGAGCACCCCAGACCCCGCAAACCTGCCTGCTCTAAATAGGTTCTGCCAGCCACCACATCAACACAAAACATATGAGACTTTAATGAAAAGGAACTTTAATACAATTAGGAAACAATACAGGAAAGGCAAAGAATATAGTTTGTAAATCAAGCACCCAAAGTTACCTGTCCCCTCATGGGTAAAAGTCCACCAGAGCAAGGCCCCAAAAGCCTTCCACAAGTCTAAAATATCTTCCAGTGGGGACCCACAGAAAAGGATAATAAACAACCAGACAAGTCTGTAGGGAAAGAGCAAAATCAAAATCAAGACAAAACCCTCCATTGTCACCTCCCCACGGGTCTCTCACCCACATCTGTGTCAACCAGTCCATGACCAAAAGGCAAGCGCAGTTTCTTCACATGTCTCTCTGTTCCATGTGCCTCCTCCAGGTCTCCTTCTGGCTCTCCATCCTGCTTTCTTTCTTCCTCATTCTCCTC
Organism: Talpa europaea; assembly: GCF_964194135.1. Taxonomy (NCBI): domain Eukaryota; kingdom Metazoa; phylum Chordata; class Mammalia; order Eulipotyphla; family Talpidae; genus Talpa; species Talpa europaea. Next base: position 52,164,840 of record NC_140077.1, read on the forward strand.
TGCAAGAGAACTGGATTAGGAGTTCTGACTCACCATCATGGATCTCATATCCCCAGGACATAGAAGGTCAGAGAAGCCAGCATGAATCTCTGGATGAAGACAGCAGGTCCAAGGGAGGGTGGATCACTGCAATGAGACACAGCCCCAGAAAACTGTCAAAGAAAAACAAATTTAGATTTATGGAGGGGGAGACTTCATTTGAAAACACTATTGTAGGTAGTTGCCAGGGGCTGGGAAGGAAAGGGGGAGTGGTGTTGGGCATTATACCCTGGCATTCTCCCCCCAACACCCCTGCAAGTAGAGAGTTGCTGTTTAATGGGTATGGAGTTTCTGCCTTGCAGATGAAAAAGTTTTGGAGATCTGTTGCACAACAATGTAAATACTTAATGCTACTGAACGGCACACTTAAATGGTTAATGATGGAGCAAAGAACAGAAAAATGATGGAGCAAAGAACACCACAAGGTCAGGAACATAACTCACACAGGAGGTGGGGGTAGATGTGATTAGCATAGCCAGTAAACCAAGCTATAGAAAATAAGATCCTTAGATGCCAACGCCTAGATCAAGAGGCACAAGACCCAGGAAGGTATCAGAATGCTATAGGGAGAGTCAGGATCACAGGCCTGAAGGTGAAGATATGGAGATTGAGGGCCATTGTAGAATCTCCATCCCTTTCAAATTCTAAATGATTATCAAAACCAACAACAAACCCACCACCCACAAAGATGATCCCCTCCCTTCCTAAGAAGATGATAAAACCTAATGCTGTTTGTTTTTGTATTGTTATTATTTTTTTGCTGTGTTTTGTATTGTTATTATTTTTTTCCCCATGTCTTATTTTTTCCCCTATATTCCTAAGTGAAACCATCCTATATTTTTCTTTTTCCTTCTGAAAACAAACAATTATAAACCAGAGACATCCTGCAGGGAGGAGGAGGGAGAGGCATCAGAGGGAGGAAGGGAGGAGCAGAGAGGACTGAGGTGATGGTGCATGGGTGCATTGGTGAAGGAAATTCTGTGGGGACTACACCTGGGGTGGTGGTGGTGGGGAAGCAAACATTGTTTAAAAATGAACACTGATGTAAAAAATATAAAAATATTAAAAAAAAAAAAAACCTAACACTGCCCCCACAAAGGGACAGCAGTCCTTTTGCCCACCTGTGCCTATGCAGGTGCTTCTTTTCACCAACTCTCTCCCTCTACAGGGCAGCAGCCTCCTGCCTGCCCGTGACCTGTACCATGCCGGGGCCTCTCCTCATTGACCTACCTCAGCGGAGGCCGCTCTCCTCAAAGCCTCCTGCCTGCAACTGTGCAGGCCTCTCTTAGCAAACCTGTCCCTTTTGGGGCAACTCTTCCTGCCTGCTTGTGTCTATGCAAGTGTCTTTAACTGTTTTATCCCTTCCCTAATAAACCTGCTCTTTTAAATATAACTAATGTCTCTGTCTCTTGGAGAAACTTGCCTGGGATACTCACTGCGTGCCACTGAAAGGGGAGCTCTGGTGAAACCTCTCCCAGAGTGAACCCAAGGACCCCTCTTTCCAAACCCACTGACTCCAAAAAGGACATCCGTTAAGATGGTAATGTTTATGATATGTTTTTTACCACAATTAAAAAATCATTGCAAAAGAGAAAAGACGTAAAATGGGGAGGGTGCCTATTGTAATACAAAAACCACAAACTACAAGATCTGTATTCATTTTAGAGATCAGACAGAAATGGCTTTTCTTTTATAAAGAATATTAGACAAATCTAGCAAGAACAGGAAGTCAGGAGTGGGGTGAGCATGCGTGTGATTGGACAGTTGATCAGGGAAACATTTGTGGTCAGCTTATTTTTTGGAGAGGTCATTAAGTAAGGATTGTTCTGTAGTTCAATGCTGGCTCGAGTTGAAGGTGGGTAAAAGTTCAGGGGCCTGTCAGGAAGGGAGACATCTGAGTAAAGTTTGGTCAGCACATATTAGTGGGTTTTTTGTCTACATTTGTCCATGGGGACAAATGCCTCAACTAGTAGTCACTTATGGGACAAATAGAGGGTCTGTGCCTGGTCTTCTCCTAGATAAACAAGGTGTTTCTCCACCAGTCTTATTTAAGTCCTTTAGGAAGGGTGGGTCTTTGCAGTAAGTCTTTTCCTGGAACACAAGGTGGGGGAGGGGAGCGGATGGCATGTCTGCAAGGACTGTTTTCCAGCCACTGTTTTCCAGCGTTCCAGCACAGGACTCAGGTGAAGTTCAACGCTGTCACCACCCTGCAACTGCTCTTCCCCCCTTCCCTCAACTTCACCCCCCCCAGCAAATTTCAGAGTTGTGAGTTCTTCCCAAACCCATTTAGTCCATCTACACTGAGAAAGATTGAGTCAGTGTGAACTGTTACAGACATGTTCCCAGCACCATGCTGAGGTGGCCTGATGTCAACCTATTCTTCCAAATACTTTGAGTAGATGGGTGGAGATTTTAACTGCCATTTTGCAGATGAAAACCGAGGCACAAGGAGAATAAATAACATGACTCGTGTCACATTGCTAACACTAGTCCTTGGATTAGGAGCCAAACTAATCCAGTCTGATCACATTTGATTTAATTACATCAACAATACAATATTCACAGGTGCCAGGAATAAGACTTGAAAAATCTGTTCTTCTTTTAAAAAATTTTATTCTAATCTTTAAAAATTAATTGATGGATTAATTTTCTCACATCATTGTTAATTTTTGAACAATATTTGATTTCTCCCCTCAGGTGTAGTCCCTGTAGTTCTCCCACCACGCACCTGTGATCCCTCACCATAATCCCTTGTGCTCTTCCCTCCCCTGTTCTGATCCCTCTCCATGCCCTTCTCCTGCCGTGTGCCTCAGATCTATAGTTAGCTTGCAAGTTTTTTCTCTATATTGCACATATAAGTGAAATAATCCCATATTTACTTTTTCCTTCTGACTTATTTCACTTAGCATAATCCCTTCCAGCTCCATCCATGTTGCTGTAAATGGCATGAGTTTATCTTTTTTAATCACTGAATAGTATTCCATCGTGTTTATCTTCTCGATCCAGTCATCTGTTTTGGGACATTTGGGTTGTTTCCATATCTTAGCTTTTGTAAATAGTGCTGCAGTAAACATAGGAATGCAGGTTTCCTTTCAAATTAGTGTTTTTGTGTTCTTTGGGTAGATTCTCAGGAGTGGATTCAGTGGATCATATGATAGATCCATTTTCAGGGTTTTGAGGAAACACCACACAACTTTCCATAGGGGCTGGGCATTGAACATCTCTATTTGAGGGACACATTTCAACTCAAAATGGCTAATGAATGGGGGAGCTAAAGTTTTGAACCACTTTCTAGTTATCTGTTGAGTGTGGTGTTATGCCCCAGAGACCAGTAAAAATAACCCATGGGGAGTTTTAAGACCTTATAAGAATGTCTCTTTGTTTTTAAATTCCACCTTTAAAAAATTTCTATTTGTGTTCTATGATGTAGTCAATAGTACAGAAATATGTTCTCTAAAGATACATATATTTAGCGGATACTGAAAAATTTTTAACTCATCAGAGTATGAAAACCAAAAATAAAGTCCTGTACCCATTCTACTCCCTTTCCTCTATTAAACTAGTAACGACTGTTTTTTTACTTTCTCTTTTTAATAGTTGCCTCAACAGTATAGCGTACCATGGTTTGAGGTTTATAACTAGGTATTCTGAGCCCCCAGAAGTTAGCTGGAATGAAGAGTCAGTAGGCTTGAGCCAGGGGGACAGGCAGCCAGAACTTTAAGAATGAGGCAATTTGGGGCCCCTGGTAGCACAGGGGTTAAAGACAGCGCTATCAAGCTATCACCAGCCACTGCAGCATAGTTCGATGATTCTCCAGCCATGACCCACATGGCACAGCAGACCTCTCCTGTCTCACCTGCTGCTCCCCTCAGCAGTGTATTTCAAGTAGATCTCCCTGTACTGCTCCCCACTCTGTCTCTGGTAAATCCTCTCACCCCTCTGGCCCTGCACCCCAGCTTTTATATGCATAAATAAATAAATCTTAAAAAAAAAAAGTATGAAGCAATTTGACAAGCATTAGTTCCTTTCAATTTGTATCTTTATATTCAATAATTTCTACCTAGTCACAAGTTTTCTTTTAACACTTCAGGTAGAGAGACAGAAGCAATGTTCAATATAATTTAGTTCTGAAGATAGGCTGTTAATATTCTGACCAATTTGATATCAACTGTTGGGGGAGGAATAGAGTTAGAATTTTTTGAGCTATAGCTTTTTTTTTTAAAAAAGATTTTATTTATTTATGCATACAAGAACTGGGTTATAGGCCAGAGGTGCAGGGGTTGGGTGAGAGGATTCACCAGAGTGGGGAACAGAACAGGCAGATCTACTGAAATACACTGCTGAGGGGTGCAGCTGACAAGACAGGAGAGGTCTGCTCCGGCATGTGAGTTAGCTCCCTGGCCAGGGATTGAACTCATGCTGCAGTGGCTGGAGATAGCTTGATAAAGCTGAGACTTTAACACCTGTGCCACCAGGGAGGCCTGAAATACAGTGTTTTAAAAGAAGAGAACCATTGCAAAATAGTAGTCAATTCATGATTACACCTCTATTCTTTGGACCTCGATTCTACAAATTCCCCTGTTAGATGCGATCTAGCCCCAAGATCTGGTCTCCTTTCCATAGCAGAGACACAGACAGGTGCTTTTCAGACATTGTTTTGGGATCCTTAAGGGAGAAAGGCTGACAGAGTCACAGGTAAACCAATTTCAAAAAATTGCTATTGTACATTTTTAAAAGAAAAATTCAAAAGGAAGTTTGATAGAAACATGCACACCTCCTATATGCATAAGAAAGAACCAGCATGACTAATTCCTTGAAAATATTCATTCAAAATCATGTTCTGCCTAAGTTGAAAATCCATTTGCTTATATAATTTAAAAAAACAGGAAGATAAAGTAAGGTAAAAATATAAAGTTGAAAAGATATTCAGATATCCATGAAAAAGAATTCCTCATAAGAGCACAAGACTGTACAATATTACATGAGTCATGGTGTTTTTCAAGAGAGTGAAAGGATAAGGATATGTTAGTTGGTTGTTTTTTTTTTTCTTTTTTTTTGTTATTTGGTTATTTAATTCTTTGAACATTTGACATTAGGGTCTATTGATTGTAGAGGGGCCAATCCCTCCTCACAGATTGTTTGCACTCCTATGTGGGCTTGAATATATTTTTGTTGTAATTTATACCACCTGTGTCTGTCAATTCCTCTCCACTTGCCTCTTCCCGTGACAGTCTGGCTCATGTTTCTTCCTAAAGCTCTAAGCCAGTTATTAATAACAGCCCAGTGATCCACTTCAGAGCATATGGTGTTTTTCACAAAAGAGAGATCATCTCCTGGACTCTGGACGTCGCTGATTGAACCCCTGAACAGTAAGTTTTGGTTTTTGAAAAATATGGCATTTAAAAATGTTGATGAAGAAGAAAGTTTAGTGGGAGATTCATGCTTGCTTCTGGTAGAGGGAGAATATAGTTAGCTAGAACTTAAACTCATAAAGCTCCTTCCCTCTCCCTGCATTTCTACATCTCTCGAAATATAAGACAGACTGCAAAAGAGATGAACGAATTAGGAATCTATTCCTTCCATTCCTTCCTGCTAAATAAAGGCAATAGGAAAAGCAAGGGGTTAGTAACATTTACTAGGCTTACCATGCACATGATTACTTTGCTCTTCTTGATATTACCAACTCCCTGGCTTTCCTCTCCACATTGGGTATTTTAGCAATTTCAAAGAGAAATCTCACATATGCAAAGTATCTTTAGGAAAGAGTTGCATGAGAGATTTGGACCTTGTCAGTTTGCCATGTTTGAGATTTGGATTAGAGATGGCAGCTGTCTTGTTCCACAGATTCATTGCCTCCCTTTTTCTAGCCAAAGGCTTTCTCTTTGTGGTCGCCTTTATAATGGTTGTTTCTGAGAGTCCTGTAAAGTAGGTCACTGTGTTTTCTGTCTAGAAAAGGAGGACCCTGAAGCCCAGAAAGGCCAATGTCCTGCTCAGTCCTTGTTAGCAGAGCTGACACCCTACACTCCAGGCATTCTTCAGGAGCATGGACTAATATAGCTCTGCTGTATTATATTCTGCATATATTCAATTCTCTTGACCATGCGCATCAGGCTCCTCAATTAAACGACAGGGACACATTACAGTGAGTTGGAAGGAGGCAATGCTGGACTGGTTTTGAGCCCTATCTTGACCACTAATAGGCTGTGACTTAAAGCAAGTACTCCACTTCTCTGAGCCTCAATTTCCTCATCTGTGAAATGAGACATAACCCCTGTCCTGTTTTACTGGGCAGCAGCATTTGCTCATGATGTATCTAAAATAACCAAGTATGGTAACAAACTCATTTGAATTTGTCCTGAAACTTCTTAATCATCTCTCATTTGTTTGAAACTCAAATCTAGAACCTCCAATGTGATCTTTGATGCAAAACATTAATCTAAAGTTTAGAAACAATAGTTGACCTTGACTACTTTTAATAATTCCATCTTTAGAATGATGTAAGCTGGCAAATGTGGAGGATAGCAGGATGGTATGTGGTTAGCTACAGCTAAGATGGATGATGATGGGGAAATTCCCAGAGTAATTTTAAAGCATGAGCTATTATTTTCATAAACTTACCTGCTCTACTTTAATCAACATTCTAAATTTTTTCTTTTGGTGATGAGTTTCTTTGGATCCAAGTAATGTATTTTTCCCCCTTGCTATATTAGATTTAATTCTGTGTCTGCAGGAGAAAGACAGGAGGATTGGTTCAGCTAGTAACTGCTTCCCAAAGTGTTTCCAAATGTAACTCAGGAGATAGGTGAGATTTTTGTTTTCCTCTACAAACTTTCATTTGCAAACATTTATTTAATTCCAACTGGGAGAATTTGAAATCCTGTTGTCCAGCCTAGCCATCAACTTTCTCAACAAAACTTGACTCCACGTAACAGTTCGCTAGGTTCAGAAATCAGATCTGCTCCTTGAAGGATAAAAAATGGCCACCAGTGAATTATTCAGAGGTGTGTGTGTTGCAGACCCAGAAGACCATTTAAAAGATTCCTCACATGCTTTTAAGAGCACAAACTAGTCCAGACATTCTCCATGCACCTCTACTCCCAACCCCAAATAAGGAATGACATTTATTTAATATCTGTGTTCTGCAGATAAAAAAACAAAACTAAACAAAGCGAACAAACACCCTCAGTTCCACCCCTGCCTCCTTGTTCCACGGAAGGCCAGGTTAGATGGCCCTGCAGCCTCGGAGTTTCCTGTGTAGCCTTGAAGGGCTGTTCTCCAGTGAGGGCTTGTCTTGGGTCAGGGCTCTGGGAGCTCACCTGGCCTTGTGACTGAGCATTACAGCTGAGCTTCAGGAAGCATTCAAAGGTTGATAACATTTCGCTTCTTTCTTTTTTTTTTTTAAGACTTATTTTTTATTTATACAATAGCTGGAGTACAGGCCAGAGGCACAGGAGGGTGAGAGGATTCACCAGAGACAGAGTGGGGAGCAGAACAGGCAGACAGAAAGCACTGCTGAGGGGAGCAGCAGGCATGACAGGAGAGGTCTGCCTCGCCATATGGGTTGCTCCCTGGCTGGCCAGGAATCAACCCCCGCTGCGGAGGCTGCGGACAGCTTCACAGCGCTGCGCTCAACCTGCTGCACCACTGGGGAGGCCCATTTCACTTATTTCTTAAAGTCAAGTGCCCGTACCTAAGGAATTTATGTTTTCTTAGAGACAATGTTTGATCTCCTATTTGGGGCAGGATTGTGGTATAGGGAAACCTCAGGCAGGGAGACTTGACAGTGGATAATAAGATGCTATGTTTGTTCATGTGTAGAAAAATAGTTTCTTTTAGGACCAAATATTATTTAAGGCATTTGGGGCACAGTCAGAGATGCCTTGAAGAATTCAGAAAGGCCTGAATTGTCCTGGTGTTGACTTAGACAGAAAGCCTGAGAGGCAGAGTTCAGAAGTGGAATGGAGTGGTTCCACATAGGTCTGGAACCCCCCTGTCTCCCGGAGCCTGCGGGTGGCCCCCCTTGAGTACTGTCAGACCATATCACACCCTACTGCCCTCATGTCTGTGTGTGTCTTCCCAGGGCTTTCCATTTCTTATGTCCATCTGCTTCCTCTCATCTATCTGGATCACTCATTTTTTTTCACCATGGTTGAGCTGCAGGGAAGTGGCTGATTTTCTGCTTCTGCTGCTTCATTGTACCAGCCACTATTTAGGCAGCATGCTGGGTTCTTGGCTTATCTTTTTACCAAACCTAAGATATGGTTGTGACTGAAGCTATGAGCTTTGCAGCCAAGTAGACCTCCATTCAAACCTTTGGACATCCCTGGTGTCTGTCCTTAAATAGCTTCCTTAACCTCTGTGGACTTCAGTCTCTCCAACTAAGGAAGTGGGCGTGTTAATAACCCGCCTCATAAGATCTTATGAAATGAAAACCAAAGTATGTCAAGATCCTTCTTAACTGTAGCTACAAGTAAAATTCTTTCAACCTCCTGCCAGACATATTACCTCTATACTCCAGACGAGGTAGCAGATGGGATTAAATGGCTGGTCCAAGGCTATAGAGCTGATATCAGCCAGAAGGAAGATATCAAACCAGTTCCATCTGCCTCTCAAACCAACACTCTCTCCTCACTTTATCATGCTGATCGACCATCTGTGACAAAGCACATATTTCGGTTTTCAGTCGAAGTCCACTTTGTCAAGTTCCGTAACTCGTGAGTCTTACTTGCCGAGTTTAACCTGATTTTGCTTGTGGCTTACTTTATTCTAGGCTTTCATGTTTTGCCTTGGCCTGAATCAAAGAAGTTGGAAGTTCATGAAGGTAGATTCTCTTCAAATAGCCAAGTTTGTTGCAATGCAGAATCCAATTTATCACAAATGTCAAAAACTTGCTAAGGCTATTTTCAAAGTAGCTCTGAAGGAAAGTAACTCTGACCTGAGGTCAGAGATTTCTGACTGCACTTTTCTGGGTCCCATTTGTTGAATGAGCAGTTCACAAAAGCTCAAACAGGTTTTTAGTTTCAACATTATTTCTATAATATTTACATTATTTCTATAATAGTTCATATCTTATTTCCATAATATTTCATATCTTTTATTATCATGGTCTTTCATAGCTAGAAAGAGAAAATTCCTTGAAATTCTATCTTAGAAAACAAGGTGCTACAATCATTTAAGTATAAAGCCATAGACTGTTTCTTTGGATTCTCATTCATGCTTTCTCTCATACAAGGTTCAAATCATTGAGGAGTTAATGTCACAGATGTCTGTTAAATTCCCTTTCTCACATAATTCAACTTTATATTTCAGAAGCTAATGGGGCCTTCATTAGTTCAGAAAACACAACTTGAACTCAAATTTTAAAAACTTACAGAACATACAAAATCTATTTACCATCAATGTGGCTGAGGTCTCAGCTAACTTTAGGATGACTCAAATTTAAGGAGTTTATTTTTCCTGCCCTATCTACCCAGCATCCATTTCTGGATTTTTTTTTTAAAGATTTATTTATTTATGCATACAAGAGCTGGGGTACAGGCCAGAGACGTGGGGGTTGGTGTGAGAGGACCCACCAGAGACAGAGTGGGGAACAGAACAGGCAGACTGACTGAAATACACTGCTGAGGGGAGCAGCGGGTAAGACAGGAGAGGTCTGCCGCGCTATGTGAGAATCTCCCTGGCTGGCCGGGGATTGAACTCATGCTGCAGAGGCTGCGGTTTGCTTCATAGTATTGTGCTTAACCTCTTGCACCACCAAGGAGGGCCCCATTTTTGGATTTTTAATGGGAAAAATCTCCATTATGCTGTAGAAATGGTCGTCATCTCAACCCTAAACCCTCTATCCTAAAACCTGGCAGGGCTGTGCCAAAATTTTGTGACCTTCCAGCAACTTGACTTGGTTCTCTAATTATAACAAAAACAAAAGCAAAAACATTAATAAGATATAATTCTCATATGATTTCTCAATTCTAAAGGATAATATTAAACATTAAATTTATGGCAATAAGACATAGTCCTTCTGCAGACAAATTAAAAGCACCCCACTTTGGGAGTTTATTTTTAAAATAATTGATGACTAATATTTAAGTCTGCTTATATTATAATTGTCATTTGAACACAGTGAACTTCTACTGTTCTGCAAAAGCTTCTACTTTACTTGTTATTAAACCAGTATTTGATGAAAATTAATTAGCATCAGACAGAGTAGGGCAGGATTCGTAAGATTCAGAATTCATGAGGTCATCCCCTCTTTTTTAGGAAGACAGCAACTGCATATACAAGCAACAAAGAAACATAATACAGAACTGCAATACATTACAGACAAATGAGCAATACATTCTGCCTGAGAAACTTAGGATGATTACAGAGCAGGAGATTTTGAGTCAAAGGATGAATAAGAGTTTGACAATTTTACATATTTAGGTACTTAAAAAAGAATCCCAGAAGTGTGATCCATCCAAGAAGGATCACCGAGACCATAATTAACAATAATAATCACTGTGGCTTATTAAGCATGTACTTGCTAGACACAAGTATTAACTCATTTAATTCTCATATTACCCTAAGAAGTAGATATTATTATTATCATCCTAATTTTATAAAAGTGGTAATTTAGGCACCAGGAGTTAATGTAACTTTTCTAAAGTCTTGTGGTATGTGATCTACCTGAGTCAAACCCCATCAGTCTGATTCCAGACCCATCTCTCAACTACCATGTCCTGGAAGCAATCTCTTTATTTTCTGTCCAGCTAATGTTAAGGAGGTCATAAACTGATCATAAATTTGTCATAAACTGAGCAGTGGTTGGATAACAAAAATATATAAGAATAAAATTTCAAGCAGTAAAAGCTAATAAAAACAGCAAAAAAAAAATCTGTATTTCCAGCCAACTTGGTTGCTAGATCCTGAGATCCTAGTGGCTATACGTGCAGATTGCTTTTTTGTGGATAAATTAACAACAAAGCTATTGTAAAGATATTCCTCCAAATTCAAGGTTATCCGGTCCAGCAGAGTAACTGCGAGACCATCTACTCCTTGTCCAAGCAGTCGTTCACATATACAGAGTGGCACCAGAACCAAAGAGGAAGAATGGCTATTATTAATTACATGGGGATATTTCCATTTGCAGATAGCTGACTTCCTTTGTAATACAGATCTTTTCAAAAGTAACTTGTGTTTTGAAAACATCAATAAATGCATGCAGTTGAAAGAGGTTGGCTTCTGGAGTCCTACTGAATAGTGTCTAGGCTCCAGCATAGAATACTGAGTAGCCTTGGGCAGTTGCTCCAGCTCCTGAAAATGCATTATCACAGCCTGGCATATACTGGACAATCAATAAAAAAAAAAATGGATAGAATTCAATGATGTCTCAGTTTTCAACATGTGTCTTTTAGGAACTTGTATCAACATTATCTTCATCATTAGTTTTTGATGGAAACAGGGAGGAGGATTAGCAAATTCTTGTCGAAAAAGAAAATATTTTTAAAATGTGACTCATGTGTTAAAGACTATAAACTTGAATCCAATAAAAATTATTTTTCTTTTGATTGAAAAAGAGACTTTGCAAAGTATGTTCTGTTCTTTGTCTTGACCAAGAATCCGTGCTTAATAAGAGGAAACAGAAGTCGAGAGAAATTGAGAAAAAGGTGAATTCTTAGCGCTCATGATAATTTTATAAAATAGGTTTTTGGTGGTTTTGTTTTGTTTTTGCCCAGGGAGCAAGCCACTTTGCTTGTGAACTCTTCTTATAGTCTCAGGAGTGAGAGTTGATTTGAGTATCCCTGTTGTATAGAAAAAACAAGATTGCAAAGGTTTTAAAAGTAAGAGTCTATGAACTAAGAGTGGGGCAAAGAACAAAGAATGCAATGAAGTTTAACTTCCAGATATCAAAAGTTACCTCTATGTTTTGTTTGTCTAATTTATTTTTGGGATGCCACTACCCAAACATCTGATAAACAGGCAAGTCAATTTGAATTAGATTATTTAGATTTTTTTTAAAGATTTATTTATTTATGCATACAAGAGCTGGAGTACAGGCCAGAGATGCAGGGGATACAGGGGTGAGAGGATTCACCAGAGACAGAGTGGGGAACAGAACAGGCAGACTGACCGAAATACACTGCTGAGGGGAGCCCCGGTCCAGACAGGAGAGGTCTGCTGCACCATGTGGGATGCTTCCTGGCCGGCCAGGGATGGAACTGGTGCTACAGAGGCTATGGATTGCTTAACAGTGCGGTGCTTAACCCTTGCGCCACCAGGGAGGCCCTATTCAGATTCTTGATAGAGTTAAAAGGAAAAAAATGAGGACAGTTTTAAGAATTAGATAATATTCATTCTATTTTCAGTACAACAGTTTATAAAATAATAAATTGATTCCTAGTGCTTTCTGGAGATAAGTGCCCATCTCCAGGGGTAGGGAGGGACAGTGCAGTCTAACACTTTAGCTCCTCTGAATGGGTTTCCCCTCCTTCAAGGGTACATGCCTCCACATTGTTTCCAATATCCCCTCCTTCTCTGATTATGTCGATGTCTCCAGTCCTAGGACACAGCCTCCAGGCATTTCTCTCCACTTTAATGATGAGGAACCTCCTCTGTTTCTCCTCTAGCATAGCATGTTGGTCCCTGATATTGTAGGGGTGTTTCAGTCTCACCACAAGCTGCTGGACTCTCTTGGTGTAGTGTTGCCCTGGTTAACTGTTAGATGTTCCTCTTGAGAGTTAGATAAGGAAACTCCTCTATTGTAAATTTGCTGACATCTCTATATTTCAATATCTTAATATGATTTCTAAGTAGTATTTCTGCTATTTCAAAATTGTAATAACTATTATTTTTATTTTGTATTTTTGCATAAAAGAACTGGGGTGTAGCCCAGAGGTGCAGGGGGCTACAGGAGTCACCCGAGTGGGGAGCTGAACAGGCAGATCAGCTGAAATACACTGCTGAGGGGAGCTGCGGGCGAGACAGGAGAGGTCTGCTGCGCCATATGTGGGTTAGTTCTCTGGCTGGGGATTGAACTCAGCGGTGATAGCACTGAGACTTAACCCCTAGGCCACCAGGGAGGCCCTGTAATAGCCATAATTTTATTAACTAGTCTTCCATTTATGGATGAATTTTATAGCCTGATCTTTATAATAAGTTCTCGCCTCCATTTTCTAATTTCTAAAAGTGAGACAAGAATCTTAAAAGTTGTAGAACTAACAGCAGACATACAGCATGAGTTATCTCTTATAAAGACAGAGAAGTTGTATGTTTGTGTCATGAAAAATATTGAAGCAAATAAATTTAAATAATATTTTTTAAAGATTTATTTATGTATATAAGAACTGGGGTGTAAGCCAGAGGTGTGGGAGGTGAGAGGATTCACCAGAGAGAAGGGGGAGTAGAACAGGCAGATATACTGAAATACACTGCTAATGAGAGCAATGGGCAAGACAGAAGAGGCCTACTATGCAATGTGGGTTGCTTCTGGCCGGCCGGGGATCAAACTCGTGCTGCAGTGGCTGGCAATAGCTCGATAGCTCTGTCTTTAACCCCTGCACCACCAGGGAGGCCCTTAAATTTAAATAATTTCTTGGCAATTTTTATTGAGGTATATTTAACATACAACTTTGTGTAAGTTTAAGGGGTACAAGGTATTGATTTGATGTTTTTATATTGCAGCATGATCTCCACAGTAGCATTAACTAATACCTCTCTCATGTCACGTAATTATTATTTCTTCTGGTGTTGGAAACAACTAAAATCTAATCTCTATGGAAGTTTAATGTTTATAATATAGCTTTGTTGTCTATAATCACTACGTTGTGTATTAGATCTCCAAGCCTGATTCACTTATTAGTTGCAAGTATGTACCTTTAAACATTATTTCTCCCTTACCCCTAATCCTCTGCAAATTGTTGTTTTAAAATAATGGTGAATATAGGCTGCATTAGGAAAATCCTGCAATCCAGCCTAACCTTTCTGATAAAAGCTTAGTTTTTAACTGTACAATTCTGTGATTTATTGAAATTAAAGTGTGATATTTTCCAAAGTCCACTCTTCAACATTTCCTTGACATCTTTGGGGTGATTTTAGAGTTTTTCCTTCAGGCTGCTTGCCCTCCACTTCATATACTGCCTCACTGTCCAATAAAACCTTCTAATGTCCTTTGACACAGGAGCCAAGTTTGTTGAAGTGAAAGCGCTTTGTTGTAGAGCAACTGGAGAGAAAACCAAGGAGCTACATTACCTACCAGCACCTGGGATTAAGTCAGGTGAGAAATGGGTTTCTATTTACTCTTCAGTGCCTCCCAGTTGTTTGACCTTTCCCTTATTTCCTATTTAGTCTCTCTCTTACTGTTGTTGGTGAGAATTCAGAGCACAGACTCAAGAAATAGGAGTAGGAGGCTGAGGCTCTAGGAAGAAAGGAAAATCATTTTGCAAAAACCCATGCTTCATACCCACCCTTTTTTCCTAAAATACAAGCAAAAAAAAAAAATTTTTGAATGTAGGGGAAATGTTAGATGTTTACTTGGCAAGTGATTGCTGTGTAATTTGAGGCAAGTTCCTTCCTCTAGGAATGGGACAAGTTATTACAAAAATTAGTCAAGACTGCTAAAAGAGAGAGAAGTTTGCATTCATGTGTATGCCATCTATAGACCTTCATCTATTTCTCCTTCTACCTTAAAACTCAACTTGCCCATTCTGGTTTTTGAGTGAAATTAGCAGAAAAATGTTTTCCTACAGGGTCTCCAGTAAGGCAGGAAAACAACAACAACAACAGCAAAGGCACTCCAAATTGCACAGCTACTTCCTCATCCCTCAAAACTGGTACTGACCTCAGTGAGGTTCACTGACAGTGCACAGACAGCTGAGTATCAGATAGGGAACATCAGGCAGGACGGGTATCAGTGGTGCCATAAACAAAGATCAGTTCCCCCCGCATCTCAGCATAATTACACCACAGACTGGAACCTTCTAGACCCCGGTCCACCTTGCTGACTCACTTTCTGGTTTTTTTTTTTAACACTATTGATGCTCATTTCAAATTGAGTTTAAGTAAGAAACTTTGTTGCAAGGTTTTGAAAATTACTTGACTTACTTGACATTGCATTCCTGAAAAAGGAATTAAGAATATATCTAAACTTCCTGACAGACTTTAAGTACTTTGTTCCAAGAAGGTAAGAAGAGGCCACAAATTAATACCTTTTAATATTCAATATGCTTTTTTTTTAAAAAAAAACTATGATTAACAAAGAACTGTGGATGAAATTAAACATTTGATATCTTAACTAACTGAGCAAAACATGAGAGAGAGGATCTTGAGGCAAGACCAAGTAAATAGAAAAGATCTTTCGTTGTTTAATTTAAAAAAATCACCTCTCTTTTCCATTATCTTCAAATTCTCATTTTTTGGTAACACTGACTATTCAGGTTGGAAAAATGGCAGTTTTGCTGATCCTAATAAAAATGACTGTAAATGACTCTGCAGATAAGATACCATAAATGAACTAGTTATTGATAATGTTAAAAAGAGTTGTCTGATAGTTTCTTACTGTGTTTATTCTAGAAAGAAAGGCAAATTTTACATAGAGAAAAATCTATGATTATGACATAAAGTGGTTCAAAGCAAGTGGAAAAAATGATTTTAAACCATTTAGGAGAAAAATTATTTAGTTCATTGGTTGCTTAGAAATATGTGCAGAATCCTCCCTGAAAGATTTCAACATGGGACCTCCCCTGGTGGCGCAGGCAGTTGAGCGCCTTGCTGTGAAGCTTTTCGTAGCCTCTGCAGCGCCAGTTAGATCCCAGCCGCCTGGCGAGGGCCCCACATGGTGTGGCAGACCTCTCCTGTCGTGCCCGCTGCTCCCCTCAGCAGTGTATTTCATCAGTCTGCCTGTGTCTGTTCCCCGCTCTGTCTCTGGTGAATCCTCTCACCCTCCCGCGAATCTGGCCTGTACCCCGGTTCTTGCATAAATCAATCAATCAATCAATCAATCAATCTTAAAAAAAAATTTCAACATGATTTCTTAACATTGGAAATATTAGACTCAGTTAAATAATGAGAATTATAAATGCATCCATTTGAGGATACTTTTCTTTTTTTCCAGGAAACAAGAGAATTTTTGATATGGCATGTAAAAACTGGATATTAATTTCTACTCCTAACCCCACAAGCCTGGAAGATGAAATTGTGGGACGACTTCTCAAAATATTGTTTGTTATCTTTGTTGACATAATGTCTATTATGTATGTTGTTATAACTTCTTAGAAAGCTGACTTCCTTTACATGTAAATTTCAAATTGAATTCTGGTGAATAAAAATTTGTAGTTTGATATGTTGAGTCATTTTAATCTGACTAATGCCTCCAATTTATTCCAAAAGTCAGCAGGTGATTGCAATAAAAACAACATTGTATAGTGTTTAGTATTTTTATGGCTTATAAAACAGTCACATAAATTGAAGAGGGATTTTTTTCTAAAATCTACACTACTAAATCATAAAGCTTCTTGATTTTTAATATGGTTGCTATTTAGTAGACTGTATAAGATTTGTGAATGAAATTATGAGTGAAGTTGATTTTTTAGGGCTTGATTGCTATGTTAAATTTGCATGATTCTATTGTTAACACATCAAGTTTAATACACAATATTTTTTCCATATGATATACTAAGAGTTCATTTTCTTTATACACATTTTATTTGTGTGTAAGATTGTTTTTCTTTCTTTTTTCCCCAAATTATGTTTATTGAGGTAAGTAGTTTAGATCTTCTATCTGCTCTGGGGATTATAGATTCAAACTTCTACAAATGCAAACTTTCACACCCTACCCTTCACCTGTGCCCCAACCATCCTCCACCATGTCCCACTGGACCCCTTCCCTTACCCCCACTCCCTCTCTACCACCCTCTTCCTCTGGGTGCCTCAGTTTTACACTCAGATGTTAAGAATTTATTATTGGCTTGGTTTTGACTGACCCTTCGTTTTATTTTTCTGTATTCCACATATAATTGAGACCATCCTTATTTGTCTTTCTCCTTCTCACTTATTTCGCTTAGCATTTTCCTTTCAGATTGTTTTTCTTCATCTTGGACAATGCTATGTTTCTGCCAACAATAACTCAGGCTTAGGAACAGAAATACTTAAAGGAGATTCTTTTAGGAAAACAGAACTTAGAAGATAGGAGAGAACACAGTATATAACCTGTGTTGATTTTCTGTTTGGGACTAAGTGCTCACGGGATGCCATTTACTGTATGGCTCCTCATGATCCTAGGCATTAAGTGTTTATTTTCCACATTGTACAGCTGGACAGACTGAATCTCAGAGGAATTAGGCTAACTTGAGGCCATAACTAAGAAATGGCACAACCAGGTCTTGGGGACTTCATAATCCATAGTATCATGTTGCCTTCAAAGGTAAATAATAATATGTCCTGTGGTTAAAAATGACCTTTAAAGCTTAACCTTTTTTCACAAAATGCTTTATCTAAGACCCTAAAGCTGTATTTTAATATTGCCCCATTTAATTTTCTTACTCCATGTTTCAGATGTTTTGAGAACAAGAGAGATCATGTCTACCCTTTACTCATACCCCATTTGGCACTGAGTTCTCTTTCCCTGTTTTCTTGATTCCCTCACTTTCTGACACTATCAAAATATAGCTGATACATTTCTGATTTTTAAAGTTTTTAAAAACAAAAGTCTCTCTGTCCTCTAGACGTTTTGAGTTTTGACATTGGATGTACATGATTCACAAAATTCTGATTTCTTCCATGTTGTTTTCCATCTTCTCAGATTTGGCGCAATCATTAATACAAAGTTTCATAAGAGCCCTAATGAAGTGTGAAAGGAATCTGAAACCTTTGAGACTTACTATTTAGCTAGCCATTATTTAACCTTTCAGTAGTGTTGTATATTTAACCATAAACCAAATAGAGTCAAACTGAGTATGTGCTGTAATAGAAAATCCTATTTTATTCTATACTATATTGTCAGACCCTTCCTTTTGAATATAAAAGCCACTTCTTGTTGATGTGATGTATTTCTCCCTAATCCCTTCTATTTGGGATTTGTTGGACTTTATTATCAGGTTATTGACAGGGAGTAAAGTCACTCATCTCTTTGGATAATTGTTTCTTCTCCCTGTATGCTTCCAGGCAGTCGACAATGTGGTTAGAAGCATCAACTCTGAAGACAGGCTACTGGGGATCGAATCTTGGCTTCACCTCTTACACTCTAATTATGCCTCTGCTTTCTTAATTATAAAATAAATACTGCTACCATTTGTAGAAGGGATGAAATAAGATGACTGGTACAAAATGCTAGGCACAATGTCTAGCATATAGAAAACCTATAATCCTTGGTGAATTGCTGCGATCAGCACCCTCAGGTGGGAGCAAATGGGATGTGACTCCCTTCAAGTTGAGTGTGAGCAAGTCTGTTTTACATCTGGCCTGTTCTAGCCTTCCTTCTTGCACTTAGAAGAACCTCCATTAACCCATCCCATTGGCCCAGAGATGTGATCATATTCTATAAGAACCTAGGCATAGTTTTACACATAAGACTAAACTGGTTAACCCTGCTGCCTTAACCTTTGGTTATGAATTTTGGGACCTGACAATTAAAACTAGATATCATAGTGTGACTCAAGGCAGCAAAGGATACATGATAAAAATCCTTTTTTCAATAAATAACCAGGGTCTTACTGTTCCAGTGTTATGACTTTAATTTAAAAGCTCACTTTTACTTAACTCTTGGAAAAGATTCAGCTTCATTTTGCCCAATATGGTGGTGGGCAGCTAGGTCAAAGTATTGAATGAAGCTTGGTTCCTGCACTCATGAGTTCATAGGTTAGTGGGGGAAATGAATAGTCCCCCAATGGTGTGATTGCAGTTGGGGGTATAGTAAAGGATGTTCTTAGGATTCCTATAGCAGCAACTCCTGGGAGCTTGTTAGACAGACAACATGCTAGTTCCCCTGAGACATACTGAATTTAGAACCTGCCTTGTAACAGATCCCCAGTGACTCACACATATGCTGCTGTTAAAGAAGTACCAATATGGAGGGAAGTTCACTGGGATAACTTTTCCCACCATGTGTCCAGTGAACAACTATGGACTTCTGGGCAAGTTACCTACCTTTTCTGAGTCTCACACTCCTCCTGCATTAGAATTATAACAAAAAATCAAAAACAGCCTTCAGGGCGTCGCTGGTAGCACAAGGGGTTAAGCACCATGCTATGAAGCAATCTGCAGCCTCTGCAGCATGAGTTTGATCCCTGGCTGACCAGGGAGCAACCCACATGGCAAGGCAGACCTCTCCTGTTTTGCCTGCTGCTCCCCTCAGCAGTGTATTTTGGTCAATCTGCCTGTTCTGTTCCCCACTCTGCCTCGGGTGAATCCTCTCACCCCCACATCTCTGGCCTGTACCCCAGCAATTGTATGCATAAATAAATAAATAAATCTTAAAAAATATAAAAAAAAAAAGCCTTCAAACTGCTTGCTCTGCATATCACATAGTAATATTGTGAATGGTAAATGACACTGAAATGTACGTGAAAACACACCACAGAAAGGAGTTATATAAATCTAAGACATTGCCATAAACATCGAGAAGACAGGAAGTAGCTTTATGAGGTAAGGTAATTGTGACTTCCTCTGCTCAACTGGAAAAAGATTATTTTCATAAATGGTGACAATAGCCATGGGATGGTTAGGTTAAGATGTTTTTCCTTGGGTACATTTACTCATACTCCATTTAGCACTGAGTTCTCTTTCCCTGTTTTCTTGATTCCCTCACTTTCTGACACTATCAAAATATAGCTGATACATTTCTGCTTTTTAAGGTTTTTAAAAACAAAATTCTCTCTGTGCTGTAGACATTTTGTCTTTTGACATTGGATGCACATGATTCACAAAATTCTGATTTCTTCCATGTTGTTTTCCATCTTCTCAGATTTGGCCCAGTCTGAACTGGATGGTGTTTCCTAATTTGACATTAATAGATATGAATTGTCTGGCTATGTCTGAGTTCAGGTATCTACACACTCTTAACTTTACATCTTTTGGTTATTAACCTAAGTAACCTTGACTCTTTCCCAATTTTGTAGTCCTTTCAAGAAATTATTCTGATTTGAAAACTAAAAAAATGCCTGTCAGGATCTTTGTTATTTATGAATGGCAATACTTAGCATTGTGCTGACTGTTTTGCATACAGTGTGTAATTTAACCTGAATTGACAAATCTCTGAAGTATTTCAACTTTACTGATGAAGAGATGCAGACTCAGAGGATTTATGTAAAATGCCCAAATTCACACAGGACATCCTCACAGTTATGACACAGCTAAAAAGTGAGAGAACCAGTACTCTCAATTCTAAGCCACCTACTTTTTCTCCTAACCATTCAGTTATTTTGCTTCTACCAAGCTGGAGAATTTAATTATCTTACTGATTCCTCCCTTGAAAGGCAAGTCTTTTGCACCACATTGAAGCATCCACGCATACATGTGTCACAATATATGCAACTTGTTGACTGTCCATTTTGCAGGTGACTTGCTTTTCTAAGGCTTCAGTCTGTAACAAAATTGTATCTGTATTCTCTAATCTTTGAGGCTCATTGATTTGTTTTATCAGATATGAAGTCAGGCTTTGTAAAAGGGAGTCATGGATCATTGTTCTGCATTCAGTATGAAACTTAAAATGATTTTAATGTGAACTTTTAAATAACTGAAAAATCTCAAATACCATTTTGAGGAATTTGTTACCAAAGATCTCACAAGTGATATACTGGTAAGTGTGCCAATTGCTTGAAGACAAGTACCCTACAATTTATGATGCACTTAGTGATTCTAAGCATTTACTTGAATGAAATGACTTACAAGAAAAAATAAAAAATCATTTTTTATTTTTAAAAATAGAAAATCATTTCTCATTAGAATGGCCAATTCATAACTCCGCAGCATGATTAGAATGAGATGCTTCTATAAAGACTAGGGTTAAGGTTTGAGAGATGATCTTAAATGTGTGGTATTTGTGTGGCCACACAGGTGCTGGTTGTTGTTCTGGTAGATCTTTGCTGACTTCATGGGGTGCAGTCCTACTAACTGAGCAAGCTGAGGGCAAGTTGCCACATAAGTCATTCTGGGATCAGCAATGAGCTCAGACTTATTTATAAACTCCCAGGAAAAGCCCCTAAGCACAGTCTGCCATCTGACGTGGGATGATGGCAAGGGAAGATTAGTGTGAGAACATGGCAAGTCTTCGGTGACCCACTGGACCCTTTGGCTGTTCTGCTGGGATGTGGGTACAGACTGTCCTCTGAGGGTTTAGCTCCCCCAACTCCTTTAAAAAGGTTTTATCTCAAAGTAAAGAGAGTGACCTTTTGGATGTTTATAAAGTTTGTACCATGACTTGTACCAGGGAGATCATTTACTCAATAAGTATTTATCAAGTTCTCTCTACCTGTCTGGTAGTGTTATTGGTACAGAGAAATATTGTGGTTATGGAGTGTCTCTTTTGTTGGGTGAGGCAGACAACAGACTGATAAACATAAAAGAATTTCAGATAGTGCTAATAGCTGTGGAGAAAATAGAACAAAGCAATGAGAGAGTTTATGTGGACGAATAGTATTTTAGCTAGAAGGATCTAAAACATGTCTACTGGGAAGTAAACATTGATGGATAGGGTGTTGGCTATGTGGAGACATGGGAGAAGAGAGAGGACTTCAGATGCAGAGAACAGCAGGTACAAATGTCCTGAGGTAGGTAGAAAGAGCTCAACACAACAGTAAGTAGGTCAGTGCGATCACAACTTGGTGAATAACTGGGGAGTTAATTACTTAGGGTTGCTAAAAATTAATGTAATTTCTCTGGCATTTGTCCTACACACAGGCTGGGTAGGAAAATTTCCTCATGGTAGAAACAGAAAGAGAATGTAAGAATCTCCAGTAGTCTGTGTGACCTTGTAGCAGCACACATCACAACTGGGAGATCAAATTGTTCTAAAATGGATTGTGATAATGGTTGCACAATGGTTGTACCAATGCTAAGAATCATTGAATTGTACACTTTCAATAGATGAATCCCCAAGGGTTGCAATTTTTCAATAGTTATTCCATCCAGATCATGTCTGGTCTTTTCTGTAATATTAGGCAATGCCACTGTTCTACTAGTTGATTTAAATTTAAGGTTGATTTAAATTGAATCAAAAACTACTTTTAGTACAGTTTTTAAAAGCCATATCAGTGCTAAAATTGTTTCTGCTGTAGTACTTTTTAATAGCAGTTTTATTGAGATTAAAAACATACACCATACAATTCATCTCTTCAAAGTTTACAATTCAATGATTAGTATTGGGGCCTCCCTGGTGGTGCAGGGGTTAAAGACAGCACTATCAAGCCATTGCCAGCCACTGCAGCATGAGTTTGACCCCAGGCAGGCCAGGGAGCAACCCACATGCACAGGGGACTTCTCCTATCTCACCCGCTGCTCCTCTCAGCGGTGTGTTTCAGCGGATCTGCCTGTTCTGCTCCCCACTCTCTCTGGTGAATCCTCTCACCGCCCCCCACACATCTAGCTTACGTCCCGGTTCTTGTATACATAAATAAATCAATTTTTAAAAAAATGATTAGTATTGGTACAGAGTTGTGCAACCATTATCACAATCCATTTTAGAACAACTTCATCTCCCTAAAAAGAAACCATGTATGCATTAGTACTCATTAGCAGTTATTCTTCATTTTTCTAAATTCCCATCTCTGTTAGTCGGAGGCAATGTTAATCTGCTTGTTTGTCTCTATAGATTTGACTATTCTGGGAATTTGGTACACATAGAATCATGTAATATATTTATTACTACATATCTGTATGTGTTTATGTATATATATACATACAATGCTTTGTATGAAAATCTGGCATGTGCATATTAACATACAGATGTAATATAGCCATTTGTGTCTGGTTCTGCATGACTAATTAATATTCCATTGTATGATCAACAGACAACTATGAACCAGAGACACACTATGGGGGGCGGGGGGCGGGGAAAGGAGGGATTGGGATCAAAATAAGGGGGTTGCATTTGTATGGGGAATATAAAAATAAAAATAAAAAAAATATTCCATTGTATGGATAGACTACATTTTATTACATTTTTCCACTCATTAATTGATGAACATTTGCGTGGTTTCTTGATTTTTTGCTGGTATTTTGTAATACTATTGGCCAAAGAATATATTTAAAAATAATCTTGACCAGCCAAAGAAAAGTTGAACTAACAACCTTTCCAAGAATTACATCTAAGTCAGAACTTAATCTTTCAGTACATTGTACATCAGTACATTATTGACACAAGATAGACTCAAGTT
This sequence comes from Talpa europaea, assembly GCF_964194135.1. Lineage (NCBI taxonomy): Eukaryota > Metazoa > Chordata > Mammalia > Eulipotyphla > Talpidae > Talpa > Talpa europaea. The sequence continues at coordinate 52,188,221 of NC_140077.1, forward strand.
GTCTTTGGGGAGAAACATTGTAGAATTGGTTAAACAATACAGAAACATCAGTGTGTTGCGGGTGAGTGTATTACTAAGGAGTGACTCAAATCTATTTGCTAAATGGTTAATTTTAGATTTTTTGGTTTCTGGACTCTTGTTGATTTCCTAGGCTAATTCTCATACTTGCCTATCACTACCAAAGTTCTTGGATGAATTTGAAGAACCTAGATACAGGTTTTGATGAGACATCCTGAAGAGATATTACTTATGATAATTATTCATAATCATTGCACAATTTTCTTTTTTTTTAATTTTTTTTAAAGATTTATTTATTTATATAAGAGCTGGGGTAAAGGCCAGAGGTGCAGGAGGGTGAGAGAATTCACCAAAGACAGAGCGGGGAGCAGGACAGATGGACCAAGGACACTGCTGAGGAGAGCAGCGGGCGAGGCAGGAGAGGTGTGCCGTGCCATGTGGGTATCTCCCTGGCTGGCCGGGAATCAAACCGGCCCTGCAGAGGCTGTGGACAGCTTCACAGCACAGCGCTCAATGCACTGCACCACCGGGGAGACCCTGTGCGATTTTCAATAGATAGCATTTTCTTCTAACTATGTATAGGAGAGGTAGGATCAGAACCCAAATTATGGCAGGGGGCAGGGTTCTTGGGTATACTCATTTGAAAACAAGCACTCACATAGTACTTAATATATGTTAATCTATTTTAAGCACTTTATCCCACTTAATTCACTAATCTTCACAACTATCATAAAAGGTTGCTATTATTTCCCATTTTACAGCTGAGGAAATAGGTACAGCGAAAATAAGGAACCTTATCAAGATTAAAAACACATAGGTTTTCAGGGTCCATGCTGTCATTGTATATTATTTCTGCCTCTCATTCAACCTGTTGGAATTTCTATTTTGTCATCTGAAAATTACTAGATTTAATGCTATTTGAGTGTGAGGTTGTACCTGCTAATCTCCAAGATCTAATCTAGTTTTAAGACTTTGATTCAAATTCAGCAGTTCAATAGGGAAAGCAAACAAGGCATAAGAAAAAAAAGACAGCAAAAACCAGCAGACAAACTATAAATCTGAGATATTCAGCAGGGAAGAGGGAGGGAGAGGGATCAAAACAGGGGAGGGAGGAGCACAAGAGACTATGATGACAGTTCACTGGTGTCTTGGTGGTGGTAATTTTATGGGGATTACACCTAAGAAGAGAATGAACAATGACGAAAAAAAATATATATATATAAATAAACAAGCAATATAAATATATATATAAACAAGCAATATAAATATATATATATATAAACAAACAAACAAAACCCACAAATTCAGCAGTTCAAAGAAGCATTCATGACCATGTGTGGCTAAGAGATATAACCAAGACACAAAGAATTCTGGGAGTGTTAAAATACCCAGTAGAAGCCTTCAAGGATGACCGGAGGACCAGGTTGAATCAAAGGAAATGTCTGAGGTTATTATTGTTACATGGTGTTGCTAGTTATTGCAGCCTTCACTTGGTGGATGCCAGAATCTTTGTGATCAACCCAAGTATTTGTTCTGTGGGTCATATCACTCTAGATTTAGAAATGCAATGATTTTCTCCAACAGAGTGATGGGTTTGATGGAGGATAATAGGATTGTTGGCAGGACTCAGTGAACTGACTGTACATCTGGGGTTTAATTGATGTTTGCTTGTTGCTGCCAAAGATTCTTACCCCTTCTAATCAACTGTGAGTTTTTGGTTAAGACAAACCTATTTTCAGTGATACTTTAGCATTTACTTTCCTAGGCACCACCACTCACTAAACTGGTGTCAGGTAAGCCTCCCACTTTTGTTTCTACTACATCTGTTCACTGATTCATGTTCTTACTATCAAAGTACAAATCAGAAGCTTTGAGTATGACAAAAGAATCAAGTACTTTTTCTAGTTTCAAAAGAACATTTTGGTATCTCTTGTTTATCACTTTAACCTAACCATGTTGCTATAAATATTTTTTTCCTGAGGATTCTTTTCACTTGATTACCTGAGATAGATTTTGTTTTCCTGCCTGGACCTTGAATCATGCATATTAATTACTTTAAAATGCCAGCTATTGTTACATGAAATAAAAGTAGAAGACCCCAGATGTATTCACTTCTATAGCTGGTAGTTTTTATTCTAATTTGGAATAAATCCCAAGTATTTTGATAGAAAAGTTTAAGAAGCTCTATAAACATAGTGCATGGTAGGTATAGAAATAGGCATAACTTTTTATGTGAGTACAGTCTGGGGTGGGGTAGATGGGAGATAATTCATTCATCCTATTAGATTTGTTCTATTAGCAATGATTTCAGTCTGTGTTCACACTCTTATGGAACATGCTTGACTTCCTAAAGGTATAAATATATATATATATATATATATACACTTATGGTATAAATATATATAAATACATATACATACATGTATATGTATGTATGTTTTTATGTGGATAGATAGGATCTTCTAAATCATATCTTCTAAATCATACCTAACAAATTAAAATTGTAGCATATTGAATAGATATTAGGTGATAATTTTTTCGAAATAAAAAATGTCTACTTGCTGAATGCATGGGGCAAAGAATTTGGACAGTCCACAATTTTTGGACTGAATAGACCCTGTACATAGAGTAGAAGTCATGTTTTATCCGCTACATTATATAATGAAGACTAGAAGGCTCAAACACTGTTTTGAACCAAAATATTGTTTGGAGATGTCTAAAACTTTGTTATGTAATACACACAAATCAGACACTTAATCAAAGCATAGTAAAAATACTGGCACTCTCATAAAATGATTCAATTTGATGGTCTTATGTTTATTTTAAACTAATGTTCATCTATTCCACCTGTATTTTCACAAGGAGAAACTGGATCCATCGATTCATTTGAACTTACAGCATATCTTGGATAGTAAATCCTTCTCTGGCAATCTATTATCTAATATGGTGATATCATAGTTCATACAAACTGAATTTATAACATATCTGATCCTTTATTTTTTATTTTTATTTTTTATTACTATTTTATTTATTTATTATTATTATTATTATTTTATTTTTTAATTTTTTAATTTTTTGTGGGACCCTCGCCAGTGGCCAGGGAATGAACCAACGCTGCAGAAGCTGCAGGCAGACTTGCAGCCCAGCGCTCAAGCGCTGCGCCACTAGGGGAAGCCCATATCTGATCCTTTAAATGTAAATTAATTATGCTATTGTCTATTTATATAGTGAAACCACAAATTTTACATTTAAAATGTATGTCCCATTTTACATTAAAATGTGGAAATTGACCTCAAATTGTTCTAACACACACACTTAAGGAAAATCTACTATATGCCAAGCACTATGTTGGATCTTGGATAAAGCTATGAACAAGCACAGTAAGAGGCCATAGAACCTAGTCTTGCGAATAGGACCCTGGAACACACATTGCATGTGTTTAACTCCTGAGTCTGCACTTTGATGCCCTCTGGCTTTGGGTAGTCCACTTAACCTAATGAGGCCTTGGTTTCTCATTGTAAAGTGGGTAGCAAGTAGAGAATTAAATGAGACAATGAGACAATGCTTATAAGACAACTGAAGAATTTCAGCGATTTGTTCCAGCAAAACAATTCCTGACAGCCTGTATTCCTGACAGTCTGCCTGGAGGGCAGACTCACAATCCCTGATCTTCTACATTCTTCCCCTTTCTTTAATCTCCTTCCCCTTTCCTTTTCCTCCTCCCCTTTAAAACCTATGCTGTGTATCAATAAAAAGGCCAGGATCTTGCTCTTCGGCAGCATCCTGCATTATGTAGCATGGTCCATTCATTTATTCAACAAATGCTCATTGGGCAAAATTCTAATATGCTGCCAACACTGTGCTCTAGAGAACAGGGGTGAATAGGACAGAACCAGTAACTGTTCCTGGGAGGTACTGGTTCTCTGCTTTTGGGAAATTTAGTTTCATTATACAACTTATACAAATAAACAATAGCATATTACAGATGTCATGAGTCCTACACATGCAGATATATTTGATATTTTGGAAACTGATACATATGAACCTGTAGACTATTTTTGCTTATGACCTTGAAATGATGCAATGTCAGAAACATGTGAAGTGGAAAGTGTACACTCTGTATATACACACAAGAGGACACGCACATTCCATGTAATTTTATGTTTTTCACTCACACTTTCATGAGACTATAGAATAGTGGTTTAGAGTTTGCTTCCCTGTAGCCTGGATTTTTTTTTTTTTAAAGATTTACTTATTTATGCATACAAGAACTTGGGTACAGGCCAGAGGTACAGAGGGGTGAGAGGATTCACCAGAGCTGAGTGGGGAGCAAAACAGGCAGATTGACCTAAATGGACTGCTGAGGGGAGTAGCAGGTAAGACAGGAGAAGTCTACTGAGTCATGTGGGTCACCTCCCTGGCCTGGGATCAAACTCATGCTGCAGTAACTGAGGATTGCTTCATAGCACTGACACTTAGCCCCTTGCGCCCCCAGGGTGGCCATGTAGCATGGATTTGAATCCCAGTCTATATACTTCATTAGCTGTGTGACTGGTGGAAAATTGTTTAAATGCTTCCTAGCTCATTTTTATGAGCAGCAGAACATGACTGATGATAATAGCACCTGCTTTTTAGGTCTACTGTGAGCCTTAGATGAGTTAATATATATGATAATATCTATATATTAGATAATATATATCAATCCTTAGTGCAGAGCTTTTACTAGCCTTGAGTCATTGTTGCAAGGAGGAGTGGGAAAAATACAGACTGAGCAATCAGTCATACTGTTAGGGGGAAATGATGTCCTGAGCTAATTCATACAGGCTTTGTGGATTCCACCCCCCCTCCAGACCAAAGCCATCAAGATGTTGGAAATGACAAATCCCATCATCACAAAAGGGAGGGTTGCTGGGACCTGAGGGCAGAGTTAAGCTGCTAGGGTTGGTATAAAACGAGACACATGGGCCTTGGGTCTCTGTCTCTTGGCTTCACGGCTCTTGGCTCGCTGCCACCCATTGGGATTCCAGGTCAGCGGAACGGGTAGGACGCATTTAAGACTTTATCTCCCTCTTTTCTCCCTGAGTTGTACATTTCCTCATTTCTCCATTCCCTTGTAAATAAGCCTTTTATTAACCTTTTGTATGTGCCTGCAGTTGAGTATTAATAAGTCCCTTTTAAGCGTGCAGGTGAGGATCCACAGTCAGGCAACCTGGGTTTTATACTGGCGTTGCCCTGTAACAATACCAGGGTCTGAATCCTATCCTATCACCTACTGGTTGAGTGACTCAGCAAGCAACTTAAGCTCTCTGAAATTTAGTCTCCTCATCTGTGAAGTGGAGATAATAAGACTGAAATGTAGGTCTGCTACTCCTAAGTGGCCTGTTCAGCCATTTTGTCACCTATAGTTCTAAATCCTAAGCAAAGTCAAAATGGCCTGGTTGGTTAGGTACAGGAGCCCACGCCTGCAAGGTGCCCTTCAAATCAAACAAGAGCACAAAGCTGAATCATGCTGGGAAGGCTATGCATCATGAAGTATGACCCGGAACACCGAGGGGGCTGAGGACTGATGTACAACAAGGCACCACAAAAGCTGATTAGTGGAACGCCTTGTTCCACTGATAAGATTAAAACCATGGCTGGGGAATTAGGGTGTGATCTCCATGACAATACTGAGACATCAAGCAGATGAGAAGTGCCTGGAGGGCAGACTCACAATCCCTGATCTTCTACATTCTTCCCCTTTCTTTAATCTCCTTCCACTTAATCTCCTTCCCCTTTCCTTTTCCTCCTCCCCTTTAAAACCAATGCTGTGTATCAATAAAAAGGCCAGGATCTTGCTCTTCGGCAGCATCCTGCATTATGTAGCTTGCTCCATGACTCCTTTTCTTTATCAGTGTGGTGTTGCCCAATGCAACAACACTTAAATACATGAGACTGCTTTGAGGGGTAATTGAAACAGCCTATTCCTTGGTAATTACCAGGCACTCAAAGAAAACATTTTTTCCCTTTCCCCCTTCCCCTAAGATTAAAAATCATTTAAGTCAGGACATGAAAAACATTAAACAATATTCTAGAGAATTGCAGGTAAAAATACAATATAGTATGTCTATAAGGCCATTTTTAACATTTGGAAATGTGTGCTTTTAAATAAAAGCTCTACAAATATAAAAGGGAATGATTTATTCACTTCTATTGTTTTCTGGTCTTTTATCAGCTAGAGAATGAGAGAATGAAAGTTAATTAATGCAGTGATTGTTAAATCTCTGAGTTAACTGCTATAAAAACCTCTAAATTAAATTCTCTTTATAAACAAACTTTCACTTCAAAGTACAGTGCCTTTGTAGCTGTGCTGTCATTCATAATCAGGGGTGGGAGGGGCAGGCAGGGAAAACATAAGAAAAGAGACCTGCCTTGGGTGCAGTAAGTCAGGAAGGAAAGTCTGGATCAGCTACTCTGGTGCCCATGCAATGTCATGCCCTCCCCCAGATGTCCGACGTCTTCCACTGGTCTCCATATTTCTGCTTCCTTGTAAGGATGAGGACCGAAGAGCAATTTTAAATTAGTTTTTCTGTCTTATTCTCTAAAATACAAAGCAGATGGTCTGAGAGGAAACCTTAAAATATTTCACAAATTGGGCCTCCTTGGTGGTGCAAGGGGTTAAGTCTCAGCACTGTGAAGCTATTGACAGCTACTGTCACTGTGGGCATGAGTTTGATCCCTGGCCAGAGAGCTAACCCACATGGCACAGCAGACCTCTCCTGTCTTGCCCACTGCTCCCTCAGCAGTGTACTGCAGTAGATCTGCTGGTTTTGCTCTCCACTCTGTCTCTGGTGAATCCTCTCTCTCTCTCTCTCTCTCTCTCTCTCTCTCTCTCTCTCTCTCTCTCTCTCTCTCTCTCACACACACACACATACACACATACCCCTCTGGCCTACACCCCAGCTCTTGTATGCATAAATAAATACAATAGTCTTAAAAAAAATTTCACAAATCACTAACTTGTTAGTAGATGTTCCATAATAATACAAGACAAAGGGTGTCACCATATATAATTTTTTTTAAATGCATTGTCTTAGATTTTGTCCCAAGAAGGATGCATTTAAAGCCAGCTTATTTAATGACCTTCCTTTTTTTCTGTCTTGTTGAAAGTACATCTACCTCTGGGTCCAAGAAAGAATCAAGGGCAGGGGCTGCAGAGAACTGTGAAGTCAGCTGGGAATGAAACTCTGGAAAGTAGGGAGGTATTTAAAGTCCTGTCTCTGCCAACCTGCCCCCCAACCCCCTCAAGGGCTTGTGGGGTGGGGGTTTGATCTGGAACACATCCCTGGCTTCTCTGGGTCAAATTCCATTCATAGGTAAAGCATCTGGGTTGGACTAGATTTCTGAGTTCTTTTGCACATCTAAATGTTCTGCTGAGGTGTGACTGAACAATGAACCTTCACAAGGGGGTGGTAGCAATTTTCACATTCCAGTCTGGAAACAGTTCCCTAAGCATTGTGGCTACTGGCCCCACAGCAGCTTAACTTCAGCTGCCTAAGCCTCCCTAAGGCTTTGGGCTGCCTTCTGCCCACTTCATCTAGTCTGGTCCCATAGCCATTTGAGATTTTGGCTCCTGAGATCTGGTCTTATGCTAAAGCTGGGAGTAGGATATGTGTGATGACAAGCTCATTTTCAGTTCTTAGCTGGTAGGTAGGTACAAACTAGCCTGAGTGGATATGGGAAAGTTGATCACATACACTCTATATAAATCTGGAAAAACTTGGCGGAAATGAGATCAAGGACACGGCAATTTCAGAAATCAGTTAGTGGACCTAGAAATATTTTTTAAGCAGTATATCGTCATCTCCTAAATCAATTTCACATACATTGATTGGTTCAACCAAACATCAAGATATGTGCTCTTGTGGTTAGGAGATATTTGGATCAAAGAAAAAACCTTCTAGGGCCTCCCTGGTGGCGCAAGGGTTTAAGACACAGCCTATGAAGCTATCAGCAGCCACTGCAGCACGAGTTAGATTCCTGGCCAGGGAGGTGACCCACATGGTGCAGCAGACCTCTCCTGGCTCGCCTGCTTCTCCTCTCAGCAGTGTATTTCAGTCAATCTGCCTGCTCTGTTCCCCACTCTGGTGAATTCTCTCACCCCCCACACCTCTGGCCTATACCCCAGTTCTTGTATGCATAAATAAATATATATTTAAAAAAGAATAAGAAAAAACTTTAAAAAATATCTTTTATTAAAACATATAGTGAAAAGTACACCATTGTCCATTTATAGGTAAATATGTTAATACAAAGTGAACACACTTGAATAACAACCACAAACCAGGTCAAAATGAGAGTAGGATGAAAAGCCCCTACTATGTCTTATCTCTTCCCAGAAATAAATGTTTGATGGTGTTGACAGTATCATTAACATCATTTCTCCATTTTTCTGGAATCATCTTCCTCTTATATTTACTATTACTTAACCCCCACCCCCCAGTCCCAATCTTCCCTGTTTTAGAATAAAACAAAAATGATTATCAACTAGCACTGACCCTTCTCTTCCCTATAACCTGAAAGTCAATAAATTGGGTAAGAATGGATGGTATGGGGGGACAAAAATGATGATGACCTGCATGATTTCTGTAACACAACTTCACATGTGTGGTCGAGTTCCACAGTTTTTGTGCTTGTTTTGTTTTTAACTCTCTTCTCACATTGGCTGATGCAGGCAAGATTCTTGGAATTTCATTCTCATTTTATAGATGTGTAAATCAAGGTCCAGAAAGTTAGGCAACTTAATCTTGTCTTCAAAAATCAACCCTTTGCAAACTGTAAGGTCTTGGTTTTGGTCGGAACCAGAGGCATTCAGTGTACAAAGGCGGCTTCTCATACTGTGGTAGGTGGCCCTTTGAGAAGCTAGTGGGAGGTATGATGCCCCTTCCCAGAAATATGTATACACAGAAGAACTCAAAAAGGACATGGCATTTCAGGAGGTCCTGCATTCTGCCAGTCACTGGCACCTGTGGAATGTCCCCAGTCTGCTGCAGTCGATAATGTACCCATCCATCTCAGCGCTCACGCCGTTCGTTGCCTTACAGTGCAGGACAGGGGTGCACTGTTAGTGCCATCCACCTGTCCGGCAGACTGAACTTGCTTAGCTGCAGCCTCTTTCCCTCAACACGCCGTGTGCACAGTGAGGGCCCCCTCCTTTCCCCTGTTGCTGTCACAAAGGACAGCACTTGGCATCCTCACTCCTTACAGCCCAAGAGCACCGAATCCACAAAGTTCTGGTACCCGTCTCTCCGGGATCTCTGCCAGCTGGTCCACAGCTCCGGCCAGGAGGGCACCCCAGGAGCGCACCCCAGGAGTCAGGGAGATTAGGGGCTGTTCGTCCTCATATTTAGACCCCTACTCTCCCGAAATGATCACGGTCCTTCGCGCAGCTCGCTGGGGGCCGCTGGGGCGCAGCGGGGCGGCGGGACGCGCTCCAGGGCGCACGGAGAGAGCGCCTGGCGGGCGGTGCCCAAGTCTCCAGCGGCCTTGGTGGCTCCGGGACCCGCCGAGGCCGGGGCTCCAACAGTGTCCTCCCTTCGGCTGGCTGGGTCTGGCCCGGCCCGGCCCGGCCCGGAGCCTCTAGAGCAGGCGCAGCGCCCCTACCGCCCATTTTCCGCCTCCATCTCCTCTCCACTTCCCCCCCCCCGCCCCCCCCCCCCGCCCCGGCCCAGCCACCCGCGCAGTCACAACCGGTTCAGACTGGCCAGAGTGCCCCGTAAAGAGGAGAGACCGGGGAAAAACAGTGGGAATAACTTTCTAGGGTGGAGGAGGCGAGAGAGAAGGTGGAGCCCAGAGCAGGGGGCCGGCCGGCTCCCTCCCTCCATGTGGCCGCGCCGCCGCGGGGTACGGCGGGGGCAGAGGGCGACGGCTCCCGGGGCTGCACATAGCGGGACCGATTGCCCAATACTCCGGCCAGGGCCTGGCCCGGGATAAATAGCCGCCAGCCCGGCCGGGCCGCGGTCCCCACCGCACCACCCGCCCGGCCAGCCCGGGGCTCTGCGCCCTGTGCCGCGCCCCGGAGCCCATCGCCGAGGCCGGCAACTCAGGTAAAGGTTGGAGCTCGCGGGGAGGGTCTCAAGGGTCGGCGGCCACCCGCGCCTCCTCACCTCCTGGAAGCGAGAAGTAACTCCTGAGAGTCTGAGCCGGAGATGGCAGCGGCTGTCACCAGTGGCCGAGCTTCTTGGAACCGGGTTCTTGTTTCCTGGGTGTGCCTGGAGCTGAGTGCCCTTGGTGCTCTCGTGCCCACTCGTCGACACCGCATTTTTGATGGGGTGCTTTTACGCCATAGGCAGATTTTCCCGGGAATCTGAGAACTGCATTTTGCACGGAGCTGGGGTGGCAGGAGGGAGAGGTGGAGGAGATAGCGCGCGTGAGACAGCTGACTTAGCGGGTTCTGGAGGAGGGAGGACTGCACCCCAGAAGAGCTCAGGGTGGAGTTCTGCCCCGAGACAGTTGTGGGGCTGCTAGTGGCAGAGCAGAACTTGGGGCAGGGATGCGACCAAGGTGGGCCCCTGTTCCCCAGAGATATTAATCTCCATGAGTCCTGGGGGGGGGAGTTGGTGCACGCGGGGAGGGTTAGGGCGCCGATTGTGCTCCTGGGCTGCGAGGAAAGCCGCGCCCGGGGCTGGCAGATTCTGCCCAGCCTTGCCAAGTTCAGCACCACTTGGTCAAGCCCGGGGCGAGCGCCTGAGCCCAGCGCCCGCGACCGCCGCGGAAAGCATTGTCACCTCCGCGGCCTGGACGCGATGCGGGAACTTGGGAAGGTTTGGTACTAACCACTTTATCCTTGGCTCGCTCCTAGTCACCTAGTCTGGCTTCATCAGCGCGCAGAGGCTTTGAGAGAGCTCATAACCAATAAAACACTAGGTCATACAAAACAAATCAGTGTTTCTTGGGATGCGACGCCTGTCTAGCGCAGGTCAGTCCACTCTGGAGTTTAAACAGGATTTACACTAAATATATCACTTAATTACTTATATAGTAAGTTACTTAATATGACAAACTTCGTACTGTTTTCCTGGGTTACGGGTAGTTGGGTGTAATTTTTTAAACTCTTGATTACTTCATAGTAAATCAGATTGCAGATAGATTCCTCACCCCCAAAGTAGGATTTTTACTTGTTCCATGGACTTCCCTTTATTTGGTATGTCCTAACAGTTCCTTAATTTGGGTTGTTTTTAGCTATAAAAAATGCTGGCTGGTTCAGACAGAGAAGAGGACACTAGAGAGAATTCTGAAATGAAGGCACAGATTATGCATTAAACAATTAAAAAATATATGTGAATTTTTAAAAATTTTTGCTTTTAAAAAATATGTGAATGCAGACAATAGGATTGGTATCCATATCATTGCCAGAGTTAAGTTTTTTTGTAAGGCCCAGGGAAGTAGAAATTACATAATAAAATAGTTTAATCCATACAATTTAATCTGGAATTTTGCAACAACTCATACTTTTAGCACCACTGACTGCCTAAGACTATCCTTTTCTGTTTCATCCCTTTTGTGTATACCTGAGTGGGACACCAAGAACCTTTCATATCTTTATGATGAATACACGGAAGAACCAAAGTTATGGGGTGTAATACCAGGACCCTAGGAAATCTTTTCTGACTTTTGACTTTGCAAAAATGGTAGTGATGTTGCATTGGTTGTTATCTGAATCTGTATCTGAGCAGATCGTGGTGCTTTAGGTGATCATAAAAATAGAACTAGAGAATGACCATTAGACACATGTGGTCAGATTTTCAAGCTTTACTTCCTTACCCCAATCTTTTAAATTCCCAAATTTTTAGTATTTTTCTAAAGTGAGATATCTCTTGAACTTAATCCATGGAATGAAAATAGGTGTAGAGGGTCAGTGGGAGGGCAGAAAAGAAAATGTCTTGCTTGTCTAACTACAGCTTTCTAAGAAAATATCACCCAGTGGTATCAATTTTAATTAAAGATTAGAACAATGTGTATAGTTTGATCTAGCTGGTCTTCTCTTTGGGAGTGTTTTTATGGATACCGGTGTAGTCCCTGTACATAATGATATTGAACTAAAGTTAATATTGACTTCAAGGAAAGAACACATGGTTCCCGCTTTCAGAGTTTAGTCTAGTGGGAAAGATAGGAATATTTACAAATATCTACAACACAAGATAATATAAACGGAATCATGACAGCAACATCAATTGTGTGCAGTTAAATTGGCAGAGAAAAGAAGAGGTTGATCCAAGGTTAAGAACTGAGAAAAGCTTTGTAGTAGCTGTAGCATTTGAACTGGCACTTGAAGGAAGAGGATTTCCTTCATGGTGAGGCTCATTGGATCAAGGGTATAGCAGAGTGGTACTGTTGTCGGGTTTATTCAAAGGAATCAGGTCAGCTTGGATTGGCTAGTTTCTGTAATTTAAGATTAAGACTGGGAGATAGGGTTGGGTTAGATTTTGGGGAATATGACAAACCATGCAAAATGATTACCACAATAAATTTGGTTAATATCTATCACTGTGTATAGCTACAAATTTTATTTTTGATGATAAGAGCTTTTGAGATGTACTCTCTTAACTTTCAAATATAGTAGTTCCCCCCACCTGGAGACAAAAACATTCCAAGATCCCCCCCACCCCAATGGATACATGAAACTGTAGCTAGTATAGAACCCCTGTTTTTCTTGTAATACATACCTATGATAAAGTTTAATTTATAAATTAGGCATGGTTAGTGATTAACAATAATAAAACAACATTAGTACTGTAATAAAAGTTATATGGATGGGGGCTCTCTCTCAAGATATCTTATTGTATGTAATATTTTGCCACCATTGTTAATCATGGGTAACTGAAACCTCAGTGAAATTGCAGAAAAGGGAGTTACTACTACTGCATATTATACTGTGTTACTTATAGTTATTGTGTATATTACCCATCATTCTCATTAATTTTATTTACAGATTCAATGATGGGACATATTCCAATGTATGTGTGTTGTGTATACGTATGCATACACACACACACACACACATATATATTATAATCCCATACTTTTAATAATCCACTCAAAAGAAACTCCTAAACAGTTTGAGATGAGTGGGGATATGAGCTGAGAAAACCATTAGCAAATATGACAGCATGAAATACAAAGACTGGACTGCCAGATTCTCTATAAGAGTGTCAATTCAAATATAATTCTTATTATTTCCAATAAATCTGCCAAATGCACCAGATTGTTTTTTCATTTCAGCATCCTATATATGTTGCCATGAGTCCTGATTTTTTTTTTTAATATTTAACAGGACAGGTTTATTATAAAAAGGGTAAAAAGGGAAGGGAAGTAGGGGATACTTGCACGGACACAAGCGGGAAGAAAGAGCTGCCTCTAAACTGGGCAGGTTTGTTACAAGAAGAGGCCTGCATAGTCACAGGAGGGCAGCCTTGGGAGAGCCGCCTCTGCTGCTTTGCAAAGGCAGAAGGTTGAAGAGAAGCACCTGCATAGTTACAGGCAGGCAGGAGCCCTACTGCTGTCTTGATTTTTTAAATTCAGAAAGTGACATAGCAAATGTACTAATTTGTACATGATACACTAACATATGTATTCAGACAACAGAGTGCATTCTACATAATCACATGGGAATTATACAAAACACACATTAAGCAAAAGAACACAGTTAAATAGCATCATCACAGATTTCTTCACCAGAATACTATTTAGGCCAGTGGAGAAAATGTGCCCATTCAATGAGGGCCAATGTTACTCAGTTGCAGCTAATTATTACATAACAATGAGGGTCCTGCATTGCCAAATCCTCTGATTTTCATGAGAATTCAGAAATTCTAATTTTTATGTAAAATTTCCCAATTTTGTAAGAATGGCAATTCACTTACAATTGCTTAAAAACAATTGGGTGGGTCAAAAACAAAAGACTTTTGGAAACCAAGAGATCAGATTTGGCCTGAGTATTGCCACTTTGCTAGATGATTTCCACGGTTCCTTCAGGCTTCAGACTTACATGATCCAGACTCAATTTGTCTTATCTCTAACCCGTTTCTTCCCCTTTGCTAAAACATATTCATTCCAGTGCTCACCATTCTTTAAATTATGATACCTTTGGAGGAGCTCTTTGGTAAGTAATGGACTATGATAAATCTATAAGGCCTTAAGGTCAAACAAAGTCCTTTTTACATAGCCCTGCTGTTGATATAATTCAGAGGCCCCAGCAGTTAATTACTTGTGCTAATTATCCCTTTCAGGGACAATTTGTGAGGTTTAATTCCGGACCCAGTGCTGTTTCGATAAACATTTTCCTTCCTGCTCCTCCTTCTCACCCCAATGTGAGATAATAACCAGTTGGAAAATTGATCCTTGGTTTCCATTTGGACAAGGTGTATATTGTGACTTATGGTGTTCAGACAAAGAAATCTTTATCATTTTCACTTGGCAAGATTTTACCATGTAGTCTGCTTTTCTTTCTAAACAGAGCTGTCTGGAAATGTTCTTGAATTGTAGCTAGTTGAATTAGTTAAGGGTTTGGCTGTTAAATGAGTTGTGTTAGTACAGTGGTGTAAGTTTTTTTTTTTTTTTTTGAAGCATATGTATATGGATCCAAGCAATTAAATTAAAGCAAAAGTAATGGATTATGTATAATTCCAATCCTAAATTATTTTGATTAACTCTGATTCCTTGGGGAACTGTGCCATGAAATTTTTTTTAAGATTTATTTCTATTAATTTATGCATATAAGAACTGGGGTCTAGGCCAGAGGTGCAGGGGGTAAGAGGATTCACCAGAGACAGTAGGGAATAGAAAAGGCAGATCCACTGAAATACACTGCTGAGGGGAGCAGTAGGTGAGTCAGGAGAGGTCTGCTGTGCCATGTGGGTTAGCTCCCTGGCTGGGGATTGACCTCATGCACAGCAGTGCTTGATGGTAGCTTCATAGGGCTGAGACTTTAACCCCTGCGCCACCAGGGAGGCCCTGAAATTCTTTAGTATACTTTTTTCAAGCTGGGTTTCTGGGATTTGACCGACTGATGTAGTCTTCACTTTACATCAGTGAGCTATTTTATAAATGAGTGAGTTTGATTTTAACTGAAAAGTTCTGAGGAAATACTGGCAGTAGAAAGGAAGACTCTAAGTAAACAAACAAAACTAGAATGACATGTTCAGAGAAAGCACTTACCTTATTGTGACTGAGCTAACTGCAAGAGGACAAACAGGGCTCTGAATGGCAGTTCTGAGCTGCAGTTTGTTCTTGTCTTGGCTCCAATGACAAGTCAGGTCTCCTTTGCACAGAAGCAAGTATGTTCACCAGCACTAGATATTTAACGTTTTTTTTTTTTTTTAAGATTTATTTATTTTATGTGTACAAGAACTGGAGTACAGGCCAGACGTGTGTGTGGGGGCGGGTGAGAGGATCCACAGAGACAGAGTGGAGAACAGAACAGGCAGACTGAATGAAATACACTGCTGAGGGGAGCAGCGGGCGAGTCAGGAGAGGTCAACTGCGCCATGTGTGTCACCTCCCTGACTGGGGATCAAACTTGTGCTGCAGTGGCTGCGGGTAGATTCAAAGTGCGTCTTACCCTTGTGCCACCAGGGAGGCCCCAGATGTTTAAGATTTAAAATCAAATCTGAAAGAATGAGGTAATTACCTGGCTACACAAGATATACCATCTCATGTTATATTGATAAAATATTTAACTTTAAAAAATCAATCTCTTTATTTTACCCTGTAGTTGACTAGTCATTAAGAGTCAGTGATGGAAGCTAGCTCTAAGCTCTTGCAGGGAGTGCCCACATCTTCTCTCTGCAATAACTTCTAAATGATTCAGTTATTTTTTTAAGTGAAATATGTTGATTAATCATTTTAATGGACAGAATATTTAGGCAAGTAGGTTTTCTTTGCATTCATTCATTTCATTAACATTTGTTGAATTTTACTATGTGCCAAGCACACTTCTTTGTGCTAGTGATGCATGATTGCCATGCATATTAGACTCTCTTACAAATAATAATAGATTGTGATAAATGTTATAATAGCAAGATTTCTGAAATTGGTATGAGACATTAGAGGGGGACTGACTAACTGTTGGTGAGTTTCAAGGGTGAAAATCAGTTTGTTAGTAGGCAAGTTGAAAAAAGGCATTAGAGCCACTTCTAGCAGCTGGTTTGGACTGAAGAGTCAAAGGCATGGGGTAAGGAAAGGGCAGGGATTGAGTGCTGAATTGTGACAGTGACTTGGGAACACAGATTTGTGGGTCTTCTTCTCGGAAACTGTCCAAAACTTGGTTTTGGGACATTCAAATCAGATTACTAGCTGGGTATTAAAAGACCTATATATCTAATAGCATATGGACAAAATGTAGATTTGTAAAACCTTCTAAAATTTTAAATTTTTATTATAATTTTTTAAAAAGATTTTTATTTATTTATGCATGCAAGAGCTGGGGTACAAGCCAGAGGTGTGTGTGGCGGGGGGAGGGTAGAGGAGTCACCAGGCACAGACTGGGGAACAGAACAGGCAGATTAACAGAAATACACTGCTGAGAGGAGCAGCGGGTGAGTCAGGAGAGGCCTGCTGTGCCATGTGGGTAGCTCCCTGGCTGGGGATCAAACTCATGCTGCAGTGGCTCCTGATAGCTTCCTAGTGCTGTGTCTTAACCCCTTGCACCACCAGGGAGGCCCTTTACTTATAATTTTTCAACAAGAAAAAAACAAAGAAGAGAGAGGTAAACTGTGTCAAAACAGGGTGTACTGACTGAGTGCTGAGAAAGTATGGGACACCATAGTGACAGCTTTGTTGCTAGGTTTGGATGCATGGACTCTAGAAATCATTACATTGACTGTGATGAAGAAATGAGAAAGCAGAGGCAGGGAGAGTACTCTTTCAAGTTATTTTAAAGAAAACATGTATAAGATGCAATAGTAACAATGTCTACAAACATTTACTGTATGTCAAGCATCACACTTAGTGCTTCCTAGGGATTAATGCCTGTTTCTTGTAAAAATCCTGAGGAAGGAGGTTTTACTATTCCTATTATATAGATGAAGAAACTGAGAAGGCTGGGAAGTCACCTGAAGTCACACAGCTGATAGCAGAGCCTCAACTCTGTGCCCAGGAGAAATTACTGCATTGTCCAAGTTCTAGATCAGGGACCACGCATTGTTTCCAACTGTGACTCAGAGTAAGTTGTAGTTTACAGTATGACCCAGCATATGTGTAAACACTGAAGCAGAGTTTCTCAGAATAGTACTTAACCTTTACCACCATACAGGAAGCGTTCTTATAGTTTAATTCTCATCTATTTTATCCTAGTTTAAATTTCCATTTTAAAAAATCTGCTCATGATCTCCTATGCTTTCATGACCCATAGTGATATAATCTATAGTCTGAACAACACTGCTTTAGACATGTGTATTGCTTCCAAACGAGAGCTTAATGTTCTTTTCTATTAAATTCAACAATACTTATTGCATGCCTACTATATGCAGAGAGGTAGAAAGAACATGAAGAAAGTAAGGACAAAGAAATCTAAGTAACTCACTTAAGGTCAAACTCTGGGCTAGTGTCAGAGCTGGGATGGGTACTCAGGTTATCTTGGACCCAAGGCTATTGCGCTCTTCTTACTCTAATGCTACATTTTCTAGAGTCTTCTCATATTTATAGATACAGATATATGTATGTGCACTTGATACCATTATTGAAGAAAAGATCACAGCCTCTCTCCCACTACCTTCCCCAAATGAGAGGTTGTTTTGTTAATTTGAGCAAATTAATAGATGACTCCATTAACACTTGACAGCCTTATTATAGTTATAACTATCAACAGTTATAGTTATAACCATCAACATTATCATTATAGTTAGAATCTTCTTAGGGTTTTCCTGGAGACCCCATCCTGCCTTTGTTGGGAAGAGCAGAGACTGGTCAGGGTGTGTGGCTTAAACCCAGAGAGGTGCTTGACCATGTTGGCACTGGCTGCTCCTCCCTGGGTCTTTTCTGGGCTGCTGTACAGCAGAAGGAAGGCTGATGGGTGGTTGAGTGATTCTTTAGAGGCATGCAATCATGCTTGGCCATTGGCAAAACACATTTTTCTCTTTCATTGGCAATGATATGTACTTGTCTCTGGAACCATAAGGGTAAAACTGTGCTCATTTTCCAACAGATTTTGGGGATTGGCCAAATTAAGTGTGGGGCTAATGGCATTGCTACTACCAGTGGGAGCGGAGCCCAGTGTCACATGTGAAGACAGAGGAGGCAATCATTGTTTCCTGTGTTCTCCCTCTGTGCTTCTTTGTGCTGAGAAATATAAAAGTCATGCTCTCCTGAAAAGGTCCAATTATTCTGTTCACTCATGTAAAGTCTTGATTCTTTGGAGAGATAGATTTACTTTTATGTAACTTTCCAATTTACTTAGGTTAGAATGTTAGAGGTTGTTTTCATAGGAGTTGTTTGGATAGAGTTTCTTATACTGCTTTCTCCTATTTTTGTTGAATAAAACAACCCTGCAAATTTGCCAGTAGTGGATGTATCATCATTGTGAGATTTTGTATCATGAGCCATGATCCCCTTTGAATTTTCCCAAGGTTTTTATAGAAAATCAAGAAGATAAATTTGCCATGGTCATCACTCCTACAAGAAATTTTGCTTTTGTTTCTATTCGAAACCGAGATGTGATGATCTATAGAGACTTTTGAAGGTAAAGTCTTAGACAGAATAGGTGACAGGGTAGTGCTAAAAGGACAGTTAATTGTGGCTGCTGCATGGGGTGGGGGGCTTAGGGTGAAGAGTTTGCCCATTCTCCAGTCCTCCACTTCCCCCTCCGTACCCCTTTTGCTGCCTCACCTGTGTCTTCCTTCCACTAGGATAGAAGATAGGACACTGGTCAAAACTTGTTCTTCCGACCTACAGGGCATGATGCTCAGATCTGGCTGCACATTAGAATGACCAGGGAAACTCAAAAGAACAGGAGGAGTCAGGCTGCATTCCAGAGCAGTCTGATGGAGGACCTGACTAGGAGATATTTAAGAACCCCGAGATGATTCTAGTGCGCTGGGGTTGAAACAGCTATGGTTGAACAGCATTTTTCAGTGTATATCTGCAGGTGACCTGTGTCAGAATTGTAGGGTGACTTTAAAATATGCAGAGGGCCTCCCCTGGTGGTGCAGGCAGTTGAGCGCAGCGCTGTGAAACTGTCCGCAGCCTCTGCAATGTTCGATCCCTTCGATCCCAGCTGGCCAGTGAGGGTCCCACGTGGCTCGGCAGACCTCTCCTGTCGCGCCCGCTGCTCCCCTCAGCAGTGTATTTCATCAGGCTGCCTGTCCTGCTCCCCGCTCTGTCTCTGGTGAATCCTCTCACCCTCCCGTGAATCTGGCCTGTACCCTGATTCTTATGTAAATATATAAATAAATTTAAAAAATATATACAAAATCTGAGATTCTAAACACTAAAAATGCTTAGGCCTTGAACCAGAAACTTGAAAGGAAATCAAATCCTAATAGTAGAAACAACTTTTGAATTATTCCAAATTGCAATCTCCCAATATGCAGATCTTGATTTTATAATAGTTATTAAGAAATGGCTAGGGATTAAAAATCTTAGAAGCTCTAGATTTATAAGTGATTCAGTAACTAGTTGCTCTAGAACTTTCATGTAACTAGTAACTGCTCCTTAGAAAGTGGCTATGAAGTTATCAGAAATCCTTTATGATCATTAAAGTAATAGCTATCATTTTTAAAATAATTTAATTTCTAAAATTTGGATAATGTTTGCACATTGTCTATAATTTGGGCGTACAGGTCCAGAGCTCTTCAAATGAACATTTATCATGGCACACACAATCCTCTGCCACAGTCTGCTGATCTCCCCTCCCTATCTTGTGCCCACCCCCATCAGAGTTCTGTAATCAGATTCCAAGTGTTTGTTTTTTGGTTTTTTTTTTTAATCTGTTTCTTTGTTTTGTTTTGTTTCATATTCCACATATGAGCGAAATCATTTATTATTTGCCTAAAGTAATAGTTAACATTTTTTTACTGTGTGCCAGCCACTAAAATTTGCATTTAAATTCACTCCTATTCCATGTTACAGATGAGAAAATTGAGGCTCAGAGACATTAAGTAATGGGCTCAAAAACACATGTAAGAAGCTTAGACTGGATCAGGACCCAATTATATATGTAATGACAAAGCCCATGATCTTGACTATTACTCAGATCTTGCTGTTCTGAGACCAGATACTAGAAAATGTCCCCTACTCCTTTCTACCTCATCTTTATGATAAAACCCAGAGGAATAAAGGGAGACTGTTATATATATATAAATATGTAACTATATAAATCAATAAATATAGTTGTCTTTTGCATCCTTCCTCTATATGTTAAAGTAACCAAGGTTACTGATGTTTACTTCAGAAACCTTGAATTTATGTTTTGTGTTTATTGTTTAGATTCTTCTTTTACAGTGCTTACTCAGTCCTGTACTGGAGGAGACAACAAATCACTCCTCTGAGCAGCAAAATACAAATGAAATAATCAACAAGTAATCTGGTTTTATTGCCTTTATAAAAATCCGAAACTGGGAGTGTGTGTGGACATGGGTGGAAAGGAGGGCCATTTGCTGGGGGAGGAGTCTTACATTTATCAAAGGGCTCATAAAGATATTGTTAATTTTTATCTTCAAATCAGGCTGTATTTATGGTCTTTGTAACCCTATGTGTTTATAACATTAATTCAAAAAAGCTTTATTGAATAATTTATATACAATAAAATTCAATAATTATGAGTATATAATGTGATAAATTTTGACAAATGCATATAGTCGGGGTTTGCATTTATTTTTAATAATAATTTCATTATAATATAATCTACATACCCTTCAGTTTATCTATTTGAAGTGTACAGTTTGGTGATTTAGTATATTCACAGTATTGTGCAACCATCACCGCAATCAATTCTAAAACATTTTCATCACCCCTTAAATAAACCTCATGTTCACATTAGCTACTTCCCTTTTTTCCTTATACCTTCTAACCACTCATCTGTTTTCTGTACCTATGAATTATCTATTCTGAACATTAATAAAAAAGGAGTCAGATACCATTTTTTTTTGTGATTGGCTACTTTCATTTGGCATGTTTCTAAGGTTCATCCATGTTGTAGCATATATCAGTACTCTTCCTTTTTATTGCTAACTAATATTCCACTGTGTAGATATACCACTTTTTAAAAATCTGTTCATCAGTTGATGGACATTTTGAGTTGACTGATAGCTTTAATTTTTAAAATTTAATCTTTTAGAAGATACCTTGATTTTTACAGTCCTTTAACTTTTTTCTTACTTGATATTCAATATACCAGAAGTCGGACACTGAAGTTGCCTAGTCCTCTCTTGCTTTCTGAGACAATCTGACTAAAGTCACTTCAGAAAGAGTCACGGTTGTACTAAAATTGTTATTTGAAGTTCATTTCTTTTATAGCTATTTCATATTAAAAAAATACTTTTAGAATTGTAAACCTAGAGACATAAATGTGCATAAAATATGAGGATGACTTGAGTTTACAGAGCTTTATTAATTTATTTAAAAAGACAACAGGATGAGCTTTTTCCTTTAAGAACGATATTATGACAAAATTTATTTACTTTGGAAGAGAAGTCATAAACAGCACTGAGTTTGTCATTAGAAAGTGACAGTTAGTCCAATAATTATATCTTTTAGAGTACTAATAGTAGTGTTAATGTGACTATGTTTGCTCATATATAAATCAATAAATATAGTAAATTCACTTAAAAGTTAGTTTCTAACCCTGGGGAAACGTTTTAAAGCTTTATGCTACTTGTAAATTGCAAAAAATCTGTTATAAGTGTGTTGAGACTTTTGCAACTGATGATTGCAGATGTTGCACATTTTAGCCTTCGAACATTGTATAATGAAGCTACTTAAGAAATAGGAAAGTGAAAGTAGAGTGAAATAATAGCTGTGGCAGAAGGCTGACTTGAGAAGTAGAAACAGCATAATTATTTGTACATCTTAATTATATCTCTTATGCTTGTCTCATTAAATGGAACTTAATTAATTTAAATTATGAGTTTCAGTATATATTAAAGTCTATGTATTTACCTATATTATATTAGAATTCCCAAGACTTATTTGTTTATCATCCTTTTTACTAAAACACCCAAACAATTATTTATTTATCTACATTTTTGTGAGAATTCCCAAGGAAATTTTTCTCAATTCCCAGAATCTCTTTGCCCAGGCTGCAGTGGTGATGGTTGTGATGGGGGTGGCAGTGGGATGGGAATAAATGTTTGAAAAGGGAAAAGTCATCATAGGGAAAAGAGCAGTATCAATACTACAACTGCTTCTTGCACAATAGGTCTGCTTTTTACTTTATAAATTGTGCTACCTATTTTGAAATCAGAAGTAACACATTATTTCCAGTAGCTTCTGCATTTTTTTGTTGTTTTAACAGCTTTATTGTTATTCATCTATGCAATTACCCATTTAGTATGTACAGTTTGGTGGATTTTATTAGAGTTGTGCCAACTGTACCACCATCTATGTTTGAAACTTTAAAAAATAATTTTCAAACATTTTCATCACCGCCAAAAGAAACCTTCACTTTTTAACAGTCATTCCCCATTCCCATCTCAAATAGTTTTCCAAAATGACTGAAGCCTTTTTGTTCCTGCTAGTAACATAAGAGTCGATTCTCCATATTTTCACCCATGATTTATAGCATTCCATTTAATAAGAATGGCAGACATATAACTGAAGGAAATTCATGAAATCTAGTATGACTTAGACTTTTGACACAGCCCATGGATGACTAGAAATGACAAAACTAACCTGGACTCAACAATTTTGTTCCCCAGGATTTAGTCACATGATCCTAGGAAGTTCGTTACAGTGTTTCAGCACCAGGTAATTTGGAAGTTGCTGAGATTTAAACAAAAATTTAGTATTTTAACTTCTTTCTATAATTCAAGTCAAAAATGTGTCTAGGACTCTTTAGTGAGATAGTCATAGAAAACATTAAAAAAGAGGTTATTAAAGAATAATTTTTGTTGGGAAAAACAAAGGTAAGCAGCAACTGTCAACTGAAAATGGACCAAAAACTGTAAATCACTTTATTTTTGGCAAAAACAGTATCATACACATTCATGCACTTCAGGAACAGAAAGCATCTGTGTCAATATTAAATGTTCATAAATGTCAAATATGTAATTCTGGCATCCTACATTTGGGAGAACAGACATTTTCAGCCAGTGTAGAGTTGAGGAAATAACAAAGGATTGGCATTATTTGAACAGAATTAGATGTAATCTAAGACATTGGAGCTTAAAAGCTTTAGCATGAGTGAAATGTAGACTTTCACCAATATACTTATTTTCCAGAGGAAATGTCTTGCAATTTGCATAACTCTCCTTTCCCTTTAACAAAGCAAATCTAGGGTTTCCCTGGTGGCACAGTGGATTGAGCACAGCACTGTGGAGCTGTCCACAGCCTCTGCAGCGCAGGTTCGATTCCCGGCCAGCCAGGGAGATTCCCACATGGCATGGCAGACCTCTCCTGTCGTGCCTGCTGCCCCCCTCAGTAGTGCTTTCGGTCCATCTGCTTGTTCTGCTCCCCACTCTTTCTCTGGTGAATCTTCTTACCCTCCTGTGCCTCTGGCCTGTACCCCAGTTCTTGTATAAATAAAAAATAAATCTTGAAAAAAAAAAGCAAATCTAACTTTAGGAGTTATGTCATTCTTTATATTAAGGGAAATCTAATTTTATTGAATAATGATATATTATTGTGGCTTGTTTTATTTCATGGTCTCCTGTCTTCAACAAGGGAATTTATAATATGTGAAATATAGTCAAATTTTAAGTTGAAGATAAGACATATTCTTAAATTATAAGTTAAATTTAATCTTATGATATCCTAACAGACGATGTAGTATGACAAACTGCCCCTAAATTACAATGCTTTTCAAATTGTCTTTCAAAATGACTTCTGATTTACAGTTTTATAAGACGTATTGCCATGCAGAGTTTGGGTTTATTAACACTCTGGATAAAGGATTCTAAATTCTCAGAATGTACAGAAAATACTACAATTTGTGTGTTTTTTAATAACCTATACCTTTAGCATACATTAAATACATACAGGTATTAATGGGAGTCCAAAATTTTGAATATACATATGGTATGCAGATCCAAATAAAACAATACCTTCTGGTATTTATTTTTTAGGGAAAAAAATCACCACTTAGATAATACAAATGATTATTAATGCCAAGATTTATTATAAAAAGTATGAAAGGAATCTTATCTTGGGGTTATAAATACAGGCTTCTTGTAATCTTTCTAATCTTGTTTTCCTCTGTAAGTATTACAAGACCTTCCCTCTTCCCTTTCAACCAAACTTATGAGGCCTGTCCTGATTCTACATTCATGTTCATGCCTGCCTTTCCTTTTATCCGAGCCATCCTTTTGTGAATCTCTCCATTGTTCTTTAGAATCAACTTCATGTGGCTTTCTCCTATTTTAGCCTTGGTTGTTTTTATTTTTCTCCAACTTCAAAATATGTCTTGTCTATCCATCCAATGGGCACTGAATATATTGTGTTGTGCACACATCTCTCTTTCCTAATGAGTCATAAGCTCTCAGGGGACAAGAACCAGGCCTTATATGGCTTGTGATATCACTTGCTATCTAGTACAATATAATTTATTATAAGCAGTCAAAAATATGTTGAATAAATATCAGTTTTACAGTGCTGCATTTCTATAAATATTAGGATAAGTGAGCTAGTGAAAATTTCAGTTAAGTTTTTATTTAATGAATGACAGACCAGAGATTTTTATCATATTGGGTCATAAGATATTAAATAGGAGGGATAGATAATCAAAGAAATTTTCAGGAAAAAAAAAGATATGACATAGCTATAGTTCCTGTATTCTGTGGCATAGTCTATACTTCTGAGCATAACCTTTGACCTAAACGGAACCAAGGGGGATATAGAGAGTTAAAATTATCAATTTGAAATTACTGTGTACTCACAGTATGTTCATTCTGTTGCAAGAAATAGAAACAAATACCAGCTACCTTAGCAAAATAATTTACTGAGTTAGTTTTTAGAAAGAAATAGGAGGCGAGAGAAACAAGTCTTGGGAATCATCACTAAGGAAGTCAAGGTAGTAGGAACTGACAGAGGGTCTCTTCAATGCATTACCACTGATATCAGTAAAATCACGTATTTTTTTCTTTCCTTATGACATTTCAGTAAAGATTCAGGATACTGGGATTAAGGTCCTACTGACCTTGTTGGGGTTAGGTACCACTCTAGGGTCAAGATCAAGGAATTTTGATTAACAGTCCCTCCAACCAGCTACCCATAGGAAGACCTAAGCTCCCCAAAGGTAATCAGGTACCATTACAAAATGGGATGGGTATAAAGACTAACCTATATGTGAAATCACCTTAGAGAAGGGAACATAGAACATCAGAGAAATAGGTGAGTGGCATCTAAGGAATAAAGGAACTTACAGGAGAAAGTGTTACTTTGACAGAAACATATTTTTCACCATGTTCTGTTGAGATGATACATGTCTTAACAATTACAAGTCATAAACTGTTAACCAAGTCTAAATAAAAACTTGTCTTTCTAGTCAGATATATATGGGAGTCTTGTGTTTCAAAGTTTGCTCTCCCAAATATTTACCGTGAAAAGAATTTCTCTGGCTCCTATCCTGTGTGTTGAAATGTCACCCAAGGAAAGACAAAGCAAACTGAGACAAGGTAAGGTAAAGCAAAGGTACTTGTGCATTAGGTAGGCATTTCTGTCTACTTAGGTCTGAAAACTAGTAAGGAAGTCATTCACTTCTCATCTTTAAGACAACTGCTCCTCCTCCCCTGAATATACTCACTTAATTCATGATTCTGACGCTTTGCCTATGTAAATGTGTAATT
This sequence comes from Talpa europaea, assembly GCF_964194135.1. Lineage (NCBI taxonomy): Eukaryota > Metazoa > Chordata > Mammalia > Eulipotyphla > Talpidae > Talpa > Talpa europaea. The sequence continues at coordinate 52,214,212 of NC_140077.1, forward strand.
TTCTTGTATATTTGTTTTTATATCTTTTAGTCTTACTTTGGCTATTGCTATCATATATTACCTATTTAGGGAATTAAGCCTGTCTTTTCTTTAAAAGGGATTTTGGATAGGAATATCAAAATACTACATTGGCATTAGAAGGGTCAGAATTATTTTGTTTACTTTTACAATAGCGTAGACACCAGAGAGTAAACTCTTATGAAGGGGCATATCTGATTACTTCAAAGATTCTGACATTTGGAAGTTTGGAGTGTTCTTTCTGCTAATGTAATCATGTGGCCTGACAGACCGACTTTTAGGCACTATAATATATTTCAGTTATTAAATATTGAAATACCCGTGGCAGATGATGATGTGGTTTTTGCCCTGCGCTCTGAATGTCAAAGTGAAGAAATTTACTGAAGCATAGGTAAATGATGGATCTGACTCAGACCTTTTTAAGGTAGCAAATGTTTTACCATCTAATTAGTGTATGAAGGGATGAGTGATACCCTACCATCACTACCTATTTTCTGATGAAACAACTATGGAGAATAACTTGGCAAAATCTGTGAGCAAAGAAAACTGTGTTTGATTATAAAATTGGCATGGTGAAGAGACACAGGAGGTACAGACTAGATGGGTGCCTCTTTTGGTCAGAACTTGGGTCTCCAAATGGCCTTATAAACTGCTTCAGGGGCCTCCCTGGTGGCGCAGCGGTTGAGCGCTGGGTTGCGAAGCTGCCGGCAGCCTGTGCGGTGCCGGTTCAATCCCTGGCTGCTCCCCGGCCACCAGAGAAGGGTCCCACATGGCGCGCAGACCTCTCCTGCCGCCCGCTGCTCCCCTCAGCAGTGTACTTCCGTCCTCTGCCTGCTCTGCTCCCTGCTCTGGCCCTGGTGAATTCTCTCACCCTCCTGTGCTTCTGACTGTACCCAGTGCTTGTATAAATAAATAAATAAATAAATCTTAAAAAAAAAAAAAAAAACTGCTTCAGAACTTAGAGAATGAAGGAACATTCTCAAAATATTTTAAAATATCTTTCTGTTAACAAAACATATTTAAAACAAAAGACATAGAAATTTCAGCTATGAATTAAAAATATCCTCCCTGCTCCCCAGTATAAACAGATGTAATCAAGGTAGTACATTAATGAGGAAAGATTTAGCCACGTACTTCAAGAATGGTTAAATAGTAGAAAAGACAGATTTTATTACATTGCAAGTTATCATCATCATCATCATAATCATCTCCCTATGTACTTCTAAGACAATTCATGAAACATAAAAATTTTTTTCATAATGACACCAAAAATGGGAAAAAAAATATGAACACTTTTTCAACTTTGTGAAATAAATCTAAGTTTTAAGATTTATTTATTTATTTTATACAAGAACTGGGGTACAGGTCAGAAACGCGGGAGGGTGAGACAATTCACCAGAGCCAGAGTGGGGAGCAGAGCAGGCAGATGGACTGAAGACACTGCTGAGGGGAGCAGCGGGCGGGCAGGAGAGGTCTGCTGCGCCATGTGGGGTTCTCCCTGGGAGGCGGGGAATCAAACAAGCGCTGCAGAGGCTGTGGACAGCTTTGTAGAGCAGCGCTCAACCTCTGGGCCACCAGGGAGGCCCCTAAATCTAAGTTTTAGAGGCAGCAACCATGACATTTGAAGACATTCCCATGAAAATAGGTATATATATATATATATATATATATATATATATTCGTATTTTTTAATATTGTTCTGGATGTCCTGTTCAATGCAAAGTCAAAAGAAGGAAATTAGAAGAATTCAAAGTAAGGATCAATTATCACTCTTTGTAGATGACTGTATGACTGTATTGTATATTGGATATACCTAATAGAATCATCCAAAAATCTATTTACTGAGGTCCTCCATGGTGGCCTAGGGGTAAGTCTCAGTGCTATCACCCAGACTGCCTGAGTTCAATTCTGGGCCCCGGAGCTAACCCACATATGGTACAGCAGACCTCTCCTGTCTCGCCTGCTGCTCCCCTTAGCAGTATGTTTCAGTCGCTCTGCCTTTTCTGCTCCCCACTCTGTCTCTGATAAATCCTCTCACTCCATGTATCTCTGGCATACACCACAGTTCTCCTACAAAATAAATAAATATTAAGAATGTGATCCAAAATTAGTATACAGGCATCAACAACTTTTACATATACAAACAGAATACAAATCAAAGAAATAACCCCAATTATAATATTAGAAAAAGGATAAAATAGGGTCTCCCTGGTGGCGCAAGGGGTTAAGAAACAACCTGTGAAGCTGTATGCAGCCACTGCAGCTCAAGTTTGATCCCCTGGCCAGGGAGCTACTAACAGGGCGCAGCAGACCTCTCCTGTCTTGCCTGCTGCTCTCTCAGCTGTTACTTTAGTCCATCTGCCTGTTCTGTTCCCCACTCTGTCTCTGGTGAGTCCTCTCACCCTCCACACCTCTGGCCTGTAACCCAGTTCTTATATGCATAAATAAATAAATCTTTAAAAGAAAAAAAATAAAATACTAGACAAAAAGCAATGTTGGGAACAACTTTAAACACTCAAAATAGTAGACTAATGAATAAATGGAAAGGCATGACATTCTGAGGGTCAGCATCATAACAGGATTGATTTTCTTTTTTTTTTTTTTAAGATTTATTTATTTATGCATACAAGAACTGGGGTAGGGGCCAGAGGTGTGGGGGGTGAGAGGACTCACCAGAGACAGATTGTAGAACAGAACAGGCAGACTGACTGAAATACACTGTTGAGGGGAGCAGCAGGTGAGTCAGGAGAGGTCTGCTACACCATGTGGGTAGCTCCCTGGCTGGGGATCAAACTCATGCTGCAGTGGCTGTGGATAGTTTCATAGGTTGTGTCTTAACCCCTTGCGCCCTCAGGGAGGCCCCAGGATTGATTTTCTTAAATCAATTTTATCAATTTCACTCAATCAGGTTTTGTTTAGAACAAGACAAGCTGATTCTGATATTCATATAAAAAATTGTCAAACAAGAGGTACCAAGAAAATATTGAAAAAGGTATGCAATCTTGAGGGCCTCCCCTGGTGGCGCAGTGGTTGAGCGCTGGGCTGTGAGGCTGCCCTGTTAGTTCCCCGGCCAATGGCGAGGGTCCCCCCCCCCAAAAAAAAAAAAGTATGCAATCTTGGAGAGAAAGCAAAGGAACTTAGCTCCACTAGAAATTAAAATGTTAAAAAGATTTCTTTAAAAAGACATATTAATAAAATTAATGTAATAGTAAGTGAATAGAGAGATTAATGGGAAAGAATAGAATATCTATAAATGTACCTATTGTATGTACCCAAGAATTAGATAGGAATTACAGAATATTTTTAACCTATGAAATGACAGCAGCATTCATGCAAATACAAGTTAAAACTATATTGAAATACTGTAATGGAATACATTTTTGAAAACCAACAAATTGGCAAAAATTCAAAAGTTTTACAACACATCCAAAATTCTTTGGGGTGATGTGAATTGTTTCAATCCCTTGAAGTCAACTTGGTAATACTAATTATAATGATGAATGCAAATACCCCTCTGACTCAACAATTCCTCTTTTGAGTTTTATATAACACATAAACATATTAAAAAAGATGTATGTATATATGAGATTATTCACTGCAGCAGTGGTTTTCATTGTAAGTCATAGGGTACTGGTTAAGAATTGAAGAGCCAATTGCTGGAATACACTGTAACATTAAGGAAAGAATGAGGAATGGTACAGTGTATTGATATTAAAGGTCTTCAAGATATTTGTCAAGTGGAAAAAAAAGTAAATCACATATAAATGTATACAATATGTTATTGTTTCTGTAAAACTCTAGAGGAAATCATCTATACATGAGTTTGCTTATGTATGCATAGCAAATTCTGGAAAGAGATAAAAGAAGTAATAAGTGTGTGTTACCTATAGAAGATAAGAGGATTAGATGGTAAAGTGGAAGTTCAAGATATTTTCAGTTTTTTCATTTTGAACCATGTGTATGTTTTGCCTGTTTGATAAGTAGATAAATAAACAAGTGTACAGTCATATGTACTTATAAAAAAAGACTGAGGATATACATATTGATAGGGGAAATCTCTCTTAAGGGTACTAGATGACTAAAACAGGCATGAAATAGAATTTACAACACAATGCTTTTTTTTTATTGTTATCACAGTAATTATCATCTTTATTTTATTTTTTTTGAATAATAAATTTTATTTTTATATTCCCCATACAATTGCAACCCCCCCATTCTGACCCCAATCCCTCCCCTCCCACCCCCCACTCCCCAAAAAGTATCTCTGGTTCATAGCTTTTTGTTGATTTTGATTTTCACTTTCTTATAGTTATTCATTTTCCTGGTCCCTTATTTAAGTTTTCTAGATTCCTGCTCTGAGTGAGACCATCCGGTATTTTTCTTTTTCTTTCTGGCTTATTTTGCTGAACATGATCCTTCCAGCGCCATCCATGTTGCTGCAAATTGCATGTGTTTATCTTTTTTGAATGCTGAGTAATATTCCGTGGTATATATGTACCACATCTTCTTGATCCAGTCATCTATTTTTGGGCATTTGGGCTGTTTCCAAAGCTTAGCTATTGTAAATAGTGCTGCTATAAACATAGGGGTGCAGGTGTTCTTTGGAATTGATGTTTCTGTGTCCTTTGGGTAAATACCTAGGAGTGGAATTGCTGGATCATATGGAAGCTCTATGTTTAGTAGGTCCAGAAATCTCCACACAGCTCTCCATAGTGGTTGGACCAGTTTGCACTCCCACCAACAGTGCAGAAGAGTTCCTTTTTCTCCACACCCTCGCCAACATTTGTTGTTGCTAGTTTTTTTAATATGTGCCATTCTCACTGGTGTGAGATGGTATCTCATGGTAGTTTTGATTTGCATTTCCCTGATTACAAGAACAACACAATGCTTTTGTTGAAAAAGAGCCTACTGTAAGACTGTTTAGTTTTGCTTGTGTCTGTATGAAGAAACTCTGCAAGATACTCAAGTTGGTGAACGTTGTGCTCTGTTGACAGGGCACAAATTCCCTTTAGGAATGAAAGATTTCTTGCTCCAGGGGCTGGAGGGCCGCTGGCAAATAGCCTTCAACCGACAGCTTCTAAGGGGATAGATTACAGTAATGCCCTCTTCCTGGGTGGCACACTCAATGTATGATCAACATGGGGCTAGGAAAGATCAGCTCCCTCGTCAGACTTAGGACATTCATGAAGAGCCATCCAGTTTCAGAAATTCCCTTTCTTTTCTTTTTTTGTTGTCTTAATTTAATCAATTAGTTAATTTATATAAGACTATTAATTTTTATTGAGGTAATGTTAGTTTACAATAATGAGGGTATAGGTTCGTACCTCTTTAGATGTATGTTAACACATCACACCCAGTACCAAAGCACCCATAATCACCCACCGCAGTTCGCTGGACCCTTTCTCAGTTTGTTCCACACCTCTACCCTCCTCCTTGGGTAGCCTCAATTTTGCAGTCAGATCCAAGGATTTGCTGTGATTTAGTTTTGTCTATTTCTTTATTTTGTTTCTTCATATTCCACATGTGAGTGAAATCATATAGTATTTGTCTTAATCCTATTCCTTTTCTTAATACTGCATATTAGTTTACCTTCTCCCTCTGTTTTGTATTCCTTCCAAAAGAAGAAAGTGGTCCTAATATACCCCCTTCCTGCTAAGTGTCTGCTTCTTGGGGAGCCCCATGGGTGACAAGAAACCAAACAATCATCTCCTGTGGTTGAGTCAGGGTGGGAACCAGATAAATGGACACAAATTTGGGAAGGACACTTTTCAATTTATGATTTTTAATAATTAAAGAAAATTGGAATCATGTGGATGTATTATTTAAATCATGAAAAAATGGTAATATCATACTTGATATGTCAACAATAATTTTTGTGCTTTTCCATATATGTTTATAAAGAAACTTTTTTATACTTTAATTTAGGGGGAGATATTTTTAATCAAAATGTTCTGCCCCACCACACTCTCAACATGCTTTTCTTTTCTGTTTGTTTTTCTTTAGGATCTACAGAGAATCTTCTCCTTGACTTTACCTTACAATGGAATTTAAAAAGTCACCTGATGGTGGATGGGGCTGGGTGATTGTACTGGTCTCCTTCTTTGTTCAGTTTTTGTGTTATGGATCTCCGTTAGCTGTTGGAGTCTTGTACATAGAATGGCTAGACGCCTTTGGAGAGGGAAAAGGAAAAACAGCCTGGGTCGGATCACTGGCAAGTGGAGTCGGTTTGCTCGCAAGTGAGTAGCTAGATGTATGCTTCCTTTTACTTGTTAATTTTTTTTTAAAGATTTATTTATTTATTTATACAAGCACTGGGTACAGTCAGAAGCACGAGAGGGTGAGAGAATTCACCAGAGCAGGGAACAGAACAGACAGACTAACGAATTACACTCCTGAGGGGAGCAGCAGGCGTGGCAGGAGATGTCTGTGTGCCATGTGGGACCCTCGCCTGGTGGCCAGATCGAACCGGCGATGCAGAGGCTGCGGGCAGCTTCGCAGCCCAGCGCTCAACCGCTGCACCACCAGGGAAGGCCCTTACTCGTTAATTATTCAATTATATTTGCTGCATCATTAAATGCAGCAAATGTACAATGCATAGGTGTCTATTTTTTTAAACCATAACATATTTTCCTGCATTCGCTGCGATTACCACAATCTCACTGTAATAAGTATGTGTGAAAAATAGGAATCCCTAAGATATTCATCCGTTTCTTTGCTACTATGAGCTAGGTAGTGTACTAAATATTGGAAATGAAGATAAGTAGCAGACATATCATTCCTGACCATAAGAAGCTCATAGTCTGAGGGACACACCTATATTTCCATGAGTAAGAATGGAATACAGGGAGATGAAGGCTCCAATCCAGGTATGCCCAATGAATACTTGTGACTAAAGGACCATATGACTTTCAACAGGACTGTAAACACTTGCAGTCCTATATGATTCATAATTATTCCTCTGACTCAGATGTACCATAGTCAACTTGAATGGCCTATATTTGTGTTACCGTCATAAGAAAAATCTGACGTGGCAAAGTATGGTCCCGTGTCACAGTAATGATACTATTAAGGATTTTAATATATCAACAGTGTAGTAGTATATACAAGACATATTTAATATATTCAATATTGCCTCCTTATAATGCTTTCAAAAGTATTATTAGTGATAAACATTTACAAATGATGTAATAGTGATTCCTATTTTTTTTTTTTTTAATTTTCTAGAGGCATGTCTTATTTATTTATTTATTTATTATTTGTTTGTTTGTTTGGTTTATACATGCACTGGGTACAGTCAGAAGCGCGGGAGGGTGAGAGAATTCACCAGAGCCAGAGCGGGGAGCAGAGCAGGCAGAAGGACCGAAGTACACTGCTGAGGGGAGCAGCGGGCGGCAGGAGAGGTCTGCGCGCCATGTGGGACCCTCCTCCGGTGGCCGGGGAGCAATCGGGGATCGAACCGGCGCCGCAGAGGCCGCGGGCAGCTTCGCAACCCAGCGCTCTACCGCTGCGCCACCGGGGAGGCCCTGATTCCTATCTTTATTGATTAAAATCATAACATTAAGATTAGGACCCATAGTTTGAACTTTGCAGTAATATTTAATGATCATCAGTCTAATTCACTTGAAACTATTTAATCCCACTTCTACTAATATTGTAGTAGCCCTGGGTCTCTTCCTATATGTGAGAAGCTTAACATGATTTGGGGAGCAATAACAATCTCCATTCTTGGGCAAAATAAGGACATTGAAAGTGATGATTTGCATAGTATTAAATGTGTTGTCTTTCTTGATCATTAAAAGGCACTGCTTAAAGCAAACAAAACAAAACTGTTGTTTGTAACTGATGTATTACCTTGTTAAGTTATAAACAAGACTTGAAGAACAATGCTAGATCATCTGGCTGTGTCAGATGCGATAACTGGCCATAATTAAACAAATGAAAATAATACTGTCATTATGAACTCAGGAGAAACAGGAAAAGTTTGTCCAAGATTTATTTGAAAGAGTTTTTCAAAATGTGAAATGTTTGTAAGCTGTCAAAGTACAAGTGAATGATAATGATAATTGATATATTAATAAAAGACTGAAAATACTGATTTCTAAAAAAATATATAGTATGAGGAGGTGATAATTTTTTAATGTTCTCTAATTAATCATCATTCCTATTAACAAATAGTAAGTTAAGCAGAAGTGTGATTATCTTACCTTCCAGCAAGGGTCAAAGGGTAATTGAAATGATTTCTCAGTTTGCACATACTCAGAGAACAAAGCTTCTTTTCACAGTCAGTCCAGGTAGGAGTTGAGAGTTAAGGGAAGCTGAGATCTCTTATTGATGGATGGGACATTGGTGGCAGAGACTGAAAAATGAACTGCAAGTTACACTTCCTCCAGATTCATAGGTGCATGATCACTGTCTCAAGAGCGAGGGCATCACCTTTCACTTGTAAGCAGGACCAGTTGGTCCTACATAATTTGCAGGCACCACTGCAGAATGAAAAGGCAGAGCCCCTTGTTTTAAAAAGTGAAGAACAGCAGAACAGTAGGTCAAGTGTATGACCCGTGTAGACTGGGCCCACTGTGACTGCATATGTTGCAAGTCCACGAAGCTAATTTTGCTTGTAAGGTCTGGAGAGAGGGAACGTGCCACCACATATATTTGTTCATGGGAGAGAACAAATAGATGGGAGGAGCATTGAACTGAAGTCAGAGGCTCATTCGAGTCCAGATGCCACCACTTTTTAGCTGAGTAACCTCGGGTAGTTACTTAACTTTGGCTGGATGTAGAGACACTTATATCAGCTAATAAAAGCTTTTGAAGAATCATGATGCCAAAGGGTTCAAGAATGAGGAGGTAGTAGGGAAAAAATAATGTTTGAAAAGTTACCATGTATATATGTTGGGTGTGCACGCACCCTCACATATTTTATTTGGTGTCCGCTGAACATATGTGATGTTGGCTTCCCTTGACGTTTCATAGCATAAATTAAGGCATAATCCTGACAACTATGGTATTAGCAAAAAGTGTCTGGCAACATATGAGCCATAATAACCCTCTACTTTATTGACAATTTTTTTTCTATAGAGGCAACAAACAGGTTGAAACTATCTTAGAAATGGAAAAAGTTTATCTCATGTTAATAACCCAAATGGTTATCAGTGTTTCTTAACCAGAGAGATAGTTAGAATCATCTATAGAAAAATTCTAACCTATAATTGCCTGGATTTGACCTTCAGACTTTCTAATTCAGTGGTTTTTTGATGGAGCCCAGACATGTATTTTTTTAAAGCTCCAACTATCTCTGGCTTAAGCTCTTTCTTAGATTTCAATCTCATACTTCTTGCTAATTCTCGGAGATATGATTTGCTCAATTTATTGATAAAGAAAATTACTGGGCCTCCCCGGTGGCGCCGCGGTTGAGCGCTGGGTTGCGAAGCTGCCCGCAGCCTCTGCAGCGCCGGTTCGATCCCCGGCTGCTCCCTGGCCACAGGAGGAGGGTCCCACATGGCGCGCAGACCTCTCCTGCCGCCCGCTGCTCCCCTCAGCAGTGTACTTCGGTCCTTCTGCCTGTTCTGCTCCCCGCTCTGGCTCTGGTGAATTCTCTCACCCTCCCGCGCTTCTGACTGTACCCAGTGCTTCTATAAATAAATAAAAATAAATCTTTAAAAAAAAATCTTCTTTAAAAAAAGAAAGAAAGAAAATTACTGTTGGTTTTGGCTTGAGAATGGCACTGCTCGTGCCATATAATTCATGAAAAATAAATTGCGTCCAATGACACTGCTTTTGACAAAAAATACAAAAATGGATATCTTTACCTCCTTTTTGTTAAAAGATGATTTATACATATGTATATACATATTTAAACACATGGTTGATTTTGACAAAAGGTGGAATATATATGTTTATATCTCAGTTGCTCTTAAATTCGAGCATGTATATAAATCACTTGAGCTTGTCTGAAAGCCAGTTTCCTACTGGAATGGTCCCAGAAATCTGTATTTTAACTCCTCAAATGACTCTGAGGCAGACAGGCCATGTCATACCTGGAAACATCTGTTATTTTCTTTACCCACTTTTATTTAGAGAAGGTATGGTGGGTGTGTCCTTGACCAGTTCTGTAATTTGACCACTGGAACTTTGTAATTGATCAGGACACAGTAGAATAAATACATTTTCCCTGTACTATAAGCCTACCACAGCTTCAATGCACCCTCCTAGCCATACCACCATTTTTGGGACTCTCTGAAAACTTTCTGGAAGAGAGAAATGCATAGTTGATTTAGATTCCAAAAATAATCTTTTCCCAAAGTTATCTTACAATAATTACAAGCTGGAAAACCATATTGTGTTTCCAGAAAAATACATTTTGGAATGTATTTTCATTCCTTTATTAGATATAACCATACTTCACCCAGAGCAAGTTTCATTTCCTTGGCTCCAGATACTCTTCCTCTTCTAAAATCATAAAACACTTGACCGGAACCTTTCTTTCTTAGGTTTTATTTTATTTTTTATTTATTTTTTTTTTTAGAGGCATGTTTTTCTTTATTTGTTTGCTTGTTTGTTTTTTTTTGTTTTTTGTTTATACATGCACTGGGTACAGTCAGAGGCGCGGGAGGGTGAGAGAATTCACCAGAGCCAGAGCGGGGAGCAGAGCAGGCAGAAGGACGGAAGTACACTGCTGAGGGGAGCAGCGGGCGGCAGGAGAGGTCTGCGCGCCATGTGGGACCCTCCTCCGGTGGCCGGGGAGCAGCCGGGGATTGAACCGGCGCCGCAGAGGCTGCGGGCAGCTTCGCAACCCAGCGCTCTACCGCTGTGCCACCGGGGAGGCCCTCTTTCTTAGGTTTTAAACTCTTGATGTGTGTTTCTTTTGCTTTCTGGTCTAAGGTTCTGGATTGTGTGTGGTCTTTTTTGTGTCTTCTGCCATATGAGATTCCCATGCTGTGCTGTCCCATAGAATGATCAGGTGGCTACTGAGCACTGGAAATGTGGCTAGTTTGAAATGTGTTATAAATGAAATAAACACATATTCGATTTCAAAGACTGGTACAAAACAAAACAATGTAAAACAGCTCATTAATGATATTGAAATGATATTGTTTTGGATTTATTAGGTTAGCTAAAATGCATTCTGAAAATTATTTTCACCTATTCTTCTTTCTTCAATGTAGTTACTAGAAAATTTAAATTCTGTATGTGACTCACATGTGTGGCTTCTTATATTTCCATTGTGTAGCACTGCTCTAGGGGACATTTGGTAAATAAGGAAGGAAGGACAATGATCAAATATTTACTTTTTTGTTTAATTGATCCAGACTATGTTAATATTACTAACATACTCTTTAGTGTAAGGGGTTTATTCTTCCTCCTTGCTAATTTTAACAGTGAAAAAAAAAATTTCACTGTGTTGTTTGTTCCTAAGTTACTCTGAAGAGCTGAAGGAAACAATTTCATAACTTTCTTATAGAGAATTCTGACTTTTTCTTAAAGATTTATTTATTTATGCATATAAGAACTGGGGTACAGGCCAGAGATGTGGGGGGTGAGAGAATTCTCCAGAGACAGAGTGGGGAACGGAACAGGCAGATTGACTGAACTATACTGCTGAGGGGAACAGTGGGTGAGTCAGGAGAGGTCTGCTGTGCCATGTGGGTAGCTCCCTGGCAGGGGATAGAACTTGTGCTACAGTGGCTGCGAATAGCTTCATAGGTTGCCTCTTAACCCCTTGTGCCAACAGGGAGGCCCAAGAATTTTGACTTTTTAAAAAAGATTTTATTTATTTATTTTTGTGTAGAAGGTGCAGGCTAGAAGTGTGGGTGGGGAGCAGTACAGGTTGATCTATTGAAATACACTGTTGAGGGGAGCAGAAGGCAAAACAGGAGAGGTCTGTTGTGCCATGTGAGTTAGCTCCCTGGCCAGGGATTGAACTCAGGCCCTCGAGGTGGGCCTTCAAGGTAGTAGCACTGAGACTTAACCCCTAGGCCACCAGGGAAGTGCAAAAATTCTCACTTTCTTAGAACATCTCATTCTTTCCGTTTTCTAATTTGCACATGATCATTACAAAACACTTTTGCAGTTAGTTTTCATTTCTCTTTTTTATTCCCCTCAATTGCTGAAAAGTACATCAATTGGTATGATTTGCAAATGGATATTATTAAATTATTTTTTATTTGTTTTATTTTGTATTTAAGGGGCTGCAATGCTCAAAATCCTATCCTCATTTTCCTTTCTTCATGCCTTATTTTCACTTGTAAGTTTATTCCCTAAAATAGTTTCTTACCTTTTTTGAGTGAATGTATCAGCACTGTGTCAAAAGTGTTGCCAGGTCCCTACAGCAGAGTAGAGTATTTATGAGAGAATACAGTGTCTCTTAAGAGCCTTGCATATCCTTCTAGAAAGGATAGAATTGTTTATCTTTTTGCACCACGCATGCCACCTGCCATCCTTAAACCTTTCTTCGTTAGCTGTCAATTCTGCTACTGAACATTTAGCTCAGGATTTTCAGTTAACCCAACAGTCAAGATTAATCTCCCAAACAGAAGGTAGCAGTAGTAAAAATGTCTTCCAAACACTAATGTATATGCAGCTGTAAGTTCAAGAAAAGTTTTCCCTAACTGTATATTTAATGTAAAAAAATGATATGTAGTGTGTATGTGTGTGTGTGCCTGGATCCCACTGTCTCCTTATTATCTTACATTTTACTCTAAAATTATATCCTTCTCACTATTTCCTTATTAAAAGTTTCCTTCTTTAATGACAGTGATAATAGACAGTTCATTCATTTTAAAATGGCATTACTTATCAAAATAAAAAATTCACAACCAGATGATAAGGCTCTTTTCCCACTTTTTTCTAAATATTTTAAGGTCCCAAGGTATGGAATCCTGGGTTCATGTTAAGAGTTAACAGCTTTTGCTCCAAAGGTTCTTCCTGCAAAATGAAAGACCAGAAGCATCCTACAAAACATCCCCTGAGGGCAATCCCTTGATTCAGTTCATCACTTGAAACCAGTCTTGTGATGAGGAATAAGGTAGAAACACTCTGGTTCTGAGGATAAGAATAAAATAATTTTCTCTAAACTTTTTTTAATGCCAAAATGTGTATGAGTAACACATTTTCATCTGCCATAAATTCATAAAACTACTTGAGCTGAATTAATTAAAAGTACCTTGATGTCTAGAGAAATGTATGCACTGACCGAAATACTTCACTCTTGGGAAAAATATTGGACTGTCTTTGACCTTAACCTTGTTATTTATTAGCTGCGGACTCTTGATCAAATCATATAATCTTTCTGAACTCCAGTTCATCATTTTAAAAATGAGATGTTGGACCATTTCCAAGGTCTCTTTTAGCTATGAAATTATTTATCTTTAATCTCTATACCAATACATTTTTCTCTAAGTAAGCAGCAGATGGCAGCGTGAAAGTGGGGAATTTATTTTCATTTTATTTTTAAAGGTTTATTTATTTATTAAAGGTTTATTTATGCATGCAAGAGCTGGGGTACAGGCCAGAGGCATGGGGGTGGGGTGGGGTGAGAGGATTCACCAGAGACAGAGTGGGGAACAGAACAGGCAGACTGACTGAAATACAGTGCTGAGGGGGAGCAGTGGGCGAGTCAGGAGAGGTCTGCTGTGCCATGTGGTTCAGCTCCCAGGCTGGGGATTGAACTCATCCTGCAGTGGCTGTGGATAGCTTCATAGTGTTGCCTCTTAACCCTTTGAGCCACCAGGGATGCCCCTATTTTATTTTTTAAGTAAATATTGTAGATTATTATAATTTTTTAAAATGAGGTAATGTTGGTTTACATTGTTGTTTGAATTTTGGAAGAGAGAATATGCCCCTTCATGTGTTATTACCATAGTGCCCCTTTCACCAAAGCACCCATAGTCCACTAGCATTGTTTATCATGTCACCTCCCCACTTTGTTTTTACCCCTCCCCTTCAGGATTCCTCAGTCTATAATCAACTTTCAAGTGTTAATTTTTAAATTTGGTTTTATCTGACCCTTTGTTTGGTTTCTCTATAAGAGACACCATCGAGTATTTATATTTCTCATTCTGACTTACTTTGTTTTTCACAATCCTTTCCAGCTCCATCTATGTTGCTGCAAAAGGCATGAATTTGTCTTTTTTGATCCCTGAGTAGTATTCCATTGTGTACATATACCCCATCTTTGGAACCTGGCTCTGCCACTTATTATCAATGAGATTGTAGGTTGATTACATCATCTTTCTGTGTGTGGTTACTTAAAACAATTTATTATTGAAGTAAAAGGTATGTACAGAAAAGTGTATTATGAGAGTATCAGTTGGTAAATTTTTCACAAACACCCATGGAATAAACACTTTCACATCCAGAAACAGAACATTAGCCTGGAATTTGAACTGGGCTCCCTTCTAGTTATAATTCCCTACTCCTTTCCAACGATAACCACTATCCTCACTTCTAACCTTAGATTAGCTTTGTCTGTTTTTGTTCTTTTTATCATTGGCATTACACAATGTGTACTTTTTTGTGTTGGGTGTCTTTTTCTTCACAAATGTTTATGAGATACATCTGTTTTGCTATGGGTAGTAGTAGACCATTCATTCTTATTGCCATATAATAGTCCACTGTAGGAATATGCAGGAATCTACTCACACATTATACTGCTCATGAACATCTGAGTCTAGTTTTTGGCTAGTATGAATAGTTCTGTTATGAACATTTATTTTTATGACATTTTGGTATAGGCATTGGGTGAACACACAGAAGTGGGATTCCTGGGTTATGCAGTATGTTGTGTTTGACTTTAGGATACAATGTTTGAGTATTTGCTCCACATCTTTCCTAACCTTACTATTCCCTGTCTTTAGCTCTCCTAGCAAGTGTGTTTTTTATAAATTGGGAATAATAGTTTGTATCTTGAAAGATTCTTGTCAAGTCAAAGATTCTTGTCAAGTCTTGTTAAAGTGTGTTATTTTGCTTCTGATTGATGACTCTTTGTACCATGGGCTTGGACAACCTCTATGAACTTCAATTTCCTTCCATGTAAATGAGACTAGTAGGCTGAATAACCCTTAATGTCCTTTTATTTTAAAAGACTAAACTCTGTGGTTATACACACTTTTTGGGTAAGGTGTAGTGGGAAAGAATTTCACTCTCTCTTAAATCCTATTATATGAGCAGTTGCTAATTATGTATCTAACAGGTTCAGGTAATGGTCACGTCTGCTTGTCTGTTAATGGAATATTTTCTCCCCTAAACTTCAGGTTACACATGGAATATAGTGCTGTACTGACTCATGTCTAATGGGTACAGTGCTCCTCTACTTGACCCCACCTCTTAGAATATTCTCTACGAAGGTAGTAACCAACTCTTCCCTCCTCGTCTGTCCATTGGGGCACTATAAGCTACATTCAGTTTTCAAGTTGATTTCATAATCACTTGTATGAATGGCCTTGTGCTGGAAAGGAGCTGTTGGTAGAAAAGATTCATGGAACACACAGGAAACAAAAATCCTCAGAATCATATGCTGGTTCAGCAGGTGGGCTGAGGAATGAGACTGTTGGGTTTTTACTTCTTCCTCTGTAACTACTGTGGTGGCTGCTGCTGTTGCCACTGTCATGTCTGCAGTAATCGGGCACTTACTTGTACCAGGCCTTGTGATCACCATGACATCTGTGCAGTTACTTGCCCTCTCAGTAGCACTTTGAGGTAGGTACCATTATAATTCCAATTTTCAGATGAGGAAACTAAAATACAGATCAATTCAGTTGCCTGAAATCAAACAGCTGACAGGTAATAAATAGAACTCACATTTGAATAAAGTCTGACTCCGGAAGCCCTGTTTCTTAACTATGTTATCTCACCATCTTAAAACTTTAATTCTTGTTAAAAACTGAGGAAAACATGGGCCTCCCCGGTGGCGCAGTGGTTGAGCGCTGGGCTGCGAAGTTGCCCCCAGCCTCAGCAGCACCGGTTCAATCCCCAGCTGGTGAGGGTCCCACATGGCACGCAGATCTCTCCTGCCAAACCCACTGCTCCCTTCAGCAGTGTGCTTCGTCAGTCTGCCTGTTCTGCTCCTCGCTCTGGCTCTGGTGAATTCTCTCACCCTCTTGCACTTCTGACTGTACCCAGTGCTTGTATAAATAAATAAATAAATCTTAAAAACAAACAAACAAACAAACAAAAAACTGAGGAAAATGATAGTGTCTATCCCAAGGCTGCAGTAAGATTTGGGTGTAATCAGATTGTTTAAATGAGGCACCCAACATAGTGTCCAGCCCATGGTAAATACATGGTAGATGTTGATGATTGTTGCTGTTATTTTATGATGGATGGAAATATTTTAAACTTATGATGGATCATATAATTGTGGAAAGTAGGCTATTGTTAAGTAATGAATATGTCCTTTATTATTTTAGGTCCTATCTGTAGCCTCTGTGTCTCATCTTTTGGAGCAAGACCTGTGACTATCTTCAGTGGCTTCATGGTGGCTGGAGGCCTGATGTTGAGCAGTTTTGCCCCCAATATCTACTTTCTGTTTTTCTCCTATGGAATTGTTGTAGGTAAGAAACCTGGTACTACCACTTTTCTAAGCATCAAGAGTTAAACACTGTTACATTGGTTTATTATTCATATTTATATTATTAATATAAGAAGTGAAAGTGTTCAGTAATAATTTACTTTCAAAGACTCCATCACCAAAAAAAAAAAAAGTTGCTTTAATAAAATATCCACCCATTGAATCAACATATTTGAAAGAATAAATGTGTTTTAACATACACTTCATGTTTACTTGTAAGGTGCAGGGAGGCTTTTCATTTCATCTTGTCTTTATAGTACAAGAAAGGGAAAGCAGTAGGGAACATGAAACTTGAGTGCCCCTGACATCTGTCACTTAGGAAGTGGTCCCTTTCATACTGGGGGCTGAACAGGGCACTCTGGAGCTGTTTATGTTCTAAACATCCTGCTTTTCCACAGCATCAGTGTCAAAGACACAAATCATAAATTCATAGCAGAGGTAGAAAGGAGATTTTAAAGCTCTTAATAATTTGTGTAAAGATAAGACATGAATGGAGAAAATTGAGTCATGGGGATGACTAACGACGTGATTACAGAGGAGGAAAAGCATTGCAGAAAGGGCTTAGGGCTGAGAGCACTGGCAGATTTGGGGGAATGCTTTTGTGATGTAGCACACTCATTGTATTCAGTGTTAACTATCACCAGACTTGTATTCTCAGGAACTGTTGGTAGGAAACTTGAAAAAGATGATTCCAGGTTTGAGGTTTCTTTTTCTTTTCTTTTTTTTTTTTTTTTTAAGATTTATTTATACAAGCACTGGGTACAGTCAGAAGCGTGAGAGAATTCACGCGAGCCAGAGCAGGCAGAGGGACCGAAGCACACTGCTGAGGGGAGCAGCGGGAGGCAGGGGAGGTCTGCGGACCATGTGTGAGCAGCCAGGGATAGAACTGGTGCTGCAGGGGCTGCGGGCAGCTTCGCAACCCTGTGTTCAACCGCTGCGCCACTGGGGAGGCCCCCAGGTTTGAGGTTTCTTTTTAGTACCTGAAAGAACTTAATTTTGCTGACTATCAAAAATCCACTTTTTTACTTTTACATTGAGTACTTAATGTGTGTTAGCCTCGGTGCTTTGCATGATCTTATTTAACCTTCACAAAATCTATTTTACAGAGAGGGAACAAGGAAGCTTGGAGAAGTAAATTCAATAACTAAAGGCTTTTAGCTCAGAGACATGGGTTTGAGCCACTGTGACCCAAGAGCTGTTAGGTTCACACTTTTACAATTATTGTTAGTGCTTTTATTTTAGTGTTTCTTAAAGTGTGTTTTACTTTAATTACATACCCCGATGCTACTCAATCTTAATCTAAATGAGTCAGTCACTTGTTAGATTTTTGAGAGCAGGTAGTATATATTTGGTAGTTTATATTCCCTATAGTGCTTAACATTGTTTGAATCTATGGGTGCAAAAATATTTATTTTTGGTATAAAATTTTAGAGTTTTCATTGAATAAAATTTTGCATTCTTGTCTTAAATCATAAAAATGAAAACATAGATATTTGTATATATGTATGAAAATTCGATTATTCCTTTTAGGACAATACCCTTTTTATGCAGAAAATTGAATCATTATGCCTTTAGTAGGATTTGGGTATTTCCCCTAAACTGTGGGCTACACTTTAAAATTTTCATGAGATTTAATTCCTATACATGATTTCAAGGTTAATCTAGGTAGGGCATTTGTGAGTATGTATCTAAATTTGTCACTACTTAAAAATTGATGAAAAGTGAGTTTATGCTACAGATTATAGATGAAAATGAATTTTTAAAAAGAAAAAATGTGTTTACATTGTTTACGATTTATATACATGTGATTGTGTGGAAGAAAAGCTAAGAATGTATAGAAAGAAAAAGGCCATATTAACTAACTCCCACAGCTAAATTTCAAATTTTCTGTAGCAGTGGAAAGAGCTTTACCAACCATGAAATTGATATTGATTTGGTTAATTTTTTTAATAGCCAACCCTGTCCCCCTCTTCCATGAACCCATCATCTCCAATTAATTACATAGGATTTAATATTGGTCTTGATTTACTCATTTGACTCGTGATGGTGGGCTTACCCATTTCTACTTGGCTCTCCCTCCTATAAAATCTTTTAATCAACTAGCCTAGGAATATTTTACGAGTTATACCAACTACCATGTATGTGTGCTCCAATTAAATATCAGCAACTGGAGGAATGATCTTTGAACTCAGTGGACTCACTGTGAGCCAGATCTGGACCATGATCCCATACATCACCTGACACCCCTCCCACCCCCTATAAACCTACTCTAAAGGGAAATCATACAAATGATTTCATACCTCTGGTTAACAATGCTTCATACCCCTGGTACAATGCTAGCTCACATCTAGTGTCCAACCATACTTAGAAGGTATCCCACTCACTCTAGTGTACAATTGTCTAAATAAGTGGGCATAGTTCTTTTGGGGGAAAGATTCAGGGTATCATTATATACATATTTGCCACAGTATTTATTGAATGTCCCTTTCCCTGGAATCCCACTTTCTCTTTCATTTAATGGATTCTGGGTCAGAAAACATACTCAGGTCTGAAGACTACATACTACTCTGATTTGGTAATAGGTTCTAAAACCTGCTGCTAGGAAGAAATTGACAGCTTATGGCGAGAACACTGGGATTCAGGTCAGTAGACATAGGTTCTGTGACCTTGATCTCCATGATTGACTATCCCCCTCATCTGTGAAGGCAGACTAAGAAATCTACCTCACATAAGTTTTATGAGGATTAAATGCAGTCAAGCAAAATGAAAATAAAATGAAAATTAAAAATTGAGCAGGGTTTCAATTAATAAAAATATTGCTCACTCTGGTAATTATTAGGCCCTGTCAATTACATCTTGTTAGCAGATTATGAACACTTAATACCATAGTGGATGTCTTTGTGGTTTTTATTTCATCAGTACGCTTATGATATAGGGCTTATAAATATCTGTGGCATAAATAAATGTGATAATAGTGAACAATGACACTTCCATTCTATCACCACTTGAAGTAGAATATTCAGTTGAAAAGGAAAATCATTACACGGTCTAAACTCATTCTCTTTTCTGTATCATTAGTTCATTAAAAAAAGAGAAAGATTAGTTCTAGTGATAACATTCATCAAACATTTATTCTGTCCACAATTGTAATTCCAAGCAATTTCATTTGTCTGGAATGAAATAGATAGTCTCTTAAGAAAGACAGGCTAGTTCAGGGAAGAACAAGTACTAACAGGCAGGCATACAGGCTCTGGGGTCAGATCATGTGGGTTAAACTTAACTTATTCACTTATCAACATGATGACTCTAGACAAGTTACTTTTTTTTTAAAAATTAAATAAATTTTATTTTTATATTCCCCATACAATTGCAACCCCCTTATTTTGACCCTAGACCCTCCCCGCCCTGTCCCCCACCCTCCATAGAGTGTCTCTGGTTCATAGTTGTTTGTCGATTTTGATTTTCACTTTCTTATAGTTATTCATTTTCCTGGTCCCTTATTTAAGTTTTCTAGATTCCTGCTATGAGTGAGACCAACCGGTATTTTTCTTTTTCTTTCTGGCTTATTTTGCTGAGCATGATCCCTTCCAGCACCATCCATGTTGCTGCAAATTGCATGTGTTTATCTTTTTTGAATGCTGAGTAATATTCCATGGTGTATATGTACCATATCTTCTTGATCCAGTCATCTGTTTTTGGGCATTTGGGTTGTTTCCAAAGCTTAGCTATTGTAAATAGTGCTGCTATAAACATAGGGGTGCAGGTGCTCTTTGGAATTGATGTTTCTGTGTCCTTTGGGTAAATACCTAGGAGTGGAATTGCTGGATCATATGGAAGCTCTATGTTTAGTAGATCCAGAAATCTCCACACAGCTCTCCATAGTGGTTGGACCAGTTTGCACTCCCACCAATAGTGCAGGAGAGTTCCTTTTTCTCCACAACCGCGCCAACATTTGTTGTTGCTAGTTTTTTTAATATGTGCCATTCTCACTAGTGTACGATTTGCATTTCCCTGATTACAAGTGATGTTGAACATTTTTTCATATGCCTGTTGATCATTTGCATTTCCTCTTCAGAGAAGTTTCTTTTTAGCTCTTCTGCCCATTTTTTGACTGGATTATTTTCTTTGTTGTTGTTGAGTCTCATCAGCTCTTTGCAGATTTTTGTGATCAGTCCTTTATCATTATTGTTGTGTGCAAAAATGTTCTCCCAGTCGGTGGTGTTTCTCTTTGTTTTTGTTATTGTCTCTTTTGCTGTGCAGAAGCTCTTTAATTTGATGTAGTACCAGCTGTTTATCTTTGCCTTCACTATCACTGCTTTGGGTGATGTGTCTGTAAAGATGTCTTTGATGTGCATATCACGTAGTGTTTCGCCTGTATTTCCTTCTATATATTTTATGGTTTCAGGTCTTATTAGACAAGTTACTTAACTTCTGTTTTCTCAGTTTTTACAGTGAGCATCATAATAGCATTTACTTTATAAGGTATCATGGATTGATGAGATAATGCAATAAATATTAGCATAATTCCATTATCACTTGTTTGTACTTGGAAAATCATTCAAATATATCTGACCTTCCATTTTCATTTTTTATAAAATGGGACTAATATGACTTCACAGAGATACTATGACTATTCATGAGATAATATATACATAGAGAAGTTTAATATCTATATCTTCTTCCTTTTAAATTCTTTTCAGAACTCTCAGACCTCAGGAGTTATTTCTTGCTATGGAACAGGCTTGTTTAAATCAGAAATACTTGTGTAACAGACTGAGAATATAGAAAAGAAATTAGTGTTATATAGGTGTTTAATTATAATATAAAATATCAAAAATATTGATAAAATACTGAGTATTTTAATGGCATAATTTTGATGGGGGAGAAACACATTCATAGATAGTCTGATTCTCCTATCCTTATAATGGCAAGTGAGAAAGGTTATTTCATGCATGGTGCATTTTGGTAGTTAGAGTTTTATAAACTTTTTTTTTTTTGGATTTTAATGGTTGCATGCTTAAAGATAGTCTTTTGTCATTCATGACTGCTCAGTTATAATAAGGAACTATATAATGCCTTAGTTCTTAGGTGAAAAGTGAAAAAGATATACCAGTATAATGGCTATGTTTTAGTACTTTATTATATTCCAGACACAGATATTACATCTTTTACATTTTTTATGCCTCTTACATTACAGCTATCTTGTGAGACTGTGTTAAAGAGGTGGAAAAGAAGAATCAGAGACTTTAAGTAACTTTCAAATTCCCAAAGTCATGCAACCAGTACAGTTGAATTGGGGTGAGCCCTAACCGGCCTGATCCCAAGTCTGTGCTCTTAACTAGTCAATGTCATGTTCAGGATACTCATGCTAAGTAGATAGAATTTAGAATAATGTCAATCAAAAAACACTCTATTGCTTGAACTTTTAAACTTTCTGTGCACATGTTTTAGGTTACAGACAAAAACCGCACCTATATTTGAATGTTCTAAACTTATTTATCTTTTTTTTCAGCATCCTAAGTTACACTCTCAATATCATTTGTAGAAGTAGACACTTCTGGAATATTATATGCAATTGCCTGTACTTTCTTTTAATCAGGGTGATAAATCATGTTGATTCAGCTCTTCTAAGAGATTGTCCAAATGCTTGTTTCAGAACATAGAGAAAGGGAATTTTTTCAAATGACCAAGACACTGGTGCCTGCACCCACTGTCCCACTTTGCTTAGAACTAAGGGATATCCCAGGATATGCAACTTCTACTGGGCAAACGAGAAAGTTCTGGGCACTACCCCAGCACCCACCCCACAGACAGAGTCTGGATTTTATTGTCCCACCCTTACAATGTTTTAAGGTGGTTGGATTAGAGTGGATTTTAACATTATTAAAATGTTTCCTTTTCATAAAAATAATGCTGCAAGGAGGAATTTTCATACAAAAATGTAGCTTTATAAATGTCTATTCAGTCACACATAAAATATGCATAAAATGAGGGACTATTTTAAAATAATTCATAAACTTTTTTCAAAGTATGTATACAATTCCAATTCCAAAGGTTTTACTGCTTGTCCCCCACAAATAAATCAGAATTGCATTTTGGGTTATTTATTCATGTTATTTCCTTAGAGATGTTAATGATATTTGCTATATATTTTTAATAAAAAAATTTTATAACATTAGAGTGTTCTACTTCACTTATATTATCTTCCCATAATTTCTTATTGATTTGATTGATGTGATTTTCAGTTTATAGCTAAGGACTGAGAAAAATGAGAAACTGCAGTAGTTTATTATTTGCCCAAAGCACCATCCTATAGTGCACTGCAGTTTTAAATTAGTTGTGTCATTTTTTTCAAACCATATAATTTATATTCTGCATTTCTAGTAATGCTTCCCTATTACATGAATAATTTTAAAATTAAAAAAATCATATTTGTTAAGCTAAGATTTGATTTCTAGACTGTTTAAGTAAAGTATTAGTATCTTTTAATTGGAAAGCAGATATAAAGATATTATCTAAAATATATAAAACATGTGTATGTGTTCAAACAGACAGTGTGTCTGGGATAAGGTAATAGATAAGGGGATAAGGGTAATAAGGTAATAGATAAGGGGATAAGGGGATAAAGTAATAGATAATGGGATAAGGTAATAGAATAACTTCTGTGGGATGTTCCTTCAGTAGTCTTTTAAAAACATTCTGTGCCAGGTCAAACATGGCACTTGGATACATGGATTAATAAGAACAACCTATCTTTGGGTAGCAACTCTTTATCTGGTTAATGCAATAGAATTGTCAGTATTTAACTTGTAACATCACAGAATAAGTGCAATAATAAAACGAAACCAATGTGCAAGGCTGGTGTTGTATGTGTGTGTGTGGGGGGGAATGTTGAAGGAGTCTTCAGGAAGGAATTTCTACATGAGCTGAGTCTTGAGGGACATGTAGGTTGTGGACAAGTGGACATAGGTAGGAAAGGGAGTGAGGGTAGAGGAAGGAAGACATTCCAGGACCTCAAAGCATGAGATATGATGGGTAACAGCAGCCTTTTCATAAACATTTGTTAAGGAGAGCACAGGTCATAGGGGGAGCTGCAAACATCATGTGCCACAGAGGCTGGATAATAAAGGATTTTATTACAGGAGCATGACATGATGAGAACTGTATAATAATCATGCTGTTAGAATTTAGAAGACAGATTTGTGAAAAAGGTACTGGAAGCTGATGCAACCATTAGGAGACCATTTTCAGATCAGAAAAGATGAAGAGGTTAATTGAGGCCTTAGCAGAACATGGGGAGGGGAGGTTAAAGGGTAGGGAGGAGCTGTTGATAATTTAAGCAATGGGTGTGATAAAAAGCTTGCTGTCTGGTTTGATGTGAGGAGATGAGGAAGAGAACTCTGAAGCTGTGGTCTCACCCAGAAGTGTGTGAAATGGAACATAAGGTGTGGAAAGGAAATGTCAGAAGATGAAAATGTATTTAATTTTCACCCATTTAAGTAAAGGGAAACAATTATATTTTACTAACGTCTATGCTTTGAATTATTACAGGCATTTGGTTTACAAGTTATTATACTTATTTTGAAGTTTGATACCTAGAATATTTTAACTGGTAGGAATCTAATCAAAACCATCTAGAGACCAGGGAGTGCTTTAAGGCTGTGGTTTCCAATCTTTTTTTTTTTAAAGATTCATTTATTTATACAAACACTGGGGTACAGGCCAGAGACACGGGCGGGTAAAAGAATTCACCAGAGACAGAGCAGGGAGCAGAACAGGCAGAAGAACCGAAACACACTGCTGAGGGGAGCAGCTGGAGAGACAGGAGAGGTCTGCCACGCCATGTGGGAATCTCTCTGAAGGGCCGGGAATCGAACTGGCGCTACAGAGGCTGTGGACAGCTTCACAGCTCTGCGTTCAACCTACTGTGTCACCGGGGAGACCCCAAACTTTTTTTTTTTTAAGATTTATTTATGCATACAAGAGCTGGGGTACAGGCCAGAGGTGTGAGAGGTGAGAGAATTCACCAGAGATGGGGGCGGGGGTAGCAGAACAGGTAGAGTGACTGAAATACACAGCTGAGGGGAGCAGCGGGCAAGCTAAGAGAGGTCTGCTGTGCCATGTGGGTTAGCTCCCTGGCCTGGGATCGAACTCATGCTGCAATGGCTGTGGCTAGCTTCATAGTGCTGAGACTTAACCCCTTGTGCTACCAGTGAGGCCCTGGTTTCCAAACTTTTTAGTTTCAGGAACCTTTACACAATTTTATTTACAACTCCAAGAAATTTTCTAATTAAGTGGATTATACTTATTGATATTCTGTCAAATTTTACTATATTAATGTGAGCAATATCAAAATACTTGTTTAGCAATTTAAATAATAACAAAACAGGATGTGTTAACATAAATAATATACATATGATAAAGAACTTTCTTTTCAAAATCAATCAACATTTAATAAAAATAGTGACATTATTTTATCTTTTTTGCAAGTTACTTTAATATCTGACTTTATATAATATGCCTGGATTATCATATGTGCTGCATGGTTGATCTATTTTTTTCTTTTTTTTAAAAAAAGATTTATTTTTATTTATTTATACAAGCACTGAGTACAGTCAGAAGCGTGGGAGAGTGAGAGAATTCACCAGAGCCAGAGCGGGAAGCAGAGCAGGCAGAAGGACTGAAGTACACTGCTGAGGGGAGCAGCGGGCGGCAGGAGAGGTCTGTGCGCCATGTGGGACCCTCCTCCCGTGGCCGGGGAGCAGCTGGGGATCAAACTGGCGCTGCATAGGTTGCAGGCATCTTCGCAACCCAGTGCTCAACCGCTGCGCCACCGGGAAGGCCCCTGATCTATTTTTTTCTGTAATACATTTTTTGACTGAAATATGTGAAGAATATCTGATCTCACATAAAGTGTGAAAGGGGAAGAAAGTATTTTCAGTACCCTTTTCAGGTCATTGCTATTATACCAAAATGCAATAAGTGAGAGTCTTTCGAAGGCTAATTGCAGTTTGGAGCCTGATACCATGTCAATATACTTTTCATACTCTGTTGCATTTATTTGTTCTGTACTTTAAATAAATCTTCATTCAGGCCTGATTTTGAAACATCATGAATTGGTTATTTGAAAAATATTGGTTCACTTAGTTATTTAAGAACTTAAAATTTTTGGCCCATTTTGTTATGCAGCATCAAAATATCACTGATGCCAACAGTCTCACCAGAAAATATTTATTGGGAACCTGTCAAATTCATGGTGATGGATCTATGAGTTTTCAAAAATTCTGATTTTTACTGGAACACTTGAATTCTTATCATTGGTAATAATCATTGTCAATTATTTCCTTGCTAGTTTCTTTTCAAGAAAATATCTGCTAAATACTCTAAAAACCCATAGCTTCCCTGACATTCTGTCAAATACAAGCAGGGTTATGTAAAAAAAAAGTGGTTATTTTAGCTGTCTATTAAAACAATTACAGAAGTCCTTTTCCTTGCAACAATTATTATCATTTGAATGAAGAGTCTTCAAAAATTTTATTTTATTTTATTTTTTTTTACTGTGATGTGAGTGTGTGGTGTTGAAGCATAGGAAGACCCAATTTTGGCACCAATAAATACTTTGATTTGTGCTAAGGCTCTTGAAGATTTACCTATCATCTCTTTTGCACCATTAGCATAAATGTGAACACAATGAAAAA
The DNA here is from genome assembly GCF_964194135.1 of Talpa europaea. NCBI lineage: Eukaryota > Metazoa > Chordata > Mammalia > Eulipotyphla > Talpidae > Talpa > Talpa europaea. The sequence continues at coordinate 52,240,498 of NC_140077.1, forward strand.
ATTGGAGAACATGTTAATATTACTATGAAGTTAATTTTGATTTCACAGTCTCCATGAAAGAACTCAGGGGCCCTATTTAATAACTGCTGGTTATTAGGTCACCCTGACACAGATGTGAGAAGACATTATGCCCCCGACTGCTTTTTTACAAAGTTTACAGAAAGATATTTAAAATTTCTACTATATTTTATAAAATCAGATAATCTTATCTGAAGTCCATGACCTTGAAATATTTTTTTCAAAAGTTCTTTCCTTTTCATGTTAGGTCAAAAGTTTAAAAGTTGCTGTTTCAACTTTTCTGGCATTGGCATTTAGTAATCAGAAATGTCTTTTTCTCTTGTCTCTAATAGCTAGCATTTGACAGAGCCTTGACAACCAAATCACAGAAAAGTAAATTCATTCCCTCTCCAAGGGCTTTCTGATGTATATTCTTAGTTAAGGGTGACATTTCTTTGACTTCACAAAATTCGTTGTTCAGGACAGTTACTTATTTCATGTCTTGAAGTGTCATATATAGTAATGACAACAGCATACACCAATCCAAGTCATATTTTAGTGTCATAGTGATTTTCCCTTAACTCATATAAAAGGCTGCCTTATTTTAAAAGTTATCTTAAAGTGTAATTGTTTTAAGATATCTCATTTTTTTTTTAAAGATTTATTTATTTATTTATACATGCACTGGGTACAGTCAGAAGCGCAGGAGGGTGAGAGAATTCACCAGAGCCAGAGCAGGGAGCAGAGCAGGCAGAAGGACCGAAGTACACTGCTGAGGGGAGCAGCGGGCGGCAGGAGAGGTCTGCGCACCATGTGGGACCCTCCTCCTGTGGCCGGGGAGCGGCCGGGGATTGAACTGGTGCTACAGAGGCTGCGGGCAGCTTCGCAACCCAGCGCTCAACCGCTGCGCCACCAGGGAGGCCCAGATATCTCATTTTTTTAAGAAGACTTTTTATGCCATCTGAGTCCTGGATTATTTATTACTAATTTCCTACTGTATTTACACAGTAGATTAATGTAGTCCATGTATCCTTTTTAATCATAGTCCAGGTAGCAAATAAAAGTAGTGAAAATGATCTGAATAATTCACCTAATGAAAAATAAAGTATAAAGAAAAAAAAAGCAGATTTGTAGCAATTTAGAGCCTGCTTGCTTTGCATCTCTGTGATAATTTACCCTGCAAGTGCTGTTCAATGACAAGGTGATAGTTTTAAGTCTCCAGCCTTCTATGGAACTTTGGAGCTCTCTGATCCAGAGGATCCCAGCCAGAGCTGCTGAGCAACATCACCTACATTTTGGCACCTCCTTTGCTCCTTTGTCTCCAGGGTGCTCCCTTTCTTTCCTCTTCTGAATGGTGATCTACTCAACTGCAATCTCTAAATGATTGCATGTTATCAGACTTTCCCTGTGATGCAATTCTGTCTCCACAATGCCCAATAAAGCTTATTGTGTGATTTAAAAAAATAATAATAATAATTCACTTTATGACCCCTTGTTAAAATTTAACTTTAGATTATGGTTTATATGTTGTTCATAGAATGATCCTCAAGAACAAATGATGTTGCAGAAGAAAGTCATGAGTTAGATGCTAGAGGAAAATTTTATGAAAAATAAACTGAGTATACCAAGAATTTAATAAGAAGGAAAAGACTAGCTAACAAATCAGAGCCTTGGAGAAGATCTAGAGATAAATGTCACCCTTGAGTCTCGAAAAAGGGAAGTTAGTTGTAAGGTATTCTTAGTTATAAATGAACTTCAATTTTACAGAAAAGTGGAGAAGAATGCAGCAAACAACCACACACATATAACCACCACTGAAACTTAACGGCTGTTAATATATTTTATTGTATTTGTTTCTGCTTTTTGTGTGTGAAGATATTTTAAATTAAATGAAGCCATCATGACATTTTACTCCTAAGTGAGTATGCATCTCTAAAACTGAAAAATAAGAATTTTGCTGTCATGAGATGAGCAGAGAAGCCCAGAGGACCTGCCTGAGGACCTCTGCTTTGTAGACTGGAGTGTGCATGCTAGCAAAATGGGATGATGAAGGGGATTAAAAAAATTTTTTTTTAAGTTTTTTTTAAAGATTTGTTTATTTATGCATACAAGGACGGGGCTATAGGCCAGAGGTGTGGGCGGTGAGAGGATCCACCAGAGACAGAGTGGGGAACAGAACAGGCAGACTGACTGAAATACACTGCTTAGGGGAGCAGCGGGAGAGTCAGGAGAGGTCTGCTGCGCCATGTGGGTTGCTCCTTGGCCGGGGATCGAACACGTGCTGCGGTGACTGCGATTAGCTTCATAGGTTGTGTCTTAAACCCTTGCTCCAGCAGGGAGACCTTTTTAAAAGATTTTTAAAAATTTATTTATGCCTACAAGAACTGGGATGTAGACCAGTGGTACAGGAGGTGAGAGGAGTCACCAGAGACAGGTGGGGAGCAGAACAGGCAGATGGACTGAAATACATTGCTAAGGGGAGCAGCAGGTGAGTCAGGAGAGGTCTGCTGCACCATGTGGGTTAGCTCCCTGGCCGGGGATTGGAACTCATGCCGCAGTGGCTGGTGATAGCTTGATAGCGCTGAGACTTAACCCCTGTGCCACCAGGGAGGCCCAGATTCAAAAAAATTTTTTGAGGGTTTAGAGAATGAACGCTGTGTTGAGGGGAGAGACTTGGTAGAAAGATGTAACGGGCAAGTTTATTTAAATTTTGTTATTTGGTGTGTAATTTATTATTTTCTGTACCTACCAATAATGTCTTAATTTTTTTAAAATGTGTTTTTTATATTAACTTTTCATGTCTTAATTTAAATTTGTATTATTTATTCATGCTTTAGAAATTAGGTGGGTTTTTTTTTCTTTTTGGCCTGTCCGAATGTGTCCACTAGAGCTGTAAAACTAACATTGCAGGGACCTAGGAATCCTGACACTGAGTAGTTTTAGTCCTTCAGTAAGAGTATCCTGTTGATGATAATTATTCCTTTCTTTATTTTCATTAAAGTAATGTAATCTCTCTCAATTTATGTGATGTCTTTTTATGTTTAGGTCTTGGATGTGGTTTACTATACACTGCCACAGTGACCATTACATGTGAGTATTTTGAGAGCCGCCGAGGCCTTGCACTTGGCCTGATTTCAACAGGTATGTTTTCAAAATCAGTACAGCATTGTCATTAGTTAACCTTCTAATTAGAGTTAAAAGTTACCAAGCACAGAGATGTTTAACCAACCACTTCCTAGGTAACACTGTGGAAGCACCATTTTGTTACTCTAATCCTGGAAGGAAATTTTATTCTTCACCATAAATAGGGGTGTAACTTAAAAAAAAAAATACTAAATACTTATATGAAAACTCTGGGATTTTAGATGTCCAGTATAATACAGAAAAAGAAAGCTATGGGCCCAGGAAATTGAGAATCACATACTGGTAAAGCCTTACTAAAAGAAGCAGAGGGCCTCCCCGGGTGGTGCAGTGGTTGAGCGCTGGGTTGCAAAGCTGCCCAAAGCCTCTGCAGCGCATGTTGGATCCTCGGCCACCAGTGAGGGTCCCACATGGCGCGCAGACCTCTCTTGCCATGGGCTACTCCCCTCAGCAGTGTACTTCGTCAGTCTGTCTGCTCTGCTCCCTGCTCCGGCTCTGGTGAATTCTCTCACCCTCCCGTGCTTCTGACTGTACCCGGTGCTTGTATAAATAAATAAATAAATCTTTAAAAGAAGCAGAGAACACGTGTGTGTGTGTGTGTGTGTGTGTGTGTGTGTGTGTGTATCTTTTTTGAGAAAGATAGGAAAAATGGAAGGAAAATGGAGACTTTTCAGGTCACTCTCAGAGACTAATGCTGATTTTTCCACCTATGTTTGTTATGGAACTTACAAATCTTCTAAAGTACAGATTTATAAATACATTTCACTGGCTTATGCGAATATCCAAATGATAGGCTATTTACTCTTGCTATTCTTTTAATAATCAAGAGATGATTATTGAGGAGGGAAAGTGTAAATATAAAACCTCTCTCCTCCCTTTGATATTTTTAAATCATGTTTCACTTTTTGGATAGATTTTTTTTTTCCCCTAAGCTGTTTAGATAACTTACCAAAATTCCAGAGGCCAATATTTTATGAGTTTGCTTAGGAGATAAAACTGGAAAGTTTTCTGAAAGTTGTAAGTTTACAAATGCTACTTGCTAATGGATGTGTCTGCCTGGAGGCTGGGCTTTCTTTAAATAAGCTGAATAACTTCAGTGGTGTGTCTTCCCAAAGGACCCAAACTAATGTTTTGTTTCTTGGGCCAACTTGGTGACAACAACGTGATTCCGTATCATGAAGTTTCAATCATTAAATGAAGCTGAATACTTCCCCAAAGTAGTTAAGGAAAGAAGCTTTGCCAGGGGAGAAATGTGAATCCAGGTCTAGGGAGAGACCAGCCAGAGACTGAAGCAATGGCTAAGGCACAAGTGGAGGAAGAAATAGAAGAAAAAAACAACAACAACAGATGGAGAATCCAAAGCAGTTGGAACGTGGAGAAATTGACAGGTTCTCCCACAAGATTCTAGGGAAGCTATCTTACTCCATGAAGAACAGGGCTTGGTAAACTAACGCCCAAGGACTAAATCTGGCCTACTGCCTCCTTTTGGAGAGCTCAGAAGCTAAAAATAGTTTTTACTTTTATTGTTTTGTTTTATTTATTTATTTTTAAAAGATTCACTTATTTATGCATGCAAGAATCAGGGTATAGGCCAGAGGTGTGAGGGGTGAAAGGATTCACAGAGACAGAGTGGGGAGCAGAACAGGAGGACCGACTGAAATACACTGCTGAGGGGAGCAGCATGTGAGACAGGAGAGGGCTACTCTGCCATGTGGGTAGCTCCCTGGCTGGGGACTGAACTCATGCCACAGTGGTTGGTGATAGCTTGATAGCACTGAGACTTAACCCCTGCACCACCAGGGAGGCCTAGTTGTCACATTTTTAATGGTTAAAAAAATCAAAAGATTTCATGACATGTGAAAATTATCTGAAATTAAATTCAATGTTCATAAATAAAAATGTAATGGAACACAATGTTCTACTCTTTTAAGTATCTTTCTGATGGCTTTCATGCTTCAAGAGCAATATATTTATAAGATTGTAATGCCAACAGTACCTTAAATATTTACTTTCCAGCTCTTCACAGAAAGTTATTGTTCCCTGATATTAATGAGTAAAGCATTTGTGTCTATATCTTACTGTTTCAGTTTTCCTGAACATCAACTAGTATTTTCCTTCTTTCTGAAAATATATAATCTAGACATGCATGGAAGCATAATTAGTGCTTTGTTTCAGTCTTCTCTTTACAGTGATGGCTTTTAAATTAACATTTTCATTTTGTAGATAAAAAATTATTGTCTTACAGTTTATACCATTCCACAAGATAGCTCTGAATTACTCTTCACTATTGCCTTGAAAGAATTCCTACACCAAAGACGTGACTGTATTCTCATGGTCAATAGGCTAAAAAAACTGGTGTTCAATTTGTAATTTGATTTTGCTACTCTGCCATGTGCTTAGAATATCATAGGTGTTCAGTCAGTATCTGCTGGGTTGACTTGAATGCTTTCTTTATATTGCATGACATTGACAGAAAACTTGGTTGGTGAGTATTGGAGATTTTTTCAACTAAACGTCAAAACATAGAATTTTCAAAATACCCAGAGTATTTTTAGGCACAAAATAACATGAAATTTGTTCGAACCTATACAAAGAAATGTTAGATACAAATATAGATTAAAGTGAATAGATGGTGATGCCATATAGGAGGACATGAAGTACTTTTCTTGTTTTCAATTCTTTCAGTTTGTTTTCTGTGGTGCATTTAACTTTTGAAGTATGTGCCACTTTTTAAGAGATGAGGGAAGAATTAAATTTTCTTTTATTATTTCTCAGTAGTTGGCAAAGAGATGCTCCCTTATTGGTCATATAAAAATACTATTTTAGCTGCAATTAATTTAGTATGAGCTATGAATTAACATGTGCACACAAAATTTTTTTCTTTGGGGATGAAAGAATTAATAACTTTTTAAAATGTTCGGAGGGGAGAGTGATGGTCTTAAAGAAGGATGCTCTTTTGCAACTCCAAGATAGGACCATTTGGTTATCTGTAAGATTTTTTGATAAGATGATTATTTACAGCAAGCTGGGCACCCTACTGGGGCTATGATGTAGTTTGGAATAGATCATTTAAAATGTATGATCAATTTACCTAGACTATTTTTAAAAACAGAACTATTTATTTCTTTCCTGCTTTTTCACATGGCAATTTTCAATATTAAATTTTAAAATACTATATTAAAAAAATTGAAATATGAGCATTTGAGAACACTGCTCATATAAACTTGCCAGTCTAGTGTTTTTAGTGTTAAGCTGTGCTAAAAAGGTGGAGAATATACAATGTTCTATAGATGTGCAAATTGGACCTATTTGGTCATTTAAATATCATATCAAATTCTAATCTATTCTTCTATGTTTATTAATATGAACCATTTAGTCTGGTCATTTTGCAATGGATTTGGACTATTAAACCACTGTAATTATTCTCAAATTAAAATACATTCTTCACCTCAAAAATACCAGATGAGGATCTGCTTTTACAGAGGGAATAAATATATTGCAAGGAACCTGGAGAACAATAAGTGCAAAAAAAAAAAAAAAAAAGCAGTTGCCTAAGGTATTTGTTAAGAATACGGGCTCCTGGGTCAGACTAATTGAGTATTACTCCTATTCATGCCATTAACAATGTCATTTGGCAGGTTTCTCAACTGTTCTAGCCCTTGGTCATGCCATGTGTAGGTAGGGAGTAGTAAGACCTATTCAGTAGCATCATCATAAGGATTAAAAAAGATTATGCAATATAAAATGCTTCATACAGTGTCTGAACTATTCATGCTGATTTTTAAATATTATACCAGATTTACTATTATTATTATCACTATCTTTAATACTCTTGTGATTTTATTATGAAAGCACACATGAATGCTAGTGTCAAAAGATGTTGAATTGTCATACTAGTAATGTTGTCCCTAGATTCCCAAGTAGGAAGAGATTAAGACTGAACAGCTTCTGTTTCTTTTCTAGGTTCAAGCATTGGACTTTTTATATATGCTGCTTTGCAGAGGTTGCTGATTGAGTTCTATGGACTGGATGGATGCCTGCTGATCGTGGGTGCTTTAGCTTTAAATATATTAGCCTGCGGCAGTCTGATGCGACCTCTCCAGGCCTCTGATTGTCCTTTGCCTGAAAAAACAGCTCTGGAAAATATACCAGATAGATATTCCATTTACAATGAAAAAGAGAAGAATCTTGAAGAGAACATAAGCATTCTTGAGAAGAGATGCAGTAGTGAGGAAACATGTAAGAGCAGTTTAGCTAATGACTGGAGACAAGAGAATGTACTTCATAAAAACCCTACTACGGCACACACTAAAGAGACTGAAACGTACAAAAAGAAAGTGGCAGAACAAACATATTTTTGCAAACAGCTTGCCAAGAGGAAGTGGCAGTTATATAAAAACTACTGTGGAGAAACTGTGGCTCTTTTTAAAAACAAAGTCTTCTCAGCCCTCTTCATTGCTATCTTTCTGTTTGACATTGGAGGGTTTCCACCGTCACTGCTTATGGAAGATGTGGCCAGAAGTTCAAACGTGAAAGAAGAAGAGTTCATTATGCCTCTGATCTCCATCATTGGCATTATGACAGCAGTTGGTAAACTCATTTTGGGGATATTGGCTGACTTCAAGTGGATTAATACCTTATATCTTTATGTGGCTACCTTAATTAGCATGGGCCTGGCCTTGTGTGCAATTCCATTTGCCAAAAGTTATGTCACATTGGCAATACTTTCTGGGATCCTAGGATTTCTTACTGGTAATTGGTCCATCTTCCCATATGTGACCACAAAGACAGTGGGAATCGAAAAATTAGCCCATGCTTATGGGATATTAATGTTCTTTGCTGGACTTGGAAATAGCCTTGGACCACCAATTGTTGGTAAGATACTTCTCTTCAAATCAACCATTTTACTGTTCTTTGGAAGATTTCTGGTGTTCAGATTGTAAAAATAGCACAGAGTTGTGGAAAATAAGTCTGCATAGACTGTCTCATGGTAATGATTTATCAAAATCACTTTGATATGGTTGAAAAAGCCAATATACTTGCTCAGAGAATTGTGTTTATTCTGTCTTTGGAAGAAACTCAAACTGTCTGCTTAATTTTGCCCAAATAGTTGGGTCTCCTCTTCTAACTCCCTATAGGCCACTTTGGAAGTAGATGGGGTAATGTGCATCCTAATTCTAACTGTATATAAAATTGATGAAATGAGAGTAGGAGCTTTATATTCATGATTTTTATCAAACTCATTTTACTCATTTTTTTCCCTTACTCTCTTTTCAGGTTGGTTTTATGACTGGACCCAGACCTATGAGATTGCATTTTATTTTAGTGGTTTCTGTGTCCTGCTGGGAGGTTTTATTTTGCTGCTGGCAGCCTTGCCCCTCTGGAATACATGCAACAAGCAACTCCCCAAACCAGCGCCAACAATCTTTTTGTACAAAGTAGCCTCAAATGTTTAGAGAAACATTGGAAGATACAAGACTGTCTTCTCCTAGAAAGTTTCACTGTGGCTGACTCTGAATGAATTTTTTTAAACATATCCCATTCTTTATGTACTGTATACATGGCCTCTATCTCCTGTATTTTTTTTTTTTTTTTGAGAAGTGGAACTATCCTGTTTTACTGTTATTCATGAGTCCTTAACATGGCAAAAGTGTTGGCCAGCCTCAGAAGCCTTTCTCTGTGTAAAAGAAATATTATTTCTCTATAGACTCCATTAGTTCCATTGCAAAACAACCAGATAGGATGCTGCTATTTTAAAACTGAAGCAAGCCACATGAGGAGAGATGAGTGAAGGCCTCTGGGGACTAAATCACTCTCTTTTCTCTGGTAGACTAGGACTCTAAGTAAATAGAAGACTCTAAGCCAGTCGGGAAATGAAACTGGTTACTAAAACAGCATGATGAATTACAGTGGAGCAAACAGATCATTTTTGGAAAATATTTTAAATTCCAGTCACCAGTTTTCATTATTCTATTTTACTTACTTTGATTAAGCACCCATGTGTTGTTTGGTGCCACTGAGCATGAATAGTTTCAATCCCTAAGGTGTTTTTTGAGATGTAGGCAATCTCCAAGCAGAGCAGCAGTTATTGTCGCCAGTCTCCATGGTTAACCACCACTATCACCTCATTCACTTATGTTTTCAGCGTCCACTCAGCTGACATTTCCCAAGAAGTGCTGATTCTACCTGTTTCCAAATTGGAAATGCATATTTAAACCATTCCATTCTGGCAAATGGAAATGTCCATTTGCTTTGAGCACAGTGGTGATGAATTGCAAGTCCTTGCATAGTTTCTCAATGAAGCATTTATTTGTTACTATCAGATTTAACCACTATCAAATTTTAATTCAAAGGCAGAAGTAAAAATGTGTGTGTGCATCTGCACATGAATGTGTGTATTGTACTGAGTCTGGTGGAACATGGGAAGAAAAAAGGGTAATAGAAATTGAAACCCTAATCTAAATTCACTCAATCTTAAGAAAAACGTAGGAAGGAAATCAATGTTTAATAAATAGTCATTTTTGGTGAGGAAATTCTTTTTTAAACTTTGCATCAGAATCCCCTGTATAGATTCTTTTAAAAAGTATAGTTGCCTAAGTACCACACTTAGAGATTTTAATTCTGTGTGTCGAGACTGTGAACCAAGCATCTATATTTTTAATGAACTCTGCAAGTGATTCTGGTAACAAAGCCTGGATTGAGAATGGCTGTTGAAAGATTGGCAGTAGAGAAAAATTTATTCTCCTAAATAAAAAACAAAGCAACAATAAATTGCTGAGCTAAGGGGTTTTTATAAATATCCAGGTGTGGTTCTTACATAGGAAGCACCTTTCCATGGTGCCAAAATTGTCTTTTCATTTCTTTTGAAATACATAAGGTTATATTTTATACTTCAATTTTGCCTTTCTTCGAAGGCGCCTGAAGCACTTTATAAGCATGAATCCCCATAGCGCCTCAGTGAGGTAGGCGAATAGTGCTTTTCTATGCAGTAAATCTGGAGATGGGGAATTTCTTAACTGAGTTAATCCTACTCAATAATGCAATAATGGAGCTCCAAAGCACCTTGGACTTCTGCTCCCTACTCAGACTTCTGAAAAGTTTTCTGTACCTCATTCTTTAGTCACTGTCAAGCTATACGTGATATTATAAGCATATGAAATAAAATGCGCTTTTGTGTTGTAAGTTTCCTTTTTGCCAATATTAAGTTCAGGAATTCCAATAACCTGAAAAGTTTAACATTTATGACAGCCCACATTCATCAGTGTTGATAATTGTCCAAATGCTCTTCACAATATCTACTAACGCCATCCAACGTGTGCACTATATCTGTTGTCTTGGGAATGAATTTTAAGTTACAATAAAATATCTTTTGTTTGTTTTGCACCAGTTTGGTTGCTTTTTCTCTTCTTAGCCTTCACCCTTCCCCCAAATTACGATGACCTGTTGCTTGAATGTCAAAATATAAATTACCCAATGTTCACTGCAGACTCCAGAATTTTGTGATCAGACATTAACATATTCAAAAGTCAATTTGCTGAATAACTTTGACCTTTGCCTTCCAAAAAGCTAATATGTGACTTCAGAGAGTCCTTTTGAGGAAAAGGGGGCAGATGAGCTTTAGAGATTCTTAATCATGATCTCACCATCATCAGTGGAATTTTTAATATATTCCAAGCACATCACATTGTTTAACCCTCGTATTAGCCTGTGAGTTAGAGATTACAATTCTCATTTTATGGTAAGAAACATAGTTATCATGAAAGGATAATATATTATACAAGTAAAAGTAATTTCCAAACACATATTGAGAAAGATTTCTAGTAAACGCTTTGATTTCTAACATGTCTGACATGGGGGCTACCTGAGAAGTTTGATATTAAGCCAATCCTTTGTTGAGAAGTCATGTTTATGTAAATAATCACTCATGACTTTCCTACTTCCCAAGAATTAGTATTTGAAAAACACATAACTTCATATTGATTAGTATATAATCTTTCTTTTGTGACATGGAAGATACTTCCTGATATTCTGAGCACCTGATACTGAGTTGGGGGAAAGGGATGAAGTAAGGAAGCTTCTTAGGGCCCCTGATCCCTGACGTGCTTTATACCTCTCCACTCCTTTTAGCCTCCTGCCTCTCTGTTTCTTTCTTTCTCTCTCTCTGATGAGTCTCCTAGGAACCAGCTGGTGATCTAATTTTCTCTAGGGTCACCATGTCATCAAGGGAGAAGGTTCAGTTGCCAATTTTTAAAGGCCCCATGATAGACAATTCCCAAGACCAGGAGTTCCAGCACAGGGGGGTCATGACCTAAAGATATGTTGGTCATGTGCTGTCAGAAAGTCCCGTGACCTGATAGTCTCAACTTCTAGCAACCGATATAAGATCATAACTCAGAAAGCTCTATTTTGAAAGCACTGTTGCATTTTTTAACTTAAAAGTTTATATTGAATGCATAAAATAATATACATTAGCAGTGTTACACAATTTCTCCTTTAAAGGCAATCTTGCTCTACGGTTGTGTGAAGGATCCAGTTAATAAGAACCCTTTTGAGTAAAGAATTTAAAAAGATCAGAGATCAATAATACATAGATAATATTCAGATATGCAGTATACATACTTAGTAAAGTTGTGATTCCACAACAAGATTGCCTGGGTTCAAATCTTAGCCCAGTTTCTGTGGTTAGGTGATTGTGAACAAATTATTTAGCCTCTCAAGCCTCAGGTTTCTCATTTGTCAAACATGTCAGAGGGCTCTTGTGGGAAATAATATAATCCACATATAAACACCAGCTATTATTATTTTTGCTGTCTTATTAGATTACGTGTGGCTTCTCAACACCTGATGAGGCTGTCAAAGGTTCCAGAGCACAGGTATAGGGTAAATGTCTGTGTTGCACAAACTTATTTAGAAAAAGAATAACGAGCCTTCTGTTACCCTAGCTTCTACAACTGTTGCAGCTCTTGCTCTTGTCTAACCATGTTCTTGTCAAGATCTTTTATCCTTAGAGATTCACGACTCATCACATTTTCCTGGCACTGCCATTCAGAAGCTCTGACACAAAACCAAACATGGTGTTCCTCCACAAATCAAATGGAATCCACTTTGTAAATTGAGTTGCTACAGGAATTTGAGCTCCTTTTTTTCTAAAAGCTCATCATCAGAGCTGCTTGGAAAATGAACCTAAAAATGGCAGAAAGCAAAATGTTCCCATTTGTTTATTGAGCACGAATTGGCTACAGCTGAGGGCCTTTCTTGCTGTTTTCCCAGTATACTTTTGAGCTTACTCTTGAGAGGGTGTGGTTCCTTGCCAGGTCTTCTGGGATTCTATCCCTTGCAGGGTTCATTCACTTTAGTTGCTTTTTGCTAGATACATACTTTGTCCTAAGGATTCATTCACTATCATTTTCTCTCCTTGCAAAAACTTCTAAAATATCTATTTAAAAATGTTAATCAGGTTTTTTTTTTCCTAAATGATCGTCAAAAACCTTTGGTAAGCAGCATACTTTTAATCAAGAATAATAAACTGTGGCCGAGGTGATGTCCTGCTATAAGTCCCCTTAAAACTACATATGGTAGAGCCCTATCTCTGTTTTTCTTCCTCGACAAGTTTCTAACGTGATAAGGCAAATTGTTATTCTTCCAGTTTGGATCTGAAAACTCTTAAACATCTACAACTTTAATAGGGCATTTCTGAGAATACCTCAAAAGACTCTAGGACTGTAAAAATAAATGGGATTAAGTGGGACCTACTGTATCAGCCTTTAAAAGTGATGGTGTCAGCATCAGCAGTTCATTTGCATATTGTCTTTAGGGCTGTGGGAAGGGCGCCATTTTGAGAACTCCTGGGAAGCATCCCCTCCCTGGTGTACGAGGGCTTTGTGGAAAAGTTATTTGAGGTGAGTGCTACACTACACTACACAGTGCTCAGTTCCTCAGACAGAACCATAGCGTGTTGGTTTGTGATGAAAAAAGGTAATATATGGGACTCTCCTTTGCCCCAAACTGAAAACAGCTGTAACTTCCAAGGGGAGTATTAGCAGTCACTAGAGGAGAGGCATATACAGGAATAGGAGAGGGGTTTGTGCCCTGTTCTCAAAGTTGGAAGGTGTGAGAACCAAGGAAGAATGATAGTAGCAGCATCGGGGAGCCTCGCAGCAGCTCTGTTGGAACAGGAAGGGATGTCCCAAAGGAACCTGAGAGAAAGTACTTAGAACATTCTTGTTTTAGGACCTGCATCCCAGTCTTTCTAGAAAGATCTGAAAATTAAAAACTTAAGAGTTGCTTTTTGGCAAGAAGCAGTTTAGACTTTTCTAGGAAGTTTAAAGTAGAAATAGAGGAGTTCAATGTTTAGCTAGGTAGTGAGCAAGAGCACCCTGCCAGGAAATCTTGTGGAGGTGCTAAGGGTCATTGTAATTCTCCAGTAAGGTGGACATTAAAGGTAGGTGGCAACAAGAAAATAGTCTTGCATAGGGGAAGAAACATAGAGTCCAAAGGAACAGACTGATTTCCTGAGAAGTCAGATAGATATTGGTGTCAAAATACCAATTTATTAAGTTGTGTGATAAAGTAACAACCAAGAGGACTGGACTTTCCAGTTCACTTGGTAGTCATACTCTCCTTGTATCTAAGTCCAACAGGAAGCCAAATTATAATCAGAGGGTATTTGAGGTTCCTGGGATCAGGGTCATAGTGGCTTGTTGAGTGATTTAAGTGTCTAATAACATTATACATCCTGGTTCAATCATTGCCATTATAGGAAACTGCCTCTGGACAGTGCATAGTTGGGTACACAAAATATTTGCTCCATGGCACTCATTTTGTAAAGGTACCATGGCTGACCATTCCCTAATAGGTTAATGCCTTTAATCAGGCTACAACCAAGGTCTACTAGTCAGAGCCACCAAGCAGATGTCTGCTCAGGGGTGCTACATTTGATTGTATATTATATTGCTCAGAAGGCATCTATTTGGGAAGCACTTAACTTTTTTTTTAAGATTTATTTATTTATGCATACAAGAGCTGGGGTGTAGGCCAGAGGTGCAGGGGGGTGAGAGGATTCACCAGAGACAGAGTGGGGAGCAGAAAGGCAGATCTACTGAAATACACTGCTGAAGGGAGCAATGGGCAAGACAGGAGAGGTCTGCTGCATCATGTGGGTCACCTCCCTGGCCGGGGATCAAACTCATGCTGCAGTGGCTGCGGACAGCTTCATAGGGCTGAGACTTAACCCCTTGCCCCACCAGGGAGGCTCCAGCACTTAACTTTTGCTGAGGGAGACACCATCATCATGGAACAGATGAAACCAAGGAACCAGGTGACTCAAACAATGCACTCATGATCACCCAGCCTCTGTCCTAGGCAGAGGCCCCAGATCCTGCCTCTTTTTAGAGATGGGGAAATGAGTGTACATATAGAAATTATCTGATCCAACACCATGACCTCACAGAAGAAACGTTATTATTGTTCAGAAAAAAACAGAGTCCAGAACAGAATTCTCATGCCTCAGTATGTACACATAAAAATCATGATACCACCTCTGTCCCATTGAAAAGAAGCAAATATTTAATATGTAACCAGAACTTTAATGTCGTCAAGAAAAGTCTGTGTTGTTCAAGGTGATAGCCATTGGAAATATGTAGCTATTGAACAGTTGAAATGTGCCATTTGAATAAAGGCATGATGTAAATGAGAGAACAATTATATGACTATTTAGGGAGAAATCAGTACAGATAAAGGAACCAAGTGGAGTTCCCCCCTTAGGCAAGGGTGTACTTAACTCTGATAGGTAGTGTGGAGTGAATAAGGAGGTGAAATTAGGGAAGTAACGGAAACTTTCAGGTTTTCATACTAGTCTTTATTGTAAGGATATTAGTTTTCCTCTAAATGAGGTTGAGAGCACCCTAGTGAAATGGTAGGGTGGAGGGGCAAGAGAGTCATGGGGTGGGGAGGAAGGGAGAGGCAGAGTGTGTGCACCTTGTGAGTGCTGGAAGGAGAAAGAGAATGCTTCAGAATAGGTGAGGCAGAAAGAAAGGAAGGAAGGAAGAGGAAGAAAAGAAGATAGATCTGATTAATGTTTTAAAAGAACCACTCTGGTTTTTGCGTTGTGAATGGACTATAGGAAGACAAGGGGGAAAGCAGAGAGATGAGGTAGGAAGCTATTGTAATAAATTCAGTTGGGAAATGAAGGTGACTTGGAATAGATTAGAGGTTGTAAAAAATAACCAGATTCTGGGGCCTCCCTGGTGGCTAAAGGGGTTAATACGCAACTTATGAAGCTGTTTGCAGCATCTGCAGCAAAAGTTCGATCCCCGGCTGGCAGAGGAGCAATCCACTTGGCGCAGCAGACCTCTTCTGACTCGTCCACTGCTCCCCTCAGCAGTGTATTTCAGTCAGTCTGCCTGTTCTGTTCCCCACTCTATCTCTGGTGAATCCTCTCACCACCTCCCCTCCCCCCACCCCCGCACCTCTGGCCTGTACCCCAGCTCTTGCATGCATAAATAAATACATCTTTAAAAAAATAAATAACCAGATTCTGGATATAGTTTGAATATAGAGTAAAAAAGATCTTCATACCTGAAGTGGGGTATGAAAGAAAGTGGCAAGGATGTCGCCAAGGCTTTTGCCTTTAGTTACTGAAAGGATAAAGTTGCCATTAGCTGAGATGGGAGAAATTTTGTAAACTGTAAAAGAATTCTGTGATGGGTGTGTTAAGCTTGATGTATCTTTTATACATACAAATGGAGATGTTTGAGTGAACAATTAGATGCATGGTTCAGGGTCATTGTGCCTTTGAGAGTTATCAGTCATATAGAAAGTATTTAAAGTCATGAACCTGGATGAGATCTCTGTGAAGTGAGTATAGATGGAGAAGAGAAGAGGAATAGGATTGCACCTGGGCAATCCATCATAGTAATTTGAAAGCTAAGATGAAACCAGCAGAGGAGACTGAAAAGAAGCCAGTCATTAAGACAGGAGAAAAAAGAACAGTGCCGTGAAGCCAAGTGTGGAAAGTGAGTCAGGGAGAAAGGAGTGAAGTGTGGTAGTGATGCTGCTGGGACAGGTGAGGTCAGGACTGCAAACACACTATTGGTTTTAGATGTGTGGAGATTATTTGGTGGTATTGATAAGGATTTTGGAAGAGCAGTTTACATACAAGTGTCTTGTTAGAGTGAGCTCAAAAGATTATCAGGGATTAAAAAAGACCAGAAACAACAAATGTTGGCAAATATGGGGAGAAAAAGTAACCCCTGTACACTGTTGATGGAAATGTAGACTTGTCCAGTCCCCATGAAAAACAGTATAGAGGGTCCCCAAAATACTAAAAATAGATCTACAACTTGGCTTCTACAGGAAAAAATGTAAAAATACTAAATCTGAAGTATATAGGCACTCTTAAGTTCATTGCAGCACTATTTACAATAGTCAAGTTAACAACCCAAATATCCAAGGAAAAATGAGTGGACTAGAAAGATGTGATATACACACACAAGCATGCACACACATGCATGCACCTACATGCACACATACATATATACATACACACTACACACAGTGGAATACTGCTCAGCTATAAAAATGATAACCTTTTACCATTTGAGAGAACATGGATGGAACTGGAGGGAATTATGCTAAGCAAAATAAGTCAGAAGGAAAAAGACATATACTAGTGTTCCTTATATGCGGAATATAGAGAAGCAGAACACAGGTCAGCTAAAACCTAACCAGTAACAAACTCTAGAAATCTGACTGTAGAATTGAGGCCATCAGAGGGGCAGGGGAATGAGAGAACAAATTGGGGAGGGAGCACAATGGACTATGGTGGAGGACATTGGGTGCTTTGGTGGTGGGTATAGTGTAGTAACAACACCTGAAAGGGTTATCCTATACCTGTCAATCATATACAGTGCTGTAAACCAATGTTATCTCAATGTAAATAAATAAATAAATAGATAGATAAATTAATCAATAAGCATGCTACAGAAAAACCAAAAGAAAATATCACATGGTCTCCAGGGGGACAGTTTAAACTTTGTGCTTTGGAATTGCATAAATATATTTGGATGGAGGAGGGAGAAACATATTTAACATCACTCTTGCTCTTCAGACATTTGTGAACATGAACCAACACAATAAATTCTACAGAAACAAAATAATAGAAAGAAAAAGGAGAATGGGTAAAAGTAATGGGTTGTCAAGAATATAAACAACTCATAAGGAGTTTTATTCTTATGTATGATGAAAAGATTGTTAACTCTGTTGACTGATTTGGGCATGATGCTAATTAGTCCCAAATTACTGTTTCTGTCTCTATGTGAGGTTTAAATACAGGACCAATTAGTTTTGCTTTGTTTCATGGCCAAAAAGGAGTTCTTGACTTTGATCACCCATGATAATCACCCCTGGGGATGACATGAGTGTGGACAGGTCATTATAACCCATCCACGGTTCTTTAAAAACAACTTGAAATGTCTGACTAATAGGTGATCCCTGGCCTTCTTGCCTGTGACAATAATCTACTCTGTCGAGAAAGCTGGGACAAGCTATTCCAGTTGGGCCTGTTGGGTGGCAGGTCCTCTGGAACAGGCTAAAAAATAATAACTCCCTTTGATTGTACAGCACCATCTGGTTTACAGAGTGTTTTCTTATTAAATGTCTTATTTGGACCTCATAACAAGCATGTGAAATAGCCAGCCAGATGACGCTATCACTATTTTCCAGAGGACAAAAGTGAGGCTTCTTGTGACTGAGGAATTCCTTTAGGATACAGAGCTGGGATTAACATCTAGGACTTCTGACCAGATTCAACTGGCTAGCTCAGCCTAATTGCACTTAGCTCCAGTGAGCAGGACATGGATCTGCTCCCGTGTCAGGACACGGATCTGCTCCCTTGTCATGTAATCCAGGTAACAGAAAGGGAAGGAAGGATGGTGTTCAGCCCTATCACGTTCCTTCAACAGGCTGCCCTGCCCTGTCTCAGTGTCTGGAAGTCAGCAGTTCTGCTCTTCTCCTTTTGGACTTTCAGATTGTTCTTCCACAACTTGTGTCTCCAAGTTTGGTGGGAGGTGACAAGCCTAGAAGATTGTGCTGGATGCCAATCTATTAAAATCAAATATAGCACCTTTTAAAAACAAGAGGTTAAAGCATTAGATGAAATGCCATGTAAAATTACATAACTTCTTGAAATTGTAACTTGAAATTACATAACTTCTATTTCCAAGTATGTACCATAACCAATTTTATTTATTTATTTATTTATTTTAAAGATTTATTTATTTATGCACACAAGAACCAGGGTACAGGCCAGAGGTGTGGGGGGGTGAAAGGTTTCACATGAGACAGAGCGGGGAGCAGAACAGGCAGACTGAATGAAATACATTGCTGAGGGTGAGCCAGGAGAGGTCTGCTATGCCATATGGGACACCTCCTGGCCAGGGATCTGATTTGGGTTGCAGTGGCTGTAATTAGCTTCATAGTGCTGTGTCTTAACCCCTTGTGCCACCAGGGAAATCCCCATAACTAATTTTAGTGAGTATAATTCATATACTAATACTGTTAGTCAAAACAAATGAAATACTACTATATGGTATACTTGGATGGGAGGACATCAAAGGAGGAATTTGGAACTGAAATGGTAAAATTGATGAAGATAATTTTTTCTTGAAAGTTTCTCATTTCTCTTTTGAGATGTTATAATGGACTTTTAAAAGGCATCGGGATGCCATCACCAGTATCCTGAAGCTGCCAACACTATACTGACTTTCTGAGAGTCCGCAAAATGTCCGGCACTGGTCTGACTACTGATCACAACAAGGACAAAAGTGAGAACAAAATGTGTGAATGTGTGTTTACATGTGACAGGTTTCATTATTCCAGGTTAACATGCAGTTTTCTGGCTCTAGGCACTTAATGGAATTGCTAGGGACATCCTGAACTCAAATGGGAGAGAAGACAGATGGAGATTTCTCCCTTAATTACACTTGACACTGTAGCCCCGACAGCCAGGTATCTCAACAGTATGCATGAAGGAAAAGCAAAAAGATTGTGGGGAAAATGGGTGGTGAAGCCATTCACTTTCTCCAGCCCAGCAATAAATTTTCATCCATATAGGCAGAGGGTGTATGGAGGAAGAGAAGGGCGAGAGAACTATAAGTACTCAGGAACCCTCAAATCAAGCAGGTTGCCTTAAAAGTAGTGAACATACATTTGGTGAATATGTGCAGATACTGCCAGATTTATATATATATATATGTGTGTGTATATATATATGTGTGTGTGTGTGTGTATATGTGTGTATATATATATATATATATGATATCTGTACTATTGGAAAAATATTTGAACTTCAGATAAATGACAAATAACTTAAAGTATGTCCCATGTAATATTTTTATTTTTATTTGCTCAGTATAATAACCCTATTCCACACTGTTGTTTGTGGTACCTTTTTTTGTTAATGCTATATGGTATTCAGTAGCATGTACCACAGTCCAGAACCTTTTCTCCTGCTCAATGATATTCAGTTTTTTGGATATTTTAAAGACACTGTAAATATTCTTGTACAAGTCTTTTTTGTGAGTATATATATATACACATATCTATTTCTCTTGGGAGAACACCTAGAATTGCTGGGTTGTGATGTACAAGTACATTTTTTGTTATAAGAAACTCCCAGTTTTTCCATGAAAAGATTTTGAATGAGGAACGACTTGGCCAAATTTGCATTTTAGAAATAGCCCTCTGGTAGAAATCTCAAGGAGTTGGTAGAAGATGGACAAGATGGAGGCAGGAAGCTGCATGAGGCCATTTCAAAAGTCCAGATGAGAATGATGGATAATTGGAAGTTGGTGGAGGAGAGGATGACAGGAGAGATGTTTAGGAGGCAGATTCAATAGACCTCTTGATGAGTTGTCAACAAGAAGTTAAGAGGAGAGAAGTCTATGTCTGCCTTTCCTGACAGGTCATTACCTAGGATTAGTTGGGACTATGGCTGCTTTCCTCACTGAGCTATATTTAGTATTGTGTCCAAACACAGAAAGCTACAAGTCCACATTTTATTTTTTTTTTGCCTGTCTCTTACGGACAAATGCCTCTAAGAATAAAAAGCTCCAGAACCCTTAGGTGATTATATTTCCATCAATATTTTTAACTAGTGTAAATATGATAAATACAAATATGAGAGTTATCAAAATACAGAGGAAAGAAATATGACAATTCATGAGGATTACATTTGCTAGGCACTGTAATTTCAAATTATTTTTAGCATCTGAATTTCTCCTAAAGTCACGTGACCATAAGATTCGAGGGACCCGTATCTCACCTACCCCTCCTTGGGAGAATCAGCCTGCCACTTTGGGGGTTGATCGTCCCGGGTAACTAACTTCTTTGCTTTTTTCATAGCTCTATGACAGTTGCAGCGTCACTCAAACTTTCTGAACCTCTGGTCCTTCCACTGTTTGTCTGAGCATAATGGCTAGTACTTTGTGTTGTGGCCACAGCAACCCTCAGTTCAAAGAAGTGACTTAGTCTTTAATGTGTGAAGATTATTGGCAAAACATATTAGATTTTAGTTTTCTTCATTGTGTAAAACCTTCAGAGATTTCCTGCTCCTATTCTTCCCAAGTAACAACCTCAAGGGGCTAATTGACCTCCATATCTCTTTGGGAGAAGTCACCCTCCTTTCTGGATAGGGGACTGACCCACTGGGCCACCATGTGACCTTCTGATACTGCTGGGATCTTTCCATTCGACACCTTCAGTTAACATATATGCAAAGTATTTTTGTGCAAGATACATGCATGCATGTGCTCACAGAACTAGAAGCAGGGAGGAAAAGACTGGTCAAGATTTGTCCTGCCACGGGCCTCCCTAGTAGTGCAGTGGTTGAGCGCTGGGTTGTAAATCTTCCCGCAGCCTCTGCAGCGCCAGTTCGATCCCCGGCTGCCGGGCGAGGGTCCCACATGGCGCACAGACCTCTCCTGCTGGCCGCTGCTCCCCTAAGCAGTGTACTTCGGTCCTTCTGCCTGTTCTGTTCCCTGCTCTGGCTCTGGTGAGTTTTCTCACCCTCCCGCACTTCTGACTGTACCCAGTGCTTGTATAAATAAATAAATCTTTTTTTATAAAAAAAGATTTGTCCTGCCACCATGAACTCATAATCTACTTGGAGAGACTGGCAATCAATGAAGACACAGTTGGCAAATGCCATGAGAAATGTCAAGGCAGACTTTGCAGGTGTGGGTAAGATGCAAAATACTGACAACTGGTAGAATGACTTCAAAGGCCATGCTTCTCAGTAACAACCATGGCAGGGTGACTAAGGGAGTCACACATGGGCCCACCTCCAATGCCAACTCTCGTGGGCTTATTCTGGGAGTGGTAGATGGACACAAGTGATTGTAGTGGCAGGAAGAAACGGAGCAGGATCTCTGTGATCGAGCAGATGTGGTAAGGAGGAGTCCTGGAGCCCTCAGTGGCTTTTGTAGGCTTTCATTTGGATTTACCAGGTACATGGCCGGCTGGGGTGCACAGGGGCTGGGAGGCTGGCAGGCTTCACTCTATCTGGGCTCTCTGGCGTTCTCTCGTGGCCTCTGCTTCTCCTGGCATCCCCGTGACACTGCCTTTATAAGCCCAGTCTCTCAGCCCAGGTGTCCCCACTTACATATGCCCACACTCTCTTCCAGGTGCCCACCATCAGGCATGCATTCAGGACCACAGGGATCCATCCTCAGTCCTAATGGCAGGAGGGCAGAAAAGCCTGATACTTTACTTACCCCACAGGGGCCCACTGTGAGTTGACTTCATGGTGGGCACTGCAGGATTGAGGCACCCAGTGGATGAAGCTGTTGGGATAAGGATTCCTAGGATATTTCATTCCACAGATGCAGAAGTATTTCTATATTTCACAGATGATATGTTTGTCCTGCTGCCTTGCCCTAGGACAGCAGTATCCAATAAAAATACAATGCAAATTTTACATATACTTTAAATTTCTCTATGAACCAAATACTAAAATAAAAAGAAATGGGAAATTAATTTTAATATTTTATTTCATTCAGTACATTCAGAATGCTATCATTTCAATATGTAACCAAGACACAAAGTCATTCATGAGATATTTTTTATATTTTTCTTGAAATCCAGTGCATGTTTTATTTTACAGCCCATTTCAATTCAGTACCCTACAATGGGGGCTGTATCAGACAGAGCAGTCTGAAAAGATTTGGAGTTAAACTGCCCTTTTTCTCTCACACTCTGCTCCCTGGGCTTTGGGGGAAGGTAACCTCCCAGGTGTTTCGAATTTTCTGCATGCTCTTCCTAAGGTTTTCTTCACTGCTTAGCCCGCCTGTAACCATACACAGCCCTTAGCAGGTGTAGAATTTATGATAGGGAAATGGTGGCTCATTTAGCTCTGAGCGCAAATATATTAATTATCAGGCCTATTGCTTAGAGGTGGCTTAATTAGCAAACCATAGGGCAACTTAATTGCTCTTTTAAATACCTTTGAATTTTCAGACCTAATTTACCTGCAGCCTCAAGTTCCTGAAACTCAGGCAGGTGCCTATGGTTTTACTAGAATAAGTGGGAATCTGAATCTTCTGTGTGCTGAGGCCTTCTTCCTAGACCTACATTTTGTTTTTTATTTAGCCATTTGGGATAATAGCTTTTCCTTTTTTTCTTTTTCTGCAGCAGGTAATACCTGCACTCTTAAGAGGCATTTCCTGTGCTCCAGCACCACCTTGTGGTATAAGGGGAAAAGTCCAGAAATAGGCCACATCCATCTTGGAATCATTGAGCATAATTAACAGCCTTGAAGAACCATCTGGCTTTTGTTGTCTCCTTCAGTCTGAGAGGAAATGAGATTTGTTACTGAATATGGAATGTCTCCTGCAGGCTAAACTGCCTGCTGAGAAATCAGGCAGTGTAGTGGGTCCAATTTGAACTATGCAGAGAGTCAGGCAGATCCATAAATCCAGGCTGCTACTGTTCTATTATTTAAATTGAATTGTGTCCACATTTCACAGATGACTTGGCTCAGCCAGAGAACTTGGCATCTCCATCCACTGTTCCCGTAAAATGTTGAGTTAATGTTTTCAGTTGCTCCAAGTCAGGAATTAGTTCCTGGACACTGGTGATACACCCTGGACACTGTGCTTGCTTCATGGATCTTCAACAAACATGTTGGTTTGGCCAGTGTAGGTTGAAAATAAATGGCATTTAGAAAGCGGGCAGGCTGGAGTTTTACCAGTATCTATATCCTCACATTCTTTACTGTTATCCTGCACCAATAACTCCTTGTTTTGCAACCATCCCCAGCAGGGTAGGCTCACCATCGGTTTAGGCAGCTTGAAAGAGAACCATGGAGCCCTTGGCATCAACCTCACAGGTTTTTAATAGTACACAGGGGAAATAAGCCAGCAGCGAGACAGCAACTTGGGCTCCCCTGCAACTCTTTATACACCTTTTCCTCTGGGCTTCCTCTTGCAGCTGTCTCCCAATTCACTTACCCTACACCCCTTCATCCTTTTCTCATTTGCTTGTGCCAGAAGGTGTGTAGGCTTGTAATTTCCTTATTGTTCCAGAGAGACCAATTGATTTGCCTTTGGTCATACTTTTCATTGCTCACAGAATCTTACTGACCAACTTGGCACTTGTAATGGCTAACTACTTCATTCCACAAATTTCCTATTAAATATATGGTGGTGGTGGGCCTCCCTGGTGGCTCAAGGGGTAAACACTGCACTGTGAAGCAATCCACAGCCTCTGCAACACGAGTTTGATCCCCGGCCGGCCAGGGAGCTACCCAATTGGTGAGGCAGACCTCTCCTGTCTCTCCCACTGCTCCCCTCAGCAGTGTGTTTCAGTCAGTCTGCCTGTTCTGTTCCCCAATCTGTCTCTGGTGAATCCTCTCACCTCCCCCCTCCCACCCCCACACTCCTCTAGCCTGTACCCCAGCTCTTGTATGCATAAATAAATAAATCTTTAAAAAATAAAACAAATATATGGTGGTGGGGAGAATTACCAAATAATGTATGAAAATGACCAACTATTCTCAAATGCAAGTTTTATTCTTCATTAGCTCTGTAGCTACAGAATGTTTATTGGTGATATTTCTGTGCCCCAGTTTCCTCTTTTAATTCAATGAATCCATAATATGTGAAGAACTGAAACAGAACCTGGGATCGGCTAAGGATTTACTAATGATGATAATTAGAACTAGGACTCAGTAATGGCACAAAGTGACTCTGAAAATAAGTACCTCACCAGCTTTGCTCTCCTTCTGGACCTGCTGATTATGATCATGGTGACAGCTAATACTGATGTGGCATTTGTCTTAGTTCAGGCTGTTATAGCAAAGCACAATAGCCTGAGTGGCGTACGAACAACAGAAATTTATGTCTCACCATTCTGTAGTTGGAAGTCCAAGATTAAGGTGCCAACATGGTCAGTTCTGGTGAGAATCATCTGGTCTGCTATCTTTTTTATTCTCTCAGGGAAAAGGATAAAGAGGGAAGGCTATCCCTTTCATTATGGGGAAATCAGTCACATTCTTGCCTGGTTTCTGGTGAGGGGACCTGCTTTCTCATTTACAGGTGGTTGTCTACTCAATGTGTTCCCTTATGGTGAAAGGGAAAAGGATTGCCTTTAGGAAAGCACTAGTCCTATTGATGCAGGCTTCACCCTCACAACCTACTTTCTTCCCAAAGGCACCACCTTCTAATACTATCACATGGGAGTTAGGATTTCCAAATATGGATTTTGGTGGTACACAAACATTCAGTCCATAGGAGCACTATTGGGGTATGAAAGTCGCGGCTCGGTCCACAGTGGGCTGAGGAGACACTTGAGGAGAGACCAGACAGCCCTCATCTTGTCCTTTCTTATCTCTTCTTCTGAGATTTCACTGTAATGGCTACATTCTTGTGTGAGACCTAAGATCAAAGTGCTAGTGGGCCTCCTTGGTGGTGCAAGGGGTTAAGATGCAGGCTATGAAGCTATCTACAGCCACTGATGCACGAGTTCGATCCCCGGCCGGCCAGGGAGCTACCCACATGGCACAGCAGACCTCTCCTGACTTGCCCGCTGCTCCCCTCAGCAGTGTCTTTCAGTCATTTTGCCTGTTCTGCTTCCCATTCTGTCTCTGGTGAGTCCTCTCACCCTCCACACCTCTGGCCTGTACCCCAGTTCTTATATGCATAAATAAAATAAATCTTTAAAAACAAAAAAGATCAAAGTGCTGGTTATCAGAAGGAAATTGGGAAGGAGGACGGGGCAAATCAGGTAAAGGAGTCATCTATATGGTTGTGGACAGAAACTAGACTTTTGAAAAAAAAAAAAAAAGAAACTAGACTTTTGGTGGCAGTCATCACATAGTACATAAAATGTCAAATTATAATGTTATACACTCAAAATCTATACAATTTTATAAACCAATGTTAGTTCAATAAATATTAAAATTTTAAAAATGCATATTTGCCCATGGAATTCTAGCTATATATTATAACAGGGTCAAACAACTTATGGTCCTCCATCTCCCGCTTCCAGTACTCAAAGTTCATGGTTTCCCCAAACAAAACAAATCACCAGGCTCAGAAGACATCAGCAATTCCAGATGCTAAGTGAAAGCAGGCAGTGCTCCTGAATTTGAAGGTTCCTGGATTGAAGACAACATTGTAGAATCCTGTTAGCTCTTGGCCTCACTATTCAGATTTTTGCTAAGGCTCTGAGGGTTGCTGTACCTGTTACCTCTGTGTCTGTGGAAGTAACCACAGGGAAAGTAAGTAGCCAGGAAAAGTATCTCGGAACCAAAAGTTCCTTCCCACTCGGTATTATCAACCTTACAGTACCTGTGAAAATCTCTCCTTTGTGTTAAGACTTTGGAAGTTCTTAAAAGTGCAGTTCTGCTAATTCAAGTTTTTATTTACCACTTTAACCTAGTATAAAGTATGTTACAGGGGTTTTATAGAAAGTGAGTTTTGCTAGGGTAAGTTGTATGCACCTGGGAGAAAATGTCAAAATTAGCTGATATATATACACACACATATATATGTATAGATCAATCAGTCTATATGTCAATAGACATATATAAAGTATATATATAACATATATGGAGCGTTGGTACAGATAAAGGATCTTTATCTGTAGATATAGATAGAAGGAACATCTCATCTGATATACATATATATAATTGTCTATGTCATTGTATGTATGTGTCATGTCTATATGCCATACATGACCTACACTACATGTAATACATGACTTACAGACATAGATACAGAACAGATGATAAATATGTGAGAAGAAAATAGGGTTTATAGATAGGCAGCATATTCTAAAACAGAACATTTACCCAGCATTTACTTGGCTTGTGGTAAGAGGTAACAACCAGGCTCTTTTGTTGGCCCTTGCATGCACAAAGAGGAGGTTTAGTGTTTGAGATGTCTTCCTTACCCAGAGCTGGATTCTAAGGGCATTTTCAAACCTTGATGGTGGAGCAAATTTGTAGTCAGTGTTCATGAATATGCCACAGATCAAATCACTGGAAAGCAGGGGCTAGTTCAGAAGGAAGCAGAGATAGGTGAAGAGCTAAACATCAATCAACATGTTTGCAAGCCATTAGGTGGAATTTGGCAGAGGCCATCATCTCTCTGAGTGTCCTTTGAATTTTAGGGCTTGGAAATAAAAGAGAACAATCAGGGAATTGAAACTCCTGCCTTCAGAGGAGAGAGTGGGGTTCAAAATCTTACTCTGTTTTCTTGGATGTATTAATTAGGATTTCTCTCCTCTATAATAGGAGATTGAGATCCAGATGAAACCAACCAAAGGCCATTTTGGGGTCTGTTGGGAAAGTCCAGATATTGTCTGAATAGTACTTGAAATAAAAATATGGAGATAACTGATTGAAAAAATAGATAATAAAATAATGTATGTTCTAATTTCAGTTAAAAACACACATGTGCACATACAGTTAGTAAATGATACAGAATAACATGCATGAATGTATTAACAGTGGCACTCTATATGATGAGACTGTGATGATTTTACTTTTTACATTTTACTTGTTTGCTTTTATTATTTTCCACATTATATTTGCATTTTTTACTGTAATAATAGGTTATTTTAAAAGGTTGTTTTAAAAATTATTAAACTGAACGCACAAAGAAGAGGAAATGAAAAAAGCACAAGCTATTTAATTCTCAATTTTGCTGAAATCTGGCTTGATCTGGAAAAATAGCTATGAAGAATAGCTGTATTTTTATTCTCACTCCCCTTTTCATCTCAGAAGCTATTGTTGAAAATGCTGGAAGTGGCCCTCTTAAATATTTTCTGTAACTGTCATGCAGTTGTTATCAATCTGGCTACTTCCACCCAACAAAGGCATTTTCTCAGGAGGATTCCTGGAATATATTTTAAAGCTCCAAAACTTCCAGTGAAAAATGTATTGAGAATTTTTGCTTTTAAAAAACTGAGGCCCAGGGGGTGGGGTGAGGAGAGAGGTGGGAAGAGCACAGTGAACTATGGTGGAGGACCATGGGCACTTTGGTGGTGGGAGAGCTACAATGACAACACTGAGGGGAGAAATCCTATACTGTCAAAAAAGGAACATGGATGTAAAACAATGTTACCTCATAAAAAATAAAGAACAAATAAAAACTGAGACCCAGACTCAGGAAGTGATTATTCAGGGGTTAGCAAATTAGAGGACAGGATCACAGGTCTCCTGACTTATGATCCCATGTTTGTTTCTAACAATTAGTTTGTTCATCACATATATACTTTTATCATCATCTAGTCTATGGGGTATAGAGGGATACAGCGAAGCAGGGACTGTTCCTGTCCCTGTCCACAAACCTGACCCTCCGTCTTTAGAGAATCGCTTTGTTTCTCTGAAAATATTGATCCCTCTGGAAATGAGTTTCAAGAGACCTTATCTTTTTTGGGTAATGAATTAAAAATCCAAATGTGCTTATGTGAGTTTTTATCGACAGATTCTTAGTTCAGCATCAAAGTTCAATTACAGGGGCAAAAACTTACCTCTTCCTCTTTGCCAGCAAAATCAATAATCCTATGGTTATATGTGGGAAAATAAAAGAGAAATTCAATGCAAAATTGGGGCTTCTGTCTGAGCCACAGTGCATCCGGGGGAAAGCGTTTCTTATTGCTTTCTCTGACACTTAAACAGCACTCTTAAGAGATTTAGGGACTCAACACTTTCATTGATTGATCATTTTCAAGTATTTCTTAAAGGAGTATTTCAGGCAGAGGCCACAGTTCTGATGTGGCAGGAATGAGAAAGTCTAGGCTCAGCATTTAACTTTCAATTCTTTTTATTTTCCACAATGGGAGAACCAACCCCAGAGTGACAGAAGTAAATATGGAAACATATTGTTTCAATAAACAGTATTGATTATTTCACCAACGCAGGCAGAACCTTAATCCTTGTTCTTATTTTCCTCTGGATGGCTATGTTTTATGATTTTGTAAAAGTGCATCTCTAATAGCTTATATGATTTATAAGCCCATATTGACGTGAGTTGATCATTGAATCAATAAATGAGGAAGAAGAAGCAAATCTCCTATGATGAAGGAATTCAAGTAATTTATGTAGCTATTCCACCTTCAGTGAGGTGGAGCACAGGCCCCCACACCTAGCGCTGGGCTACATGTAGTGACTTCATTCCAAAGAGAACACTATTGAATCAGAGAGTGGTAAAAAGAGTAACCTGACAAATACTGGAGAAGCCTGCATGGATAAACAGAGAAAACTGACAATACTACTTCAGGAATTGAGCAAGGTAAGCATCAACAGTTTATGTATAAAGCTAATAATATGCATACTTGATATGGTACAGTAAAACTATGAGATATAATAAGGTATGACATATAATATGGTACATTGAAAATATGACATATAATATGACATATAGGGCCTCCCTGGTGGCACAAGAGGTTAAGCCCTGTACTATGAAGCAATTTGCAGCCTCTGTAGCATGAGTTTCA
Source organism: Talpa europaea (assembly GCF_964194135.1). Taxonomy (NCBI): domain Eukaryota; kingdom Metazoa; phylum Chordata; class Mammalia; order Eulipotyphla; family Talpidae; genus Talpa; species Talpa europaea. The sequence goes on from NC_140077.1 coordinate 52,269,634, forward strand.
TCCCCAGCCAGCCAGGGAGCAACCCACATGGCATAGCAGACCTTTCCTGACTCGCCTGCTGCTCCCTTTAGCAGTGTGCTTCGGTCAATCTGCCTGTTCTGTTCCCTGCTCTGTCTCTGGTGAATCCTCTCATCCCCCTCCCCATCTCTGGCCTGTACCCCAGCTCTTGTATGCATAAATCTTTAAAAAAATAATATGACATATATCACTTGATCCTTCTTCCTCTCCCTCAAACCCCATAACCCTAGTCAAATCACAGGGAAAATACGATAAATCCCAATAGTTGAACATCTTATAATACACTTGCTGAGAATTCCTCAAAATGTCAAGGTCATCAAAAACAATGAAGGTCTGAAGAACCTGTCACAGCCAGAAGGAGCCTAAGGAGATTTAGTGACTAGATGTAATGTGATATCCTAGATGAAACCCTGGAACAGCAAAAACACATTAGGTTCAAGTTAAGGAAGTCTGAATATACTATTTAGTTTAGTTAAAAATGTGTCAATTTAGTGGGTACCCCAGAAAAAAATAAATTAAAAAATAATTATTAGAAGATAGTGAGAAGAGTATCAAACATCTTTCTAAAAGATGTATCAACTTTATTAATTTTAATAAATGTAAGTGTCTTAATGTAAGATGTTAATAATAGAACAAACCATGTGGGGTAGCATATATGAACTTTTTTATATGCTCATAATTTTTTTGAATTTAAAACTTATAAAAAATGAAGTATTAAAAAAATGTATCCTCTGGCAAAAAGGTCTGATGAGTCTTGTACTAGATTTTGTAGCTGAGGACAACTTCTGGAACAGACACTAAATACTTAGGTAACCATTGGAGACAACTGTATATGGCAACAAAAATTTTTAAAGGTTTATAAGATTCACTTTATGGGGCCTCCCTGGTGGCACAAAGGATTAAGTGTCAGCACTATGAAGCTATCCACAGCTACTGAAGTACAAGTTTAATCCCCAGCCAGGGAGGTGATCCACATGGTGTAGCAGACCTCTCCTGTCTCGCCCTCTGCTCCCCACTCTGTCTCTGGTGAATCCTCTCACCTCCCTACCCACCGCACCTCTGGCCTATATCCCAGCTCTTGTATTGCATGCATAAATAAATAAATCTTTTTTTAAAAAAAGATTCACTTTATGGAATGATAAATAGTGCACATGAAAACAATGAACTTTGTATAACTCATTTTGAAATAGTTTTTTTTCTGATAATAAAAGTTCATGGGGCCTCCCTGATGGCACAAGGGGTTAAGCACTACACTATGAAGGAATTCACAGCCTCTGCAGCATGAACTAGATACCCGGCCAGCCAGGGAGAAACCCACATGGTGAGGCAGACCTCTCCTCCTGACTTGCCCGCTGCTCCCTTCAGCAATGTATTTCAGTCAGTCTGCTTCCCCACTTTGTCTCTGGTGAATCCTCTCACAACCCCCCCACCCCGGCATCTCTGGCCTGTACCCTAGCTCTTGAATGCATAAATAAATAAATCTTTAAAAAATAAAAAAAGAAAATAAAATAAAATTTATGTATTTCTTAGAAAATTTGAAAATATATTAAAGTTCAAAGAAGGAAAATTCAGTCATCTCAAAAAAAAAAAGAGTCTCAATGTACAAGACATTGAAGATGTTTGATAAAAAACTGCATAACTTTCCATTGTCTGAAGCTGCCACTGCTTCTGTCTTTTCTCAAAGGTCCAGGCTAACATGGGAGCCTGTAGCTACCAATATCTGAGAAGGGTCCATTCCCACTCTCCTACAGTCCCATTGCCACATCCTTTGCATCAAGGGGACAATTGCTAGATAAATTATCTGCAGTTATATTTACTCCAGACCTGGCAATGTCAGTACATAATACCATTATTGGCATTTGCCCTTTTTAGCAAGTAGACTGTGTGAAAATTATGGTTAATACATTATTATAACATGTTGTGCTAAAGCCATGTGCTCCTTTAGATATTCTTTCAAGGATCTTTTCCTCATTCAGTGTGGTTATTGGAAAGCCAAAGGGCATATTGAAGATTCAAATAAGAATATATGCACATGAAAGGAGTTTTAAAAACTCAGCATGAAGTATGAATTTCTTTAAATTTTCTTGTTTTTACTATCTATACCTGGAGTCAGCAGAATTTTTCTATAAACACCAGAGTATATTTTAGACTTTGTGGGTCATGTGTTTGTTACAATTACTCCACTCCGTGACATTTAATCAGTGATAGACAATACAAAAAGTGACATGGCATCATTTCTTTTTTTTTTTTAATTTTTTTTTTTTAATAGAGGCATGTTTTATTTATTTATTTATTTATTTATTTGTTCGTTTGTTTTGTTTATACATGCACTGGGTACAGTCAGAAGCGCGGGAGGGTGAGAGAATTCACCAGAGCCAGAGCGGGGAGCAGAGCAGGCAGAAGGACCGAAGTACACTGCTGAGGGGAGCAGCGGGCGGCAGGAGAGGTCTGCGCGCCATGTGGGACCCGCCTCCGGTGGTGGCCGGGGAGCAGCCGGGGATCGAACCGGCGCTGCAGAGGCTGCGGGCAGCTTCGCAACCCAGCGCTCAACCGCTGCGCCACCGAGGAAGCCCGACATGGCATCATTTCAATAAAATTTTATTGATAAAAATAAGTGACAGCCTTGGCTGGAAGGCCTAGGTTTACCTGGCCTTGAAGGATACATTTTGAGTCTAGTCCATGTCCTGCTTAGTATACTATTCTGAACAAGTTGACAGGTGATTTTACTGCATGGAGGGCAGCTGTGGTTGTGAATGGACTCCAAAATAATATCAGAGGCAGGATATCTCATTATTGCCAAAGGAACTAAAGATAGAAAGACCAGAAACTCTAAGATTGCCCTTGTGGAGTGGGCTGGCAGTAGCACATGACCCCAACTCTTCACAAAGCCTTAGTCTTGAACCTCTTGCTATCTCTATCAGTTCCCACTGCTGTCCCATGCTCTCCATATTGTCTTTAGAATTCCTAGCCACAGCAGACAATTGCCCACTACGTTTTTTTTCTCACAATACTTTTGAGACAAAACTGGGGCAGTTGGAAGAAGACTTTGCTAAAGACTAGAGGGTAACAAAAGGGAAACATATTACGTGTAGAGAGCACTTTGAACTGCGTCACGGTTTGGCCACTGGTGTTTCTGCGCAGGCCCAACTGCTAGGGCTCCAGAAAATCAGACAAAGCCAGGAAACTGTTTCTTTTACTACATCCACTTCCTCCTGTTTTAATTTGTTTCTGAGTTGTTATTTTGCCGTGGTGGTTGGGGGAGTTGCAGCTACAGTGAGAGAGAAGGATAGGGCAAGAATGCCAGAATGTCTATATACACAAACGTCACTCCTATTACCACTGCTATGTTTGCTTTTCATCCCATTAAGTGCTAATGATGAGAAGCTTAGGAAGCCTGTGCCAAGGAAGTAATAATCCCCAGAAAACCTTGACTTCTTTGGGGAGTTTTGATAACAAAAAAATTTTGGTGTATTTAGTTGCTTATTTATTTTTAGATATGAATAGCCTTTTAATATAGCAATAAATACTTGCTAATTATTGCCTGAGGTTGATTCTTTCTTTTTGGACTAGTTACTTGAAAATTTTAGACCCTTAGGAGCTACATAGCGACTAAAACATTTACTTTCCTTTATCATGGTAGCTTTATAATGTTGCCTCTTCATAAGATCCAGCACAATCTTACTTTGTCTTGTTTTGATCTTTAAAATTTATTTTAAAGATTACTTTGAATTTCCCACCATTTATAAACTTCAAGTACTATTTTCCAAAATTCAGAAACTTTTTTTTACCTTAAGAATATTTGTTATAAACTGCTTTCCTCAACAGTTCTTTTGGAACAAAAATGCAAAGAGACTTTTATCTGACTCTCTTTCCATCTCTGAAAGTACTTTAGAGGGCTGGCTATCCCTCTTTCAAAGTTCCTTTACAATTTACCTAAGTTAAACAAGATGTACTAGGAATGGAGGACCCACAGGAATGGATCTCCTAACATTCCAACATTGTGACTCAGCATCCAAGAAAGAAAAAAGGATGTGAACACAGCAACACTAATTGTAAGATAGAGTTTGATATTTGTAAAGTTCATGACCTCTTCATCCAAATATAAAACAAAGAGGAAGAGAGAAAACCTCTTAAGACCATGTCAGTAATAGCTCCTTTGCTATTTTGTTCATGCTGTGCTCTTGTTGAAAGGTAGACATAGATCAATGTACATAGCTAGCAAATATCTCTCTAATGACACAGCCATTTGGAATGAATTCAAGTTTTATTTTGGCTGAAGAGGGAGTGAGTTCTTGGGGAAAGTCTGTTCTACTAGCTTATCAGCAGTGTATGTCAGGTCTGACGTCTGCCAGGAAATCTGAGAGGTTTTGGTTGGGGACATTTTGCTATTTGAACAGATCAAAGTTTTGTGAATATGACTGAGAAGCTCCATCTACTTGTTAAGAAAAAGAGTGAGATCATGGTATGTGAATACAGTTGGAGAAAAATTTTTCTTGTCTGCTAGAAGTTAAATATTTAAAAAATATTTAATAAGTAGGGGGACATTCTGAACACTGATTTTTTATCTTTTTAAAGCAAGATTTCACTGTTGTTGTTGTTTTTAATTATATATGTGTAGAAGAGCTGGGGTGTAGGCCAGAGGTGGCGGGGTGGGGTCATGGTGTTAGTTCCATGGCCAGGGATCAAACTCAGGCCTTAGTGAGACTTAACGCTTAGGCCACAGGGAGGACCCTAATACTGTTTTTTCTGAGGAATAACCTTCGTATAAGCTAGAAAGAGGCAAATAAAAATTAGCTTCAATGATCCCTAATTACTAGAAGAGGATTTTTTTCCACTATACCCTCTTGACGTAGAGGGTATGACATATAAACATTTCTTGTTGGAGATCCAAATGTTTTAATTTACTGCTGGATCTCATTGTCCTATTTACCTAAAAGAAATCGTAGCATGAATCAACCTTGGTATAAAAATGTAAATAAGCTTCTCATCTACCATTTTCTGAAGGTAAACCTACATTTTAATCAATATCAGCAAACATAAAAATTGTGATACATGCTGCTAGTGCATAAAAAAAATCGCTGATTTGTTTTTTGTTTTTTTGCATTAATCTTGCACTCAGCAACTTTGCTGAAATTTCTTGCTCTAATACATTATCATTTCTCATGGATATTCAAAAATGATTATTTTGTCTCCTTCAATTATGTCTTCACTTTTTTCATGTCTTTTTGTATGGTTATGATAGCCAATAAAAGATGATGGGAAAAATTGCTATAAAAGTTACATTTCTAGGGCCTCCCTGGTGGCACAAGGGGTTAAGATGTAACCTATGAAGCTGTTTGCAGCCACTGCAGCAAGAGTTCAATCCCTGGCCAGAGAGCTACCCACATGGTGCAGCAGACCTCTCTTGACTCACCTGCTGCTCCCCTCAGCAGTATATTTCAGTCAATCTCCCTGTTCTGTTCCCCACTCTGTCTCTAGTGAATCCTCTCACCCCATCCCACCCCCTACCTTTGGTTTGTATCCTGTTCTTGTATGCATAAATAAATAAATCTTAAAAAAAAGTTCCATTTCTAGCATATTTTTAAAATTTTTGAGATTTTAATTTTGAAATATTGTAATTCACATGTATTTATAAGCAATATTACAGAAAGAGTCTACCCTCCCCCATGGTAATAGCTTACATAATTATAGTACAATGTCACAACCAGAAGATTTAATACTGATACATCATTGACATTATTCAGACTTCAACAGTGTGTGTTTAGTTCTGTGCAATTTTATCACCTGTGTAGAATAATGTGACTATCACCACAGTTATGATATAGAATATTGTCATCGCAAGGAACTTTTGTGCTACCCATTCATAACCATAAACTTTTACAGTTACAGTCATCCCTCCTACGCATCCCCACCAGTTCTAATCATTAGCTAATGGCAACCACAAAACTGTTTTTCATTTCTATCACCTTGTCATTTCAGGAACACAATATAAATGGACTAATAACATATATGAACTTTTGAGGCTTTTTTAAGCAGCATAATTCCCTTGAAATTCATCCTGATTGTTATGAATATCAATAGTTCATTCCTTTTGTGTTGATTATTTTTCCATCATATAAATGTACCTCTGCCTGTTGGACCATTTACCGGTTGAAAGGTATTTGGATTGCTTCCAGTATGTGGATATTATGAATAAAATTGCTATAGACATTTCCACATTCTTGTGTGAACATAAGTTTTCATTACTCTGGGATGAATGCTTGAGAGTAATTGCTGGATCACATGGCAAATGCATGGTTAGTTTTGTAAGAAACTGTCAAACTCTTTTCCTGAGTAACGATAGCATTGTATATTTTCATCAATATTTTGTGAATGATCTAGTTTCTTCACATTCTTGCCATCATTTGGGGTTGTCGCTATTTTTTATTTTAGCCATGTTGATAGCTGCATGCAATGATAGTTCACTGGGGTTTTAATTTACATTTCACCAGAGACTAATGAATATTTTTTTCATGTCCTTATTTGCCATCTGTATGGCTTCTGCAGTGGATAATCTATTCATATTTTGCCCATGTCAGGTCACAAAGAAATAATCCTGTACTCCTCTGGGTTCTTCAAGGCTGGCAAATCATCAAACAAGCTTTAGACAAATTAATAAGAGAGGGCCTCCCCTGGTGGCGCAGGCACTTGAGTGCAGTGCTATGAAGCTGTCCACAGCCTCTGTAGTGCCAATTGGATGCTGGCCAGCCAGCGAGGGTCCTACAAGTCATGGCAGACCTCTCCTGTTGCGCCCGCTGCTCCCCTTAGCAGTGTATTTTGTCAGTCTGCCTGTTCTGTTCCCCGCTCTGTCTCTGGTAAATCCTCTCACCCTCCCTCGAATCTGGCCTGTACCCCGGTTCTTGTATGTATGGATAAATAAATAAATCTTTAAAAAAAAAAAAAACAAATTAATAAGAGAAAAATCCCAAAGGAAGTTTAACAATAATGTGTATACCTCCAGTATAGATGGAGAGATATGGCATGATTGAAAACTCCCCTTCATGACTTACATAGCTCAGCTAAGACAGGGGAAGTTGAAGAGAAAAAAGGAAGTTCAGTTAGGGAGTTTACAGATTTAAGTTCTGCCTTATTTGTTGAAATGGAGATTAGGTTTTCCTGGGAGAGGACCTTAGAAAGAGAAGTTTACATATAAATATGGAAAGCAACCTCCACCCAGCTGGTTCAGTCTTATGAAATCAATGTTTACAAAAAGGGGCATATTTGGGGGTTGCAGATTTTTGCTCCCCTACATCCATTTTCTAGTTAAATCTAATTATGTGTTTACTCTTGAATTTTGAGTGTTCTTTGTATATTCTATTTATTGAGTAAGGGGTTTACAAATAATTTCTTTTGTTGTCTTTACAGGATATTTTACAAAGCAAGTTTTGTTGATTTTTTTTTCTTTTTTGTTTTAGATGAAGTTCATTTTTCAATTTTTTATCACTTTTTCCTTTATGGATCATATTTTTAGTGCCTCACTTCTTTTTTATCCTCAACCATTTTCTAGAGGTATGCACATTTGAAGCTTAAAGGAATCTTTCAGTAGAGCACAATTGTGAGTTACCTACATTTTCATACTTTTGTAACTGTATGACTGAGGAGTAACAAGGGGCTTCAGGCTCTTAAAGTGTAGATGTTATAAAAGGGTTTGGCCATTTGTGCTCACAAGGCAAAGAGAGCAAATTCTTAGTATTGAAGATCTTTAATTGAGGGTGTGTGTGTGTGTGCGTGTGTGTAGAGAGAGAGAGAGAGGATTTCAAACAGATTCACAATAAAACTCCCCAAATTACTTATCCGCTCACAAGGAGGGAGAGAGACAGAGAGAGAGAGAGAGCGAGAGAGAGAGAGAGAGAGAGAGAGAGGATTTCAAATAGATTCACAATAAAACTCCCCAAATTACTCATCCTCTCGCAAGCAAATGTCCAGCCACACAGGTTCAGCCCAAGGTGGAGCAGTTGGGGTAGTTGAGTCCTAAAAATGTGACAAAAGTCTAAGGCACCTTCTGGTGAAGAACTACAAGAAAGGGCATAGGCAGGGCTTTGGGGCAGAGGGAGAGACTCAAAAATTCAAAATGTACCATATAATCCATTAAAAAGTCAAGATAAAATTGGCTCTTGTCTCTGCCAAGGGCCAGGAGCAGCCTCCCATCTGCTCCCCATTCAGGAAGTCCAGTTCATGGCAGCCTGGGAATTATAACCTAAGACAGCTGCATGTAATTGGGGCAGGGGAAAATGGTGTTCAAAACTGTGCTGTAATGCTTCTCCCCCTCTCACTAAGGTGCATTCTTTAACACTCTGCAATTGACACATACAGAGTGAACTTGGATTGTTTGCTTTATAGCCAGCATTGTAGGCCATGACTGGAGTCCTGGTAAGTACCAACTGCTTTTATTAAGACTTTTTTCACCCTGTTCTCACAATTGATTTTTTTTTAAATAGTTCTAGTTTTGGTGATTGCACTAGTTGATATGTGCTCCAAACTATAAACCCAGGAGATGTGCAAAATTTGCTTTATTTTATTCCTGAGAATCTCTGTAGCATAGGGAAAAGTTCATGGAACTCCAAGGCAGGAATTCCTTATGTGATTTTTCCAAATTTTATGAACTCTCTCTGTTTCCTTTTTCTCATCATTAGTGGGAATAACAAATGGGCTGAGACTCAATTTATCCCCATGCCTCCACACCCTCCTGCCACTCTAATTGGGGAGAGATGGTGATTTTTATTCAGTGGAACTAGTAACCTGTCAGATCCTGTATCAAACCATCCTCAAGTGGTCTGGTCATTCCCCTCTGCTCAATGACCCTTCCTGGGTAAATGGCTGCAGGTCCTTTAGTATTAGGGAATCTCTTCTGTATATCCATGTTCTGATATCACAGTGAAACACCCTTCAATAGCTCAATTGATTAACTTGATCTGAGAGCTGACTCTGGCCTACAAATTAGGCCAGAGCATACATGTTTGTTCATGAATTCCTATTGTCATTGGTTGAAGGAAGTCCTAAGAAACATTCATTCCCTGGAAAGGAATGACAGCAGGAATGGAGTGGGTCCTAGACTCAGACAAAGTCCTTTGAAAGAGTTGCAGATAGGGGTGGTGGAAATTTCAATAGGCACGCAGGGAAATGATAAGCACTGAGAGATCATGGGATTTGGGGCACCAACTATATTGTTGACAAACACACTAGTTTGGAGCAATTTAGTATCAGAGAATTGAGAGAACTCCTGCATCAGATAACTAAAGTTTTTATGTTTCCCTACAATACCAGTTTATAAACTGACTGTGCAAGGATCTATTTTTTCCCCTTCCAAACTGAAAAATAAAGTTCATTAATAGAAATAATTAAAGAAGCAGCCCATATGATTATTGAGAAATGCTGTAAAACAAGGCATGAGTAAGATCCGTAGGCACATAAAACCAAAGTTTATTATTCTGATGGGTGAGTTAAGGGAAGTAAACAGAGATCAGAGATCATCTCCACTGATACCCTTGTCTCTTTTTCTCAACTCCTGTAGCATCAGATCAAACCTATGAGATAACTAAGATCTGAATATCATTCTAAGTTTGTAACAATAATAATAAAAATCTGAATGTGTTCAAGGTTGCTTCATGAATTTTAGGAATGCCTATGCCTCTTGATTCCCAGTTTAGCATTTTGATACTCACAAAACTACTCTTTATCCCACTTCAATTGCTCTCTCAAAGTATACTGGTAAGCTCATACTCCACAATTCATTTTCTATGAGGGAATGGAGAATGACAGCCTATCAATCATCCATCTTTGCTTTAGTATGAAATGTGACTCTTATGTAACTACATTAATATATGTATGCTGTAAAAATGACTTGCAGTCTGAAAATGCAACAAATAAATTGGGAAATGAAGATTAATGTGATTCTGAAAGGTTATAATTTTCAGCTCTCTTAACATGAGTCAGACTCATGTGCCAATGCTTCCTTGAAATTGCTCTGACAGTTCTCCAGCATTGAGTAGAAGCACAATAGAAATCATCTCACACAGCTATGTGTGTACGTGCTTCACTAGTGCTCCGCCAACATGCCTGGGCAAGTGTCTGTCCCCTCCCTCCTTGAACCCATTCTGCCTCCCTCCACTTTCCCTCTGTTAACCGGTATATTTTACACAAATCTCAGAATGATTTTTGCTCCTCTTTGCTGGTTTATTTTCTTTGGTTATTTATATTCCACAGACAAGTGAAACCCTGGTAATGTCTTTCACTTTCTGACTTAAATAACTTAGCATAATCACCTTGATTTACCTACTTTCTCCCAAAGGTATGATTTCATCTTTTTAAATAGCTGCGTAGTTTTGAGTATACATTGAGTATATATTCAACAATTCCTTTATCCAGTCATCTGCTCTTAAGCACTTAGGTTGGTTCCATGACTTGGCTGTTGTGAATAATGCTACTATGGATGAAGTGGTACATAGATCATTTTGTATTAGCGTTTCAATATTCTTTGGGTAAATACCTAGTAGTGGTATTGCTAAATCCTATGGTATTTCCATTTTTATTTTGTTAAGATGACTCCATTGCATTTTCCATAGAAGCTACACCAAATTACATTCCCCCAACAGTGGGTGAGTGTTCCTTTTTCTCCATGTCCTCACCAACAATTTCTGTTCCAAGTTTTTATTTTATTTTATTTTAAAGATTTATTTATTTATTTATACAAGCACTGGGTACAGTCAGAAGCGCGGGAGGGTGAGAGAATTCACCAGAGCCAGAGCGAGGAGCAGAGCAGGCAGAAGGACCGAAGTACACTGCTGAGGGGAGCAGCGGGCACGGCAGGAGGGGTCTGCGCGCCAAGCGGGACCCTCCTCCAGTGGCCGGGGAGCAGCCAGGGATCGAACCGGCACCACAGAGGCTGCGGGCAGCTTCTCAACCCAGCGCTCAACCGCTGCGCCATGGGGAAGGCCCCCAGTTTTTTTTTTAAATAGGACATTCTCACAGGGATAAGGTGGTATATCATTGTGGTTTTGATTTGTGTTTCCTTTATAATAAGTCATGTTGAGCATATTTTCTCGTGTCTATAGGCCATCTGAAGTCTCCTTTTTTTAAAAAAAAAAGATTTATTCATTTATGCATACAAGAACTGGGGTACAGGCCAGAGGTGTGTGGGGGGTGAAAGTATTCACTAGAGACGGAGTGGGAAACAGAACAGGTGGATCGACTGAAATACACTGCTGAAGGGAGCAGTGGGTGAGTCAGGAGGGGCCTGCTGTGCCATGTGGGTCACCTCCCTGGCCAGGGATCCAACTTGTGCTGCGGTGGCTGCGGATAGCTTTAAAGTGCTGTGTCTTAACCCCTTGCGCCACCAGAGAGGCCCCTGAAGTCTCCTTTGGAGGAGTATCTATTTAGGTCCTTTGCCCAGTTTTGGAGTGGGCTGTTTGTTTCTTTGTATGCGTACTTTGTATATTTTGGCAATTAACCATTATCTGATGTGTGATATGCAAATATCTTCTCTCAACGCCTTTTTTTTTTGTGTGTGTGATGGCTTCTCTTGCTGTACAAAACCTTTTCTTTTCAGTTTGCTGTAGTCCCATTTGTTTCTTTTTGCTTTCGTTTCCTTGCTGTATGGATTGTGTCTCCAAATATATCTCTGTTGTTGATGTCCAGGAGTATGTCACCTCTGTTTTTCATTTTATTTTTTGTATTTTATAGTTTCAGGTCTTGTATGCAATCTTTAATCCATTTTGAATTACTTTTTTTGTGAACTCGGGCTTTTTTTTTTTAAATGTTGCTGGTATAGGGTGTTGGTATTGGGTGCTGTAGTTCCTGATACTGTAGTGATTGAAACTTCATCATCATCAGGATGACTGGAGCTCAAGAGTCAATGTGGAGTGGTGCAGCCTGCAGGGTGAGAGCTGGAGAGACTGATGTTGCTGCAGTAGATCGGCAAGGTGATAAATTTCAGTCAGTGCTGCGGTCACTTGGACAGTCTCCTTCTGGTTAAGGCAGGTCGAGGCAGACTCCACTGGTGGTGTTCTCCAGAAACCACAAGCTGCAAATGACCCTTCAGCTGTTGGTTAGTTCTGATCTCAGCAAGCTTTCCTGGCAGTGTCTTCTCCCTGAGACTCAGTTACAAGCAGATTATCTTGCAGGCTGTGGGCAGGAACCACAGGAAGCTGTGGATTGCATAGTAGTTGACTGTTCAATTGCCTGCCAGGCCCACAGTGGGGGAGGGGACTGGTGAATCTGTTATAGGACAGGGAGAGGGGCAGCCCAAGCCCCACAAACCTGCCTATTCTAAATGGATTCTGCCATCCGCCGCATCAACACAAAACATATGAGACTTTAATGGGAAGGAACTTTAATAAAACTAGGAAACAATACAGGTAAGGCAAAGAGTCTAGTTTCTAAATAGCATCTTCCAGTGGGGACCCACAGAAAAGGGTCAGAAACTACCAGACAAGGCCGGAAGGAAAAGAGCAAAATCAACATCAAAATAAAAGCTGCCATTGTCACCTCCCCATGGGTCTCACCCACATCTGTGTCACCCCGTCCACGACCAAAAGACAAGCGCAGCTTCTTCACGTGTCTCTAGGCTCCATCCTGCCTCCTTCCTCAGTCTCTTCTGCAGCTTCTCCTCTTCCTGCTCAGCTCCACCCTCCCTTGGATGGGGCAGGGAACCTCCCCCTTTCCTGGGGACCACCCTGTTACAATCCCCCCTTTTAATTTTTATTCCACCATATCTATGGTGGCACAGATCTCAGGGTGTAATGTTAGGAGACAGTCTTTTTTCAGGGTTACAATGTGTGTAAGAGAAGCAACAATTAGTCAGCAGCATTGTCCATGAATGTTCAGTATGACAGTTTTCCATTACTTGAAAATAGTCCATTATCCAAGCCAAAAGAAAAAAAATCTTAAAATTGGTTCAACTTATGCAAAAACGAATTTTCTCAACCTTGATCCCAAACTTTAACAGCATAGCAAAAGTTTGCAAATTAAATTTACTTTTAAACCATTTTTTGGGAAATACTGGCCAGGGATCTCAGGAAGGTTCAATTAAACCAGGGTGTCTTGTTGCAATACGTAGATGATTTATTGATTGCAAGTCCAGACTACAAATCTTGTCTGGAAAATACCATAGTGGTACTGAACCACCTGGCAAAATGTGGCTATAAGGTGTCACCCCAAAAGGCACAGATCTGTAAACAAACGGTGACGTATTTGGGGTTTGAAATTAGGAAAGGCAGACGGAGCTTGATGACAGAAAGGAAACAAGTAATTTCAGCCCTTAAAGTCCCCAGCAACCGGCGACAGTTGCGTGGATTTTTGGGTATGGCTGGGTTTTGCAGGATTTGGATTCCTAACTTTGGATTAATAGCAAAACCCTTGTACGATGCTCTCAAAGGCCTGGACTCTGAACCTTTGTCTTGGACCTCAGAATGTCAAAAGGCCTTTGAAGAAATAAAAGTAAAGTTGATTTCAGCACCAGCATTAGGGCTTCCAGATCTTAGGAAGCCATTCAAACTTTATGTACATGAGAGACAGGGTATTGGCCTTGGAGTACTAATCCAATTGTTGGGACCAGAAATGCAGCCCGTTGCATATCTGTCCAAACAATTGGACCACACCACTAAGGGATGGCCTCCATGTTTGCATGCTGTGGCTGCCACTTGTGACCTCCTACATGAGGCAGAGAAGTTTACATTGGGTCAACCCATCACTGTGTGTTTGCCACATCAGGTCTTGACATTGCTGGAGCAGAAGGGTGGACTTTGGTTGACTGCCGGGCGAATGGGAAAATATCAAGCAGCTCTGTTAGACAATCCTAATGTGAAGCTGCAGGTTTCTAACTCCCTGAATCCCGCCACACTGCTTCCAAGCAATGTAGATGGACCTGAGGATGACACTTTAATCCACAATTGTTTAGAAACCATAGACACAGTGTATGCCAGCCGACCAAATCCAACTGACCAGCCTCTGCCAGACCCAGAGTGGGAGCTATTTACAGATGGCAGCAGCTTCATGGACCAAGGCCGTCGATGTGCTGGATATGCAGTGGTGATGCTCCAGAACACCGTAGAGGCCAAGGCTCTTCCGGCAGGTACATCAGCGCAAAAAGCTGAATTAATAGCCCTGACCCGTGCATTGGAACTCTCGAAAGGTAAAAGAGTCAATATATTTACCGACTCCAAGTACTCTTTTATGATTCTCCACATGCATGGGGCCATTTGGAAGGAGCGGGGACTTCTTACTGCCAGTAACAAGGACGTCAAACATCCATTAGAAATCCTGGCCCTGTTAAAGGCAGTAGCTTTACCATCAGCTGTTGCCGTGATGCATTGTCCTGGCCACCAAAAGGGTGGGTCTGACATGGCAAAGGGCAACAGGGCAGCCGATCGGGTGGCTAAGGTCGCTGCCCGTTCTGCCCATTCTGCCCTCCAGGGTGCACTCATCCCTCTTGTGGACCTGACTCAGTATGCTCCTGAATACACCGAGCGGGATGAGGAGAGAGCTCGTGCATGGGGATTTACTGAGTTTGATCCCAGCTCTACTTGGAGAGTAAACTCTCATGGGATGATACTCCTCCCGGAGGCCCTGGTATATCCGGTGCTAAAACATCTTCATGAAGGATCTCACTATGGGAGAGATGCCTTATTAGAAACAGTGCGCCCATATTTGAGGGGCCCGTATTTACACAAAATAGCACAACGGATCACCAGAGGTTGTGAATTATGTGCCAGGAATAACCCCAAGACTGACTCCCACCCTAAAGCCATTGGGGTTCAATATCGGGGCAAGTGTCCTTTTGAGGACTGGCAGGTGGACTTCACACAAATGCCTAGAACAACAGGCAATTTCAAATATCTCTTGGTTTTTGTCGACACGTTCTCGGGATGGGTGGAAGCATTTCCCACAAAGACGGAAAAAGCTTCCGAGGTTGCCAAACAGCTACTGAAAGAGATAATCCCTCACTTTGGGTTGCCGGACTCTATCCAGAGTGATAATGGGCCGGCATTTGTCTCTGACGTCACCCATGCAGTAAGCAGTGCGTTACAGATAAACTGGAAATTGCATGCTGCTTGGAGACCGCAGTCTTCCGGGCAAACAGAAAAGGGTCAGAAACTACCAGACAAGGCCGGAAGGAAAAGAACAAAATCAACATCAAAATAAAAGCTGACATTGTCACCTCCCCATGGGTCTCACCCACATCTGTGTCACCCCGTCCACGACCAAAAGACAAGCGCAGCTTCTTCACATGTCTCTAGGCTCCATCCTGCCTCCTTCCTCAGTCTCTTCTGCAGCTTCTCCTCTTCCTGCTCAGCTCCACCCTCCCTTGGGTGGGGCAGGGAACCTCCCCCTTTCCTGGGGACCACCCTGTTACACTTCTTGTACTACCAAGCTAGCCTCCAGCATTCCCAATTCCTTTGTTATTAACCATTACCCTGCACTGATTGTTTTGTTAGTGGCTCCCAGATGAGTGAAGAATAACCGCCTATATCTACCTGGCACTAAGTTTTCTGAAAGGAATAAAATCTTGATACCTTTAATACATTGACTTGTAGGTTCTTTGGCAATTAAAGAAGTTGATAAGTTTTTATTCTTCCTTAGTAGTGAATGAAAACATTAAAAATAAAAGTAGCAGTTATACTTTAACCATGAATGACAGAAAGCAAAGTTATTAACAGATTAATCACTTGCTGAAGCTTACTGAGATTCAAAAGATATACATTATGTAGAATAAAAACATACTACACTTAATCATAATTTTCTTTCTCTTGTTTTATTACGTGCATATGTAAAATTTTCCAGATTGGAATGCGTTACCAGTACCCAATATTTCTCAATTTAGAAATGCCATAATTACCTGAGTTCTTTTTATTTGCTCTGTTCTCAGAATTCATGATTACAGATAACAAAGTCCAGGTGAAATCTAGTTATCAGAAGTTCTTCCAGTTCTATCTTTGGTTTATTCAGAATGCAAATTTGTCTTTAGAAGCTTGCTTAGAAGCAAGTTTCATATAGTTCCTTCTGTGCTGTCTAGATGACACGTGTGACAAGAGACAATTTAGCCTCTCACTCAAATGACCTTTTCTTTTTTGGTGCTGGGCAGATGCAACTCTAGAATGAAAAAGACTGATGATCCTGTCATTCAGAGTGACATGCCATTATATAAAAGAAGGCTAAAGATGGGCAGGTGAAACTGACTTCTATTTATGCATTAATATTAACTGTGATCATTTCCTGATATTGTAATTATAAACTGCAGAGCTGGATTTTTTAACATAAATTCTTTTTTTTTTTCTTTTTTTTTTTAGAAATTTATTTATTTTATTTATTTAATAGAGGCATGTTTTATTTATTTATTTGTTTGTTTGTTTATACAAGCACTGGGTACAGTCAGAAGCGCGGGAGGGTGAGAGAATTCACCAGAGCCAGAGCGGGGAGCAGAGCAGGCAGAAGGACCGAAGTACACTGCTGAGGGGAGCAGCGGGCGGCAGGAGAGGTCTGCGCGCCATGTGGGACCCTCCTCCGGTGGCCGGGGAGCAGCCGGGGATCGAACCGGCGCCGCCGAGGCCGCGGGCAGCTTCGCAACCCAGCGCTCAACCACTGCGCCACCGGGGAGGCCCTTTAACATAAATTCTTAGAGATATAATTCTTCATGAAATTGCAATAAGCCATCAGCCTTTTTAATTAATCAGAGTGTGTTTATATCTGTGCTCAAGCATATGAGAAAGTTCATAAACTGTAAGCTCAGAAACTTCAAGAGAAAAAGATTTATCCCTTCCATTTCCTTTACACTGTTCTTCACAGTGCTCTCTAGCAGTATTTTGGCACCCAATGGACACTTGATAATGGTGAGTAACTGACACCTCTCTCTTTGGGTGTTGCTGCCTTTGAAAGAGTGATATGGAGTTATAATGTCATCTTTCAAATGTAATGCTAATCCATATGCCTCCAGAAGTTTTTGGTAACTTAGGATAGATTCCATATGACTTGGCAGTAATTTGCTTCACCTCCCACAACCAATCCATTAGCAAGTCTGGTTAGGTCTGCCTTTAACATACATCCCAACTCTTTCCTCTTATCTCCATCTCTTATTAATCCAAACCAAGTCATCTTTTTAGGTTTATGTGCTGTTGTTTTTAAATGCCTTCCAGTATTTCACTTTTGCTTTCCTCCATTCTCCCCAACCCCACCTCCCATTCATCTCACACAGTGCAAAGAAAATGTAAGTCAGATTGTATAGGTTTATTGAACATCATACGCTTCTAGTTTATTCCACCTTGGAATCTTTGCTATTATTTCTTTGGCTTGAAAATATTCTTCTACCTTCTATGATTAACTGATATTGTCATTCATGTCTAGCTTAAACATTGCTTCTTAAAGAGATAATGAAATCTTTTTTCTTTTACCACTCTTCTTCCACTTTTATTTATTTATAAATACATATGGTATTGACTAAATAGTCGTATTTCATGCAGACAATAAGACTTTCCAGAAGACTTTATCTTTCAGTACTGTAGAAATCAAAAGCAACTTTAAAAATACTTTTTGTCTAGTTGTAAAGTTAGTTCGAGCTTATTAAGAAAATTAGGAAAACATAGAAGGAAGATAACTAAAATCACCTGTAACTCCACCTACCTAAGGTAACTTTAATATTCTACTATCAAGAGTTTATCTCTTTTTGTATATAGTAAAATATCATACATTATTCTTTCTGTTTATGATGTGTGTCTCCTGATAATTTTCACTCATAACTTTGATGGCATTCATCTCAATGTATCTCATTAAAGCTTTGTTTTAAACCCAACCAATTTCAGCTTGTATATTAATGTAAACTTTCTACCACATTTTAGATACATGCCTTCCTTTGTGGCCCATTTAATGCATGGTCCCATCCTGTGGCTTTTACTTAGACTAGAGCCTCCCAGCAAATCTTTATCCTCTTTTCCATAAAATCATATATTCATTTTTATTGGTTTATTTATACAAATATGTATTGAGGACTTACAATATGTCAGGCATTGTTATTAGGACTAGGGAAATACTACATATAACAAACTCCCTACTCTCATGAGATTCTGTGTCATCACAGGGGTATTATTTATATGGAAATTGTATATATGCAAGGTACAGTGCTAAGCACTGGAAACACAATGGTGACCCAGATTTTTTGTTCCAGTAGATAATCATGTAATAATATGTATACTCTATACATATACATGGAGAACATAGTATCAATTGAAATAATAACTGCTGCAAAGGGAATTCAAAGCCTAATAATGGAAAGTTCATTAAAGAGGCCATTCAGAGCCAAACTGAGCACCTGGACACAGGGGAGGGTCAATAGATTTCTCTGAAAAACTGACCCACCTTCAGAGGTTTGGTCTCAGTTTATGTAGCATCCCTGAATCTACAGAGTTAACCCAGAGTTGTCTGTGCGCAGGAAGATATAAGTACTGAAGGTAATTTTGTTAGCGGCCAGACTGAGTGGTACCCTGAGACCCCCCCAGACTTACATGCTCTAAATAGTTTCTGCTATCCTCTGCATAAAGACAAAATATACTCTTAGCATGTAAGACCATCAGTGGAAAAGAACTTTAATGGAATTAGTGTGCAATAGAGAGAGGCAAAGAGAAAGAATAATTTCCCAATGAAATACCCATCATCTCATGGGTAAATGTCCAGCCAAACAGGGTTGGTCCAAAGCAGAGCCATTGAAGCCAAAAAGCTTGCCACAAGTGTAAGGTACCTTTGGCAGGGAACCACAGGAAAGGTGCAGATGGGGATAGGGAAGCCTGGAAGGAAAAAAGCAAAACCAAAACACAAGTCAAAATAAAAGCTGCCATTGTCAGTGTCTCCACAGGCCTCTCACCCATGTCTCTTCCAAGAGTCTCCTTCCATGTCACCCAAGTCCCTAGTACAAGTCCAAGGCTGCAGAGCAAGCGTGGCTTCTTCTTCACATGTCTCTGCTCCATGTGCCTCCTTCAAATCTTTTCCCTGTCCAACCTGTTTCCTCGTTCAAGTCCTTTTTAGCTTCCCCTCCACGATTAACTCCACCTTTCACTAGATGGGTCAGGGAACATGGAACCTCCCATTGTTAGATTACACTGTTACAATTTGAGTCTCTCATGGTAAAGGGTGCCCCTACACATGTGAGGGTCAAATGTGTAGCTAGATAGTGACCTCATGTTCTTCCTTCCAGCGATTCATCAACATGACCGTGGGTGGACTTGGGAAACAGACTTCTCAAGGCAGTCTCTTGCATCTTGCCTTAGGGCTTCTTCACAGCAAATGAAAACTGCTTGTTTTGCTGATCACAATTTCTGCAGCAGCTCCCCAGTATTCTCAGGGAGTAGACATCTCTAATAGACAGTGTAAAGAATGTGTTAGGTCAGCCTCCCTACAAATTAGATAGATATGCTTCCTGGGACTAGTCTACTGAGATTTGAGGGGCATCTCCTTCAGTTTTGTGCCCCAGGTGACTCCCTCATTTGCTTCACCCTTATCCTAGTACTGATTTTGTTTGGAATCTGCGTACTTCCAGCAAAGGCAAGATCAAGCTCTGTTAAAAGCATGGTATCATTGGTATTGTCATTCTTAAGTGGTATAAACTAGGCAAGTTGTTTACACAACTCTGTAGCCCAGTTTCCCTCTCAGGAAAACAGTGGATAATAAACATATCTGATGGAGGACAAGAATAGAAAAAAAAACCAAAAACTGAAAAGGAGGTGCGCCGCAAGACCAGAAACCTGGCTCACACAGGTGGGGCTAGAAGAGACTAGCATAGCCATTGACACAGCTATGGAAACCAAGATCCTTAGGTGCAGACAACAGTTACGGAAACTAGTATTCTTAGGTGCAGACTGGTATCCTTAGGCGCAGATGCCTAGATTACAAAGCATAACCTCCAAGCAGGTATCTAGGGCCCATCCAAAGATAAAGATACAGAGATTGAGCTCATTGTAGAATCTCAGGCCTCTTTCAAATTCTTTTTTTTTTTTTTTAAAGATTTATTTATTTATGCATACAAGAGCTGGGGTATAGGCCAAGGTGTGGGGGGTGAGAGTATTCACTGGAGACAGAGTGGGAAACACAACAGGCAGCTTGACTGAAATACACTGCTGAGGGGAGCAGCAGGCGAGTCAGGAGAGGTCTGCTGCGCTATATGGGTTGCTCCCTGGCTGGCCGGGAATCGAACTCATGCAGCAATGGCTGTGGATTGCTTCATAGGTTGTGTCTTAACCCTTGCGCCACCAGGGAGTTTCCCCCTTTCAAATTCTGTATAGTTATACAAAATTAGCAACCAACTGACGACTCACAAGGAGCGAGCCCGTCCCAAACAGAAGACTGTATCAGTGCAGTCTCTGCACAGGTTTGGAGCAGTACTCCCACTGCCCACCTGTGACTATGCAGGTGCTTCTTTTCACCAACTCTCTCCCTCGGCAGGGCAGCAGCTTCCTGCCTGCCGGCACCTTTCAAGGCCACCTGCCTGAAACCATGCAGGCCTCTTTTAGCAAACCTGTCCCTTCTGGGGCAGCTTTTCCTGCCCGCCAGTGTCTACGCAAGTCTTTAACTGTTTTATCCCTTCCCTAATAAACCTGCCCTTTAAATAGAACTAATGTCTCTGTGTAGGGTAAAGAAAAATGTCAGGCTTTTCTGCCCTCCCGCCATCAGGATAGATGATGGATCCTTGCGGTCCTGAATGCATGCCTGATGGCGGGCACCTGGAATAGGGTTTGGGAAGATGTAGATGGGATTCACCTGGGTTAAGACTGGGCTTTTAAGGGCGGTGTCACAGGCACACGAGCAGAAGCCAAGAAGCTGAGAACAAACAGAAGCCAAGAAGGCCGGAGAGCCCAGATAGAGTAAAAACTTGCTGGGGGCTGGGAGGACTGGCAGCCTCCCGACCCCCCAGCACCCTTGCCTGCTGTACCGGGTAAATCCCAATAAAAGACCTGCATAAACCCACTGAGGGCTCCAGGACTCCTCCTTAACCCGGTCTGCTGGATCAGAAAACCTGCACTGTGCCCAGTCCTGACCCTTACACTCTGTCTGGTGGAGAAACTCGCCTGTGAAACTTGCTGCGTGTCGCTGAAAGGGGAACTCTGGTGAAACCTTTCCCAGAGTGAACCCAAGGATCCCGTACTCCAAGCCCACAGACTCCAAAAATGACAACAATATCAACTAGACAGAATTTTCTGGGGGAGTAAATGGAATAATCCACACAAGGATTTAGAAGAGTGTCCACTGCAGAGAAGGAGGCATAGCACCAAAGGCCACCACCCTGTTTGTTCGGTGGAATAATTTTTTCCTCTATGGGAAAGCTTAGTTTGACTCTGAAATAACAAATTCACACATTTTTTTTTAATAAAAGATTTATTTTTATTTACTTATACATACAAGACTGTGATGTAGGCCAGCGGTGTAGGGGGTGAGAAGATTCACCAGAGACAGAGTGGGGAGCAGAACAGGCAGATCTACTGAAATACATTGCTGAGGGGAGCAGCAGGTGAGACAGGAGAGATCTGCTGGGCCATGTAGGTTAACTCCCTGGTTGGGGATAGAATTCATGCTGCAGTGGCTGGTGATAGCTTGATAGCGCTGAGATTTTAACCCGGGCACCACCAGGGAGGCCCACAAATTCACACATTTTCAGAATACAACCCATTCATAACTTGGGGACATCTAACTTAAACGTTTCTGGCTTCGCCATTGTTTGGAGAAGTTAATCAGCCCTCAGAGGTCATCCCAATGTTAATTAAAAGAAGAAAGCCCTAAGCAGCAAACCAGCCCCAGTCACCTGTTGTTGTTTATGCATTAGCCAGCTTCTTTCTTTACAGGAGAGCTCAACAATTGATTGATATTGTCAGCTAAATAAACAACCTTCACAGGTCTCTTTGAAGAAAATAGCTTACTTATTAAAAAGGGATTGTTTAAAACAAAGCTTCTTCAAATAGGGTAAAACAAAATGTTAAAAAATACACAAAGGGAAGAAAACAAAATCAAAGGAAATTTATTTGAGAGCATAGGATCACTGAGAGAAAAAATGAAGTGTTTCAACCTGGTTTCTCTGTTATTTTATTGTCATGGGGAGAAAGATCAGTGGGAAATTGCAGATAATTTCAGAGTCACAAAAAGGGAAATTGCGGGTTTCTTATTTCTCTTTGTTGATATTTACAATTGTGCCTTCTTTTATATTCCCATAGGCCACCCTTAGAGTCTGTTTGGTGTTCTTAACAGGGAAACCTTTCTTTCTGAGTCTCGCTCCAAACTCTCCCTGCCTCATAGTGCACAAACTTTTTGGAGATCTTCAGTAATGCAGTCCACATGAACACCACCCCCATTCCAGAATCTTACCTTCAGGGCATCCAATCTGAATTCTGACCTCTGTGTTTTTGCCCATGCGGCTTCCTTTTTCTGACTTTCCTTTGCTCTCCCAGCCCACCTCCTGTAACACCTTTAATCTTGAGTGAATTCTATTCTGTGCTGTTGTTTTTCTATCATTGAAGCCCCTTCAGAGGAGGGAGAGGGACTCAGGCTTCTTTGTATTCCCAGCATCTGGTATCCTAGGTGTTCAGTAAACACTTGTTGATGCTGATGATAATGATGTTGACTAAAATTTGGATTGATTCTTTAGGCACTTGTGATTAGATTCTGAATTAATTTCAGGTCGATTACAGCAATGAGTAAAATCTAAACTGCTTCCCTTTTTTGGAGAGCATGGCTGTGATCAGAATGAATACTCCCAAGGAAGTTCTAAGTAAGCCTTCCTTTTCCTGATACTGTTGTAGAGCAACCCCGATACAAAACGGGGTGCCTGACTGTGGGTCCTCACCCACGCGCTTAAAAGGACTTATCAATGCTCTATGCAGGCACACGCGAAAGGTTAATAAAAGGTTTGTTTACAAGGGAAGGGGAAATGAGGAAATGTACAGCTCAGGGAGAAAAGTGGGAGACAAAGTTTTAAATGAGTCCTACCCGATCCACAGATCAGGAATCCCAAAATGGCATTCTGAGAGCTGGCCACCAGCCAGGAGCGGTGAAGCCAGGAGGCGAGCCATAGGGAGCCCCCCAAGGCCCACGTATCTGGTTTTTATATCAAACCTGGCTGCCCAACTCCACCCTCAGGTCCCATTTGTCTTTCCCAATGTCTTGATGGCTTTAGTCTGGAGTGGGGGTGGGGTCTACAAAGCCGAATGGGATTAACTCAGGACATCATTTCCCCCTAACAATACTAGTTGGCAAAACTACTGAAGGTTTTGAGGAATGGTAGGGGCCAGTTCCAGTAACCTGCTAACAAGTTAACTATTTACCACCATATTTTTTCAGCATATGATTAAATACTAGATATATTCTTAAAATTTTCCCAAGGACTCCAAATTCCTTTTTCTCTCTTCAGCTGCAGAACACCACTAGGTTTAATTTGCCAGATTCCCCCATTGCTCCTTGATTCATAAGGATAAATGTGAGGAGAGAGCTGGCAGGCACTGATTTCCACAAGTCATCAAAGGCATGTTATTAAAAGTTAATGTATTTCCCTAGTCAGGTTTGGGGCTAATGTAGCAATAAATTAAATGGCAGTGGCTGAGACTGTTTACATTAATAGGAAACAAGCTAATGTGGAACTAGAGAAGCTTCTGCTAGTGGGGCAGGGTAGGAGTCAAGAAATGCTCAGGTTTGTTTGCAAAGCATCCATAGTAGTAAAGTAGGATCCCCTCCATTTTGCAATGAAAAAACAAACAAACAAAAACACACCCTCCTCTATCTTACTTGACAAACAGGAATCTTGTGGCCCAGTGCCTTGCTACCTAGAATACCTCCTCAAAGGCAACCAAAGAGGACTGCTGTCGTGTCCCAAGTGGTGGTCATCCAGAAAATAAGAGACACAATCCAGACCCTAAACTGGATTGCCACACCAATCTTCTATCTTCCTTTAATTTCCATCTATTTTCCCCCTCCTCCACCAGTAGATCTCTTGAAAAATTCTACCATGAGACTCCTCTTAGTGGTTATCTACTTACTGCTGCTCAACAGGAACAAGATGGTAGGGGACATACAATGGGGCTCCCCATGGATTCTGCATTTCCTGTTGCCCTTAGTGGCTATATTTCTCAATCTCCTCTTTGGACTTTTCAGACTCAATTGAATTGTTAAATTATCTCTTCTTTAGAGGCCATTAAACAACTTTGCCACCAAGAGGAACAAGAGAGGCCCAAACATTCCCATCCTTGGACTCTGCTTATATCTCCTTCCAGAACTAGCCAGTTCAGGGGCATTAGAGAGACCATATCCCAGGCCTCTAGGTAGGGACAGTTTTAACCCCCTGTGGCTCCAGCCTGAAGCAGTTATGGAAGATGGACCTTCAGCTCCCCCAAAATTTCAAGATAGATGTGGTCTGGGGGAATTTGATGGAAGAGGGTGAAAGTTCACTCCAAGATAGGGGTAGAAATGATTAACGAGTTGTTAAACTTGCTGTGGAAGTTTCCCAAGCCAAGAACTAGAGGTGGAGGCAGAGAAATTATCAATTTTTACAGACTAACTCAACCAGACCTCAAAGAGATAAACTCCATAAAAGGATAAAATTCCACAAAGAAATGAATCCCATCAAAAATTATGTAAGGATACCCCTTGCTCTGGCAAAATGCTGCTTTTGCCCTTTTTGGGTCTATGTAAGCCTACTTTTAAAATACAGCTTCTTATCCTTTAAGAACTGCCCATTTGTGTCTGTGTAGATGTCTTTCTTTTAAAATAAACTTGGTGGGTGCTGCTGAATAGGCACCTGTGCCAAATTTTTTCTCGAGGAACCCAAGGACCCTACTCAGCAAACCCCAATGGTAGCACAAGAATCCAAGAGAGAAAGAAAATGTTGCCCTTTTAAGTTAATCTATCCCAAAATCAAATCTCTCCTGTTTACAGCCTCACTGCTGTTTCTGGTTTCTGGTCCAATACCATCTTGTTAAAGGTGACACTCCTGGGCACCTATGGAAGTTTGTACTGAAGGGAGAAAAGATTACCGGTTCCTTCTTTTTAGGGTAGAGAATATGGACTTTAGGCCAGAATTTGAACCTCAGTCCTATTGAATTTGGTAAGTCTTATTGAATTGGTTATTGAATGTGTTAAGTTGTTTAATTACTTACTTTCTATCTTTGGGTCTGATAATTCCCCATTAATGTTGTACGGTTAAATGTCAGTTACAGCTGGGGAAAGTGCGGCAGGCTGTGCCTCCCATGCTGTCTGTTGACATGGTCTGGGCATTGGGGGAGACTCCCGGGGAGTTCCTGTGCTCCCCTGAAGAGGGAAAGTTGTACTTCCCAGAAGAGGGGAGTTCTTGCATTTCCCAAAGAAGATCTGAACTAGGGAGTCTCCATGGCAACGCCTGCTAATGCTCTCCTCTTTGTTCTTGGTTAATGCTGAAGTAAGTTAGTTATTAATTGGTATGTGAAAACCTAATTCGGACCCAGGTGACAATTGGCTCATTGTTCTTACGCATGAACTATCACAAAAGAAATAAAAATTGTTAAAGGTATAGTTAGGAAAGAAATGTTTCGGCCCTGAGAACTATGGAGAACAAGCTGCCCTGAACCAGCTGTGCTTGGAAACCATAGCCTAACTTGGGGGGTACCTGTTTGTGGCAACAGTACATCTCCTGGTGTATGAGAAAAGTTAACAGTTCACAGGTTGTGTGGAGGTTAGGTATTTTTAGTTGAAAGTTAGATTCCTGTAGAACTAAACAGTATTGATGAGTTACTTTAGATCACTTTGAAGTAATTGATAATAGGCTAGATTAATTGAGTACTAGGGAGTGGGTTGATTTTAGTAATATTGCATAACAATGGACTTTCATGTCTACTCCAAAATTAGGAAGGCTTGACAGGATGATTGATTGTTACTGAACATTGTACTGTCTTAGACAATTGATTATTGCTAGAAAATGAGTTGTACCTAGGAGAGTAATTGTCCCTGTTGATTTTCTTAATCAGATTAAAGAAGTGTCCTTTTGTAGTATGAGATCAAGAGGGTCTTTGTATATTCATGAGAAAATATGTAATGATTGTCTCTGTTCTGCTTTGATGCTTATGCTGATGTAATCTCACCGCTTGCCTTAAGGTATAAATAAAGACCTGCTGAGACCCTCAGTAGGAGATACTTGTACCAGAGAGAGTGTCTGTGTCTACCTCACTTCTACCTCGCTCCACTTCCCCTCAGACCTCTGAGAGAAAAACTTCACCAACTCCGTCCTCTCCTTTCTGAGATCCCTGACACGACTTCTAGCCGGAGCTGGTCTCCAGCAGGAAAGAATAAAGAAGAATGTCTAATGCATAGTGTATTCACAAGAAAAGGTTGTTGTTTTTACTATTTTATTTATTTATTTATTTATTTATGTATTTATTTTAAGATTTATTTATTTATACAAGCACTGGGTACAGTCAGAGGTGCAGGAGGGTGAGAGAATTCATCAGAGCCAGAGGGGAGAGCAGAGCAGGCAGACTGACGAAATACACTGCTGAGGGGAGCAGCGGGCAGCAGGAGAGGTCTGCGCGCCATGTTGGACCCTCGCCTGGTGGCTGGGGTTTGAACAGGCGCTGCAGAGGCTGTGGGCAGCTTCACAACCCACCGCTCAACTGCTGTGCCACCGGGGAGGCCCTGTTTTTATTATTACTATTGAAGAATTTTAATTAACTCTACTTCTGAATTGGTGAAAACTGATTCAAGATTCTGTATTTCCTTCTTCCTTCTTTTCATTTTTTTCTTACTGTCTTTTTCTTTCTGTCATTTCATCTCGTCTTTATGCCTTTTTTTAAAAACGATTTATTTATTTATACAAGCACTGGGGTACAGGCCAGTGGCGTGGGAGGGTGAGAGGATTCACCAGAGACAGAGTGGGGAGCAGAACAGGCAGAA
This sequence comes from Talpa europaea, assembly GCF_964194135.1. Lineage (NCBI taxonomy): Eukaryota > Metazoa > Chordata > Mammalia > Eulipotyphla > Talpidae > Talpa > Talpa europaea. Next base: position 52,296,565 of record NC_140077.1, read on the forward strand.
GGGCCAAAAGCACTGCTGAGGGGAGCAGTGGGAGAGACAGGAGAGGTCTGCCGTGCCGTGTAGGTACCTCCCTGGACGGCTGGGAATCAAACCCATGCTGTAGACTCACAGTACTGTACTCAACCTGGCTGCGCCACCAGGGAGGCCCCTTTTTATGCCTTTTTAATGCTATTGGACTTCCAAGAAAAATTGGACACCTGTAGGTTTTTTTTTTTGTTGTTAAATCAAACAAATATAATGACAATTTTGCAATATATAATAGAATGGACTAAAATTTCATTCAAGAGGCAGAGGGTAACCATTAAATGGGTCTTTTGACCATGAGAAGAAAGAAGTAGATTTTTCTTTCCTGGACCTTGAAGTCCCCCAGTGCCAAATGAAATGTCAACTAGATGAGAGGTGAAGGGGTTTCACACAGGTCAGTGTTTTCCCCTCATAAGGAACAAGCCAGACATTGGGATAAACTGCATTGTTAGCTCTATTTTACTGAGAAAATCCCCCATTTATAAAAAAAGGGATGGAAAGGGCTGGCTCTTTCCTATAAAGTTTTCAAGTGAGGCTGAGTTTGGCCTGCAGAGGAATAGGTGAGACCAGTAGTCCACGGTGAGCTGTTAGGGGAAAAGGTTCTAGAGGGCTTGTGCCAGATTGGCCTGTCGGTTGGCAGCTGATTCAAAGTCTGAAGTGTGGGGCTTTCAGGTTGGACATGTGGAATGCAATGAGGCAGTTGAGGAGCTGAGCAAGAACAAGCCATTCTTTGGAGCTGACCAGAGGGAAGTTATGGAACTGCTGGTTAATATGTCCATTGAGTAAGCAATAGAGTCAGGTCAATTTTTGACTAAAAGCTGAGATTATTTGAGGAAAACAGCATGATAGAGAAGAAAAGTTATATCTTCTAGTCAGGCAGGCAAGGTCTGTATCCTGGCTCAATTGCTTACTAACTTTGTAAGCAGGGTAATTGTAAGAGGGTAATTGTTTATTTACTGCTCTGCTTTGGTTTTCTTATTTGTAAAGTGAGACTCTGAATACCAGCCTTTTAGGGCTATTGTGAGAGTTAGAAGCATTGTTTCAAAAAGTGGAAGCAGTTATTAGTATCAGGTAAGAAAACCCATACTAAGGAAGTAGGTTACCAAGTTATTATTTTGTAAGCGAAATCTCCCAGGGAGCTTGTTAAAAAAAATGCAGACTCTGGTTTGGTATGTTTGGGTGCGGACTAAGACTGCAAATCTAACAAGCTACCAAGTAAGGCCTAGACTGCTAGTCCATGGAACATATTTTAGGTAGCAAGAAACTATATAACCTCTTAAGATTGTGGTGAGATTTAAATGAATTAGTGCAGATAAAAGTGCTTATTGATTAGCCTGTTACACGGCTGCCACTATATTGTAATTTTTGATCTATTTCAACTTCTAGGTCAGTACTTTCTCCATTTGATCCTCTGAATCAATCCTAAAGGTAGTCAGACTGGTGGCTTTTCAGAAGATGCAAAAACCACAAACAAAGGGTTTGTGGAGCTGGGGAGGGAGGGGGCTAGTGGGGAGACTGTCACAGGCAGGGTCAACAAGCTGTTTCTAGCTTTATATTGTCTGGGGAGCGGTTACTTAGTAAATCTATCTTTTGCACTTGCAGCTGCTTAGGAACTAGCCTGGTGTGGGCATCCAGGGATGTTGGATAATCTTTCCAGAAAGTGGCCTTAAAAAGGCCAAGGAAGAGGAAGACTAACCGATGGAAAATGGTCCTTTTTGTTAGCATACCACATAGGTAAGTGCATGGCCCACAAAAGTGCAGACTGTTCCCTTTGGGCCTAGCAAGCACAGATTTTCAATTTTTATTAGGACATTTAGCACTTACAATATTAATATTTAATGCCTGTGCTTTTCTCAGTTAATAATACTCTTTTAGAAATGGAACTAGATACCAGCCCATACTTCTCAGACATCTGCTTGTCTGGCACCCTGTTCTTGTCCTTTTTGCACTGAGCTGTCACCAGCTGCTTGAGGCAGATACTTATTTGATATCATTTGTCATATGACCCGCGTTGGCCTTTACTCTCTGCAGGTGTCAGAATGCTTGGAATCATTTCCTATCTCTAATATTCTATCCCAATGTCTTCAGGGAACTCTTTGCTGTTCTAGCTTCCTGTTAGATTTACAGAAGGATTAAGTAAAAATTCTGTATATGCTGCACATTATAAGATCAGGTAGCAAGGAGATCTATGACAATGTAAATAGGAGAGATTCATGAGCTTTTAGGCAAGAGTGTAGATTATACAAAAATAGATTAATCCCTGTCTCAAATCCAAGGCAAAGGTATAAGGTCAGTAAAACTCAGGTTCTGTGCTGTGATGCCTCTTCTTTTGTACTCCTATCTTCAATTAAAAACAATCTTGAGAATTATATTTTTTGCATTTGGTAGAATATCTTGTATTCATGTTTCTCAAAGAGTGGATGAGGCCACTTTGAGTCAGCATTGTAAGAACAGTCTTTGTGGCTCCTGGTCTCTAACAGTGTAAGTTCTCTATCCCATCCTAAGGAAGGACAGAGCTGGACAGGAAGCTGAAGATAGGAATTGTAGCAGTGTGAAACTAATAAGGACTGGGAAAAAGGGCTGAGAGAGCAAGGAGGAAAAGAAGCAGAGTGAGATGGAGGAAGAAGAATGGAAGAGGCATATGGAGCAGCAAAACAAATGAAGAAGCAGCTGCACGTGCTTCTCGGCCTTGGAGTGGTCCAGGGACTTAGGAGAACTGGAAGGAAACATTTCAAACAGATGTGGCTGAGAGACCTGTGGGGAGGCTGACAATGGCCACCTTTATCTTGACTTCGGTTTTTTTTGGGGGGCTCATTTCCTTCCAGGCTTTCCTGCCTCCTTGTGCCCCTTTCCTATGGATTCCCACCAGAAGGTGCCTTAGACTTGGGGCATGCTTTTGGGCCTCCACAGCCCTGCTTGGGCCAAACCTGCTTTGCTGCACATTTACAAACAAGGGGATGAGTAATTTTGGGTGTTTAATTTAAAACTATTTTAACTACATTCTTTTACTTTTCTTTTCTCTATCACACAATAATTTTATTTAAGTTTCTTTCTGGAAAACTGCACTCCTATGTTTATTGCAACACTATGTACAAGAGCTAAGATATGGAAACAACCAGAATGCCGAAAAACAGATGACTGGATCAGGATGTGGTGTATATATACACAATGGAATACTACATAGCAGTTAAAAAAGATAAACTCATGCCATTTGCAGCAACATGGATGGAGTGGAAAGGGATTATGCTGACAGAAATAAGTCAGAGGGAAAAAAATGAATATAGGATGGTATCACTTATATATGGAATGCAGGGAAACCAAACAAAGGGTCACAGAAAAAAAGGACAAATTTACCAGGCAAATTATAGATCCCAGACCTACAGCAAGGGAGGGGTGGGGAGGGGTCAAAACAGGGCAGGGACGAGCACAAGGGACTATGGTGATGGGTGATGTGGAGGTGGGAGATTTATTATTACACCTGAGGGGAGAAATCATAAATGTACAGAAATGAACAATGATGTGGGAAAATAAAAATAAATAAATAAACAAATAAATAAATAACTTCTTTCTATTGAAGGTCTTATGCACTAAAGTATATTTGTCTTTATGCAGGGGATGACAGAACCCATTTAGAACAGGCAGGCTTGGGGGTGCTGGGGTGCCCTTCAGCCTGCCCCCAATAACAGTTTTCTGAAGGCATGGGGAGCCCAGTTGAGTGACGCCAACCTGGGCGACGCCCCAACAGTTGGCTTTTATAGTTGACACCACCCAAGCAGGTTTGGGTTTTTTGGGGAAAAAAACGGAGAGAAAAAAACTATGGTAGTTTTGGAAAGGCGCAGGTCGGGGCTGCACCTGGCGGCTCCATCCACCAGAGACAGAGTGGGGAACAGAACAGGCAGACTGACTGAAATACACTGTTGAGGTGAGCAGTGGGCAAGACAGGAGAGGTCTGCTGCGCCATGTGACTGCCGATAGCTTGATAGCGCTGAGACTTAACCCCTGTGCCACCGGGCCCCCCCAATTATCCCTTTGTAAGTGAACCTGTTTTGCACCCTGAGACTAAGCCGCATCTTGCAATTGTGGGCGCTGGGTGAGAACCCACACACCAGTGTTACCGAGCGCCGGCCTCAGTTTCCCTCAGCCAATAAAAGGAAACCGAGTTTGAGGGAAAGTAAAGCGGTTTTATTTGTGGACAAAAGAGGAGGGAGGCAGACTAATGTCCGAAAGACCACCGTCCTGCTCTTTGGCAGTGGGCACCAGGAGATCGTCTCCAAACTCTGCTCTGTTTCAGAATCACCTGGGTGGTTTATAAACGATGTACCTTACTCAGAACCACACCGCATCATCTGAACCAGAGGTTATGGAAGGAAGGACCAGCAGACCTGCATGGTCAACAAACACACCTTTTTCGAGAACCACTGGCTTATTCAAGGCTAGTAGTTGGGATGGTTAAGAAGAAACTTTGTGAGTGTAGCTGTAATTCAGCTCTTAAGGTTTATGCAAACTTTTATTTGGAAAAAAAAGTTTCCACGAGTAAAAGAAAAATTAGAAAATCCCTGGTGTAGTGGAAAAAGAATTTGTTCTCCTGGGATCAAATCCTGACTGCAATTGGCTTGCCCTGTGATTTTATTTTTTTAATTTTTAATTTTAAAATTTTTTTTAAAAGATTTATTTATTTTTATACAAGAGCTGGGGTACAGGCCAGAGGTGTGGGAGAGTGAGAGGATTCACCAGAGACAGAGTGGGGAGCAGAACAGGCAGATCTACTGAAATTCGCTGCTGAGGGGAGCAGCAGGCGAGACAGGAGAGGTCTGCGGCACCCTGTGGGATTCTCACAGGCCCTCCAGGATCGAACCAGTGCTGCAGAGGCTGCAGACAGCTTCACAGCGCTGCGATCAACCGTCTGGGTCACCAGGGAGGCCTGCCCTGTGATTTTAGATCAGGGTTTGGCAAATAATTGCCAAGGGCCAGGCAGCATGTTTTAGTAAATAGGATTTATTGAAAAACTGCCCCACCATTCATTTACTATCCTCTATGGCTAGTTTTAGGTATAATAGCAGAGTTGAATAGTGACAGAACTGATGGGCTGCCAAGCCTAAAATATTTACTAACTGGCCCTTTAAGAAAAAGTTTACTGACCCTTGAGTTAGTGAATTACCCACCTTTAAGTGATTTAAAGTATCTCTCTCAGCTTCAGATTTTCTCATCAATAATATGGAATTAACAGCATCTCTTATATAGTTGTTAAAATAACTAAATGATATAGTTAATGGAAATTTCCTAGTATGGCTTTCAACAATAATATTGGAATAATATCTATTGATTGTTTGCTGTGTGCTGGGTACAAATTTGAACATTTTACATGGATTTTATTCTTTATTCTTTATTACAGCCTTGTTAAGTCTTCTTATTATTCCCATTTTACAAATGAGAAAAGGGGGACAGAAAGACTGTGAGTTTATAAACTCTCCATGTTTATAAAGACTCCATGGTTTTATAAACTACAGTGGACTGAGTCAGGATTTGATCCCAGAGCCTGTGTTCTTTATTGCTGTACTGACTTTCTTCAAATAAGGTTAGTTTCCTGTCTTTTCTTCCCCTCCTAAAGTTGGCACTGCCTGTACCTCTGTTCACAAATCTTAAAATAAACCCTAAAACATGAGAGGATTCTGAGGTGGGAAAGGAATTGCAAAATTTGCTCATTTGAAACTCACATTTTAAAGTCGAAACTAAGACCCTGGGTCCAAAGTTCCAAGGTTAGATATGTGTAAAACCAGTCCTAGTAGCCAGGAGAGTTCTTACTGGTTAGCTGATGCATGGTATGATTGACCAGAAAGATCTCTGTGCAGAGTTGAATAAAAACTGAATACTTAGGTACTTACTGCCCTCAAGGTTCATAAATGTTTCAGATATTTCCATAGGTATTAGGTTGAATCTCAAAGAATGAGCCTTCTAAAGTGGCCAGATTGTGCATACTGTGTCTCTGCACCTTCCCACCCCCAAGAAGTCAGAGTTTTCAGCAATATATATCAGTACAACCATACTTGTTAGTAAAATATTGAAAATTTCTGTCTCTATTGAAGTCATGACTTCCCTGAGTCTGACTAGTGCCCTTCAACTGATCTGGCCCTCTGAACCCTCCTCTCCCATCAACTTTCCACAATCTAGCAGTTAAAGAGTTAGTCTCTGGCAGCTAGGGCATTTGGAGACCCTGCAATAGACCTCTGATTATTCAGGGCAAGTGCAGACCTAATTGTTAAATTCAGTAATTTGAATATCATCCCAGCCTGGCATTCACTGTTCAGGTACAATAGGTGAACTGGGCCAATCATGCTTTCTTAAGAATGTTTACTTAGAATACTAGATAGTGAGACCTTTAACTGGGAGTTGGAACTTTCAGGGTGGACTCTGAAAGACTGAGCTGTGAGGGAGCTAAAACTCAGTGAGCTGTGGAGGCTGGAGAGAGAGAGTGGAGGTGGACCACATGTTCACTGAGGGAAACAGTGAACCAGGAGAGAGCGCTAGTGGCTCAGTAGTGGAACAGAGAGAGCAATTCATCCTAGGATCCTCTTCAATTGTTGAATACTTTCCAGTTCCAATACACTCTCTAACTGCCTCAGCCAACCCCTCTTTTCCTGATTGAATCCCTTCTTAAAATAAGAGTCAGTTCAATCAGTGTGGTTTCAAACCAATAGCCATTCATTCCATTGAAACTGAACTACAGCAGGAGAAACATTTAAATCATAAAATCTATTGGAAGCAGCACCACACCGGGGATTTATTTGGTAGCATCTGTGTGACTGGCCTGTGCACTACAGGAAGATTGACCCTCAGTGCAGTGAGGCCAGACAGGTTAGCAGCTGAGGATTAGAGGCGTGAGGAATGCTATTCCATCTCATTACTGACCTTCATTCAGGGCTGCTGCCTACAAGCAAGAATTATCACTTTTAATAACCAAATAGACATTGAAATGGTAATGAGGATATTATGGTTTTCAAATTGTGAGAACACTAATTTGAAAATGAAATCATAGTTCATTTAAGCTGATTTAAGTACAGGGGACAATGGAAAATGCCAGCAAATACCATTTATACCACTATTTTTACATGGGTGCACATACACCCTCTGACTATACTTTCTTATTTTCTGGGAAACTGAGGATAGTTGCTAAGAGGTCTGTTACAACTGAATCGTTTCAAATGATTATAAAATGTACCTGAAGCACCAAGTATCAATAGATGAGAAAATTTTAGGAGAAATATTGATAATAGGTAAAAAAACCACCACCACAACAACAAAAAAACAATAGCAAGTGGTAGACCAGAAATAGAGTTTCAAGGTGAGATAACATGCAGGGGAGAAAAATAAAATCTCTTAGCCTGTCATTTGAAGTACCAAAACTTCTTCACCTCCCTGCCCTCTTTCCTTCTAACTCTCTGTGCCTCCTTCTCACGCAGTCTGTGTTCTGTCTTTCTATCTCTGCTTGTTCTTTCCTTTCTATGCAGAAAACTTCAATCTCTGGTAGAAATTCTTAATTTTTTAAAATTATAGATATATAAATAAATAATTTTTTTAAATGTTGAGGTACCATTGGTTCACATCCTTATCAGTGTTTTGGAAGTATGGAATCCCCCCTCAGATGTCGTCGCCACAGTGCACCCACCTCCATTGCACCCATCATAGACCATCCATGGACTCCCACCCTTTTCTCTTCCATTCTCTTCCCCTTTAAATGCCTCAGTTCTATGGTCACCTTTCAAGGATTGGTTTTAAAATTTGTCTTAGTCTGACCCTTTGTTTGTTTCTCTATTTTCCACATGTGACAACATCCAGTATTTTATCTTTCTCCATCTCTCTTACTATGTTTAGCATAATCCCTTCCAACTCCATCCACTTTGCCACAGATTTATTTTTTTGATGGCTGAATAGTAGTCCACTGTGTATATATACTATGTCATCTTGATCCACTCGTATGTCTTTGGACACATAGGTTGTTTCTATAGCCAACACATAGTTTGGCTATTGTAAATAGTATTGCAATAAACATGGGAGTTTAGGTTTCCTTTCGAATTAGCATTTTTGTACTCTAATGGAAAATCTTGGAGTCCTCAATACCCCACCCCACACTTTCCCAATTCCTGTTCTGACTCTGAGTTTTTATAACATTTGCATGACCTCTTGACAATGAAACATATTACCTTGTTTTCCCATGTTTGAGAGACATGTTCTAGTTTTATGAAACAAAGCTTTTTTGCATTTGCCCCCGTAGACCTGAAATATGTCATATTCTTCCCCACTTACCATATGTAATTAAATACTCGTTCAATTTCTTTTTAATTTGACAATCATTTGCATAACTATAATTTGGGGAATGCAACTTCATCCCTCCATTTGTGCATGTGCTTCACTTACCCTCCACCAAAGCTCCACTGCTAATGTCCTATCACCTTCTCTTCCTTATCTCCTTCTTACTCCCACCCTCTGTGGAAATCAGTACATTTTTCACAAAAGGGTAAGAATTACTTTTGTGGTATTTTGTATTTTGCCAGTTTGCTTTCTTTGGGTATTTATATTCTCAAAATAAGTGAAACCATGCATTAACTGACTTTCACTTTCTGACTTATTTCACTTAGTGTAGTCATTTCAAGATCCATCCATTTTTATCCCCCAAAGCAGTTTTTTCATCTTTTGAAATAGCTGAGTAGTATTTCATTGAATGTATATTCCACAATTTCTTTATCCAGTCATCTGACAATTGACATTTAGCTTGGTTCATTGACTTGGCTATTGGGAATAATGATGCTATGAACATAAGAGTGCTTAAATCTTTCTGTATTATTGTTTTCATTTTCTTTGGGTAAATACATAAAAGTGTTATTTCCAGATCATATGGCATTTCCTTTTTTATTTCTTTGAAGAATCTTGCAGTTTTCCATAGAGGCTGCACCAAAGCCTTCCCACAAATGTTCCATTTCCTCCACATCCTCACCAACTTGTTTTAAGTCTTTTTGATATAAGCTGTTCTCACAGAGGTGAGGTGATACATCATTGTGCTTTTGATTTTTACTTCCTTTATAGTAAGTGATGCTGAGCATTTTTTCATGTTCCTGTAGGCCATTTGAATACCTTGTTTGGAGAAGCACTAATTTAGCCATTTGCCCATTTTTTTTTTTTTACTAGGCTTTCATTTTTTAAGTTGTATGAGTTATTATATCATTTGGAAATTGGGTTTTGGAAATCCCTTGTCAAGATGTGTAATGTACAAATATCTTCTCATACTTTACAGGCTTCCTTTTTGTTTTTGTAGTAGTTTCTTTTGATATACAACAGCTTTTTAGTTTGATTAACCTCATTTGTTTGTTTTGCTTTTGTTTCCCTTACCATTGGAGTTGCATTCCCAAATGCACCTGTGGTTTGTGTCCGGGAGTGTATCACCTGTGTTTTTAATTTTATTTTGTATTTTACAGCTTTAGGACTTATATAATTTTGAATTATTAATCTTTAGTAATGCCTAGTTATTTAATCCTTTAATCATTTAATCTTTAATCCATTTTGTATTAATTTTTGTGTATGGAGTTACATGATGATCTAGGCTCATTGTTTTCCTTTCACCATTGTATGCTAATGCTCTTTTGTCAAAGATTCATTATCTATATTTGTGTGGGTTTATTTCTTTTTATTCTATTGGTATGTTTTTCTGTTTTTCTTCCAGTACCATAATGTTGGATTACTATCACTGTCAAGTCAGGAAATGTGATATCTCCAATTTTTTTCTTTTCTCTCAGGGTTGCATTCACTACACTGAGTCCTTGTGGTGCCATATATATTTTTTTTAAGGCTTTTATTTATTCATTTATTTATATAAGCACTGGGTACAGTCAGAAGCATGGGAGGGTGAGAGAATTCACCAGAGCAGAGCAGGGAGCAGAACAGGCAGACTGACGAAGTACACTGCTGAGGGGAGCAGCAGGCGTGACAGGAGAAGTCTGTACTCCATGTGGGACCCTCGCTGGTGGCAGGGTTTCAAACCGCTGCTGCAGAGGCTGCGGGCAGCTTCGCAGCCCAGCACTCAACCACTGCGCCACCGGGGAGACTCTCCATATACATTTTTTTAATTGTTCTGTTTCAGTTGTAGAAGGTTTTGTGGTTCTAACAATTTGTTCATTTCTCCTAGGTTGCCTTATCTTGTGCATGTAGATGTTCATGGTAGTCTCTTATGATTGTTTGCATTTCTGTTGTATCTCTTGTAATTTTGCCTGTTTTATAGCTGATTCTTTTTATTTGGATTTTCTCTCTTCTTAGTGAGCCAAGCGAAGGGTTTCTAATTTTATTTATCCTTTCAACAAACCAGCACTTGTTTTCATTGATTATTTTTAACTTTCTTCTTGGTTTCACTCATTTATTTCTACTAAAATTTTTATTATATGCTTAATTCTTCTTTTTTTTTTTAAGATTTATTTATTCATACATACAAGAGCCAGGGTACAGGCCAGATGCACGGGAGGGGGAGATAATTCACCAGAGACAGAGCAGGGAACAGAACAGGCAGACTGAGTGAAATACACTGCTGAGGGGAGCAGCAGGAGAGACAGGAGAGGTCTGCTGCGCCATGTGGAATTCTTGCCAGCCGGGATCGAACCCTCGCTACAGAGGCTGCACACAGCTTCACAGTGCTGTGCTCAACAGCCTGCACCAGCAGGGGAGGCCCTATCCTTAATTCTATTGATTTTTTGCTTTTGTTCTTTTCATAATTCCTTCAGATGTTAAGTTAGAATGTTTATTTCAAAGTTTTCTTGTTTACTGATATGGGCCTGTTTTGTCTTGTACATCCCTTTTAATACTGTTTTTTAGTGTATCCTATGAATCAGGTAGCTTGTCTCTTTATTTTCAGTAATTTGCAGGTGATTTTTAATTTCTCCATTAATTTATTCATTGACTAAAAATAAAAGTACTTTTAGTCTATACTTATTTGAATTTTTTTGGGGGGGGTTCTTTTTGTGATTATTTCTAACTTATTCAGAGAAGATGTTGATATAATTTCTCTTTTCATTTATTTTTTGATATGTGTTTTGTACCTCAGCATATGATCTATCTTGAGAATGTTTGTGCACTTGAGACAAATGTGTATTGATTTCTTTTGGGGTGGAAGGCTCTGTAGAAGCTGTTAGGTCCATCTGTTAATAATTCACTTAAAGCCATTATTTTCTTATTTACTTTCTGTCTGAATGATCTGTCTATTCGTATAAATGTTGTGTTGAAATCCTCAACAATTATTGTGTTATTATAAATGTGTGATTTTAGATCTGTCAGCAGGTTTTTATATATTTGGGTGTACCTGCGTTGGGTACGTTAGTGTCAATGGCTATTATATCTTTTTGAATTGTTCCCTTGATTATTATAGAGTAGCCACCTTTGTCACAACTTACCTTTTTTTTTAGGCTAAAAGACTTATTAAATATGAGAATAGCGTTTTTACTTTTTTCTGTCACTGACTTAAAATACTTGCTGTAGTCTTTCACTTCAAGTCTATGTTTGTCTTTTGAGCTGAAGTGAGACTCTTACATAACATAGATGGGTCATACTTTTTGAATCAAATATGTCATTCTGTGTCTTTTAATTGATGTGTTTAATTGACACTACTTGTTTTTAGGATGATTATTGATATAAAAGACTTGTTTACTGACATTCTGTATTTTTTTTTTTTTGGTTGCTTTATCTTTCTGCTTCTTTTTCTATGTGTTTCTATCTGCTTTGCATTTGGTTGGCTTTCTCTGGTGTTTCCTCTTTTTTAAAAATTTCTTCTTTTAAGCGTCTCTATTTTAGTTCTGTTTTGTGGTTACCATGAGGGTTGTCTTGATCTTTCTGTATCGAAAATAATCCTTTCTGTGCTTATATCAATTCGTCATTTGATTATGCAGCTTCTGTCCTAGTCTTTCCTCCCCTCTGGTGTTTTGTTGCTGCCCCATTTATTCTTGTCTATACTTCTGATTCGGTATTACTCTTTATCACCTTGCTCAAGTTTTTTTTCTTTCCATGTAGAATATTTTCTTTCAACATTTCTTGCTGAAGTTCTGGTGGTGGTAAGCTCCATTAACTTTTGTTTATCTGGGGAAGCTTTTATTTCTCAATTATATTTGAAGGAAGGACCATTTTTTTAAGATAGAATATTCTTGGCTGTTTCGTCTTTTAAAATTATAGATATGCCATTTCATACTCTTCTAGCCTGAGGGTTTCTGCTGAATCTGATGAAAGTTTGATCAAGATGACTTTGTATATTAAATTCTTTTTTTTCCCTGTAGCAGCCTTTAATTTCTTTAATCGCTGGTTTTTGATAATTTAACAACGTTTCCTGGTGAACTTTGCATTTAGAAATTTGGGTGCCCTTTCAACTTCCTGGACATATGTTTAATACTTTCCTTAGGTGTGGGAAGTTCCCTGCTGTTACTTCTTTGAATAAGGTCTCTGCTCCCTTCTCTCTCTCTCTCTCTCTCTCTCCAAATTCAGGAATACCCATTACCCTTATCCTCTTTTAATGGAGTCTGATATTTCTTGTGCACAAGTTTTCATAAAACTTTTTTTTAACTCTCTTTTTCCATTTGAGTCATTTGTGCATTTTGCACACTTGCCTCAGTCTTGTTGGGTAGAGAAGGCTATCCAGGTGGAAAGATTTACGCTCTCTTCTTCCCTGTGTCCAGAGCAAGCTCTGTTTACTTTTTGCTTTTATTGACAATAATATCTAACTCTGGGCAAGGAGAACTCAAAATCAGCAATCTTTTCTCATTGAAAGCCTGGATCACACATATTCTATCCAACATCCCCTTCCTGTCTCTGCAAATGACACTGGTAGTTGTCCTCTTCATACAGTCTCTTATACTTCCTTCTTCATATTGTGGACTCAGGGAGCCCTAGGGTAAAGAATGGAAGAAGCACTTTGGTCAAGAGTTTGGGGAGGATTTATTGGCTATAGAGCATTTCCCAAGGGGTGGCACCAAGCAATGGACTGGACTAAATCTAATGTAGACAGAGCCATTCAGAGTAACTTTTAAAATGCATACACATTGATACAATTTATTTTAAAGCCTCCAGCCATTTCAGTCCCCTTCTATACTCTCAGTTAAGTGAACACATTTAGGTGACAAATGAAGGAGATGGGAAAGCATGCTAAGACAGGCTTGTAGCCTTTAATACGTGACTTATGAGTACACAGTTCCATTTCCCCTTTAGAGCACTTGTGTCTTCTGCTCTTTAGTACCTATGTATAAAGACTGAACCTGGAAATGAGTTTCAAAATTTTGATAAATAAAATTGCAAACATTTCTTTTTAAGATTTTGATAAAGCATTATATTTTCATCTAGAACATATTGTTTAGTTTCCTCATCAAACTATACTTTTGTTTTCTGGAAAAAGAGTTCCATTTATAACCTAAAATGAATATTATTAGCCTTACGCACATACAATGAAAGTTGGAAATTTATTTATTTATGTACACAATGAGATTACAGCATAATTACCTGGAAGTAGATATTCCGTCATGGATCACCCCTATCTTTTATATCAAACTTATTACAGATAGAGAAATCAACATGTTTGTTTCTTCCAGGCATCTTTAAAGCTGAGCATTTTATCCTGCTTGTGATATTTCTTTTCCATCAGACTCTGGCTGTCACTTCTGCAGGGACATTAAAGAGGCATTTAGGTTTTATTCCACTTGGGGTCAGTATTGTGCTCTCGATTGCTGCTACATTCTTGTTTTTGTAACAATGTCAATCTGGAAATTTCAGTAGAAATATCCACATAGTAACAAAATTAGAAAAATCACTAGTAATATAACTCTGGTTGTTGTCACCCCCTTGATTGACAGCTGCAAACTCACTTTGCAGCAAACTTGTTGGTCAATTCATTCTAAATCCCATGTCTTGGTGTTATAATAGTAATACTTTTGAAACCTTCTCATCTTTAAAGACATGATTTACATCAACAGCATTACACAGTAGCAGGCAATAATGACGAAAGTTTAGCAAAAAAGGGACATTGACTGCAATATTTTACTTCTAGTTGTTTCACCTTATTAGTATTAGTAAAAACCATGGAATTTTTCTGTGACAGAAGAGATTACAATGGATTACTTGATGTGTAAGAAAACATAAAAATGGTAATTCCTATCCTTGGCTGCACATTAAGATCACCGAGGGAGATTAAATAAAATTCTGATGCCCAGGCCATAACTAGCTCATCTCTAAGTCAGGTTATATCTTTTAATAGTGACCACCACTTCTCTTTCAAATTATTGTTTGAAAGAGTTTCCCTCCATTCTCTGTTAAATTCCTCACCCCATTGTCAGTTTATGGGGGTTTGGTGGGTAATTCCTTGACAGTCAGCTTCATGGTGGTTGGTGGGAAATAGGAGAATAATAAGAGAGACATTGAGTGCTCCTTTATCCCAATCCACTGTTGCCATTTTTGGTGGGTGCTCTAACACAACAATCCTTAGCAGCTTTTCCACCTTCACTTTTGTCCATAACCTCTACCCATTCTCACCCAGACTTTATGCAACTACCTATATCTTTTCTTCTCTTGTCTCTTGTCTCTCTCTCTTAAAGATTTATTTATGCATACAAGAGCTGGGGTACAGGCCAGAGGTGTGTGTGTGGGGGTGATGAGAGAATTCCCAGAGACAGAGTGGGGAACAGAACAGGCAGATTGAATGAAATACACTGCTGAGGGGAGCATTGGGCGAGATGGAGAGGTGTGCTGCACAATGTGGGTTGCTCCCTGGCTGGCCCGGGATCGAACTTGTGTTGCAGAGGCTGCGGATTGCTTCATAGTGCTGTGCTTATCCCTTGCTTGCTGAACCAGGGAGGCCCTCTCTCTCTCTCTCTTCCTCTCTCTCTCTTCCTGTCTCTCTCTCTCTCTCTTAACAAAAGATGAAATCTTGCTCTTTGCCACAACATGAATGAATTTTGAGGAGATTATGCTGAGTAAAATAAATCTGCGTAGAAAGACAATCTCACTATGATTCTACTTCTATGTGGAAATAAAAGAACAAAGTGAATGATAAAAAAAAAAAACTAAACAAGAACAAACCCTTAGATTCTGTCAACGGAATAGTGGTTACTAGAGAGGAAGTGGAATGGGTGGTGTGTAAAATGTTTAAGGGGGTCAATTATTTGGCAGTGGATGAAAACTAAATTTTTCTGGTGTTCGTAATGTAGTACATATAGAAATTGAACTATAGAGGTGTACACCCAAAACTTAAAAAAAATGAAGTAGAATAAATGATCAAACAAAACCTAATGAAATCAAACTCTGATTATGATGACAAGTTGGTTGTAAACAGCATGAAAGGAGATGGGGGTAAAGAGAGTCAATTGCATTGAATAGAAACTGAAGTTTGGAGAAAATTATAGTGTAGCATAAACAAATGTTGAGCTATAGTGTACATCTAAAACTATATAATGCTATGAACCAATGTTACTTCATTTTAAAGAAAATTTTTGCAATCTCTTTCATTTTTATTTAAATTTTTTTTTTTAAATTTATACAACAGCTGGGGTACATGCTAGAGGCATGCTAGAGTGAGAGGATTCACCAGAGACAGAGTGGGGAGCAGAACAGGAAGATGGACCGAAGATACTGCTGAGGGGAGCAGTGGGCCAGATAGGAGAGGTCTGCCGCGCCATGTGGGTATCTCCCTGGCCGGGCGGGAATTGAACCAGCGGCGCTGCAGAGGCTGTGGATAGCTTCACAGTGCTGCGCTCAACCCGCTGAGCCACCAAGGAGACCCTGCAATCTCTCTTTATGAAAGATATTGGTCTATAGTTTTCCTTCTTGTAATGTCTTTGGTTTAGATATTAGATATTTAGATATTATCCTGGATATTATCCTGGAATGAGTTAAGATCTGTTTTGTACTCTTCAATTTTCTGGAAGAGTTTGTGTGAAATTGGCATCATCTCTTCCTTTGGTGCAATTTGCCAATTCAGCTATCTGGGTCTTTAGTTTTCATGGTAGAATGGTTTTTAACTGCAAATTCAATTGATTTGAAGAATGAGACAATGGAGGTCATCTGATTCTCCTTAAATCATCCTTGGTAACATTTTGCAGGTTCCAGGAGTGAAGGAGTACATCTTCTTACCTTTTCAACTGCATATATCTCACCACACCTACCACCAAATATACAGTCACATTCCACCAGCAGACAATCAATACTCTCTACCTGTTGCTGCCTGCCTTATTCCCCTTCAAAACCACTATTCTGTTGTCAGACTCTAAGGGTTTGTTGTTGTCTTGTTGTGTTTGTTTGTTTCTTTCTTTCTTTTTTTTTTCTTTTTTTTTTTTTTTAAATAGAGGCATGTTTTATTCATTTATTTGTTTGTTTGTTTGTTTATACATGCACTGGGTACAGTCAGAAGCGCGGGAGGGTGAGAGAATTCACCAGAGGCAGAGCGGGGAGCAGAGCAGGCAGAAGGACCGAAGTACACTGCTGAGGGGAGCAGCGGGCGGCAGGAGAGGTCTGCGCACCATGTGGGACCCTCCTCTGGTGGCCGGGGAGCAGCCGGGGATCGAACCTGCGTCGCAGAGGCCGCGGGCAGCTTAGCAACCCAGCGCTCAACCGCTGCGCCACCGGGGAGGCCCTGTTTCTTTCTTTATAGTCTACAAAAGAATGAAATTATGCCATATTTTTCTTACCCTTCTGATTCATTTCATTTAGCATAATCTCTTCAGGGTCCATCCCTGTTGTTACAAATGGCAAAGTTTCATCTCCATAATGGCTGAATAATATAGATACCTCATCTTCTTTCTCCATTCATCTATCATCAGGATACTTAGGTTATTTCCATACCTTGGCTATTATGGAATATTATTCAGCAGCAAAAAGGAATGAAGTACTGATACATGTTACAACATGATGAACATCAAAAATATGATGAAAATCAATCACCCTGAATATATGTGGTTAAATTCCACTTATTTGAAATTTCTGAACAAGCAAAACTATAAAGACAAAATATTTCCTAGGTCTGGAAGTGGGGCTGGGGGAGGGGGATGGCTTGATTGACATGAGCACAGGGGAAATTTTTAGGATGATGGAGATACCCTAAAATGGGATTATGGTGATTTTGCGATTTATAATTTTCCTAAATATTGTTAGATGATATATGTAGA
This sequence comes from Talpa europaea, assembly GCF_964194135.1. Taxonomy (NCBI): domain Eukaryota; kingdom Metazoa; phylum Chordata; class Mammalia; order Eulipotyphla; family Talpidae; genus Talpa; species Talpa europaea. The sequence continues at coordinate 52,313,754 of NC_140077.1, forward strand.
ATGGATAAATTATATAGTACATAAATTATACCTGGTCCACCTATTCATCATGGCAGAACAGATAGGTTGGGATTATGTTTTATCCTTAAAAAAAAAAAAAAACTACAAAAAATATTTGCTCAAAGGAAGATTTGGAAGTTCCCTGATAGAGTCCCAGGACTTTTCCACCAATGACTCATGCATGACTCACACTGAGGTCAGTGACTTGTTGTAGGGAAAGACAGGGAACAGGAAGGAGGCAAAGGGAACATGGCTGGGAAAGTAAATACTGCAACCAGCAGAATGGACCGGCCATCAGCTCCCCAAGTACAACAGGGAACTCTGAGGCACTGTTAATTTCCCTGGAGGGCCTAAAAAGGGAGTTCATCATATTTGGGCAAGGATCCAGCATGGGCCACTGAGAACTCCACAACCAGTGTGGGCAAGGAAAACCCCTCTCCTAACCCCCTCCCAGAAGTAAGAGACCAAAGGGTGACCAGGTGGAGCCATGCTAAGCTCCCATGCAGACCCAGTAGCAGAGAGAAGTACTGGTGAGAGAGAACTCACCAATCACTCAGAAGGTATCAAATGGGCAAGCTGAGCTTGCAGCTCTGGTCCTTTGGAGATAGGGCAGCAGCTGGGGAGGCTGCAATGGTGGTTATAGCCAATGGCCATGACCAGGCAGTGGTGCACATACCCCATTTAGGTGCCTCTTGCTTTCCAACCCCAACTGAATCCTAGAGCATGAGCTTTGTGGAACAGAGCTAGCTTCCCTCCCCTGCCAGGAGACACAAGCTTCATAGATCATGAAGTAAGGAAGGAGAAGAAGAGAGGTGGGGAGGGAAATTATAATAACTGAAGCACCAAACAGATGCTGTGGAGGAGAGAGAGAGGTGAGGGGGTAGAAGTGACCAGTCTCACTCTTCAAACAAATTGAGATCAAGTATTTAAGCTCCAAAATTTCCTCCTACCTCCACTCCCAAAACAAGGTAAGCTAAAAAGAGAAACAAAACTAAACAGGCAGTAACCCAATGACAATAAAAGCAAATAAGGCAACACACATCTGTAGGAAACAAGGAACATCTGAATACAAGATGAAAAAGCAAAATGAGAACAAATTCTGGGACTTATGTAAAGGATGTAGAAATAGAGGACCTATCAAATCAAGACATTAATAAAGTTAAAAATGTTAAATGAGCTACTGGAAAGTCAAAGGTAGATAGTCAGGTGCGAAATCTTAGAAAGGAAATCCAGGAACAAAGAGTTCTTCAAGTGGTGAGATCACATTAGTCAAAAAACTGCAGGAGCCCAAAGTCTGGAGAGTTCAGGGAGGACTTTTCTAGAGCCAAAAATGTGGTCAGAATCAAGTGCAGCCCATCTTTTTAAACTTTTCTCCCCATTCCCTTGTGCTCTTCAACCTCATACCATTTTGGAAAGAAACTGCTGGGATCTCTAATTCCTGCTCATAACTCTTGTGGGATTACTTCTGACTGTTCCCCTTCATCATGAACACAGCATTTCATGACCCATAGGCTGTAATCCATTCTGGCTTTGTTTTTTGGTTTCCAGATCTTTATTTCAGGAGGCATTTAACTACATGTATGTCTAAAAAGACTTTTCTGCTGTTCATCAGTGATTCACACAAAGAAGCTGCCACAGTTCTTGGCTGTCTAGTATAGACTGTGTTTATCATAGAAACTTGCAGGCCCAACACAGGCCCTCAAACATATTCAGCACTTTCCACTTGTAGTTATATCACCTCCCCAGTGCTTCTTGATAGCCAAGTTCTTCATTTTTCATATAAGAGCATAGTTAAGTGTGTCACAAAGTTCTATCCAGTACTCGCTAGTATGCATGGGAAAATGAGGGTCAGAAACCCAGCAGAAATGCAGGATGCAGGCCAGTAATGCTAAGATTTTCTGAGATGCAATGAACTCTAAGTGTATATGAATGTTTTAGCACTTCCTGACATGGTAAACAGTATACAAATCCACAGATTTGTATTTCATGAGATACTGTAATGGTGCTTTCTTCAATGACTAATGGCTTCAGAGAATTGAGAATGGAGGTAGTGTTAACATCACTCTGTGGACTTGGAAAAATTGCCTTAGTAAGGTGAAACTTCTGGACCTGTGCAACCTCTCACCTATCTCTACCAGGAGATAACTCCAAGTTTCTCACTAGATTAGATAAGGCAACTCCAGTGGTTATTTGGTTGTGAGTTTATCCTATAGAAATTTTGTAACCTGTTGCCCACCTCTCTACTTACAACTTTATTCAGTATTTCCTCCTTTTACTAGGACTGATCACTACAATCAGCTGTCCAGTGTATAGGGAGGATGTAGCTGATGGTGGTGAACATCAACTGGCCTGTAGCATAGACACTAAGTGCTCACTGAGGCTGTGCTTAGACTCCTTGTAGGCATCAGGATCAAGGACATTGACTTTCTGCTGCTCCAAATCACTGGTTACTTTGACATGATAATACTCTAAGTTCCTAGGGTTGATATCTTTCTCCTCTCTTCCCCCTTCTCATTCTCCTCCCCATCTTTCTTTCATTCTGGGTCACAGTCCTCTTTGTTGATGTCAGGTGTCTAGCTGTTCATGTTCCTAGACAGTTCATGAACCAGCTAGTGTGCAGATCAGAAACATAGTTTCTTCTCCCTGCCCCTCAGCACAATTTTACAGATTTCCCAAATATATTAATCATTCTGTCTCCTGCAATTCTTGAATATCTTCCAGGAAGATGTCACTTTATGTCAACTGTGCCATATGATTTCCTTGGCTGTTGAGCCCATGCGGGTCCAATCAGGTTGTTAGTATGGGTTACAGCAGCAGAGGCATTAGGCTGGCACTGATATGGACTAATGCTGCTTCTTTGTATTGCTTTTTTGAGTAGGAACACAAAGTATTATGGGGGTGATTCCTGTGCTATTTTTCTCTCCAGTAGAAGGAGAAAAACTGAAGGGCAGAGGATATGCCTTTTCCTTCCCCTTGTTTTCTAATAGTTTCTTTTTTAATATTCTACCTCTATTATTCCTCAATAAATATTTATTGAATTGAATGATGATTGTTCTTAAGCATATATGATCCTTTCTGGATCTCATCATAGTAGAATTATAGAGATGGAACTTCAGAGACTTCAAAAATCCCCCATGATTTGGAAAATGACAAAATTGAGACCCAGGGTAGTGAAGTATCTTGGCCCAGGTCATACAGCTAGTTGGTTCCTAAAAGCTGTCACTGGGAGCCAAATCTCTAGGCTCTTGTTTGATGCTCTTCACAAAGACTGAATAGTTTAGGAAACTGAGATTTTGCATTCCATCAAATACCAACTACCACAGAAATAGACTGCAGTGAATATCCAGTATGTATTTACCAAATGCAATGTTGTTAGCCAGATTACCACCCAGTATTTACACGCTTTCTGGATAGTTACCACATAACTTTGCAAAGTTGATTAAAATTTCTCAGGAAGCTTGATAGATATTACCACATAACTTTGCAAAGTTGATTAAAATTTCACAGGAAACTTGATAGATATTACTGAACAATATTAAGGACTCATTGAAGGAATTTGCCTTGGAAATTTTGCAGTTTATTTGTCATGATTGTTATCATGTTGCTGTTAAAACTCAGTTTGGAGTGTTATTCATAAAAATCTCTTTTTAGAGAAGCTTGAAACAATGAATTTTTTTTAAATAGTTGATAGTGTGAATTGCACAATCTCATCCTGAAATACTCAAGAAAGGTGTTTTTAGGGACCCAATTGCTAGAAAATCTGTGATTGCAGAGCAAAGTGAGAGGTATTGTGTGAGTGAGATGGAGAAGGGGGGAAAATGGAAGAAATCAAGGGGAAAGTGACCATCCTGTGAGTAATAAAGTGGGAAAGAATGAAAGCAGAGAAAAAAAATGTCAAGAACTATGAATGTATCAGCAGACAGTGAGTGGAAGATTCAAGTGAGAGAATCAGTCAATTCACAGTTGTTATTTCTTGTTATCTCAAACTAAAAATAAGGTAATAGAAGCAGTTCTGCTCAGAGCTAGAGGAGTGGAATCCCTGGGAAATAAATTACAGAATTTGTTCACTATTCTTTATCTAACTGTAAGCATAAGCTAACCCCTGCAGATAACCTTGTGTGTTGCCCCTAGTTGTGAAAGTTCAGGTTGGGGAAACATGACTTTACAGAAACTTTTTAAGTTTTGATTAGTTTCTCAAGCAACATCTTCTACTTTTGTAATACCACTGTGCTGATGTAGATGAGACATTCGGTTATTTCAGCAAGATTTATTTCTAAAATGTTGGTCTTTGGGATCTTGAAACTATGCCGATGTCCAGATGAGATAGCAAAATAGGGTTGGTTCTGATAGGATTGTGTGGTCTGGTGTGTAGGATCTTAGCCAGGAAAGCAGATGGGCCTGACTTCTGCTTTGAAGACTTTTTTTTTTGAAGTAACATTGCATTATTACATTATATAAGTTTCAGATGTTTATGTTTGAGAATCAACAGGTATATATACTGCATTAAATTTAACAGTAAGGTACAAATCTATCCATCACCATACCGTTATTCCTATTTTCCTGATTTACCTTTTCCCTATCTCCCTTCTGGTAACTGCTAATTAGTCTTATAGTCTAAAAATTATTTTTTTTATTCTCTTTGTTTTCTTTATATACTGCACATAAGCAAAATCATATGGTGTTTGTCTTTTTCTGTTTGGCTTATTTCACAAACCATTATTCACTCTAGGTACATCCATGTTCTTGCAAATGGCAGAACTTCATCTTTGTTTTTAAAGCTAGATAGTGTTCCATTTAAAGCTGGATAGTGTACATACACTATACCTTTATATGTTCATCAGTAGATGGGCACTTAGGTTATTTCCAGATTTTGACTTTTGTAAATAATGTTGCAATAAACACATATCTTTGAATTAGTGTCTTGGCATTATCATTAAATACCCAGAAGTGAGATAGCTGGATTGTATGGAGTTTCTATTTTTATTTCCATAATGGCTATAACATACATTCCAATCGACAGTGAATACGGCTTCATATCTTTCCACATCCTTTCCAACACTTGTTATTTCCCATCTTTTGGAGCATAACCATTCTCACAGGTACAGTTCTTATTATTGTTTTGATATGTTGTTTTGCCTTTCTCTAATAAAATGACTTGATTAACATCTTCTCATCTGCCTATTGGCCATCTATGTGTCTTCATTGAGAAAATGTCTATTCAGATCCTTTGCTGTATTTTAAATGGGTTGTTTTTATGTTGTTGAGTTTATGAGTCTTTTGTGTATGCTGGATTTTAACTGCTTGTGGGCTATATGATGAGCAAGTAGCTTCTCCTATTTGCTAATATGTCTTTTCATTTGAATGCAAGTTTCTTTCATTGTGCAGAAATTTTTAGTTCCGTGTAGTCTGTTTACTTTTCCTTTTGTTTCCCTTGCCCTTGCAGTTGATTCCCCAAGACATCTCTAAGTCTGATATCAAGGAGTGTATTGCTTATATTTTCCTCTGTGTATTTTATGACTTCAGGTCTTACATCAAAATCTTTACTCTGTTTTGAATTATTTTTTTGTATAAGATGTGAGATGGTGCTTAATTTTATTATTTTGCATGTGATTGACCAGTTTTCCCCAATATCATTTATTGAAGAGTCTTTCCTTGCTCCACTGAGTCACTCCAGGTCTTTCAATTTTGTTAAATTTATTCCAAGGTATTAATTTTGGATTTCTCTTTCTGTCAGTTCATTATTGGCATCTAGAAATATAAATGATTTTTGTATCTAAATTTTGTAGTCAGCCACTTTATTCATTTATTATTCATAATAGCATTTTACTGGAGTCTTTGAGTTTTCTATGTATATTATCATGCCATATACAAATCTGCAATCTTCCTTTCCATTGTGGGTGCCATTTTGTCTTTTTCTTGTGTAATTGCTGTAGCTAGGATTTCCAAAGCTATATTCAATAATAACAGTAAGAGTGGACCTCCTTGTCTTTTTTGTTATCTTAGAGGAAGACCCTTTAACTCTTCACCATTATTTATGATGTTGGCTATGGATTTGTCACAGATGGTCTTTATTATATTGAGGCATATTCCTTCCATGTACATTTTGTTGAAAGTTTTTAACAGAAAGCAACTTGTCAAATGCTTTCCTGCACCTATTGAGATGATCATATGGTTTTTGTCTTCCCTTTGTTGATATCCTCTATCATGCTTATTGATTTGCCTATGTTGAACCATCCCAGCATCTCTGGAGTAAATGTTGCTTGATTATGGTATATGATTCTCTTCATGTATTGCTGGATTTTATTTGCCAATATTTTGTTGAGTATTTTTGAATCTATGTTAATAAGAGATGTTTGTTTTTAATTTTCTTTTTTGCGGTGTCCTTGCTTGGCTTCAGAGTTAGGATAATGTTGCCTTCATCAAAGGTATTTGTAAATTTCCCTCCTTTTCAATTTTCCATACACACTTGAGTAGGATAGGTATTAATTCTTCTTTGAAAGTTTGGTAAAATTCACTAGTGAAACCATGTGATCCTGGGGTTTTATTTTGGAGGAGTATTTTGATTACTCTTTTCAATTTCCTTGCTCATGATATGTCTGTTGAGGTTTTCCATTTTGAATTGTCTTTTGGATCTCTATATTGTTAATTTCCTCTCTAATCTTTATTATTTCTTCCCTCTATTGATTTTATTTTGCTTTTTATTTTCCTAGTTCATGTAGGTTTAAGCTTATATTACTTATTTGTGATTTCTTTTCCTCTTGGGGTAGGCTTGTATTGCAATAAAGCATTTCTAAAAAGAAATGCTTTTGCTGCATTTCTTATGTTCTGAGAAGTTATGTTGCCTCATTCATCTCCATGCTTTTTTTTTTTTATTTCACCTTTGTATTTCTCATCGACTCAGTAGTTACTCAATTTCATGTTGTTCATTATCTATAAATTGGTGATTGTCCCCTCTTTCTTCTTTTGGTTTATTTCTAGTTTCATACATTTATGATTTGAAAAGATGCTTGGTATGATTTCCATCTTCTTGCATCTTTCCATCTTCTTGCACCACATGTGTGCTGACATTTGGTCTATCCTTGAGAATGTTCCTTGAACACTTAAAACAATGCATATTCTTTTATTTTGGGGTAGAATGTTCTGTAAATATCTACTAAGTCTGTCCTATGTAATTTTTTATTTTAGGTATTATTTCTGTGGTGATATTCTTTCTGGATAATTTGTCCATTGGTGTAAGGGAGCTGTTAAGTCCCCTGCTATTATTGTACTGCTGTCAGAGTCTGCCTTTAGGTGTGTTCACATTTGCTTCATACACTTTGGTGCTGCCTTTTTGGGTATATACATGCTACTAATTGGCATGTCTTTCTAATATTTTGATCTCTTTATCACTATACATGTATATTTTTGTCTTTTGCTATCTTTTTTTTTTTTTTAACTGGAGGTCTACTCTATCTGATATAGGAATAACAATTCCTGCCTTTTAATATTTTTCCTTGGCTTGGAGTACCAGTTTTCATCCCTCTACTTTAGTTCATGTTTGTCCTAACAGCTTAATTGTGTCTCTTGTAAGCTGTAAATAGTTAAGTTTTGCTTTTTAATCAAACCAAGCCATTCTGTATCATTTGATTGGTGAGTTCAAATTGTTACCGGGCAACCCGGATATGAAATAGGTTGCCTGACTGTGGGTCCTCATCCACATATTTAAATGGGACTTATAATAATACTCAACTACAGGCACACACGAAAAGGTTAATAAAGGGTTTATTTACAAAAGAAGGGAAAATGAAGAAATGAATAACTCAGGGAGAAAGAGAGGGAGATAAATTCGTGAATGCAGCCTACCAGTTCCGCTGAGCTGGAATCCCCAATTGCATGCTGAGAGCTGGCAAAACCAAGAGGACCACAACTTATCTGGTTTTATACCAAACCTGGCTGCTTAACTCCACCCTCAGTTCCCAGCAATCCTCCCTTTGGTGATGATGACATTATGGGATTTGTAGTTCTTGGTGTCTTGGATATCTTTGGTCTGGAGTGGCCGTAGGGCCCATAAATCCTACTTCTGGAGTTTGTTCAGGACATGCTTTCCCCCTAACAATTCCATTTACATGAAGAGTGATTATTAATATATGAGGGCTTGTAGCAGCAGTTTTGCCTATTGTTTTCTGGTTCTATCTATTTCTTTTTCCAATTTTCTGGCCAAAGTTCTCTTCAGTATCTTTTGAGACTCTTGAGCTAGTTGCCTCTAAAGATCACAGGTTAGTCCCTTTCAGATCCTGGGCCCTAGTTTTAAAACTTTGTGTTATGAATTTTCAGACTATTTAAGCATTTCTTTCTCCAGGTGGAAAAAGTCCTTTACCAACTGGATTTGGACTGGATCTAACTTAGAACATAATAAGCCTGGGGTCAAACTGGGTCCCAAGTGAGCCTCAGTTAAATAGAATTTTGTTTAAAGGCTGAAATAGTAGATTAACCTTACCAAAGACAATCTTAAAGTTTAATGGCTACAGTGGGTACTTTTTTTTTCCCTTTTATTATTATTATTTTTTATTTTTTTTACATCATTGTTCATTTTTAAACAATATTTTCTTCCTCCCACCCCCTTAGGTGTAGTCCCCATAGAGTTTCCTTCACCAATGCAACATCACCTCAGTCCCCTGTGCTTCTCCCCCTCCCTCTGATCCCTCTCCCTCCTACTCCCCTGCAGGATGTCTCTGATTTATAATTGTCCATTTTTGCTTCATTGTGTTTTGTACTGTTATTATTTTTTTACACTGATGTCTTATTTGGTTCCCCTACATTCTGCTATAAGTGAAACCATCCAAAATACAGTGAATACTTTTTAACCATCTTAGATAAATTTATTCATTTACCAGGTGCCCTGGAGAAGAAGGCTTCACAATCAGGGACTTAATATAAAAGATAGAAGGAAGATTATTTTTCTTCTTCTATAGTTTCTGATGACCATGATCATTCCTATTAGTACATACTACTTCAGAGCATGAAGACGGAATCCTGGGAAAACTGGCAGAAACTATAAAGGATAAAATCTCTCTCTCTTTTTTTAAATCTAGTCTCCTGTTTTTTTCCTGTGGATTTGAGACTTACACCTGACACATTTCATAAACTGGATAACCAGAGAACTGGTACATTTTTGAAAACTGGAATCACTTTTTCTTTTACAAAAAAAAAAAACCTCTTAATTTTCGGCCATGAAAAATCAATTTGATTTATAATAATTTAAATACACTAAGGATTGCTTATTGGAACTCAGAAGAAAAGGTAGAGTAGTGCTATATTTATGTGCTTATCTCGCCTTTAAATTAACTTCCCTTCCCCCCACTTTGCCTGAGCTCTTTGGTTGCCATAGAAACTGGCATGGCCTCCAACTGAGATTCCTGTGAGCCTTAATTGCATTCTGAATTTCATAAACTCTCTATTAACCTTTGCCTGACAGATATGTGTATGATGCAACATGAGTTATATTAACAGTTTAAAGAGATGTATACATTCAGATTTCATGTACACAATGCTCTTTTTCAGTCAATTAAACACACTTATAATAATTGTGATAGTGTTACTATTCATGTGTTTTTTCCCTTTTAGAAAATGTCAGATTATATATACATATTTAAGACATAAGAATACTCTAAGGGAAGGTAGAGAATATAAACTCAGTATGTATATATATGTTTGAATAGCTTTCGATATGCTATGTCCATATCTAATCTCTCTCTGTAATATTTATGTTTGCCTGTACTCAGTATTTAATATGTATTATCTCATTCAATCTGCATCACTCTATGTAGCAGGCATGATGTATCCACTATTTTACAGTTGATGGAACTGAGATAGAGGGGATTAGAAATCGTGCAGGTAGTACATAGTTTAACTGGTTTAGAAACTAAATCTGTTTAACCAGAGCTCTTTAACCAAACCAGAGCACGTAAGCCTTCTATATGTATTTCTACCTGTTTGTATACATCTAGTATACTTCTACCTGTTTCTATACGTCTAGACCTGCCTGAGGTGTAAGGTTTTAGGGAAAGTCTCCTTTTCTGGGTGAATCATTCATTCATAGTAGCAGGAGAAATGAATAAATAAGCATAATCTTTTCTCTCAAGGAAATTATGGAAGCAGGCCTCCCTGGTGGCCAGGGCTTAATACTCAGCACCATCACCACTATGACTTGAGTTTGATCCATGGCACTCACAGGTTGCTAACCCACATATGGCATAGCAGGCCTCTTCTTTCTCTCCTGCTGCTCCCCTTAGCAGTGTATCTCAGTAAATCTGCCTATTCTGCTCTCCACTCTGTCTCTGGTGAATCCTCTGACCACTCCCTCCCCTCCCTCCCCACCTCAGGCCTACACCCCAGTTCTTATACTCATAAATAAATGTCTTTAAAAAAAGGTGTGGTGGGATAAGTGAGAAGCGAATATAGACATTAAAATATAATTTTAAGTTGCTAACACTTAACAAGGCAGATGTCACTAGAATATAGCCCATCCTCACTATAGGGTCATGTTCAAAGACATAGTAGCATGAATATTGAATAACTGAAAACCTATTCAAACTCCATGGAAGGTTAAGAATGCCAAAGGCAACCCCATCTATTTAGCAAAACAAAACATCTGTTCCATTCCCTCTCCGTATTACTTCTAACTGAAATAGCTCCAGTAGCACAAAGGTACCAGTTTTGCTTATGGATATCTAATTTTTCCATTATCATTTGCTGAAAGCTCCCTTCTCTTCCACTGCAAGCTCCCTCAAACTAGTTCACAATCCTGGCAATGCAGTCTTTCTTGTTTCTCTCCAGTTTCGTCTCAGGGCTCATAATCTTTATCATAAATATTGGCTTAGAATCTCTAACTCGTTTCACTTGTCTTGTTCTTTCATAACTCAAATTTTGTATGAAGATTTGTTAGGAAACTGGCCAGAAGCTAGATTTTCTCCTTGAAAGAGATACAGTTTAAGGAACAGACCTCAGACCCAATTCAATGTCTTTTTTATAAAAGTCTTCGGAGGAATAAACTGTGGATATAAACTGAGTGCTGTGGATATCAGAGAAATATTGGCTGTCATTTTTACATGGGAAGTAAGAGAGAGGGGATTCTGATCTTCAGGTAGAAAGAGGTGTTTTTCAGGTGGTGAGGCAAGAGGCATTCTTGCCCAAGGGAACAATATATGATCAAATTCATTGGCTTTCACAGACATGGTGTGTTTGAGGAATAGATAGATGATTCATTTTGAGATCAATCCCAGATATTCAAAAGCAAGAGGAAAATATGAATTGACCAACTTGGAAAAGCAAAGAAAGGAGAGGTAAGAGTAACAGAGGTAATTTAGTCCAATCTTCTCCATGTTACTGTCAAAGAAGTGGCAGTTGAATAAAGGCATTTTGAATGAGTCTTCTCATTATGTAAAACCTCCTGCTTTGTGAGCATGTAGATACTTCCTCCAGCCCTGTTCAAAGAGTTCCAGGTCATGGATTCAGCTAGAAAACTGGATGTTTAAGCATCAGATGGGAAGGTTATTTCTATCGTGTTTTATCCAGGTAAACACATTATTATTTTTAATCAATTAATTTAGTAGAGAGACAACCTTAAACCAAATATATTTCTCATTTGGAGTATTATATCAAATTACTATTTTCTATTGTCACATCCCCATTGTCTCATGTTATCTCTCTCTTCCCTTCTAGATAGCAAATCTTTGGAAAAGATTATAATTTCCTGGTCACTGATTATTAGAAGTGTGATAGTTTGAAATTTCAATCTCATATCTGATTCAAAAAAATTCCCTTATGGTGTGTGTGTGTGTGTGTGTGTGTGTGTGTGTGTGTGTGAGAGAGAGAGAGAGAGAGAGAGAGAGAGAGAGAGAAAGAGAGAGAGAAAGAGAAAGAGATGATCCTTTATTCTGCACCCCCTCTCCACATTGAGGGATAGAATGAGCTCATTTAGTATCCTCCTTTTCTTCTTCTAGACTCTAACATTTCATTGTACTAGAACAGGGAGGAGAGAGACAGAAGACAAGAGTCTCTTATTTAACTGAATGATTGTATTGTTCTTTTTGTTGGTTGTTGATGTTTTTCTGGTTGACACTCCTCTTCTTGCCACTGATGCCCACTGTGCAGCTGTTGTCTAAGTGCTAGATCTCATGGGTTACGAGACCTCAAGGGAAAAGCCTCCCAGTGCTGGTTCCTTGGCATGGTAGTTCTGACTCTGATTCAACTGCCCAATCTCCCAGTTCCCATCTCCAAAATTACATCCATGTACCGTTGCTACTGCAATTCCCTTCTATAGTCGATACTCCCGGGTGGCTCTTTGTAAGATGATTCAAGCCAAACTACCTTGAGTGATAGCTACTGATTCACAAAATCTCTTATATTCTTAGTTCAAACAGAGCAGGATTTCTTGGAATGTAAAGAAATTAACAACAAATATTTTGGAAAGGAAGAAGTAAAACTTTTATACTTGCAGATGAATCATCTTTGTAGAGAATTCTATGGAATCTACAAAAAAAGTTTACATAGTAATGTCATTTATCAAGCTTGCAAGATACAAGGTCAATCATATTTCTGTATAGTAGCGATGAACAATTAAAAATTGAAATATAATTTATAGTAATATAAAAAACAAGAAATACTTAAGAATAAATATGACAAAAAGTGTGTAATGCCTGCACACTAAAAACTGTGAAATATTGCTGAGAGAAAATGAAGACTTAGTTAGGAGAGATAACATGTTCTTGTATTGAAAGACTCAATATTATTAAGATATCAAATCACTCCAATTGATCTGGCATACTTTTTTTTTTTTTAAAGATTTATTGTTTATTTATTTATACAAGCACTGGGTACAGTCAGAAGTGCAGGAGGGTGAGAGAATTCACCAGAGCCAGAGCTGGGAGCAGAACAGGCAGAAGGACCGAAGTACACTGCTGAGGGGAGCAGCGGGCTGCAGGAGAGGTCTGTGCGCCATGTGGGACCCTCCTCTGGTGGCCAGGGATCAAACAGGCGCTGCAGAGGCAGTTTCGCAACCCAGTGCTCAACCGCTGTGCCACTGGGGAGGCCCTTGATCTGGCATACTTAATCAAAGTCCCAAAGACTTATTTTTGTAGACTGTTTTGAAATTTTATATGGAGATGTAGCATTGACTAGTCAAGACAAAGTTGAAAATATAAGAGCAAAATTAAATTGCTAAAACTAGCTAATGTCAAGACTTACTATATAGACACCATAACCAAGAAAATGTGGTTTGGGTGTCAAGATAAATATATAAGTAAATGGAAAAAGTAGTCCAGAAATAATCAGTACATAAAAATGAGTTTTGGTAATGGTGCCATGACAGTCAAATTGGGAAATGAAGATTCAAGAAATAGTGCTGGAATATTAGATATTCATATACAAAAAGGCAAAAGAAAACTTTGATTCATGTATAATTATGAACTCAAAATAGATTATAGATCCAAATGTGAAATCTAAAACTGCAAAACTTCTAGAAGCATAGAAGAAAATTTTAGTGACCTTGGGTTTGCAATAATTTAAATATGATGTAAAAAAACTTGAATTCTAATAGAAAAATCCATAAAGTAAGCTTCATCAATATTAAAACCTTGCTCTTTAAAAAGCAATATAAAGGAAATGAGAGAGGTGATGTCACCAAGACTGCAACAAAGGAGGTTCTGCTTCACTTCCTAAAGATACAACAACAATTAGCCCTACCCCCCCCCAAAAAAAAAAAGAAAAAGAAAGAAAGAAAACAGCAACTGAGAGAATGCTATAGCCTGGGATGAGAGTGAAGAACCCTTTGCACTTCAATGACCAACACAGATTGCACTAGTGCGCATGTTGAACAGAAAATTCATCACTGGATAGAAGGTGGGTAGAACGAAATATGCTATGCTCATTGTCTGTTCAATGTAGCATGAATTTCCTCAGTGTTAACTCTGATGAAGTCTGCCCTCGTGGTCTCTCCTGACCAAAGGACAGTCAATCACATGTCTATCTAAGTGACTCTCTGTCCAAATAATATCCTTCTGGTTCACCTTTCCAAGGGCTGTAGCTCATGGGGACCAGACCCTACAATTGTCTCTGACAGGGCCTGTCACATCTGCTTCTTTGGCAGGGCCTACTCCACTGCTATTTAGGAACTAGCAGATCTGGTTTGCTTCCAGGACCCTCCCTGGGGCTTACTGAGCCCTGCCTGGGCCGACCATGGTAAAGACTGCTTCCAGAACCTGTCCTGAGCTTACTGAGATCTGCAAAGGCCTACTGTTGTGGGTCTGCTTCCTAGACTCTCCTGGGGGCTCACAGATCTGTGGGGTACCTGTTGGCAGATCACCTCTTAGGTCCTCTTCCAGGGCTTGCTAAAGTCTGCTGATGGCTTCTGGAGTGGGGCTGCTTCCAGAACACACCCTAGAGTTTGGGGAGGTCTGCGTCGAGGTCTGAATGAGGTTCACTGGGTGACTACTCTGTAGGGTCTTCTTCTAGCTCCTGCCCCAGGACTCACTGAGATCTGCTGAGGGCTGTTGCTAGTGGCACTGCTTTCAGAACCTGCCCTAGAGTTCACCAAGGTCTGTGCTGATGTTTGTGGAGGCTTACTCTGGAGAGTATACTGCCCTGGGCCTATCCTGGACTCAAGGCTCCTGAGATTGGCCACGGGTTACTTACTGGGTTATAGCCTTGCCAGCTCCACTCCTCAGCTTTCAGTGTCTGCTAATCCTCCAGGGCTCACCTCGTCCTTACAGGTGGGCTACATTGTTGGCCCAATCTACCACTCTCTGGGTCCTCCTCCCCACCACCTGATGTTACTTCTTAGTATGTGCTGTAATACTTTGCTTTGTTGTAATCTAGCTGTGAATATGTGAAGGAGGGGAGCCCAGCATCTTCAGTCTGCTGCTAAGTTGCTCCTCTCCCATCCAACATATCTAATTATGATTCTGATGCTTGATAATAACACTACAATGGAATTTAAGGCCATGAGAACAGTTATATAACTGAGAAGGTACAAAGGAAATTAGATTTGGTCCCTATTAATATCGATCTTTGTGTAAACAAGCAATTTGAACTTGAATTTTTCTCCTTAGCTAGATAACTGAGAAGTGAATGATTCTTTGGGGAGTCCTCTGGCACATTTTGGCAGTTGCTGCCTCCTAGGAGGAATTTGCCATGTCTAATAGAATGCCACAGCTGAGAACAAATATTAAATCATTGTGTTACTATAACTGGAATAAAATGTGAAAATCACTTTCAATCCTTTTCTACCTTCATTTCTAATCAAGACTCTTAGATGAAGCAGGCTGGGTCTCTGATTAGCTAGGTGCAAACTGCTACAGCATCCCACAATATGGATGACTCTCCCATGCCTTTTCTGAGTGAATCAAGCCACACAAAAGAGTATATACTATATGATTCCATTTAGACAGAGTGCTAGAGTAGGAAAAGCTAATCTAGGGGGAAAAATTAAAACATAGTGGTTGCCAACTACATGGTAGATGATCTGTTGGTAACTGGACAACAAGTTCCTTGACCTTCAGAGGTGTGGGGAATAGTTGCAGATCTGAGACCTTGCCTTGCATAGTGAGTGACCATTTATGTACACACAGGCGGAAGTGCAAGGGCCTGTAAATGCCATGCGGACAGGGACCATCTAGTTGTGTTTCCCATTTTCCAGCAGCTGTCTCTGTACTGGCTCATGAGAATTTGTCCCTCAATAAATATTTGTGGAATAAGAGAATCTACTTACAAGCCTGTATGTCTACATGTTTATGTTCATTATCCCTGAATTCGTGCAATTTGTGCTACATAATTTAGCACTTGATTATATACCATATGGTAATGTTCTCTAATGTGTGTCATTTTATCACCCTAATCATCTATACTAACAAAGAGAAAGCGAGCATGGGGGAGAGTGAAAGAGATGAAGGTTATGCAAATTGAGAGATTCAAGGTGATTACAGAGATTGTGTAGCAAACTTCTCTGGCCCTGCAGGCTCTGCTGCAGTACTTGGAGAACTGCTGGAAGTTTTTAATGATAGTTAAAGCCAAGTAAATAAATGTATGGGCACAGTGAGAGAAGTCAGGAGGAGCAGAAAACATGGACTTATCTCTCCACTGGGAAGGGAAAGTAAACAAGAAGGTAAGCAGTGCACTGCAGGGACACATTTTTAGAATATCACTGCTCCTTCCTGGGCTCAGAGCAGATGTTAGTACTTGATCATGGGACGTGGCTCAGGATGTCCTCCCATTCAACCCCCAGAGAGCTACCAAGTAACTAGAATTGGTAGTTGAGATGGACACTGCAAGTCTAAGTAGAAGGAAGTTAGTCAACACAAGATTGATGTTAGTTTCAGAGGTCATAGATGGCTTCATGGAGAAAGCAAACTGATTTAAACATAACACATAACTTCACAGACTGGGGGTCTGTATGACTGATAGATCTTGGTGTCTCATACTGAAAGCTTAGGAGGTCCAAAGGTCCACTATTTTCCAGAGAGTTCAGAAATGAAGTCTTCCCATTCTAACAACATGGATGAAGGGAAGGAATTATACTAAATGAAATAAATTATAAGGAGAAACACAAATATTGGATGATCTCATTTATGTGTGTAATATAGAGAAACAAAACAAAGGAACAGAAGACAAAACTGAATTAAAACAAACTCTAGAAATCTGATATCAGAGGGTGAGGCTACTAGAAGGGAAGGGTGAAGGGGTGGCAAGTGTGGAGCGGGGCCAAATGGACTATGGTGGAAGACTTTGGGTGCTTTGGTGGTAGATTGTTGTGGTAACATGAATCTGAAGAAGTGTGAACTTACTCTTCTGAATCATACATGATGCTATACATATATACCATTGTTACCTGAATTTAAAAAATACATTTAAAAAAAGGGCAGCAGTTTTTCATTTTTAGCCAGCAGCATACCATAGTCAATAGTTCCATTTTATTCTTGACTTCCCAGAAGTATAGAGGAGGGATGAAATAATAAAGAATTTAAAGGTTGTTGAGAAAGAAATGAAAACCAAATTGAGGGGAGGGTTGCCACAGGACATTTCTTTGTTTGTCTTGTTGTCCTTTGGGTATTTTTCCACATGCCTAGACCACATGTCAGCATTCCCGGCAATGCCCGAAGCTCTCCACCTGATTTCATTTTCCTTTCTGATACACTAGTAGAAAATCTATATTTTATTTTATTTTTTAAGATTTATTTTTATTTATTTATTTATACAAGCACTGGGTACAGTCAGAAGCGCGGGAGGGTGAGAGATTCACCAGAGCCAGAGTGGGGCAGACTGACGAAATACACTGCTGAGGGGAGTAGCTGGCGGCAGGAGAGGTCTGCGCGCCATGTGGGACCCTCCTCCGGTGGCCGGGGAGTAGCTGGGGATCGAACCGGTGCTGCAGAGGCTGCGGGCAGCTTCACAACCCAGTGCTCAACCACTGAGCCACCGGGGAGGCCCCGAAGGTCTATATTTTAAAATAGCATGCTTGCAGTTCTTAAGGAGATATTTCCTATTGGGTTAGGTGGGGGTCAAGGAGAGAGATTTTATTGAGACAGTTTTCACTAGACCAATATTCATGTCATAGGGCCACAACTTATTCTGCTAATGGTTAAGATGAACTTGACTTTGATTTCTGAAAAAGATGCATTCAAATTTTCCTAGTAGGGACAGTGTTTGTATTGAAAAAGACTCATTCTCTGCAGCAAAATCTTCCACAAGGTTTTTTTTTTTTTTTTTTTTTAATCTGGCTTCTTGGTCTTTTTCTAGAACAGATGATAGATGAAGCTAGAGAATATAGTCTGGCCATAAAAGACATATTAATTGATCAGATTTTCCAGAACATGCCTGCAGGCTTAAATCTAAAAAGAAATCAAGCTGCTACCGAGGCAGTTTCTTGGCCAGTAATCTTTTGGCTGCTTCTTGCTTTAAAATCTTTCATTGTGCATTTCAGGAATTGGATTTCAAACTAAAATAAAAACCCTAAATGCAAAAGATAAATAAAATGCTATTTGCTATGAATTCTGATTATTTCCTTTGTTTGAGTAACCAAGAGCTACTTTCGTATAATAATTTTTCCCATTAATGAGAATAGAATTAATTGGATTTTGTAGAGGGCAATTTTAGCTGAGTTAAAGGGAAAACACTGTAGAGTCAGAAGGAGTCTTAGAGACCATCTGATTTAATCCCTTCATTTATGGGATCTGGGAGGGCAAGAGCTTTGCCTAAGAGCACACTGCAGGTGGGAGTGCACAGGGAGGATTGTGATCTGTGCCTTACCCAGTGCCCACCCATGTGTATCAACTCTCTGATTTCCTGATTATTATCAACAAGACTGTCATTCTTTAGGGATGTTTCAAGGATGAGATTTTATTCTTTATAACTAAGAAATGAAACTAAAGAAATCATTTGCAACAGCACCCAAAGGGCCTCTTTGTTGAAATAAAATATGAAATTCAATGTACTGTTTGAGTGAATTCACCTCGTGGCTTACATGATCTTGTTTTTGAAAAAAAAAAAAAGATTTTTGTATCCTTGCAAGGTGTAGAAGTCAATATCAACAGACACAGGTACTGAACCTGGTGGAAAACCCCTAATGACACATAGAGACCATGTTCCAATCATAACAAAACTGAAAAATAAGTCTTAAGAGGAACTGTTGCAATTGGTGAATGTGCATGGTGGAACACAACATTCCTCAGGCTGGCATGCCCCAGGGTGTGAAACAGACCACCTCTCAGAGCCTCTGGAAGGCTGTAGTCATGCCCGGCATTGAATTGAACCCCTTGTGACAGTCAGCCACAGCGCCTTCCCTGCTGGTCATGTGGGAGTTGGATGTGTCAGGTTACAAATCAAGAACTGCCTGCAGGGCTGGTGTGACCTTCAGTATAATAATTTAGTCAGTGGATTAATTTTAGAATGCTGCAAATGATCAAGCCCATCTTTTCACTTGCATTTTTGTATAGAGACTGATTTGCACTAAACACGATTCTGTAAAGTTCATTTTGCAATCTCCAGTAAGGATTTTAAAATTATTTTATTTTAAGGCTTATATTGAAAGAAGTCTAACATTATTGCTTTTCTCATCTATTATTCAAAGTGTGTATTCCAGCTGGACAGAAAGACAAATATATGTTTTCTGTCAGATTCATTGTTGCTAACAGTTGTCAGCAAAGCAGAAACCTTCCTCAGTCTATTGATATGTTCCAGCTGTGCAACATTGGAAGTCACACTTTTACTGGAAAAAGAGTTGGTGGCTTTTTCTAATGCCTCTTTCATAGAAAAAAAAAGGTAGTTGTCACAGGATACCAATATTCAATTTTTTAGAAAGGTTTGTAAAGGACAATGAATCACTGTCTTACAAACACAGTTTATTTGTGTTGAAAGGAGCTTCAGATCCTCAAAATAATTACCAGACTTCCTGCAGAAGCTTTCATGGTGCTTCCAATCTCCCAGACAAATGCTAATATTTTATCCATTGAAAGCTTCCTCCTCCTTTTCCTGCTCTTCTTCTTTTCCTTTAAAAAACAGATTTATTGAGATATAATTCACATTTAGTACAATTTAATCATTCAAAGCATATAATGCAATAGTTTTTAAGTGTATTTATGATAGCTGTGTAATGGTAAAAAACAATTTTAGAATTTTTTTTTTAAAGATTTATTTATTTATTTATTTATACAAGAACCCGGGTACAGGCCAGATGCGTGGGAGGGTGAGAGGATTCACCAGAGACAGCGGGGAGCAGAACAGGCAGACTGATGAAATACACTGCTGAGGGGAGCAGTGGGAGAGACAGGAGAGGTCTGTTGCGCCGCCATGTGGGACCCTCATGGCCGGCCTGAATCGAACTGGCGCTGCAGAGGCTGCAGACAGCTTGACAGTGTGGTGCTCAACCGCCTGCACCACCAGGGGAGGACCTTTTAAAATATTTTTGTTACCCCAAATAGACAAGAACTAATCTACCTTCTGTCTCTGTAGAGTTGCCTTTCCATGTATGTTGAATCATACAATATGTGGCCTCTTGTACTAGTTTCTTTCATAATAGTGTCAAGTTTCATTCATGTTGTAGTTATTATCAGTGCTGTATTTATTTTAATGGTTATATAATATTTCATTATAAAGATGTGTACCACATTTAGCTTATCCATTCATCTCTTTTTTTTTTTTATAGAGGCATGTTATTTATTTATTTGTTTGTTTGTTTGTTTGTTTATACATGCATTGGGTACAGTCAGAAGCGCGGGAGGGTGAGAGAATTCACCAGAGCCAGAGCAGGGTGCAGAGCAGGCAGAAGGAACGAAGTACACTGCTGAGGGGAGCAGCGGGTGGCAGGAGAGGTCTGTGCGCCATGTGGGACCCTCCTCTGGTGGCCGGGGAGCAGCCAGGGATCGAACCGGCGCTGCAGAGGCTGCGGGCAGCCTCGCAACCCAGCGCTCAACCGCTGCGCCACCGGGGAGGCCCTCCATTCATCTCTTGATGGGCATTTGTTTCCATTTTGGGTTATTATCATTAATGCTGCTATTAATGTTCATGTACAAATCATTTTGTGGACATGTTTTCATTTCTCTTGGATATAAACCTGGGAGTGGAATACTGGGTCATATGGTAGTTCTATATTTAACCTTTTAAGAAATAGCCAGAATATTTTCTAAGTTGGCTGCACCATTGTACAGTCCTACTAACAGTATATGAACATTCCAATTATTCTATCAACTCCCAAAACTTGTTATGTCTGTCTTTTAATTATAACCATTCCAGTGGTGTGTAGTGATGAAGGCTTCTTAAAGCTATTTTTTTTAAAGGATTGTAGTGATGTCTTTAAGCCCAGATGGATTCTGTGTCAATGAGAGAGGAAGACAGCATCAACCCATGTTTCCACTGAACGTGAGCATCAGGACCAAGTGAATAAAGTCACTGTCAGTGCCTACCCAATAGGCATGCAAACATTTGTAGAGGAAATGACAAAATGAGGTCACTGTATGTTAGCAATAATAGATGTAGGGGTACAGGAGATGGAACCCCGCTCCCAAGGAGTTCACCTTTTGGAAGGAAAGAGGATGGCATTATTTCTGAAGGGAATTTGCTAATACAGAGAGGTACAAATTAGGGGGAAGTGTACTCACTTCTTTTTTTTTTAAGATTTATTTATTTATTTATTTATACAAGCACTGGGTACAGTCAGAAGCGCAGGAGGGTGAGAGAATTCACGAGAGCCAGAGCGGGGAGCAGAGCAAGCAGAAGGACCGAAGTACACTGCTGAGGGGAGCGGCAAGCGGCAGGAGAGGTCTGCGCGCCATGTGGGACCCTCCTCCGGTGGCCGGGGAGCAGCTGGGGATCGAACCGGCACTGCAGAGGCTGCGGGCAGCTTTGCAACCCAGTGCTCAACCACTGCGCCACCAGGGAGGCCCTGTACTCACTTCTAAGCCATTGATATATAATGGTGAAAAGCTGAGTTCTTTTAATCTTAGTGGATCTCTCTCGCTTTCTCTCTCCCTCTCCCTCCCTTCTTCTTTCCCTCCCTTCCTCATGCTCTCTCTCTTTCTCCCCTCTGCAAACTCAGAATATAATGATTCTTTTTTTTAAAGGTGTAGTGTCGGTGATTTACTCATTTTGGCCATTTTATTCCTTTACTCCTCCCTCCTTCCTCTTCTCTTTTTTCTCCTTATCTACCCACTTACCTATCTGTCAATCATCTGTCTTCACCACCTCTCCCACAACAATCTCACTCATTGAGTCCAAGGTATGTTTTTTTCATAGCTTTCTGCAGATCTATTTTACATAAAACCAATCTAGCTGAATGCATAATAATTAACAATTCTTGCATATTGATTTATTTTCATTTTTGTTATAAATAATGCTTCAGAGGAGAATATTCATGACTCTTCTTTTCCAAATTTGGGCTTTTAAAAAAGATAATAGTCTCAGTTTATCACTTTTAGGCTTTCCCCTCATGGTGGTTCATGAAACCAGACCCACTTCCCCTTGTGGCTGCCAATCCACTTGGTCCTCTGAGTCTTCTTTCTGTTAGCAGGAGGAGTAAGTTCAGAGAAAATGACACATGTCCTTTTTGTTTCCATCCTACTGATGGCAGTTTGTCACATGACTACTCCTAGATGTAAGGGGGTCTGGTAACATAGTCCCTGGCAGGGTAGACACTTCCCATTAACAACTGTATATGGGAGAGCCATGATTTGGGTGGGCAGTTAGTTTAATGGCAGTTAATTCTCTGCCATTAAAGATTTTTAGTGGTATGATCCCTATTCATCTTGATGACTTAGTACATTTTGCCTAATAGTCTCCTTCCCATCATCCCCACTGAAATGTTTTCATTTCATTTATTTATGATTTGAAAGAAGATATACATTTGTTCTTCATAAATTCCAACAATTTTTGCAGGAGACTTAGCTTATTATATGCAAAAGTGATGTGACTGCTATTACAATTTTCTTTTTCGTAGGCTAATTCTACCCATCACTTTTTCGTTTAATGCTTATACCACTCTGGTTAATTATTTTGACTCATGTTACTATATGGGGTAATTGGTTGAGATTTTATCAATGATGGCTTGTGTAATAGCAGGGAGATTGTTCGATTTATTTTGAAAAGATTAAAAGTGAGCCAATAACCAAAGAAATTGGTTTTCCCCAGGAACACTGGGGAAACACTATCTCAGCTTAACTATAAAGTCTTATTCACAGTAAAAAGTAGCTTAGCATTATCTTGTAGTATTTTTCATTTTTCTTGACCTAGTTATTTTGTATATACCTGTTGTTGCATTTAAAAAATGATATAATTAGGAAGTTACTTTCTCTAGATGAATTCTTTTGGAACTTCTTTTTCAAAGTTTCTAAGACTTAAGTTTTGGTTTAAAATACTAGACCCACTTCTTCAATCACTCACCCAAATCAGAAAACAGCAGCAACAGAAAATCAAATATTTTAAGTGTTAATATTACTGTTATAAAGTAGTTTGAGAAATAGCAAAATTTTTGCTCAGTCCAAATGAAACTCAGTTTTAGTTGATTCAATCCTTGGTATGCCTTTGAGAAATTAACCTGCTATAATCAACCTTAATGAAGGATGAGAAATTTTAATGTCAGCTGTAGATACTTAATTGGAATATCTCCTAAGAGATGGACTAAGTAAACTTTACAATGTTAGACAAGGAAATTGATGAGGCAGAGTGAGGAAATTATTTGAGATTTATTAATTCATTCATATTATTTATTCAACAAATATTGATTTTCATATATGCTTATAACAGTTTAGTCAGAATCTGGCAAGATGTGTCTAGGCATCTAGATACTTCTATATGCAACAGAGAATGAAACAGGCAAAAAGTCCTGCTTTGAGGTTTACATTTTAGGAGGGTGTGGCAATAGAATAATAGAAAAGTAAATTATATAATAAGTTGAAATGTGGTGTGTCCACTCTGTTTCTTGAAGATGCTGTTAATAATTTGTGATTACATTTAAATGTATCATCTCAGAGTGAAAATTAACTTGGGGTAAGAACTGAAATTTTATTTTATTTTATTTTTTTTTTAATTTTTTTTTTTTACTCATTTTTATTTATTTATTTATTTTTCTGATTTCTTTTTTTTTTAATTAATAAATTTTATTTTTATATTCCCCATACAATTGCAATCCCCCCATTCTGACCCCAATCCCTCCCCTCCCGCCCCCCACCCCCCAAAAAGTGTCTCTGGTTCATAGTTTTTGTTGATTTTGATTTTCACTTTCTTATAGTTATTCATTTTCCTGGTCCCTTATTTAAGTTTTCTAGATCCCTGCTATGAGTGAGACCATCCGGTATTTTTCTTTTTCTTTTTGGCTTATTTCACTGAGCATGATCCCTTCCAGCACCATCCATGTTGCTGCAAATTGCATGTATTTATCTTTTTTGAATGCTGAGTAATATTCCATGGTATATATGTACCACATCTTCTTGATCCAGTCATCTATTTTTGGGCATTTGGGCTGTTTCCAAAGCTTAGCTATTGTAAACAGTGCTGCTATAAACATAGGGGTGCAGGTAAGAACTGAAATTTTAAATGAGGTAGCCAGGGTAGACTTCATTAAAAAGATACATTTGAGATCTGAAAGACAGCATGAAGTAAGCCAGGCAGATATTAGTGAAGGTGGTTTCCAATCAAAAAGACTTATTGCTAAGATCCTGAGGCTAGGGTATACCTATGATTTGAAGAACAGTAAGAAGTTCAGTGTAGTTGCATTGGATTGGGGTTAATAGGGAGATCAGAGAATGAGGTTCAGAAAATAAGGGATGCTGGACAGATAATGTAAAATCTTGTACATGATTACCATTGTGAAGAAAGAAATGGAAACCAGTCTGATTGGTTTTCCTTTGTATGTTATCTGTTTCTTCACTCTTGTCAGCTTCATTATTTTTTCCTTGTCTTGGATTCTTGGAAGCTTTACTATTATGTGTCTTGTTGTATTTTTCCTTTCATCATGGAAGTTTGGTGTTCTTCTTGCTTCTTGTATATCAATTTTCAGCTCCTTCTTCATGTTTGGGAAGTTCTCTTCAATTATTTCCTTGAATATTTTCTCTGTTCCTAGGTCTCTCTCCTCTCCTTCTGGGATTCCTATAACTCTTATATTTCCTTTCCTCATGGAGTCAGATAGTTCCCGAAGTCTTTCTTCATTCTTTTTCATTCGTACTTCTCTTTTCTTTTCTGTTTTGGTTTTTTTTATTTCTGTGTCTTCGAGAGTGCTTATTCGTTCTTCCATTTCCTCTATTCTGTTATCACTGCTTTTTCCAGCATTCTTTAGCTATTCTGTTAATCCTTTGATCTCCTGCATTTCCTTCATTTCCCTCTTCAGGGACTCAATTTCATTTTTCTGAGTGTTGTTTTCCTTAATGACATCTACAAAGAGCTGATGAGACTCAACAAAAACAAAGAAAATAATCCAGTCAAAAAATCGGCAGAAGAGCTGAAAAGAAACTTCTCTGAAGAAGAAATGCAAATGGACACCAGGCATATGAAAAAATGTTCAACATCACTTGTAATCAGGGAAATGCAAATCAAAACTACAAAGAGATACCATCTTACACCAGTGAGAATGGCAAATACTAAAAACACTAGCAACAACAAATGTTGGCGAGGTTGTGGAGAAAAAGGAACTCTCCTGCACTGTTGGTGGGAGTGCAAACTGGTCCAACCACTATGGAGAGCTGTGTGGAGATGTCTGGACCTACTAAACACAGAGCTTCCATATGATCCAGCAATTCCACTAGTAGGTATTTACCCAAAGGACACAGAAACATCAACTCCAAAGAGCACCTGCACCCCTATGTTTATAGCAGCACTGTTTACAATAGCTAAGCTTTGGAAACAACCCAAATGCCCAAAAATAGATGACTGGATCAAGAAGATGTGGTACATATACACCATGGAATATTACTCAGCATTCAAAAAAGATAAACACATGCAATTTGCAGCAACATGGATGGCGCTGGAAGGGATCATGCTCAGCGAAATAAGCCATAAAGAAAAAGAAAAATACCGGATGGTCTCACTCATAGCAGGAATCTAGAAAACTTAAATAAGGGACCAGGAAAAAGAATAACTATAAGAAAGAAAATATCAAAATCAACAAACAACTATGAACCAGAGACACTCTATGGGGGATGGGGGGCGGGGAAAGGAGGGCTTGGTGTCAAAATAAGGGGGTTGTAATTATAAGGGGTATATAAAAATAAAATTTAAATTAAAAAAAAAATGGAAACCATCAAAGTCAAGCAGAGGAGTGACATGAATGACTTTTTTTGCAGGATTGTCCAGAGCTTTGTGTTAAGTATAAGCAATAAGGAGACAAGAACAGAAACACAATTCTGGTCGGCAACTACAATATTCCAGGAAGGAGATGGTGAGTTAGGCTAGGGAAGTGACAGTGAAGGTGGCGAGAAGTGGTAACATTCTAGATATATTTTGAAGGTAAAACCTACAGGATTTTCTGATAGATTAGATATTAGGTCTGAAAGAAAGAAAGGAAACAAAGATTTTTATATTATTTTCAAAACACTTGCTGACCCTTCCTGCTGTACCTATTGTCTCTGGGAGACTTACCTTTGCACTCTCCTGACATCAGCCTAGTACAGATGACTTTTCCTGGTCAGTGAATTAGGCATAAAAATGATGTTTCTTTCCAGAAGAATCATTAACTTGTGGTGTCTCTTTGGTCCTTTGGCAAGAGAAAATCACTGTCCTGGAAGAGGTTGCATTTTCATTCTGGATCCTGGAGCAAAAGTGCCATAAAACAGTCATAGCGTTCCCTCAGTTGATATATAATATTAGTAAGTAATAAGATTTTTATAAGCAGTCTAGATTTGTTGTTATTGTTGTTACAGTAACACAGCCCAGGAAAATCTTAGGAATATGCATGCCTTTAAGGATTTGTCTAAGCAACTGAAAGGATGGAATTTCCATTGACTGAGAGCAGATTATAGGAGGAACATATTTCAAAGGGGAGATTAGAAATTTAGTGTTACACATGTTAAGTTTGAACTATTTGTCAAACAGCCAGGTAGGAATACTGAGTAGGTAAATTGAATATGAGAATTTACAGTTCAGGGGAGTACAACAGGGCAGAATGAAAATTTGGGGTCACCAGAATAGAGTTGGTATTTTCTGTGGTGATAGGATTGGCATAGATCATCATAGTATGACTATATAGAAAGGGAGGATGCCTTGAGAGTCATTATTGACCTCATCCAGAGGGTCTAGCCAGACAGCCTCATTATTGTGCACTTGAGGAGAAATATGAGGAAAGAAATTGGCTACAAAAGGAAAGTTTATTATTTTAGGTTTTTCACCTAAGGGGGGGAGCCAAGAAAAAGGAAGTAACTGGAGTCAAAAGTTGGATCAAATTGTTTTTATTAGGACAAAAACATCCTGGCAGATGCTCTTCTTGTACAGCTGAGCATAACCCTTTTATTTTCCTTGGCCTGTTTTCTCAGTTTTAAAGAGTAGAAAGAGCTAGTATTTATTGTGCATTTAAATATGCTGTACATGGTAGTAAGCACGTTCATATGTTCATTTACTTCTCATAATCACAATGTGAAGTAACTATGTTCACCTTTCTGAAAGGAAAAGTGACTTATTGTCTGTCAACTAGTATCTGACAACGCTGTCAAAAGACAAAGTCCTTCATCTCTAACCCCCTCCTTTATTTATTTATTGATTTTTACAGAAGCCTGTGCTATTTTCTCCATGGAAATTGTTTTCCAAAAAGTTAAATTGTTTTCTGAGGAGCACATTTCATGAACCTTTCCTGTATTGCCTCTCAACTAGCAAGTATGGTATGAGATAAAATTGCCAATAGCTGGTGATTGTGTGTTCCTCACAATCTTGTCTGGTGTTTGTCTTTCTGCTCCTGTGGACTCTAAATGAAAAATTCTTCCTTAACCTAAAATGTGAATTTAAACTATCACTTCTGCCATTTAGAAAGCTCCAGACCCACCAAATATCCTGTGAAAATTTCAGTTTTTCCTTTGCTCAGGGCCAGACAACTAGTTACCAATCTAACATTTGCTTTAAATTTTGGTAGAAATTTCATGAATTAATAATGGTAACTCAATATGTGTGATGTAAGTATTAAAAGTGCTCTGGTGCACTTTTGCATAACCTGGTTGCACTTCTGCATACCCTGGTTGTTCTGCTTCCGTTGTTTGTTTAATTCCCATCTCTCAAAATAAATAGATAAATTAAGGGAGGGGGTGGGAAGTGGCTCTCACAGTATTACAATAGCCTTTGTGATAAAAATGTTTTATAAAGTTGTCTGTCAATGAATTAATTGTGTGTCTGGAAGCCTAAATGTGCAGCATGCGTGTATTATCTAAAAAGATATAACATCCCCCAGTTTTTATTGAAATGTAAAGAAATATATAAAGATATAAATTTTTATTTCTTTGAAGGTCATAGTAACTTTTGCTATTTCTTTATTTTTAAAGATTTTTATTTATTTATGAATACAAGAACTGGGGCACAGGCAAGAGGTGCTGGGGGTTGAGAGAATTCACCAGAGATAGAGTGGGGAGCAGAACAGGCAGATCTACTGAAATACACTGCTGAGGGGAGCAGCGGGCGAATCAGGAGAGGTCTGCTGCACCATGTGGGTTAGCTCCCTGGCTGGGGATCAAACTCATGTTGCAGTGCCTGGCTATGGCTTGATAGTGCTAGACTTAACCCCTTACACCTCCAGGAAGGCCCACTTTTGCTATTTTAATATCAACAATCAAATCTACTGATCTGAGGCAGTTAGTGCCTGTAAAGACTTTCCAGGATCTGTTAAGTGGTATGGCTCATTGCAGAACCTGAATATGGAATGAGAACATCTATAAAAAGGACAGTGAGTTATCATGAAAATGTGGGGCTTTATCTAAGGTTCTTCACATCCTGAATTATGAGATATACTTAGCCACTATGGGGGAAGCAAGATGAACCTAACATTTGCAGTGAACTCTGATGGCTAATTGGATCTGTGCATGAAGCCTTCCAGTGCCCCTTCTGAGAAAGGTTCTCACCACAGGGATTGTAATGTGGCTAATGCAAGGCCAAAGGTCCTTTTTAGGATTATGTTTATTTTGATGACTGGTAAAACATACTCTCTTTCTGGTAGGATTGCCAAACTCTCAGTGGCCATTATCCTGCCACTCAGGAAAGCCTGCCTGCAGTGGGTGGTAATGAGATTGGTGAAGGTGTAAAAATGAGCTGAGCTGGATTGAGACAGATGTATTTGTTTCAGTTCCTGGATCTAATTCCTGAAGCCCAGGCCTCTGAAATTTATCCTTAAATTCATAAGCATTAACTTTTCAAAAATTGCTCTGCTCTTAAAGTCTTCTAATTTTCATACTTCAGCTATGATCCAGTGAAATTTTCAGATACTTAAGCTATGACTGTAAAGAAGCCTGGTTTAGCTCTGTGACTTAGTTAGCTCATGCTATTATAATAAAATACATTGGACTGAGTGGCTTAAGCCACAGACATTTATTTCTCAGGGTTCAGGAGCCTGGAAGTCCAAGATCAAAGTTTGAGCAATGAGAAATGTCTGCTTGGGTTGTAGATGAACACCTCTCACTGTGTCCTCACATGGGGTGGGAAGGGTGGTGGGGGATGAGGGGGGAGAGAGAGAGAGAGAGATTTGTTTGTTCTTCCTCTTCTTACAAGGACACAAACCCCATGATCTCATTTAAACCAAATCACCTCCCAATCACCCCAAATACTCTCATACTGGGGTTAGGGCTTCAACATATGAATTTTTTAAGGATTTAAATATTCATTCTTAATACCTGGGAACAAATTTTTCAATAAAATTGTGAACAGCAACAAAAAGGGAGGAAGAAGGGGAAGGCATGAACAAAGAAAAAAAGGTAGTAAAGAAAAAGGATAAAATATCTGCTCTCCTTAGAAGCTTAGTCTCCCATTTCATGGATCTATAAATTCTCTCTTTTGTTTCACCTACTTTAAATTGAGATTCTCTTATTTGCAAATGGTTAATTCACCATTCCATTAAAAGTGTTATAAAGATTACCCCAGTGTATGGAATTACATAAGTAAAGAATTAGGGATGCAGTTCTAATGGATATGTTTCCAATTCAGTTGTTTAACTATTGATGGTATTTACATCCAGAGATACCCTTTCATCAAGTATCATAAACTCCAGTTGTTCTTCCTTGGATAAACTTGAGAAAGACATCATATTAGGAATTCTCAGGAGAAAACTGAGGAAAATTCAAAGTGGAATAAAAAAATACTAAAACTTGGGCCTCCCCGGTGGCGCAGCGGTTGAGCGCTAGGTTGCGAAGCTGCCCGCAGACTCTGCGGCGCCGGTTCGATCCCCGGCTGCTCCCCGGCCACCAGAGGAGGGTCCCACATGGCACGCAGACCTCTCCTGCCGCCCGCTGCTCCCCTCAGCAGTGTACTTCGGTCCTTCTGCCTCCTCTGCTCCCCGCTCTGGCTCTGGTGAATTCTCTCACCCTCCCGTGCTTCTGACTGTACCCAGTGCATGTATAAACAAAACAAACAAACAAACAAATAAATAAATAAACATGCCTCTATAAAAAAAAAAATACTAAAACTTAAGTCATGGAATAAAAACATGGATCAGCTTAGGAGATGCTAATTAAAGATGAAAGTAATAAAAATGTGGAAATATGTAAACTTTTAGGAAAAAGTCTTCATTATCTAGCAAGTAAATTTTACTTTCCATTTCAATATAACCAGACACTTTCCCCTATATTTTTATATCTTTTTCAGGTTACTGTCCTACTCTGCTTCATGAAGAGGATATTATTAATAATTTGTGGGTACATTCTACATGTGTCATCGCAAAGTTTGGAATTTGATTAATGTGCTCTCCATGATCAACATCCTGCCAGCTGGCTTCTTGCTTAGGCAAAAGGAAAGTGAACTAAGAAATTGATGAATGAAGCAATGCAATTTTAAAAATGACTGCATTTATTTTGTATTAATTTTAGTTAAAAAAGGGAAAGAAAATTGGAAGTGTTAGAATGTTTTGGAAAAAACAAGCAATAGATGAAATAAAATTTCAAACAAAAATTAAAACATATAATCTAAGTTGACAGAAGCAATTACAGACAAAATTTAAAGGCTAGTCCTAGTTTAGAGAACACTTAGTATATGCTGATTTTTCAAATCGCTACATTTTCCTGATCCTGTAAAAATGACAGGATGTCCTCCTTGCTTATCTTGTTATGGAGATGAAGTTAACTACACTGTGGTAGCAAATAAATCACAATGTGCTCCTTATTCCCCAGGGATGAAGTAAGAAATGATTGACTTGAATAGAGAAAGGGGAATTCAAGTCAGAGGAAAATGATGGGGCCTGTTTGCCATCCCTAATTCCGAGTCTTAAAATTGTAGATTTCTTGTCTTAACATCAGAGAGCTTGGATGGTGACGTGAGAAAAGGAAGGGTTGTTTCCTCACCCCACCAGTCTGCAGATCCCTGCTCTTTTCTCTCTTAGTTATGTAAGCTTTACAAATTCTTTAACCTCTCAGAATCTCTATTACCTGTCTATGAAAACAAGGATAACAATATTTTTCTCCAAGTTATGCATATGTAAACAGGCGTGAAATGCTTCATGATGCTTAAGATGCAAGATAACTATTTAGTAAATGGAATCTACCTTTGAGCTCCATTCCCCATTACTTCTGGGAACACTTGTGCTATATGATTCTCACAGTGTTATATTCTATTACCTCTGTGAAAGTAAGCTGAAAAATTGCTTAAGCAGGTCTCTCTGTACCTGCTGGTGGTAGGTTGGGTTATTGTTTCAGCCCTAAAGGAAAGTGGGAGGTGAGAAGCTATAAGACACAAAAAAAGAAAAGCACCTTCATTTTTACCCAATTCTAATGTCCACAAGATAAAAAGGGTCATTTGTTTAGCCTGGAGACCATCCTATATGGCTCATCCCCATCTCTAGGTCTCTTAATGGAGGAAGTCACCTGTAGGCTCTCAGGACCCTCTCCCCACATTGAAGTTGCCCTGCCTGGTCTGGAACCTCAGCTACAGGGCCACCCCTGGAGGTACAGGCAGAGAACAGCTGCAGCCAGAGGGGCCATGTACCCCCAAGCACACAAGCAGAGCAGCACTAGCTAGTCTTGCATTGGCTGCCCCTCTGGCTCCATCTTGCACCCTAGCCTGTGCTGATGGACTTGGGGGCTTCAGTAGGCCTTGGTTTCAATACTAGTTCCAAATGAAAGACTAGGAAGACAGCGCTTAGATAAAATCCATAAAAGTTATACAATATCACCATGGATTTACATGTATTTTTAAGCATATTAGAACATTTTTTGCTTTTTTGCAGTATATTAGAATATTTTATTTTCAAATATTTTGTACTTTGTCTTTTTAATTTTGTTATTACTTGTTCACATTTCATGGTGACATTTTTGAATATGCTTTCCTTTTCATTCTTCCCCCTTTTACAGAAAAAAACTGCCTTATGGCCAATCGGTGATGCAGCAAAAACCGTTGTGGGAAAACTGCTAATAGTGAGCTGCTTGAAGAAAACTCCCTAGAACTGGTAAGAGGGTTGGGGCAAAAACCTGGGAGGACATGAAAGAGCATAGTTTAGAGCACCTGCTCTGAGTAGGTTGAAGGACTGGGGAATTAAGCCTGTCCAAAAGAGAGCTAGAGAGCTGCTGTGCACTCTTTCCCCAGCTCGTGTACTGAGGCTGCATGCCTTTCAGGGTTACCCCTCTGCACCCCCTCAAGCCAACTACCTGCCAGAATTTCTGCTTTCAGAAAATTATCTGTAAAATCCTCAAGTTGTGTTGCTATTTGGAAAGTAAATTGCTGAGTAGAATAATTGCCATGATGGATTTGCTAACCAGGGAGAAATTAGCATCAAGGTTTTATTTAAGAGAGTGTTGAGTGAAAAAAGTCTGCCAAAATCGCCATGAAATGCAATCTATGCTGCTGGGTGATTCTGAAGACTGCCAATTGTTACTTTTCCCTTGAGGTGTCTGACAAGTTAAAATATCCTTGGTTTGCTGCAAGTTAATAATGTACATTTGTTCGATGTTGAATCTCTAAATAATGAAAGATAATTTCAGCTATGAGAAAAGGCAAAGAGATGGAAGCAAACTTGTATCAGTGGAATAGAAAGGAGGTAGAGACTAGTGTATTGGAGGTCAGGAACACTAAAGGCATGCTTTTCCAATAACTTTTTCTTTTCCCTCCAATACCTGATAAAGGTTTTGAACTTTGAATTTCTAAAATGACAATTAGTTTCCAAGTATTACCTGAGACTTCTTAAGGACAGGTAGGGGCTGAATAGGATTGAGAAAGGTGGGCAATCATCAGTGATGATGTCTTAGAAAAAAGGATTTTTAAAATAAAATATGATCCTTTTATAACCCTTAAAGGGTAAAATAGGTAAAGTAAAGCAACCAGATAGATTAAAGGTGTCTTTAATCAATCAATCAGACATTCATTCATCAAACATACTGAATTACACATCAGATACCTTTGTAGGCATTGGAAATACAATTAATAGCAGAGCAAGACCGTGTCCTAAACATCATGTAGTAAGCTCCATTTTAATAATTGATTTGTGTTTGCAGTTTTCCTAAATTTGGGTCTGTATTTCAGACTTCCATTAAGTGAATTTAAGAAAAATAATTCAGCTTTTATTAGAAAAATCTGGACAGAAACAGAAGTATCTGTAAAGTATTCTGAGAGAACCAAGAAAGGAGGGATTGTATAAACAGATGGAATGAGTAGAACATTCTGCACAAAGACACAGGGGACTGGTATGTCAGTGAGAAACGTTAAGCAGTCATTTTGGCTGGCAAAGGATGGGAGGTGGAGAACCATGTGTGATATGGCTGCAAAGAAAAGACTTGGAGTTAAAGTAAACTATAAATAAACAGTATATAATCTCTACTTTGGGGAAAGGTCAAAAGCAATGACTTTGCTGCCGGTGGGAGGGGAATTTCTGTTAAAAGCACATCTTAAGACATTACAGAAACTTACTTCCAAATTCATATTTATCCACCCACTTTCAGTTTTCAGTGGCTGCTAGCTGGCTGTGAAATAGGTTTTGGCAGGAATGAAAGAGTTATGATTATAGAAATTCATCACTATAATAGAATAAAGGAATTGCTTATGATCACAAGGATACATGTATAAATATATATGTATTTTTCAGTACAACATGTTACTTTTATACTACTGTCTTATATTTAAAAAAAAAAAAAGCTTGCAGTAGAGCTCAGGATAAAGTACAGATTATAAAGGGGGATTAATGGGAAGGGCATGCTGGAGTTGCCTAGCAGTCTCACTTTTGATATTCTGTTGGTTGTTGGTGACTCAACTGCTGATATCCCCTGCATTTCCCTAGTGTCAGAGACTGGTTGATCTTCTGGGTTTTTCTGAATTACTTACTCACTTTTCTTCTGCTCCTGCTTACCTCCGATATGCGAGGTTGAGGCACTGCTCTTCTAAGTGCTAAAAATACATTTATTTAATTAGTTTGTGTCTTGACTAATTTTTGCCTCATATGTGTATGACTCTCACTCCAAAAATGAATGAAATTTTAAACCAACATGGTATTAACTTTGAACCTCTAGGCATACTATTAGGGAGTGGAAATTAAATGTCAGTCCCATCTTAGCATCTCTCCTCAAGGGTCCTTCCCTGCTACTTGCTTGTCACATTTGGGGGAATGATAACCATTCCCTATTGAAAGCCCAAGATCTCCCAAGGAGGGGCTACACGGTTCCTCAGACCTTCTAGAGTTCTCTCTCTTCACTTTGCCTTCCTCATCCCTGAAAACAGGGAGACTCACTTTCCTTTCTTTTTTGCTTCCATCACAGATACTTATTTCTCCCTCCTAGTACATAGCACATGTTGACAAATGAATTTAGACTTTTGAAAACAAGAAATGAAAGGACCTGAAAGGCCATTTTTTTCCCTTTCTGTCATAGACCTTCTCCAGACAGAAAGTACGGGGACCTTGCTGGTTTGTGGTGAGTCCCATTCCCTTGATCCCCCAAGACAACAGAGACAGCAAATGGTGGGGCAACATGAAGTTATGAACACTTGCTCCATTTCCTGGCAACTGTTGACTGGGTAAAAAAAAAATGGTACCTCCATGCCACATGAATGATGTTACCACCCAAGAAAAGGAATGGAGCTGACACATACTACAACATGGATGAGCCTTGAAAGCATTATGCTGAGTGGTAAAAGTCAGTCACAACAGATCTTACATTGTATATTACATTTAAATGAAATGTATATTATATTAAATGTATATTATATTAAATTACATTTAAATGTGTATTATATTACATTTAAATGAAATGTCCAAAGTAGTCCAAGCTATAGAGTAATGGTTGCCTAGGGCTGAGGGGTGTGGGAGGGATTGCTAACAGGTAAGAGGTTTCATTGGGAGATGTGGAAAAGTTTCTAAAATGGATTATGGTAGTAATTGCACAGCCCTTTGAATATACTAAAAATCATTGAAATATATACTTTCGATATGTGAACTGTATCTCAATAAAGCTATTACAAAATAAATAAAAGGCATTAGGCCATATCCTCTGACTCCAATGCACTGCCATCAAGAAGTTAATGTTATCTTTTGTCACATTTTTCATTAATGAAAACTTCATCTCAGCAAATCACTTTTCTAGGATTCAAAGCAATTTTTATTTATTTATTTATTTTTGAGAAGTCTATTAGAACAATCGGGCCACTAGCTTTCTCTCTAGGATCTTGAAAGAAGGGAGTGAATAATTTACAATAAAGCACTAATGCTGGAACTTAGGACCATATAAATTTTAGCATTACAGAAAATTAGATTTGAAGCTATCAGAAAGAATAGGTCATTCATTCACTTCATGTTTCAGATGGCAGAAGCAAGACCCAGATAGCACAAAACAAACACAATCATATTTATTTATTTTTTAAAAAAGACTTATTTATTTATACAAGCATTTATTTATACAAGACTTATTTATTTATTTATACAAGCATTTATTTATTTATACAAGTATAGTCAGAAGTGTGGGAGGGTGAGAGAATTCACCAGAGCCAGAGTGGGAAACAGAACAGGCAGACTGACGAAATACACTGCTGAGGGGAGCAGTGGGCGGCTGTTGAGGGGAGCGGTGGGCGGCAGGAGAGGTCTGCGTGCCATGTGGGACTCTTGCCCGTGGCCAGGGATCAAACCAGCACTGCCGAGGCTGCGGGCAGCTTCTCAACCCAGCACTCAACTACTGTGCCACCAGGGGAGGCCC
This sequence comes from Talpa europaea, assembly GCF_964194135.1. NCBI lineage: Eukaryota > Metazoa > Chordata > Mammalia > Eulipotyphla > Talpidae > Talpa > Talpa europaea. The sequence continues at coordinate 52,349,549 of NC_140077.1, forward strand.
CACAATCATATTCTAAAGTGGAACTAGGAACCGTAGAACTTACTCTGAATGCTGGAGTCAACTTTACTTCACTAAAGTTGTGTTACTTTATTAATATCGAGATCTTGAATCTATAAAAAATTGCAGTTGGAAGAGATCCTATAAATAATACAGTTCCTTGGCTTTGTAATATGTTCAGTAGGAACTAGAACTGAAGAGCAGCGGTCTCAGGCAGCCATGGGAAGGAACTGAGGGGATTATCAATTGGGTAGCCTGTTTCCCACTTCTTCAATCAGAGCAGCCTAATATTATCTGATGTATACATTGGATTTCAGCAAGATTTTGTTTGAAGAATTCAGCAGCTAACAAATCTTTAGTTTCTACAGGAAATGGAAACAAGATCCAGGGAAACAACTCAAGTCCACGTATCAATTTAGTGACATAGAAGGATCTGGAATCATAGACTTTTAAGGATGGACGGGTGCTTAGTGTCACTTAATTGGCCATTTGAAGCTTGATTTCTCAGGAATCTACGACTCTGCTCAGTGAAGGTAAAAGGTATAACAGTTGAGCATGTGGATTCCAGAGTCAAATGGTCTGTGCTTAAACCCTGCCCTGCCACATACCAGTTGTCTCTCCCAACCTTGACTACCTTGCATGTAAAATGGGGTTAATGACAGTACCTACCCCAGAGGATTAAATGAGACAGTCAATATGGTACTTAATTGAGATCCAGTAAATAGTAGCCATAAATAGTTATATAGTGTCAGGCCAGATCCTCCTTGGACTTGGCATCCATAAGTTCACTGGATAAGAGGCAGCACCCCTGTGAAGTTTTTGGATTCCCAGTCTGTCTTTACTGAAAATCAAAGTTGATTTCACATGGCTCATCTCTTTTATCCTGTGCTGTAGCTGCAGCATTTGACCCAATTCTAATATTTTTCATTTATTTCAGTTCAATTTCACCTACCTTTCTGGGTCACTTATCTTAGACTTTTGTGTTACTTTCTAATCCAAATGAAAAAACCATGGCAAAGACCGTCTGATAAGTTGGTTTCTTTAGGAATCCACATCCAGTCTGCTGGACTATGCATAAGGATGCTGTTTGATAGCACTAAATAACCCCTTTTTGTCCATGCTTCAAGTTGTTACTTGCTCCTTATTTTTATTTTCATTTCTCATCTGCTTTTACCCTCCCATAAATGCCCACTTCAAGTATTTTTATTTTCTTGCTTTATTCTAATCCCTCCCCAAGTATGTAGCCCCCTCAGTATAGATCCCTTCTAAGTTTGACTGCCTTTAAGCTTAATACCTGTGAACATCCCTAGTAAGATATAAACACCCTCGGGCCCCAATGGAGGCTACAGAACTATTCACTTAATTAAATAGGTGTTTACTTAACTCTCCATGCAGGAATTTTTAATATCAAAAATTAAGCCATTAGCTACTAAAGTATGTTCTGAGCTTTGAGCACCCTTTTGTGCTAATATTTTAAAAAGTCTTGATTTATTAGATAGTACATATACCTTTGTAAAAGTAGAAAACCATTCATTCCAACCAGAAAAATGCATGACCAGAGTTGTAGTACAAATTCCATATGCTCGTTGGATTTGCATTGTATTTTATGTACACACAAATATTCACACATGGTTCAGTTGAGGTTTTAAAAATAAAAATGCAGATGAACCAATCTTCATCCTCTCTGGTAATGATTTCCTTCTGGTCAGTTCTCTTTTCTACTGAATGGCAATACATTGCTTTTTAAAAGGACACTAATTTATTTCCTTAGCATACTGATTATTGACTTTTTTAGCATTACAGAAAATCAGATTTTAAGCTATCAGAAAGAACAGGTCATTCATTCACCTCCATTTTCAGATGGCAAAAGTCACTCCCTAAGAACATAAAATTAAGCCAAGATCACACAGCATTAAGCACAAGGGCTTGAACCATTTTAGCTGACCCCCATGTCTTATCCACCTGGAAAGCTGTTTAAAAACAACAAACAAACAGACTACCCAGGCAAACTTAACACATTCTTAGTTGGAGCAGGTCTGGAGTGGGGTTACAGAATCTGTATTTTAGAATAGCTCCCCAGACAACTGTGATCTACTCTCTCTCATGTTTAGGAACAACAATTCAGGAATGCTATATAGAGCAGAACTCAGTCCACTTATTGGTTACAAACTTAAAGTCATGGATTATATAAAACTTCTCTATCTCAATTTTCATGAAGAAAGAAAAGGTATGGTGTGGGGTAAATGGAAGTTACCAGGATTTTTCTGCCCTCCTGCCATTGCATCTATGATCAACACCCATGGTCATACACACAGACATGATGGCAGCACCTGGAGTGTGGTTTGGCACCTGCGTAAGTGGGCACAACTGAGCCGAGAGACTGAGCATATTAAGGCAGCAGCAGAGGATGGGAGGTGGCAGAAGACTATGGTACGGTACAGTGAAGAACGATGGAGAGGGTCAGAGAATAGCTAAGAGAGAAAAGAGCATATAGGGATTTGCAGAGTGGCCCAGATTGCTGTCTCCCTGCTATCTTGTTTCCCCCAATCTGTGGGGATGATGCCAAGGGCTCCAAGTTTCTCATTCAAGCTGCCTGAACCAATGATGAACCTACCCATTTGGGATGGTTGCAGAACATATTGTTTATGTTGCTTCACTCAAATTCAGTCCAGCTCCCCAAATCAAAAGATCAAGAAAAATGCTTGAGTAGTGTCAATGCAAAATAATAAATGAAAACCCAAGAAGGTACAGACTAAGAATTTTGACTGGACTTATCCAAGAACCCAGCAGAGAAAATTGCACAGTAGGCTTGTAAAATATTGCTTTCATATGCAGTGAGTGCTGTACACACAAGTGTCTGTGGTCTAGTAACACAGTCAATACCTTAACAATTTTCCCTGCTTTTTATGCCATGAATTATAGCTGCTGATTTACCCACTCCATCCCCTACCTTCAGTTTTCCTTTATGTTGTAGATTCTATCCATGAAATGAGTCCCAAGTACAGTAAGTACTTTGTCATTGTCTGATATTAAGTCTTAATGACAGGTCTTGTTCAGACCACATTTATCCAGAATACAGCTTAAAATACTATAAATCATGTTATAAATGCTGGGTGGCATTATGTTTCATAGTCATCTAATTTCTGACCAGGGCCAAATATTATCAATTACCATCATTGCAAATTATCGCCATCAATCTTGCATGGTATCTCAAAACATATAGGAAAAAAAAAAGTGTCAAGGCTGGGTGGGACAGGGCACTGTTTCTGGGTTCTTACCCATGTGCTCACAATTGCAAGATACCACACAGATTCACAGTGCAACAACAATGGGGCTTATTAACAAAGGGAAGATTAGGAAAAGGAAAGCATGTCTAAGGCCACAAATGGCCAGCTGTCCTACCCCAGATGATGTTTACACGTCCAATAGTCCCGAACAAAGGTTGCTCATGCAAGATACCACTGTACTTTCAATTAGACACTGAAGCTGGTGGCACACCAGTAAGCAATACCAGGATTCAACTCATGGTGGCAGCTGGAAGTGATCACAGCTGGGGTTGTTGAGGTGACACCATAGCAGCCAACAACAGCAGTTCCAAAGACTGGATGGACAGCACTGAATGTTGGACCAGACAGTGCCAGACACAACACCATTATGTGGTGCCAGAGGACCAGTAGCAGTGGGCAGCTCTCAGAGGAGACTGGACATAGGTCAGGAGATGGTGCTAGAGACACCAGTGTTAGCAATCACATTAGAGCTGCTATTGTGCCAATGACAACTCTTGGGTGCTGGGAATAAGCCAATAGCAAACAGCACTTCTAGGGACAGTGAGTGAGCACGGGCCAATGGTACTCTCTAAAGGTGACGTTAGAGGGTAGACTGGAGGCAGGTGAAATAGTCAGGTTTCTGTGATGGTCTCTGCAAAGGTCTCAGTCTGTAGTGGTCTTTGTCCCAATGAGTCTTTTGCAAAGGCCTTTCCAGGAGTCCCAAGGAGTCTGTTCTGAAGCCGTCTAATGAATGGCTCAAGCTGGCTACTACTCTATCTTATATCCTCTTTGGTATTCCTGCCTTTCACACATCCCTGTCTGATACTGTTGGAAGCTGGGGCTGGCTCACAGGCCTTGTGTTGGGGCCACCTATCAAATCTGGTCACACTCCACATTAGCAACAGCTGCAGGGGAAAGGAGAGGCTGTACAGAAATAGGAAGTTGTTTCTTAAAATGGGTGGCCCTTAAAACATCCAACCATATTCATTAGAGTCATTTAAAAGAGAAATGGAGATGCATGTGAGTAAATTTAGGAATTATCTTAGTTCATTTAAGCTGCTAAAACAAATTATATAGACTGACATAAAAATTAGAATTATATTGCTCATAGTTCTGGAAGGCTGGAAGTCTGAGATCAGGATATCAACAAGATCAGGCAAGTGATCTTTTTTTTGGGTGGCAGACTTTTTATTGCATCTTCACATGCATGAAAATATGAGAACTCTGGAGACTCTTATAAGGTCACTAATCCCATTCATGAGGGTTTTGCCCTCATGACTTAATGGTCTACCAAAAACCCTGCCTCCAAATATCATCACATTGGAGATTAAGTTTCAACAAATGATTCTCGGGGGAACACAGCTATTCAGTCTATAGCAGAATTTTTTTTTTTAAAGTATTCACTATTTTAAACCCAAAATAGTGAGTGGATAGGGGGGAAACCTTCTGTACCTTTACAATTTTGCCTCTTTAATGTAATTACTATTAACAGATAATTTGCAGCAGAAGAGTGAATACAGGTCACAATGAAATTCTGTAAGTTTAATGAAACTTTCATTCATTATTGAAAAACTATATTTTTATCCCTTTATTATTAAAGCTAAAAGTTAGAAAAATAGAGCAACTACTTTACAATACAAGAAATGATTTTATAATACAATAATTTTATAATAAAAGAAAGGAAACTAAGACCCTGAGAAATTAAGTGTCTCACTAAAGGAGAATGAATTTCTTATTTTCTAACTCATAATCCAGCATTTGTTTCTTCCTACTACTTATATGTCTGTATGAAAAAGTAAGGGAACTTTGAAATTCTCTCAAATGTTTGTTTACAAGACAGAAAATTTTTTGACAGCACTTGCAAGGTATTTATTTTTCTGATTTTATTTTTTAAGTAACATTGCATTTACTTATTTTGTAATTGGGTCAGCTCATGTTTAGAATAAGCAGATATTTTGCAATCTTTGACATTTGCAATATTTTTACTAATTAGCTTTGAAGGTAACACTGGTTTGGTTTCACTATTTTCTCTTCATGTAAGTAATAAAATGAAAGATTATAAATAATTAAAATGTATAGATTGAACACCTTTAGTAGAAATGTGTTCAAAAGTGACCATATATATATGGGTTTATTCTCTGGGCTTTCAATTCTGTTCCATTGATCTGTGTAATACCACACTGCTTACATTACTACAGCTATGTAATATAGTTTAAAATCAGGAATCATGATGCCTCCAGTTTTGTGTTTCCTCAAGATTGCTTTTGCCATTAGGCATCTTTTGTGGTTACATACAAATTTTAGGATTGTTCAATTTGTGTGAAAAATGTCACTGGAATTTTGCTAGCAATTGCATTGAATCTAGATTATTTTAAATAATATGGACACTTTAACAATATTAATTGTTCAATTGATGAACATGAACTATATTTCCATTTATTTGTATCTTTTTCAATTTCATCAGTGTCTCGTAATTTTCAGTGTAGAGGTAATTTCACCTCGTTGGCTAAATTTATTACTATATATTTTATTCTTTTTGATGCTATTGTAAATAGGATTGTTTTCTTAATTTTTCTTTTTGATAATTCAATGTTAATGCATGGAAACACACTGATTTTTGTATATTGATTTTGTATCCTGCACTTTACTGAATTCATTTATTAGTTCAAGCAGGTTTTGGGTGAGTCTTCAGTTTTTTTTTTTTTTACATAATGTCATGTCATTTGCAAATAGAAAAAAATACTACCGCCTTTCTGACTTTGACAGATTTTATTTCTTTTTCTTGCCTGGTTGTTCTTATTTGGACTTAGAGTAATGAGAGTGAGCATGCTTGTCTTTTCCTGATTTTATAGAAAATGATTTCAGCTTTTCATCATTGAATATGATAGTAGCTCTGGCTTTGTCATTTATGACTTCAGTGTGTTGCCTCTATACATAATTTGTCGAGAATTTTTATCACAAAGGGGGTACAATTTTGTCAAATGCTTTTTCTGAATCTGCTGAGATGATGCATAATTGTATCCTTCATTTTGTTAAAGTGGTATGTCATATTGATTGATTTGTGGGTATGGAACTATCATTGCATTCTTGGAATGAATTCCACTTGCTCATGTTGTTTGATCCTTTAACACTGTTCAATTCATTTTAGTAATATTTTGTTGAGGATTTTTGCATTTATTTTAATCAGGGATATTAGTATAGCATTTTCTTGACTGCTATTGGTATTAGTGTAAGGCTGGCCTTTTAAAATGAGTTTCAAAGTATTCCCTCCTCTTCTCTTTTTTTTTGCAAGTGTTTGAGAAACATTGTTGTTAATTCTTCTTTAAATGTTTGGTAGAGTTTACAAGTAAAGCCATTTGGTTCTATATTTTTATTTGTTGGAAAGTTTTTGATTACCAATTCAATCTCTGATGCTTATTGATCTGTTCAGATTTGTATTTCTTCATAATTCTGTCTTGGTAGATTGCATATTTCTCAGAATTTATCCATTTCTTCTATATTCAGTTTATTGCATTATAATTGTTTATAGTAGTCTTAATATCTTTTGTGTTTCTGAGGTTTCAGTTGTAATATACCATTTTATTTATTTGAATTTGTCTTTTTTCTTCCTGCATCTAGCTAAAGGTTTTTCAATTTTGTTTATCTTTTTAAAAAATCAATTCATATTTTCATTGATTGTTGCTATTGTCTTTGTAGTCCTCATTTCTTTTATGGTATTTCCACTGTGAAATTTGTCTTTTCCTCCTTCTACTAACTTTGGTTGGTTTTTGATATTTAGTTCCTTGAGGTATATAGTTAGATTATTTTTTGAGATATTTATATTTTTTCTTTCAAGGAATTTGGTTGGCTTTAAACCCATAGGATCACACTTATGTATCTGAGGGACTTGTCTTCATCTATACCAATTAAAATAATATGTGAACCAAGAAGCCTCATTTCACATTCTTTGTATAGACCTGAGAAATAATACCAATTCTTTACACAGCATAGCCTCAGGAATCTCACAGCCATGTTGTATTTTCAATCAGCAGCTTCCTAGCATGCCCTCCGTACCTGGGATATATTGTCAGCTGTCATTTCTGTCATCACATCGTCAATGTTTTTAGTTATGTTGAGTAAGTGAGCCCTGTGCTGTAATTCAATAATTTGTCAGTTACTTTCTTCTGTGTGACAATTATTGGGGGATAGCTGTGGCAAGAGCTCATTAAGGACTGCTTTCCTTTTGCTATAATCTTATAGTTCTCATTCTTTAGGGAGAAACTGGAGTTATGAGTTCCCTCCTGATTATCTAGAGTGTGCCAAGGGTGGGAATTAGGATGAGAGTGTTTCTCAGCCTTTCTCGCCCATTTTCATATGGATATTTTCTCATTCACCCAATATGTAGTTGACACTTGGCTATTTTCTGAATTTCTTTCAGAAGGAATTGCTCTTTGTATAGTTTTGTATTTGGTGTGTCCAAGGAATGGAGGAAACTCAGGAGCCTCCTATTTCACCATCTGAGTTGACAAAATGTTTTTTTGTGTGTCTATCTAAAATTTCCTTCTATATGGTATAAGCTTTCCTTCTCATTTCTGGGAGAAATGGTCTTAGTACAGAATTCTGCGTTTAAAAATGTTGCCATTCAATCTTTTAGTATCTACTATAATTTAAGATGCCTATAATTTAAACCTTAGACATATACTTCTAGTTCATACTTAGAAACCAGAAAACACTAACATGATTGCTCACTACAACTTTGTTCAGAGTAGCTAAACATGATAAACAATAGAAATATTAATAGAGTACATGAAAGAAATCAGTTATTTCTGGATGTACTGATACAAAAATAATCTCAAGGTTATTGTTGTGTGAAAACAGCAACTATAAAACTACATAATAGTTATAAAACAGTATATACTCTAAAAAAACCAGTCATGTATATTTTGTAAGTCTATAGTAAAAGATTTAGAAGGATAAATGCCACACTGATAAAATGGACTATCTTTGTTAGTGACTTTGGTAGCAGCTGGTGGTTAGTTAGAACTTGAGTCCTTTCTGTATTATTTTAATTTTGATTATAAATATGATGGCAGACAGTTCTAAGATGTTTCTGAGGTCCCTGTCCCTATGTTGCATAATTTCTGGGACTATGAATTTGATGGATTTTATTCCTATGATTGGGTTATGTTCTGTGTCATGGTTGACTAAGAAAGGAAGATTTTTCCAGGTGGGTGTGATCTAGTCACATGAGCCCTTTAAATTTGTGTTTAGAGGTTAGAAGCAGAAAAAACAAGAGATTCAATGACAGATGGGTCATTGATATTAGACACTGTATTGTTGATGGAGCTCACATGTCAAGGATTAGAGGCATTCTTCAAAATCTGAGAATAGCTGCAGGCTAACATTCAGCAAGAAAATAAGAGCCATAGTGTAACAATTGCAAGGACCCAAATTTTGTTCCAAACATATAAAGTTGGAAGAAGAACTTGAGCTCTAGATGAGATAAGCAACCGCTCACACCTCGATGTTAGCCTTATGATACCCTGAGCATCGAAATGTGTGTTTTATTACTTGGACATTGTACTTCTCATTAATTCTCAGACACTAGCAGATCCTAGTCATGCTGTAATCAGATTGCAGAAATAAGTAAATGGATACTATTTTGAGTCACTTAATTGGTAGTCATTTGCTTCACAGTAATAGAAAACAAATACATATTCGAGTATTAGTTGTTTAATTGAAAATTATTCACTCTTGCAATAATAAAGTTTAGTTGTTCTGAATAACTTTCTTAGTAGACTGTGAGTATTAATCACACTTGTAAGATTCTTGGGAGCTATGTGTTACTTATCATAGAAGAGAGTACAGAATTTATGTGTATGTATCAGTTTTAGGCTGTCAGAAAGACCCTCCTACCTCACTAGGGCACTGTGGGCTTACTTCTGGAGACTCAGCACCTTAGAAGCCACCTGGTAAACCCTTCTCAGATTGGTTCTAATTCATAGGTAATTATTTAGTTGGATTGAACACTGTAAGTGAGAATAGGGAACTCACTTCTTCACAATGGATCCTAGTCCATTTTAGGCAGCCCTAATTGCTGTTAAGTTCCCTCCTAGAATGTATCTTCTTGCCACATTTATTTGATGTTTTAGGTTATAACCATTTTGGAACCACTTGATCTCTCATATAAACAATGGTCCTTCTAATGCTATGACTCTCCTATGAACAATGGAGATTGTTCACATGGCCTTCTTTTATTTTTTGATGTAAAAAACCAAAACTTGGAAGAGGAACATAAGCTCTTCCTCAAACACCCAAAACCTTGTTTCTACAAAGCTCTCACTCTCATTGGAGAGTGCCACTAATTTAGAAGTTGACTGTGAATTTAAGGTTACCCTTCAGTGGAGAGTCACGTTTCCCAAGTTCAGAGAATCTGAGCAGTGGAGTTGTGATGTGATCAGACTGATGAACAATTGATGGTGATGCACTCTGTGGACAATAAGAACAAAAAGCCAAGGTTTGTCCAAAATAAGAATGAGGTGTTTCCATTCTGCTTAGCAAGTGTGCTATATCTACATGCTCACACAAAGGATTTTGTGACCACAGCTACAGCGTAGAACAGAATTAAAGTATCTTAGAAATGAAAAGAATTAGAAACTTTCATAATACAGTTATCTTCTGAATACTTGAATTCTTTTTAAAACAGCCCCAGGTTTTTCTGAAACACATCTGGTGACAGGAAACTCACTATCAGATGAAGCATACTTTCAAAGTTTTTTTCCACAGGAACATTTTATATTTATTTGAAATCTGTGTTCTCTTAACTTTTTAAAATTTATGATCCCAGTTCTATCCCCTGAGTTTAAACATAGATCTGTCTAATCCATCTTCCCTTTAGATACGTAAAGGCAACTGTCATGTCTCCTTAAACTCCTGTTCTCCAGATAAATATTTCCAATTCTTTTACATTTAATTAAAGGAGCCTAAGAGGAAATTATATTTTGTGCCTATGAGTATGTGGCTACATGTGGTCATGTTCACTTTGTCTTTTACTGAACTCATGACTAGTGAAGGACCCTGGTCCTATATGTCTGAGCTGATAATAAGACATGGCTGACTTTTCTTGGCCTGCTGCTTTGTTATTGAGTCAGGGTGCTAATAGTTTATTAACAAAAGACAGAAATAATAATCATTTTTTTCTAATTTCTATGTGGATCTGAGGATCTCTGTCACTTGACATCTAGAAACTAGAACACTAAAACTTCCAGTTTATCATGCAAAACTTACTGTGGATAATATGTAAATATAGACGTCTAAATGTATATTTAAGCACAAATGGTAGGATATTATACACACTGTTCTGCAACTTGCTTTTTCTCATTTAACTATATATCCTAGAAATCTCTTAATATCAGAACTTATAAAGTTGCTTTGTTGCTTTTCAGTGCTTGTATAGCATTCCATTGTACAGATGTATTCTAGTCATTTATGTATTTTGTTGGACATTTTGATGGACTTAACCTCTTTACTTTTTTCCTTTTATTTTGCCGTTATAAGCAGCAATGCAAACACACTTTTACATACATGTATTTTCATACAGGAACAAGGATACTTCTAGAACAGTAGTTTCAAAGTTTAATATATATTGAATCTGTAAAAACAGATTGTTGGGATCCCAGCCCCTGAGTTTCTAACTTAGTAGATATGGGGTATGAGCCAAGAAATTTACTTTCCTAATAAATGCCTATGTAAGGTTAACATGATTGGTCTGGATAATCACACTTTGAGAACACCTGTTCTATGATATCCAGAAGTGAATTGTTCCATCAAAGCCTGTAGGTTATTCATTCTTCTCTTCCCTCTCTCCTAGTGCTCAGGTTAAATATGAAGTATGTGTATAAGGGTAGTTCCAGGCAAATGAAACTCTGAATGAATCCTTCCTCTGCCCTACTCCCTGTCAAGGAAGGAAGGGAGGACAGAATAATCACAAGCATAAGCATATGGTTTGCCTCCTGCTTGCCAAAACTATAGTATATATTATCCAGGGTTTTTCATTTGCCATTTATAATGCTAGTTAAGGCACAGTTGCATGCAACCAAAATTTGTTCTTCATTTGCCATCCTGTCTGCAAATTCAGGACAAGAAAACAATGCGTGGCATTTCTGTTTATTCTAGACTTGGTGGTTCCTTGCACAACCAATGAAGTCAGATCCTTAGAAATATTTTACAATATGGACCTGTATCGGGAAAATGATAGCTTCATTGCTGTGAAAACAGGGTGTCCATCCAAATGTTCTTATTTTCCATGACCCTGTGTATTATCAGGTCCATGATATATTTCTTCTTCCTCTTTTCCTTAACCTGAATCTTCAGTGCAGGGAAAATAATTGGTTGATTGACTCTTGTGTTCCAGGCCCACCCCAGACTTTTATTTACCATCTCCATTTTATAGATGAGGAAACCAAAGCAGGGAGTAGGATAGTAAGTGGTGGGGCTGAGATTCAAAGCCAAGCACCTTCAATTGTAGAACCTATAACATTCTATCTGTTCTTTTCTATCTCCTCCCACATAGAAGTAGTATAGGTCAAAGGCAATGGTTTGATTAGGGTGGCCTAAACATAGTATATATGATGGATGAGTTTGCAACATCAATTAAATTTGGCACAACAGGGGTGAGTCCCTGGGTGTTTCTCCTCATTTCTTTTAAAGTGACTCTGAATCAGGGCTGTGATGTTATGAATTGTCATAATAACTAGAAAGAACAAAATTTCACAGCAGGAAGGACACTCTATTTTGATGTTTCTGTTCCTGTTTCTTAAAGATAGGGGGCCAAGGGGGATAGAAAGGGCAGAGGGCCTTTCCTTCGACACAGAGGTGAGGGAATAATAGATTCAGGTTACCTCTTGACACAGAGACCATGCCCTTCCTTGCACAGAGACCTCAAATCCCAGTCCAACTGCTTATTAATTTTCTTAGCCCTTACCAACCTTGTGGCTCCTCTTTTCCATAAAATGGCACCTAAAATAAATGACATCATCCCACAATGCAAGATTTTCCCAACTTGTCTGAAAAAAACATTAAAAAATTCAGATATTAGGTCCTTTCATTAGAAGATCTTGCTCAGGAGATTAACGATTATTCGTTGGAATAGGCTGAGGAAGATATTACATGAAGACCACCTGAATGGACCAGAAGCACCCCGTTGGCCCCAGAGTTATATAATCCAGAGAGAGGAGGTTTTGTCCTTTGAACTCCCTCAGGCACAGATACAATCATCACTGAGGGCCTCAAGACTCTCTAACCCCTACTCCCAGATAGATTTCCACATGCCCAAGGCTGAGCATTTCCCTGAATTTACTGCCCCAGAATCAAAACATATTTTACAACTATTTAAATAGGACTTTGGACTAGTGACAGAGTCTTTCCAGCTGGCACGTAATGGGAATTTGAGACATATGGGTCACCATGAAGCCAAAAGTGGTCTGGACTGGGATGGAGGCCCTGAACAGGACAAAGTTCTAACAAGAACTATAGGTACCTTCATTTTCATTTTCATGAAATGAAAATCGAAGACCAGTCAAAAGAAAAAAAAAAAAGAAACAAAATGTCCTACTGTTGGTTGGTATGAAGTTATAATCATAAAAATTTCTAGTATTGATAATTTACTCATTGCTGAAATTGATTTCTTTTTAAAAATTTTGAAATTAATTTATATATATTTTACATCATTGTTCATTTTTAAACAATGTTAGCTTCTTGAAAGTCTGTACTTGGGCATTAAGCACAAGAAACTCATTTTAAAATGGAATGGGAATTGTAAATAAATTATAAAGTGAAAGAGAATTGTAAATAATAAAAAAAGGAAACCATTTCTATAAATAGCATGGAAATGGATGGCCTTTCTCCCAAGGAGCAATGGGGAGAATGCTCTTGGGAATGTGGCATTTCTCCAAATTCAATTCTGTGGTTGGTTGAAACTGAATAAAAATATTACTGATATTCAATGTTCTTAATAAAATGTAAAAGCACTTGACAGACTCAAAATTAAAAGAGCTTCAAGTAGTTGCAAATATGTCATTAGCAGTCTGAAGATGAAGCAAAGCTACACAAATTCTTGACTCCCACGCTAAAGAAAGACAAAAAGTCAGAACCAATTTGGTAAGAGAGATCTGAAAGCTCAGCAGGAATTATTTCTGTTGAATATTATTCTGCCCTAAAGAAATGCAAGCCTCATTATCTTGAGAGATGACCCTCCAGACACAGAGAATTTGGCAATAGGAAGCATTTTCTGTACTCTTTATGTATCCCAAGGGACTAAAAGACATATGAGAAGACTGTGCCTCCATCTGTTCAGGTTACCATAGCAAAATACCACAGACTGAGTGGCTTGTAAACAACAGAAATTTATTTCTCACAGTTCTGGCAGCTGAAAGTCCGAGATTGGGTGAGGTCTTTGGGTTCACAAATTTCTCACTGTAACTCCATATGGCAGAAGGGACAGGAGAGCTCTCTGGTTTCTCTTTTATAAGGGCTCCACACTCACATCATAATCACTTCCCAAAGACCCCCATTTTTGGCATTAAGATTTCAAGAAATGAGTGGGGGGGGGATAAAAATTCAGAACAGAGTAGACTTCAAAGGAAGAAATAGTTTAATTTTTCTCAGAAGAAAGGTGGTACTTTTGGTGAATTTGAGATTCCTCGAAGCACAATTCTGGAATAAAATATCAAACAGGTGACTCAAGAAATAAGATGGTCACTTAGAGTTGATATGGCCTCACCAAAAGTGAAATATGCTTTATTGAACCCAGTTCCCATCTTGATAGAGTGGATTATTAGAGCAATAGATTCAGGGAGTGCTTCACTGTACTATGTCTGGATGTTAATGAGGTCACCAACAATGTCTCTTTTGCTTTTTCCTTGTAGATGGGAAAAATAAATAGACACTGTGTTATAGTTATATGAAGTTTGTTATTGTTTGACCAAGAGTTATGAACTTGGAAATAAGTCTTTGGTAATTTGCCATAGGGCTCTGCCTTCTTCCCTGCTTGAATGATCATTTTATTAATGAGTTAGCAAAATATATTCATGGCAGACCAGTCAAGTTTCAGAGGGCCAGAAAGATTTTTAAAAGAGACTGTGATGAATGGGTGTCCAAAATTTCTTAACTCTCTTAAGAGATAAACATAACTCTAACAAGATAAAATTGTAAAGAAATAAATAAAAACTCTCATGCTTGGCTTTGAAAGTTTGGTAGTAGAAATTCAGCTTAAAGGGGTAATAGAGCAGAGACTCTGAAATTCTGCCTTCTGTAGATCCTGGCTGTGCCAATTACCAGTTATTAACCTCTCAGTGTTTCAGTTTTCTTAGCTGTACAATTGGTGAGAATAAAAGTGATTCTATTTTAGGTGTACTGGGGACACTGAATGATTTAATATTTATACTGTATCTATATTACCCAGATGCAAAATAAACATTATGTGTACTAGTGCTAGTCATCATTATTGTTGTAATAAAGAAACAGATTTTAGAGTTTTAGATGAATTGATTTTCAATATGAGTTAGTGGCTTGAGAGGCCTGGCAAGGTAGCAGATGAAACTTGTCTTGCTTTATTATAATTATTTTTCAACTTAGGTACTCCAGAAAGCAGACACCTTTTTTTAAATTTTTTTTTATTTTTATATTCCCCAAACAATTGCAACCCCTTTATTTTCACCCCAATCCCTCCCCCTCTTGCCCCCCTCCCCTCATAAAGTGTCTCTGGTTCATAGTTGTTTGTTGATTATGATTTTCACTTTCTTATAGATATTCATTTTCCTGGTCCCTTATTTAAGTATTCTAGATTCCTGCTATGAGTGAGACCATCCGGTATTTTTCTTTTTCTTTCTGGCTTATTTCGCTGAGCATGATCCCTTCCAGCGCCATCCATGTTGCTGCAAATTGCATGTGTTTATCTTTTTTGAATGCTGAGTAATATTCCATGGTGTATATGTACCACATCTTCTTGATCCAGTCATCTATTTTTGGGCATTTGGGTTGATTCCAAAGCTTAGCTATTGTAAACAGTGCTGCTATAAACATAGGGGTGCAGGTGCTCTGGAGTTGATGTTTCTCTGTCCTTTGGGTAAATACCTAGGAGTGGAATTGCTGGATCATATGGAAGCTCTATGTTTAGTAGGTCCAGAAATCTCCACACAGCTCTCCATAGTGGTTGGACCAGTTTGCATTCCCACCAACAGTGCAGGAGAGTTCCTTTTTCTCCACACCCTCGCCAACATTTGTTGTTGCTAGTTTTTTTAATATGTGCCATTCTCACTGGTGTAAGATGGTATCTCATGGTAGTTTTGATTTGCATTTCCCTGATTACGAGTGATGGTGAGCATTTTTTCATATGCCTGTTGGCCATTTGCATTTCCTCTTCAGAGAAGTTTCTTTTTAGCTCTTCTGCCCATTTTTTGACTGGATTATTTTCTTTGTTGTTGTTGAGTCTCATCAGCTCTTTGCAGATTTTTGTGATCAGTCCTTTATCATTAGTGTTGTGTGCAAAAATGTTCTCCCAGTTGGTGGGGTTTCTTTCAGTTTTTGTTATTGTCTCTTTTGCTGTGCAGAAGCTCTTTAATTTGATGTAGTCCCAGCTGTTTATCTTTGCCTTCACTATCACTGCTTTGGGTGATGTGTCTGTAAAGATGTCTTTGATGTGCATATCCCGTAGTGTTTCGCCTATATTTCCTTCTATGTATTTTATGGTTTCAGGTTTTATGTCTAGTTCTTTAATCCATTTTGAGTTGATTTTTGTGTATGGTGTGAGGTAGTAGTTAAGCTTCATTCTTTTGCATGTAGCGACCCAGTTTTCCCAGCACCATTTATTGAACAAACTCAGAAAGCAGACACTTTTGCACTGCTATTTTTTAGGGAATTGGGAATGATGGTAATTAGGAGTAAGGCTGGGCAGGAAAGAAAGCTACTGTAAGGAACTAACAGTTTAATGTCGTGACTTGATCGGATAGGCTACATTGATAACAGCATCTCAGACTGGGCCATCTCAGGTGAGGAAGTGGGAGAATTTAAATGTCAGTTGATCAAAGGCTTGCCCTGTGAGCATTAAAAGAGTGGACACCTAGCTGGTCTGCTCCTTCTCCAAGACTCAGCATCATAGCAGGTCATGGGGAGGGAGCAAGAGAAGCACTCTGGCACATGAGAAGTAAGGTGCTGTCACATTGCTCCTGCAAGAACTTGGTCAGAGCCCAAAGATGATTAGAGCCAGTGGCGAGAGACTACCGGATGGGAAGCCAAGACTTCCAGAAGAGGTCCATCAGTGGTATCAGATGCAGCTTTAAAGTCTGAAATAAGTGAAGTGGGATTCCCTTTCCAATAGGAGTTGGTTAATTCACACCTGAAGAACCATGTCAGTGGGTGAGGAGTCATCATAAAAGAGTGAAAAAAGAAACCGGAATATGTCCAAGCCATGGAAACAGGAATTAAAATTTATGTACCCAAACAATGGACTTTAATCTGAAATAAAAATTTTTCTGGACCCAATGGGAACATGTTAAATCAATGTAATAAAAAATTGCAAACAACCCATTTGTACCCTGGGGAGGTAATGAACTCCCCCAGCTGGTTGGGGAAGTTGTATAGAATATTTAAGCATTGTATGGTAGATGAATCAGATGAGCTCCAGAGTCCATTGCAACCCTCTATAAACAAGCCATCAGGAATAGCAGGCAACCAAGCATCTTCTCAAAGCATTTCTGGAGTAGCAGGTTTTATATCACTTGCTTATTAACAGGAGTCTACCTATGAAAATCACAAAGACTTATATAGAACAAGATGAAGGTCAGAAAGATAACATATGGCAAATGGGAGTAGAAAAGCATGAGGCTTTTGATATAGCTTTTTAAATTAACTACATTTCATTAAATATTTGCTTGACATTGAAAATCCAAAGTATGTAACATCCATAATTTTTCATTTCATAAGGTATTCACCTTGGCTACATCTCCATATTGCTCCAGAGTAAGATTTTATTGGTCAAGCAATAATACTTTAATTTTTTTGCTGTAGCTTAGGACATGAAGCAATTGGAAATGTATACCTACTTAGTTTTAAATTCAGAAAGTCAGGACCATATGTCTTGAATGTTATAGACTACTAGCTCTATACATAGCACTAAAGGATAGCTCACATAATTGGTGTTTTCTCTCATTCTTCTCTGCCTGAGTTCAAAAAGGTGGGAAATGCTGTGCTGAGGAAAGGTGGTATTCAGTTGCAGAATCTCTGGGTCTGAAGAAATTTTACAATTACAAAATGTAGCTGCATGATTTCCCTTAGCAAAGTCACCCCAAAGTGATTGTCCTTTTTCTGCTTGAATACTTTTCAGCAACAGGAAACTCAACTATCTCATACATTAGGAATTCTATAAGAGGACAGCTCACCTCAGAAAGTTATGGTGGTGAAATGTAACTAGGAAAAATTAGCACCAAGAGGTAAGTTACAGTTTTTTAAAAGAAATAATCAGAAGTACTTCATGATGAGATCAGTTAACTGTGGGATGTGCATTGCCAAAAGGTTAAGGGTTATTAAGGCTTTCTGTACTTATGGATACTCTAGGAAGTAAAATAGAAAACAGTTTCACAAAGTGTTTGTGAATAAATGTCAATTTTCTAAAATCTCAGTCCATCATAGATCAACACACAATCCTCTTCCTGCTCACAGCTTGCTCAACTCATGTGTTTAATGACATCCAAAAATGGTCTGTGTATCATTCAGTGAGATGTGGATGTATATCATTCAGTGGCTGTCCCAGCAATGCCAAATTATTATAAAAGTTACCTACACACTTCAATATTTTATCTTTTCATAGGTTGAAAACACATAATTTGTATATTGGCTCATTCTTAAATCTTACTTTGAGTGGAACTGAAGTAAGATACACAGTACGGAGATACAGACATTACTTAGGTCTGTGGGAAAACAAGAGCTTTATATTTTGTAGAATCCATATTAAATTAGTTTCCATTAAATTATTCCTTCCAACTTTTAATTGCCATTTGTGTTGACCCAACATGTCGTTTTTTAATCAACAATTATTGCTGTTTAGTATCTGATAATACAGTATAAACATTGAAATCAGCTCCAAAGTGGAATTGCTAATTTTACGAAAGATAAAAGATTTCATGAAGGTAATCAACCCACGGAGGAATGGGCAAATGACCTTAGGAACCATTAACAAAGAGGATCTATCAGTGTTGGAGCAGATAATGCTGTTGAGGGGAAATACCTTGGACTACAGGAAGCCCCAGGATAAACACTGTCCTCTTCCCTGTCTTGGGGGAAAAATTCTGAGGACATGAGAAGTACTTCAAAAGAAATGTATTCGACTACTGAGCTAGTCAGAAAAATCTTAGGAAAGTCAGTGAAACTCTCGTATTTTTGCAAAAATTAATCTCTTTATGATCATGCTGCAGCAATCAAATGTATGATAGAAAATATTATATGGATATATTCTTTATATATGTTTATGTGTCTTGATGTTTGTGTTCCCCCAAAATTCATTTGTTGGAATCCTTTTTTTTAAGATTTATTTATGCATATAAGAGCTGGGGTACAGGCCAGAGATGTGGGGGGATGAGAGGACCCACCAGAGAGAACAGGCAGCCTGACTGAAATAGACTGCTGGGGGGAGCAACGGGAGAGGTCTGCCTTGCCATGTGGGTGGCTTCCTGGCTGGCCTGGGATTGAACTCATGCTGCAGAGGCTGCGGATTGCTTCATAGTGCGGTGCTTAACCCTTTGTGCCACCAGGGAGGCCCCATGTGTTGGAATCCTGATGTCTTGTGTGAAGGTTGTAGGAGGTGGGACCTTTGGAGAGATGATTAGGTGATTAGGTCAGAAAGCTGAACTGTCTCCCCATCAATGCTTGATTCATCCTGCTATTGTAAAATCAAAGTTAAAATGAATTCAAAATTTAAAATTATTTTTATGATGGTATCACAAAGATTTTTTTAAAAAGCATTGAATTCATGATAAAAATGTGACCTCTTTTGTAAATTTATTCTCAATGGACTTTGCTAGTGCAGATTAGTCTCAAGGAATATACACTTTTAAACATTATTTAAAAGCAGCAAAACACAAAGCAATACCACAGCACTGGGTCAGCTCTCAGGTGACTTCACCTCAATTTTTGACTCAATCTGACTCAGCAGGCAGTGCACCTCTTCCTTAGCAGATGAGGAATGGATTTTCCTTCCAGGAAGAGCACTAGTGCAGAATAAAGACACCTCCTTTGATTACCAAAAATTGCTTCCTTTCTTAAAAGTTGAAGTAGAAGATGTTGCTTAAAGCACTGAATCTACTATCTATAAATACACTTAGACAAAGAGAAACTTTGCCTGTAGCTCAATTTGCTCCTTTGATTTGTATAAGGCAGTGCTATCCCATTGAAGGTAGAGATGCAAAAGAGTCCCAGTGTTAAAAGTTTTTCTTTTTTTTTTCTGATGTTGGCTCAGTTATGTTCTGGTTTGTCTAGAGCAATCTTTGTAAAGAGAGAAAGATTTCATATATGAAATAATCAAGAACAAAGCAGTGAGTGATTATGAATGGACATGAAGCAAACAGCTTCCTAATTCATTCATTCTTTCATACAATCATTCTTTTTTTTTTAAAGATTTATTTATTTATTTATACAAGCACTGGGTACAGTCAGAAGCGTGGGAGGGTGAAAGAAATCACCAGAGCCAGAGCAGGGAGCAGAACAGGCAGACTGATGAAGTACACTGCTGAGGGGAGCAGTGGGCACAGCAGGAGAGGTCTGCACCATGTGGGACCCTCACATGTGGCCGGGGATTGAACTGGCGTTGCAGAAGCTGCAGGCAGCTTCGCAACCCAGTGCTCAACTGCTGCACCACTGGGGAGGCCCTATTTTTTTTTTTAAACCTTTATTTATTATGTATACAAGAACTGGGGTACAGGCTAGAGGTGTGGTGGGGGGAGTGGTGGGCGGAAAGGATTCACCAGAGGCAGAGTGGGGAACAGATCAGGCAGACTGACTGAAGTACACTGCTGAGAGGAGCAGTGGGTGAGTCATGAGTGGTCTGCTGCGCCTCGTGGGTCAGCTCCTTGGCCGGGAATCGAACTCGTGCTGCAGTGGCTGCAGATAGCTTCATAGGTTGCATCCTAACCCCTTGTGCTACCAGGGAGGCCCATGTAATCATTCTTAAACTTGTTTCTGAAAGAGTATACTCCAGGCTGATTATAGCCATGTTTCAGACTGGGGAGAGGAGGTGAGGCTGGAGTGGTTAAGAAGGCTCCTGGGAGAAGGTAGAATATGAAATAAGTCCTCTTGGTTGAGTAGTATTTTCATTGAAACGTGTGCGAAGTATAAGGAGGTTAATGAGGTAGCAGTGTGTTCAAATGTAAGGGGGGTGAAGTGACTCTGTGACATTTGTAGGAAGTAATCATGTCGGGGGAGCTTCACAGTAGGGAGTTGTGTTTGGAAGAATGGAGCCACATTATGAAACACCTTCACTATTTCTGGCTTTTAGTATTTGTTCCTGGAGTCATAGGCCCTATGGAACCACTGAAGTTTTCTTAGCAAAGGAGTGACATATAATGGAATCTACCCCCTGGTGTAGTAATATCACTGCACTCCTGCACAGGAATAAATTCTCACCGTAAATTATCTTCCTGTCTCATAGGCAAGCATGTTAATGCTTTCTGCAATTTTAAGTCCATCCCACTAAACATATACTGTCTTTCTTTCAGTTTAGTCCTCCCTCTCCCTCTTCATTCTCCTACCCCCTTTTTACTCTCCTTTCTTTCATCTTGACCCCTCTATTATGCCCCAACCCTTTAAAAATTTTTTTTTACATCATTGTTCATTTTTAATCAATATTTGCTTCCCCCACCCCCTCAGGTGTAGTCCCCATAGAGTTTCCTTCACCAATGCACCCGTGCACCATCACCTCAGTCCCCTGTGCTCCTTCCTCCTTCCCTCTGTCTTAATGCCTATTCTTCAAACCTGGGTTAATCTGCTTCACAAGGGTTAAATAAGCTTCTCTAGCTGACATGATATTTCATATCTTTTATGTCACTGTGGGAATCTTTGTTGCTTTCTTTATTTCTCACATATTGTGTATGCAGTAACTTTACAAATACATTCTATATTTAAGAGGAAAAAAAAGCAATAAAGGCATCAGTAAGGTAATGGGGAGAGCCAACTTCAGGACTCCTGAGGGTATTTCTGTATGGGCCCCAGTTTTACTACCTTCTGAGGAAACATAAATTACAATTGCTACTCTTCTTATTTCTATCCCATAAATGTTAAGACATGAATTCTTAAAATTATAGAATTTTTCTTCCAGGTTTAATACTATGTTGTTGGTTGTAGGAAATTTAGGAGAGAATACATGAATTAAAAAAAAATGTTTGACATCCTAGAGCATTACATAAACTCCAAATTCTTTTATTTCTTCAGTTGGCATCCCTGGTGGGACTTGATGGCACAGGGCAAGTATCCACAGACTAAAGAGTTCTGGCAATCTTGAAATAAAAAATGTAAACATAAATTTCCTGAAAGCTAGAACCATTTTATTTTTATTATAAAAATGATTGGTAAAAAAAATCTAAACCATTTATAAAATGTCATGATTTCTAAATGAAATACAACAGGATGCATTTTTATGAAAATTACCCAAAAATCCAAGTTGTTTTAAACAGTAATAGGAATTTGTTGGTCCTTAAAACTGAAAGGTCTAGAATATGGGCATGTCAGGAGAGAATTGATTCTATAACTCGGTGGCATCATTGAGAACCTGGCATTTCCCTGGGCTCCTATTTTGTTCTCTGTGGCATTGTCTTGAGGTCAGCCTACTTCATGAGCACAGGAATGCTGCTGGTAGCTTGCAAGGACGCATACTGCCTCCTTTGTGCCCAAAGGAAAGTTGCTTTTGACACTCACAAAATGCTGAGCTCCAGTCTCAGTAGACAAATAAGTCAAGGTTTTCCATCCTCCAACCCAATGCAGTGACCAGTGGCAGGAGTGCAGGTGGCTGAGGGTGGCTCTTGACTCTTAGCTGAAGCTCCCAGGGCCAAGGGTAAGATGGCACAAATGTCAGAGATAATGATTCTCCCACCACCTTCACTACTACTTGTTCAGACTCATATTCAATCAGCTCTCAGCCTCCTGGAAATCTCTAATCTGTTTATGTAGTCCCATGACACCAAACAGAGCCCCATATTTTATTTCTCATATTTTATTTGTTTGGGTGATGGGCTGTCTAATCCCAATAGCCTAGGGACTTACCAATAGAAAGGGGTTACTCTGCTGTATAAGATAGGTTTCCACATCTTTTTTGTATCCTGTAGCAGAAAGGCAAGTTGTTTTCCAATCAGCCCCCATTGTTGTGGATTCTAGCAAACACTTTGCTCTCCAGGTTCTCTTCAGCTGTTTTAACTGACTCCCTTAATGTGAGAACTAGGTAGAGATGGAAGTAATCTAGTTAGATTTTCTTTCTTTCTGTTTTGTCTGGCTGGGGATTCTCATGTATTTGAGAACCAGTCAGCTTCATCTTGGCATCTCCAGCAGGGTGACAGAGATTGCTAGACACCTGCCAAAAATGCATGTTCTGCCTTTTTGTGATTAGGGCTGGTGGCTGAAATGTGCTGTAGGAACAAAGGTGCCAAGTCCCTGAATTGCTGGCTGCCCAGAACAATGCTTACCTGAGCTTCTTGAGTAAGAAATATATTCCTATTAATTTAGCCACTGTGATTTTACAATTTATTTTCGCCAGCATAGAATATTACTTAAAATGACTAGAACCATTTAAGTTTACTCCTGGAACAAAATAGTATGTGCTTAATGTTTTTGAATAAATGTTTCTTGAATAAGTGAACAAACAAACTTGCTTCCATTTGGAAGGTTATTTAGTAAGAGAGCAGAAAATGGTTAATGGTTAAAACCACAGATGTTGCAAAGAAAGAATTTGTTGGAACAACAAAGGAATTAAACAGAGCAAATTACTTCTGAATATTAAGAGACAGCATTTCCAGATGGCACCCAAATCAGAAGTTGTCATTTATCTGACAATAATAAGCATGGAACTCAATAACATTTCCCTCATCCCACAGCGGAGGGAGCATGCAAATCAGCTACAGCAGTCATTTTTACAATACTGGAAAGGAGCTTCATTTTTTCTCTTTTAATTGTTTTTGAAGTAATACTACATTGTAACAGTATATAAGTTTCAGGTGTATGTTGTTGTAAATCAACATCTGTATTGAGTATGCACTGAAAGTCCAATTCCATCTTTTACCAGAAGTTGCATTTGTAGCATGAGCATAACTCTAGGAAGCAAAAAAAATAAAAATCATATAAAGGCAAAAATAGCTAGAGATCTCTTTATGGATATATAATCAATATCAATCTATTCATATATATCAATATATCAATATTTCTGTGTGCAACTACCTGTATCTAAATTAAGTTAAAAATGACTTATGTTTTGTGTATCTCTTTCTGGGCTTTCTGTTCTGTTCCTTTGATTTATGTGCCTATTCTTTTGAAAAATACTATGCTGGCTTGACTACTATGCTTTCTAGTAGGTCTTGAAGTTAACTAGTGACAGTTCCCAAATAAAGTGTATCTGTATAAATATGAATATATTCAATGTATACAACATGATGATTTAACATACGTATACATTGAAAGAATTCCTCCCCTGTTGAGATTGATAGCACTTCCAATCATCTTACATTATTATTGTCCTCCATCTTTTTTTTTACTACTCTTCTGATAAAGTTTATTATACAATACAGTGTAGTCAGCTAATCTCACCAACATGAGGTAATTTTTCTTGGTTCTTCATGGTGAAAACCCGAGGAGTTTCCTAGAGGTACAATTCATGAAAGAGGGTGGTCTTCCTAATTCTGAATTCTCAAGAATTTCTCATTCTCTTGCTTGTCTATACTCAGCTTCCAAAATAGGAGGCTCATCAGAATAGCCATTTAAGCCTTTCTACCAACTTGTGACTTCAGTGATATTTGCTCTGGATAAGCCGATGTTGGTTGGCTGTGGGTTTTTTTTCCCTTCTGTCTCTCTAAATTCCAAAGGGAATATCTGCCTGCATCTCCAATTCTCTGATGGTTCAAGTAAACTCACTGATTTTTCAATTTGTTCAGCTTTTTTCCTTAATCTGACTGGTTGTGAAAATGTCTAAACTCTTACTTAAATGTGTCAGAGTTAAAGCCAGAACTCTTCACATCCTACCTTTTAATTAAAAAAAATTCTTCAAATGAGATTTTTGACAAATGGACCTTTATAAATTTAAGGTACAGTGATTGCCAAAATTTTGTGAATTTGATAGTGTTGTCTTCTTGGAAAAGGAAGAATGAAATTTCTATTTGAATCATAAAAGAGATTTTTACTCTTGTCTGGGTGAATTTGATAGAGATGTGCCCTAAGTACAGGTAACATTAAAGCTTTCCAAATCTGAGGTGAAACTAATTGGAAAGATGTGATGTTTTATCATAATTAGATGATAAGTATCACAGCCTGGGTCAGCTGAGACCCTCTGGAAACATACAGAGAGGGGCCATTAAAACTCTTCCACTTTTAGTGGACTACACAGCAAACAAAGTGGCATTTCCCTTGCCTGATATGCAGGCCTGCTATGAAGTGAAAATGGAAAATAATGGCGTATCTGAACTGTTAGGAAATATATCAAGCTTACTGGGTGGAAAATTACCAGAAGTGTGCACATACAGTCTTAGAGCAAACTTTAACAGGAAGCGGATTCTGTCTAATTTATCTCAAAATGTGTCTACAACCCTATCAGTGAGAAATAAAATATGTGAGCCTGATGAGATGAATGGATATTCAAGTAGGCTGTGTAACAACTATGAAATTCTAGGCTGAGGAAAACCTGTAGGGACTATGGTAGCAATTTGTTTTGTTAGGTTTTATCAGAAGCAGCCAGAGGGCAGCACAGCAATTTGGTTTTAAATGCCAAAAAAGTTCTCTAAATGGACCCTTATGCCAAAGAAATGAACTACAGATGGTGTTTCTTATTCAAGGCTCACAGACGCCTCCCAAAAACAACAGACAAAGACTTAGTCGGGCATTCAAATGAGAATAAGATTAAACATATAGAATTGAAAGAAACTGTCTGAGTAAATGGGAATAAAACTTTGTTCCACTGATCATAGCAGGTACCAAAGATATATAAATAGAAGGTAGGCAGATGTATTAAATAGCATCCTATTAAATAAAATCTTCAAACCAAAATAGAACTGAATCCTTTATATAAGTTGAAAAACAAAATAATTGTTGTATGCAAAAATTTTTAAAGCTCATTGGCTCAAATACTGTTTGCAGTTTCAATATCAGTCCAGATTTAGTTCAATAGCTTGCACTACCAGTCTAATTTTAGAAATAACCCTTGACAAATTACAGAATAATGACCCTGATCCAATAAAAAATATTTAATTCCATTCTTTATGTTTGTTTTTTAAGAATGACTCAGACATTTCAGAAACTTTATTTTCACACAATTTGTTTTTGCCTAATCCGTAAGTAATCAGAAAATCTGATTAACATGTAAATTCCATTACTATTTAGTCATTTTAATATATTCCTAGACTATATTCAAAGGTATTTGGGGGTGAAACATTCTGTCTATGAAACAAAGTGGGTTAAAATGAAAATTAATTATCTCTAGTTTATAGAAACATAATTAATTTGAACCAAACTAACAAACCTATTAATTATTCTATAATCATGAGATATTGTCTAAAATCCTTATTGGGCTATAAATACATGGGGCACTTTCTCTGAATCCTAAAGCAAGGTTTATGATAAGTATGATAATATCTGTGTGACTAATGATAGATTATTCAAAATGTTGAACTCTCCTAGAAGATTCAGGATGGAGTCACTGTATCAACCATTATTCTTTTCCAGTGATTTTGATTTCTCTCTGAGACTTCCAAATCCATTTATTCATTTATTTAAGGTTGTCTTTCCAGATGTTTAAACATTCAATTATAACAGGTCATCTGGTTTGACTTGCTTGGTTTCTGCTTTTGATACATGTGCAAAGCATGATTCTCAAATGAAGGTGGGCCTTTTCTTAAATGTGACTGTGATGGAATAAAAAGCATTTTCCTTTTTGGAAAGATAGCCCATGTAAGTCTCAGTTGTAGACTTTCCACTGATTGACTTTGTCCCAAATAAAATTTTTCATCAGTCCAGAATCTGTCATTAACAAAAGCAGAAAGCTTTGGTTGCTTCTGATTCATGTTAAGGTCAGCCAGTGGAAATAATAGTTCCAGGCCAATTTATGAATAATCCAGAATATCAGCAGTTATTCATTCTGAAAAAGGGAGCAGATAAAAATAACAAAGATAGAGGCAAGTGTTCAAGACTTGGTATTTTGAATTGTTTTATTAAACAATTGTGTTTTTCACTCTCTCAAAACATGAATATGAGGACAAGAGCATACTTAATTTGATGATAAATGCAAAGCTACTTATATTTTTTAACCTTTGCATTTAAAGTGGTTGTTACTGATGTTATTATTGTTAATAATGTCACAAATATCAATCTGGCTCTATATATTTCTTCATGTACTTAAATCTTTCTTTCAGTAAATATTCCGTAAGCATCTGTGAATGCAAAACACTGACAGCTTGACTGCTCTCTCCTCCCCTGCTCACCCATGTCCCCTTTTCAGGTAAATCTTAATTATTAGCCTTTTTTTTTTTGCATTCATGAGTATCTATTATATAGCAAATATTTAATGTAAAGTATGAGGAAATATAGGTATAATCCTTTCCATGACTTGTGTTAATCCTGGGCCCAATCCTGGGGGCAAAACAAAGTTGTGTCTGTATGTGTATATGTGTGAGTTTGTATCAGTCCACCTCAGCGTTTAGCACCCCTGAGTATACCCTGTCTTTGTACATCATTTATTCTTCCTTTCTTTTCTAAAAATCAATAGACAGCATTTCTAGACTTGAAGGACTTAACTCATCTCTCCAAGCTGTTAGCCGATAGTGGGTTAGCAGTTGTACCCAAAGGCTGTTTTCCTCTTTATGGGATTACTTGAAATTTTGATGGAGATAGTTATCTTTTTGGTCAATGGACTGCTGACATATGTCTCTCACACCAAACAATCCATCATCCATTCCTGACTATAGTTAAGGCATAACATTTTTGCCAGCACCTCATTAAGGTTATTCCTAAGTGTCTAAGAGTTAATCCTTGTGGGTACCAGTTCAGGCTGGATCCAGGTTTGACATCTGAAATTAAAGATTCCATATTACTTTCAGAGCAGAGAAGGAAAACCTAGGTATCTTTCGTTGTACCTTATCAAATAGGTGTGCAATAATTCTTTAATGATTGAGAGTTAAAAAAAAACAATTAGTAGCAATCTGCTTATCAAAGAGAAATATTTCTTCTCAATTTTGTGTTTATATAAATTCAAAGTTCAGGTTTTAGTAAGTCAAAAAGATAATTTTTGTTTCAATTTATTAGAAACATTGAAAGTTATTTTGACTTAGGATTTGAGTATTCAAAGTAAAATATACCAAGAGAGTTGAACTTAAAAACATTTTTATTTATTTATTTTTAGGAAAAAAAATTTTAAAGATTTATTTATTCATACACATAAGAACCCGGCTATAGGCCAGATGCGTGGGAGGGTGAGAGGACTCACCAGAGACAGAGCAAGGAGCAGAACAGGCAGATCTACAGAAATACACTGCTGAGGGGAGCAGCACGCGAGACAGGAGAGGTCTGCTGCGCCATGTGGGTCTCTCCCTGGCTGGCCTGGAATCAAACTGGCGCTGCAGAGGCTGAGACAGCTTCACCGCTCTGCTCAGCCACCTGTGCCACCAGGGGAGGCCCTTGGAAGCATTTTTAAAGCAATTTGGATTTTAAGCCTTTTGGTAAAATATAAGCAGAAACAATGCAAACTCTTCTACACTGGTAGTTTTATCCTTGTAGTTAGAAATGTTTTATTATTTTGTCTTCAGATTATGGAAGTAACACATTCATTAGAGAAAAGGGATTTTTAGAAAGCAGAAAAATATATTCTTAAATTTCCACCTGGTAATAACCACTATCAGCATTTCATTGGAGACGTCTATTTTTTAATGAATATTGACATGTATATAATTCCTTTTTACAGAAATGAAATCATGTTAAGGTATTCAGTTTTGTAACTAACCTTTTTGTCCTACATATACTTAGCTTTTCATATTGATAGGTATAGTAATCTAAATGGCCAAACATAAATTCCAATTTACAAATTTTTAGAGACTAGCGAATATTTGTGAATATTGTGCTAGTATCCACAATAGTTTTCCTACTATTAACCCAACATTTATTGAAACATCTTGCTCTGGAAGTTTCCAGAAAGTGCTATCAGAACTTCATAAATCACTCAGTGTTCACCATATATGCTGAGTTTGGCTTGGTTAATATTTCTGGTTGTTATGAGATGTCTGAATTTTCAGGCTCCCCTTCTTCATGGAGGAACAAGCTGCCTTCCGACACGAGGCCATGTTTTTTGAGAAACAGAAATTAGTTTCTCAGGTGCCTGAAAAAACTCTGCTTCATATTCTGCTAAACCTGAAGGATTTTGAAATCTTTTGCATTTATCTACATATCTTTTACTTTTCCTACAGATACATCCTACTTTCCAAAAATACCAAATAAATATTTGTTGAAATCCATGTCACGATGAATTTTCTGCCTGCTAATAATAATATTCTCTTATGTGCAGTAGGAGTGGGGCATTTCAAATTTAGGAACAGGATTTTTGTGCAGGAGGACTTGCCATGTGGGTTTGGCTGGTGGGTTGTTCTTCAATTATCTTTTTTGGGAAATAAATCCATTTGCTGATTTAACTCCAACTTGCATTACTCTGACTTTGCTGTTGAAACAGGAAGAATAACCAGTTTCTCTCAATGTTTTTATAAATATTTTATCAAATTGTGTTTTTATATCACAGAATTCTAGCTTCTGGAACTGGAAGCAATTTAGAGGATGCATAGATTAACCTGAAATACTTAAAAGCACTTAATTCCATAAACCCCCAGAAATAAGTTGTGAAAATGTATGTCCATTCCTTTTTCTAGTAAACAATGTTCAGTCTTTAAAAAACTGTCAAAGGAATCCATAATGGAAAATGTTGCAAATTCCTGAAAACCCTCATTTTAAAAAGGAGTAAGCTAGTCTCCGCAAACTTAGGTCAGAGAGCTAGTTGATAGCAAAGTTCAGTGTATATTCTTTTTCCTCCCAAGTTCTCCATCAAGGGAAGGGGAGCCCAGAGTTTCATGTAGTCATGTGCTGACCAATCTTTGACAATCTGTTCTCCCCAAATTTATGCATACTTTCATAGACATAATTTTGTTATAAATTATACTGATATAAAAGATGTATATCACCCCACATACAAATAAAACAGTATGGCACACTTTATTATCAATTCCACATATCTATATTTTCAGTGTGACTTGCTATTTCTTGCAAAATCTGTAATCAATTTCTATAATTCTATTGACAAGAGTCGTGAAATCAAATTGTGACAATATTCAGAAAAAATTCACTCATCTCATTGACAATAAAGAATAGTTCCAACATAAATGTAGAAAATATAAAAGTGAAACATCTCATTTGACAATGAAGTAAATGACCTCTGGCTGAAATTGAGGATTTTCATATACTGTGATGTTGACAGTCTAATGATAATAGGCATCCAGTTTTTCATTTCAACCTGTGCCATTAAATTTTATCACATTTTTAAAATCCTAGACAATCAACAAAATTATAAGCCAAGCCCCATCTTGTAGCATTTATTGATTTCCTTAGTATAAATATTCCCATCATGACTGATTTCAAGTTGCTAATGAAACCTCACAGAGTTGGGAGAGATACCTATTAATACATGATGTTGTAGTATTTCCACTAGTCAGAACTAATAGACAGCCTAATAGCATAATAAATGACTTTAATAGCATAGATAAAAATGAAGTTTAGTATAATGATTAGGAAGTGACCTTTGAGTATTTATTGCCCTTAATTTTATATAATTTATTAAATGATCAGTCTGTATAATTTGATTTTTAATAATGTGTAAGTTTAATGACCACCTTGCAAAATTCCTGATATTTTCACAGTTGGCTTGCACAAGACAGTTAAAGCCAAGTGCAGCCCACCACTGGTTTTGCCCTTGTAAAGGTTTGCAAGGCCCTGTGCTTTGTCTGAGAAAGAAGCAAAGCTGGGCTAAATGAATTCAAGGAACATAAAACATGAGGGAATGAAAACAGTATGCATGACTAAGATAAGATCTAGTATCGAGGAGTCTGAACAAAGTGCCTCATTCTAAAAGGTTATTAAAGAGAATGAGATACAGGGGCCTCCCTAGTGGTGTGAGGGGTTATGCACTGCACTATGAAGCGATCCGCAGCCTCTGCAGCACAAGTTTGATTCCTGTCCAGCCAGGGAGCAGCCCACATGGCGAGGCAGACCTTTCCTGACTCACCCGCTGCTCCCCTCAGCAGTGTGTTTCAGTCCGTCTGCCTGTTCTGTTCCCCACTCTGTCTTTGGTGAATCCTCTCACCCCCTGGATCTCTGGCCTGTACCCCAGCTCTTGTATGCATAAATAAATCTTTAAAAAAAAGAGAGAGAGAATGAGATATGGCTATAAACAGTAAAGTAGAAAGCTTTCCAAGATTTATTAGTAAGTACAAAAAAATTACATAGTTTCTAAGTGTCTATGTCTGTTTGTGCTTGTGGCTGGAGGTCTCCATTCAGATACACTCTGAACTATTAACAATGCCTGACTGGAAAGTTGCTTGGGTGGAGACAAAACTTTTACTTTTTATTTATTACAAGTGTTTCTTTTTTAAGATTTTGTTTTTCCATAGAAGAGCTGGGATGCAGGCCAGAGGTGGTGGTGGTGGTGAAAGGATTCACCAGAGAAAGAGTGAGTAGAACAGGCAGATTGACTGAAATAGATTGCTGGGGGGAGAAGCAGGTGAGACAGGAGAGGTCTGTGCCGTGTGGGTCAGCTCCTTGGCCTGGGATCCAACTCAGGCTGTTGAAGTAGGCCTTCACAGAGGTATCACTGAGATTAACCCCTAGGCCACCAAGGATGCCCCTGCAATTGTTTTTCAATGAATAGTTACATGTAAAGAAGTTACAGTGGGAAAATAAAATAATCAAAGCAGGAAAAACAAGGACTAAGCCAACATGTAAACAAATAGACAAAAATTATCATAAAAAGCCAACAGTCCATAATGAGGGAAATCCCATAGGGGGTAAGAAAATGAGTAGATTCTAAAAGATAGTGGGGGATGAATTCCAAATAAATTTCCTTGATACTAAAACATAGATCCAAACTCCCCTTTGTGAAGAAGACTGCAGCTTTCTTGCTGGGAAGAAAGAGAATTGTTAGTCCTAAACATTCCTGTTGCCATAATAAGCTGCTGTACCTTCTCTTTTTTAAAACATTAAAAAAAACCCCACAATGGCGCTGTGAGTAGCAGCTCTATTGATCATCTGAAGTAACGCTTTTTTTTACTAGAATTCTCAAACAAGCACTTTTACTCAGACAAGCAACTAGTGCTAGAGAAAAACAACAGTTGCCTGTGACAGGGAATTACACATCCAGAACCCTGCATGTTTGTGACAGAAGTGAGTGGATCAGAACCAGAGCACAGGAGTGAGAAAAGCAAAAGATGGAATGGGGACAGGGGGAATTAAGCAGCTCCCATGAACAGGATAATTTGAGAAGGGAGAAAGATGTCTATAAAACATTTTTTAAGGGAAATTTCTGGTAAACATTCCACACTGCTCCTTTAAGGAAAACTATTATAATGAGGGACACTGTTCCTTGAGGACTTTGGTGTTAGATAGCCATTTCTACTAATGTGACTTCACTAGAAGACTGGACCACAGTGGGGGCGAGCTCAGGGATTACACTTATGAGCCAGCAGCATTGGGGAGTGCAATGGGCTTAAGTGTGTCTAACTACATTTCAAGTTTTTTTTTTTTAAAGATTTATTTATTTATACAAACACTGGGTATACTCAGAAGTGCGGGAGGGTGAGAGAATTCACCAGAGCCAGAGCAGGGAACAGAACAGGCAGAAGGAGCAAAGTACACTGCTGAGGGGAGCAGCAGGTGGCAGGAGAGGTCTATGGCCATGTGGGACCCTCGCTGGTGGCCGGGGATCGAACCGGCACTGCAGAGGCTGCGGGGCAGCTTTGCAGCCCCGCGCTCAACCGCTGTGCCACCAGGGGAGACCCTACATTTCAAGTTTTTAATGGCTTAATTTATTTTCACTTTTATTTTGTGTCAAGTCCTTTATTCCACAGTAGGTGTTTAAGAAATGCTTGTTGGCTCACTGGCCAAATGCACTGTGGTGTCTATCGAGGATGTGAGAAGCATTGTACTCATTGTTTCCTCTGGCTGGAATACTATCTCAGATATGTTCAATGGATTACCTCCTTAACTTCTTTCATGACATATACTGTCACCTTGTAAGAGAGTTCACAAACAAAATCTGTCTTCCACCTTAACTCTATTCTCTTTCAGTGCTTTTTTTCAAGTTACTTATATAGCCTGAACTGTCACATACTTATTTCTTTTGTAGTGCCTGACTGAGGGCTACCCAGAGACTCCCAAACTTGCACACTTTCAAGGGATTATGCCATCTTCCATATGAAGACAATGGACGCAGAATCGTAGTGTGAAAGATCTTTAATAGAATTAGTGTGCCGAGAGAGAGAGAGAGAGAGAGACAGAGAGAGACAGAGAGAGACAGAGAAAGACAGAGAGAGACAGAGAGGAGAAGAAAGGATATTACTAATAATTGTTACCCAATAAAACACCCCAAATTATGTATCCCCTCATGGGCAAATGCCCCTCCAGAGTTGTCCTGAGCTGGGACAGCTGAGATCCAAAATCTTGCCATAACTATGTCATCTTTTGGCAGAGAACCCCAAGAAGTAGATAAGACAGTTAATAGAGATCTGGGGCAAAAAGAATGAGTCAGAATTTAAAATGTACCAAATAATACACTATGAAGTTGGGACAAAGGCTGCCCTTGCTTTTGTTAAGAACCAGGACAGCCTCCCCACACATCTCTCACCCATGTGTCTCTTCTACGTGTCCTGCATGTCTCTCCTCAATGTGTTCTCCCAACATCTACTTCCCAGCAGTGCCAGAATGCAGGTCAGACTGCAGAAGCAAAATCCCTTTTAAACCTACCTGTCTTTCATGTTATACAGCTTCATCTGGCCACTCAGCTCCACACCTAGTTCCCAGCAGCTAGTCCAAGGCAGATGCCTTTATGTGGGTTTGGGGAGCATGGTACCACCCCTAATCATTTATGTATAGCCAGTATCTTGAAAGTGGCATAAGGCCTGGGACTATTTTTTTGGTTTATGAGCATATTACCAGAAGCTAAAACCGTGCCTGCTACATAATAGGTACTAAATTGATGAAGGCAGAAATAGTTAATGAAGATGCCCTACAAGACTACACTGTCTTTTCCCCTAAATTTCTGTTATTCATAGTTTCTTTTCCTTCATAAAGAAAAAGTTCCAACTATTTTTCCAGGCAAAGAGGATTCAAGGATAAATAATGGTCTGAAATAATTTGTTAAAGAATATCATTTACATGGACAGTAAGATTCATAATGTCAAAGGAAAAGTGAATAGTATTTTAGAAAAGTGAAGAATATCACTTGTAAAGTGGAACAAGAGAGTCAGAAATACTGTCTCACCAAATCAAAATAATATATATTTTAAGGGAATAACATAAGATTTCAAAGAGTACTAATTTATAATGCCTCAACATGTTGAAAATCCTAGAAATTTCTCATAATTTTCTTTTTTTTCACAATTATTATAGCCACAAAGCCCAGGGCATTTGCTCAGACATTTATACTGTAAAATCAAGAATAAAATTGTTTCCTTGAATAAGAAATGCTTAATGTTTCATTCATTTCAGAGATCAGAACTCAACAAACTGACCTGTTATTTTTGGCTTATCTTAGTCCAAAGTGAGATTTCTCCTTTCTGAAGATGGGTCATGACGTACACAATTATTTATAATGGTAGAGAACAATGGGTCCATTTTGCTTCCATACTCCTAAAGAAAGTTGTTCAGAAAGATTAGCTGTAAAAGAAGATTAAAGATGTATTTGGCAACTGCAAACTAAAACAAAGTGCATGTCACATTATTAAAAATATATTAAAAAATAGTTTAAATCTGTGGGAGAATAAAGTTTCCAAAAGATATCTCTTAGAAACCAAGTGCCCAGAAAAAGAGAGTTAAACTATTGAACTTTTCATGAGGTTTAAATTCTGGAGCATAAGGAGCTAAAAGAATTGCCTAGCTTGTGCACGATCAGTGTTAAGTCTGTGATACA
This sequence comes from Talpa europaea, assembly GCF_964194135.1. Lineage (NCBI taxonomy): Eukaryota > Metazoa > Chordata > Mammalia > Eulipotyphla > Talpidae > Talpa > Talpa europaea. The sequence goes on from NC_140077.1 coordinate 52,384,232, forward strand.
ACGTTTGGTAAACTGTTGTGGTTTCCTAAAGCAGTCCATAACCTCACTGGATGGTATTAATGATTAGTATTTTGACATTTTTGTTCTGCTTTTTTTTTTTTTAATAAGTAGCATAAAAGGTGCAGAAAGAAAAGTGATAATGAGAAATTTCTAACTAGGAGAACTTGCCCAAGGGTCAGGGGCTGAGTCAGTCCTGGGTTATTATCAGCCTTGTTTATCCCTGGAGATGCCTCAAACCATGGTGTTGAGCCTGGCAAAACCTAAATGAAACGTACTGTATTACTGGGCACTAAGGCAGATAAAGGACAGCCTCTGCCAGCTAATCAGTGTTGTTTATAGAAAATGTGCAGAAGTTTATTTGCATCTGGTTTATGATTTTTTTTTAAAGATTTATTTATTTATTTATTTATACAAGCACTGGGTACAGTCAGAAGCGCGGGAGGGTGAGAGAATTCACCAGAGCCAGAGCGGGGAGCAGAGCAGGCAGAAGGACTGAAGTACACTGCTGAGGGGAGCAGCGGGCGGCAGGAGAGGTCTGGGCGCCGTGGAGAAACAAGGAGATACCACATGACTGACATTAGACAATTCTTGTTTGTGGATAAAACTTTTAATGGGGAAAAGAAGATGAACTTACAATGCTAACTAGAACAATTTTCCGTGACTCTATAACGTAATATTTTGAAAAAAATAGTATCATTGTGGGAATATTGGCATAAATCTCAGAATCAGGAGGATATGATCGTCGAACAAACAGCTCTCTTGTGTCCTCTTGGTCCTCACAGATTATAGCTCAGCGATCATGTGCTCAAGCATTGGCGGTGGAAAGCCAGGATTTATATCCTAGCTCTTTCATGCTCATGCTGTAATGAGCTACATGATGCTGTTCCAGTTATCTCAGCACCCTAATTTTGTTTCCGTATAGCCAAAATGGGGATGAAGAGAATATTTTCATTGCTTACTTTTTGGGCTTAATGAGATGAAATATGTACAAGTGCTTGGCATTTAGTAAGAACCAAATAAAAGTTAAATATTATTGTTTTTAAATTTGTTACATTAACCTGTTCGAAGGTCAGTATCTTTTCTTTCAAATTTTTCTTTTTTTTTAATAAATTTTATTTTTATATTCCCCATACAATTGCAACCCCCCCATTCTGACCCCAGTCCCTCACTTCCCGCCCCCCACCCCCCCAAAAGTGTCTCTGGTTCATAGTTTTTTGTTGATTTTGATTTTCACTTTCTTATAATTATTCATTTTCCTGGTCCCTTATTTAAGTTTTCTAGATTCCTGCTATGAGTGAGACCATCCAGTATTTTTCTTTTTCTTTCTGGCTTATTTCACTGAGCATGATCCCTTCCAGCACCATCCATGTTGCTGCAAATTGAATGTGTTTATCTTTTTTGAATGCTGAGTAATATTCCATGGTATATATGTACCACATCTTCTTGATCCAGTCATCTATTTTTGGGCATTTGGGCTGTTTCCAAAGCTTAGCTATTGTAAACAGTGCTGCTATAAACATAGGGGTGCAGGTGTTCTTTGGAATTGATGTTTCTGTGTCCTTTGGGTAAATACCTAGGAGTGGAATTGCTGGATCATATGGAAGCTCTATGTTTAGTAGGTCCAGAAACCTCCACACAGCTCTCCATAGTGGTTGGACCAGTCTGCACTCCCACCAACAGTGCAGAAGAGTTCCTTTTTCTCCACATCCTTGCCAACATTTATTGTTGCTAGTTTTTTTTTTTAATATGTGCCATTCTCACTGGTGTGAGATGGTATCTCATGGTAGTTTTGATTTGCATTTCCCTGATTGCAAGTGATGTTGAACATTTTTTCATATGCCTGTTGGCCATTCGCATTTCCTCTTCAGAGAAGTTTCTTTTTAGCTCTTCTGCCCATTTTTTGACTGGATTATTTTCTTTGTTGTTGCTGAGTCTCATCAGCTCTTTGCAGATTTTTGTGATCAGTCCTTTATCATTAGTGTTGTGTGCAAAAATGTTCTCCCAGTTGGTGGGGTTTCTCTTTGTTTTGGTTATTGTCTCTTTTGCTGTGCAGAAGCTCTTTAATTTGATGTAGTCCCAGCTGTTTATCTTTGCCTTTACTATCACTGCTTTGGGTGATGTGTCTGTAAAGATGTCTTTGATGTGCAAATCACGTAGTGTTTCGCCTATATTTCCTTCTATGTATTTTATGGTTTCAGGTCTTATGTCTAGTTCTTTAATCCATTTTGAGTTGATTTTTGTGTATAGTGTGAGATAGTGGTCAAGCTTCATTCTTTTGCATGTAGCGACCCAGTTTTCCCAGCACCATTTATTGAACAAACTTTCTTTGCTCCAATGCATAGTCTTTGCTCCTTTGTCAAAGATGAGTTGACCATAAATCTGTGGGTTTATTTCTGGATTTTCTATTCGATTCCATTGGTCTGTGTGTCTGTTCTTGTTCCAATACCATGCAGTTTTAATGATTATGGCTTTGTAGTAGAGTTTGAAGTCTGGGAGTGTGATGCCTCCATTCCCTTCTTTTTTTTTCAGGAGAGCTTTGGTTATTCGGGTTTTTTTGTGATTCCATATGAATTTCATCAATAATTGTTCTATTTCTTTGAAGAATGACATTGAAATTTTGATTGGAATAGCATTGAATCTGTATATTGCTTTTGGTAGGATGGCCATTTTAATAATGTTTATTCTCCCAATCCATGAGCAGGGGATGTCTTTCCATTTCTTTGTGTCTTCTTCTATTTCTTTTAACAGTGTTTTATAGTTTTCTTTGTATAGGTACTTTACCTCTTTTGTTAGATTTATTCCCAAATATTTGATTTTTTTTGTTTCAATAATAAAAGGGATGGTTTTTTTTTTTTTGATTTCTTCTTCAGATTTATTGTTTGTGTATAGGAAGGCTACTGACTTTTGCGTGTTGATTTTGTATCCTGCCACTTTACTGAACTGATTGATGAATTGAATTAGTTTTTCTGTGGAGTTTTTGGGGTTCTCTATGTATATTATCATAGCATCTGCAAATAGTGATAGTTTGACTTCTTCTTTTCCTATTTGGATTCCTTGGATGTCTTTCTCTTGTCTTATTGCTCTGGCTAGGACTTCCAGTATTACATTGAAAAGCAGTGGTGAGAGTGGACATCCTTGTCTTGTTCCAGATCTTAATGGAATTGCTTTCAGCTTTTCACCATTGAGAATGATACTGGCTGTTGGCTTGTCATAGATGGCCTTTATGATGTTGAGGTACGTTCCTCGTATCCCAAGAATTTCAAGGGCTTTTATCATGAATGGGTGTTGCACTTTGTCGAAAGCTTTCTCAGCATCTGTTGATATTATCATATGGTTTTTATATTTCTTTTTGTTGATGTGTTGGATAACGTTGATTGATTTTCGGATGTTAAACCATCCTTGTGTCCCTGGAATGAATCCTACTGGTCGTGGTGAATTATCTTATGGATACATTGTTGGATTCTGATAGCTAAAATTTTATTGAGGATTTTTGCATCAGTGTTCATTAGGGAGATTGGCCTGTAGTTTTCCTTTTTTGTGTTGTCCTTGTTCGGTTTTGGTATTAGTGTAATGTTGGCTTCATAGAACGTGTTTGGTATTGTCCCTTCCTTCTCAATTTTTTGGAAGAGTTTGTGAAAGACAGGCACTAACTTGTCTCTGAATGTTTGGTAGAATTCATTTGTAAATCCATCAGGTCCTGGGCTTTTGATTTTGGGGAGGTTTTTGATTACCATTTCAATTTCGCTGCTTGTAATTGATCTGTTTAGGTGTTCTATTTCTTCTTTATCTAGCTTTGGGTGATTGTAGAGTTGTAGGAATTTGTCCATCTCCTCTAGATTGTTGAACTTGTTTCCATATAACTGTTCATAGTAGTTACTGATTATTCTTTTGATTTCTGCTGTGTCCGTTGTGATTTCTCCTCTTTCATTGATGATCCTGTTTATTTGTGCTTTCTCCCTTTTTTCCTTTGTGAGCCTGGCTAGGGGTTTGTCTATTTTATTGATTTTTTCGAAAAACCAGCTCTTGGTTTCATTGATCTTTTGGATTGTTTTTTTAGTTTCAATTTCATTTATTTCTGCTTTGGTTTTTATTATTTCTTTTCTTCTACTGGTTTTGGGGTTTTTTTGTTGTTCTTTTTCTAGATCTTTGAGCTTCGAGATTAGGTTGTTTCTTTGAGTTCTTTCTTGTTTCTTGATGTGAGCTTCTATTGCTATATATTTTCCTCTTATTACTGCTTTTGCTGCATCCCATACATTTAGGATATTGGTGTCCTCCTTGTCGTTCTATTCAAAGAATTTTTTAATTTCTTCTTTGATCTCCTCATTAGTCCAGTGGTCTTCCAGTAGTGTGGTTTTTAATCTCCATGGGGTAGGAAAGTTCCTTGCCTTCTTTTTATGGTTTATTTTTAGTTTGATGCCTTCATGGTCAGAAAAGATGGTTGGTATGCTTTCAATCTTGGTGTATCTGTTGATGTTTGTCTTGTGCTCCAGTATGTGATCGATCCTGGAGAATGATCCGTGTGCACTTGAGAAAAATGTGTACTCCGTTTTTTTTGGGTTTAGTGTTCTATAGATGTCTGTTAAGCCCAAATGCTCTAGGTCCTTATTCAGAGCTTTATTTTCTTTACTTATTTTTGTCTTGTTGATCTATCCATTGTTGATAGTGGTGTGTTGAAGTCTCCCACTACGTATGTGTTTTCTCTGATGTCTGTTTTCAGAGAGGACAACAGTTGTCTGATATATTTTGGTGCTCCTTCGTTTGGTGAGTATATGTTAATGAGTGTTATTTCTTCTTGAAGTATTGTCCCCTTGATCATAATGTAGTGATCGTTGGAGTCTCTTTTTATTTTTTTGAGTTTGAAGTCTGTTTTATCTGATATAAGTATAGCTGTTCCTGCTTTCTTTTTTGGTCCATTTGCTTGTAGGATTGTTTTCCATCCTTTAACTTTGAGCCTATTTTTATCTTTTGTAGCTAAATGTGTTTCCTGGAGACAGCAAAAGGTTGGGTTTTGTTTCTTAATCCAGGCTGCAACTCTGTGTCTTTTTATTGAAGAGTTTAGTCCATTTACATTTAGAGTTAATATTGATATGTTAGTATCTGTATTTGCCATTGTGTTTGTCTTTCCTTTGATTGTATTTATTTATTCTTTTAATAACATTTTTGGCCTTCTTTCGTTGTTATTCATCCCTCTGAGGTTCTGGCTTTAGGGTTCCTTGTAGTATTTTTTGGAGTGGGGGTTTAGTCGTAATGAAATTCCAGAGTTTCTGTTTGTCTGGGAATGTCCTTATTCTTTCTTCATAGAGGAAGGAGAGCTTTGCGGGATAGAGTATTCTTGGTTGGCATCTGTTTTCTTGGAGTCTGTTGACTATGTCCCTCCACTCTCTCCTTGCCCGTAGTGTTTCTTTGGCGAAGTCTGATGTCAGCCTGATTGGTTTTCCTTTGAATGTTATCTGTTTCTTCCCTCTTGTCAGCTTCATTATTTTTTCCTTGTCCTGGATTCTTGGGAGCTTTACTATTATGTGTCTTGCTGTATTTTTCCTTTCGTTGTGGAAGTTTGGTGTTCTTCTTGCTTCTTGTATATCAATTTTCAGCTCCTTCTTCACATTTGGGAAGTTCTCTTCAATTAACTCCTGGAATATTTTCTCTGTTCCTACATCTCTCTCCTCTCCTTCTGGAATTCCTATAACTCTTATATTTCCTCTCCTCATGGAGTCAGATAGTTCCCGAAGTCTTTCTTCATTCTTTTTCCTTTGTACTTCTCTTTCCTTTTCTGTTTTGGTTCTTTTTATTTCTGTGTCTTCTAGAGTACTATTCGTTCTTTCATTTCATCTATTCTGCTTTCATTGCTTTTCCCAGAGTTCATTAGTTCTTCCATTAATTCTTTGATCTCTTGCATTTCTTTTACTTCCCTCTTTAGGGACTCAATTTCCTTCTTCTGATCATTGTTTTCCTTTATGAGTTCTGTCATTTTTTTAATCATGGCAATTTTAAATTCTCTTTCTGGAAGGCTCAGAAGTTCTTCTAAGTTACTGTCGTTGCATTCTGGGGGGTGGTTTTCTTTTTGTGGTGTGCTTTTTTCCTGAGGAGTTGTTAGGTTGCGTGTGGTTCTTCTACTCCCTACTGTCTGTTTTCTAATTTGTCGTATGCATTGGGACACTGTGTTGCTGGGACTGGCCGGCATCTTGGGTGAGCTTCTCTGCTCCCCTCTGGCTCCTCCAGGAGCCATCTGTCAGTTTCAAGCAGTCTTTACTGAAGAAAGGTCCCTGTTCTAAGATGCCAGATGTGGGGATACACACCCCTGTGCGCTTGGTCTGCCCCGGCGGTGGGTTCCCGCTCCCCCTCTGGGTTTGGACTGCAAGCCAGAAGTGGCCTGGCATGGGCGAGTTTCCCCGCTTACCTCTGGCTCCTGTGGGAGCCTTCTGCAAGCAGTCTTTCCTGAAGAAATATTCCTGTTCTAAAATGGCGATGCGGGACGCACTCCCTGCGCGTCCGGTCTCAGGCACACTCTTCTGCGTGCCCAGTCTGCCCTGGCTGTGGGTGCCCGCTCCCCCTGTGGGCTCAGACTGCTGGTCTGAAGGGGCCTGGGGCGGGCTAACTTCCCAGCTGGCCAGGTGTTCCTTCAGGACCCTTCTGGAGGTTTCAAGAAAGGTCCTGGGTGTTAGTGACTTTTTTTTTCTGGTGGCTAGGTGGCACCAGAGATCTCTCCTAGTCCGTGGGGGGCTGTTTTTCTTCACCCGGTGGGACAGGGAACAGAGCGGGAATGGTAGGGAAAACCTCAACGGCTTTGGGGTGCTGTGTCTGCCTTGTGCCCCACTGACGTGGAGGACCCACGCTCCGAATTTCGTGCCCTGGGTCTCAGTTCCAAAGCCCTCAGGTCCAGGACATGGGCTGTAGCCCAGTTCAGTGGCTGCAGCAATGGCGCCTTTTGCACCCCACTCCTGTGTCTGGGCGCCTGGTTTCTGATTACTCTCTGAGGGACTTTCACCTCAGTGAGGGCCCCTGCGCGTCTCTCCGCAAGCCTAGGTTGCAGGTGCGGGGACCTGGGCAGCCGCGATCCCGATCCGTGTTTGCTTTTTAAGCGTGCCAAGCGCGCCGCTTTTCTGCGCAAGCTTACCAGCAGCCTGGGCTGTGTGCGGGTCTCCTCCAGAGTCTCTTTGTTCTCCAATGGCGCCTGGAGCCCGTTTGCTCACCGCCGCGGTGAATCCTGCAGGGTTCTCCGCAGCTCCCGTTCATGGGGTGTGGTGGCTGAAATAGTTCCTTTCCACTCCCAGTCCCGCTTGCTGCATAGTTTGTTCTTGTTGGTCGTTTTAGTTTGTTGTTTCCCTCCTCTCTGCGGGTCGGAGAGTGCCGACTCTGTGGGTGGGGGAGGGGAGCAGGGTTCTGCGCTTTCCTCCCTTCTGGTCTTCTTTTATGGCGACTTTCTTCTTCGGGTAGTTTGCTGGAGTCGTCTGTTTGTCTTCCGTTTCCCAGTTCTCACTGGGACCTGCCGCTTTTCCTCCCTACTAACTTTTTTTAATGGGAGATCTTACTTGCTGCTTCTCCTCGCCCCCATGTTGCTCCGCCCTCTTTTTTCTTTCAAAATTTTCTATCTTGGTCATTGGGGATGAAATGAAAATTTCCTTTTTCCAATTTCTGATAGTCCATAATTTTAAGATTGCTGTCTCGTAAAAGGTGGTTTCCAAAAAAGCAACCTGTTCTTTGGATGCATGATTTTAAAAAACATACAAAAAATTTTGTATCCCAGAAGTGTAATACCCAAAGATAATCTATTCTACCCCATTTCCATTGCCCTATTTAAACAGGTGAAGAATAATGTTTTAATCAAGATATGTTTAAGTCTATGATTCTCTTGTTCTTTTTCCCTTTCTTTGACCTAGTTAACAGAAAGAGATGAAATTCAATTAAGGGTATGTACAGTTTCACCTTTGGATTTGGAGGCTTAACGCCATAATTTAGTACCTATATAACTTTTAAATCTTATTTTTACCTATTTTGTTGACTTAAATTATTTGAATAAAAATATTCTGCTGTGAAAATGATATACCACCTTTAAATAATTCATATAGAGTATTTAAAAAACTAATGACAACCATCCCCTTCTACTTAGCACTATTTGAATTTCTACCTTATATATCATTGTTAAATGAATTCATTATTTTTGGAGAAGCACATAAATGAATTAAAACTCCATCACTCCATTTTGTTACATATGGAATTATTGTCTTTCACTTTTCTTTTGAACTCTATTAAGAATTGTCTTTGAGGGAAATTTTAATTTCAGATAAAGCTTATATGTCCATTCACAAGAAACTAATTTCATACTGGCTATATCCTAATGGAAGGAGAATCAACTTAAGATCACTATTATTATTAATTGAAAGGAGTTCTATATTTCTATGAACTTGACTTTTCATATCAAAAAAGGTAAAGCTTTGGGAAACTAATATTGGGTAATATTTTTAATCTTCAAAATTAGAGTACCAGAGTCACCTGAGTTAAAATGTGCATAAGTTGACATTGATCCCTGTTCCCTGAGAAGCACATGAGTGAAATAAGCATATAATTTTATTGTAACATAAATTGTCATTTGCTTAGAGTGATTATTTGTAGATATTTGAAGAGGTAACTGTCTTTAATAGAGTTGAAGTTTTTGAGCGAAATGCTGTTCAGTCACCCAGACAGAGCATTGTAGTATATTCTAGAAGTGATGGAGGAGGAAGCAGGTAATGGGAGAGGAAAAATGCAATATTTAAGGAAGCTTCTAGTCTACCTAAGGATATTGGCAGTTAGACTAATCAAGGTTTGATATTATAAATGACAAGTGAGTGGTAAGGAGAATTAATAGGACCATATTTTATGTAAATTTAAAATTGAACAATGCAAAGTTATCAATAATATTCATGTTTTGCCCTCCAAATGTTAAAAACTATGTTCAAACTTCACAACTGGCTCTCTGGGTGACCTGTAAATTGTGTTTTCACTGTGGAAAATATTGATACCATTTTAGTTGATAAATAGAAAAACCCCATATCCTTTGTCCTAGTTGCTTATTATTGTTTGTATAAACATGATTTTGATGACTACTATGCTATTATTTTAACAGCTATTATTATAATTAAATTTTTTTCTATAACAAAATCACCTAAGTGTTAATTGTGTGGTTCTGCTGGTATAAGTGCTAATGCTAATGTTAAAGTATCCAGAAGCCAAAACTTTGGAATAAGAAATAGAGATGATACATAAAACACATAAAAAAAAATCCGCTCTCCAAGAATTTCATCTAAAGATGAGTGATCATGCTGAAAACTTAAGAAGCAGAATTAAAGCAAATCCACAGTATAAATTTAAATATTAAAAATAAGCATCTTCTCTGAGAATATTCATATGAAAATATATCAATTTTGAATTGTTAGGATATATCAAATTGTTAGGCTATATCAACTATATCAAATTTGAATTGTTATGGACTCCTCACATAAAAAAATGATTAACAGTACTCTAAAGATTCCATGGAAGGATGATAGGTTTAGAAAATGTAACTCCTTTGAGTCAGAAAGTAGATTAGTGGTTCCTGGAGCTGGGGGTAGAACAGGGATTAACTGTAAATGAGCATAAGGGATATTATTGGAATGATAAAGTGTCTAAAGTGAGTCTGACACAACTAACTTAAGGTGTTAGCAGGGCTGTTTCCATTTGCAGACTGCAGGAGTGAGTCTGTTCCTTGCTTCTTCCAACTTCTAGTGGTTTCTGGCTGCATCACTCCAATATAAGCTTCCATAACTACATCACCACTTCCCTCCACTAACTCTTTTGCCTCCCTCTTAGAAGCTCTTTGTAATTATATTTAGGGTCCACACAGATAATTCAGGATAATCTCCCCCAAATCAAGATATTTAACTTAATCACACCTCTGATCAACCCTTTTCCAAATACAGGTTCTGGGGTTCAGGAAATAGACATAGGTTTTTGTTTTTTTTTTCTACTTGTATTTATTTAATTTTCTTTTGAGGTAATGTTGGTTTTCAACTCTGTGCATGGTTTAAGGGTATAGGCTCATAGCTACTCAGTTGTATGTTACCAAATCACACCCACCAACAAAACACTAATAATCTTCCACCATAATGGACATGAGCATTATTCAGCCCTCAGATGGATAGACAGGAGAAAGCAGGGACTTCATTTATTCATTTTTCTTTCTCCATATGCAGCACTATATATACATAGATCCTGTTGAATATACACTTGTCAGATTGAGAAGAGGACGGGAGGAAAAGGTAAAAGGGTGGGAATGAGCAGTATGTCTTGGGTACCCCGACTATATTGCCCTATGTGGACTGAAGGATTACAGTATTAAGGATAATAGAATGGGGTGGAAAGGACGGATAGGGCCATATTGTCAAGTGCCCTGACTGTCGAGGCTATGTTTTTAGATTTAAATGTGAAGAACTATTAAATACTTATGATTATGGGAAACAAATGATTATGGGGGGGCTTGAAAATATATTAATCTGGTGAATACGGACTAAATTGGAAGAGGAAGATGAACTTCTGTAGGGTACTTCTCCAATCCATCTTTGATATTATGTAGTTAGAACTTTAGCTGTGGTGATCATAAGGCTGACAAGGCAGAAACTAAACAATATGAGTAAAGATTTGTGAGGATTTTATTTCTGCTCTAAGTAGTAGAAATTGCAATATAATTAAATCAAAGTTGTTAATTTTCTCCTATAACTTGAAGATAAGTGACTGTGATAGAACAATTTTTCCTATGATCTTCCAGAAAAATCCAGATGGGAGTTTTGGCTATTAGGAGTCAAAACAATCTTTTTAAAATAAAGAAGTAGGAGATAAAAATAAAAAAAAATATTTCCCTTCCAAAAGGGAAGGGGCTAGGAGAAAAATTTCCTGGGGAACTTTCAAGGGTTTCTCGAGAATAAAGTATAGCTGCACTAGGTGTTCATCATCCTTTAAATGGCATTGAGAGAAGGAAAACTATAAACTTGGGACTTAAAGAAACCTCATGGACCTCAGACCACCTTAAATTCTTTGCTACTTATTGATGCATCTGAATTTGGAGTTGAGAGTTGTGAGGATATACGAAGTGTAGTTGGTAATGGCTATTTAGTGCCTTTAATTAATATAATGATTTTTGGCAATGACCGTATCTTTTTTCTCTCTGCTACCTTAAAAAGAAGAAGAGAACATTTTAGGTCATCTTAGGTGGTCATAAATGGGCGGAAGAAGAGTAAAAGCTTTTTTTTTTTTTTATAAAAATGCTCTTCCTTTACAATTACATACAACTGTCTGAAAATCTTTTTAAAATTCTTATTAAAAGAGAAATGACATTGAAAAAATGTTGAACTTAAATATTCATGGATAAGAAGAAACTAAATATGGGCAATTATCCAAAAATAGGGGGCCATAAATTGGTTAATCCAATAATTATAAAAAATAGACCAAATTACCTTGAAGTTTTTAGGATTATTAATATGGATACTCTCAACATCAGTTCCGTTCTTTTTTTTTTTTTTACATTTTTTTTTTTAGATTTATTTATTTATTTATACAAGCACTGGGTACGGTCAGAAGCACGGGAGGGTGAGAGAATTCACCAGAGCCAGAGCAGGGAACAGAACAGGCAGATGGACAAAGTACACTGCTGAGGGGAGCAGCGGGCTGCAGGAGAGGTCAGCGCGCCATGTGGGACCCTCACCTGCAGCCGGGGATCGAACCGGCGCTGCAGAGGCTGTGGGCAGCTTTGCAACCCAGCACTTAACCACTGCACCACCTGGGAGGCCCAGTTCCATTCTTTAACTTTTAAAGGGCAGCTTTCCAGAGCAGAAACTTTGTGTGTGTTATTTTCCTCCACCTGTACTTCCCCAATCAGTCCCTTCCATCACTGATGATATTTATACCTTCATTAGGGAAAAATACATTAAAATCTCAACCATTAGCATGCTTTAAAGAAAACTTTTTTTAAAACACTGGTCATTTAATTATCAATGTGAAAACAAAACAAAATATACACAGTCACAGAGGGACTCTGCCTTGCCCAATTCTCCAATATTCTCCCTGATATCCCAAGTGCTAGTTCTCTTCATAGAGGGGAGCATTTCTGATCTTACAACCAACAGTTAGACCACATTGATGAAGGGGTACCACATCATAGGCTTCCTCTCCTCTTTGCTCTGTGCAGGTGAGTGATAGATAAGTTGAGAGTTTTTTTAAAGACTTATTTATTTATGCATACAAGAGCTGGGGCACAGGCCAGAGATGCGGGGAGGTGGGGTGAGAGGACTCACCAGAGACAGAGTGGGGAACAGAACAGGCAGACTAACTGAAATACACTGCTGAGGGGAGCAGCAGGCGACACAGGAGAAGTCTGCTTCGCCATGTGGGTTGCTCCCTGGCAACCTGGGGATCGAACTCATGCTGCAGAGGATTCGGATTGCTTCACAGTGCTTAACCCCTTACACCACCAGGGAGGTGAGTTGAGAGGTTTTGTTTTTCACATTTGTAATTCTCTTTCCAGGTCATATGGGTTCAGACCCTATCCTGCAAATTCTCTCTCTGCTCATGTGTCTGAGAGAATTTAGGGTTTAAATTCAGGAGGTAGGTCCTCCCTGGTGGTGCAGCAGTTGAGCGCTGGGTTGCAAAGCTGCCTGCAGCCTCTGCAGCGCCAGTTCAATCCCCGGATGCTCCCCGGCCACCGGAGGAGGGTCCCACATGGCGCGCAGACCTCTCCTGCCACCCACTGCTCCCCTCAGCAGTGTTCTTCGGTCCTTCTGCCTGCTCTGCTCCCCGCACCTGCTCTGGTGAATTCTCTCACCCTCCCGTGCTTCTGACTGTACCCAACGCTTGTATAAATAAATAAAAATAAATCTTAAAAAAAAATAAATTCAGGAGGTAGTAAAATACTTTTGCACTAGCTAGTTCTGTTTTCTCATCTCTGCCTCGGAGAGATGTCCCTTGAATGGGAGCCCTGCAGGGCAAGAGGGAGGTGGTGGTCACATATTATTGTTGCATCCCTTGCTGTACTATGACTATCTGCCTTCATACTTAGTTTTTCTTTATGCAAATTTACATAACCAGTTTGGAGTTCTGTGTGGCTATAGTATGTGAAAGTAAACATGCACATACCCTCTGCTAGCAATATCACTTTGGATATAGTGCTAGAGGAGTTTTCACAGTAAGAAACAAAGATACATATGAGAAAGCTTGTTGCAGGGGTGTGATAGCAAAAAAATAATGGAAATAACATAAATAACTTAAATGACAATAGAATGGACATAGTGACATAGTCATAGAATAAAATATTGTGACATAGTGACATAGTCATAGACATAGTCATAGAATAAAAATTGTGACATAGTCATAGAATAAAATATTATTCATCAATAAAAGTGAATGAGTTAGTGGTCCCAGAGTTATTTCCTGAAAAAAATGTTATATACTTTCTCGGGTACACACATGTGAATTGAATTGAATGAAATGAAAGATTACAGATCAGGAGAATGATTAATTCTGGCTAAAGAAACCAAGTAGTAGAAGTGTTGAGAAGTAAAAAAGAGCCTTCATTATACAATTTTAATTTTTAAGCCATGCGTGGAATATACATAAGCTCATTATATTAACTATATGCATTTTCCTATGCCCAAATATTTTATTTCCAAAAATCTTCCAACCCCCTAGGAAGTGCCAGTGTTAATCACATATTTACTATTTCCCAAAAGAGACATAAATTCTAGATCAAATGCAAAGAATGACTTCTTTAATGAGGAACTCTTATGTTTTCTTTACATTAACAAGGCAAATGGGGTCTCCCTGGTGGTGCAGGGGTTAAAGTCTCAGCGCTATCAAGCTATCGCCACCCACAGTGGCAAGTATTAGATCCAAGGACAAGGACCTGACCAACATGGAGCAGCAGACCTCTCCTGTCTTGCCCACTGCTCCCCTCTGCAGTGTATTTCAGTAATACTGCTATTCTGCTCCCTACTCTGTCTCTGGTGAATCCTCTCACCCCACTGGGGCCTACACCCTAGTTCTTGTAAGCATAAATAAATAAAAAATAAATCTTTGAAAAAAGAGGCAAATAATTCACTAATAATTTTTGCTTTTCCTTTGCCTGCTTGGAAGCCCAGAAACAAATTTGAATTCTAAATTTTGCAGCCATCAGGGCCCTGTGTTATTTGCAGTCTTTCTTCCTGAACTTATCAACATGTGCATTTTTCTTGGTCCTTCATTTGTTTATTCTATTTTGTGGTATTAGAAGCCTCTTCCTATTCTTTGAGAAGGAAGAGTTTGTAACCAAAAGTATAAAAATTATTTTTTTTATGCTCCAGTTCTCTTTTTGTTCACAAACATAAAATACTTGCATAGGACAGGACTGTGCATCTACCTTATTTACCTTCGTACCCCTGTGTCTAGCATAGTGTCTGGCACACCATGAGCATTTCATCATTTTCTGATTAAGTGAGAAAATAAATACAAAAATTCATCCTTATACAGATCTTGCTTTTTTCACATTTCACAGGTGTCCAATCTATCTTGTTATAAATTTAGCATTAATAAACACTTCAGTGAAAATAATTTTGAATTCTTTCCTAAGGCTATTTTTCCAGGAGTAAAATTACATGGGTCAAAAGATATGAGCAGTTAATAGTTACTGAAGAGCTTTTCCAAATTGCTCTCCAAAAAAGCTTTTACCAGTTTCTACGTTGACGAGCAATGTGTGAGGTTACCATTTCTCCAGAACACTATGTCACTATATGTATTTGATAGAATTTTTTCTTGTTTTGTTTCACAGTTTAATAGATGTAAAATTATAGCTTGGTGTAGTGCTAATAATTTTTAAATGTTAAGTTTATACTATTTGTATCATAAACTATTTCAAATCACTTCTGCTTTTGTTGTGAACTTCATGTGCTCTTGTGATTCAATTCACTTGGCTCTTCCAAACCTCATTATAGATTTGTATTATTTGATGTAACTGAGCAGAGAAAAACAACCCTGGAAACTATTGAGGTTTCTTAATTCCCAATAACTTCTTTTATGACCTATGAATAATAAAACTCTTTGGGCTTTGAATTCCTCATCTATAAATTAGAGACAAGAATGTATACTTTAGATTCCTTTTGTACAGCAAATCATATATGTATATAATAACACTATAAGACAGCTATCCAGATTATTGCCTTGGGAATGATCTACAACTTAGGGCTCATCTGGGTGAAAAAATACATGAGAAATGGATATTTTGATACAGAGCAAAGGGCCAGAGCTGTTATTATATGAAAAACATTTCATGGGACAATGGAACTCTAATTTCAGCATGATGTGGTCGAGCCTAAACCAAAGACTAAAAAAGATGGTTCATTTTATGTATGACCTGGAGTGGGTCACAGGGTGTCCAGATAGTTGATTTAACATTATTTCTGGATGTGTCTGTGGGATGTTTCCAAGAGGTTAATATTTAAGTAAAGCAGATTGCCCTCCTGGTATGAGTGGCTATTATCTGACCTGTTGAGGGTCTGAATAGAACCAAAAGGAGAAGGAAGAGAGAATTCTGTCACGCTCTACTTTAAAGCTAAGTATGGGGTTTCTCAACCTCTATCATCCTATGAGTCAATTCTTTGTGATAATCTCTTTTTTTATAGATATTATTATATAGTATATGTATCATGTATACTAGAATATAGATAACATATATACAGTATTTATATGATTTATATTTTATATTTACACATCATATATTGTGTAGTGTCTATTTCTCTAGAAATAGTCAGAACTTATCAGTTATAAGCAGTGTTATATAGGAATGTTGCCCCAACACAGGAACCTCAAATAAAGAATGAGATAGCTTCAGAAATGGAGGGATTTCTGAAGAACTGGTAGATGGTTTCCAAGAAAGAGAGGCCCTTTAAGCATATGGTAAGTTCAGAGAGAGTTGCTTAAACTGTCTGCTACAGCTAGAGGAAACAAATACTAGGTATCTCTTTGTTTTTCAAATAAAGTATTGCCTTGCTTTTCCTTCTTCTTTTAGTTTAAGTTCCCACAAAAGCAGACTCTTGGACATGGATGCGAGTGCAAGTAGCTTTATGGGAGGTGACCCCAAGAAGCACAGTCAGAATGCTGATGGCGAAATAAGGAAGGGAAGAAAGCCAGTAACACAGAATTTGAGTAGATTACTGCCATGGGAACTGAAGTTCAATCCTCTTGCTTTACGATACTCTTAAGAATGAAGTTGCTTCAACAAAGGCATCTTGGTCTCCATCCATTCTTGCCACTCACTTGTTGAGGACTTCTATTTAACAGTTTGAGTTCCCTGGGCTCTTCTCAGTTCCACCTGGTATCAGTTTTTGGTTTTCTGACTGGGAATGAACCTCCTGGTAACGTTAAGTTTAAAATACATTGGTTTTCCCATGACATTGGTCCCACTTGTGTATGACTCAGCCGAAGGATTGAAAATTCAGTTAACAAGACTTGTAATCCATAGAATAACAAATACGCATATTATTAAAAAAAAACATTTATTAGGAAATTTTCATGTGACCAGTCTGCACAAAGGTCTCTGAGGGATTTGGAAGTACAGTCCTAGTCCCAAAGAGGTATTCATGACAGTTTAGTTGGGAATCTAGATTGTTAGCAGACTTTTTCTGATCAATAACTGAACAGTTATATAATTTAAAGAACTGATTTTTTAATCTATTATTTATACATTGTGTTTTAATAACTATTAATAACTTCCAAATAAAGCCTTTATTCCATTTACTCAATATTTATTACTATACTTAACTATTATTAATTATAATTGCCTAAAAATTTCTGAGTAAGACAAAAAAAAAGTAAAAATGTACTGGTTACCAGAGGGGCTGGGGGCAGGGAGTAGAGCATAGGGGAGGGAAGGTGAGAAGCTATTGGAGGAGGGTGAATGAAGCATGGACACATATGGTCGGTGTGAGGTTGTACTTCCAAAATCACGTAGTTATGCAAATGACTGGACAATTAATATAATTTGAAAGAAAACAAAAACATAAAAAAATTCCCAAATGGGAAAGAGGTTCCAAGGTAAAGTAATATCATAAATTTGCCTAGAGGGTTTTTTATATATATATATATATATATATATATATATATATATATATATATATATAAAACTGAATATCCTGAAAACAAGTGAGATGTTTTTACCTCCAAAATTATCATGAGGTTATCACAAGTAGAGATGATAGAACACATTTTAAGTAACTTTCCCCCTAAAATTAACATCAATACAACTTTAATTAAAATGCAAAATATCGGTACCTCCCGGGTGGCACAGCAGTTGAGTGCTGGGTTGTGAAGCTGCCCGCAGCCTCTGCAGGGCTTGTTCAATCCCCGGCCACCGGGTGAAGGTCCCACGTGGTGTGCAGACCTCTCCTGCCGCCCACTGCTCCCCTCAGCAGTGTGCTTTGGTCCTTCTGCCTGCTCTGGCTCTGGTGAATTCTCTCACCCTCCCGCTCTTCTGTCTGTACCCAGTGCTTGTATAAACAAATAAATAAATCTTAAAAAAAAATGCAAAATATCATTAAGGTTAATGTAATAAAGAGTACAAAATGGGCCAATATACTATTCTTCCCACTTATTAGACCAGTTGAAAATATTCACTAGGAAAGCAATCCTGATTACACAAGTGGGGAGATCCTTAAGAAAAAGTTTATTGGACAATGTGTCTCTTTCCTTGGCCTGCTTCAGGGTAATCTGACCTCCTTTAGGTTTTGGCCTTGAGACCATTTAGTAATCTATGAGTTAGAAGGGAAGATTAGGTAGAGGGGATAAAATCCCCCATTGGCACGGGCACCGTGAGCGTGGGCATGTTAGAGTAGCAATAGGATGCCTTGGGTAGGATAGAGGAGTGATCGTGTGGCCTAGTGAAAGAGCAGGGATTTGGCATTAGGCAATCTTGGTTTGAGACTCACCTTTGCTCCTTACTCTGTATCTGCTTTTAAATAATTCATCTGACATTTCTGAGTCTCCATTTCTATACCTGCAGAATAGAGATAATGAAACTAAAAGTGATGTTCTAGCTTCTGGTTCATGAGCTCCATGTACCTGTTATATTGGGGTCAGTCAGTAAATAGATTTTTGACCTAAAGTAAAAAGCACATTTCAAAGTTAAGAAATAAACTAAAGATCATGGTTATACAACATAAACCCACTTAAAAAGATTATGATTCAGTCGACTGAGGTAGGGCGCCAGGGAATCTAATCTCCTTGGTGATTTCCTGTATGTAGTCATTTTGAAAAACACTGAGTTAGGGCATTTTGGCTCTTGCAAGTGGTTCTTCAAACAATTGTCATATGGATATGAAAATGGGATATAAATTCATCTCTCAGATCAGGAAAGCAAAAGGATAATTTCCTTAACATATATAGTTGCACTCAAAACACTTAACCGTGACCATATGATCTGACTAATAAATCTGACTGGGAGTCCAATATAGGAGAAGACATGCTACCCCAACTGGTAGTTCTGAGATTCCCTTATTGTTTCTGGAAGATACAAATGCTAATCAACAGAGGCACAGTCTCCCTAACTTCTATCCTGGTAGAAAGGGCTCTGAAAAGTTTAGTAAATTGTAACGTGTTATCTCATTGCAAGATGGCAGAACCGGCTCATTTTAGGGTATAATGAATTAGAATTTAGTATTTGTCAACCACCAGTCATTGTTAATGCAATATAACATATTTTTACTTTGTTGAACACTTTTTACTTTGCTATAAGAAAAACTTCATTGTTATCCCCATTTTCTGTACAGGGAAACAAAATTCAGGGAGCAAAAATGTCTTGCTAAATGTCACAAAGTCAATAGGGTACAATGCCCAAGTTAGGATGAGAATTCAGTTCTCTTTGTCCTGTA
This sequence comes from Talpa europaea, assembly GCF_964194135.1. Lineage (NCBI taxonomy): Eukaryota > Metazoa > Chordata > Mammalia > Eulipotyphla > Talpidae > Talpa > Talpa europaea. The sequence continues at coordinate 52,403,131 of NC_140077.1, forward strand.
TTCTGTGCTCTTCTAATTATAAGAGCATTTGCTCAGGAAAAGCAGAGTGAAGCAGTTACAGACAAGCACAAGGGTAAGAAAGGTCACCAGAGAGACAGAGAGTCAAGTAGTGGTAATTCCCCTGAGGGACAGAGAAGACATGTAGAAGCATCAAAATCATCCAAAGTAACCATGGCAGGTAAGAGGTAAGCACAAAATATTTCTGTCGTCTAAGGCAGAGCATCAGTAAAAAAGCTGGAAAGTCCTCAGGTTGTGATTCCATGCCTGAGCAAATATTAAGCTTGATATTGTGGAGGACTCCCACCCTCACCAAACAAAAATAGTCACCTTAACATTAATTGCTAGCTAAATACGCTCTTAGAGGAAGATGTCAGTCACTTTACTGAGAAAGGGCTGTGTGAAAACCAGTTATGTTAACTTACTTACTTATAAAGTAGATGCTTGGGTGTTACATAGGCAGGGCCTATAGGTTTAATGGATCTGTTACTGACTTATGTGCCCAGCTCCTCAAGAAATAATGTTCACATAATTCTATCTTACCTCCATATCAGACCAACAATATCCATTAGCTAAACCTGATTTTGTCATGGATACAAAGTCCATTGCACAAGTTGATCCTACATCACATTCACAGGTGACAAACGTCCAGAGGTGTTTAGCAATATATCAAGTACTGATGAATTAGGGTTTTGGGGAGCAGGACTGGAGTCCAAGGACCCTAGGAGGGCTTTTTCTTGGTTCTTTTTTTTATAAGATTTATTTTTTATTTAAAAAATAGCTGGGGTACCGGCCAGAGGCGCAGGAGGGTGAGAAGATTCACCAGACAGAGTGGGGAACAGAACAGGGAGATGGACTGAAGCACTGCTGAGGGGAGCAGCGGGTGAAGCAGGAGAGGTCTGCCACGCCATGTGGGAATCAACCTGGCTGGGGTTGGGGATCAAACTCGTGCTGAGGTGGCTGGCAATACATTGATAGGGCTGTCTTTAACCCCTGCGCCACCAGGGAGGCCCTTTCTTGGTTCTTTTCTTTGCCAAGGGAAGAATTCAACATTGAGGTCAAAGATACAGAAAAGCAAGAGATTTATTGATAGGGAGGAAGAACAGGAAAGCTCTCCGAGCAGAGAGGGGCCCTAAGTGGGTAGCCACTGAGGTGGGGAGAGGTAGGTTCTTATATGGGTATAGAGGGCAAGGACTTGTGGTTTGGCCATTGGGTGTCTTGGTGTTGTGTCTCTTTTTGATTGGCTGGGCCCGAGGGATCGCCTAGGCTACCAAGGTCCACTGAGTTTTCCCATATTATCCAGCCTACCTTTGTGAAACCAGCTTTGGTCCATTGCTATGTTATTGTGTTGGTGTTCTGAACATTTCATTTTTGATTGAATTGGTGAGGGGGCACCCTCTTGATTTGTGATTGTTTCTCAGTCAGACTGACAAATGCACTTGGGGCTTGGGGCACCCTGTTCCTAACTAACTGCCTATTCCTATACCATTTCCTAACTTCCTCCTTCACCAAGGCTCAAAACTTTGTGCCCAGATTGTTATTGTTAACTAACCTTTTGTACATCTTAGAAATTAAATAAATGTCTAAGTACAGTTGGGAGGTTATGGCTAGTGATTTGGATTGTTCTAAGAAAATCTTTTTAATATGAATAATAAATGCAACTGAAGACAACCTTACTATAAATGTGCCCTGTGTTGAAGAGAGTGATTCATAAGCTCATTTGCTTCATGACTCATATCTCTTGGAAAAGAACAAGATTCCAAGGAAACATTGGTTTTATTCAGAATGGGTCAGTTTTATCTGCTTCCATCTCCTTCCTTTGGAAAATCAACAACAAAAATACAAAAATGACAATATGTAAATCTTAACTTCTTAAATTGCATGACAATAAAACTTCTCTGCTCTTTTCAGAGAAGTTATTTATGGAAAAAATAGCTACAGATGACAGCCTTTAAAAAATAAGAATTGGGAGTGCATTACAACAATTGCAATTACTCATTATAAGCTTTTCCATTGTTATGACTCAGTCTTGACCCAAGCATCATTCAGTACCTACCTTGTATTTTGAAGATTAGATTGTTATAACACAAATTGGAGAAGGTGTCTAAAAGCATCAGAATTCATTCAAACTGAGAGTACACTTGATGATAGGATGAGTAATAAAATGTTCGGGAGAAAATTCTCTTGAGATAATAATTCTCCCCCTACAGCTTCAAGGGAAAGAAAAATAGCTTGCTGTAAAAAATATATCTTTTCTTGGTTTTCCAAGCCGGAGATTATTTACAAGCTACCTGTTATTTGACACCAGTATAGAATCCCTCTTTATCTTTTTCATATTTCTTTTTCCTTTTGTCTGCTTCTTATTGTAATCCAGGATGAAAATAGATAACTTGTGTAAACCAGTTTCCTTGTGAGTTATGAAAAATTCAACAAAAACTCAGCTCAGAGTAGATTTAAGAGGAAGTGATTTATTGGCTTAAATAACCATTAAGTTCAAGGAAAATCATGCATGGTTTGGTTCAGAGACTCAAAGGCTGTTAGCAGCTTTGTGTGTCTGCAGGTGTCTGTCACTGTGTCTACTGTTTTATTGGTCTTGTTCTGAGGCCGTCTGTTCCCTAAAAATGGGAAAGACTACTGTTTTTAATGTCCAATCTGCCAATTTAGTAATTTGAGGGAAAGAGTCTATTGATTATTTTTAAACAGAGGCAAAGAAGTGCTGGGGGACCCATTGGACCAGCTTGGATTGCACACCCCAACAGTGAATCAATCACTGAAGATAAGGTACTAGGTTAGGTTAATGGTCTGGCAGAGGTCATGTGACACCTATGATTGGTAAGAACAGGTCAAATAGGTGAGCTTAGCCTATGTGATCCACTTGGACTGAAAGCAGGGGAATTGTCATATACTTTGTTATTGGGAAAAGAGATGAGCAGGCAGAGGCAATTCATGTTTGACTCTATTGCCTCCAGTTATCATTTTTTTGAACCCACAATGCTTCCCTGGAACCCAAAGCAACTTCTTCTGTCCTATGAAATTGCTCGCAAGGAGTAAAATAAATCCACAGGTCCTCTTTCTCCTCTTCTTGGCAGACTCTGCTCTGCCTTCATCTTTATCAGTTTGAGGTCCAAATTCCCTCTTATTAGCCTGCGCCCTGCTAGATTCATCATAACCAATTCAGTCTATAAAAGAATCATTTTCTCTAACCTGCCTGGAGTAGACCACTATTATGCTTAATTAGATCGTCTTCACTCAAACAGGAAAAATGACTTTTATTCCCAACATATATGAATTTCTGTTATTTGCATTTCCTTTTCGCAGAAAGTCTAACTTCTCCATCAGTTTGGGGCTATTAATACACATATAAAATACTGTCATTGCTAAAGGATTCTATGGGGAACAGTTGCATGATTTACCTTAGTTTACAATCCTGATGGGTTAGATTTACCTATGTCTAATAGGTATTGAAGCATTTCTCTTAGACTTAAAAGAATTGCATCCTTTTAAGAAATGTCAGAGCCCAAAATCAAATGAAACAACATGTAGAAGAGCTGAATTAATAAAAGCTTTTCTTATGGTAATAGTTTTACTCCTAGAGAATTTATGGGGAGTTGAAATTCTCAAATCCAAAAATGGAAAACAGCTTGAAGAATATCGACATTTATTTAACATCTAGACATGTTTTCTATGCAAACCAGAACCCAGTTCACTCTTCAGCTTAATGTCTACTTTGTTACATCCCTGCTGTTTTAAATGTTTGGGAATCAGATTGAATTCACAACGAAGATATTATACCATTTTGCTCATCTGGAAACTAAATACAAAACCACAGAGATGACAATTTTAAATTTCTTTTGGCTGTATTGCTCAAGATTGTCATGTTCTGTGCACACAGATATCAATCAAGTACCTTCTCCCAAAGTAAGGGATGGACTTGGCAGGTGGCCAGTGAGTTGAGTTGAAAGAGTCTTCATGAATTGGGTTGAGATGAGACCCCAATCACTGGCATAACATTGGAACTTGATTTGAGTGATAACTTAAAAAGACAGCATTAAACAACTGACTCATCAAGTGAGTCATCCTTGCTAAGCCATGCACTTTCATTATCTTTAGAAAACTAGCAAGATATTGTCATATTGCTTGCCTAATGCAAATGGAAATGTCTAGCATATTGATTCTGCTCACCATTTACACTCTAGATAGAGACCTATTTACACCCGGGGAGTGTGTCAGAATCCTATTGGGGCAAAATTGTGAAATAAGCAGAAATTATCTTTTAGGAGCTTTTCTCAAGCTAATCCTTAGAGTGTGTATTTACTCTCACCTCTCAGAAACCAAGTGTTCTCCTGTCCCTGTCCTCTCTCTCCTCTTCTTCCTTCTTATATTCCTTCTCTTTTTTTCACTTTTGCATGCACACACACACACACAACCATTTCCTGGTTTCTGATGGTGGCACAGGGTGGTTCTTTTGATGTACCTTCTGCTCTGAAAACTAACCCCCACTCCTTGATCCCTCCCTCTGCATCAAACGAATCTTCTTAGTCCCTCTCCCTTCAGCATTGCTGAATGGTTGAAGTTAATTTGATAAAGATGGATTTGCATATTGGACAGGGAAATTGATAATTACCTACATAATACCAGAAAAACCTAATTTATAGAATATTCAAAACTTTTCACCAGGGTGATATATGCACACTTAGCACCTGAATAACTACTGTTTGGACAGGCATCATGGTTTGCTAGAAAGTATTGACTAGAAGGTAAATTGTGTTCTACAACTGGATAATTTTGAGTAAGTGTGAATATTTTGAGATAAGGTGTTCATGGCTATTAGAAGGAAGAATAAATACCTCCTTTTTTTTTTTTTTTACTACAGTGACCATCTGCTTGTTTTGCCTATTTCCTTTCCTAATTTTTCTGAATAAACACCCCTACCCACGCCTAGCCCATATGTTTGATGGTATCCTGGACCCCACTCAAACCAGAACAGTTAGAGTTAGCCTTGGGAATTTTGCTACTATAAGAAAAGAGTTGAGCATTTTGTACTGGCAACTTAAAGGGACAATGGCCATCTCTGTCACCATTCAGGGAGAGCGATAGGCCTAAGACATATACCAGGTTAGCAACATGAGCAGAAGTGTGTGATAAGAACCTTCTCTCAGGATCTGCCTGTCAGCCACAGGAAGGATCACTGATTGACCCTGATTAGGTTAGGAGTCCATCCTTGAATGCGGTCATACTTATTACCAGATGTCTTTCTAAGCTGTATGATCTGATACATTCTTCTGTTTGCTTAAGCCATATTTGAGTTGGGTTTCTGTCACTTAAAACAAGAGAGGTCCAACTAATCCAACTTGAAAAAGCAGTTAAAAGAATTCCATGAACAATTGGCTCTTGTTTTATAGGGTTTGGCAACTTTTCCTGTAAAGGATTAGATAGAAATTATTTCAGGATTTGTGGACTACAGAGTCTGTCACAACTCTCCAGATCTGCCCCTGTAGTAAGAAAGCAGTCACAGCACATAGATGGATGAGTGTGGCTGTGTTCCAGAAAACTGGTGGACACTGAGATCTGAATTTCATATAATTTTAATTTATCTTGAAATGTTCTCCTTTTAATTTTTCAACCATTTAAAAGTGTAAAAACATGGTTAACACAAAAAAGAAAAACATGCAGTGTTTTTCTCAGTCTTTCTCTACAGGAATAGTTGATGGCAAAGAATCCTAGCGACTCCCTTTCTGGAGATAAAAGTTTCAATTGTAAGAACACTCAGGGGCCTGTGTACAGTCACTGAACTGATTTTTTTTTTTTAATGATTCTGGGATTTTTGTTTGTTTTTGGCTGTCCTCACAGCTAATGCCTGCCTATCTAATGCAATTAGACACACAGTGAATTTGATTTGAGTGCTAAATGGCCCAACTTTTATATTTTCTACAATTCATTGAATTATGCCTGAGTTATATTTTCCTCTAATAAACATTTTAAATTATATAGTTGACTCAGACAGTGAAAATTGAAGAGTTCCACAAGTTAAGGAATTGATCAATGTAGTCAATAAAATTATAAAGAATTAGAGCATACATTAAAGAGCTCTTTATCTCTAGGGAGGAGTGGTGGCAACTTATTTATGGTTAAGAGCTGAGTAGTAAAGGTAGTGGCTAAAAAGGTAAGGTAAAAATGTGGAAGAAGTATTTCCAAATATTGAAATACCGGATGTATCAACATAAAATGTTTATTGTTATTATCATTAACACTCCTATTCCTATTGTATCCATGACTTTGTGCTAGTAGCTTATACATACACACAAAATATATATACATATTATATATTAATAATGAGGTAATGATAACTGAAGGTTGTTCAAGGATATGGAGAAACAAAAATATTAGGATTTTTCTGATAATGTTCAGGCATGATCAGAAATTTTCTCAAATTAAGTAACTCTACATACCATTTACTGTCTATTCAAGTAGTTCTGAGTATAGTGATTATTTTTTAACTCTATGGAGTACTACCGAAAACAATTACTGTCCATGAATGACCAAATCAATCTGAATGAATATAATTTGAAGACATTCTACATACTTGAAATAACTTAGAAGTAATCTTCAAAAGCTAACTCTAAGGATCCCCTTTCATATAGAAGAACTCCTTGACTAAATGTTTAAATTGACTTTTTAAATGTCCGGTCACCTCAACACCAAAATAAAAAGCAATTCCATTTAAAAGTAAATGCCCTTTATCTTCTGGACAGCACTTCAATTTTATTGAGATAGATCTGTTCTGTACCACAAATCCAATTTAATTCTTGTAAATAAAACAAAGTGGGAGAGTGTGATCCTCTATTTTCTTTTATTTCAGAGAAGAATTGATTCCTGAGCATTGGTAATTTTCCACTTTATTTTTGTTTGACTTTTTACTTAAAGAATCAGTGTTTCAGGTTCCCAAGCCTACAACTTTAATTCTTGTTGTGATCAAGGGACTCAGGGCGTTATAAGTGAGAGTCTCCAAGTGGAGGTGATTTAAGTAAAAGAGATTCTTAAATGCATAGTAAAAAGGCATGCCTTCTGAAGCAGAATGAAGACAGAGTGGTAGAATAATTTCCACTTTTTGTCTTTTTTCCAATTATATCTAAATCTAAGTGCCTAACGTGCTTTTTCAAGAAAAGAAATTTCCCCAAGGTTGATTTCTTTCTCTTTTCTATTTCTTTCTCCTCTTCTCTTCTACTTTATGTTCTAAAATAACTGTTCTGACCTCATTATTTCACTATTGAAAAGCGCTCAGAGGCTTCCAAAGGCTAAAGTATACTTAAAGTTCAAACTCCTAGTGTAATGTTCAAGGCTTTCCACCTGAGATGTAAACTTGCCTTCCCAAGCCATATTCCCACTAGCACCTTCAGGAACCTTTAAGGCAGCCAATTTGAAAATTTCACAATTCCTGGTTTATGACCTTTTTCCCCTCCTACAAACCATTTCTCAAACTGCTCCTCTCCTATCATCTGCTGAGATTCTATTTTTCCTTGAAATTTAGTCATGTTCTCTAAGAAACCTTCGCAGAACTCCAGATAGTGTTTTGAAATCATTGTGTTCCATAGCACTACCTAATAGCAATCATTAGAATCTGTTTTGGCTTATATTTATGTATTTATTTTTGACATGTCATCTCTCCTACCAGAAGACAAAGGAGGAGAGTAACCAGGTATTTTCCATCAATGTACCCCTAGGAGTTTGCTTTCAATCACAAAGTCAGTGCCTAATGTGTTTGTTATATTGAAAGTGAAAAGTTTTGACTTTCTTGTTCCTTTTCCTTTTTCTTTATATTTATTTCTTTCTCAAAATTTTTGATTCTCATTTTTCCCTCTGCAATTTTACAAACTTTTTTCTTCCCCATTTACTCCAATTTTCTTTCCATTTTTTTCATTAATTTTTTTATCCTTTCATTTCTTTCTCTGTCCTCTTGTTTTTAATCTTCAGTAATGTGGTTTATCATATTTTTCTTCAACACTTATTCACCTATCCTTTTAAAATTTCTGTAAAATATCAAACATTCCAAAGCAAATTTTGTCAATGCATAATTGTTTAACAATTCATTCATTTTTAAATTTAATTTCATTAGAATTTTTTTCAATTGTTCCTTATTCTATTGTCTTTTCTTACTGTTCAGTCACTAGCACCAGTCCCTGCTTTGAACACCAGAGATCCAAACTAAGACTATCAGAGTTGCTTTTCTCATGGAAGTTATATTGGGGTAGACAGAGGAAAAAAATCCTCACAAAAGAAAATATTTCGTAATGATGAGATTTAGGTATAGAATTTAAAAATAGTCTTAAAATGATAAAATTTCTAGTCCCCGCATGGCAGGAGTATCAGATTTAGCCTTCAACTACATGAACTAAAAAAAAAAAAAAAAAATAAGCAACAGCTCTTTTCAAACATCTAACAATAGACCTACTGAACTATTATTATTGAATGAAAAGGAACATAGGAGGCAAGCAACACTTTTACCTTGACTTTCTGGGTAGAAGCACTTTCTAAAGCAGAGTGTCATGAAATAGAACCCAAACAAAAATCAGTGGACTCCAAACTATGAATTAAGACTTGGCTGGAATTTATGAAGCAGGAGGAGGAAACTGCTGAGAGAAATTCAAGATTCTTTACCAAGGACCTTTACCAAGGTCCTTTTAGCCACTGTTTGAATACTAAATGGTCCTCACAGGGAAATACTCCATGGACTCAAAAAAAAACTACTTAAGAACATGAGATGAATGGAGGTTATAACCTGAATAATGTAGAAAGATATTAGAGGTCTAATATCTGAGTAAATACATTTAGTTGGGCATTCAGTAGAGATGCCAAGAAAGCTCCATCTTAGGACTTTCATCTATTCTCAAAGAAACAACTTAATCTCGAAGCTCAAAGATCTAGAAAAAGAACAACAAAAAAACCCCAAAACCAGTAGAAGAAAAGAAATAATAAAAACCAAAGCAGAAATAAATGAAATTGAAACTAAAAAAACAATCCAAAAGATCAATGAAACCAAGAGCTGGTTCTTCGAAAAAAATCAATAAAATAGACAAACCCCTAGCCAGGCTCACAAAGGAAAAATGGAGAAAGCACAAATAAACAGGATCATAAATGAAAGAGGAGAAATCACAACGGACACAGCAGAAATCAAAAGAATAATCAGTAACTACTATGAACAGTTACATGGAAACAAGTTCAACAATCTAGAGGAGATGGACAAATTCCTACAACTCTATAATCACCCAAAGCTAGATAAAGAAGAAATAGAACACCTAAACAGACCAGCGAAATTGAAATGGTAATCAAAAACCTCCCCAAAAACAAAAGCCCAGGACCTGATGGATTTACAAATGAATTCTACCAAACATTCAGAGACGAATTAGTGCCTATCCTTCACAAACTCTTCCAAAAAATTGAGAAGGAAGGGACAATACCAAACACGTTCTATGAAGCCAACATTACACTAATACCAAAACTGAACAAGGACAACACAAAAAAGGAAAACTAAAGGCCAATCTCCCTAATGAACACTGATGCAAAAATCCTCAATAAAATTTTAGCTATCAGAATCCAACAATGTATCCATAAGATAATTCACCACGACCAAGTTGGATTCATTCCAGGGGCACAAGGATGGTTTAACATCCGAAAATCAATCAACGTTATCCAACACATCAACAAAAAGAAATATAAAAACCATATGATAATATCAATAGATGCTGAGAAAGCTTTCGACAAAGTGCAACACCCATTCATGATAAAAGCCCTTGAAATTCTTGGGATACAAGGAACATACCTCAACATCATAAAGGCCATCTATGACAAGCCAACAGCCAGTATCATTCTCAATGGTGAAAAGCTGAAAGCAATTCCATTAAGATCTGGAACAAGACAAGGATGTCCACTCTCACCACTGCTTTTCAATATAATACTGGAAGTCCTAGCCAGAGCAATAAGACAAGAGAAAGACATCCAAGGAATCCAAATAGGAAAAGAAGAAGTCAAACTATCACTATTTGCAGATGCTATGATAATATACATAGAGAACCCCAAAAACTCCACAGAAAAACTAATTCAACTCATCAATCAGTTCAGTAAAGTGGCAGGATACAAAATCAACACGCAAAAGTCAGTAGCCTTCCTATACACAAACAATAAATCTGAAGAAGAAGAAATAAAAAAAAACCATCCCTTTTATTATTGAAACAAAAAAAATCAAATATTTGGGAATAAATCTAACAAAAGAGGTAAAGGACCTATACAAAGAAAACTATAAAACACTGTTAAAAGAAATAGAAGAAGACACAAAGAAATGGAAAGACATCCCCTGCTCATGGATTGGGAGAATAAACATTATTAAAATGGCCATCCTACCAAAAGCAATATACAGATTCAATGCTATTCCCATCAAAATTTCAATGTCATTCTTCAAAGAAATAGAACAATTATTGATGAAATTCATATGGAATCACAAAAACCCCGAATAGCCAAAGCTCTCCTGAAAAAAAAAAGAAGGGAATGGAGGCATCACACTCCCAGACTTCAAACTCTACTACAAAGCCATAATCATTAAAACTGCATGGTATTGGAACAAGAACAGACACACAGACCAATGGAATCGAATAGAAAATCCAGAAATAAACCCACAGATTTATGGTCAACTAATCTTTGACAAAGGAGCAAAGACTATGCATTTGAGCAAAGAAAGTTTGTTCAATAAATGGTGCTGGGAAAACTGGGGTCGCTACATGCAAAAGAATGAAGCTTGACCACTACCTCACACCATACACAAAAATCAACTCAAAATGGATTAAAGAACTAGACATAAGACCTGAAACCATAAAATACATAGAAGGTAATATAGGCGAAACACTACGTGATATGCACATCCAAGACATCTTTACAGACACATCACCCAAAGCAGTGATAGTGAAGGCAAAGATAAACAGCTGGGACTACATCAAATTAAAGAGCTTCTGCACAGCAAAAGAGACAATAACAAAAACAAAGAGAAACCCCACCAACTGGGAGAACATTTTTGCACACAATACTAATGATAAAGGACTGATCACAAAAATCAGCAAAGAGCTGATGAGACTCAACAACAACAAAGAAAATAATCCAGTCAAAAAATGGGCAGAAGAGCTAAAAAGAAACTTCTCTGAAGAGGAAATGCAAATGGCCAACAGGCATATGAAAAAATGTTCAACATCCCTTGTAATCAGGGAAATGCAAATCAAAACTACCATGAGATACCATCTAACACCAGTGAGAATGGCACATATTAAAAAAAACTAGCAACAACAAATGTTGGCGAGGGTGTGGAGAAAAAGGAACTCTCCTGCACTGCTGGTGGGAGTGCAAACTGGTCCAACAACTGTGGAGAGCTGTGTGGAGATTTCTGGACCTACTAAACATAGAGCTTCCATATGATCCAGCAATTCCACTCCTAGGTATTTACCCAAAGGACACAGAAACATCAATTCCAAAGAACACCTGCACCCCTATGTTTATAGCAGCACTGTTTACAATAGCTAAGCTTTGGAAACAGCCCAAATGCCCAAAAATAGATGACTGGATCAAGAAATTGTGGTACATATATACCATGGAATATTACTCAGCATTCAAAAAAGATAAACACATGCAATTTGCAGCAACATGGATGGAGCTGGAAGGGATCATGCTCAGCGAAATAAGCCAGAAAGAAAAAGAAAAATACCGGTTGGTCTCACTCATAGCAGGAATCTAGAAAACTTAAATAAGGGAGCAGGAAAATGAATAACTATAAGAAAGTGAAAATCAAAATCAACAAAAAACTATGAACCAGAGACACTTTTTGGGGGGTGGGGGGCAGGAGGGGAGGGATTGGGGTCAGAATGGGGGGGTTTCAATTGTATGGGGAATATAAAAATAAAATCTATTATTTAAAAAATAAATAAATAAAATAAGTGTTCCTCTGGCATGTTTTAACAAAATCTAAAAGCAAATCTCAAGAGGATCAAATAGAGTCACTGCCTGACAAAACGTAAGTGAACATTATTCAGTAAAGAAAAACACCACATACTTTTTCTTAAAATTGTGTTAAAAACCAAATGACATAAAATTAACCATCTTAACCATTTTTAAGTGTACAGTTCAGCAAGGCTAACTATATATTCACATCATCATGCAACAAATCACCAGAACTTTTTCATCCTGCAAAACTGAAAATGCCATACCAATTGAACAGACTTCCCCCTTTATTCCAATCCTTGAAAACTATCAGTTTACTCTCAGTTTCCATGACACGGAATACTTTAGATATAGTTGACCTTTGAACAACACATGGCCTAGGGACACCAACCCCCTTGCAGTCAAAAATTTCTGTATAACTTTTGATTCCCCCCAAACTTGACTTCTAATTACCTGCTATTTGCCTGTTACTGATGGAAAGCCTTATTGATAACATAAAGGCAATTAACAAAATTTCATGTTATCTATTTTATACTGCATTTTTACAATAATATTAGCTAGAGAAAATAAAAGATAATTAGGGAAATCATAAGGAAGAGAAAATATATTTATACTACTGTAATTTATTTATTAATAACATAAGTTTATGTCCCCTCTTTATAAGAAAATTCACATCTGAGTGGACACAGTCCAAACCCGTATTTTTCAAGGGTTAACTGTAATTCATAAAAGTAGAATCATACAGTATTTTTTTTTGAATTGCCATAGTTCACTTGGCATAATGCCCTCGAGGTTTATCAATGTTATATCGTGTAACATAATTTCTTTTTTCTTTGAGACTGAATAATAGCCCATTGTATGTGCCATATTTTCTTTATTCATTCATCCATTGATGAGTATTTGGGTTGCCTCTACCTCTGGGTTATTGTGAATAATGCTACAGTAAACATGGTTATGCAAATATCTTTTCAAGATTCTGTTTTTATTTTTTTTTGTGTGTAGCTGAAATTGGGATGCTGGGATCATAATTCTATTTTTAATTTTCTGGATATCTCTGTAGTGTTTTTCATAAAGGCTGTATTTTGCCTGACTCCCATCAGTGCACAAGGGCCCAAATTTTCATGAATTTGTCCACTTCTAGCTTTCCATTTTGTTAGTATCGACTTGTTCATTTTAGTCTTATAATCCTTTTTAAAAAATTTCTGTGGCGACATCTATAGAACACTAAACCCCAAAAAAACGGAGTACACATTTTTCTCAAGCGCACACGGATCATTCTCCAGGATCGATCACATACTGGGGCACAAGACAAACATCAACAGATACACCAAGATTGAAATCATATCAACCATCTTTTCTGACCATGAAGGCATCAAACTAGAAATAAACCATAAAAAGAAGGCAAGGAACTTTCCTACCCCATGGAGATTAAAAACCACACTACTGGAAGACCATTGGACTAATGAGGAGATCAAAGAAGAAATTAAAAAATTTTTTGAATTGAACGACAAGGAGGACACCAATATCCTAAATGTATGGGATGCAGCAAAAGCAGTAATAAGAGGAAAATATATAGCAATAGAAGCTCACATCAAGAAACAAGAAAGAACGCAAAGAAACAACCTAATCTCGAAGCTCAAAGATCTAGAAAAAGAACAACAAAAAAACCCCAAAACCAGTAGAAGAAAAGAAATAATAAAAACCAAAGCAGAAATAAATGAAATTGAAACTAAAAAAACAATCCAAAAGATCAATGAAACCAAGAGCTGGTTCTTTGAAAAAATCAATAAAATAGACAAACCCCTAGCCAGGCTCACAAAGGAAAAAAGGGAGAAAGCACAAATAAACAGGATCATCAATGAAAGAGGAGAAATCACAACGGACACAGCAGAAATCAAAAGAATAATCAGTAACTACTATGAACAGTTATATGGAAACAAGTTTAACAATCTAGAGGAGATGGACAAATTCCTACAACTCTACAATCACCCAAAGCTAGATAAAGAAGAAATAGAACACCTAAACAGACCAATTACAATTAGCGAAATTGAAATGGTAATCAAAAACCTCCCCAAAAACAAAAGCCCAGGACCTGATGGATTTACAAATGAATTCTACCAAACATTCAGAGACGAATTAGTGCCTATCCTTCACAAACTCTTCCAAAAAATTGAGAAGGAAGGGACAATACCAAACACGTTCTATGAAGCCAACATTACACTAATACCAAAACCGAACAAGGACAACACAAAAAAGGAAAACTACAGGCCAATCTCCCTAATGAACACTGATGCAAAAATCCTCAATAAAATTTTAGCTATCAGAATCCAACAATGTATCCATAAGATAATTCACCACGACCAAGTTGGATTCATTCCAGGGGCACAAGGATGGTTTAACATCCGAAAATCAATCAACGTTATCCAACACATCAACAAAAAGAAATATAAAAACCATATGATAATATCAATAGATGCTGAGAAAGCTTTCGACAAAGTGCAACACCCATTCATGATAAAAGCCCTTGAAATTCTTGGGATACAAGGAACATACCTCAACATCATAAAGGCCATCTATGACAAGCCAACAGCCAGTATCATTCTCAATGGTGAAAAGCTGAAAGCAATTCCATTAAGATCTGGAACAAGACAAGGATGTCCACTCTCACCATTGCTTTTCAATATAATACTGGAAGTCCTAGCCAGGGCAATAAGACAAGAGAAAGACATCCAAGGAATCCAAATAGGAAAAGAAGAAGTCAAACTATCACTATTTGCAGATGATATGATATTATACATAGAGAACCCCAAAAACTCCACAGAAAAGCTAATTCAACTCATCAATCAGTTCAGTAAAGTGGCAGGATACAAAATCAACACGCAAAAGTCAGTAGCCTTCCTATACACAAACAATAAATCTGAAGAAGAAGAAATCAAAAAGACCATCCCTTTTGTTATTGAAACAAAAAAAATCAAATATTTGGGAATAAATCTAACAAAAGAGGTAAGGGACCTATACAAAGAAAACTATAAAACACTGTTAAAAGAAATAGAAGAAGACACAAAGAAATGGAGAGACATCCCCTGCTCATGGATTGGAAGAATAAACATTATTAAAATGGCCATCCTACCAAAAGCAATATACCAATTCAATGCTATTCCAATCAAAATTTCAATGTCATTCTTCAAAGAAATAGAACAATTATTGATGAAATTCATATGGAATCACAAAAAACCCCGAATAGCCAAAGCTCTCCTGAAAAAAAAATAAGGGAATGGAGGCATCACACTCCCAGACTTCAAACTATACTACAAAGCCATAATCATCAAAACTGCATGGTATTGGAACAAGAACACACATACAGACCAATGGAATCGAATAGAAAATCCAGAAATAAACCCACAGATTTATGGTCAACTAATCTTTGACAAAGGAGCAAAGACTATGCATTGGAGCAAAGAAAGTTTGTTCAATAAATGGTGCTGGGAAAACTGGGTCGCTACATGCAAAAGAATGAAGCTTGACCACCACCTCACACCATACACAAAAATCAACTCAAAATGGATTAAAGAACTAGACATAAGACTTGAAACCATAAAATATATAGAAGGAAATATAGGCGAAACACTACGTGATTTGCACATCAAAGACATCTTTACAGACACATCACCCAAAGCAGTGATAGTGAAGGCAAAGATAAACAGCTGGGACTATATCAAATTAAAGAGCTTTTGCACAGCAAAAGAGACAATAACAAAAACAAAGAGAAACCCCACCAACTGGGAGAACATTTTTGCACCCAACACTAATGATAAAGGACTGATCACAAAAATCTGCAAAGAGCTGATGAGACTCAACAACAACAAAGAAAATAATCCAGTCAAAAAATGGGCAGAAGAGCTTAAAAGAAACTTCTCTGAAGAGGAAATGCAAATGGCCAACAGGCATATGAAAAAATGTTCAACATCACTTGTCATCAGGGAAATGCAAATCAAAACTACCATGAGATACCATCTCACACCAGTGAGAATGGCACATATTAAAAAAACTACCAACAACAAATGTTGGCGAGGGTGTGGAGAAAAAGGAACTCTCCTGCACTGTTGGTGGGAGTGCAAACTGGTCCAACCACTGTGGAAAGCTGTGTGGAGATTTCTGGACCTACTAAACATAGAGCTTCCATATGACCCAGCAATTCCACTCCTAGGTATTTACCCAAAGGACACAGAAACATCAATTCCAAAGAACACCTGCACCCCTATGTTTATAGCAGCACTGTTTACAATAGCTAAGCTTTGGAAACAACCCAAATGCCCAAAAATAGATGACTGGATCAAGAAGATGTGGTACATATATACCATGGAATATTACTCAGCATTCAAAAAAGATAAACACATGCAATTTGCAGCAACATGGATGGCGCTGGAAGGGATCATGCTCAGCGAAATAAGCCAAAAAGAAAAAGAAAAATACCGGATGGTCTCACTCATAGCAGGAATCTAGAAAACTTAAATAAGGGACCAGGAAAATGAATAACTATAAGAAAGTGAAAATCAAAATCAACAAAAAACTATGAACCAGAGACACTTTTAGGGGGGCGGGGGCGGGAGGGGAGGGATTGGGGTCAGAATGGGGGGCTGCAATTGTATGGGGAATATAACAATAAAATTTACAAAAAAAAAAAAAAAAGAAAGAATTGCGAGCATTGCCCTCTTTTCTTGTCACTGAGTTTATAAAACAGGTGTTAAAAAATAAAAAAAAAATCTGGAAGAAAAAAAAAATAAAAAATTTCTGTGGCATCAGTTATGTCTCTTCTTTCATTTGTAATTTTAATTATTAAGGTCTTTTTTCCCCCTTATTCTAGTGAAGGGTTGTCAATTTAGTTGTCAAGTTTTGTGGATTTTTTCCATTTGTTTTTCTATTCAATATTCCATTTATTTCTGCCTGCTCTTCATTACTTCTTTTCTTCTGCTAATTTTGCATTTAGCTTTTTCTTCTTTTGCTAGCTCATTGAGGTATAAAGTTAGGTTGCTTTCCTTTTTATAATATAAACACTGGCCATTATAGATTTATATCATACTAATACCTTTGCTGCATCCCATATTTTGGTATGATTTTGTTTTTGCTTTCATTTGTCTCAGGAATGTTTTCTGATTCCTTTTGTGATTTCTCCTTTGACTCACTGCTTATTCAAGAGGATATTATTTCATTTTAATATTTGTAGGTTTTCTAATTTTTCATCTTTGCTCGTGTTTTCTTGTTTCATCCCGTTGTGTTTAGAAAGATAGTTTATAAGATTGTAATTGTAAAGTTTTCAAAATTGACTTCATGGCTTAACATGTGATCTATACTGGAGAATGTTTCATGTGAGCTTAAAAAATGTGAATTCTGTTATTTCTGTATGGAATGCTCTGTATCTGTCTAAGAGGTTCAAATGGGATATAGTGTTTCATCCCTTGTTTTCTGATTGACCTTCTGTCTGACTGTTCTTTCCATTAGTGAATGTGGATTATAGCATCTGCTACTATTATTGTGTTGATATCCATTTTCCCTTTGATTTTTGTCAATGTTTGCTTTATGTATTTGGTAACTGATGTTAGGTGCTTATGTATTTGTAATTGTTATCTTTTCCTATCCCTATTATCATTATATAATGTCTTTTGTGGTATCATGATCATTTTTGACTTAAAACTGTATTCTATTTGATATAATTATGACTACTTTTGGTGACTATTCATAACCATTTGCATAGTATGTCTATTTCCATCTTTTCACTTTCAGTCTGTGTGTTTCCTGAGATCTAAAGTGAATCTCTTATAGACAACATTTATTTGGATGCTGGTTTTAATCATTCCACTGGTCTATATCTTTGATTTGAATAATTGAATCCACTTACATTTTAAGTAATTTTTGATAGACAGGGACTTAACTATTGCCAACTTGTTCATTGCTTTCTGTATGTCATACAGCTATTTTGATCCTTTTTTCCTCACTGCTTTATTTTGTGATTTTTAATTTTTTTTGTAGTACTATGTTTTAATTCCTTTCTCATTTACATTTTGTATCTTCTATAGGTATTTTCTTTTGTAGGTACTATGGAGACTACATAAAACATTAATGTTTCAACAATCTATTTTAACCTTATAACCTAATTTCAGTTACATACAAAAATCTCATTCTTTTATACCTTTGTCACTCACAGTTTGTTACTGATGTCAGAAATTACATGTTTTTTTTATTGTATATGCATTAACATAGATTGATCTGCTTGATAATATCTCATAAGTTCCTGAGTCTTTATTCATAGTTTTTCAATCTTTCATCTCTTGATTAAGTCTTCTATGGAAATCCTTGAATACTTTTTTGAGTTCAGAACTTACAGTTATACTTGCATCTTTTCTTATTTAGAGTTCAATCACTTAAGTCAATATGTATCTTATAAATGTTAACTTGTCATTATTTCTTGTTTTTGTGCTTAAATTATGTATTCAAACTTTCTCCACATTGTCACTGACATTTATCTCTAGACTTATTTTTTTTTATAATAGTCACTTCTAACATATGTGAGATGATATCTCATTGTGGTTTTGATTTGCATTTCCCTGAAGGTTAGTGAAATGCATATCAAAACCATAAAAGTACTACCTCATCTCCACTAAGTCAACTATAATTTTAAAAATGAACATTAACATGTGTTGTGAAGGATATGGAGACATTGAAAGTTTCATACATTCTTGGTGGGGATAAAAATGCTGCTGCATCTTTGGAAAATGGTTTGGGGGTTCCTAAAATGGTTAAACATAAACAAAAGGTTAAACATCAATTTCACTCTTCAGTGCACAGCCAGAGAAATCAAAGTGTACATATACACCAAAATTTCTGTATGAATTTCAGAGCAGGATTATTCATAATGGCTCCAAAATACAAATTACCTGAATATCTGTCAATTGAGAAATAATGAATACAATGTGATATATCCACACAATGTCATATTGCTTAGTTACAAAAAGGAATAAACTACTAAATGATGTATGCTACAACATGAATAAAGTGAAAATGAAAACAATCAGAGGCTATGTGATATATGATTCCACATATAGGAAATGTCCAGAATAAGCAAATTCATAGAGATGGGAAGTAGATAAGCTGTTTCTGGGGCCTAGAACTAGAAAGGAATGACTATTATGAGTAAAGAACTCTTTTTGGAATGAAGAAAATGATCTTAAATATTTGTAGGCAGTGGTTAGACAATAATAAAAATTCAGTTATGTTCAAAACTGAAAGTAACTACCCTACATTAAATTTTGAATATAAAAACTAAAAATCACTGAATTTTATGTTAAATAGGGTGAATTTTATGGTGTATAAATTGTATCTCTCTCTCTTTTTTTAAGATTTTATTTATTTATTTATTTATACAAGCACTGGGTACAGTCAGAAGCGCGGGGAGAGTGAGAGAATTCACCAGAGCCAGAGCGGGGAGCAGAGCAGGCAGAAGGACCGAAGTACACTGCTGAGGGGAGCAGTGGGCGGCAGGAGGGGTCTGCGAGCCATGTGGGACCTCCTCCGGAGGCCGGGGAGCAGCCGGGGATCGAACCGGCGCTGCAGAGGCTGCAGGCAGCCTCGCAACCCAGCGCTCAACCGCTGTGCCACCGAGGAGGCCCCTATAAATTGTATCTCAATTAAAAAATTAAAATTTCTTTATATAATTTTAAAATGTCTCTTGAAATAATTCTTGACTGTGTTTGTCATCTACTCAATATTAAGCCACATTAATTTTTTAAAAAATACTTTGTTTTATATTCCTCTCTCAGGAATTACTTTATTTATTTTGATGCAAAGTTGTTTTGTAATTGCATATATCATATTCATGTTTCCAAAGTCAAAACTACAAAACAAAATAAATTCAAGAAAATTCAGCTTTATTCCTATTCCTCTCTGTGCAGTTTTCTTCCTTTACTTTTATTATTTTGCAGTTTATCTTTCTATTGGTCTTTTTTTAATATAAGAAAATATATCTATATTTCCTTTTTTCTTACACAAATAATAACATGCTAGATACACAGGTCTGTATCTTAATTTAGTTATTTAGGAATTAATGAAAACTTTACAGTAGAATATAGAGAACTATTTTAATTCATTTTACAGATCTGTAGTACCCATTGTGAGAGTTTTGGAACATCCTCTTTTTGCTAAAGTTCCTTTTCTTTTCTTCCTGCCTATTTGACTTGTAGTTCCACTAATAGTGGCATAGCATCTTACGCTGTATAGATTAATTTTCTCTGCAGAAAGTCCTTACCTTTTTGATAGAATGGGCTTTAAATAGTTAACTAGTTGATATCCGAGACCTTGTGGGGAATGAGGAAAGATCTTGTATCAGAAAAGCATTGCATGTTTATAGTGGCCAGATCTAAGAAAGTACGAAAAAAGACATTTAGAGAGACAATTGTGTGATGAAGACTGTGCGTGAAGCCCTATAAGGATATCGTGTTTTGAATAGGGTTTGGGTTCTAAATATTTCAGAAATACATTCTTGCATCTGATGAACATAAAACCCCATGCAGTAAACATTCACTTTTAATCAAAATAGAGTAACTCAGGTACCAAAGTTACCCTCCCACATAAAAAAAAAAAATTGAGACAAAACATACAAAACAATGGTTTCTAAGACTTTAAACCTCTCCAAATGAAGGCCAGTGATCTTGAGAGACAATCTGTTATAAGGTTCTCTAATTTATGCTTTAGAGAGACTCAAAGAGTAAAGTTTGTAAGATTGCTGCCCACCCTCCAGATATCCCACCTGCAAGGACCACTTACAGTGAAAAAGCTGCTGCATTTTACAGTCTGAAAACGCTACTCATACCCAGTCTGGACATATAGATGAGGATCTGAGTTTACAATTCATACCACAAGTTCCCTTTTTGATTTTCATTGGGTAACTTTGAAAATAATCACACAGAGTTGAGCCTTTAAAAAGTTAATGGAGAAAAAGGAACCCCCTTAAACTGTTGGTAGGGATGCAAAACTGGTTCAGCCACCAAGGAAAGTTGTGTGGAGGACCCTTAAAACTTGAAAATGGATCTACCATATGATCCAGTGATTTCACTCCTGGGAATCTACCCAAAGGACACAAAAACATTAATCTGAAGAGAAACCTACACTCCTGTTTATTGCAGCATTATTTACAATAAGTAAATTATGGAAACAACCTAAGTGCTCCAAAACAAACAAATGGATCAAGAAGATGGGGTGTATATATACAGAATGGAATACTACTCAGTGATCGAAAAAGATAAACTCATGCCATTTACCAACATGAATGGTGCTAGAAAGGATTATGCTAAATGAAAAAAGAAGGGAAAAGAAAACTATTGGATGATCTCACTTATAGGGGGAATATAGCGAAACCAAATAAAGGGCCAGGAAAAGACAAAACTTTCAAGCAAACCATGTATCTGAAGCATATAGCAGGGGAAGGGGGGAGCGAGAGGGGTTAAAATAGGGGAAGGAAGAGCACAAGGAACTATAGTGATGGTCATGGGTGCCGCAGTGGTGGGAAGATTCTGGGGACTATACCTGAGAGGAGAAATCAAACATTGTACAAAGATGAACAATGATGTAAAAAAATAAAAAAATAAATTAAAAAAAAGTTAATGAGCTGCACCATAGCAAATAATAGATACTTGCTATCCTGCTCTCTCTCTCTCCTGCTTTCTTGGATATGGGATGGAGCACTGCCTTTCCCCTATTTATACCCCTGCTGACCATCTGGAGTTAATCTCTTTATGGGAGTGCTTTGAAACTGCTTTCAATCAAAATGACCCTGAGGTTTTTACTTCCCCAAAGTTGGAACTTGGATGCTGAGGGAGCTACCTGCCCATGGATGGATTGTGCCTCCTCATTCAACAAGAGATAATCTGTGGGGTTTATTTATTTATTTATTTTTTGTTGTTCAAATGAATTTATTTTTAAATGAAGTACCTTTTTCTTACATCATTGTTAATTTTTGCTCCATGTGTGATTTCTCTACTGGATGTGGTCACTGCACTTCTCCCACCACCAAAGCACCATCATCCAATCATCATAGTCCCCTGTGATCTTCCCCTCTCCCCCACCCTAGTCTCACCCTGCACACCCCTCCCCTCCTGAGTGTTCCAGATCTATGGTCAGTTTTCAGGTTTTGTCTTTGATTGATCCCTTGCTTGTTTTTTTTTTTTTATATTACACATATAAGTGAAACCTTCTGTTATTTATCTTTCCCCTTCTAACTTATTTTACTTAGCATAATCCCTTCCAGCTCAATCCATATTGCCACAAATGGTATGAGTTTATCTTTTTTATAGCTGAGTAGTATTCCATTGTTCATATATATCATATCTTCCTAATACACTCATGTGTTTGGGGCATTTTGATCATTTCCATATCCTGGCTGTTGTAAATAGTGCTGCAATAAACATAGAGAGTACAGATTTCCTTTTGAATTAGTGTTTTTGTACTCGCTGGATAGATTCCTATGAGTGGAATAGGTGAGTCATATGGCAGATCTATTTCTAGTGGTTTGAGGAACTACCACACAGCTTTCCATAGGGGCTAGACCAGATTACATTCCCACCAACAGTGTGAGATGGCTCCTTTTTCTATACACTCACCAGTACTTGTTGTTTGTTTTGTTTTGTTTTTTAAATATAGGCCATTCTCCATTCTCACAGGTGTGAGGTGGTATCTCATTATGGTTTTGATTTGCATTCCCTTGATAAAAAGTGATGATGAACATTTTTTCATATATCTGTTAGCCATCTGCATTTCTTCTTTGGAGAAGTACCTATTTAGCTCTTCTGTCCATTTTTTGATTGGGTTGTTTGTTTTCTTTTTGAGCTTTTTGTAAGTGCTTTGTAGGCCTTCAATATTAATCCCTTATCAGATGTATGGTGTGGAAATATTTTCTCTTTGTTTTGGTCATTGTCTTTTTCATTGTACAGTAGCTTTTTAGTTTGACGTAGTCCCAGCTGTTTATATTCTCCTTTGTTTTTCTTGTTGCCGGAGATGAGTTTTCAAATTATAATCTGCATATTTTTGATTCAGCATACCAGCTGCAGGCCCCAACAACATATAGCCCCTTAAAAGGGAGCTTCTTATGAGGGGAAAGAGACTCGGCCCAAGAGTCTTTGACAGTAGTCATATCATCTCCCACTGGGGTCCATTGTCATTCTCTACCATTTCATTTCAATGGTTTCTCTAAAGTTTAACTTTTCATTTTTAAGGCTTTAAACGTAATCCTCTTTATACTGATGTATTTAAATTTTTATTTGACTTTCACCTTTTTATGTCCTAATTCCTGCTCTTAATCTTTAATCTCCTGTATTTATGTGGGTTTTGTCAAAAAATTTATTTCATGTATTTTTATCCTTTAGGTTTTTATTCCTTAATCTCCTTGACCTGTAGCCTTTTTTTAAAAAAATTTTTTAAAAAAATATTTATTTATTTATTTATACAAGCACTGGGTACAGTCAGAAGCGCAGGAGGGTGAGAGAACTCACCAGAGCCAGAGCCGGGAACAGAAAAGGCAGACCGACGAAATACACTGCTGAAGGGAGCAGCGGGTGTGGCAGGAGAGGTCTGCATGCAGTGTGGAACCTTCGCTGGCGGCCGGGGATTGAACCGGTGCTACAGAGGCTGCGGGCAGCTTTGCAGCCCAGTGCTCAACCACTGCTCCACCAGGGGAGGCTCATAGCCTTTTATACTTTATTTATTTTAAGCATCATTTGTTTTCTTTTATTACTTTTGATTGTTAATCTTTTGTCTTTATAAATCTTGTTATTTTCCAATTTTAATTTGTATTTTATCCCTTTTCTTTTTTTCTCTCTTATTCTTGGTGTTTTAATGTTAGTCTTTCTAATCTTCTCTTCTTCTTTAATCATTAAAATGAATCATATATTTTTTTCTTAACTAATTTTTTATCATGACTGATAAGGAGTGTGATTATGGAGTAGTAGCCACAGAGATCTATACTAGAAATGGGGGAACTTCGAAGCTTTCCTTTCTGCCTCCCTATCTTCATAGGTCTTCTCTTAGTAATATCCTTTGCCCATCATTCCCCAGACTGTTCATATTATTTTTCTCCTGATTTCATAAGAGTATTTAATATTAATTTATTATACATTTCCTACAGTGAGTTATTTATCTTTGGGGATCTGTATTAGGCTTATCAATGATCTAGCTTGTGGGGTCTACCTAGAGTCAACAGGAGAGAAAATTTGTTCCCTGTGAAATATTCTTTTATTTTTTACAATTATTTCATTTTAATGTGTAATTCATCATTTATGAAAATGTGGGCATAAAAGTTTTAAAAATTTAAGGTGATATTCTGCTGCAATGTAATAAGAAGTACACATTACATTTTAATTGTTTCTTTTTCTGTCTTGCTTGCTTCTGTTTTTATCCTTGTCCTCATTCTCTCTCTTATCCATGGGTATGGTAATGATAACTCTATGAGCTTGCAATGAGAATTAAACTTTCAAAAAAATGTATGTAGCAATGAATACCAGAGTGATAAAGTATGGTAATTTAATGGAAATTTCCTTTTTTTTTCTTCATAGTCAATTAAAAATCATATCAAATAAATGGCATATATATTAATTATAGGGATTAATTTAGAATTAGAAATTATATTGCTTATAGAAAATGCTTATTATGAAACACAATAGCCTATGGAAATAAAAGACATCACAGACACAGCAATTGTTTTAAGACTCTATTGCGACCTGTTTTCTCCAAAGCCTGTTTAAAACTCTGCTCCAGTGTGTCAATGGAAAGCTTATTACCTTCACCTTCCATCAATATTCTATTTGAGTTTAAAATAAGCTTAGCTTCATTATGTCATGAAAATATGGTATTCATCCAAGTGTCTCTCTTTAAAAAAAAACAAACTTGACCAGTTAGAGTGACCTGAAAAGGCCACCAAAACCTTTTCTTTAAATCAAAGTTGCATGTTAGTATAAATTTCTTATCACCTTAGAAAGCCTTCAGGTGTAATAATTGAAGTGGGAAAAACTAAATTTGGGTAATATATTTGGCCATGGGGAACATGTGCAAAATGTGTGAAGCTAAGATCTGGATGGTTATTTAGCAGGTGCAGTGTTGTGATTTATAGAAATATGTATATATATATATAATATATGTGCATGTGTATCTATCTATATATATGGTCATTGATATTACAAAAGTGCATTTCTCATCATATTTGGTCTTCATTCACAGTTCCTGATTTACAACTCTCAAAATTATTGGAAAATTGCACTGAGATATCTGTTGGTAGGTGGTTGAATCAGATTTAAAGGGGGTTAAGAAGGGTAAGGCAATCAACCACCAAGAAGCACATTTTCAAAGAAAATATTCAAGTTTGATTTATGAGGTTGATTATGACTTTTTGACTCCTTCATCCAGTTGGAGGACAATAAAGGATAGAAAATGGATTCAGTAAGAATATTTTAAAATTTTTATTTAGAGAAAGCCATGCCATGTATGAGAGAGAGAGAGAGAGAGAGAGAGAGAGAGAGAGAGAGAGAGAAAGAGAGAGAGAAAGAGAGTTGCTTTTGTAATCACCAAAAACACTGCAAGGAATTGAGGGGGAGACACTAATGGATTATGTAATTTAATATTAAAATATGGGTGCAGAGTTAGCTGATACATGACTGACACTCAAGAGTCAACAGTATAGTCCCCACTATACATTTTTCTTTATAAAGAACACATATATTACTAGAACTATAAAGTATTAATGTATTTCACTTTTTGACATATTATTTATTCTGCAGAAATGAAAGATTTATTACCTTATTATATGTGTCTCTCTTGATTGCAAATTTTGTTTTAGGTGGCCAGAAATCTAATCACATCCTTTGCTTTTGATACATTTATAGACTTAATATGACTGCAAGTGTCTGGGTTGATTGTTGTTTTCTATTGTTTCAGCACAGCAATTTTCATCTTAAGAGTTTGGTCTGTTTATTGTTCCTTTTAATTCAAAGCTTATGTCTTAAAGCTACTTTTAAATTTTCTTTTTTTTATAATTTTTTTTTATAGAGGCATGTTTTATTTATTT
Source organism: Talpa europaea (assembly GCF_964194135.1). Taxonomy (NCBI): domain Eukaryota; kingdom Metazoa; phylum Chordata; class Mammalia; order Eulipotyphla; family Talpidae; genus Talpa; species Talpa europaea. The sequence continues at coordinate 52,429,202 of NC_140077.1, forward strand.
GTTTATTTTTTTGTTTGTTTGTTTTTGTTTATACATGCACTGGGCACAGTCAGAAGAGCAGGAGGGTGAGAGAATTCACCAGAGCCAGAGCGGGGAGCAGAGCAGGCAGAAGGACCGAGGTACACTGCTGAGGGAAGCAGCGGGCGACAGGAGAGGTCTGCGCGCCATGTGGGACCCTCCTCTGGTGGCCGAGGAGCAGCCGGGGATCAAACCGGCCCCGCAGAGGCCGAGGGCAGCTTCGCAACCCAGCGCTCAACCGCTGCGCCACCGGGGAGGCCCTTAAAGCTACTTTTGAATGAGATAGAATCCCACCTTCCTTCCATAGAATGTGAAAAGATAAATATTTTTGCCATGTAGATGTCATGATTTTACTATCAGGAACAAGCTGATAAATAACCAAGCCTGTTCGGTAATTACTGTCAAAGAAAGAAAGAAAGGATACAGATTATATATGTTACTATCAACAATATTGGGGGGGAAGAGGAGACGAGATTTGCTCTATCATCCTATTATTTAACTGTATTCTAGAACACTTAACAAATGGCAAGTTTTAGCTCTTCATTTGTGTTCATATTTTGCATCTGATTTAATTTGGAAGATATATCAATGTGCACAATTTAAATATTCAATATTGTCTGGCTTTCCTGATAGTTCTATTTTTAATAGCACAGATGGATATCTGAAGCTTTAAATGTTTTACCAGCTAAAACAATTTGGCTATGATTTGTGGTGTGAAATGTACCAAAGAAGAACCAAATCCTATAAATGTCCTCTCTCAATTCAGAAGTAGAATGATGTATGTTTGTCAGTCTCCAGATTTTTTAAATTTTATTTATTTTTTTAAATATATTTTTTAAGATTTATTTATTTATGCATATAAGAGCTGGGGTAACAGGCCAGAGGTCTGGGGGGTGAGAGGATTCACTAGAGACAGAGTGGGGAACAGAACAGGCAGACTGACGAAGTACACTGCTGAGGGGAGCAGTGGGCGAGACAGGAGAGGTCTGCTTCGCCATGTGGGTTGCTCCCTGGAGGGCCAGGGATGGAACTCGTGCTGCAGAGGCTGGGGATTGCTTCATAGTGCAGTGCTTAACTGCTTGTGCCACCAGGGAGGCCCAGTCTGCAGATTTTTTATAAGAAAATATTCATCACACTCCATTTTGTTTGGTTTTTAAAATAAACATCTCCCCATTTAATTAGATACTTAGAGTAACAGCAATAGAGATCCTATTAGTGGACACCTGGCAATCTATTGTATTGTCTGTCAAAAATTTTTTTCCCTGTTTTGGAAGTAGCACTCTTCTTCATTAGACAATTGCTAGTCCAATCTGTTAAGGACCAAATATTTATGTCCCTTCAATATTTGTATGTTGAAATCTGTACTATTATTATTTACATGAAATATATATTTTAATTATTCAGATGACCAAGAAACATTTAGTAAACATATTTGGTCTTCATTCACAGTTCCCGGCTCACAGCTTCCAAAAAGACTTGGGATTTCCTAAATATTGTGAGAGATAAATGTTATGTTAGTGAAGGTAACTTTTGGAAAACACCTGGAGATAGGGACTGGTTGCCAGGGGGACTAACCTTGTGATCACTGAGTTGAAATTTCTAGTTCCACTTCTACCCCCAAACTTAGAGGAGGGGAGAGGGACTAGAGGTTGAAGGCAACTGCCAATGGCCAGTAATTTAACCATTCATGCCTCTGTAATAAAACTTCCATAAAAACCTGAGAGTATGAGGCTGATGAAGTTTTTGGGTTGGTGAACACATGTAAATTTGGGAGAGAATGATAAACCTTGCAAGGGCATTTTAAGCTAGGCACCTTTTTCCCATCCTTAGCCTATGCATCTCTTCAATCTCACTGAATTCTTATCCTTTGTATCCCTTGTAATGAATCAATGATCTAGTGAGTAAATAATGATCTAGTGAGTAAACAGATTTCCTGAGTTCTGTGTGCCTGTTGAGAAAATTATTCAAGCCTGGGAAGGGTATCCTGGGGACCTCTGGTTTTAGCCAATAATCACTGCTTGAATGGGCACCTGAGGAGGGCATCCTGGTAAATAGTGTCTGAACTGAGTTGAATTCTCATATATCCAAGAGTTGCTTCTTAGTGTGGGAAAACCCACCCACACTCCTGTTGGAAATTGATACCAGGACACCACCAATGAAAAGCCATAACATGTGAGGCTATATTTGGAAGTGAAGTTACTAAAGGAGTAATTAAGGTTAAATGAGATCATAAGGATTGGACCCTTAGGATCCAGTAGTTGCTAAGTTCAGAACATAGGCCATGCAAAGGAAGATGTTCTAAGAAAATGAAGGTAATATTCCAAATAAAGTAGAGATGAGAAAGTACTAACTTTGGTCAAGGCTTTGGCCCCAGTAATTTTTAATACCCAATTGTACTGCTTCCCTTCTGGTGAGACTATTCATACCTTTAGCCTAAGCAAGCTTAAATTGTGTCTCTGTCACTTGCAACTTTTAGTCCTACCTAATACGGGAGTATGACTTTCAAGTTTGATGTAATTCAAGACTCCGAAACATTTGTTGGAGCAAGAAAATGGGCTGATGGATATGCAGTCCATCTTCCCATAAGACTGCTTTTATAAAATTGGCTCCTTTTCTAGTGTTAGTCATCTGCATTGATACATGGTTTTAGAAGCAGCCCTACAACACTGTTATAGTTTTCTTAAGAATCTCAGAGAAGTTGTATATGGCACAGTACTCTTTCTGAAGATGAAAAATTCTAATAGGAGGCACGAAGGAGATGTTTGAAGAATAGTATCATGGTTAGGTGAAAGTTTCATAAGATTGGGTTAAAGATACTGTAATTTAAATCAGGCTTTGCCACTTAGAAAAGCTGTGAGTACCTGGGAAAATAAGCATATTTGTAAAGTAATGATAATGTGTGTCCTGCATAACTCACATTTTGATTATAAGTCAATATATGTGTAAATTGCTATGGAAGTTAGGAGCTGTAAATAATATCATAAATGTGAATCATCAGTTTCTATATCCCTTTTGCCATGAATTTCAAGATAACTTATTTGATTTTGTTTTTCCTGCAACACTAGAGCTCTCACGAGTTATCTGTACATTGACAGGAGCAATAAATTTTAGGGGAAAAGTCAAGAATATCTGTGAGATGGGTTAACAATTACATCAGCCTGGGAGGATCTAGATCTTTTATGTTCCATATAGCTCCAAGGCCTTGGCTATAGGTCCCTTTTGCAGATAAAACTAAGGACAGCCAGGGATTTGAGTGTTTACAGCATAATCATTTAATTTGGCTCACCCAGAGGGTTCTTAGCTATCAGCATGTTTCTATTTTAAATCCATTTTGACTCAAACTTTGGATATTTTCCTTCAGGCATGTGCGCGCGTGTGTGTGTGTGTGTGTGTGTGTGTGTGTGTGTGAGAGAGAGAGAGAGAGAGAGAGAGAGAATTTCAGTTTTTACCCTCTGATAAATGTTTGTTGAAGAAATTAACAGAAATAGAGGAAATATTTATACAAAACAAGATTTACCATAAAATTCTCCTATGTAGCAATACTCACTGTTAATTGTTAGTTTAATTTTATTCATATGTATACAGTTCAGCTTATGTACATAAACAATTCTAATACCCATTTTTTAAAATAACATCACATCTTGATAACTTCAAAAGTCATTAAAATGCTTAGAAAATATATATTGACTATGTAATAATTCATAATTTAGATGTGCTTTTTATATATTTCATAATACCCCATTTTATATATTTATTCATTTTTAATTATTTTTTATTAATTAGTTTTTAAAATTTTTTTACATCCTTGTTCATTTTTAAACAATATTTGCTTCCCCCCACCCCCTCAGGTGTAGTCCCCATGGAGTTTCGTTCACCAATGCACCCGTGCACCATCACCTCAGTCCCCTGTGCTCCTCTCTCTTTCCCTCTGATCCCTCTCCCTCCTCCTCCCCTGCAGTGTGTCTCTTATTTATAATTGTCTGTTTTTGCTTTGTTGTGTTTTATACTGTTACTATTTTTTTACACTGATATCTTATTTGGTTTCCCTATACTCTTGTTATAAGTGAAACCATCCGATATTTTTCTTTTTCCTTCTGGCTTATTTCACTACACATAATTCCTTCTAGCTCCATCCACTTTGCTGCAAATGGCATGATTTTATCTTTTTTGATTGCTGAATAACATTCCATTATGTATATATACCACATCTTGATCATCATAGATCAATAGTCATCTATTTTTGGGCATTTAGGTTGTTTCCAGGTTTTACCTATTGTAAATAGTGCTGCAATAAACATAGGAATACCCCGTTTTATATATTTAGATGTAAACATGTCACAAACATGAGCCAGCCCCCATTCCCAGCACCTTCACACTGACAGTTATATCCCTCCAAGCCCTTCTCTCACCCCATGATTCAATAGCTTCAACATCAGCCTTCCCAAAGTCTATGGATCAGCAAAGGTCAAAAAACTAAAACAAACAAACAACAACAAAAAAAAACCCCCACAGAAAATCATAATGCCACCTACTAGAAAAATATGGAATACATGGGAATTTGTCAGGGAGCAAACAACTCCTCAGACTCCAACCACAGATAATGGAAGATTATACCTCCCTCTAACATAAAATGTACAAAATTGCCATGATAAATAAATTCAGAGAAGTGGAAGAAAACACAGAAAAGTTGATCACAGAGATACAAAAAGAATCAGGAAAACAAATATATAAACTGAGAAATAAAAATGGTAACAGAAAATGGAAATTGAAACTTTAAATAAGAAAATAACAGAGATTGAGAATGTTAAAGAATACTTGAGCATATAAAATATTCCGAGAAAGCAATGAAAGGAGAATAGAGCAAATGGACTATTGAATCAGTGACTTCGTAGATAATAATACATAAAGGATTCAGGTGGAAGAAGAAAGAAAAATATAAGGATCCAAAAAAGAAGAAACTATACAACTCCATTAAAAAAGGTAACATAAGGATAATTGGTATTCCATAAGGGAAAGAAAGAAGGGAATATAGAACTTATTCAAAGAAATATTAGAGGAAAACTCCCAAATATGGGGAAGAAACTAATTATACATGTCCACGAAGCTAAAAGATCACCTGGAGATCTAAATGTAATGAAATCTACACCAAGACACTTTGTCATGAAACTTCCAAAAGCACCAGGCAAAGGAAGGCTATTGAGGGTGGCAAGGAAATAAAAGCAGATAACCTATAGAGATGCTTCTATCAGGCTACATCAGACTTCTCTGAGGAAATCCTACACGCAATGAGAGAATGGAAAGACACATTAAAAATATTTAGAGGTAAAACTGCCATCTATGAATACTGTATCCTGGAAGGACTCTCCATCATATAACAGAGAGAAAATAAAAGTCTTCCCAGACAATAGAAACTGAAGACATTTGTCAAAACTAGGCCCCTCTTGCAAGAAATGTTAAAAGGAGCTTGTGCATCTAAATTTAAGACTAGAAAATCCACAAAACAGAATAAAATAGATAAAAGCAGAAAACTAAAGACAAAAATGGCAGTAACTAATCCTGATATATCAAAAATTACCCTAATGTAAATGAACTGAACTCACAATCAAAAAGCAAAAAGTGACTAATCAAATCAGAAGACAAAACCCAACTTTATTCTCTTTCTAGGACCAACCTGAGCTCCACAAATAAACATAAATATCAGATATCTTTGCGACCTGGACTCCAACAGCAAGGAAAACAAAAGCAAAAATAAACATTTGGGACTGCATCAAGCTAAAAGGTTCCTGCACAGTGAAAGAAACCATTAACAGAAAAAGACATCTTACTGATTGGGAAAAAATATTTACACCTTATACATCTGACTATGGTCTAATATCCAAGATCTACAAATAACTCAAAAATCATATTTCTTTAGTCTTTCCTTAGTTTTTGGTGGTAGCCAACTAGTGAATGACTTGTTGCAGGTGTAATAAGGAAGTATTTTTTTCTTGTAAAATACATTCATATATTCCCTTAGATTTGATCTGGCTATCCCTATAATACCTTATAATAACTGTGAAATAAATAAATTGCTAATTTGTAAAAGTGTTTTAGTATTTTGGCACTATGTTAAAGGCAAAAACTTCGAGTAATTCTTAATTGCTACATTCTTAACTTTGTCATTTACATTAAAATATAAGACCAGCCTTCCATGTCACGAAAAAGAACAAAGGTGAGAACAATGGTCAAAATATATTCAGTAGCTCCAGTTTTTAATGGAAAGAAGGATTTTGAGGCACAGAGTAAAATCTAGGTGGGAACTCCCATTGGCTTAGAATTTGTACTAAAAAGCATCTGCTCTGGAGTGCCTACTTTTCCATAATAATAAAAATATTGACATCATTGTCACTCCTTTTGCCATGGTTATTAGTGTTAAAATTTCTCAGACAGCTGCTGTTGGAGAAAATAAACCAATGTTTCTTTTCATATGGGATTGAATATAAGACTTAGTTCAAAAGAACCATTCTGAATGTCATCAATTTGAAGTCACGATGAAAGACTTCCTAGGCATCTCACCCAGGAGCTCCATGACAAAAAAAAAAAGTGTTTTAACTGGGAGATATTGTGAAGCTAGAAAAAAATGTATAGATATAAAAAATACTTTGTTAGAGATTTGGGTGTGCAAAGAGATTCTATGCATTTCTGAATCACACTATTTTGCTGATTTCTTTTAAAAGGGGAAGAAATGGGACATTCTAGCTTGACAAAACTGTGATGAAATCAGCTTGATCCAGCTGTCTGAAGCATCAGAAATGATTGCAGCTGGCTAATCTCTAATTATAGAATCTCTATTATTGGTGATGTAAATGGCTGAATCTGTGGTTTGACTTCTAAGATCCCTGGCTTTGTGAAAGCTGGGATTTTTAGATAATGTTTTTTCCCTCTGCATAATAAACCAAATAAATTTGAATTAACTCTTGGGGCAAATATTATTAGGGGACTGCAGATGATATTTCCGTTCCTTTTGCTGACTAGAGTATGCCCTAACTGTGACTTTGGATGAAGCTATTTAATCCTGTTTCCATGGGATACAGTCCAGAGCATTCAGCATTGACGTCCTAAGGTACTTGGAAAGGCCAAGGTCAACATTAGCAATTCTGAGTATCACAGAAAATGTATTTCTTTAATTGTTTGTGTTTTGAGAAGATTTCAGAGAGAATCATTGCATTTCAACTTTACTCTGACCCCTTCATTCATTGATCATCTTCTTTTTTCCTTTCTGTTTACTAATTCTGACTGTGTTTGAGCGAAATAAGTGACAAAGTTGAACCTAGGTAGGTTATCACTGTTATTGTATTAGTCAGCTTGTTCTGCTATAACAAAATACAGATTATGAGGCTTAAATAGATATTTTTTTTAAGATTTATTTATTTATACATATAAGAACAGGGGCACAGGCCAGAGGCGCAGGCGGTGAGAGGATCCACCAGAGACAGAGCAGGGAACAGAACAGGCAGATTGACTGAAATACACTGCTGAGGGGAGCAGTGGATGAGTCAGGAAAGGTCTGCTGCACCATGTGGGTTGCTCCCTGGCCGGCTGGGGGATCGAACTTGTGCTGCAGAGGCTGCAGATAGTTTCATAGGTTGCATCTTAACCCCTTGCACCACCAGGGAGGCCCAATATTTACTTTTCATAGTTTTGAGTCTGGTTAATCTAAGATCAAGGTGCCAGCCAGCTCCCTTCTTGGTGAGTATTCCCTTCCTGGCTTGCTAATGGATGTTTTCTCAATATTTTCTTACATGATAGACAGAAGGTGAGCTGCCTCATCTCTTCTTATAAGGGTACTTATCCCATTCTGAGCACCCTACAATCATGACCTCATCTCAACCTAGTTACCTTCAAAACTCCACCTTGAAATTCCATCACACTGAGGATGGGACTTCAACATATGAATTTTGTGTCAAGGCTTACAAACATTCAAAATCAGTTGATTAACTGGGACTTACTAACTTGTCACTTTAAGAGGAGAAGACAGATCAGACTTACTTGGTTAAAGGGATTGCAAGCAATTCCAGGATGTCTTTTTTCCAGTTTCCCATGTTGTCATCTTGTTTGGGATCATATTATCACAGCTAGGGGTGGTACCATTGCTCAAAGCAATGAAAACTCTTTATAGATACCTAAAAGACAATATACAGTATATTCTCCATATAAATTCTTACACAGGACTAAACAACTTCAAGTATTTTAGTTTGGTCACAACTGATTACCATGTCTCATGTCCCAATGAACCACACACAAAAAAACTGGCAGATCATTCAGAAGACAGCTTCCGTAAAGTGAAGGACTCCTCAGGAGCTCCAAAGAGAACATGCACCTCATTTTAATCCATGAAAGTGGGAAAGGAGGGCAGATGTATGTGCCTGACTCCTTCCTGTCCCCTATTTCCTACTGGGGGAAAGTGTTTTACTTTATAGGGATTTAACTCTTCCACACTTCTGGAATATGTCTTCAGTCCCCTTATCAGCTTACGAAACCATCAACTTGTGTCATTTGCGTTCTTCGGGCAGGGGTGATTGGCATGAGGGACATTGGAGCCCCAGGGTTTTAACTCACATCTTCCAACTTTAGAGTGCAGTGATGTGGTCAAGGAAGGAACCATTACATACATGCAATCATACATCCTAATGTATGTATACACACCCATGCATTATTTTATGATTCCATGAATTTTTTTAAAGATTTATTTGTTTATGCATACAAGAGCTGGGGTACAGGCCAGTGATGCGGGGGCAGAGGGTGAGAGGACTCATCAGAGACAGAGTGGGGAACAGAACAGGCAGACTGACTGAAATGGACTGCTGAGGGGAGCTGCGGGTGAGTCAGGAGAGGTCTGCCTCGCCATGTGGGTTGCTCCCTGGCAGGCCGGGGATTGAACTTATGCTGCAGAGGCTGCGGATTGCTTCATAGTGTGGTGCTTAACCCCTTGTGCCACCAGGAGGCCCCAGATTCCATGAATTTTTTACTTAAAGCAAGGCCAGTCATCATTTGGCCTTGCATTTCAAAATGCCTCTGTAATTCCTAATGTCTAGTTCCATAAATTGTTGTATTTTGTGTTTAAATATTTGGTGTTTTAAATGTTATTTGACATTTAAAAGCCTATAAATGAATACTTAGTGTATAGGAATATAGCTGCCACAAACACTGAAAGTGAAGATTTCAGAGAAGAAATTGAAGAAATAGAGTCAGAAAGGTCAAGTGTTGGAACATCAAGCAAACTGCATTTTTCCTATCCTGTTCAGACTTTTGTGGCCATATTGTCAGCATAATGGCATTTAATTTGCTGAGTTCTTTGTGATGATTCCACTAGCACCTTTGTCTTCTAGCTACAGTTATTTCTATCCCATTGCCATTACATGGGAGTAGACGTGTTAGCTCACAGACTCTGGTGCTAAATGTGCTCTGCTAGGTATTAACAGAGAGGATATATTTTCTCAGGTAATGATTATTAGGTCTGAATAGGTGCAAAAATAGAATTAGGTATACCATCGATTATATACCTGTATGACCAGTATTATTATTTTTTTTTTTAAAGGGCAGGTATAGAGGCATGCTTTATTTATTTATTTGTTTGTTTGTTTGTTTATACAAGCACTGGGTACAGTCAGAAGCATGGGAGGGTGAGAGAATTCACCAGAGCCAGAGCAGGGAGCAGAGCAGGCAGAAGGACCGAAGTACACTGCTGAGGGGAGCAGCGGGCGGCAGGAGAGGTCGGCGCGCCATGTGGGACCCTCCTCCGGTGGCCGGGGAGCAGCCGGGGATCGAACTGGCGCCTTGGGCGCGGGCGCAGGCAGCTTCGCAACCCAGTGCTCAACCGCTGCGCCACCGAGGAGGCCCCTGACCAGTATTATTTTTAATGTGACAAGTTGGTTTTCATATTCCAATGTACAAGTATATGATAAATTTACTTTGTGTATAAGGTTGTGAGCTTGAGAAATGGGTAATATTTGGTTATCAGATGCAAAAACTCCTTTGATTTTATTTTTGTCCTAATGTACATCTTCAAGGCATTTTAATTTTGAATCAGTCTGCCGTTATCCTGTAGAGATAACTTTGGTGTTCAAACCAACATCTCTAGAAAACTGTATCCTTGTTCATATATAAATGGTGCTAGCTAAGAGCCTTTTCTATCCTCAATTAGTTTTTAATTGTGACTGAAGTGAAAGTGTGCATGACAGTTATATTTAACAATGGGAACAGAAAAAAAGAGGAAGCCAAATTGGAGAGAGGGAAAAGCGGAGAGGGGGAGAGAGAGAAAGAGAGAGAGGGAGGGGAGAAGAGGGAGGGTAAAGGAAGAGACAGGAGAAGAGAGGAGAGACAGGGAGACAGGAAGAGAAAAAGGAGGGGGGAGGAAGAGGAAGAGCAGGTGTAATGCAAGGAGGAGGAGGTGTAAGGGAAAGAGGAGAAAAAGGAGGAGAGGGGAGGAAAATGAATATAGTAGTAAGAAGAACAAATATAAATGGTGAAAGAGCACCAGGGAAGTGTTAGTTCATGGCCTTGCTACCCTCAGTTTAAAGTGAAGACTGCAGGGCCTCCCTAGTGGCGCAAGGGGTTAAGCACCTCACTATGAGGCAATCTGCTGCTTGTGCAGCATGAGTTCGAGCCCCAGACGGCCAGGGAGCTACCCACATGGTGACGAAGACATCTCCTGACTCACCTGCTGCTCCCGTCAACAGTGTATTTCAGTCAGTCTGCCTGTTCTGTTCCCCACTCTGTCCCTAGTGAATCTTCTCACCCCCACCCTCCCGCCGCCTGCCCCCCCACCCCAGCACCTCTGGCCTGTACCCAGCTCTTGTATGCATAAATAAATAAATAAGTCTTTTTTTTTTTTTTAAAATGAAGTGAAGACTGCAAAGTGGCACCAATGGCTTGGGGCTATTCAAGCTAAGGGAACTTGAACTCTGCCTTATCTGTCATAGTCATCACCTCCTCCTTCCTGTCTGCTTCATAGGCTTTTTTTGATCTCTGAGTTTTTGAGTTAAGGACTCTTGCAGAAGGCTTTCCTGTGGTCTGATCACATAAATATTTATTCTCTTCAATCTACTTGGCACATCAAAGGTACTAATATTAATTATGGTTAATGAATAAAGATTTTGCTGGAAACAAGCCCACCCCAATACCTGAGGAAACTGGAGCAGGAATACAAATATTTTAAATTAATAACAAATGAACACATTCTTTAGTAAAATCCAATTTATTGCAAATATATCTTCATACTATAAAATCAGAATATCTTTAAGCTATGGTTTTAATAAAATTAAAACTGGGAAAATGCCAGAGAAGTGAATTTATCATTGCAAATACATGATTGTTCTATGAATGGATTAGTGGTGTTTAGAAGAATAGTAAAATTAAAACACATAATTTTATTATATATATTGTACAAAATTTGTTTCTTCTTAAATTTTACCAAATCAAATAATTATGTTGTTATATCATCAATGTGTTCAAGTGATTTGTGGTATAATCTCAGCAATACCACCCTATAACCTTATTACTTATTAGAGTGTTTAGATAGTTTTTCATTAATTTTATTTTAGAGAAACTTCATTTTTCTAAAATAAGAGAAACTGGCTTTGTCAAAAGTTCTTAAAGCCATGTTTTTATTTGGAAATAGTCATAACTTTATATATCATATAAAAGTTATGTATCATGTCCTAATACTATAACTCGTTTACATGGTAAAATATGATCATAAAATATTATAATTTCAATATATAAATCTGTAACACATCCTTAATTTTCACCCTGTCTTAAAGCAATAATAGATCCAGACATAAACATAAAGAATTGCTATCATGCTTCATGCATGCATGTCTTAAGCTGTAGAAGCGTCTCTTTGTGTTTATGTGTCTGAATCATGCAGGTTAATTTATTTTTTTAAAAAGGGACAATTTTATTTGATACATATTGAAGTTATATAAATTGTTTCATCTTGTAAAATGTTCCCTCCCTGCTGATATCTCAGTAATTAGTGTCTCTAGAGCTATAAATAGGAAAGAAAAGAGGCAAAATGGAGACTCAGCTCTACTGGGAAATACTTCAGTATGCAGGAGTCTCACGCATTTGTGTTATGTGAGAGGGAGGATTGACAAGTTAACTAAATTGTCTTTTCTCTTACCCAAGCTTTTCTGTCATTCAAATCCTCCCAGTACGCTCGAATAGTATCTGTGGGAAAACATGCACTATCAAACTACCATGCCGTTTGGACTTAATCACTTTTTTTTTTTTTTTTTTTAAGAACAGAAGCAAGATGTGGAAGAGTATTGCCCGAGTCAGAGGCAAGATTCCGTGAGTGGGGGCTAGAGCTCAGCCAGAGCTAAGTACTAGTTGGTCCTAAAGAAATTACCACTTCGCAGCTAACACTCTTTTCAAGGATAGGAACAGCACAGAGACCCACCAGCCCGAATCCAAGGGTGATAATGGCGGTTAAATTCATACCCCTGAAGTGTGCTCTAGTCACGCCAGGATCCCACTTTGGAATAGCCACGGATGTGCAGAATAAAGTCCAGCACTGCCAGATCCCAGCACAACCTGATGACCTTCTTCCCTACTCTTGGCCTTTAAAAATCTCGAGGACAGATATTACTTAAAACAATAAATTCTAGATTCCTGTCTTTAAAAAGCTTGAAAGGTTATTTATAGTGGAATCTGAAACTTAGAAACATTAAGAATTACATGTTAAGCGATTTCTTCAAGGTTCACACAAACCCAGGTATTTATCCTACATTTAAAATACATTCAAGGGCCTCCCCGGTGGCGCAGCGGTTGAGCGCTGGGTTGCGAAGCTGCCCGCGGCCTCTGCGGCGCCGGTTCGATCCCCGGCTGCTCCCCGGCCACCGGAGGAGGATCCCACATGGTGCGCAGACCTCTCCTGCCACCCGCTGCTCCCCTCAGCAGTGTACTTCAGTCCTTCTGCCTGCTCTGCTCCCCACTCTGGCTCTGGTGAATTCTCTCACCCTCCCGCGCTTCTGACTGTGCCCGGTGCATGTATAAACAAAACAAACAAATATAATAAATAAATAAATAAAAGCATGCCTCTATTAAAAAAAAAAAAAAAAACATAAAACTTTAAAAAAAAAAATAAAATACATTCAAATTATGTTTTTACTCTAAATGCATGCATATTTACCAGAATTCCAAAGGAAGTCTATTTCTGATTATATATTGACAGAATTTCTTTAGCCAATTTTTTCCCTTTAAGAAGCTTACTTTACTAAAAAGGAACTGATATCACCCTGCACACTCCCTACAAAGCCCACAATGAATTTGTACTTCTGGTTCTTATTGCTGCTGCTATCATGGATTGGACACTACCAATAAGAAATTGATTACTGTTTAGAGCTCTTTAAAATTGTGAATAGTCTACAGTATTTTTTATTTCAGAGTGTGTCAGTGAGTTCCTAGTATGAGTGTTATTTCCTTGGCTTTTCTGGTAATGCTAAGAACAGAACAATTGAAAACTTTTTAAAAATGCAAGTATTGAGGGTTTTGGTTATTAGGGATTTTATCTAATTACAGACTGTGTAGATAAACTGTGCATCATTTGGATACTAAAGGGAATAAGCAAAAATTGTAAATGCTCGAGCAAACAGCAACATTAAAATGAGTGGGACCTTGAAAATACTGGGGACGCAAACTGTGTGTTTGTGTGTGTGTGTGCATATTTTAAGGTTTATTTATTTATTTATACATAGAAGAACTTGGGTGTAGGCCAGAAATGTGTGTGGGGGGATGAGAGGATTCACCAGAGACATAGTGGGAAGCAGAGCAGGTGGATCTACAGTGGGCGAGATAGGCGAGGTCTGCTGCACCATGTGAGTTAGCTCCCTGGCCGGGATCAAACTCAGGCATTCATGGTGATAGTGCTGAGACCTAACCCTATGCCATCAGGGAAGCCCTGATGGGCTAATAATTGTATATTAACACAATTTTATTATTTGGTTGCTTTATAAATATAACTTTACTAAACCACTGATTTTACCAATCAGATTTCACAATTGCAAGGTACTCTTGCCCAGGAAGATAAAAATTATAAATAAATTTATTGTGTGTTTGAGGAACTGCCCATTAAACATATTTAGATGAATATCAAAGGATTCAGTTCTTCAATAGACCATATCAAGCCACTGTTTACACCCAAGAGTCCTTGAACCCTTTGCCTCAAAATCCTCACCTTGCTGTGTCCAGGGATTATACTTTATTATATGATGATCCTTAATCTTAATCTTGCCCTCAGCCCATTGAGAAGCCCACCTTAAACTAGAACCCTCAATCTTGTTAATTTCCCAGCTTTGCCATTCTCACTTTTAAAGGGTATTAAGACTGATGAGTGTAAGTGTTCTACCTTATCAAATAAGAATAAATTCTGCTTTGTGTTATCAATAGGTTAGTTTGATGCTATTTTGGGGGAGTCAGCATTTGGCAAAAGACTAATGACTGATAATTGTTGAAGCTGGGTGATAGGCATACAGGGTTTATTGTACTAGTGCCTCTGTCTTTTTGTATACTGTGAAGTAAAAAAAAAAAAAAGAAGTAAAATCATTACATTAAATCCTAGCAGGGCTGAAGGCCAAGAAAAAGAGCTGTTCAGTGAGTGATGAGAGTTCAAGACAATGTGATAACTAGACTGGAAAATTAGTCCCAGTATTAGCCTCTTATAGCCCAATGACATGGTCTCCCTCCATTTGAGTAGTGTGAACATGAAACTCCTAACTCAATTCTTGCCAATAGACAGTACAACAAAAACTCTGCCCACTCATGAATGGTAAATGCAGACCCCAGTCTATAACGCTGCCCACATGAGCACAGGCTATACAGATCAGTGGCCAGAGCTCAGGGAGTGTGAAGCAAACCCTTTTCCTCTGTGCTAATTCTCATGATGGCAAGAAGGAGGTGGAGAAGGAGGTGGATAACAGATAGGTAAGATGCAAGGATCCTTGGGGTGTGAAGTAACGGACAATCCAGGTAGTGGGGAGAATGCCAGGGTCTACTGGAAATCCAGATAGCCCCATTGCCTTTTAATAGCCACACATATTGCTTGCTATTTCTTTCCTCACTTCTTTTCATACTTCTCATCATACATCTCATCATTGGTTTTCTCCTTCTGAGCTTTCCCATGACCTCAATGCAAACCCTTCCCTTCTTCTGCCCTACACTCAGACTTTCAGATTATAATGGAAGGGGAGAGATGGGTTTCATCCATAGAAAAAACTTCATGAATGGTGGGATCATAAACAGTCAGATTTGCCCACAGAAACCAATTTACCCATAATGTAACAGAAATAACACTTCTTTTTCAATGGAAAGTTGAGGGAAACAGTATTGAAACAGTCCTATTCTGTTTCCAAAAATAGAATATAATTTTTTTAAAAAGATTTATTTATTTATTTACACAAAAACTGGGGTACAGGCCAGAGGCACGGAAGGGTAAGAGACTTCACCAGAGGCAGAGCGGGGAGCAGAACAGGCAGATGGACCAAAATACACTGCCGAGGGGAGCAGCAGGCAAGACAGGAGAGGTCTGCTGCGTCATTTGGGTATCTCCCTGGCTGGCTGGGAATCGAACCTGCACTGCAGAGGCTGCGGGACAGCTTCATAGCACTGCACCCAACCTGCTGCACCACCAGGGAGGTTGTAGAATATAATTTTTTGATGGGGTTATTGAGGTTTCTTAAAGGTCTATAAGAACTCCGAAGTTAACATTGTGTGTAATGAACCAAATGATGTTTAGTAGTATTGTAATACCATTAATTCAAATTCACTGGTCAGTCCGTCCTTTATCACTTTCATTAAGTTACTTATTGTGGTGATGTGGTCATTATAAACAATAGATAGTTTTAACTTTAAAGTTTCCTCCCTATGTATACAGTTTTCTTTTTTTATTTCCTTCCTTCCCAAACTGGGCCATGCAACTTTATTTCTATATTTCTCAAGAATCAAAGAATTTTATAGCTGGCCAAGACCTTAAAGACCATCAAATCTAGCTGCCTTGTAATTTAGGATGCAGAAGTGCAGGAAAGCTTAGCCACACATCACACAAGGTTGAGAGTGTAAATGTAGAACTGAGGCAGCTTCTAGGCTTTTAAGCTCGTGGTGTTTTAGTTTTGTGATGAAAAGTCTCTCTGACAGAGATCTATTTTAAATTTTTTTATTTCTCTGTATGTTGATTCTGAACTTTCAATTTTTGCTCACCAGATTGACCATCTGATCACTTGCTGATCATTAGTTTTATGGCAGTAATCATGTCATGCTGGTTTTAGGACTTGATCTTTCCTATTCTGGTTAAAAGTCACAATATAACTCATACATTTGTAATGATTTCTTGAGGACCATTAAGAAGCTAGTTGGTTTCTGTGCAAAATCAAGTTCAGTGACAAGGCCCTGCAGTGATCTGAGCTGAATCTTATGCTGAAGGATTGATACCAAATATAGAAGCACAGCAGCCTCAGACGGCTCCAGCACCCAAGGGAATGCACTCTCTCTAGATGTGTGTTAACCACCTCCAAGAGGCAAGCAGCTCACAAGGTCGATAAAGAGGCAGTGAGGTCATTGCCTCAAAGAAGTGACAAGGGCAAATTTTATTTTATACTAATATGTATTTAGTAATTACAGATACTTGTGGAGTGAGGCATTATGCTTTTGGAACTATAAACACATCTAGTGCTTTCAGTATCAGTAAACAGTATTCCTGACCCAACCTTAGCAAAATATGACTTTTATATTGTTTTTCCAATATGACTGGTAGCTGATACATGTTACTAAGTTACATTACCCCATAATTTTTAGCTTCCTGGGAGAAGGATTGGGGAAAGGAGAGAGGAAGGCAAGAGGGAAGGGCAAGGCAGAAACAAAGAGGGAGGACAAGACCATATGATCTTTCTCTGTTGCTACTGAGCAAAATAAAGTTCAAAAATTACTTCATATTTGGATTTTATCCATTTTTATCTAACTAGCTAATACTGGTTTTAGTAGTAAAATGCTTTAAGCTGGAGTTTTATTTATATATAGTTTATATACACACACACATAGTCTACATTTATAATATATTACATTATACTTATATACATATATATTTTTTTTCTTCCTTCAAGCCATACAGGACATACAATGGCTAGGGTGTGGAATTTTCCCATCAGTGTGCCAGGATTATGAGCAATTCCCAGTGGAAGGCTATAACAACTCCACCCCTTAATTTCCACTGAAGAATGCAGTTAGGAATGTGTGTGAGTAAAAATGATGCTATTATAGAAAAAAAAGATCTTTAGATCTCTAATTTATTGTTTAAACATTATATCTTTAGATCTCTAGTTTATTGTTTAAACGTTAAATTGTTTGCAAATGTCAGTCTTTGACAAATGACTAGAGAGTTGCAACACACTTCTTGGCTGGTCACGTCTTGTCAGGATGTTGAAATAACATCACTGAGGGCTGTTGGTTGAATTAGTTAAATCAAGTAGCCAGACTTTTTGTTCCTTGAGAATACCAGAAATCTTGCCTCTCTAATAATAGTTATATGTTCCATATATTATCTATACATATATTATCTCTACATACATTCTACATGCATATAGGTACCCCAAAAGTGTATACTAGTGGTCCTTTGAAATGAGAAGTATAACTATATATGTGTCATGCCTCTAGGATAAGGAAACAATAATTATTCCTAGATGCATCAATGTAAATATTTGTGGTCCATTCAAGAGGGTTGAAAATTCATTTTTCCAATAAGAGGAGGGTCTGCTATCCTGCTCTTGAATCTGAGCTGACTAATATCTGTTTTGACCATTAGAGAATGCAGAAGTGATCTTATGCCCATCTAGACTAAGCCTTTAAGTGGACTAAACTTTGCCTTGGTGTTTTGGCAGTCAGCTGCCATGTAAGAGGATATTTCACCCTAAGACCGCTATGCTGTGAGAGTTCAAGCCATATGGAAAGACCTAGAGGATGAGAAACATGTGAAAAAAAAAAGGTGAAAGAGAACTGAGTTATTGTCCATGTGAGTGTAGAAGTCATCTTGAAGGGTGTCTTTCATCCCACCTGCCCCAGCTGACAACATGGATCAGAGACATACTTCCCAGCTGTACTCTTTCCGAATTTCTGATCCTCAAAATCAAGAGCAAAATAATAAAGATGCAGAATCACACACTGTAAAGAGATTACAGGTTGAACTATGGGGCTGATTTACATGGGCCAAAGCTCAGAATAGCATGTGTAAAGAAAGAGGAGGCTATTAAGATTTCAAAACAGAGTAGTTAAATGGGACTGTGGGAAGAGAAAGAAAATGAACAATTTCTCTTTATAGGTGTAGGATGAAATCTGTGGAGAAAAGACCCTTTCCCCTTCATAGAACAAAAGAGGTTTTGTGAGTGGGCCCCAGGTATCTTAGCTATCTGCTGCTTATGTGTATCCAAGGAAGGATGGGGCTGTCCTTTAACTGGATGACTCATTAAATTGCTCTCTATGCTTCAGCTGTATCACTTTGCTGGGAAAAAGAGGGTGCTGAAGAGAACAGAAATGCCACTCCCATCTGGAATCAATTTGTGTCTTCTTGCTGCCACTTATTAGCCCTGTGGCCCTCACTTTGCTATCTTTCATCCTAATAGCACCCTGAATACTGGGCCCAACCCCTTTTTCTCATTTCTTCTTTTCCCACTTACACCCCTAAGTAAAATGGTTTCAAATAATCTATGATTTAATATATTGAATAATTATTTAATATACTTTACTGATTTACATAAATGAAAAAATTGTGAGTGGAATAAAAGTATTACTATTGTATGCCTCAAGGTTTTGGTAGGACTATATCCAAAGAAAACTGATTATATGAAACTGGGCGAGTTAGCCAACATAATTTTTGCTAGAGTGCGTATTCTTAAAGACCTGAAAGTTTGGATTTCACTTTTCAGCATGAAATGTCAGATTAAAAAATATAAAACTTCATATGAATATGTGCAAAGTTAGGGCTGGAGTTCAATGAATCAATTTCTTGCCTTCTGAATGGTAAAAATGTGGATCTGTGGCAATAGTTGACTGTAACAATCTCAGCCTCCAATGTGATGTAATCACCAACACCACTCATAATGATCTTGGACTCCACACAAGAGTATATTAAAAAGAAGATGCAAATTACTTTGTAGTTTCATTCCACAAACTATACCTGGAGTAATATGTCCAGTGTAGTTCCTGCACTTTAAGAGTACATATCACACTTTTCCCAGGACTACATAATAAGGATGCTGTAGGGACTCCAAGTCATGCAGTATGAGAATCTACTGAAGAAGCTGGGCCAGAAGAGCAGAAGATGAAAGCCATTAATTTTTAGGGCCATTCAATTATGGGTGAAAGCAACAAGAGGCAGGGGAGGTTTTTTTTAAATTATAGGAGTCTGATAAAGGAATATGTGTGATATGAATTTCTGGTCCTTGAAGATTTCAAATGCAGTTTTAATACATTAAGTTTTAGTATATTGAATACCTATTTAATATACTTTCCTAACACATATATGTGTATAGAAATATATATTTATACATACATCTATGTATGTGTATTGATATATATATATATATATGTATGTATGTGTATTGATATATTCTAACCTGGCAGAAATTTAGGTATTAAAAAAAATTATGTCAGATAACTTCAGAGTTCCTAGAATCACATCAAAAGGAAGGACACATTTGGTTATCTGAAAGTTAATTTAAACAAGGAGGTATGTTTTCCCCAATAAAATGTTTTGTTTTAATAGGGAAATCAAGGTCAATAATACTGCTACCATACTCTCATAGCAAATGCAGCCCCTATTTGCTGTCCCTTTGCAAATACTGCTTTTTCTTGCTGTATTGGGACCACAGTAGAAACAAACCATATCTGGGCAGCTAGTATCATCAACTGTGTTGGCATAGTAACATGAAATCTGTCAGTCCTGCAGGGCAAAGGAAGAAATATTTGATTAAGGGAAGCCTCATTACCTAAAGATTACTTGTTTTGGAAAAATCCTACTTAAAGTAACTAACTTAAAACAGGAGGTAGGATTTCAAAATAAACAAAAATTGAAGGGTAAATAGAACATTATCTTGAGGAAAAAAGATACTAAATATTCTATTTGTTTTATTCCAAAATATTTACTGGGTGGCTTCTATGGCACATACCACCCATAGGCATATATCTAGTGATACAGTAGTGAATAAAACCCACAAATCCTTGTTTTCAAAGAGTTCCCATTCTAGTGTAGTCTATAGACAAACACAAATAGACAAACATATTAAATATTAGGTAGTGACAGATATTATGAAGAACCAAAAGCATAATAAAGTTATTGGAGCTGCCAATTTAGAGAGTGTGGTCAGGGAAGCTTCTGGGAAGGAAGCACATTTGAGCAGATCTGAGGGGGTATTCCCAGCAGAGGGAATAGTGAGGCAAAAGTCATAGAAAAGATCAAGTTTACCTATTGGAATAACAGTAGAGAGGCCAAGTGTGGTTTGAAATAAGTTCAGAATTGTCTCCAGTGCCAGAGTTGTCGCAGGCTCTGGTAGGTCATGGTAAATAGTAAAGAAGTTATAATGATGTTCTTAATTTATATTATGGATATTTGTAATTGTAAGTTAATTATTAGAAACAAACATGTACTCATTGAATGGAGTCATATTTTTCTAAAAAGCATGTAATAGTTGAAAATAACCCTCATCTCTTTTAATAATTACATAATTATTAAAAAGCAATCTTTATAAAGTTAATTAAATTTATAATTTAATTAATTATAAAATTTTCAAGGAACACTCTTAGCCTCTGAAATTGGCAATCTTTCCCCTTTGGTTGTCACTGCCAAATTCTTACTTGTTACTGGTTTTGAATGTTATACAAGTTGGTCTCCAACATAACTTCCATTGACTTAATGAAACCCTAACACTTTTGCAAAAATTGAAATTTCACTTAGTAATCAATTTACATCATATCTTCATTTTGTTGTCAGATGAATCAGAGAATGATTGTCAAAGGTGAACTTGCAATGTAGTATAATAACTGGGGAAGGATTTTGAATGGAGACCATATAAATAGTTTGAGTGATAGTTTGGGGATCAGGTCTTAGCTTCCTGGGCATTTTGAATCTACAGGAATTCAGATATTGACAAATCAGATGAGGCCTTTCTTATTAAGCCTTAGGTATTGGGACTGTTGTGGATAAGAATTTGAGCATAAGGAGTCACAGAAAATTTTCTTTATGGAAAATTATCTTTTCAGGCAAGAGTCCTCTCATTCCACAGAGAAGCTTGGTTATTCCCCTGGGTCTTGGCAGGAAGCTGCAAGTTACTGTGTCCAGGCCAGTAGAGCAGGACTCTGTTAACTTCCTGGCATTGTAAAGATTCTGGCTCCTTGCCAGAACATCTTGCAGAAAGTGATTTCTCAGAATTGTCTGTTCCTCCAAGGATATGTAAGTATTTTAAATCAAAGAGCTGTAAAATGAGCACAAAGCCACTCTGGTTGGAATTCATTTCTTTTTAAGAACAGCCCATCCACATTTAGTACAGTTTTATTTTCATTGTTCTTTTTAAAAGAAAAAAACATGTTAACACTGTGACATTATGGGAAAGAAAAAAATATTGTCTGTAAGCCTACTATGCAAACAACACAGTTTATTCATCCTTTTACAAGTTTTTTAATATACCCTATTTATTGTAATAATGCTGCTGCTGCTAACTAGCATTTTTTGAGCCTTTAGTTGTTTTCAGAAATAGAGTTGTATATATAATATACACATAATCATACATATACAAGATATATTTTCTTTTTTAAAAAAAGATTTATTTATTATACAAGAACTGGGGTATAGGCCAGATTTGCGGGAGGGTGAGAGGATTCACTGGAGACAGAGCGGGGAGCAGAACAGGCAGACTGATGAAATACACTGCTGAGGGGAGCAGCAGGCAAGACACGAGAGGTCTGCCGTGCCATGTGGGAGTCTCGCAGGCCGGTTGGCCGGGATCGAACCAGCACTGCAGAGGCCGCGGGCAGCTTCACAGCACAATGCTCAACCGCCTGCGCCACCAGGGGAGGCCCTACAAGATATATTTTCATCACACATACATATGTATATATGTATTTATATTTGCATATATACACACAATATATATTTACTCTCAAAACATATGACAAAGACTGCGTCTGTCTTGTTCATAGCTGTAGAACAGTGACAAGCATGTAGCATCATTTGCTCATTCATTCGTTAAAAGAACAATTACACCAGTCAATCTGTTTTGCGTTTTTTTCTCCTGAGGCGCTCTCTTATCAAAATTCCTATTTCAATTAAATGTTAATAAATATTTAATAAAAACTGTTTGTCTTCAATGAATGTGAGAAACACTGAATTTAAAAATGTGAAACACTTTACTGCCTAATGTGCCTTGTTAGTTTATAACATACATTCTTTCAAAAACTTATTTTTAACTATGTAACTTTTTTCTTTTCTTGGGCCATCTGTGAGACTAAAATTCCACTAGTCTAAAGACGTATTGGGAAACACTGGTCTAGAACTCACTTCTTCCAGAATTCCAATATTAGTTTTTCTCTTCCCTTTTTGAATTCTTTTTGAATTGCTGTTTTGTCAAAAAGAGCCTCTAAAATAACCACATGTTGAATGATTATTCATCACTATTGTCCAGTTCTACATTGAGTAGTACAAAATATTAAATTAAAACCCCCAACACTATATAGATTACTTCTTTCTTAAATTTTATTGATTTGCCATTCATTAAATAACTGTAATTTTAGGAGTACAGCTTCACACTTTAACATGTGCACATTTTATTAATCCTTCACCAAAGCTCTAGTGCCAATAGACAATCACATTACCCTACCATCCCCCACCCACTGTATTTTTCACTGAGTCTAAGAGTTGAGTTATTGTGTTTTGCCAGTTTGTTTTCTTTGGCTATTTCACAAGTAAGTGACTATTTAGTAACCATCTTTTACTTCCTGATTTATTTCACTTAGCATAATTTCCAAAAGATTCATCCATTTTGTTCCAAAAGAGACTATCATCTTTTTTTTTTTTTAATAGCTGAGTAGTGTTCCGTTGAGTAGATATGCCACAGTTTCTTTAGATAACTTCTAAACAACATTTCCGATAAAAATGTCAGAATTGGTTGAGAATTAAAAATGTTAATGATTTATTTTCTTACATACTGCCAAATGACTGCTTATTTCCGGGACATTTTTGTTTTTAAATGTAATAAAATATATCAACAGATTATTATCATTATGCAAGAGTACTACTAAAATCTAATTTGAGTATATATGATTCATGAGCTGCTGAGAATTCTTATTTTCTGTGGATGTTATTGAATAACTGCATTTATTTTATAAGTTTTTATTTCATGTTATTTTCAAAGGGCCCACATTATTTTATATATTTGTCCAAGTCCTACTTCAAAGTTGAAAGAAAATTATATTTTTCCATTCCAGATGGATCAATGGGAACACATAAATGAGAAAAGTATGATTTTTTTCTTTGTGCATTTGAACTTTGGAATCAGCATCATTGAGTAAAAAGGGGTTGTGAAAGCCTTTGAATCTTTTGAGTCAAGAAGACAGAATGTAGATTTAACTTTATGAGTCTCAATAAAGTAGAAAGAATAGACCTCAGTTTGTGATGTCTAAATAATGAAAACACATACGTAGTATCAGGCCATGTCTGATACTCCTTAACCTAACTCATATGAAGCAAAAGCTGGGTGGATGTGGGTGTGGGTGGGGTGGGATGGTGGAGAGAGAGAATGGAATCCTTTAAAGGGTGAATGGTGAATGTTTCTAATTTAGTTTAGTCAAAGAGTTCTGGTCTAAGACCATTATTCAACTATTTATTAAATATTTGGAGAGAGTAAAATGGCAAAGAACCTCAGTGAAACCTGTTTTTCTTTGAAAACTCAATTTTAATTTTCCAAAGTATAATATAAAAGTTAAAAACATGAGCCATACATATATAGGCATATATCAAAGATGTATTAACTTGTTAATGAGGGAATCTATAGGATGGTGATATTCTTGGTACCTATAGCATTTTGAGGATCTGAATATTTAGAGGCATTTAGAATGTCAGTATACGATTATTAGGATAGATACAATATTGGTTAAAGGCATACAATTCAATAAAACCATAAATGTTGAGGTTATATTTCCTGGGCCGATTGGATAAAATGTGCACTTTAACATGTTAAATTCCCTGTGGGATCCACCCACAGTGAATAGCCTAGTCAAACAGGTACATTTTCCAAAAGAATTAAGCAGTCCTTGTGTGGCTTTGTGAAATAATGTCTCAACATGACACTGAAAAGCTCTACCAAATTTTTTAATTATGCAAAAATAAAAAAAATTGTGAGATTTTTGGTTATAAATTAATTTATCAGTTTATATAGTTTGGACTGAAAACTACCATCTCAGATGCTTCTGGAGGTGTAGAGATAAAAAAGAGGGGTAGGCTGGGATCTTCTTCATTCAAAATTTGAAATAAGCTTCTTTCACAGATAACTATTTATTCTATATCAAGGTCAACTTGACTGGAGAAATGAACAATGGAAAGAGGGCAGGACAAACATCCCCAGGGGAGTGAAGCAAGTAGGGGCTGGCAGCCTTCCCCTCCCCCCACAAAGCTGGCTTTTTTTTTTTTTTTTTTAAAGGGGATAGCATTTGTGGGCTCCATCTCTCATCCTTTGTAAAGGTGCTTGGGAATGGAGCTGAGGCTGGCTGCTCTAGATACAGAAAGCCCCACCTCTTGCAGCGCCCCCCAGTCACCAGCTAAAGCCTGGGCTAAATTCACTCGCCCTGCGTGGGCTCATTCACAGCTGTGCGGTCCAGGGCTGGGTGCTTCCTCTTAGGGACTGAAATAACAAGAGCTCAGGTGTGATGAAGTGAACCCTCCTCGGGAAGTCTTATTTTTCGTAGGCAATTAAAAAACAGACAGACAAACAAATCTCAGCAAACAATATAAAAATCAGAAGCAACGTCTCCCTCCCTGTTCTCGGTTCCTCTCGGTTTTCCGAATATGGATGAATTTCTGCGAGTCTCCATCTCAGTGGGAGGAGGGGGAAGTGGCTCTGTAAAATTGGTAGGAGATGCCTAGGAAGAAAGCAAGTCTCCTGAGGATTTCAGCACCTAGGCAGAAACAGTTGGGCATTCTAATTGCCAGCCTTGGCGGTGACTGCCACCGAGAAGGGTTTAAACGCAGCGCCGGGGTTGGGGTCCTGCGAGGACTCTCCAGGTGCTGCCTGCCGGGATCCCGGAGTCCCGGGGTCCCGGCCCCGCCGCCGCGCCCCGCCCAGCTCTGTCCCTGCAGCCTTGCGGGTTGCCGGGCTTTGTGGTTCGCCCGTGCGCTGGGCCCCTGCTGGGGGTGTCGTTACGAGCATGTGCAGACAGCAGCCCAAGGTAGAGCGAGCGTGCCGGGAGAGCCCTGAGACTTGCCTTGCAATGCCATGTTTGTGTATGTGCTCTAACTCCCGGAGAGCAATCAGGGAGACGGCTCCCCGGCCGGACTTGGCTGATGTTTTCTTGTTTCTGTTTCAGCCTTCAGGATAATTCCTTCAGCAGCACCGCTGTAACAGAGTAAGTGATTCCTGCTTTTAAAATAAGACTTGCATGCCTTTCTGTGGAAGCAACTGTCGTGAAGGTATCCTACCCCGTCCCCAGCGGCTCTCCGAATTAGATGCATTGTCTCCTGTAATCTGGGGCTGTGAAGACCGCGAGATGTGCTGACTGATGGGGCCCAGAATTCTTTACAGGTTTAAATCACCCCCACCTTTTTTTTTTTCTTTAGCAGCTACGGGAGAGATATTAAAACAAGCTGATTGCTTGAGGGAGCTCGGTGCGCAAAGATTTGTGTTCTTGGAGCTCAGATATTTTTTTTTTTAAATCGATTTCACATGTCAGAAAGGAAGCTTTGTTGTGTTTTGCCAACATTGGCGTCAGTTTTCATGGAACACGCTGTATACAGCAAATAGGAGATGAATGTGAAATGAGTTGAATTCCAGCATGTGATAAACAGGCTAAACTTATCCTTACCCTCTCTTGTCTACAGATTTTTAAGACACAGAAGAGTAAACTTCTGTTATGTGCCCTTTGTCATTTCTGTTTTCTGACCTCAGAGATCTGGCGATCTGAGAAATGAGTCATCTTGTCCTATGGTTAAAGCTGTTGATTTGGGCAACTAACATCATTTAAACGTGGAATGAAGGGGTGTAATGTTTTTCTCAATGCCTGCAGTCACAGTATTTTTTATCAGATATTTATAGTTCATGACTTGATTCTTTGTCATCCCTTCTTTAATGTGTTTTCTTTCCTATCATGTTATGTAGATGTTAAAAATTAAGAGTATATTATGTGACTATTATGCTATGCTAATTAATATATTATTTACATGTATGTATGAACTATATGTTCTTCATCTAGCACTTTTTCTCCAGGCTAACTTATGTTCACTTCTGGGGCATTCATTAGAAGTCACATTAAACAGCTCTTTCAGTGAAAAACGATATGTAAGTTTGTATGCTTAACTACATATAAAAAATGCTGCAAATTTGATATAGAAAGCTCAACTTTGGAGCTGTTTGCCAAAGTTCCCTAAACGTGTAGAAATAGTTATTTTGTGCGTTTCAAGTCAAACAACTTGATGATGGGGTGTCTAATTCTCAGGGTTCTCTTGTTTTCCATATTCTTTTGTTTCTGTTTGGATATGCTACTTTCTTAATATTTGACTTTGGACTCACTAAAGTAGAGTTACTTTTAAAAAAAAACCTAGGGTTGACTTTAGAAGATACAATATATAATATTCCTTGGCACTCAAAATCTGTGAATGAGATGGTAACTGTGTTACAACTTTTGAGTTCTTGAAAAACAGAGAGGAGGAGAGATGCACTTCTAAAGACACAGGTAGGACTTGAGACCTCCCTTCCTGGTTCAGGCACACTGCTACTGCCTTATTGTCTTTGTGGTGCTTACAAGCACCAACTGCCTTCTGTGCACATTTTCTAGACCCCTGTCTGACTGAATCCCCAGAGTCAGTCCCAAACACAGCAGCTTCAAAATGGAGACACTTACTTCCAGATTTCACATGGACAGTTATTTATTTATTTATTTATTTATTTATTTATTTATTTATTTATTTAAAGGTTTTAGAGTTAAGTGCTGGGGAAAGTCTGGTGTCTCATCTCTGGACACTCCCCAAGGGGCTCTGATTGCATAAGATCCTATTGTTGCTTTCAGAGAAGTGACAGTGATTTATTTGAAAAGACTCAGTGACAATTAGAATGCCATCTGGCTAATCTGAAAATCTAAAGAACGTATTGAAAACATACCAGAAGCTTCATAGGTGTAACCCAAAGACTGGGGTCATTTAAAACTAACCATTGTCTAATGTAACATTTTCTCCTCTCCTCAATAATATGAGCCATTTTCTTTGGTGCTCTGAACATGACCCAAAACCAGCAGAATCAGGATGCACTGTCCTGATCCAGAGATATAGCAGGTGCTCACTAAATGTCTGGGAGTGGTCTTGGCAAGTGCAGCAGAGGAATTTGCCTCGCACATGTTTTGGATACAAGAAAATGTCGTCTTATTTCTGTTCTCACCTCACTCCTACTTCCAGCTAACCGTGTGCATTTATTATTTTTCAGTGTGTGAAATTACGCCTATATATATATTTTTTTTTAAGATTAAGGCCTCTGGTGGCTATCCTTATTAAAATGGAAATTAAAAAGTCTGTGCCCCTGGGAGGTGGATTTAAGTCATCATTAATACTTTAATATAAATGATATCAGACATTCTAGCCGAATAGGGTTCTGCTTGGTTAGCTGGGGTGGGTGGGGTCTTGTAAGATCCAAGCAAAGAGGGATTGGGAGAGACTTAAGGACAGATTTTATTTTCTTCTCAGATTTTCCCAGACCTGGCACTATCTGTGCAGCTCTGGACCAGTTCAGTTTCTTTTTCTACCCAAGTTTTTCCAGTATCAGAATGGACTTAGCCATCCTTTATGCGTATGTGGTGTTCTTTCATCTGTTACGTTCCCATAGTCATTTCCTACGTTGCCCTGGTTAACTTGCTATTTGAAATGAAACAATCAATTATTGAACAGATTCGTTATCATCCAAAAGCACTAGTTCTCAAAACCAACTAATTATCAAGATCTCTGGAGAAGGAGGGGTTGGGGCTTGTGAAAAAAACTGTTTCACAGACTTTATCCAAAAGTGGGAACCCAGAAAGGGTGATTATGGGCAGAGTCAATCCAGTGTTGGTCTGGGTTTTGTAAACTTTTAGATCAGTGTTGAACTTTTCAGAAGCATTATTGTTCTGTGGGGGGAAGGGCAGTCTGCCTTAAAAATTCATGTCCCTGGTCCCGCTGTCAGAGTCGATCTTGGAACTGAGCTGGGTGTGGGATTGGACCCTGCTGTCTTGATCAGCCATCCCAGGTAATGCTAATGCAGGTGGTTCTGGAGACATACTTTGAGAAATCCCACAGGAGGCTGTGCTCCTGCAATTTTGCTTTTGCAGCTTCATCACTCTAGGGAGAATGGAAGTCCCTTCCCAGACACAACTACACTGTACTTAATAATCACTCTTATTTATACCAAGTCAAAAAAAGAGACTCTTTCATGGACACTTCTTTTACCATCATTATTCTAAGAAACAATTCATTCTCCCTCTCTTGGGAGCCTCAGGGAATAGATACTGAAGGAACTATTTGACTCCTGCCTTTCTGGGGTTAGTGGGATAAAGCAGTGTGACATACTAGTGTGTGGGACTCAGGTTTCATTGCTTTACACCTTAGAATCTTGGGCAATTCCTTAACCTCTGTGTGAAGATAATTCCTACCTCACAGCACTGTCAGGCTTAATTGAGATGAGGTGAAGTTGAAGGTGACCTGTGAAGTACCATACATTTTCTTGTTTGTGGTTGATGGAGGGAACCAAAGTTTAAATAGATAAAAAAGTAATGACCCTGAATATTTCACAAAGAAATGATTGTAAGGACAAATTATCTGTAAATTGTCTGGGCAACCACCACAAATTGAGACTTGTGGGGTTTAGAATCTAGTGGATGAGAACCTCAGTGGAAGTAATTTAAGAGGTGCCTTTCACATTTTTTTTTCTATAAACAGCAGTTTTTTTAAAAAAAAATTATATTGCAATCTAGAGCACGTATACAGGTATACCCCACTGCTTGTAGTTTGAGTTATGCGACTTCACTTTTAAAAAAGTGCTAACAGGAATTGCTAATAGGAAGAAATCTGAAGAGGATTTCTGCTTTTACTACAAAAGTGAAAACAGCATTCAGATTTGTTTTATAGTAACTGTTTCAGAGGCAGGATGTACCTCAGGCAGTTAGAGTTGGGCCACCAAACTCCTGAACCAGGAACTATTTTGTACATTCTGTGTATTTATCATTTACTTTCTGCTTTTGCTATATATGAATATTGCTTTAGGTTTTAAATGTTATTTGGTATGTGTTGTAAGTAATTTTTTCGGTCTAGGAATGCTCAGTTTTTTCCATATAAATTACTGGTAATTGCTTTGCTTTAAACCATTTCAGATTAGGAAAGTTTTCACAAAACTCTACTTTTCTAGGGGGCTGGGGTAAGCCTGCAAATTCGTAATTTAAACAAATTTTATAAAGTAACATTTAACCTTTTCTATATTAACATTTTCCATTGTGTCTAATAATAATAACCGAATGCTGGTAACTTCTGTCTAATTTGAAAATTCACTAAGAGGTCATAAATTTAGTTTGAAAACATTGCACCTGAAGAACCCTTTTTGAATATTTGAGAGCTTTACTAAATAGCTTGGTTTTTGAATTTCTGCTTTGGGCTATTGAAGGCACTTGGTCTGAGTTGATTATCTTCCAAGAGTGGGGATGTCTGGAGATGAGTTGCCACTGTAGAATCCAGTTTTATAACTGGGTCAATATTGTATAGAGGGCTTCTGGGCAAGGAATCAGTAGAACAAGCAGAAAGGAGATGTTAATTAAGCAGAACTTGATAATCTTCATCAAAGCAAATGAAAATCCAACTGAACTTAAAGAGCTTGTGTGTGCGTGCCATGTGAACAAGTAGGTGATCTCTTTCATTGCTGTATCTTCATTTGAAATTGTGATTCCTTGAGTGAGCACTAGAATTGTTTGGTAAGATTGAAAATTGGATCAGTTAATTAGGTTCGGCCTCAGACTTCAGAAAGCGTCTGCCACTCTGTAGGTTCTGGTACTGAGTTTCCATTTTTTAATTGTACTTTGAGAAGAAAGATTAATAAGTCAAATGAGGGGGGAAATTAAATTCTTTCCAAATCCCCAAACAATAGGTATTGTTGAGCTCCAGAGTTGAACCTCTAGTTGAATCCTAGTTCTTTGGAGGCAACAATTCTAGATTTGTTTTTCTTTGATTTTTCTACTTATATAGGTTTCTTTTATGGGGAAACATTTTTATTCATATTACAAAGTTCAGATGTTCTATTTAAGCGAATGTCTCTGATGGTGGTGAGCAAAGCAGTACTTGTGCATTTAATTGTTTTCCATGAGATGGACAGAATGGGCCTCTAATAGTCAAAAACATGAGAAAGCAAGTAAATTTCATTCATTTTATTAAGGGTATTTTTTTTTAACTACAAGAGAAAATAGGGTATTTCAGCAGCTACAAGAGTTCAAATTCATAGGTGACCTTTGTTTAATTTATTACAAACCCGTATTTTAAAATGTATATTAAGAATGGATGACTAGAGCTTTCATCAGTTTGTTCTATGGGCAAATTACACACCACTGCTGGTACGGAATATTTAAAATTTTAAATGATTAAGTATAGTAAAAATACCATATTATGGTTATATTTACTATGCAGGTATTCACAAATGTATTTTTTTCTACTCATTACATTGTGAATTTCTCAGGGCAGAACTTTGTTTTCTTTAGAAGCAGTGCTTCTCAAAGCGTGGGTCCCCAAAATGTTCATAACCTGTCTAAGACTAGAAAAGTACATAACTAGGAATTCGGCATTTAAGAACTGCTATAGGAATTTGACATTCCTGTGACATTTTTACCAAAGTATGCACAGGGGGGTGGAAACAGAAAACAAATGGGTCGATTCTGAATTTCAAAGAAATTGAAAAGCAGTGTTCTAATGTCTAATGCAGTACTTGGAAGGCAATAAATACATAATAAATATTTGTTATATTACTTCTGGGACTGGATCTGCTGAGGGCCAGTGTTAGTGATTCAATTCTAGCATTTATTGCATGTCTATTGTGGCAGATACACAGTGTGTACCTAGAAAAAGAAATTATAACTATTTTTTTCAATGTAATTAACAACTAGTTAAAAAGTTCTTAGAGGTACAGGGGAATTACATAGCAGTGTGAGTCAAGACATAGTTGGTTACTGTAACTTCAGAATGAAGAATAAATATTTGTATGTTAAGTATAAAGTAGATACGTGGGTGAACTTGGCTGGGAAGATTCATGAAGCTTATGAGACTTGACTTGGGCAGTGAAGCATGCATAGCATTTGAAGATGGAAAGGTATTCCAGGCTGGAGTCAGGTGGGGTGAGATAAGGTGAGAATGACTAAGAACAGGAACAAAGGCTGCCTCCTACACTAGAGTGAGGGAAACATCCTATTCCAGATTTCCTTTGGGAGTGTGGTGATTTTTCAATCTAGAAAAGTCAAGTATTTTTCACAAAGTAGGTCCAGAAGTGTTGTGAAAAAGAAGGGGGTCAGAAAGACCAGCGGTAATGGAGTAGTTCAGATGGGAGATGGTGTGGTGTAGGATGGTGTGCAGTAGAATAAAGACAAGAGGCATGTAATGGGGTCTTTTGAGTCAACACAATCCACCAACCCTGGTGTCAGATGTCTTGTCAAGTACTTTGAATACTTAGGTCTTTGCTAAGATGTTATTAGCTTAGGTGATGTAAAGCAGTGGAAGAAAAGGTTTTGAGCTTCTGGTTTTGAGTTTTTAGACTCACATGACATGGCAACATTGGTGTCACTTGGTAGACATATTGGAGTTTGGAGCTGGTGTGGGAGTCAGTGGTGAGAATTGTTCTAGTATTTAGTTTACCACACCAATCTTGAGATAACTGTAGACTTCTGCTTCTGCTGCAGCAAACAGTTGGATGTGATATGGTTTTGTTCCCTCTTTCCAGGTGTGACGAAGACACAGTCTCTCTACATGAAGATCAGACTGATTGCTCCAGTCTCAGGTAGGCCCCCACCATTGCTAGGTTACTATGAAGGACAGAAACCACCAGGGTCTGGTGTCTGAGTTTCTTCTTTGAATTTTAATCACGTGTTACCATGTTTTATTTCTTCCAATAGATTATCAGCTCTTGAGGCAAACCTTGTCTTCATGTTTGCACTTTCTTTAGCAACCAGGACAGATCATTACATGTGGAGAATTCATAATAAATACCTATTGAATTAAAATTCATCAGCCCATCCCCATGTTCCCATCATAGAGCTGAAGGAAGAAGTTCTAGATATATTTACCAAACACATCATTGATTATCTAGAGTATGGTATTGGTTATTAAGGGGTTCATTGTATAGTGGCAAAATCTTCTTGGTTAACCATTTCTTTCACACTTACTTTGTACATTTTATTTTTTATTTATTTATTTTTCTATTATTTTTTTTAATAGAGGCATGTTTTATTTATTTATTTATTTTATTTGTTTGTTTGTTTTGTTTATACATGCACTGGGTACAGTCAGAAGCGAGGGACGGTGAGAGAATTCACCAGAGCCAGAGCGGGGAGCAGAGCAGGCAGAAGGACCGAAGTACACTGCTGAGGGGAGCAGCGGGCGGCAGGAGAGGTCTGCGCGCCATGCGGGACCCTCCTCCGGTGGCTGGGGAGCAGCCGGGGATCGAACCGGCGCCGCAGAGGCCGCGGGCAGCTTCGCAACCCAGCGCTCAACCGCTGCGCCACCGGGGAGGCCCAGTACATTTTATTTTTTAATCTAAATAACTTAAGGGTAAATGGAGAAACAGAGGTTCAAGATAACATAGGCTTTATGAGGCAGAATTGGGACTCAGGTCTCCCTGATTAAAAAGTCCAGTTATTGGATAACAAATATATGTTGCATGTCTGTTTTATGTGCCAAGAAACCTGTCAAAATATGGGATTAGGAAAAAAAAAAACAAGCTTTGCTCTCAGACATTCAGCCTACTAAAAGAAATAGGCATGAAATAGATGATGCTGCTACATTGCTTTAAGTGCTATTATATTAGAGGAAAACATAGGATTCATTTAGCAAGACCAAATACCTAGAGAGTTTTCTGGGATGGATTCTTGAAGAAATTTATGCTGATTTTTTTCTTTTTACACATGATTTTTTTTAAAAATGATTCCACCAAGCAGAGGGGCCAATTTATGGAAAACCTATAGACGATAAAATGATTCTATCAGCTACTTCAGGATGGCAGAAATCTAGAGCATCAAGTTGGAGTGAGGGGGCAAAGGGTAATAATAAATGAAGTTCCAAAATAAAAAAAAGACCAGTTTCTGAAGGATTTGTGAACTTTGCTACTGAAGAATTTGGAATTTTTCCTGGAGGTATTGGGGAGACTTAAAAAGAGCACTCGGTTGTTTCTTTGCATATAACCAGATGCCTAAGGTCCCTCTGTGAGAGTAACAATAGCTTCCATTGATTGGTTGGTGGCCTTGAGTCTGTTTGCTATGGTAGACATTTCACAGACACTGTGTGATCACTGCGAGGTAGAGATGGCATCTGTTTTATGGATGAGAGCAGAGAGAGTTGTTGTGACCCAGGCTATACAACCATCGAGAGAAAGGATCATTTGAACTTTTGTTCTCTTTAGGACACCATGCTCATTCTCAGTTATGATTTATTTCAATGAATAGTGGCATAAATTATATATATCCTGTATTTTTTTTGTTTGGGAAATTCTAAGGAATCAGTCATAGATTTAAAATATTTCTAAAGACGACTGTCATATAGGTTTTATGTTTGTATAATGAGAGAAAGGTTCATTTTGTTTTTTTCCATTTTTCATGACCTTCAACATAAGGAGGTAAACAAGCTGTTTATACATTTTGGGTGCCTTGAAAATGTGATTTGAAAATGTGATTTGAAAATAGTATTAAGGCATTATTTTGGGGTGAGTCTTTAAAACATTTCTTCCCTTATTCTTGAGTGCTCTAGAGTCCTCCATCAATGAGGAATATTTAGGCAGCTGTTCTTCCTTTTGTTTCTCACCCAGGAACACAGAAATCATGGATAAGTATTGTTTCTGTGAGAGAAATGCACTTCAAACAAACTAGTGCAGTTTCCAATTCATGCTATGATAGTGATTTCCAAATCCACTAGTGACTTAGAGATTTTTTTAAATCAAAAATGATATTAAGGGAAAAAGTTAACTAGTGTCTTTGGCATTGATTTTCCCCCCCTCAGTTACTAACATTGAAGAATTATTTTGCTAGTTGGTACCTCCTTTACCAGGTAGCTCTAAGTTTGTCCTGAGTCTTGAGTTTGACAGCTCCACATAGTTTTATTTCCACATCTTGCCCAACTGTAACTGTATGAACAAGGTATACCCTGGAACCAAAAACTGATAAGGGGTACATGTTCTAAAAGGGTTTGGAGAGAAAAGGAGAGAAAGAAGAAAGGATTTCAAATAACAGATTCCCAACCAAACTTTGAAAATTACCCATCCCCTCATGGAAAAATAGTCTTCGCCTAAGGCAGGGCAGTTAAGACCTAGGAGCACCACAAGTACAAAGCACATACCAGCAGGAGCTATAAAGAAAGAGTTAGGCAGGACCTAGAGATTTAAAATTGAAAATGTATCATAAAATCTATTATGAGTTGAAGATAATGCCTGCTGTTGTCTCTGCCAAAATGTTAAAGTGTAAGAGCAGCCCCTCTACGTGTCTCTTTTCCAACTATCTCTCTTCCACATGTCCCTCCATCCTCCTTGCTTCAACCTACATTTACATATCCACCTCACCCTTTTTATCTGCCCTCTCTCATTCAGGAAGTCTGGTTCACAGCATGCTGGGAATTGTAGTCCGAGGCAGTTCCTTGTAAATAGAAATGGGAAAAATGCTGCCTGATCTTGGGTGTGCTGCTCTGTGATAATGTCCACTCTCCTGTAGAGATGCATTCTGTAACGCAGCTGCACCCTAATCATGCTCTACACCTCCTATTCTCATGTTAGCTTTTGTCTTTTTTTCCAGGGGCTTATTGTAGCTCATCCTTCCCTGATAACAGCTTAATCTCTCTTTCTTGAGTTGTGGGCATAGCAATCTTTTCTTCATGGTACTGTGTCTTGGTTTTATGTGTTCTTAAGTCACAAGGAATTGCTTTTAGCTGATGTTGCCAAGACCTTTTATGGGTGCTCTGGTCAGGGAGCCACCTGGGAGAAGTGGCCACTTGGAGAATTGTATGATCTTAGTGATTGCCATGAGTTAAGGTGATGATATGGAACATATAAAGAAAATACCCCTTTAGTTATGTTTAGGCTGCTTGCTGGATTCTTAGCAAAACAGGAAAATACAAATGCACCAGATTTAAGTGGCACAAATGACTTCACATATGAGTGTTATGTGATTTTTGAAGAAATGGTATACTGAATTTGATTGGTGAATAAAAATTAGAAGTGCCATCCAGCACTGACTGTGTGAAGGTAACACTAGCCATTTGGTCTCCGGCAATTTCTCATTGATAGAACCCACACACCAGATTTTTCACTTCTGATTTCACTTTGCATTCAGAGAAGGCACAGTTTGGATGGCATTTTTTTTTTTTTTAAGATTGATTTATTTATGCATACAAGAGCTAGATACAGGCCAGAGATGCAGACGGGTGAGAGGATTCACCAGAGACAGAGTGGGGAGGAGAACAGGCAGATCTACTGAAATACATTGCCGAGGGGAGCAGCGGGCGAGACAGGAGAGGTCCGCCTCACTATGTGGGTTGCTCCCTGGCGGCCGGCCGGGGATGGAATTCGTACTGCAGAGGCTGCGGATTGCTTCATAGTACGGTGCTTAACCCCCTGCGCCACCAGGGAGACCTGGCTGGCATGTTTAAATACCCTTGAAGATTATACATTGATAATGGCAATGGTTTGCTTTAACCAAGGACACAAGCATGAGAGGCTGGATACCCACATTAGCAGAAGGGTGCACTAACACTCTGTTAGTCTTATTTAATATTTTTGGCATTGGACTCAATTTATAACATTGGGATGACAATATCTAACCTGATTATCTCATAATACTGTGAGAGAAAAATATATTTCAAGATGCATGAAAGTATCTTGAAGTGAAAGATTGGAAACAATGTTAGTATTATATAAAAGTACAACTCCAAAAAAACATATCCATTAGCAAAGATCGGAAGGGAATATGGAGTGATCTAAAGAGTGAAATTCATGTTACTTAAGTTCTGATTCCTGTGAAATTATCTAAGTCTGCACTAATAATTTTGCTATGTATCACATAAATACAGCAGCAAGGAATATAGACAGCCCCTCTTTTTGGCAGCTGTGTATAATGGGTTTTTTTTTTTGGTACATTCTAAATGGGGTCTTTGCTGTTTTAGAGATGAAGACAATAAAGAAAATTACCCTGACACAGGGGCTCTCCTAGAGGAGCCAGAGCTGCCCTCCTGCGAGCCTCAGCAGCATGTAGAGCAGTCGTTGCTGTTGGATGGCGTGCTAAGACCCACCATGGGCAACTTCAAGTCCCGGAAGCCCAAGTCCATCTTCAAAGCCGAGAACGGGAGGAGCCACGGAGAAAGTCAGGTAGCAGGCTCTACAACTCCAGCCTTGGCTGAGATGGGCACTCCTAAGGGGAAGCTTAGTATGACAGACAGCTGGAGCGGGTTGCTTTGGACACAGTTAGAGCTCTTTAGTGTGACTTACTATGCTTATTGCAGAACCCAGATGTGGGTGCTCCTGTTGGAGTGGTCTGGACAGGCTAACTATGTAGTGCCCATCCAGATTGATATTCTAAAATATGGTCTGACACATTGATTTAGAGGAGCTCCTATGTTCTTTATAGGGAGAGTGGAGGAGCTCCAACTATCCTCACTTGCTCAGGGCATATCGCTAGTACATGTGACATAGAAATTTAGAGATTACTCTCTGCAAATTGTAAATCCCAGAGTTACCTGTAGCCATTATCCTTTAGCAGCCTGGAAAAAACTCAAGTGTGTGTGTGTGTGTGTGCGTGTGTGCATGTGTATGTGTGCAGCCTCTGGGCCACTGAGGTCAACATGCATTTAAATGAA
The DNA here is from genome assembly GCF_964194135.1 of Talpa europaea. Taxonomy (NCBI): domain Eukaryota; kingdom Metazoa; phylum Chordata; class Mammalia; order Eulipotyphla; family Talpidae; genus Talpa; species Talpa europaea. Next base: position 52,466,538 of record NC_140077.1, read on the forward strand.
TGAATGAAGCATCTTTCCAACTAGATTAATGTATTAAATTTACATTTTATAATACTTTTTTAAAGCTTGTTTTAGTTGTAGAAGGACATAGCAGAGAATGTCATTTTTTTTAAACTTAAAAACCCCTCAAATAATTTATGATGCTTTCAAAAGATATTAAGTGATTATAATCTACTTTAATTTTCCTAGGAGGTTAATGGTCCCAGTGTTGAGGTTATACTTGTAATGTACCTAACTCAATTTTAGAGACGTAGATGCGCCATTAATGTTAACTGACTTTGTGTTAACACTTCACTGTTAACCTTAAAAACAACATGAGAGGCTCTAAGTGTAATAGGTTAATTATATAATATCTTTAAGTCCAGTCCTGTTTAGCAAATAGGCATCAGTGTTTTGCTTGTTAGGCCAACTCGGGCTGGGAAGTTTATTTGACCTTGTAATTTTATTTGCTTTGTGATTTTTATCTCATTTCTTACTTGGATTCATGATCTCTTGTTTAGTCAGTTAATTTTTCATTGAAATGAAAATGCTCTCTGCATTCGTGAGCTGTATTGTGATTATTTTAAACTGACTTGGGTTGCAGAGAGAGGTAAGTGTGAAATATCATTTGAGTTACGATAAACTTGAGACCTTGCTTATCACTGGATGCACCCAGAACATATTTGATTAGGACTGTGGTATTGGGGAGGATACTGGTATCTTAACAGCTGCCCTCAGAATCGGACAGGACCTTGAACATCTCCACCTAACCATCATCCATGACATAGGGGCTTTAGATAATCAGTCATATCTCCCAGAATGCCCTTTTTCTTATCATCCTGTAACCTGGCCTTACAGAAATTACCAAATCATTACTTTTAATAAGATGCTAATGGGGTATGTAATTCCCAAGGTATTTCTCATACACAGAAAGATTACAGGAGAGAGAGAGAGATGCTATTATAGTATTTGCTTATAATACAACATTGGAATCTAGATTGATGGATTCCCAGTTTGTTCCAGAAAATTTCTAGTTTTTTCCCTAACATCTCTAACTGCACGATGGGATTGTTTCCTTAATGTCTAAGAGAAATTTGATATTATTTTATTTTAGGTCTTACATATGTGGAAAAAGTTTAAAACATATTTCATTCTTCCTATTTTCTTTAGGATGCAATAATTAATATTGGTTGAACATCTGTAGTATCATAAAATAAAATCAGCTAACTCTTATATGAGCATTTCCCATGTTTTGGTAAATAGGGTAGAGAATACAGTATGTATTTACAATCAACACACATGCAGAAAATGCTGTGTGTCATGTTATAATATAATCCATGGAAGGAGTATTATTATCTTGGTACCAATGGAAAACCTCTTTTATCAGATTTGGAAGATTTTGGGTGTAATCTTTTCCAAAAAGTACAGTGTTTCTAGTAAGAGGTAATCCAGATCTTCCAACTATGAGTCTACTGATTTAGCAGCCTATTATAATACTCACACCTTAATTTTTATATGAAACCTGTGATTTCTTTCTGGAATGCTCTCCCTATCTTGATATTTTGTGTTGCTAAGCAGCAATTACTTCCCTAGAAAGGACAAGATTGGAGAGAATTTTATTGTGTTTTTCTTTTCTGCCTTAAGACTTTGTGATATTAGTCACTAAAGGTAGGAAACTGCTGATGATATGAATATTAGCTCTACTGGATGTAAGTTTCTTAAGATTGATGGTTTGGACCTGCTTGCCTGTCTGTAGATCTCCAGCACTCAGTATTATTTGTTGAATGACTCAAAACAGGTAAGAGATACATATGATTGGTGTCTTTTTTGTTGTGCTAAAATCTAAGCATGATATATTTAGTCATTTGTAAAAAGTTATATTTTCTAAGAGGATATAATCATGACTTTCATACAGATATAAAATGAAGACCTGTCATAGAACTTATTAAATCACTATTTAATGAGAGAATAATATGGCCTAACCAGTTCAAAAGAGATACAAAGTATTTCACACTTTATATACTAACAAGAAATGTTGAAGTGAATTTACAAATGGATAAAAAATTGGCAAAACTTACAATATATATAGGGTGATGTTTATTTAATTTAGACACAATTTGCTTTTCTTTGGAAAGGAATTCCCTGTCATTGGTTTTTTCATGCTCACTTCTGTCTCTATAGCCTTGTGAAATAACCTAGGCGTAGACAGACAGAAGCATAGATTTCCAGATGATTGAGTTAGCCAGGACATCTATGAAATTTCAAAGTCTTTTATAATTTCTCCTTACATTCTTCTCTTCACTCCCTTTCTCCCTTGTGATCATTATATCATTCTTGACACAAAATAAATCTGGTCTCATTAGGTTTGACTTGATTATTTACATAGGATACTGATTAAAGACAATAGATTATTTATGTTGTAATAGTTGTGAAATATTACCCAAAGTATGGGAGATGGGTAAAATGGATGAAGGTAGTCAGAAGGTATGAACTTCCAGATATAAAATAAATAAATCCTGGGATGTTATGTACAACGTGGTGACAATAGTTAAAACAATATTGCGTATTTGAAAGTTGCTAAGAGTATAGATCTTAAAAGTTCTCATAAGAAAAAAAAATTGTAACTATGTGTGGTGATGAACATTAACTAGATTTATTATGGTGATTGATCATTCTTCTGTATATATATATAATCTCGTTATACACCTGAAATTAATATAATGTTTGATGTCAGTGATATCTCAGTTAAAAGTGCTTGTGTGTCTTGTTGTATCTCATGAAAAACAGTGAGACTTATAGGTTTCATTTCACCCCTTTAGAATATTTGGGTATTTCTTCATCTTGGAAAACTTTGGATTTGATCAACTGTGAGATCTGCATATCTCTCCCCCCACAACACATGCATTTTCTGTTTGTTATTACTGTGGTCTTGATTATTATTTCCTGTTGTTTTTACATTATCTACTTTTATCTAGAACTGTTTTTCTCACATTAATTTCTTACATTCATATTTTCCTGGTAACAGACAAAAAATGTATAAACCTACTATTTAATAATGAAATCATAATTATTGACATTCCTCTATTGGTTAAAATGAACATATCCTGGTTAAGAAAAAAACAATAGAATATCTCATAGTATTTTGTCAAAAATTGAAAGTGATTCTCTATTGCTATAGTATTAATTCCTACAAACCTGATTTGGGGATGATTTTGCATGAGTAATAAAACCGTCTTCCAGTGTTGGACCTCATAACTGTCCAGACGGTGTTTAGATTTAGCATTGGTAGATTAAGTCTTAACCATCTTCATTCCCTACCAGCTGGCCTAAGTTTATGCAACATCCTTCTGTGCTCCACTCTGGTGGCTATTTTAGCAGAAGACAAAAAGTGGAAGGCTATATAGAGAACTTTTCTACAGTGAGCTGTGTACTGTGATCAGGTGTTAATCTACTTCCTGGGGGAGACCAGCTGTCATATCTAGTGTATATTAGCACTCAATCGATTCTACTTGGCTCCAGTGGATGTGTTAAGAGACTGGAAAGGAATCTAGGTCTGATTGTGAAATTTTCATTTTTTTTTCTTTTTATAGAACTGAAAATCCCCAAATACTTTTCAGACAAAATAACCTAACTATGAAGTATTTACTATGTTTCTGGTGGGGAGGGTATAATTCTCTTTTATTGTGTTACGTTATGAATTTTTAAAAAAGAGAGTAGTTAATTCTGGTTCATATTTTCTCTGAAAAGGACCTAAGATTTTGGTTCCAATTATATATCTACTTAATGTTTGTTTTTCTTGATATATTATTGAACCACTGAGCAAGTGCAAATGGTAAAAGTAAGAAAATCAGTACAGCTGATTGACTTTGAAATTGAAAGTACTGCAAACGAAAATGAACTTCAAATAGAAATTTATTTGCTTTTCAGTGAGAGGAAAACCTTTAAGTTCTGAATATGTGTTTGAGAGCTTACTACTTATAGTGTGTCAAAAGCATGAACCCACGGTGTTTCTAACAGTTGGTCTTACATAATTGTTTTGATACATCTGTGTTGTATTATTTCTCTGCAGTGATTTTTCATCTCTGTTTTAGAAGTTTTACATCAATTCCTGTTTCAGTATGAATTTTTAAAAAATTGTTACTGTTTAGAAGCTTTTTCTGGATTTGTTATTCAGATCCTCTTTCCTCCTCCAAGAGGAAAGTGGTTGAGATTCAGAGTGCGAGGTCACTGAGAAGTTCAGGGTTTTTGAAAATGAGACCACCTGAATCCATGTTTAGATTAATTGTTTTTTTCCACAGGGTATTCTGATAATACTCCTCTTGAAATTAACGACCAACATGTCTTTAAATGATTTTGTTAATTTTTTAAAGGGGGAGACGGAAACTGGAATGACTGTACATAACTTTATTACCTTTTTGGGGGAAACAACCAACTATGTTTAGATTAAATTAGGTGATATGCCTTGTTAATCTGTGCATTAATCTCAAAAATCTTTTAGAGATAGAAACTATTAGAAGTTTGTGTTCAAACAATATAACTAGTTTTTTTTTTTTTAATAGAGGCATGTTTTCTTTCTTTCTTTATTTGTTTGTTTTGTTTATACATGCACTGGGTACAGTCAGAAGCGCGGGAGGGTGAGAGAATTCACCAGAACCAGAGCGGGGAGCAGAGCAGGCAGAAGGACCGAAGTACACTGCTGAGGGGAGCAGCGGGCGGCAGGAGAGGTCTGCGCGCCATGTGGGACCCTCCTCTGGTGGCCGGGGAGCAGCCAGGGATCGAACCGGCGCCGCAGAGGCCGCGTGCAGCTTCGCAACCCAGCTTCGCAACCCAGCGCTCAACCGCTGCGCCACCGGGGAGGCCCCAATATAACTAGTTTAAGGCAACTTTACAAGCAATGAATAATTTGAATAATTTGAAACTGGTATAATAGTGATCTGGGTCACATTATTTAATTAATATTTCATCTGTGATGGAAGTTGCACACAAATTCTTTTAAAATTGTTTAAAAATGAACAATGATGTAAAAAAATTAATATTAAAAAATCTTAAAAAATAAATTTAAGGTGCTATTGCTGAAAAAAAAATAAAATTACCAAGAACATATTGATGGCATTAGTTCTTTTTAGTATAATAGTGTAAGATGGCCAGGATTGGTATCTGTCTACAGATACAGGATTGGTATCTGTCTACAGGATTGGTATCAGTCTATCTATTGCTGCCTGCAATATCTAAAGAGATGCGTATGGCTCTCATGTAGGATTACTCTTAAAATTGTCTTGTTTTCCCTCATCCTGTGGAAAAGGAAACAAAACAACATAAAATAAGGTATATTGAACAGGGTGATCCTAGAGATCCCATGTGCACTTCCATGTGTTATTAGTCTTTAATTCATGTTGTTAGAATAAATGATTGCTTTTGTTTGAGGTCAACAAAGAAAACCTCATTAATTGCATATTCCCTGAGATAGAGGCTGGGCTGGGCTCTGCTGCAGTAACAAATAACCCAAAACCTACGTAGTTCAAACCAACAAATGTGCACTTCTTACATATCTATCATGGTACATGTCTGTCACAAGGAAGTGTCTTTTCCTTGTGGTCAATTAAGGACCCAGGCTAAGGAAGCAGTAATTCTTGAATGTTGCTGGTTTTGAGTCAGAGAGAAAAGAAAGCTCTGGGGGTTCTGCCCAATAATTAGAAGGTCTAAGACTGAAGCATTTCCTAGTATTTCCATTGTGAGCTAATTGACCAGAGTGGGTCATGTGTTTCCTTCTCTAACTACAACCCCATAACACCAGAACCATGACGAGTGTCATGCAGTGTGTCCTAGGTGGGGGAATGAAATACTAGCCAACAGCACTAATGACTTCTACATCGCCTACTCAAAGTAGCATATAATATAAAGTGAGGTGTTAATTGGTCTTTTGCTCAATCTAGTCCATCATAATCCTGAATGATTAAGATTATTAATGTCAAGGACTATTAAAAAAAGACATTAATTAGACTAATTAAGTATCATCAAAAGATATACATGTCATTGTATCATTGTTTTGTATAAGCATCTGTTAAGCTAAACACCTGTTGTATTATTACCAGGACAAAGGTTTATTTGGTTTTTAATTTCTTCCCTTAACATGAAACTTGAGTTGATTAATTTTCTTATTTTACTTAGGAGTAACTATAGTCTTACTCTTACCAGATTGATTGTAGTGACTATGGATTCTCCCTGCTTAAATGTGTGATGTGATTAGGAAGTGTTTTAAAATTTGATTAAAAATAATGCTTCTGGGCCTCCCCCGCTGGCGCAGCAGTTGAGCGCTGGGCTGCAAAGCTGCCCGCAGCCCCTGCAGCACCGGTTCCATCCTCGGTCGCTAGGGAGGGTCCCACATGGTGCGCAGACCTCTCCTGCCGCCTGCTGATCCCCTCAGCAGTGTATTTCGTCAGTCTGCCTGTTCTGTTCCCCGCTCTGGCTCTGGTGAATTCTCTCACCCTCCCGTGCTTCTGTCTGTACCCAGTGCTTGTATAAATAAATAAATAAATCTTTTAAAAAATAATACTTCCTATAGAAAATGGATTTGATAATTTAGATGTTGTCAGGTATGTGATCTGAGTTTCTGTATACACACAAATATGCAAATTCATAGCCTCATGTACTTGGTGATATTTATCCAAGAGCAGGGTGTTCTTTAGGCAAAGAAAACAATTTAGCAAGGACTTAGGCAGCCTGTTTTGATGCTTGGAAGCAAAGCTGTTTGGATGTCTGGATAGCAGAAACATAATGAGATGACATTTTGGGTAACTAAGAATTGCCAATCTAAACTTTATCAAACATGGTTAAATATCACTTGGGGAGTGAGACTAACATACCAACCCCAAGCCTGCAATTTTTGATTCCATATTTTGTAGTTGACAGGTAAAATATGGGATGTTTGATTAAATTTGAATTTCAGATAAACAACAAATAATTTTGTAATATTAGTATGTTCCATGTAGATATATGCTTGAATGAGACTCCCATTCCTATTCAAAACATCTACATGGTGCATACTTAAACTTCAAAATTATTTGTTGTGTTTCTGAAATTCAAATTTAACTAGACGTCATATTTATTAGGAATAGAACTGTATCAAGAATGAATGATGTGAACATTTAACCTCACTCACCTTTTCCTTCATTGTAGCCTGAGAGAATAGGATTCTGCCCCCCCATTACACGTTTCTCCCCCCGCTCCCCATTTCAATCCTTCTTGACTAGTTAAAGAAGGCATGGGAAGGGAAGTGAATATCCTGTCAAGGTCTGGGGGTTTTAGTACAGTATTTATTTTACATAGTTGTGTGAACAGCATGAAACATCCTGGGAAAAGCAACCCACTCTTTGGGGATGATAAAGCCTTAAAAATTGGGTAGAAGCACACGAAAATTTGAAAATCTACCCTCTAAGTCTTCTGACCATCCCACTCACATCTCTGTGCCATGAGCTGTGACCATCATGAAGTCAATAGAAGGCTGACTTGATGAGTCAATTTCTGTGTTAAAATGATCAAAAACAACACAAGTGATGCCAAACAGAACAATAGCATTGTATTTAGCATTAATTTTACAGGAGAAACATCCAGACTGGATTGCTGCCTTGAAAACTGCTGCTCTAGAAGGTAGGGTAGCATGTGAAGAGGCTTTACTTTTTACTTTTTAAACATTTAATGTGTAATTGACTCCAGGCACAGGTAACTGGTGGTCTTTGCCTCTGGATAGAATTTGCCTTCCCTCTCCCCCAATAAAGCCCTGCTTGATTTTTCATGACTTTTATTTTTTTTTAACAGTTGAGTCCTCTGCAGCATTACTGCCTACCTAATAAGTGTAATCACAATTAAGGGATTTCTTGCAGGAACAAAGATGTTCAACCCTGCTTCTTTGTTCCTTAACATGCTGAACTACAATATTGTGGTTGCTTAGCTTGGTAATGTTACATGTTCCAGGGAAATTTCCAAAGGAAAGGTCATCCCATCATTATTTTTGGACTTTTCAGCTGCAACTAACATTAAATAACCAAAGGCATAATGTCAAGACTTAAAGCTTTCTTGACCAGTCTGCCCATGTGTTGGGGAGAGTGGTTGACTTTTAGTTTGTTTTAATCCAGGAAATGTTAACTATACTAAGGTATGACCTACCAGATTTAAAAACTAAGAGGAAAAAGTCCTTGATGTTGATCTTATGGATCCACAGGAGGGCATTATTCCCTCTTCTTCCCTCTATGAGTTTCTTTCTCCCTGCTGTCTTCTTAGACACATTGAAACTGACATTTGATTTAGAAACCCACAAAGGCTGGTACTCTGAATATTGGTCTCTGTAAAACAAGAGGATTGAAAAAGAGATTTCATTTCACGCTATGTGAAAAAACAAGCAAATACTAGTTATTTCAGGATCCTTTTAAAAAAAAAAAAGATTTATTTATTTATTTATACAAGCACTGGGTACAGTTAGAAGCACGGGAGGGTGAGAGAATTCACCAGAGCCAGAGCGGGGAGCAGAACAGGCAGACTGATGAGGTACACTGAGGTACACTGCTGAGGGGAGCAGTGGGCATGGCAGGAGAGTTCTGTGCGCCATGTGGGACCCTCCATGGCGGCCAGGGATCGAACCGGTGCTGCAGAGGCTGCGGGCAGCTTCGCAGCCCAGCGCTCAACCGCTGCGCCACCAGGGAGGCCCTATTTTCAGGATCCTTTTCACTTTATTTTTTTACTGGTTACTTAGTAAGGACTGATAGTGTTTCCCTTTTCTACCTGAAATGAAACATAAAGATGGAAACAGAGGGTGTTAAAAAATTCAAAAGATAACACCCTATTAAAACTTTAACTCTCCCACTTCCACCTTATGCTAAAGTATAGAGTGGGATCTCAGGGACTGATTGTTAATGTGCTGAAGAGTCTAGAGAATCAGGCACTAGATGTGAGTGATCCCTGGGCCATGCACACACAAAGTCCCTCAAAAGGTAATCGACTCTATGCAGATAGTGAAGTGGGCTGAGTTAGGCCTCACAGTGAGGGGCTGGCAGCGGAGCTCACACTGGAAAGGAAACAAGGATATAATCTCTGTATGGTGCAGATAAAATTCTAATTTACAAAATAACAAATGGGTTTAAAGACACAATTTTAAAATATTTTTCAAAGTCAGAAATTGTAATAGCTGCAACTGTACTTGAGCATTATTTTTTCATCATTGGAATGGTTATTATTTGGCTAAAATTTCCAAAATGTCACATCTAGATTTTATTACTGTGTCTGACTGCAGTTATGTTACTCTGAATACATTTTGGTCCCTTTGAAGCTGGTTTCATTTGGTTTCCTCTTTCTCTTGAGCTAATTGCTGAATGTGATTTATCTCAGAACCTTTTCATGTTGTATTCTTTAAAAGGGTTTTTCATCACAAACAAGATTAAAGAGTGTGTCTTTAACACAAATGCAAATTATCACCTGTCTCTGTATTCAAAGTGGATGATTTAACGTCATCTTTTTAGCTTTTGGGATTTAGGTACCTACATTACGTTTGGAAGACAGTCCATCCTATGCATACTGGCCTTTTCTTCCACTTCCCAAATTATAGTTTCACTAATAATCCCTTTGTGGGCAAAACCATCCATCAGTTTTGCCTAAGCAGGCTTGCAGCAGGTGCTTCATTAGTAATATTAAATTGAGTGTGCCGGTCTCTTTTTGTAAGTAACCAGGAACAAAAATTTAAGGAGTATATTGATTGAATAGTGTCTCCCCCAAAATTGATATCCATTTAGAACCTCAGAATGTGGCATTGTTGTGGGCATTGCTTTACTGAGAAGTATGGTCTTTGCAGAGGGTAAGAATTCAGATAAGATCATCATGGACTTAGAGTGGGCTCTAGAGCCAATGACTCATGTTCTTGTAGGAAGAGGAGAGGATACAGAGAGATAGCAGGGAGAAAGGCCATGTGAAGTTAGAGGCAGAGGTTGGAATAACACTGCCACAACCCCAGAAATGCCTGGAGCATTCTGGGCCTGGCCAAGGAAGGAAGGATTCTTCCCGAGAGCCTTTAGAGAGTGTGTAATACTTGCTGACACCTTGATTTTCTGGCTTCTGTAACTGTGAGAGAATAAATGTCTGTTTTAAGCCACCAAGTTATGGTCATTTGATTGCGTAGCCCTAAGAAACAAATACAATATGCTCCCGAAGTTGGTATGGCTGGCGTCTCCATGTTTTAGGGGGACTGGCCAGAGTCCAGTGGAATTCCTGTGCAGGAGATGTGGAGCATTAGCATACTGGCAGGGCTAAGACATGTGGTCTAGGGTGTTTCCGCTGGGATCCAGTTACTAGAGTGGGGCACAGAGTGGAGGCTAGGCGGCAGGGACAAACAGACACTAGGAATAAAAATTCAGAAGGGCAATTGCAACAAGACACATCTATTGGTGCTTTACCCTTTTTTTTTGACAGAGGACAGAATCAGCTCAGATCCTGTAGAGCTGAACCTTAAAACAGGTAAAGGTCAGATGACTCTGCTAAAGGTAGAGCAAGGGAGGGTGGCAGGTGGTTCATGACACAGAATAGTTGGATAATTGAAAGTCTCTGTATGCACACGAAGTATTTACTATTCGTGCACTTTTGTAATACCACGTGGATTCAGTTTGTATTTTTTAGACATGGATAGTGGATGAGTTGAAGGCTTTCATAATTGATCTTAAAATACCTCTCCCAGGTATTTTTCCTTTGTCAATATTATTGCTGCAGCCCTAGTTCAGGCCAGATTATACTTGGAGGGCTGTAATAATTATGAAAACATTGCTTCTTCCGTAAAGACCATGCACAGCCTGGTCTTTTATTTTTTTAACTTTATTGAGGAGAAATTGAAAAATATAATCTTATACACTTTCACTGGATATTCATAAACATTGGGGAATTATTGCTAAGATCAAGATAATTAACATATATCTACTCACCATAGCGCTTTCTCTCTCTCTCTCTGTGAGTGTATGTGTGTGTTTGGAGACAATGCTTAAGATCTACTCTAAGCAGCTTTTAAATATACAGCGACATGTTATTAACTATATTCAGCCTTGTCTCAAATGCTTTTTATGTAATAATTCACTTAATTCCTACAACCACTCTCATTCTTCTTACAGATAAGGAAACTGAGGCCCAGAGAAGTTAAATAACTTGCTCAAGTCTACACAAATTGAATGACTAACTGAATGGTAGTATAGGTATTATGCTTGTTGTTGTATTACAATTGACTTATGCTTTTTATTGATTTGGGAGGTAGATTAAACATATGTGGGTCCTGCAATATATACACCAAATAGGTTACCACACATTTTGAATGTGTCCAGGGCTTTAGAGGATAAGACTGAGCTGAGATCAAGAGAAGGACACAATATTCTTATATGTTATGGATAACAAGAATATATAGTTTTTAGTAAAGGAATAAATTGCAGAGGGATTATGGCACTAACTAGGGAGCGATGGGAGGAAATAGAGATGTTTTAACGACACACCTTTGTCATTAATGATGGGACTTTTGCTGGATCTGAGTGGATGCGGTTTGATATGTTAAGGTAGTAGCGGAGGGCTTTTCTTTCAGATTGGTGAGTGGAGCAATTTGGGTGTGTGCACATAGGCAAACAGTGGCAAAATAACTTAGTTTTGATTTTATTCAGCTGGTGTTGCTATTTGGCTTTAGGCTTCTAGAATCCTGCCAATTGGGAAAGTTGGGGCAGACTGATGACCAAACTTTTAGGCTTAGTTCTTGCATCAGAGGGTGGAGAATGGGTTGCAGGGTAATTGGAAAGCAGGTGGACTATATCATCTTAAGGCCCAACTGTCTTCAAACCACAGGTGTAATTGACAGCACAGGATGTTGATTGTATTGTTGGCGTTAGCCATGCTTGGACCACAAGATGACACTCAGATCGGACTTTGAACTGATGGAGTGATTCAGGACCCATTCTTGCTTCTTGTAACAGTAGACATTGAGGGAGCCACTGAATGAGGGTATACTGCCAGTGTAGTTGTGGGCACTGAGAAAGAGGAGTTGTGGTGCTTGCTCTGAGAGGTGTGTCCCAGAGAGGCAGCAACTGGATCATCAACAGAGTCTTATCATGCAGCCTCTGTCATCATTCTCTTTGTACCAGGACCACAGTGAGGCCCCGGGGTTACCTGTCTGAAATGAGGGACAGTAGTAGCCACATGTAAGTTTGTTGCAAGGATTAAGTGAAACAATCTTTGCAAAATACTTAACTGTAATGCCTGGTGCATGGTAAACACGCAATGCATTTTAGAATTTGTGTGGTTAATTCATATGGTTATCACATCCTAATATGTGGTCAATAGTAGTGGGAATAAAAAGTTGCTAGGCTCTTAGGAACAGACTGATTGTTCTGTGACCATGGCTACCACTAAATAACAGAAACTGTTTTATTCCCATTTATCAATAACAGGAATCATTCATGCTTCTATAAGCTAATCTATCAGTGACAACAAAGCACATCAATGTAAACAATTATAAATCCAGACAATCAGCAACATTTTCACCCTGTTGAGCACATTCGTACAGGTCACTTAGTCAATAATATTCTCACTTCAGCTTCTGCATGTATCAATCAACTAATGCCAAACTATTCCAAGTTCTAGAAGTCTCCAAGACCCTGAACTGGAAGGGTCTCCAAAACCTATATAAGACCAACACTCTCTGCTTTGCCCAGGGAGACTATCCTTTAGAGTGCAGCTCTCCCTTGCTTTAGCAAGCAATAAACTCAATGTTTTGTTCAGATATTGAATAGAAACTTCTTCCTTCAACAATAAAGATGTGTATAAAGTGCTAAGGGATCACAAGAGATGGGGCTGCATGACCTGGGGGTGATTTAAATCAAGAAAAATTGCAGTGGGAGGTAGGTTTTCTAATACCGTGAGTGAAGACATGAAAATGGCAGTTCAAGAGTTGCCAGCTAATTGGTTCTCTCTGGCCATAGGATTTGCACAACATGGAGTGGTAGAAACTAAAGTGAAACAGTGTATAGGGGCTTCTTGGACTCAATCCTAGGGTGTTTTCCCTGTTCTGGTGCTTAAACATTTTACTAGGTTTCCAAATTTTAACCACAGGAGATGTTTTCCATAGAGGGTTTTTTAAAAATATTTCCCTACGGGAAATATTTGTCATTCTATTTTGGCTGCCCAGCATCTGAACTCTGTTCTTGGTTTTGACAAATTTCCTATAAGAGGGGAAAAGGCAGAATCTTCCTCACCTCCCCACTATGGAAGCAGAAAAATGATAGTATTTGCTTGTCCAGTCTCCCTGTCAGTGAGGATGTGGACACCACCTGGGGTGGAAGTAGATGTGGCAAGAGAGGAGACCTGAATTCCTCTGTGCAGAGGTCAGGGAGGTGGTAGCTGTGCCCACTGTGAGGTGTGGCATAAGTGGTGCACATTGCAGAATTGGGCTCTTCCTCATTCCTAAGACTCACATGTTCCCAGTGTTTTAACATTGCTACAATCTGGGTGTTCCTTCATGTATGTTGTGATAGAATTTGGAAAACAAATTAACAAATTTTTTTCTTAAAAAATAAAATAATGACAGATGTCCTAGGGTCAGCTACATTAGAGATGCAGAGTGCTTGGCGGTAGCGGAAGTATACATATGGGCTCAGGTCTGAGAACAAACAGTCTTAGCCTTGTTCCAGGTCTGGTTCTTCAGCCCCCTGGGTTATTCTGTAAACCTCCAAACACATTTTCATTCTTTGCTTAAATTAGTTTGTTTCTATTGTTTGAAGCCAAGAAACCTGACTGGTACATGCATGGCATCTTAAAAAGTTTTGAGAATCTGGTTTATGGATATAACTACTTTAATAGAGATATATTTTTCTCCTTCTAAATCTCTACCTAAATGTGTTATCTCAAGAAACTATGCCATGTTAATAGCTCCTCATTCAACAAGTATCCATAGGATATTACAGAGAGTGAGTCCAAGGAGACAATGGCCCTAATGAAGCTTGCATTCCAACATCTATCTTGTGTGTTTGCATCCCCCCAGCACAGCACCTAACATCTGCCCTATCACTAGGGACTTGACCGCAGGTTAAGAAGTGTAGAGTAGGCCATGGGGAGTTGTAGACTCTTAGGACAGTAAGACTTTTAAGAAAGTGATTTAACCTGATTTTCAGAATTACTTGTAATGTCTTTCTTCAGGTGTTCTCATCATCACTCATTTGGTAGAATCCTGTCTCCTGTCAGGGTTATCTGTGTATCTTGAAGCTCTATGGAAACTAGTGTGGAGCAGGGGCTCTGTCTGTCACTTGAGGGTTTGAGACTCCAGATGTTGGTTGAACTTCAAATACTTGTGAGTTCAGATATGGTGGCTGGTAAGCTCTTTCCTCATTCCAGTTAATTGCAAGGTTTCCAAATTGAAAATGTCCTCTGCATGAGTAGTGCTACAGTTAGTATTTGGGTTTGATAGATCCTTCTAAGACTTTTCCTAGGTCCACATAAAATCTTTTTCATGTTTTACCTTTACTTGGAACATTCAGTTCAGTCTACATTTGTCAGCTGATCTGATGGTATACAAAGAAGCATGCTTCTAAATAGAGACCCTCTTGAAACAACTGCTTTCCATATTCTCCTGTGGCTGAAGAATCCAGTAAAAGACTTAGAGATGAACAGTTCTAATAACTGTTAATTGAAATTTAGAAATAGGAACTTACAGCAACACTCTCTGGAGAGCTGGTCCTACTTTGTGCTAACATTATGAATTGAGATTTTTAAAAGAGGAAGCTTGAATTTTTAACCTTTGTAAAATCTTCCAGAGCCTAGTATCTGGGATATGACCAAGGGAACCTAACATCAAAGATTTACTTGGTTTCTTTTAACTACTTTAAAATGGGAGAGAAGCCATAAATACAAATGACTATTGGGCATTCACAAGATAGCAGTATTTTCATTAAGTCCACTTTCTTTAGACACCTTACAAACATTTTCTTATCAGGATTTACTTTTTTACTCCTGTTATTTACCTTTAAGTTATGATAGTACAATATATAATATTCCATTTTCACACCAGTTTAATTCGAGATATAAAATTCTTTTTAAAAAACTTGGTTTTTTTTTTGGCTTCCCCTGGTGGCGCAGTGGTTGAGCGCCGAGCTGTGAAGCTGTCCACAGCCTCTGCAGTGCCGGTTCGATCCCGGCCAGTCGGCGAGGGTCCCACATGGCGCGGCAGACCTCTCCTGTCTCGCCTGCTGCTCCCCTCAGCAGTGTATTTCGTCAGTCTGCCTGTTCTGTTCCCCACTCTGTCTCTGGTGAATCCTCTCACCTCCTGCACATCTGGCCTGTACCCTGGTTTTTATATAAATAAAATCTTTAAAAAAAAAACAAACGTTTTTTTGAAGTCTATTTAGCATTTCTAGTTTCTGAGACAATATTATCCCTCCTTCTTCCACTGCTTTCTATAACCTCCTTAGAAAGAGAGTAACAACAACAACAACAACAACAATAATAAACCAAAACAGAACCATTTATTTCAAAGATGGGAAGATCTGATGGTTCTACAAAGTCTTTAAAAGGAGAATGTTGGAATGACACACTCCTTCTTTATGTGAACTCCTCGACATTTGTGAGAACGTTTAGACTTTCTTTCAAATCCTCAGTGACTGGTTCCACAGAATAGAAGACATATGTCCTATAGAAACCTGTTTTGAGCCCAGTATTGAAAGTTATGGAATGCCTTGTTTAATGTTGTGTTATGTTCAGCACTTGGATGAAGATCAGTGTTTGAAGCTTTCATTTATTCAGAATTTGTGAGAAAAATCTGGATTGAATTTTACATGACCATCATCTATGAAAAATGGTTAAACAGTTTAATAATGTAACAGGTGAAACACTTAAAACTGATTTTTTACTAGTGCATAAATGGTCTCATTTAAAAAACATATTTGTTAAGTTATGTTAATGGCTGGGAAAGCAGTTTGGAAAGTTTACACACTGTAAATGTAAGCTGCTGTTAGTATTTGGCAGTTTATTTATTCAGTAAAACAGATGTTCAAGGCCCTTTATCAGGCCAAACTCTCTAGCCTCATTCCACGTACAGAAATTAGCAAGCTAGCAGTGAGAAACTGACATTTCTTTTTTTTTTTTTAAAGATTTATTTATTGATTGATTGATACATACATACATACAAGCACTGGGTACAGTCAGAAGCGCGGGAGGGTGAGAGAATTCACCAGAGCCAGATCAGGGAGCAGAGCAGGCAGAAGGACCGAAGTACACTGCTGAGGGGAGCAGCGGGCGGCAGGAGAGGTCTGCGCGCCACGTGGGACCCTCCTCTGGTGGCCAGGGAGCAGCTGGGGATCGAACCGGCGCTGTAGAGGCTGCGGGCAGCTTCGCAACCCAGCGCTCAACCGCTGCGCCACCGGGGAGGCCCGAGAAACTGACATTTCAATGCAAATATTTTGTGGCTCCAACTTTTCAGAAATTCAAATGGCATTTCCCTTAATTTAGTCCCAAATTCTAGAGTTTTTAGATTGTGGCTTATGTGTGCACACATTTGTGCAAATGTGGGGTTTGTGTGTGTGCACGTGTGTGCATGTGATTAGGTTTTCCAAATCCACAACTGCTTCTTGGTGTCAGTCAGTGGCACTCAGTGAGCATGTTTTAACTAAATGAATGAATTAACAAATACTTTGTAAGGTGCTGAAGCAGCTTGAGAGAGTGAAAGAAATATGACATTCAGATATCCTCCCTTGCAGTGCTTACATTTTAACTTGGGGGACGTAAGGCAAGCACACAGATTTTGCACATACTGCGCAGCAAGGCTGTACAGGTTTAAAGACAACAGTGAAGGAGAGGAGAATCCAGGAGAGATACTGCTGCTGATGTGGCTCCAAGCCATTGGAGGAGAAAGAATTTGGGGTAGATCACCCAGGATCCATGGGACATGTTTGTGTGCCCCCTACCTGCCAAGTTCATGTGTTGAAATCTAATCTCCAATGTGATAGTATTTAGAAATGGGACCTTTGGGAGATGGATTAGTCCCCTTGTAAGAAGAGAGAACATGAGAACATGCTTCTTCTCTCTGCCATGTACAGCTTCAACAAGGCGTTTATCTGCAAACTGGGAAGAGGGCTTTCATCAGGAAATGAATTTCCGGGAACCTTTGTTTTGGACTCTAAAATTGGACTCCAGAATTTAGGAAATAAATTTCTGCTGTTAAAGTCACCCAGTCTATGGTATTTTTATTATAGCACTTTGAACAGAGGTAGGATATAAATAGGAAGGGAATGAGGCAGCCTTCCCTGTAATGAAGAAACTGTCCTGAGAGAGTGAAAGGTGTGAATGGAAGGGAGCTCAGGAGAGCTAGCACCCCAAGTTATTCTACATCCATTACATGGTGTTCTTAGACTTATTGGTGTGATTATCAATAATTGTTGTAGAGGTGGGAAGTAGGCATGTATCTGCAGTCTAGAACAAAAGTCTAGAACTTAACAAAAGTCTAGAACTTTTGACTTTTTGTTGTTGTTTTCCTGAGTGATGGTCCATTTCACTTACTATTTCAGTCTCACAACTAGAACTGTCCCTGGCACTGCAGAAAGTATTCAACAAATGTTTGATTAGTAGCCACCATTGAACCAGAGTTTATTAATAATAAGAAACCCACATTCGCCCCTGTGCTCATTGAGTATGGCACTTCTCTGAATTCTCCTTGTGTTTGATGTTAGTTGAGAAGTTTGAAGAACTCAGGTAATATTTGTGATAGTAATTTTGCATTTTTCACATGGCTGCTTTGGGAGTAGAAGAATAATTTGATTCCTGCTCAACTAAATGAAATAAAAAAGGGAGCTTGTGAAATGAAACATTGGGGATATTTGAAAGCAAAGAATAACAGATACATTTTAATAATTTCAGAAAATAACATGGTAGAGATTCCATATCAACAGGCTGTTCATATTTTCAGTGGGAAAAAAAGGTTTTTTCCTGGAAAGGTAATGGACTATATATCAGAGGTACTTAAAGGGACTTACATCTAAACTCAAAGGGAGATGATTTAAAATATACAAAAATATTTAACTTACATTAAAATCACATAATTTGGCATTTCTGATTCTTAAAATTACAGTAGTCTTTTGAAGTCAAAATAAGCCACTAACTTCTGTAATAGGCATGAGAGGCCATGTCTGAGAATGAGTGAGACTTGACAAAGGGGCTATTTTGTCTTTCCTTCATGCCTTTGCCTGTGGATGTGACCAAATTCTAGTAGAAATGCTTAAGCTTGTGTTGCTATTTTTATAGGTGCTGACTCACTGCTCCAGTTGTCTCATTTGCTCATGATTTTTCATTTCTTGCTGATGAAAATTACATGTCTTTTTAAAAAATTTACATAAGTAGATTGTAACAGTGGCACCTATTTTCAAGACCACTATTTATAACATCTTCAGAGAGAATTCATATTGCTGAGTGCCTTTATAATAATTTTTATTGCTTTACCCTGATTTTCTACATAGACTTAAAATCCTATAGCATTCCATTGAAATAAGACATAAGTAGAATCAAGCAATAAGGTTTCTCTCTGCATTTTCTTCACGTCTCTATTTCTTGGTCTACTTTGCAGTTGTTTTTCCACCCACCTGTCTCTTAAATGTTTTTAAAATTAAATAGTTTTATTCTAAATTATAAAAGTAATATATATTCATTAACCAGCTTAAGTAATAGAATAGTTTGTAAATTAGCATGTCCCATATAAAAAAGTACATGATAACATACATGCACTTGTTCTTCCTCTCCTTTCCCCAGGACTCTTATTGTGTATGTAATTTTGCAGCTTGCTTTTTAACTTAATATATAATCAGTCCTGCAAATATTGGTGTTTCTCAGGGTTCTCTTCCAGGTGTTCTCTGGTCTCTGTACCTGCTGAATGGTGGAATACCATTTTTAGTATTAGTTATCTTTTTTTTAAAGATTTATTTATGCATTCAAGAACTGGGGTACAGGCCAGAGGTGCCGGGGGTGAGAGGATTCACCAGAGACAGAGTGGGGAACAGAACAGGCAGAGTGACTGAAATATACTGCTGAGGGGAGCAGTGGGTGAGACAGGAGAGGTCTGCTGTGCCATGTGGGTAGCTCCCTGGCACTACCTTGAATTCATGCTGCAGTGGCTGCGTATAGCTTCATAGTGCTGATGCTTAACCCCTTGTGCTACCAGGGAGGCCCTAGTTTTAGTTATCTTCATGCTCATCCCAAAATGTATATTCCTGGCCCTGATCTGTCTCTGGGATTTTAATTCTTCTATTTATCATTGCCTTCCTGGATGCCTCCTAGGCACTAATAGCCACCTCTTAGTGATCACTGTTTCTCTTCCTGTTTCCATCTCAGGGAGAACAATATTATCCCATTTTCCAAATCAGAGATTCTTCTTACTCTTTCCTCTTTCTCATTCAACTGCATCCTTTCAATCACCAGAGCTATTGTCTCTACCTCTTTAATCTCTTGTAAGCCAACCAGTTTTTCTGAATACCAATTTGTATGTTGAGTGACAGTCAGCTCTTGTTTGTGGTCCTCTGTCTCACTGTCCTTCCTTCTTCCACTTTCCCTCCTTCTAATCCAGGTGCCCCACAGGGCCCAGATGACCTTTCTTCAGTGCAAACCTAAAAATGTCTTATTTGCATATTCAGTAACTTACTAATTCCTTCAGAATAAAGCCCAAATTTTTCAAGACCTATAGAGTTCCTAGGCTCTGGCCCCTGCCTCTGCCTCGCCTGCCTCATTGGTCACCATCCCCAACTATGCGAAACTCTAACTCAAACACAGTCAACCTCTCTGAGTTTCTTGATCAAGTAATATCTTACTTACATGTTTGCCCTGGTACATTCTGTGTCCCTATGTCCTTTAAGTCACTTGAGTGATGCATTGTCCATGAGTTGGACTTGTTCCCAGAGCATCTTACACTTACCTTTATCGTGTCATGCAATTCATCATTCTCCAATGTAATTGTCTCTCTATGTTTTGTGTCACACACACTCCCTCCCCTAAATTACACCTCCCCCACAACCACCACTGTCAGTCATTACTACTTGATTGTGAGCTTCCTGGTGGCAGGATCTAGGAAAGGCACAGGACATAGCACCTGCTTGAACTGCATATTTTGCATATTTGCAAATATGGAACTGCATATTTCAATGACAATAAATGTATTCAGAAATCAGGAATCCCAAAAACTTGAAAAGATGACTTATTCCTGAATGAGTTACACTACCTAAGTGAGGAGCTTCCCAAGCCTTGAGGGATGTGGCTGGTTCAAAGCATTTTTGAACCAGTAAGCATTTTTTAGGGCCTGAGCTTGTCCCTTTAAGATACCAGTGCTATCAGGGAGTAAAGCAAAGTGGTCACATACAACCATAATCTGCTTGCCTCCTGCTTTCCTGAGAGCTTTGTCCTGTATGGACTCAGTGACATGTTGCAAGTGAACAGCAAAGTTGGAGACTTATTCAAGGCCTGACTCCTCAATGACACAGGAGTAGCGTATGAGGATTCCTGGAGCTAGGTACTTAGATTTTGGGAATTCACAACAAAGTTGGCTCATCTTGCTTCTCACAGAGCTGGTTAATTACTGCCTGTCTCAGCTCCCAGTCTGTGCAAACTCACTAAAGGAAAGTCTTCATTTCCTTATGAATTTTTCTCACTTCTGAGTCCCTGTGTCCTTTAGGCACATGCTGTAGAGGAGAAAAAATAAATACCACTGAGGACCCAGATGCCTTGTGACTCTCTATGCACTGTGTATGCTTTATTGATTTTACACTTGAATACCATCCACCCCAGCTGTTACATTTTGTTAAATGTGACTGTGTTCATGCTGATTCGCATGGGATACTTCTCAGCTATGGTGATAAACTTAATTCCTATATTGGCACCCACCAAACGGACGCTCTCCCAATGGCGTGACCCACATTATAGATCTAAATCTACATCTAAATACAAACAAGTCAGCCTGCACTTATGGGAAACATCTGTCAAGGATACACCAATCACAGTCCTCCAACACAGCTTTAGATTATTTACCATACCCAGAAAATAGGACCTGCTAGCCTTATAAGGAAATCCTGGATCTCTTAGCCAATCATGTCCTGTTTCTACTTTCCTTTTCTAATGCTCTGGAAAGGTTGCTCTTGCCCAAAATGCCTCTGGAAATTGCTCTACCACTTTACAGACTTTGAACTCCCCACCCATGCATCATTTTCCATTGAATAAAGAACATTAAACTCATTACTAAATCAGCATCTCTTGTATAAAAGATCATCTTTCTGGCTTGGTAAGTCTTCTGTTATGTCTTCACTTGATTATTCTCACTGAGGAAACCTGGAAAACTAAAATCCATTGTCCAGCTTTAAGTGAGGAAATGTAAGTTAAAAGTGACTGTATTGTATCTGGTACATGCAGATCAGGTACTCAGTGAATGCCATTTGATCTGAAAAGTGGATAAGATAGAAGACATCTTTTGAGTTATTTCAATGTCTTTTTTGTACTAGAATTTTTTAAAACTGTACACAGTGAGTTGGGTGATATCTTTGCATTACAGGTAAAAACGGGATCAGAGAAGATCCTACTTTGTGTATGCGTGTGAATTTTGAACCTAGACCTGTCTTTCATGATTTTATTTTATTTCTGTGTAGAAATTGTGATATGGGAGGTTGAAATTATTTAAAAAGTAGTCTGAATAAATAGTTCTCTAAGTTGCCTGTTTCTTTATTTTAAAGATTTATTTATTTATGCATATAAGAACTGGGGTACAGGCCAGAGGTGTGGCAGGTGAGAGGATTCACCAGAGACAGAGTGGGGAACAGAACAGGCAGACTGACTGAAATACACTGCTGAGGGGAGCAGCGGGCAAGACAGGAGAGGTCTGCTATGCCATGTGGGTAGCTCCCTGGCTGGGGATTGAACTCATGCTGCAGGGCTGCTAATAGCTTCATAGATTGCATTTTTTTTTATGAGTTGTATGTACAATATGTATTTTTTTTTGTTTTTTTTTTTAAAGAGGTACGTATTTTATTTATTTATTATTTGTTTGTTTGTTTATACATGCACTGGGTACAGTCAGAAGTGCGGGAGGGTGAGAGAATTCACCAGAGCCAGAGCGGGGAGCAGAGCAGGCAGAAGGACCGAAGCACACTGCTGAGGGGAGCAGCGGGCGGCAGGAGAGGTCTGCGCGCCATGTGGGATGCTCCTCCGGTGGCCTGGGAGCAGCCGGGGATTGAACCAGCGCCGTGGAGGTCGCGGGGAGCTTCGCAACCCAGCGCTCAACCGCTGCGCCACCGGGGAGGCCCTACAATATGTATTTTGAATGTATGGGGATCTTTTTTTAAATTTGTGCTGCACCCAAAGTTGTTTCTTTTTTTTTTCTTTTTTTTTTAAATTCTCTTCTAGTCTATTAACTTTAAATTTATTTTTTATTTAAATTTTATTTTTATATTCCCCATACAATTACAACCCCCTTATTTTGACCTCAAGCCCTCCTTTCCCCATAGTTGTTTGTTGATTTTGATATTTTCTTTCTTATAGTTATTCTTTTTCCTGGTCCCTTATTTAAGTTTTCTAGATTCCTGCTATGAGTGAGACCATCCAGTATTTTTCTTTTTCTTTCTGGCTTATTTTGCTGAGCATCATCCCTTCCAGCGCCATCCATGTTGCTGCAAATTGCATGTGTTTATCTTTTTTGAATGCTGAGTAATATTCCATGGTGTATATGCACCACATCTTCTTGATCCAGTCATCTATTTTTGGACATTTGGGTTGTTTCCAAAGCTTAGCTATTGTAAATAGTGCTGCTATAAACATAGGGGAGCAGGTGCTCTTTGGAATTGATGTTTCTGTGTCCTTTGGGTAAATACCTAGGAGTGGAATAGCTGGATCACATGGAAGCTCTATGTTTAGTAGGTCAAGAAAACTCCACACAGCTCTCCATAGTGGTTGGACCACTTTGCACTCCCATCAACAGTGCAGGAGAGTTCCCTTTTCTCCACACCCTCGCCAACATTTGTTGTTGCTAGTTTTTTTTTTAATATGTGCCATTCTCTCTGGTGTAAGATGGTATCTCATAGTAGTAATAGATTGCATCTTAAGCCCTTGTGCCACCAGGGAGGCCCCAAGTTGCCTGTTTCTTAAAGGTCCAGAATATTTAAAATAATATCAGATACACATTTTTTTCTTTTTTTGGCATTTTATATTACATTTTATTATTTTTTTTATTTTTTAAATTTTTTATAATAAATTTTATTTTTATATTCCCCATACAATTTCAACCCCCCCATTTTGACCCCAATCCCTCCCCTCCCTCCACCCACCTCCCCAAAAGTGTCTCTGGTTCATAGATTTTTGTTGATTTTGATTTTCACTTTCTTATAGTTATTCATTTTCCTGCTCCCTTATTTAAGTTTTCTAGATTCCTGCTATGAGTGAGACCATCCGGTATTTTTCTTTTTCTTTCTGGCTTATTTCGCTGAGCATGATCCCTTCCAGCGCCATCCATGTTGCTGCAAATTGCATGTGTTTATCTTTTTTGAATGCTGAGTAATATTCCATGGTATATATGTACCACATCTTCTTGATCCAGTTATCTATTTTTGGGCATTTGGGCTGTTTCCAAAGCTTAGCTATTGTAAATAGTGCTGCTATAAACATAGGGGTGCAGGTGCTCTTTGGAATTGATGTTTCTGTGTCCTTTGGGTAAATACCTAGGAGTGGAATTGCTGGATCATATGGAAGCTCTATGTTTAGTAGGTCCAGAAATCTCCACACAGCTCTCCATAGTGGTTGGACCAGTTTGCACTCCCACCAACAGTGCAGAAGAGTTCCTTTTTCTCCACACCCTCGCCAACATTTGTTGTTGCTAGTTTTTTTAATATGTGCCATTCTCACTGGTGTAAGATGGTATCTCATGGTAGTTTTGATTTGCATTTCCCTGATTACAAGTGATGTTGAACATTTTTTCATATGCCTGTTGGCCATTTGCATTTCCTCTTCAGAGAAGTTTCTTTTTAGCTCTTCTGCCCATTTTTTGACTGGATTCTTTTCTTTGTTGTTGTTGAGTCTCATCAGCTCTTTGCAGATTTTTGTGATCAATGCTTTATCATTAGTGTTGTGTGCAAAAATGTTCTCCCAGTTGGTGGGGTTTCTCTTTGTTTTTGTTATTGTCTTTTTTGCTGTGCAGAAGCTCTTTAATTTGATGTAGTCCCAGCTGTTTATCTTTGCCTTCACTATCACTGCTTTGGGTGATGTGTCTGTAAAGATGTCTTTGATGTGCATATCCCGTAGTGTTTCGCGTATATTTCCTTCTATTTATTTTATGGTTTCAGGTTTTATGTCTAGTTCTTTAATCCATTTTGAGTTGATTTTTGTGTATGGTGTGAGGTAGTGGTCAAGCTTCATTCTTTTGCATGTAGCGGCCCAGTTTTCCCAGCACCATTTATTGAACAGACTTTCTTTGTCCAATGCATAGTCTTTGCTCCTTTGTCAAAGATGAGTTGACCATAAATCTGTGGGTTTATTTCTGGATTTTCTATTCGATTCCATTGGTCCGTGTGTCTGTTCTTGTTCCAATACCATGCAGTTTTGATGATTATGGCTTTGTAGTATAGTTTGAAGTCTGGGAGTGTGATGCCTCCATTCCCTTCTTTTTTTTTCAGGAGAGCTTTGGCTATTCAGGGTTTTTGGTGATTCCATATGAATTTCATCAATAATTGTTCTATTTCTTTGAAGAATAACATTGAAATTTTTATTGGAATAGCATTGAATTGGTATATTGCTTTTGGTAGGATGGCCATTTTAATAATGTTTATTCTTCCAATCCATGAGCAGGGGATATCTTTCCATTTCTTTGCGTCTTCTTCTATTTCTTTTAACAGTGTTTTATAGTTTTCTTTGTAAAGGTCCTTTACCTCTTTTGTTAGATTTATTCCCAAGTATTTGATTTTTTTTGTTTCGATAATAAAGGGGATGGTTTTTTCATTTCTTCTTCTTCTTCAGATTTATTGTTAGTGTATAGGAAGGCTTCTGACTTTTGCATGTTGATTTTGTATCCTGCCACTTTGCTGAACTGATTGATGAGTTCAATTAGTTTTTCTGTGGAGTTTTTGGGGTTCTCTATGTATATTATCATATCATCTGCAAATAGTGATAGTTTGACTTCTTCTTTTCCTATTTGGATTCCTTGTATGTCTTTCTCTTGTCTTATTGCTCTGGCTAGGACTTCCAGTAGTATATTGAAAAGCAGTGGTGAGAGTGGACATCCTTGTCTTGTTCCAGATCTTAATGGAAATGCTTTCAGCTTTTCACCATTGAGAATGATACTGGCTGTTGGCTTGTTGTATATGGCCTTTATGATGTTGAGGTATGTTCCTCAGATACACATTGTTAAGTGGAAATTCAAATCTGCTCCACTAGGGCATCCTTTCCTCCAATTATGAAATAAATGTGATAATCCAATAGTTCTTTTAATCAAGGGTAAAAATTTTTTAAATTCCCAGTTATTCAAAATGACTTTAAGTTACTTTCACACAGGTGTACCAGGTAAGATAAAAGGAACTCTAGGGTGGTATAGGATTGATTTATACTGCTTTTTCTTGTTCAGTCTTAGAGCTGAATATATAATGCTTTTGCAGACTATGGTGTGACCTGACTAGTTAATCATGCAGTGATTAGAGCTGGAATTACGTGCTCTTGTATATGCTGTTAGGAATGGAGTGATTAGTTATCAAAACTTTTAATTTAAAATTTAAGCCAGCAGTTGAAGAAAATAAAATTTTATCAGCATTGGACGTAGATAAAATCTTGTGTGAAGAGATGGAAAAAAATATTGTTTTGGTTGACCTTAGAAGATTTAGAGGATTCTTCAGTCCTAAATGCATTAAGATGTTTATGATATTTAAAATACTATAATTGTAGTATGTTAGTATAGAAACATGAAAGAAGCTGTGAGGTCAGGAATGGCCATGGAGCAGGTTTTCTATGATCCCATGCAGATGGGGTAAAGGAGGAGAGAGTTCTAGAGACCTCGGTGGGTTTTCAGGCTTTCATTGGGATTACCAGGTACACAGCAGGCAGGAGTGCTGGGGGCCTGGGAGGCTAGCAAGCCGCCCAGCCCCCAGCAAGTCCTCACTCTGTGCTCTCCAGCCTTCTCTCAAATTCTCTCTACTCTTCTCATGGCTCTGTTTCCCTCTTGGCTTCTCTGCTCCTCTGTTTCTTTCTTGGCTTCTGCTGGCGTCCCCACGACACTGCCCTTAAAAGCCCAGTCTTAGCCCAGGTGAATCCCATCTGCATATGCCCACACCCTACTCCAGGTGCCCACCATCAGGCATGCATTCGGGACCACAGGGTTCTGTCATCCATCCTAATGGCGGGAGGGCAGAAAAGCCTGATACTTTTTACCTTACCCTACACAAGCATTCCACCACAAAAATAGATTTTGTTTTGACTGAATTCATTTGTGTTAAATCTCCAAAGTTGTGATTATTACTAGTTTCAGAAATTGAGCTTTGAGGAAATTTCAAGAAGAATAGTATCATCATCAGTTGTTTCTATCCACCATGTGCTGCTAGTTGTCTCTAAAAGAGGTTCTAATGACAAGTTGGTCAACAACCTTGTGAACTTAGTGTATTACCCTCATTTCATAGACAAGAAAGCTGAGGTCCAGATAATTGATATATTTGCCTACATTCACACACCTAGCAAGTAACATGTAGAGCTGTCACACTTGAAAACCATTCTTGAAAACCATTGTTGAGGAAAATGTGGCCAGTGTTTGGATAGATGTAGAATTTTTCACAAATAACTATCAAGTCTTGGGAACTTGTATGTCACTGGAACTATTCTTTTCCTCAACTCTACTTTCCCTTCCCACTTTATTGTTTCTATAGGATGGCATTTTATGTAGGGTAAAGAAAAAAAATGTCAGACTTTTCTGCCCTCCTGCCATCAGGATAGATGATGGATCCTAGAGGTCCTGAATGCATGCCTGATGGCGGACACCTGGAATAGGGTGTGGGCATAGGTAGATGGGATTCACCTGGGCTAAGACTGGGCTTTTAAGGGCGGCGTCACGGGGACACCAGTAGAAGCCGAAAGAGAAGCCGAGAAAGAGGCAGCAGAAGCTCAGAAGCAGAACCATGAGAGAGCAGAGCAGCAGAGATCACCAGAGAGCCCAGACAGAGTGAAGACTTGCTGGGGGCTGGGAGGCCTGTCAGCCTCCCGCCCCCCCCCCCCCCCCAGCATCCCTGTCTCCTGTGTACCCGGTAAACCCCAATAAACCCCTGAAAACTCACTGAGGGCTCTAGGGACTCTGACTCCTCCTTTACCCGGTCTGCTGGATCAGAAAATCTGCTCCATGTCCAGTCCTGACCCTACAGCATTTATATGATTTTGTTGTCGAAGCTCGTGTTGTCTACTAGGTGAATAGCCCCACTAAATTATTCTAGTATTTCAAAAATCACCTTCTGATATACCCTCAACTGGCACTTGTACTGAATTCAGCCCACACCCCTAATGGAGGGGCTTGATCTACATAGCTTTCACAATATATGACACAATCAGAGCCAAATTCACCATATCACTTGAATATTTTAATGCTTAACAATAACCATCTGGATTTACTAAATTTCTCAATGATTGTGGTTTTAGTAGTTCTTATCAGGTAAAGAGGGGTTATTTTATTTTACAGAAAATTTGCCTGTGCCAATTGGTAATTCAGTGCTGAATATACATATGTCTTTCATTTTGGTATGTGTGTCCTTGTATTGAACCCAGATTCATTTTTGCTTGGGAAGAGTGTTAGTGTATTTATGATATCCTCTAGAGAATTTAGCATCTTGGAATTTTTCAAAATTAATAAGTAGTTTGCATCACAGGATTACTAATGTAGTGATTTCTTTGGATACAGTGGATTTGGAATTTATAAAAGCGATTTGTTTCTTAGTTTTTAGGCTAACTTAAATTTCCTATTACAGATGAGTTACCTAAAGAAATGATATCTCAGAATTAGTCACTGTTGAGATTTTGGTTGATGTTATTCCAATTTGTGTGTGTGTATATACATTCATACATATGATTCATCTTGAAAAAATGAACTTGCACCATGAACATTGTTCTAGAAATTATATTTTCAGATATATTCATTCTATTCTATAAAAATTTTAATATCTAAGGCTTTTATGGTATGAATGTATCATATCTTTTGAACATTAGGCTTTTTTTCCCCTTTGTTCTGTCATCTTGCAGCAAACTGACTGATAGATTTTTCAAGTTTGGGGTCACTCATTGGGACCCTTCAGTGACCACAGTGGTAGAGGGTTAAGTGTGCTGCCGCTCTGCCTAAGACCCAAGCCCCACCTGGAGAATTCTGTGGAACTGATAGCTGATAACTCATGCGCTTTTGTTGTTTCTTCTTGCAGGAAACAGAGCATGTGTTGCCTGGCCAGTCGGAGTGTCGGGGGAGAGCGGGGACACCAGCTCAGCAGAGTCCACAAAACCAAACCTTTAGGTGCCAAGAAACAGTGCGGCTTCAACCCAGGTGGGCCCTTTGTTGGCAGAAGTTAAACTGTGCCTGGGATTTATTTCCCAAATGCTTTGCCTGTGCCCCACAAAGAGTCAAGGTTTCTGATTTTTGTTGGTATCCCATAGAGTCAAAGAAGTTACTGAAGAGTCATTGAATCTGAGTTTAACAGAATTTTAAATAACCCATTTTGTCTTTAGGTTGAAGATAATTGGCCTTCAGGCTCACAGGGTTGAAACAGTATGCCCTTGGAGAGAAAGGCTGATTTCATTTTGTCCTCTTTATTCTATGCTAGAGATGATTAGGTTTTCCTCTGTGATAATAATAATTAGTGATGACAGTGTAGACATCAAGCCAATTACTTTTCACATAGATCTCATTTCGTCTTCACCACTTCCTCATTAAGTGAGTACTCACAGCCTAATCTTAGGGAGGTGGAGCAGAGGCCTGAGACATTAAGGCCTGATGTTGCACAAGGGAAAAGGCTGAGCCAGAGTTTCAATGGACAAATGCCTGGATTGCAGCATAGCAGGTGTGGCTCTGTTGCTGATCCAAGTGTGTTCTTATGGCTGGAAGTAGCCCCAGGGCTAGAATTTCCGGTCTACTAGACCCTGTTTCAGGCAGAGTGAGTCCTGAGCAAGGACATGGGTGGAAAGCTGTCTGAAGCACAGTTGGCATGGCATTCTGATGGGAGCCTTGCATTGCAGCTGTCTATGGAAAGTCTCTTCTGGAAATAAACAGAATTCAACCACTAGTTGTGTCAGCTGTCTTTGTAGGATCTTGTGTACAGTGTAATCATAGCTTTCTCTCAGGGGAAAGAGAATGCTGTGTTTCAGAGCATGACCTTTAGAAAGTTTTTCTAAGGCAGCAGAGTCTTAATGAATTAAAAACGACAAGATGATTCTCTGTACTATGTAATTGTGCTTTAAAATATCCAACATACTCCTGAAACTTACATAGTTTTATAAAACAATGGTATCTCAATAATAAATTTAAAGACACACTTATAAGCATCTCCTTAAAGTAATAAATTAATATTTTTACATTTGAAAGCACCATCACAAAAATACATTTATTTAAAAACTTTAATTTCTCAAAAAATTAAAATAATGTTTTAATATCTTAAAAAATATAGTATTCTGCATACTATATTTAGAAGCATAACACCCTAGAAGTAAGGTGATCTACTATGCAGTTGGATTCATGGACACCTGTGACCACTCTTTTCTGATGACAGTTCCTCAGGAGTTACTAGCTCCTGTGTGTGTGATTGTCCTTGAGCTCAGGTCAGGTAAGATTCAACCTGGTCATTTCTCTTCTGAGAAGGATATTCTTCTATTTGAGGGCTTATTGGGTTAAGCTCTTTTAGACTGACTAACACCAATTTAGGCAGTAACCGCTCTCTCTACCCCAGACTGGTCACTGTCTCTTTCAGCAAGAACAGAGCTGTGTTCCCATGCATATTTCAAAACAGTGAAAAAGCAAAAATGGGAAAAAAACCTAAATCATACTTTTCTAGAGAATAAATGGTAGCCCTTTGGGGTAGATATTCCACAGAGGCTGATAGGGAGAAATTATATTAGTAATTAATCACCTCAAAGATGCTTGATATTCAGTAAACATAAAACCACTTTATATCTCATTTATGATGGAAAAGGTTAAGTGGTAATACTCTTATTATCACAGGGCAAGCCAGAAATTTAAAGCACCCTGTGGTGGGACTCAGTCATATATGACTAGTGAAGAGCTGAGAGTATATATTGAATGAGAGTCATCCAGATGAGAAAACATATAGAACTGCATTCTTATATTTGGGTGTGGGGAGTTATGTAAAATTGCTTGTGTTTGTATAAAATGGATGTCAGGAAAAAGAATCAGATCAGAGTCACTGGGCAGCCTTCCTTACAAAGTCACGTGTGTCTTCCCAGCAGATTGTCCACTTCTCCGTGTAAAACAGATCTTTCTTCTTCTATATCTTAGTAATCTCCATATAATCCCAAATAACTTGTCCTTTTCTCCCTTATCCCTGTTCGCCTCCATTTTCTACTTTTGCAGGACCTAACTTTCAGAACAGGCAGCATTTTGAAATATTCCATGCACTAGTGTTGGCAATCACAGGATCCGGGGTTAAGTCACAGTCAGGAGTGATGTTAGGTCAGTTATGCCTGGTATAATAGGATTAGTGTTTAGATTGGGCTGGTAACCTTCAGAGTACAGATATACTTTTCACAGTCATGGTGATGTCACTTAAGGACATTCTAGTAGAACTTAAAAAAAAAATTTCAAAATATTACAGGGATTGTGAAACTTGATGAACTGGTGAAATGAGAGCTGAGGCTAAAAACAACTTTGAGTCAGGTATTCACAATCTTGATAACAACCCCCTTCCATTTTAAGCCAGCAAATGACCAGGTTTAGGCATAATGTGCCCAATAGGATCTTGATAGAGACCTGATACTGTAACTGATACCCCTGGGTCTAGCTCAAAGTGAAGCAGGTTTCGACCCCTCCATGATGAAAAGTTTGGTGAGGTAAATAAAAGGAGAGCCAGGCTAAATTTCTCAAAGGAAGGGAAAATTTTTTGCACCCTAGGCAGACCTCATGGACCCAAGGTGGGGGTCAGTGAAGCTGCGCATGTTGTCAGGGGGATGCAGGCTTTTATAGGGTGAGGAGAGGTCAGGTGGGAGAATGGATTCGTAAGGTGGGAAAAAGTTTGTAGGGCGGGGGAAGTTTCTTTGTCTGAGAAAAGATTTGTAGGGAGGGGGAAGGTCCAAGTCATGTGCAGTGTTGTAAACCGATGTTATGTCCATAAATAAATGATACAATTAAAAACAAAATAAAATGCCCTCTTCTTGGCTATCACAGGAAAACGTTACTGGCATAATGAACATTTCCAGAAAAAGAGGAAAGACCTTTCTGAAGCAAGGAGCCTTCAGGAGTCACATGTCATTTGAGTAGTTTTCAGAGGATGACTCCATCCTTGTAGAAGTGATATTTTTGAGCTGATTGTGCCATGGGGTGGGCATGACAAGGAAAAACAGTTTCATACCTTCAGTTCTCAGAACCTGTGTCTTCTGTGTCTTTGGCTCCTTCTAATATCAAGAGCCTTTATTGTGTCTGTGAATGGTTTTCAGGAAGGCTTATGAATGTTTTTGCCAAAGTTTGGATTTATATAGGTGACATTGTTTTCATGTTGCTACTATAAAAAAGGCAAAGCTGTGACTTTAAACAGTGCAGACTTAATTAATTTATAGTTCTATATCATGTCCACCATAAACCTCACTAGTTTAAAATCAAGGACAGACTTTTATTCCTTTCTACAGACTCTAGGGGAGAGTCTGTTCATTTTCTTGTCTTTTCCAGCTGCCAGAGGCTGCCTGCATTCCTTGGCTTAACATAGCCTTTTCCCCAAAGTAAGCAATGTTGCATTTTTCTGAGCATTCTACAGGTATATTTCCCTTTGATCCTATCCAGAAAGGATTTCCTATGAATTCCTGTGATTAGATGGGGGTGACTTAGATATTCCATAATAATCTCTCCATTTCAAGGTCCTTAATTTACATCTGCAGAATCCTGTGGGGGAGGGACACAAGGGATGAGGACATTATTACTCCTAGTACACACACATATACCTTTCTTTTCCCAGGGAAAACCTCTAAAACATATATCACAATTACAGACAGTATTTAGGACTATATGTGGTATGAAACTACTCTCTTGATCTCCTCTTACCTATGCATTTGCTTGCTGTAAGGAATTCTCTGAACAGAGCAAACAGATACCATTTTAGCCCCCTTGATCCTTTCATTATACTCTTTCTCCCATTCCCTGTGTTCTCCTCATTGCTACATTATATCCCTTGGCAGTACAATTCCCCCCACATCAGAGAGCTCACACTTGGTGTCTTGCAGGTATATCTAGTATATCTGTGTGTGTGTGTTTAGCTATATAAATATTTATATGTCTGTGTCTATGTACAGTATCAACACGTATATTTGACTCATACAGTGTTTTCAAAAACTTTGATTTAATATTTAAAAATCAGAATAATCTGAAGGTGTAGAAACCCCACGGGCTACATTCTTAAGAGGCAATTATTAGCTGGAGCTAAGGAGAACCTCTCTAATTTTCACAGTTCCCCTTCAGATCTCCTCATTGACTTGACTTACATTCTTTGCCAGGCTCTTTTAGGTATTTGATTTATAATGCCTGCTTCAATCCTTTTCTTCCCCAGCAACTGCTCTTCTTGGGGACTCAAGCTGCCTGGCACTAAGCCCTAATAAGGTGATGGCTCATAAAGTCTTAATTGTCTCCTTTGCAGAGATGACTTGTTTATATTTTAACTTGGATTTTCAGTGCATCTCTGTGGAAGGGTTATATATTATACTACTCTGGCATGCTCCTCAATACTTGGGAGTTTTTCAAAATATGTAAAATTATAGAACTGTGTATAGTTAGAGCAAGAATGAAGCCTTCGTAATCTTTTCATCAACTTTCATTTTATACTTTGATATCCAGAAAAGTTGTGATATGCTAAGACCTCACTTCCCTGGTAATAGAACCTAGACAAGCACCATCAATCTGTTTAGAGGAGCCACTTGATGAATATGCATCAGTTTGATTGATTTTTATAGCGTATGCCAGTGCCATTACTGTAAACCCTTAGATATGACAAAAGTGAATTTATGAATGTAGAGAATACTAATGAAGTCGGGGATTTCTTACCCGCTATGTAAATTTACTTTTGAGAGTGATTAGCTCACTTGTGTTTAAGATACTGTATTAAAATTTATGACAGCATTAAACCTTTAATGTCATTAAAAACTGTGTCTGTATAAATGGGAGCTATTCCATAGCATTGTGCTACTACTAATTAAGTTGGTGGTTTCATTTGCAAAGTGGAGTTCATTAGTCTCTTCATCTGAAAGTCCCCACTTACAGGGAGTTAAAGATTGGGGTATTAGCAAGGATAATGGCCATTGATGGTTAGAACTATATTTGCAGCATTCCATATGAAAGAGAAGCTTTGTTGCTTTATGGAAAGAGGAAGTTTTGTTGGCTACAACTTTTTCGCGGGAGACAGGTCCTTTCATCTTTTGTTTTTGCGACAACTCCTGTGTGTCTTAATAGCTAATTGTTTATTATTTAAATGTAATTCATAGAAGTAAAGCAGAGTTTTAATGAGAGCTGCTAAAAAGAGAAAGATCTAGTAAGAGACTGACCATCCAGAGAATTTTAATAATACAGAAAACATGCTCTGCTTTCTTGAACTGTGGACTCTACCAGACCAGGAGTACATGTTGTTAGCATGTTCTTTCTCATTTATGTGCTCATAGCTCAAATTTTTTAAGGGGGGGATGGGCATGAGTAGGGTAATGATTTAAAAAATAAAAGCTTGTCCTGACAATGTTTTGAGAGTCTGGTATATGGTTGGGTAATATAGGGGTCACATACCAAAGGCAGTCCTTCAGTGTTCACCCCCACCATCTCCAAACCACCTCTGCATCCTGCCTTCAGCTCCACAGTACAGAAAATAAAATCTGGTAGACTGAAAAGAACATTTAAATTAAGAAATGCAGGGTCATCTATTGTATCTATCAGGTGACATTGGTTAACTTCACTGAAATCCCTGAATCTGCTCCCCTCGCAGGAATTTAGGCCAGAGAATTTCCAAGGCCCATTCTGGCTCCAACATTGAAAATGCTCAACAGTCTAGATGTTCAAAGGATTAGACATGGAATGACTTATTACTCTTATAGTCACTGATGAAAAATAATATTCCCCCTTGCTGCAGAGTAACAAAAAATCATACACGAAAGCTTTGAACTACTGAATCAGTCTATATTTAATTATTCTGGCAATAAGACCCTCTTTCTTTTAAAAGGGGGTTTGCCCTTGGTCATTTGATAAGTTGATAGCCTTTTCTCTGGACACTGGTTAGGCATAAAGATAAAAGGGAGACCTTTATCCTCTTTTCTCATTCAAAAAATAACAATAAAGAAAGTGAAACACAGATATATTGGTAAATATAGAAAATTCCAAGAAAATAATTTCTTGTAGACGTAACCACCTAGATAAAACCATTATCACCATTATAGTGTATATTTTAAAAGTGTTTTTGTTATTGTTTTCATGTTGGCATAAAAAAGAATTGTGTATGAGAAGGGCTTCCTGATGTATTAGAATTAGAATCTGTTAAAAGCACTATTTCATGCCAGAGTATAAAACTAGTTCAGAATGCATTCTGACTACATAATCTTTTCACAGAGGCTGAGTAATAAAGTCGTGGGTTAATTATCACATGGCTGTTGAGTTAATTTATGGCTAAAGTTAACAAATTGTATTTTTCATAACAAATACTCTAACATGCAATTTTCTATTAGAAACATGTTTCACAAACTTTGGTTTTGTTATTTCCCAGTGTTGGAAATATTTCTAGGCGTTCAAGTAAGAAACCATCCTTACTATCTCAGCATCTTGAAAAGCTTTTTGGCCTAACATGGAATAGATTTAAGAGGGAAATTTTAATAATAATTATAACAGACAGTGTATAAACTTATCCCTAATTTAGAACTTTGGCCAGCTGGTTAAGTGTTCATTGTTTCCGAGGCCAAGGGAATGAGGCTATTCTTTAACTTACTCTTCATCTTCCCAGTGCGGCAGTGGCTACTCCAGTGTTTTTGTTTCAGTTCATCAACAGGATTATTCCCTTACAAGACTTATGTTAAATAGTCTGCACAAGTGTACATACACACATGCATGCCACATATAATGGTACTGTGAATTTTTTACATTTATTATTGTACATATATTTTCACATATACGTGAAATGTATAAAATCTGAAACACACATTTCTGTGTAACTTGTTTGTCTTAATATTGTATTTAACCAGAAAAATATTCTAAAATATTAATGACTATGAATTATTCCATTCTGTAGTGATATCATTCATTTAACTCCAAAGCATTTGATATTTTGATAGCTTCTAGGATTTGTATTTGTATATATTTTAATGTGTAACCATTGTAGTTCCTTGTTTTGTGAGCGATGATGAAAGCTGTTTAGGCATAAGATTTGAAATGATTAACTGAAATGAGACATGGGATATAAATTTTTATCTGACCATGGCAGCAGAGAATATAATGAACAATTTATAACTTGAGAGAACTAGAGAGAAAGTCACATGGCTAAATTTCTGAATGTGATGGAATCATAGGATAGGACCTCTGGGTACAGTATTTGAGACAATTCAATTCAATATCTTCCTTCATACTTGTATATTCTAAATATTTGTTTATATTTTATCCACTAACCCTCATAGTTTACTAGTTCAAATTGTACTGAGGGATGAGTGCCTCTGGTTGTAACATTCCCAGAGGACATGTGGCAGTCCTGCTGTGTTGATGGAACTGGCCCACACTTCCCACGGCTCTGGCATCTTTGACTTTAGTTCACAGAATGCCAGTGGTACCTCCAGACTCTGTGCCAATCACAAAATAGCCCCCAATTTTCTAAATGCTCCTTAGGGGGCTTACTAACTCCTAATCTTCCCCTTAAAAAATGCTAATCTGCATGATGGATATTTAAAGCTATGTTTTTTTGTTTTTGTTTTTGTTTTTATTGTTTTTTACAAAAGTATTAACATGGGCACATGTTCATGATCTATTTATAGATGGGGAAAATAGCAATTACACAACAATATTACAATATGATCTTATTTTTGTTTAAAATAGAATTGTACACAGAAACAAATACTGGAAAACATAAACCAGTATTTTGTTGGTGGTAACTTTTAGGTAGGATGACTGGGGGTGATTTAAAAAATATTCTTTGTGGTTTTGATTTCCAATATTTCCCCCTGTGTAGACCCTGTTACATTTGAAATTTGGGAAATTGTTTATAAATGAAAAAATAATAGGCACTGCACAGAACATGGACCCACAGTTAATTTGTTAAGGTCTTTACAATCACATTAAAATAAGCGTTTTTTGAACTGTCATATCTTTGTGTAAGGTAGTTAGGAATAATAGAGTGTTAGGAGAGAGTATATATTTTTTGTTAGCTCTGGGAACCTTTAAAGTTACCTGTGACTTTTATGGTTTGGACCAGTTGGGACTATAATGAAAATATTAAAGGTGATTTTTAGAAGGTCTGGTCATGCTTTAAACCAGAATTTGTGTTCTAGATACCTCTTTGAATGTTTTACTCTGTGAGTAACAGCAGAAGAAAATCTCTTCATATACTTTGAGCAGCATAAGCCTCTCAGGGTCCATTAGCATAGAGTTCCTACCAAGGGAACCCTGTTAACCTGTGGATGCCAGGGACAAAGGAAATTCCAAGGCTCATTCAAATGGGGAAGGTGTCCAAGAGAAGGGTTTCCGAAAGGGTGGAAGTTAGAGTAAGGTCAGATTTGAAAGTGTTTTTCTACAAAGTCTTCATTGAATTGAACACAAACATAAGCAAACAAGTTTGGCCACACCCAGCCTATTGAATCAATCCAAACACACTTTCTAGAGCCCCTGGGATGTGTATGCTGAGCACTGATTCCCTTAGGAAAAGGAAGGTTGTTTTCAGAAGTGGTTTGAAAATGAAAAGTGCTGGGCAGAAATATCAGTATAGTGCTGGAGTGACTTGGGGACCTGGGCAGAAGTTGGAACTGATGGGGGAAGAACCACCTCTAAGGTAATTTGCAAAAAGGTCAGCCTTCATGAGACAAAAACATGAAGGGAACTAGTGTTTCCCTGACTTGCCTCTCTGCTCATTAACTCACCCTTTTTCCCTCAGATGGACACTGATCCAAGTTTTACTCACATTGTGCCAAGACCCCATCCGTAAGGATGGTTTTGTGTTGAAGGCATGTATAGGATTTGTTGTTTGCTTTAAAGTGGAATGAGAATGAGAATCTTAACACAAACTTTTTCTGGAGGAAAATTGGCCCTATTCTGCTCCCAGTTCTGATGGGCGGGTTATGTGCGGGTGAGTTCTGCACACCACTAGGCAATTCTCTAATACCAGCTGGGTGTCCTATAGTTGAACTCAGTTCTGACACCATCTAACTGGAGATACTGTCAGATCCCACAAGAGTTCAGTCCTATAAGACTGCCCCCTGCCAATCACAGTTCCATAATGCGTGTCTGATTAATTGGCTATACATCAGGGTTTCCCATAACCCTCCGGGTTTGATTGATTTGCTAGAGTAGCTCATAGGACTCAAACATTTTACTTACTAGATTAGTAGTTTATTATAGCATGACAACACTCAGGGCCTCTGTGCATAGGGCCTCTGTGGTGGTGCAGAGGGTTGAGCGCCACTCTGTGAAGCTGTCTGCAGCCTCTGCAGTGGGGTTCAATTCCCAGCCAGCCAAGGAGAAACCCAGATGGCATGGCAGACCTCTCCTGTCTCGCTCGCTGCTCCCCTCAGCAGTGTCTTCAGTCCGTCTGCCTGTTCTGCCCCCTGCACTGTCTCTGGTGAATTCTCTCACCTTCCTGTGCCTCTGATGTACATTAGTTCTTGTATAAATAAATAAATCTTTAAAAAAAAAAAAAAAGAAGAGCTGCATAGAGCAAGGTATGGAGAAAGTTTGGCAGGTATAACACACCATTCTCCATGAATGCTCCTGTGCTCAACAACACAGAAGCACTCTCAACTTTATACTTTGGGGTTTTTATGGAGGCTCCACTATACAGACATGGTTGATTAAATCATTGGCCGTCAGTGGTGAATTAGCTTCCAGCACCTCTCTCCTTCCCTTGAGGTCAGGAGGGTTGGGACTGAGAATTGCAACCCTTTAATCACAAAGTTGGTTCTCCTGGCAACTAGCCCCCATCCTTAGGTTTGGCCCAAAATGAAATGTACCTTTATGGTGTTCATCACTTAGAAATCCCAAAGGTTTTAGGAGCTCTATGCCATGAATGGGACAAGGGCTAAATACTTATTTCTTACTATAAACCAGCACTACAGCAGAACCAGAGGTGCTGGTTTACTCAATACACAAGTTCTACAAAGAGAGAATAGATGGCTTTAGAAAACCTGGCAATCACCAGACTGCACAGGTCTGGTAGCCAGGCGTGGATTCTATCCAAGTCCAAACGGAAGTCATTAGAAGTTATAAACAGGAGAGTAACTTTCTCAGATTTACATTTTACAGAGACCACTCTGGGTAGTGTGTGTTATGGGAAGCAGAGACATTTTCAAGCTTACTACATCCATATGGGAGGTGAGGGTGGCAATGAAGACAGAGGAAAGGGGACAAGTGAAAGACTTTCCTTTTGGGAAAGAAACAAAACCCTTAATTAGGAACAGGTAGTACTTAGGCTTGTTTATTTCCAATCAAGTGCTCTGTGCCTTTTTCACTCCTAGAGCTATCCTGATTCATAATTAAGAAGAATGTTGGAAGATTGGGTATCACCGTTCCTAATGTAATTAGTATTTAATATTCATCAAGTATTGACCTGTCATTTAAATTAGCACCCCTTGTATACCACTTGTAATGTCCTGTGCCCTTCACCATATCTGTTTCTGAACTAAATTTTCAATTGCAGAATTATGTCTATTACCTCTCTCCCCAATTCCATACATACACAGATTTTGTCTGTTTTGTCACATCGCTTAATTTCTTATGTTTGGTTCCTCCTGAAAGGAGAGCCTAATAGGAGGCCTAGGGAGGTGATTCCAGGAAGGAGAAGGAGTCCACAGCAGGTGCACAGCTGAGGTTACCACTATTGCCCATTAGAGATTCCCTGGGGCCACTGAGGAATCACATAGAGACTCCTCAGATGATATCCCTCTGAAAATTGAGGTTTTCAGTGTGTATCCACACAATCCCTTTACTGTTGACTAAGAGAGGAGATAACTCTAGAGCAATAACTCTCTCACTTCTGAGCTGAAGGAGCAGCTTTGCTTTGTAAAAACCTTGAGACAGAAAAATGAAGAAACTTGATACTCGAGGGGAGATACTGAGAGAGAGTACAACTGTCTACAACACTGTCTCCTGGGTGAGGCCTACCTGGCACGGAGAGCAGGTGTCTAGCAATTATTTATTAAGTGAATGGAATAAATGAGATGATGCAAGCAAAGTGCTTTGTCACCTGCTCAGCAACCCAGGCACTGCTATCATCATTATTTATGAGAGCATTATTAGGACTTCCGCTGCTAGAAGATCCTTTACCCTCAAGGTCCTATACCAAACTGTTTATTTTTTGTTCATGGGGTGTTTGCCCTACAAGATGAGTACTCTCCCACCTTTTCTCTCTCCCCATATCTTGAAGTTTCCCTGGCTCACCATTGTCTGAGAATTGGCATGGATCTGGCTGTTTGGGGGCTCAGTTTCAGCCCCATGAGTTTTTGTGAAAAGTGGTATCTATTCCAGTGTCCTGGGTGATCTTGTATTTGTAGTTTCTCATACAGCCTCTCGGTATATAGCCTTTCAGAAATGTGTCCCCTGAGAGGCCAGGGCTCTGTTCTCACAGAAGTCCCCTACCTGTGCCCTTTAGCCATTGGTTTGCTCTTAGTTTTTGTTACACCTGGATTTTCAGAGTTATACTTCCCAACTGGGAATCCTCTAGCATGTTTGTTGAATACATGTTAGCAACCTACTTCTCTGGAAATTCCAATTCAGTATGTGTGGGGTTAAGACTCTTTAATAACACTGGTTGAGTCTAATCTTCTGAGAATAAGGTGGGAGGTGGGAAAGCAGGTTATGATGAATCCATGCTCTGCTCATGAACAGGGCATCCTTCTTCCTCTAGAGGAGTTCATTGACCTGCACAAATAGATAGTTGACGAACATTTGTTGGCTTCTAATTCTGTTTTCTGTCAGTGGTCCCTTGAGGAGTCATTTTAAACTGGGTCTCCATTTCTTTAAAGTTTGAAGCTCAGGGCCTCCCCTGGTGGCGCAGGCGGTTGAGCACCGCACTGTGAAGCTGTCCGCAGCCTCTGCAGCGCCTGTTCAATCCCGACCGGCCAGAGTCCTACATGGCAAAACAGACCTCTCCTGTCTTGCCCACTGCTCCCCTCAGCAGTGTATTTTGTCAGTCTGCCTATTCTGTCTCTGGTGAATCCTGTCACCCTCCCCCACAGCTGGCCTGTACCCCAGTTCTTGTATAAATAAATAAATCTTTAAAAAAATAAATAAAGTTTAAAGTTCAGTATTTGACCTAAGTCCTTTAACATAGTACTTTGGTAAAAACCAATAAAATAATGTCCTTTCCCAGAGAAGGGAACCTGATCTTTACTGGTATTGAGGATTATTATTGTTGCTAATATTACTGGAATTTATTGGCATCGTCTCTGTGTCTGCATATAGAGCTATTGTTTATACATAAAGAATGTTTTGCTCAGAAGGTTGTCCTCTTGGGATATACCTTTTGTTTTCAAAAGAGTTTCAGGAAGCAGCAGTCACACAGCCAGCCAGCATTCTTCCAGGTATACATGAGTGCCTCCCCTGTTGCTTTCTAATATAAAGGATCAACACTTGATGTGGTTGGAGTATCTTGGACTCTTAGAATGTGATCCATGGTAGGCACTGTTCAGCTTTAATGTTCTGACTCTCTGCGATGCACTAGGAAGTGTGCTGGATACTCTCCTTTTACTCTCTGCCCAAGTTTTCCAAAGTGTAGATTAGAAAGCCCCACTGGCTAATCTTTAGCAGGTCTGGGGAAAAATATTGCTTTTCAGAATGAGCCACCTCATGCTGCAAGTCCTGCTGGCCTGCTGCAGGTGGAGGAGGGAGCATGAGTTTTAACATGATCATTGCACACACTCAGGAATTTACCTGAATTAGCAGCTGCCCATGACCCAAGAACAATTCCTTTTCAACAAACATGAGTGCCTACTATGCGCCTAATGCCAGAATTAGTCCTAGAGATAAAATGTTAAACATTCATTTGGCTGCCTCATAGAGCTTACCATCACGAGAAAGAGGCAATCTGATAATTATGCAAATATAGCATTAGGGACTGAGATGTGCTCCACAGCAGAAGCCGGATATCAGAATACAGTAAGATCATGCAAAAGGGAGACCTGATCAGGAGCTAAATGCAATCCAAAGGATGAATGAGTTAATTTGGAGAGAAGTAGAGAGGGGAGAGCAATACAGGCCCAGGAAAGCACATGGGGAGGTGGGAAGGAACACAGTGGATCTAAGGAACTGAAGGATGTCAGTGCAGTGAGAGCACAGGGAGGGAGATTGATGGGAGTTGAGGTTGAAGAGTTGGACAGATGCTCAGTCCTTCAGCGTGTCATAGGATGCTTTAAAAATGCTGGGTTTTTTTTTTTAACAAAACAAAAACAAACAATTATAAACCAGAAACATCCTGCAGGGGAGGAGGAAGGAGAAGGAGCAGAGGGGGGCAGGGAGGAGCACAGAGGATTATGGTGATGGTGCACGGGTGCATTGGGGAAGGAAATTCTGAGGGGACTACACCTGAGAAAAGAAAGCAGACATTGTTTAAAAATGAACATGATGTAAAAAATATATATAAATAAAAAGAAAAAAAACAAAAACTAAAGAATATTTTTTTTTTTCAAAGTGTTGTGAGGAGAATGGTTTGGGGGGGGTGAAGGCAAATTAGTTGGACCAGAGAGGGCAGTCCAGAAAGCATAAGGTGGTTTCAGTGAAGGTAGGAAGAAGGGGGCCGATGCCAAAGTTATCTGGGATAAAAAATTGAAGGACTTGGGTAATAGATTGGCTATTGGTTGAGGGAAAGGAGAGTGTCAGATAACTCTCAGATGTCTTGGAGAAACAGCTGGCTAGATGGAAAAGCTTTTTCACTGAGATAGGAAACACTTTGACCTGCTCTTTTAATTATAGATAATTGAAATGTTGATACAAATTAAAAATCCTGCACTAACGAACTGCTTCATACGTTGTTACATCTGTGGTTTGACACTAGCCTTAGGTCAAGAAAAATATCTTCATGCTTTGTTGGTTTTGCCGTTTTGCATGCCAGTATACCTCCTGAGGGAAGGCCACTGCAGCATAACCTATGGACTAGCTTAGCCCATGCTTTAGGGTTTCGCAATGTGGGAATACCAGCAATTTTTAGCAAAGTTGCATTTGAATGGGCCACCCATGATTTTGTAGTTCAGGAAAAAACTCTTTAAATGTTAGCATGTAATTTACGTTTTGCATTTTTCTGTTGAGAAATGATTTCATTGGAATTCTGTCATGGCAACAGCAGTGATAATGGTTACCAGTAACAGTGGTGGCCACAGTACTGTTTTTTGCAGGCATCACACCCTGTGCGGTGCTAAGAACCCTAATGGGACTTAGGCGCACAGGGTGCATTTCCTCACCTGGGCCTGGACTAGAGGGCAGGGTTGTGGTGGCATTGCCTGAGAGCTCTGACTGGCCTACTCATCATTGTCTCTTCCAGAAGCATGTTTTGATAGAGATGTGATGGCTACTCTCCTGTTGTTTTGGATGAAGAGAGGTAAAGGAATTGGAGAGAGTGTTTCTGTGTGACTCATTTTTTTATTTCCTTGCTTCCAGGCAGTGGTGCAAGCAGCAATTTAAAAGATCTTTAAAAGAAAGGAACTTGGAACACCTAGCTGCTGTTCTAATTCTCATCTTGTTTGCTAAACTTCTCTCGTGAGAACCATCTTCTTGTTTCCCCTCCTGCCATCACCTTTATCTGTTTCATTCCAGTGGCCTCTTACTCCCACTTCCATCCCCATGAACTCCAAGTGACTTTGAGATTTTCCAACAGTGTGAACTTGGGCTTTTCTCTTGCACACCCTGCACTGGCTTTCTTGTCCTCCATAATACTTAGGATCTGCTACACTATTAGTCTGGCATATTTTTTTTAGGTTCTCTCTTTCCACAAGAATGTAAGTCCTACAAAGGCAGAGACTTTATTTGCTGCTTTGTTCCTAGCACCTACAAGCTGGCATGTGGTTGGTATTTAATATTTATTTAATGAAGAAATAAAGTTATTTAATTGCCCTATCTCCTATTAGGTCACACAGGTGTAATAATGCTATATCACATGGTTACCATGAGGATTAAATGAAATAATGTAAATAAACTGCCTGCCTTTCCAGCCTAGCATAGCATGGCCTGGTAAATTAAGTTCTTCTCAACCCGCTTCTTTCTAGTAACTTCTTTCTTTTCTGTATTCTG
Source organism: Talpa europaea (assembly GCF_964194135.1). Classification (NCBI taxonomy): domain Eukaryota; kingdom Metazoa; phylum Chordata; class Mammalia; order Eulipotyphla; family Talpidae; genus Talpa; species Talpa europaea. Next base: position 52,510,174 of record NC_140077.1, read on the forward strand.
CTTTGCTTTTTAAATACTCAGCAATGTATCTTTATTTTATTCATGGTTTATCTTCCTTCTGTCTCCTAACTGGCCAAATTCAGGACCTGTTCTCTGGTCCTGAGTAAGGCTGTCCCAACTTTTATCTCTTCCAGCTTATTTATTCACATTTCAATAATTATTATTAATAAAATATACCATTAATTGCCATGATAGAATTCTATTTTGGCATTTTGTATATGATTATAGAATCCTTGTTATTTTAATATAGCCAACATGAGTGAGTAATTAGCATCATTCATAAACTCTCCTTCACATCACAAATTAGATGGTGAAGTGGCTTTATCTTTACTGTAGATGAAGAAACTGTGGCTTTAGAGAGAATAATATCTTGCTTAAAGATACAACCTATTAAGTGATGGGTGGATCAAAAGGTCATTCTTGTTCCCTCTCTTTGGTTTCCTCTGTCTCTTAATACAGCCATCTGAAAGGCATGTACTAAGCATGTGCCTTGTGGCATGTACCATGCTGGGCTCTGCGCACACGGCAAACAAAAATGGATGCAAAACTCATGACCGCTGTGTGTCATGGTTGCTATCACTGCCCTTACTCTACTGAGCTCATTGTAGAGGGTCCAGTTCTGGGGGAGCCCTGCTCAAGTATTTCCACTTCCCTATTTCCGCCTTATCTCAACCTTCGCACATCTAAATCTAGATTCACGAATTGCCCCTATGCTAGCTGCCCACTCTCCCAACCAAGATTACACATATTTCTATCTCCTTTAGAAGAACCATCTGTCAGTTTTCTTGTCACAGCCATAAAAGTTTGAAATAATTGTGATTACTCCATCTCTTACTCCGTAATTTCAATGTATACCCAACACTACTTTTTGATTGTTTTTGTTCTTCAAAATCCTCTTATCTGTTTGCGCTTTCCTAATTCTCCCTTGTTCTAATATCGACTCCTAGGCCCTGATCCTTCACTTACTGAAATAGCCCCAAAGCTGGGTATTAATTTGTTTTATCTTTCACTTGAGATTCCACTGGACTGTGAGACTCTTAGGACCTAGACTTTGCTTATTGACTAGTATCCCCCTACTAGCAGGCACATAGGAGATATTCAGAAGATTGTCAAATTAAAGTATCTTTGATGCTTAGACCACTGTTCTTAAACTTGATTTGGAGGTTTACTTAGAGATTACAAATACCTTTCCTCGAAGGTCATGTGATTATATTTGTATGAGTATCTCTGCATCTCAATAATATAATAATGTTTTTAAAAAAGTGTATTTCTGCTTTTCCATCCATGTTTGCTATTTGTTTGTCTTAACCTGTGCTGGTGCCAAAACCCTCAAGAAATTTATGGTTGAAAAGTATAAACTAGCAAATATTTTTTCCATTAAAGTACTCACTTTGTTTTTCTTGTGTGACTGTAACTCTATAGATATTCAACTGGTAATCAACTCAAGGTTGCAGACAAATTATGAGCCAAAGTTTTAGATGTTACTAGACTGGACTGGCTCATTTCCATCCCCAAGAGGACTTCTCCCATTTTGTGGGAGAGACATTTTTTGTTTTGGGAAGGACTAAAATCACTGTTTGTGGCTAGGGAATTGATAGCCATAGTTGCATGTGCCCATGGTCACCTTCCTCACTTTCTTCCCTCTCATGAATAACTTCTCCTGAGCTCCTGGTTGACCTTTCGAATTGTCTCTCCACCCAAGGAGGGAAATGCCAGTTGGCACAGACATGGTAGCCTTCAATGTGACTGTCACAATTTTGTTTTACCATCTCCTTAGGAATACCTGTGGACTGAAAGTATTTTGCTTTTTTTTTTTTTTTTTTTTTTTTGTATAGAGGCATGCTTTATTTATTTGTTTGCTGGTCTGTTTGTTTGTTTTGTTTATACATGCACTGGGTACAGTCAGAAGCGCGGGAGGGTGAGAGAATTCACCAGAGCCAGAGCAGGGAGCAGAGCAGGCAGAAGGACCGAAGTACACTGCTGAGGGGAGCAGCGGGCGGCAGGAGAGGTCTGCGCGCCATGTGGGACCCTCCTCCGGTGGCCGGGGAGCAGCCGGGGATCGAACCGGCGCCGCAGAGGCCGCGGGCAGCTTCGCAACCCAGCGCTCAACCGCTGCGCCACCGGGGAGGCCCGAAAGTATTTTGCTTTTAAAAGAATATTTTGAAGTGAGATTCATGGCATTTCTAAATGTGCATCCTAACTTTTAGAAATCATAACTCTTATTGACCATTCAGAAAACATTTATGCTTGGTTCACAGTGAGGAAGAATAATAACTGTAAATAATATGTCCCAAAATAAATCTTTATATAAGTGACTTAACACTGGCTAGATCTATTATTCATTAACATAGCAGGCCCTTTTTTAAATCAGGATAATAACTATAATTCAATATCTTAATTATATAATAGTATGCAAATTGCTACAGAAAAACTTGAATGTTATGTAATAGATACCATTGAACCATTTGACAAATCATGATTTGGAGCTAAGCGTCTGCCAGTAGTGGAAGTTTGTTTTTTTAAATGAAAAACCTTTAAAAAAAAAACTCCCCCCAAATGGATTCCAAGTCGATTTACTTTTAAGTTCCTTTTCATCTATTGGGAACTATGTAGTGGCAAAACCCAGCTTCACCATATTACACAGCAATTATTTTAACATTTGTGTTAGTTAAAAGGTAGGATGGAATTTCCAAAAACTATCTTCAGTGAACAAATGACATCTTTCTATAACATCATTCACTCATTCAAAACATTTTTTTTAAAGATTTATTTATTTATTTTATACAAGCACTGGGTACAGTCAGAAGCGCGGGAGGGTGAGAGAATTCACCAGAGCCAGAGCAGGAAACAGAACAGGCAGAATGACAAAATTCACTGCTGAGGGGAGTAGCGGGCGCGGCAGGAGAGGTCTGCGCGCCATGTGGGATCCTCGCTGGTGGCCAGGGATCGAACCGGAGCTGCAGAGGCTGCGGGCAGCTTCGCAGCCCAGTGCTCAACCGCTGTGCCACAGGGGAGGCCCCCAAAACAATATTTTTAAAGATTTTATTTATTTATACAAGAGCCGGGGTATAGGCCAAATGTGCAGGAGGGTGAGAGGATTCACCAGAGAAAGAGCGGGAACAGAACAGGCAGACTGACGAAATACACTGCTGAGGGGAGCAGCAAGCGAAGACAAGAGAGGTCTGCTCGCCATGTGGGTTGCTCAGAGGCTGGCAGGGATCAAACCCACAATGCAGAGGGGACAGCTTCACAGCACTGCACTCAACTGCCTGTGCCATCAGGGAGGCCCCCAAAACAATTTTTTTTTAATGCCTAAAAAACAATTAAATTTGTCCTAAGTACTAAAGATTCCACAGTTAAGGAAATAGACATAGTCATTGATTTTTTGGAACTTACACTGTAGTGTGGAAATGCAAATCAATATTATTTCAGATAATGATAAGCACTAAGGACAGACTCTGAGGACAGTGGGACAGTGCAATGAAGACTGAGGGGGAGGGCTGTCTACTTAGAGACATCAGCAAAACCTTGCTGGGAGGTCACATAAGAACTGAGCTGATGCTTATGTGCTAAGCTTTATGAAGATCTGGGGGAAGAGTCTTGCAGTCAGGGACAGCATGTGTGAAGGTTGGCCAAGAAACTACCACTGTATGTTTGAGAAATGCAGAGGCCAGAGAGACTATAGTATAGTGGACAAGAGGGAGAATGACAGGAGGTGAGGGCAGGAGGTTGTAGGGTTCAAATACTGTGATATGTTTCAGACCATTGCCAGTAGTCTGGATTTTATTCTGTGGGCTATGGGACACTGTTTAAGAATTTTAATAGGGCTATGAACAGGTTTGTAGCTACAAGTTTCAAATGCGCATTGTTGAATGGTTTCTTTTAAGTGGAGATAATTTTTCTTTGTGTCTTATAGAATAGACCAGAGGTCTGTCATCTGGCCAAAGGATGCTTTTGAAAGTCAGCAGGACTTAAATGAGGTAGGTGCAATCATTGCTGGTTATGAAAATATGAACTAGCCAATCTCAAAATTTATTCTTTTCTCTAGTACAAGGAATTCTTTCTCACCAAAATTTTAAGTGTTCTGCTCTGAAGTGTACTTGTCTCACTGTAGTTCTTGGCTAATATTTTTCCTCATTCTGGAGCAAATATGTTTAAGATTTTTTTTTCTTTTTTGCAATATTGCTCATTATGTCTTGGACCTAAACCAAGTCCAGTAGTCATTTTGTTAAATTATTTTTCTACTTTACTTTAGGATTGTATAACCCTGGTTGTGACAGTTGCGTTTGTAAAATTTCCTCTTTATTTTCTCTTCTTCTCTCTCTCTGTATTTTTTCTATTGACTTTTGCAGTCTCAAATATAATCATGCTCACTGTCAGCCATGTAGCATGATATAATTGAGTGTTTGCAATGTAGTATGCTTTTTATTGATGCCTATTTTCCAAACCAAGCTGAACATCACAAGGAATGATGATGCTCAGATGCCAGGAAGAGAAATAACGAGTTTCAAGGCAAAATGTCATTTGAAGATGCATCTCTCCTCCCCCTCCCACCCCCAAAATTATTTGAGTTCAGGTGATTGTCTTTCTTTTCCCTTTAGAAGTTGGCAGAAATGAATAGCCAAAAGATAAACTAACTGCCTGATTAAACCAAGTTGAAATTGGGAAAAATGTCCTAAAGATAATAACACATTTTTTTTCCTGTGCAAAGACAACTTTCAACATCACAATCTCACTCACAGTAACAAGAATGAAAAGGAGTTTAAGAGAAAAGAGGCATGAGCCTAAATCAATGGACACAGCTGTTTGCTGCCTGCGCCCCCCTCCCCGCCCTGTGTATAAGCACAATGATGGTTGTAAAGAAGTACTGATTTGTTTTGACATCAGTGACTAGAAGAAAAAGGAAGTGATTATAGGAGTCAACTTGTGATAGGCTTGAAGCATTTGGGAGAGATTCTGATCTGTGAACTGGAAACCTGTGAGCATGCTGAGATTACTTGAGCATTCTGAAATCACATTTTCAAAAAAGCTCTATTTGCAAATCCTCTTTTCTGATGCCTTTATTCTATTATATTTACTAATTCCATGAAATGTGCCAGCTTACTGCTCTGGGATTACATGGGTGCAAGGGTGCTGACTGGAAATGTGCCTCTAAATGAGCAGCCAGCACCATATGTGTAGTGTGCGCTCTTCCATGAGAACCTAGATCGAGAAGCAGAACATTACCAACATCCATTAGATTCCTGTTTGTAATTCCTTCCTATCACTGTTCCCTGATAAAGAATATTTCTGTCTATTTTTGAGCTTTTTGCCTATTTTTGAGCTTTTTGTAAATTTAACTGTATGCACTCTTGCTGCTGATCCAGGCTGGCTAGTAACAGTGAATGTGTGCACACAAGTGGTTTTGTTCCAGTCAAGGGGTAAACTGTATGTGCAGATCCACAGCTTTCATGCAGATTTCTCTTGTGACCAAAGTTTGGGTTTCAAGAGACCTTGAATGGGTTTCAACCCTTGAATGATCCAGGGTTGTACAGGGATAGTTAATGTCTTCAAACTCATTGATGGAGACTTTCTGTAAAGTGAGAATGTACAGCAGATACTTGAATAACCTAAAGGTCATTCACTATCATTTTGTTATAATGTTAATAGGGGAATAGGGGTAGGGGATTGATTCCTGTCTGGAACCATTGTCTGGAATTTTCATGGTCTCCACATGTTTGTGTGGGTTTTCTCTGGGTATTCCAGTTTCCTCCCACATCCCAAAGATGTGTACATTAGGTTTACTGGTGAATATAAGATGAGTGAGTGAGTGAGTGTGGATGGGCAGCTGAGTGTGTCCTGTGATGGAAGGGCATCCTGTCCAGCATTGGTGTCTGACTTGTGCCCTCAGTTGATGGAATAGGCAACGCTGAACTAGAGTAAGCAGGTTGGAAAATGAATGAATGAATACAAATTATTGTTTAACACGAGAAGTTTTGGGGGTCTGTGTTTAGAAGTTTGGAGATGTTTTGTGACCAGAAATATGCCACTAGGACTTAACTCTTGTATGGTTTTGTGTTACATAGTTTTGCTTAAGGCCACACTTTCAAGAACATAACGGTGATGTTAAGTGAGGCCTTAGTGTGTTTAAATGGGTCTTTCTAAGCATTTTCCAAACTTAAGAAAAACCAAAATCTTTCATGAAAGAATTCCCTAATAACCTTTCTTTAGCCAACATAGTCCTCTGGAACACAGATGGGAAACACTGCTTTAATATTTTAATGGAAATAGAAAAAAATATATAAAAGTGCATATATCATAAATGTACAGCTAGATTAATTCTCAGAAACTATGTAACCTAGATCGAGAAGCAGAACATTACCAACATCCATTAGATTCCTGTTTATAATTCCTTCCTATCACTGTTCCCCAATAAAGAATACTTCTTTTCAGGGCCTCCCCTGGTGGCGCAGCGGTTGAGCGCTGGGCTGCAAAGCTGCCCACAGCCTCTGCAGCGCTGGTTTGATCCCCGGCCACCTGCGAGGGTCCCACATGGCATGACAGACTTCTCCTGCCGTGCCCACTGCTCCTCTCAGCAGTGTACTTTGTTAGTCTGCCTGTTCTGTTCCCCACTCTGGCTCTGGTGAATTCTCTCACCCTCCCGTGCTTCTGACCGTACCCAGTGCATGTATAAATAAATAAATAATTTTTTTTTTAAAGAATACTTCTTTTCAGATTCTGTAGATTTATTTTGTCTATTTCTGAGCTTTTTGTAAATTAACTGTATGCAGTCTTGTGTCTGTCTCCATTTGGTCATTATTATGTTTATGAGATTCATGCAAGTTTGGCATTACTTATAGTTTCATGCTCCTTCCTGTAACCCACTGTATAGTTGTTTCTGCTTTTTATAAATGGGATCAGTTCTTATTAATTGTCTTTCTTTGTAAGAATTGCAATTTGTTTATGAGCTGTTTGGTCTATTTGTGCAGCTGACTTTTTACAGGAGTATTCCTTCAATCTCTGAATGGAAATGTAACATAGAATTTTTTGTTATGTTAGCACTCTTCATTGATTTCTTCCTTTCTTTTATTTATGTACCACCATCCTATCCCCAGATTAATAGTTCTCTAAAAGGAACCCACCGATTCCATATCTTCTCTCTTCTACTCCAATTTGCAAGTCTAGAGGGAGAAAAAGTCTCCTAAGCCTCATTAGAAACCTGATCCACAAATATTTTTCAGATGTTTCCAACTTTAAGATGCTTACATATGTGCTTTATACTTTCCCCCAATTTTAAATCTGATCTTTCACTTCTTTTTGAACTTTTTAATTCCACTGACTTTGTCACAGATAGATGGGGCTCAGCTCTAGTTTGTTCCCTAAGCTTGTACTTGACCTGTGGTCTCCTATTGCCAAATGGTGATACATGTGTGACACAGGATTTTATTTGTTGGGATCTCCTAGTTCCTATATGGAAAATATCCTACATTTCAGATCTGTCAATGTTTCATCTGCTTTAATCTTTGGTCTTAGTGATTCTCCCATGTCCATATAATTAACAATCAATGGATCAAAAAGATGCATAAAGGACAAAATTGGGAAAAAAACTGTTTCCCCTTTCTATATCCTAAAACCTAATAGATCCCAGTCCTGGTTTCAGTTAAAAAAAAAAAGTGTATTAAAAAAAAAAAAAAAAACTAATGGATCTCTCTTTCTCTGAAACAACATGACATATTGGGTTTTCAAACAATTTTTTCCCAAATGCCACATTACATATATAAGGCATCCCATCAACTTCCTTTATGTTCTCATTTGTAAACTTTATGTTCTCAGTTTTTGAAGTGGGTTAAGTCCTCTCAGGTTTAGCCTCTTTTCACCTAGGGCTTGCAACATTTAGTCATTGGTTTCATCAGGGATAGGGTGAGGCACATTGTCCCAGAATTGTTCAGGCATAAAACCTTCTCAAAGCCAATCACGGAATGCCTGATATGGAGAGAAAATACTAAATAAACAGTGTTATAAAAATGACATCTGTGCTTATGTTTGACATGATAATCAACTTTACATGAGAGCGAGGCTGTACAATCAAGAGTGAAGAATTGATGTCTCTTGACGATTAAAATAATACCATTATCCTAAGGAACAAACAGAAGCACTGGATCAATTTGAGATTTCTGTCTAGTTTCTGCCATTGTACTTGCCCCATCTAACCCTTATGTCTTGTGCTACCGAAGGAAAAGGCCATCTCAAAACAAACAAACAAAAAAACAGAAAAAAAAATTATTTTTTTATTCGATAAAAAAATAACTTTGAGGGTATTTTGCACCTAACTTCTATGCCAAGCAAGTACTGACTGAGTGAAAAAGAATTTGATTCAATTTAATTTTTCACCTGGAAGTTTAAGGTTCTAGAGTAAGATCAGCCTCAAGTAAACTGGACCTGAAAGATAAATTTGTCTTTGGTTCCCCTTACATGCATTCCTTATTTTCCTTCTCTCCTGGACTTATTGGCTATGAAACTGTCTTGTCATGGCATAGACCAATCTATGGTTTATTCTCTTCTAAAGAACAAGATTATAAATCTGAAAAAGAGGTCTTGCCGTATAAGTTTATCCAAGAGAGTTGTGTCAAGCACAGAGAAGCAGATACTCAGTGTTGAAATGAGAAAATGAGTGAATGCTCTATCAGTCTTTCACCCACAACTCTAGTCAATGTGAAGATTTCAAAGTGGCTAGTCTTAAGGGGCTGTTGAGGGAAATATTTCTTGCTTCTTTTGTGTCCCCAGAATCAAATGGCCACTAGATAAAGGTGTAAGTGGAATGGTTGATCATTAGAATATAGAGGAATCTAGAATATTAATATAAGTTAGAGGATAGACTAAGTTTACTTCTAGGGTATAATGGAAAAAATGAGGGTTGATTTTAGAAGGTTTGAGATCCTAGAACTTTATGGCAAACTTCTAAGATCATCAGCCATAGCTGAATGGAAGTGGTATTGTAGTTGAAAGTTGTGAAGAATTATGGGGCCAGATATTAGAATCGTTATCAGTCTAATTTTAGAGTTACTAAATATAGAAGGAACCACTGATGGAGGAGTGACTTCCAAGTTGAAGTCACTGAGTTACACAACTAAGGGACATCCTAGTCACAGAATAGAAGAGCATGACCTAACACTGCCTTTCTCATCTTGCTACCCCCCCACCGTTCTCACTCTGAGAGCAGAAAAAAGAAATAGTTTTTGAAGTTGGAAGAATTTCTATTCGTATTTGTTGCTTCATGAGAATGCCATTTACCCAATAATCAATAAAAATTAGTAAGTCTGAAATAGGCCAACACTCACAAGTTTTCTGAAACCATTTTGTGCTCCCTTCATGACTGCTTAGACCAAGAGGATAATTAGCATCTTTTTTAATGGAACAAATGTTAGTACAGTTCTATTCTGAGGACACCATTATAAGTTCTTTTAAGTTTACAGAATAGAATTGAAATATTTTAGGTATTAACTGATCCTACAGGGCACCTCAGAGATGTGTTGTTCTTGTGTGGCTGCTTTGAAGTTTATTTTAACTTTATCAAAAATAGCTGGGACATTTCCACATTTGTGTGTGGTATCCTTACCTTCACTGATAGGTGACGAATTAGAGGAAGCAAAGGACTCAAAGTGAAATTAGAATCAGCCTTATGCTCTATTTTACCACAAAGCAACAATCCCTTAAGAATGCCATTAGAATTTTCTGGAAGGCTCTATGTTTTTAAGAGAGAGATGTAGTATTAGCACATAACAAATGCTCAATAATAATAACAAGAAGAAACCTTGGTTTTGTCATCATAGTTCTTACTCTGCAAAGGGCCATGTGTTTTTGTTTAGCTGGCCAAGAAAGAGATCATTTATCCAATATGAAAAATTCATCTTTTATTAACATTATTTATTCTTATTTATTGAATTATGCTAGTGGTAATAGCTCACCATTAGCCTCAACATTAAAGATACATTTTCCTCTTTAAAGTCTATAAAGAATCTTCCAATACTTTAATTTTGTAAAAAGCAGATCAATTTCCACATTTGCAATGTTCCTTTTAGACCATATATGAGTGTGTTTGTGTATGTGTCTCCATGTTAAGGGTTTGATTGTTATAGTTTAACATATAAATACTTTGGCATTAAACTATATCAGATCTCAAAATGGCACTTACTATTTGAGATTTTTTTCTCTTTTAAAATTGTTTTAATTTTGGAAGAAAGAGATATAGTAAGAGGCTTCTTTAGACCTTTGAGTTGACTGGATGGTATTTCTGTAGGAATAGATAGCTATATTCTATTATTGAACCCAGTCCACAGGATAGAGCCTTAGTTCAGGATTGATTGGGGATTTTTTTTTTTTAACAGCATCTGGCATTTTGTCTTTGTGACTAATGGTCAGTTCATTCTAGCTTTAATAATAACAGGATTATCCTGACTCATGTAGCTGAAAGTATAGGATTAGGGTAGGCTCCATGCATGACTAGATCCTAGGATTGTCATAAATTCCACCTCTTTCCATCTCTTGGTTCTGTTTCCTATATTGGCTTTATCTTTTGGTTGATTCCTCCTTATGGATTTTTTTAGCTAAGTAATTCCAGTGTGTATTCATTGTCTATTAGAGCATAACAAATAACCAAAAGCTTAGTGTTTTCAAATACTAATTTATTTGCTCATAGGTACATTGGTCATAAATCTGGGTGGACAAAATTCAGTTTCTGCTCAAGATCTCACAAAATTGAAATCAAGGCATTGTCCATGATAGTCTCTTTTGGGGGTTCTGGAGAAGAGACTGCATCTAAGCTTATTGAGATTGTTGTCTGAACTTAGTTACTTATTGTTAGATTGCGGCCCAGATTTCCTTGCCAGTTCTCAGTGAGTGACAATTCTTAGCTTCTAGAGGCTTCCCACATTTCCTACATGTGGCTTCTTTATCTTTTTGTCAGCCATAGTGTACCACATCCTCGGTGCTTTGATGTCTCTCTGTCTTCTGTTACCATCTGCAAGAAACTCCTTGGTTTTAAAGGATGCATTCTATTGAGTCAGGCCCATGCAAATAATCTTTTTGTCTGCTGAGTTGAAATTTTATTTACATCTGCAAATCCTAGTTTAATTGACTGACCAGGGAACAGGAATCTTGGGGCTCATCTTTAGAATTCTGTCTACCATTTAGCAGAAATAATTCTTCCTTTGTAGCTCCAAAAAGGATCATATTTGAAACTCATTTAGGATATCTAAACCAACCCTAAGCCAGTCTCTATGACCTTGGGGTTTGGAATAAGTTGATTTTCTCAAAGAAGACTGTATCTCCCACTTTGGATTTGGGAATCCTGTTATCCGAAGGTGGATAAATGGATGCTGGGCTACATAACATTGTTCTCTGAGAGCTTTATCTCCAAGGTGGTGTTCCTGTGTGCTGGACCACTGCAGCATGCCATTGGGTGTTTTTCTGGTATGGTTTTCTGAATTGAGATAATGTGACCTTGCTTTTCTACCAGTTTCTCCCCCAGTCAGAATAGTGTGCATGACTCATTTAATTTTAGCTAACTTTTCTAGTCAATGTTAGCAAGGGCATCATATAGCCAATATGATCAAAGAGAAAACCCTGCTTATTTCTCTGAGCATTGCTCCTCCTTCCGAGGTGAGTGAACTGCACAGCAAGGAAACTCTGAGCTATTTTCAGACCTGACCCAGGCCTGGCTTATTCTGCCCTGTCATTCAGAGACAACTATTCTGGGCTGACTTATTTCCAGGGGAACCAGGTCTGTAGTCCTGACCTTCAGGGAAATCCTTAGAGTAGTCTTGCCAATAGTATCCCATATTCTTCCTTATTTAAGGATTAACTTGGAGGAACTTCTGAGGTGTTGGACTGAACAGAGACACTGCGGCAAGACTTGGCCATTGCTGACTCCCCCCCACCTTGTGTCTGCCTTTCCCCATCATCTTTGCCATCATTGACTTACCTCTGCTTTGTCCTGTTGGCCCAGCTCTTTCTCTTTCCTGGAGTGGCGTCTCAGTTCTTTCCCTTGTGGCTCCCACTTTCATTTACTCCTCTTTGCACTATCAGCTTCCTGTGTCCTTATGGAAGGGCTGGAATCAACTGTATCCAGGTAGTGGTTCCATGTGACTGACACTGTAATGTTACAGTTTTCATTAATTTGTAGAAAAAGGAGAAAAAGATAGTTTTTCATAAAGCCAAATTCTACAAATAAGTCTTTATTTAAATATTGTTCTTTAAAATTTCATTTTGTGATAAGATGACAAAAAAGGTTTTCTTTTTCTAAATTTCCCACATGCACTCACTTGGGAATGAAATATAAAGTTGATTATATATATTCTGCTCCCCGTCCCTTACCAACTTTAAAAAATATTTCTGCTTGGGCCTCCCCGGTGGCACAGCGGTTGAACGCTGGGTTGTGAGGCTGCCCGCAGCCTCTGCAGCGCTGGTTTTATCCCCGGCTGCTCCTCGGCCACCGGAGGAGGGTCCCACATGGCGCGCAGACCTCTCCTGCCGCCCGCTGCTCCCCTCAGCAGTGTACTTTGGTCCTTCTGCCTGCTCTGCTCCCCGCTCTGGCTCTGGTGAATTCTCTCACCCTCCCGCGCTTCTGACTGTACCCAGTGCTTGTATAAATAAATAAATAAAATAAAATAAATCTTTAAAAAAATATATTTCTGCTGATCCTCAGAGCAAGTTCTTCCTGAAAGGTATGACTTATTGGATATTTTTTTCCCCCTAGGGAGTAGTTCTTTTTTTCAATAGTATTAATTGAGAAGTAATTATGTACCCAGTTCCAAGTTTGATACCAGAGTAGGATGTGGGGGCTATTGGAAAAGAAAGAAGTTTTTTCATTCTCTCTTTTGGGGGAGATATAAAAACACACATTAATTCAATATCCTGAAGTCTCATGTTGCTAGTATTGGTATCTTTTGCCCTTTTTAGGAAATTGTTGGCTTTCATGGAGCTATAATACTCAGACTTTGAGGCAGGCAAAAGATAAATTTTCTTCTATCCTCATAAAATGTTAATATTTGAATAAATGACTAATGCTATCCACTGTGACCTTTAAAGACATAGGTAGTCTGTTTATTTCATATCACATCTGAAATCTCCGATGGGGATAGGTATTGATTTCTAATATTCATTGAATTTTAGATGTTGAGAGGGTTTTAAAGGTAATACCATCAGAAAAAAAATAAATAACCTGAAGCCTGGCATAGGTGGATGGTTTGCCCACAGACATAGCAGGAGTCAGTGGTAGATTTGCAATTAAAAGGGTGGACCTTCTGCAGTGCCCACACCTTACTGAGTTTAGTTATTAATATTTTTCAGGATTGAAAGAAATTGGAACTTAAACAGCCACAAAGTGGTAATCATGTGGTCTACAACACAGACTAGATTTGTGAACTTTACTCCTTGGGATATAATTGAGTTTCTGGAAAACATGATTCTTAGGGGATTTATGGGGCTAGGTGTATCTCTGTAATGCCCTATGCTTTTGGATGCTTAAGTGCTAGTAACTCCAAAAATAAACTATTGAAGTCATTCTGTGTGTTAAAAATGAGACCATTCTAGTTTTAGAAAATCAATGTCTTATCGTCTAGAAAAGCTCAGTTTTGAATTAAAATGTGAGTTTTTAGAATTGCATTATTTTCTCCCAAATATCTTATTTTAACTGTTTATTTAATAAGGTGAACATAATAAAGATATCACAAAGAGGTGCTCAACTATCTCCCCCTTCCTAGTCTGAAATCATTTGGCCAGAAGGAAATTTGGTTTGGGTTATTGTTGTTTTGAGATTGTGCTTGTTTACAAAGAAGTGCTGCTAGGGGCAGAAAGATGACAATCCTCTTGTCCACCGAGTGTCCCTTGAAATGACTATCTTGTTCTCTTACATTGAATTTCTCTCTTGGGAGGTGTGGCAGCGTGAGGGCTGCCCATCCCAAGCAGAGGGAATCTGGGTGGGTAAGCTGAGATGTGTTATCCTTCAGTTAGACTTGGCTTCAACATAAGCATAAGCAACACAGGCAAGGCCCAGTGTCCCTAGGGGTGGGGTAAATCTGACTTTTTCTTGTAGATATCACTGTTATGTGGAGTTCCACTTTTTTTGGCAAGAGCATCCAGAGACCAGCAATAGTAGTTTAGGAGACGATACTTCCTTGTTTCTGAGCACTCTGCACTTTATACTCCTGGTATTGGGGTCCAGCAGGGCAGGAGGCTAACAAGTGTATCAGAGGGCTGGGGTCTGGGAAAAGCTATAGTCCCTTGGAGAGGTAGAAATAGCAGGCAACCATGGAAACATTTAGAGTGGGCCAAAACCATTGGGGATAGGGCAACATTTCTCAGTGTGGACCTTGGACTGCCTGCATCTAAAGGATCCTGCCCTGGACCTACCAAATGTGAACCTCTGGGGTGGTGCCTGCCTGGGAGTGCACATCTTTAACAATCTCCCCAATGAGTGGTCATCATTTTAAACTTCCTTTGAACTAGGTTAGCTAAACAGGAGGGGAGGGGGGTGCTTGTAATTGGATATTCAGAGGGACTCCCAAATATTGCTTACAAGGTCCAGGATAACACAATGAATGTACAATGAATGTACAATGGTAGTCTTTTTACTGGTTGCTCCTGTGCTGCTCATTGTATGAGATACAGCTGTGAACAATGGTGGCATGATTCCAGCCCTTCTGGAGATGGAAGGAACCAATAAACTAGTAGACAAATAAATTTACATATTGTAATGTGTTCAGAAGGAAATAAGCAAGATGCCGACAGAAATTGGGGGGCCGTATTTAGATAAAGCCACCAGAACCTGCTCATGAATTTGATGGAAATTTGTGAAGCAACTACAACTGAATGAGGCCTGGGCATGTGGGAGCAGGGAGCAGATGGAAAGGACAGGGTGTGTGTGTTTGTACACGCGAGTGAGCACGAGTGTGCCTGTCTGCACAAGCACGTGATTAGGTAGTGGTAGTGGTTGCGGTGGAGGATAATGAAAACTTATAGGAGGAGATTGGTAAGTAGAAATAGGGATGTTTGGAGACACAGTTATAGCCCCAGTTTTGAGTAGATTTACAACTTGCATTCGTTTCTTATCACCATGGAGAAGCCACAGTTTTGGGAAAGATGATGGGAGAGGACCACTGAACCCCTTCAGAGAAAGGAAATGTAAGCTGTTCCTGTTCCACAACCTGTGAACTGCAGACGAAGGCACCCTAAAATAGTATTTACCCATCTAGCCTGTGTGGGTGTTCTCCATTTCAAACCAACTAAAGTGGGACTTGGTAATTGTAGAGGAGAGAAAATGAGTATTTTCTAAAATGAGTAGCGTATTTCCTATTATGTAAAAGACAAAAATTAACTTTTTTGAAACCACACCCAGGTTTCATGAACTTCTCTTAGGCTTCTTTCCTAAGGAGATGGGAGAGTTGGGGAAGAGAGAGGAAGTCCTTCAGAGCACCGATCAGTTTTTGGTCAATTTTTTTTGCAGGTCCTAGGGATTCATTCAGAGAGACTTTGAATGTAAACCTGGAAAAATGTTAGCAGGCTGATCACAAGGGATGGACTGTGGTAGCCTCATAGGGAGTAATGTCATAATGTCCCTCATAGGGAGTAGCCTCATAGGGAGTAGGGCTGGATTGGACAGCACTAGGAACACAGGATTTATTACCTTTTGTTTTACTATAGGGGAAAAGCATATTCCTATATTAAAGTGCACTATATTAGACATGATCAGAGAGTGAAATAGATGCTTTTACTCCATGTATCCTGAGGGAGTAAATAGCATCCCTGAGATGCTATTTCTTTCCTGCATAACCCATGACAGTAATTATTATATGATAGTTTTTTCTGACTTATTAGCTGTCTCTCCACTAGACTAGAAGCCCTGTGAGTGAGGGGCTAACATCAGTTTCAAGCCTAGTGCAGCTCTGTGCTTTGAAAACTGGAGAGCCTGTGGACTGTGTGTGTGGCCTTACATCTGCCTGAGGGCATGCGCCTTGTGTGGTATCAGTTGTCTGTGAGCCCCCTCAGGGGTGACTCTGCAAGGTTCAGCCCTGACAGGACAGGCTAGATGTCTTCTTCTTGCACTGGAAGGATTGTGTATCTAACAGTGGCAAAGAAGATGGCTCATCTGTAGAGCACCTTCCCCATCCCTGTCCAGGAGAAGCGTCCATTTGTAAGCCCATTCCACGCAGTATTTCCATATACCCACACTGTGTTCTGGAGAGCTTCTGGGTTTTCTGTGCTATGGACCACAGGTTGTCCTAAGGTAGTAGGTAAGTTTGTGGTGTGGAGGGGATGTAGTTGACAACAGTTGGTCTGTAGAGTTTCTTCCATAGACCTTCTTGTCCTCAGTTTACAGCAATTTGTTTTCTTTTCTAAATGGGGGTTGCTTTATCTTTGAGGTCATCTCTCTCCTCCTCTATTTTCCATTTCTTTTCTTCTCCAACCCTTTTATTTTAGTCCTATCTAGTATCTCAGAGAGGAATAAACCAGCCATGCAAACAGATCTCCTTTAACACTCTGTCTTTGCTTCCTTGCTTCTGCTTCAGTGTGAGTACAGATGAGGGAGAAGGTGGGAGTGGAAGATGGATTAAAACCGCGGTATTACTACTTGTAGCATAATTAGGTCTCAGCATTAAACCTCACTCTCTGTGGGTGTTCAGAGCCTTTGATGTGCACGAATACACTCCTAAGCAGGGAAATGCTTTGCTCTTTGTGTTGCACGAATACTTGCATCACGTCTACAAATACTCAGCACCCACTCGGTGCCAGATTCTTTGCTCCCATCCTCAGTATCTGAACATGTGTGCTTTTCTAAAACTCCTTTATACTTGTCATCTATGAAGACATCTATAGAAAACACCTAGGCTGCTGCAGAGAGAGGCCCTGGGAGGAAAAGTGATGAGTCAAGGCCTCAGAGTTGGCATAGAGTTTGGCCATATGACCAGGGCTCTGCCCAGCAGCCTTTGGAGCTTGGAATTAATTCTTGACTACAGTGTTGGGTCTCTGAGTGCTTGCCATGGACTGGTGTTGCGTAAAGTATTTTCCATTATTTAATAGTTGGAATGGCTCTGGAGAGCAAGTGCCATTGCCATTTTTATTATTGTCTCTGTAAACTGAGAGATAATCAGGCCGTAAAATAATCAAGAAAGCATTTATTTAAGAATTGGGACCATGATTCAGAGCCATAGCCTTCGGGGGCGGAATTCTAAGATGTGTCACTAGGGTCAGGGAACAGGGGAATTTTAAAGGGTCAAGCAGGGACATGGTCTACGTTTGGGTCATTTGTTTTCAAACTGTCAGATTAGTTCTTAAATTCATTTGTCTTTATTATTGGTTGACACAACAGAAAGCTGCCATGTGGGGTCTTTTGTAATAGTCAGCAGATGGTCTCCTGTTTCTTTCACAGTCATGGCTAAGGAGAAAACAGTGAGTTGCTGAGTCAGGCTGCACTCAGTTCACTCAGTTAAGACACAAAATGGACTCTGTTGGATTCACAGTAGGTTCTCTTTTTCTAGATGGAGAAGCCAAGACTTGGCAAAGACAAATTGCTTGCCCAAAGCCAGATGCTTAGTATATAGCGATGCTGACATGCCCTCTGGGTCTGTGTGAAGGCCAGGTCCTCATCCTCGTCTGTGTAGAAGATGCCGCCATGCAGCGCAGGGAGTTGCAGGAGGCAGCCTGTTCTGTCCTCACCCTAAATGTAGGTAGGGACTGGCATTCTTTACTTCTTAACTTTGTTTATTTAGTTGTGGCAATACACACACACACATGCATACACACACACAACATAATATTCACCACTTTAGCCCTTTTTAAGTATACAATTCAGTGGCATTAAGTACCTTTACATTGTTGTACAGCCATTGCCGCCATCTGTTTCTAGAACTCATTTCATTTTCCCAATTAGTACTCTGTATTCATTAAACACTAACTCCCATCTCCTACCACCTCCCCACCCTACCAAGCCCTGGCAACCACCCTTCTATTTTCTGTCTCTATGAATTTATCACTATAGATATTTGTCCTTTTGTGACCTACTTATTTCACCTAGCATAATATACTCAAGGTTCATCCACATTGCAGCTTGTGTCAGAATGTTTCCCTTTTAAGTTTACATAGTGCCCCATGATATGTAGATATCATATGTTGTTTAACATTGTCATCTGTCAATGGGCAGTTGGGTTGATTTCACCATATAATAATCTGCTAGTACTGTAGTAGGGCTGCCATAAAAAGATATCACAGACTGGGTGGTTTAAACAACAGACATTTATTTTCTCACAGTTCTGGAGACTCGAAGATCAAGATCATCAAGTTGCTAGCAGGTTTCTTTTTCTTTCTTTCTTTCTTTCTTTTTTATTCATTGTTACTGAAGTGCCATTATTTTATATTCTTGCTAGTGTTTTTTTTTTTTTTAAAGATTTATTTATTTATATAAGCACTGGGTACAGTCAGAAGTGCGGGAGGGTGAGAGAATTCACCAGAGCCAGAGCAGGGAGCAGAACAGGCAGATGGACGAAGTACACTGCTGAGGGGAGCAGCGGGCGGCAGGAGAGGTCTGCGCGCCATGTGGGACCCTCACCCAGTGGCCGGGGATCGAACCTGCATTGCAGAGGCTGCGGGCAGCTTCGCAACCCAGCGCTCGACCGCTGCGCCACTGGGGAGGCCCTGCCAGCAGGTTTCTCCTGAGGCTTTGCAGATGGCAAAGCTTTCTTTCTGTGTCTGTGCATCCCTGGACTCTCCTTATAAGGATACCGGTCATATTGATTAGGTTCCCACCCTGAAGACTTAGCTTGCCTTAAGTCTTAATTGCCTCTTTAAAGGTCTTAACTCAAAGTATAGTCATGTTGGGGGTTAGGCCTTCAACAAAGTTTGAAGGAGGCACACACAATTCGTTCTGTAATGTACCTCTTGGCTTGTGAATAATGGTGTGACTGTGGGTGTACCAATATCTGTTATTGTACCTGCTTTTGGATCTTTTTGGATGTATACCCGAAAGTGGGATTGCTGTATCATTCTTTCAATTTTTAATTTTTATGAGGAATTGACATGCTCTTTTCTGTAGTAGTTGCACCATTTTATATCCTCATGACATTATTTCTTAATTTTCAGCATAGTTTCATTCTTTTGAGAGTCCACAATGAGTTCCAAGTTTTTCCCAGTCGAAAGTTTGCCTGGAATTGATATTTTTGCCTCCCAGAGGCTTGATTACTAAAGCTTTCCAGAAACTTGGAGCCCTTGGTCATTGTGTGCCTCCCACCAGCAGCCTCAGGCTCTTCCTTCCACATTCAGTTGCTGGGAAAACATCCCAGAAAGGAGGAAGACACTGTGAAAACTGGCCTGGTCTTAGGTAGATGTTTTATCTGAGTTGTGGGCTCTCAGGCAGCAGCCCCTGAGGCCCCAGGAGGCTTGTGCCCACCCTGGCCCCATGTCTGACTATGCAGAGTAGGAAGGGGAGGGGAAAGTAGGAGGGGTCACATCTGAGCACATATCCTGAGCCCATCTAGGCACCGCCTCTTTCAAAATGCTCAAGGGACAACAGATATAAGGTGCTCCTCAGTGGGCAGCTTTGCAAACACTGCTGTGGATTCATGTTACTCACGTCAGCAGGATGGATGAGAGTATGAGTGTGGGAGTGGTACGTGAGGAAAGGGGTGGGGGTGAGAGGTGATACTGGAGTAGGCATTCATGAGAATTAAGGTGTGAGGGTGAGTGTGGAGGTAGGGGGTGTGTGTAATGTGAGGTATTTTTGTCAGTGTGTGTAATAGGGGATAAAAAGGATGACAGTGAGGGTTAGGAATGTGAGTATATATGGAGTGGAGGTAGGGGGATTGGAGGGGTAGAGTGTGTGTGTGGAATTGGGCATGAAGGGGCAGAAATTGGGTGTGTGGGTGTGGAGGATAGGGGATGAAGATACAGGGTGTCAGGATTTGGGGTAAATAGGATATGTGGAAGGTAGAGAGTAAGTAGGAGTATGTGGGGGGGCAGGGAGGTCACTATGGGGAAAGGTCCAATGGCTCCACTCCAGGTAGCCACCTCTGCAGGACCCCAGTGGGTGGAGGAGCTCCCAGCCAGCGACTCAGGCATGACTCATTTTCACCTGGTCAGGGAATGAATTTGCTGAGCAGCTGCATCATAGCAGGATATGTGCGTCAGTGTGTATGACTTGGTTCTTATTAGAAACCAGTGGAGAAATTTAAAGTGGCAAATGAAAGGGGTGAGGGGGAGGTTGTGCGGAGAGCTATGGATGATAAATGGCTTCTCTCTTGCTGGGCAGATCACACTAAATGACCAAGGTCATCTCCCTCATTCTTGTATTGTGTTTATAAAAGGTGGCGGTAGCCATCCTTTAGTAGTAACTGTAGAAGGTGCACACACGTGCACAGACACACACACCACAGCTGTAGAAAAGGGAACCCCCAAGTGCCTCTCAGAAGCCAGGCAGCATCTGCAGCAGTAACTCTTTGTGCACTGCGGTCTACTGCAGACTTTGCAGTAGCGGGATGCTGGCTTTTATGAATGGTAGCCTGGGAGGGGCCTAATGTCATCAGCTCCTGATGTCAGCACAATGAATGAAACACTTGCAAGCGTAAAGCCTCAAGCACCCGGGAAGCAGATACCTTCTCAGATTGGTTCTCTGAGTGCAGCGTCTCTTGCTGACGAAATCACCAGTTCCATGTGTCACAGATAATCCATATACGTTAGGATTTAAATTGAGGCTGCATGTGGAATAATGCGTATCTGATCCTGGCACAACCAGCTCTGCCTGAAGCAGCTGTGGCTGAGACCCTCTTCCTGACAGGCACTGGAGGAAGGTGTTTACAAGAGCTGCAGACCCACCGTTGTGTGTTAGGCACCTACTTAGCTGGCCTGATGTTCTGCTTTTGCTGGCAGAATTCCTTGCTGAAGCTTCAAGCCCTTGAAACTGATCTGTGCTCTGCATTTCTGACAAACCAGGAAGAAGCTGCTCAGGTGCATGGAGTCAAGGACCCAGCGCCAGTGTCAACCCAGAGTGTGCCTGCTGAAGGGGCAGATGCTGCAGGTAAGAGGTTGGGCTGGGGAAGGTCCTCATTTATACTCTTCAGATAGCTCGATCTTTTGCTGCTTCATCCTGAACCTGGCAAGGGAAAGTCTCTGGTGCAGCAAGACAGCTAAAGAGGTACTGGAGTTATACTGGGGTCGTTGTAAGGGAGCAGGAGGAATTAAGATGTGTTATAACGTAGAGCCTTATCTCTAGCTGGAGCTTGAGAGTAACACTTATATAAGTGGGTGTCAGGTGAAAAGCATAACTCCTAAATGTTCATTTTTCTAGTTGGTCTCTTATGAACACTGAGTAGTGTGCTTTTTTTTTTTGTTATCACTGAATCTGGATAATCTGTTATCCTGAAACTTAACATTTTTGACATATTTAGGGGTGGGGAATTTTTTACATTGCTATTCCTCTCTTCTATTAACTGCTTATTAGATGATCCATTAGCACAGGGAAAGTGGAGGTGAGTGGTGTAGCTCATTCTGATCTTATTTTATCGTATTCTGTGTCACTCTTTTAGCATTAATTTCCATGTATAAAACTCAAAATTGGGTCTCATTAGTCTGTTAGTTTCTCTCATTTTAATCCTGGGGTTGGTAGGCTGTCTAGCAAGCAGAAGGCAAACTAATGCTTCCAGGAAGACTTAGCCAGGAGAGAAACACCAATTTGCATGAGTAGAAATGAGAGCCAGTTTCTCTTTTCTAACACAAATGAATCAGAGGTTTGCAGACTGGTTTCTGAATAGGTGGTAGAAATGGGCTTAGGTGAGTTTACTTCATGAAATGTTCTTTGTATCGAGGGATCTTAGAGAGATTTACAAAAGTATTTTTCAGTACTATTAGCAATAGTACAGAATATATTGCTGTTTAAAACAGACCCAAATGTTTTAAGCAGACTAATCAGTCATGGCCAGTGTTTGACTATATATCAATAGTAGTGGCTATTGTTACTGATAGTAGTAGTTACTACTGAAGATTTTCTATGATCTAGGCACTATTATAAGCACTTTATGTATATTCTTTTAATTCCTTAAACTGTGAAATACTACTCATAGTAAGGATGCTGAACTAGTGTGTCCCAGCTGGTAAGTGGTAAATTATTTCCCTATGGATGTAGATGGACAATTGGCTATCCTTTTTGCCTGGTGCACTGTCTGCTCTGTTGGCCATTGTTTTTGGATGATATGCAAGGAAAATTGGACAGAAGCCAATGTCAAGCCAACTAGGAGTTTAAGTTATAACTGGACAATGCCCTTGTTCTTCTACCAACCCCATATCCCACCCCCTGCAAACAGACAACATACAAAATACGTAAGGAAGTCTTAAGTCAAATAAAAAACAAACTTTGAAGTTATTTGATTTTTTATATAGTTACTCAAGTATCTAGTAGAATGCTGAAAAAAGTATTTGTTGCATTTTGGATATGGATATATATACCTGTATTTTTTTATCTTGACTGTGTGTGTGTGTGTGTGACTTTTTCCAAAGGTCAAGAATAGTTTTGCAATCTATCATTCTTCATCAAGGAAGTCTATGGGAAAGAGAGGGCTCTCTCTCTCTCTATCTGTGTGTGTATGTGTGTGTGTGTGTATGTGTTTGTGTGTGTTTGTGTAACAGTTCTTGCAAGTTTTCATTATCCTTTGTAGAACTTATGAATAAGGAGTCTTATTTGGCTAACATGGCTGCTTTGGATGTGATATATAGGCCCAGTACCCTATATAGGACCTGTATTGTTTTGACTGACACATGTGTCTCTCTAGTTTCCCAATAAAACCCTTCGACACAATCTTGGAACCACCCATTGTTTTCAGTGAGGAATGTCTTCATTTAGCAGGGATATTGCCAAAGTGACAGGCATTTCAAAGAGGCTTTTGCAATTTAAGTTTTAAGATAGTTTGGTCTTCTTGGTTCCCCAGACACACTCTTACAAGAAGCCTGTGCATTTCAAAATAGTATGTCCTTTGAAGAAAGGTATATTTGCTCATATTAGATTAGCAGTTCTTAAGACCTGTGAATGGATTTCTAGAATGATCGTTGAACATCTTGAAACTGTAGTTTTTATGGGTGTATGAATTCCTGATGAGAATGTGACTATACATGGTTAGCCATAATTCTACAAAGGATTGTATATTTAAAAAGGTTTCTCTCCCTTAAAGCCTAGGATCTACCTGTGAGTCTTACATGTATCATGTAGTCAATTGCTAATTGCCAATGTTATTAATTAATATAAAAAGGACAAAAGCCAACAAAAGTTGATTTTTACAGGAATATCTATATGCAATATGCTACTGAATAACCATTAAAAACAAACAAACAAATATACATTTATATCACTTGAAGTTTTAAATTTACATTAGGCTTGATTAGGATATGAATTAGATTAAAGTTACTTAACTTTTGCAAATGATTGTCTAGAAAGTGCCCCTGAGTATTTCTATGCATTGTAATTACCTGGAAGCTTTTTAGACAAGATCTCTCATACCTCGTCTCTAGAGTTTCTGGGGCAGCAGTTCTGGAATCTGTATATTTCATAAAATTCCTGAGTACTGGGAATTTCAATTTAAGTGGAAAATTTCTCAGATTAGGAAAGAAAAGGTCAGGATCTTTTTTATTTTACTTCACCTCAGTTGTCATTTAGAAGAAGCTCATAGACTTTAAGGACTTAGAACTCAGGGTCTGTGGCCAGTTGGATTATTCCATTTACTTAGGAGGAGAAAGGTGCTCAAGAACCCAAGTCCACTGGGGGTGGGAGAGATGGGGACATGGACAAGGGGCAGAGACAAGGACAGATTTGTGGGATATAGAAGCCCTTAGGGAAAAGTGACAGAGAGAGAACCAGCTGCTAGGCTGCCTCAGGACTGTACACAGGGTAACCAATTCCCCTGGTTTGCCCAGGACTATCCCAGGTTAGCCCTAAAAGTGTAACATTCTGGAAAGCTCTCAGTCCTAGGCAACCCAGGGTAGCTGACCAGGTTACCTGTAGGTTGCAACTGCATAAAGTAAAATGGAAACCACAGAGTACTTAGGCTCAGAATCCTTCTACATTAATCAGCAGCCTCTTACTGATGAAACAGATGATTCCTTCATGGGAATAGTATTTATTCTGGTGTGGAATGGAAAAAAGGAACGATGATTATCTTTTCTACTGCTTGTCATTCTCAAAGGTTACAGAAGGACCATTTGACATTCCACATGAACAGGCAGAGTAGCCCTTGTTCTGTCTGAACAGAGATAGATGGGATGGAGTTTTAGCATAAGCTGTCACTGGGGATACATGAAGACTTATTACTAGAAATAATAGTTCCACAGCAGTACCTAATTAATTCTTTTATTCTAAAATCTTGATTTTCAAATTGAACTTTCCATTTGGGTAAAAGCCTTGTTACTAGTGTTGATTATTACAGTACCCTAACATAATATACATATTTACAATCTGTAATTATCCTATTAAAGAATTCTGCATAGTCCATAGTAGGTCTCTTTCAAATGTAGAATTTGAGGCAGGTGGGGCTGAGTCAAAGAGAACTTGACCTTTTCTCTCATTTGCAGACACTGTCCACTTGACCAGAAGTCACCATTTACTTAGGAGTGCTTATTAAACTTACAGATGTCTTGGATCCCCACCCTACAATGGAAAAATAAATTGTAGAGATAAGAATTTCCATGAATATCAGAATATCAGAATATCAGGATGATATTCAGGGAGGTTCAGGAATATTTTCTGGAACACAGTGGCCCTCTAGGAGTGCCATAAAATATGTTCTTGCTGCAGGTACAGTTTATAATTGGATTTCAGGGACGGGAACATCTCAGGTATCCTCTTGGTGGGTTTGATTCTCCCAATAACTTGATGTTTCATCCAACTTGATGGCAGTAGTCCCAGACAGTTTGGAAGTCAGAAAATGCAGTCTCCATTACTTCTACCTCAGCAGTGCAAAGAATTCCAGATGTCTTCTGGAAACATTATTCATTATGGGTCTGTGTCTCTCTCTATGTGTATGATTTCTAAATCCTTGAACTTTAATATTTTCAGTATGAATGATCTGTTGCTTTGACTAATGGCTACCACTGTGGAAAGTAGTACTTTAGCTATTTTTCCTTCATTGGTTCCTTTAAAGCAGTGGTTTTTTTGCACCCTTTGGCACAGTTTTGGTATCACAGTTATAGGGTGAGTCCTATTGGCATCTGGTAGGAGCCAGGGATGCTGCAGAACATTCGGCAATGCAGGAAACCCTTCCACTATATGGCTCCACCAAAGAATTACCTGGTCCAAAATGTCATAGTACTGAGATTTGGAAAGATTTTAAGGAAATTTTTTTAAAAGAATAACATTAACTAACAATGACCTTTTCATTTGTACTAGGCATTGTGACATGGATTTTCTTACCTTCATAAGAACTTCATGATTATAATAATAAGCTTATTATCCCCAGATTAGGATGAGGAAATAAGTTTGGAGAGTCACGTAACTTGCGAAAGGACTGGCTGCTACTGAATGGTGGGGGTTGGGAGGAAAAGGGAGGAGTGGTGCATTTTTCTCAGTAGGACTCCATAAACTAAGTGCTTCAACACTATGCTACTTGCCATCAAGCCTAAATATTTTATCTCCATTGCTTTACTATTCTGGAATTTAAAATTAAATTCATAGCCATCCTATATACACTGGACATTATGTATATTATACATAGAGTGAAAATGATTTTCTTATCCACTCCTGACTTTTTCACATTAAAGAGATCTAGATTTAGAATTGATTAACTTATGACAGCCTTTTTGTCCTACAATCACTTCAACTCCTCTGGTCTAAATTATTTCTAGGCCCCTGTACCTTTCTTGACATGAATTTACCTGACCTACATGATAGAATCAAACAGAATTTTTTTTTAACTATAAGCACAGGTATTACAGTTTTATAAAGTGTTACCAATGGGAAACTTAGACAAATGTACAAGGGATCTTTCTTTCTTTTTTTTACAGATTCAATTTATTTATGCATACAAGAGCTGGGATACAGGCCAGAGGTGGGGGGGGGAGGCAGTGAGAGGATTCACCAGAGACAGAGTAGGGAACAGAAAAGGCAGATTGACCAAAGTACCCTGCTGAGGGGAGCAGCGGGAGGTCTGCTGCACCATATTTGTTGCTCCCTGGCCAGCTGGGGGTCGAACTCCTGCTACAGAGGCTGTGGACAGCTTCATAGGTTGCGTCTTAAACCCTTGCACCACCAGGAAGGGCCACAGGGATTTTTCTGTATAATTTCTTACTACTACATGTGAAACTACAATGATCTTAATAAAATTAATTAGACTTGAAAATATAGGCACAAGATTTATTTAGAAAACAGTCAAAAAATATTATGTTTGTAAGATTGTTTTTCAAACTCTACCTAGAAATGCATGCTCTTGGCGCTTTTGGTCAGATCACTGTGTTCTATAAGGTTTTCCAAATTCTATTCCTTATCAAATTAGTTGTTTAGTGCTTATTATTAAGAATTGATAGATGAATTTTTCTCCTGTTGCATTGCCTACTGAGTCCCAATGAAGGTCATCTACCACTATGGAGCCACCTTATGGTCTGTGACTTCTGTGGTTGCTTAGTGTTTTACTGTTTGAAAAATATCAACATCATCTGCAAACTCAGGCTCACAACTCTACTTCCTCTTCAATGTCATTTTGAAATGTAAAATAAGATTACTACAGGATCCATTTGCAAGGATTAGTACTGGCATATTCGTCATAAGAACACTAATTCAACCCTGCCCTTTGCTGCATATTGTTAAGTGTACTTTGTATTGATTGCAAAACATTTAGTGTAATCATCATTTGGTTTTGTTTTTAAACAACTTTTTGTATGGAAACCATGCCATAAACTCTTGAAAACACAAATAAATTATATTAATTGGGTCTGCCTTGTTTAGAAACATAGCTCTTTGTAGAACTTGATATGCTAGTTGGGCAATCTTGGATAGTTTATGTGACCTATCTCTACCTCAGTTTTCTTTTCTTCAAAATAGAGGAAAAGATAGTATTTACTTTTAAGGTTCTGGTGAGAGGGACATAGCATATTATATGTGATGCTCTTAGCATATCACCTGTGGTAAATGCTCAATAAATGTCAACTATCATTATTTAAAAAGCTGGGTTTCCTTACCATATCCAAAGCTTCTGTTGCCTTTCCTTCAGTTGATATTGTTTGCCTTTGTTTTTAAATATCTACTCTATCATAATTACTAAACTACTTTCAAGGTATAGAAATGACATTTAGTACTGTTCATTCTGTAGATCATCTCAAGATCCTTGCATGTGATTGACATTATACTAGTTCCCTTAAGCAAAAGGTATTTTATAATAATAGTCTATAAAGCTGGTGGTCAGATAATTACCTCCTATTAAAATTAAAACTACATTTGTTACCATAAAATCTATCCTGTGCTAAACCTATGACATTACTTGGCTGGAAAAGATCTTTATAGTTAATAATTTTTCTATGATGCTTTTATAATCATCTTCATAGTCTTTGAAAAGAGGGAATATCACATTAACCCCTTGTTTTCTAAAGAAAGGATTCTGAAATTATAATATGATGTAATTATCCAACTACTAGCTTAATAGACTATTGCTGTTATAAATACCTTTTGCTTATCAAAAAAGATAAACTCATGCCATTCTCAGCAACATGGATGGAGCTAGAAGAAATTATGCTCAGTGAAATAAGCCAGAAGGAAAAAGAAACATATCAGATGGTTTCACTTATATGAGGTATATAGGGGAGCCAAATAAGACATCAATGTAAAAAAATAATCACAATACCAAACACAACAAAACAAAAACAGAGAATTATAAATCAGAGACATCCTGTGGGGAGGAGGGAGAGGAATCAGGGGAAGGGAAGGAGGAGCATAGGGGACTGAGGTGATGGTGCCCGGGTGCATTGGTGAAGGAAACTCTATGGGGACTACACCCGAGGGGATGGGGGGAAGCAAATATTTTTAAAAAATGAACAATGATGTAAAAAAATAAAAATAAAATACCTTTTGCTTAAGTGAACTAGTGTAATAGCAATCATATGCAGGATTCTGAGTTTAAAAATCCTCACCTGGCCAAGGACATAACATCTACTAGGAAGTGACATCTCAGACCAGAACCCAGGCTTTTAACCAATGGAATTAAAGTTGTGTGCATGTGGTTTTAATTAAGACTTTATTTCAAAATACAGTTTTAAGGTTATAGGAACTTGGGCAGAGAGTAGAGTGAGTTCTCATGCATTCCTTTTCCCTGTGCATAGATTCCCACTTATTATGGTCATTTAAAAATCTTTGTTTATTTTGTTTTACTAACTGACATTGGATAAGCCGAATAAAGATTGAGCTCCTATTGTAGTTTGAAATTCCCTTCTGTAGTCTTCCTGTTTACATTGTATATTTAATTTTCCTTCTGCTCTGCAAAATGTATCTACTCATAAATTAAGCTCCCTTTTGAAAATGGCTTTTGTTATCTGACTAGCAGACTTCTGTCAGCTGTACAGGGAGGTGATCAATTGTGCAGGAATTGATTAGAACACCTAGAGCGTCCTTTAGGCTGAAAAATGCTGAGAATCACAGTATTAGCTCTCTCTTTATACCAAGGGGATGTATCTGAATCCTGTACAGGATCACAGATGACGCTTGCTCCACGACTGAGGCAGAGTTCTGTATTCTTAGCATTTGGCTTCACTTTTATGATAAGGGGAGGGGAAAGGGTATTTTCAGAGGTTAGATACTACTCACTGTCTATTTCCCTTGCTTGTTTCTCAGCTGATTTTTTGTCAATGTGTATATAAAAAAAGGAATAAATCTCAATTCTTTCCCTTTTTCTTCTGATTATTCAGATAATCTTGTAGATTTGTCTATAAGATTATTGCTTTTTTCCCCCCAGATTGGATTTCTGGCGTGGTGCTTCCAAAAATATGAATTATCCTTGCCTCAGATGTTCAACTGCAAAACAATACAAAGAAAAGATTTCTTCCTTTTCCCAATACGGCAAGCTCACCTGTCCTCAGTGTGAGTGATGTTACTGTAGCCCACTGAACAGCTCTGATCTAGGGTGGAGATCACAGACAGCTGAAGGCCTCAGGTCTGAGGAGTTTACCCCCACTGCACGAACTTAACCTTTGTCATCCTGCCTTGCCTTTCTTCTCACCCACCCCCTCCACCATGGTGTCTTTCTGTTTTTCTTCTGCTCCCACAGCTTTCTGGCTGCTTCTCTTTCTCACCCACTACCTAGCTGCTTTGTCTTCCTGTCTCCATTCAATCTAGTGGTCTTTACATCCTCCTTTTTCACCCTTTGGAATCATCCTTTGCTAAGAATCCTTTGTTAGTTGCTGGGGACCAGCCCAGCAGCGGCGGGGAGATCGAGGCAATCTCCGGGATTGAGCGAGAACGAGCACGAGGTGGTCAAAGGATTCGGGTGGAAGAGAAAGAAAGAAATGACACCCAGACACACTCTAAGGGAGTGAAAATCTGAGTGTAATTTGCTGGAATCAACCTTCTCTTTTTATACATCTTTTTACCATTACATAAGATTATTTTTCACAGTATGTGGTTAATCATACATCAAATTATTACATGCAGTGAAACATAACAAAAAACAGTATGCACCGTTTCTAGATTTCAATCATGTACAATCATCAATAAATCAAGTACATACCGAGACCTCAGCAAGAGGTCTCCTTCATCCTAAACCATTTTTTGACCCTCAGGTCTTTGTTATTAACCTTAGTTTAAACATTGATTCAACTATTAATTTTCCATCTTCATTGTGTATTATTTATAACATAGATATTTCTTTACTATTACTTATAACTTGTTCTGTTGTTTAAATTTACTATTATAAAATCACAACAACTATTTTTCTTGATTAAATTCTCAAGCATTTTCTGTAAGTAGTCAAACCAGTTTAAAGTAGCAACTGGGCAGTGAAGCACAAAGCTATTGAATTGTAAGTTAAAGATTAGCGGTGTGGTCTCAGCAAACTGGGCATTGTTAGCTGGAATACAATGGCATTACTCTATAGCAGCCATTTTCTTATAAGGCCTGAGAAGGGGTTTTTCTGAATCCCCTCGGGGACTGTGCCTGTCTTAGGTTGTCAGGAGTCGCAGACACATGTGCAGCCAGTGCCTTCTGTTGTCTGCCCCCAATCTTACCTGTCATTGGCTGTCCAGTCCATCCCACAGGGGAAGGGGGTCTTATGTACTCTGACTTTATGTGTCTGAGTTACAGCCACCCTTTGTCCAGCATACTCACTGGCATTCAGCAGCAGGAGCTGCCACAGGGGCAGATGCTGCCGCAGGGGCAGAGGCTGCCACAGTTAGTTTTGGTGTGAAATGGAAGTATATTTAAGGTATTTATTGAATTTTACCTAGACACAAATTTATTGAATTCTTTCCTTTCCCAATACAACAGACCTTTGTGTATCTCACAGGTTACCTATGCTCAGCATGGGTCATGTTACCTTGACCCACAGTACAGATCTGATTTAGGGTAGAGTTCACTGAAAAGTTGGGTGAGTTAAAACTGTTTTCACCTCCCAGAATTATATTGTAACAAGCATTTTAGCTAAATGACATTGTGATTTTACTTTGGTTGGGCCTCTGTTGCTGTGACCTTTTTTTAAAACCGGAAGTCATTTATTCTTTGCAGATATATAAAGGCAATGAAAATACTAATCAAATTTTTGGAATGTGTATGTAAGTTACTATTGGACTTTTAAAATAATCAATGACAATATACCATGAAGACTTAATATTTATTTATTTCTGCAATTTAAATGTTTTATTTACTTGGTAAAAAATGTTGCATATGTTAAGTATAACGGCAAAAACTATGCTAACATTATCCTCTTGTAATTTTCTAGGGAACAGTAATGATGGGATTAAGTCTACTTTAAGATCTACTTTGAAACCTGGATCTGTATTTACAGACAGAAACCCAACAGATTTTAGCCAAAAAATGTATAGGCAAGGAATAGGTTTAGATCTGAGGGGAGGTTTCTTGATCCATGTAGCTTTTGGTTTTCAGAAAGAGTTTTGGAATTGCTCAGTGCTCAACTAACCAAGGATCCTAATCTATTGCCTTTCATTTTCACTGAATTTCATTGATTCTCTCAAAGTAAGTTGAGGTTCGTTGCTCTACCTTCTACTCAGAAGCAGGGTGGGGGGAACTGCTTCTAAAACAGATTCTAGTTAGCTGATCTTGTGAGCTCCCCAACCATACATATCCAGGGCATGTTGGACAATCTCTACCTGGATGACCAAAAATGTCTCTTAACTCAGTGCATCGGAACTGAGCTTACCTTTCTTCCCATAGCTGGCTCCCTTCCTAAGTTCCCTAACTAGGTCAGAGATACCAGCATAAATACAAAGCTACAATTAACAATTGTTGATAGACTTTATATTCCCCTCAGCACTGTCCTAAGCATGAGGGTCCTTATCTTGTTTAATCCTCCCCACAATTTATGAAGTAGATACTAGTATCCTTCTCACCTAAAACAGGACATGGCATTCAGTAGATGGTCAATAACATTGTTGAATAATGGATGAATGAATTTCCATGTGACAGATGAGAGCACTGATACTGAAAAAGATTAGTTTGTCCACGTCACACATCAGTGGGGCCTGAATCTAGGTGTTTCTGAGACTGTAGCACATGTTTTGATTCATGTTGGTAAACTACCTCTTGGAATTGGCAGGGTGTCTGTCTCAATGCCTGTTTTCACAAAATAGTTTCCTACCCCTCAAGCTCCCTAATATTTCAGGTGCCCATCCACAGAAGCTGGCATGCAGAAGCCTGCTTGGAGTGCCTACCTCTCCCCACTTAGTTTCTCATTATCGATGCCAACCTGACTTTTTCCTCATCTGCCCTCATTCCTACCCTGCCCATGCTACATTGGCCATGTCATGTCTCGCCTCACAGTGGTCTCTCCTCAAGCAAGCTCATCTATTTCCCCAGCTTTGTTACCGGGATCACTTCAGGCTTATTCATGTCTGTTCTTTTGTGACCCCATAGCTAACCTCTTAGTCAAAAATACTTAAAACCAAACCCATCTTGTATCCACCACATGATTGTTGGTTGCATTTTATTTTTGTTTTCACAGCTTCTTTTGTGTGTGTCACTATTAAACTTTCCGTTACCTGTCCAGATAGGGAGGCTGAGAACTCTGAGACTTGAGCTTCATTGGAATCACAACAGGCTTTTGGCTCATTTCATTTTTAAAATCAACAAAGGCTGATGTTTGACTTTTTGGATGTTGAATGCCACTTAGGAGTCTACTATGATGTCAAACTCAAGCAAAACTTAAGTCCATAAGACGGTGGTTATTTATTACTCAGATCTCAGCAGTCCAGCTCAAGTAGTGATACTTATTTAAATATTGAATTGCTTTAAAAATTCACATCAGAAGATATCATTTTCAATATAACTGACTTATTTAACAGCCATAGTGCAGCATCTGCTTCTGCCTAGAGGTATAGCGAGCTCAGAAGTGGTCTCATGGCCTCACACACCAAGGATGATGAATATTTCTCTTCTGTGTATTCCCTACTGCTCATTGAGTGACTGTGGAAAACCCTCGTAAGCTCCTAGGGCCAGAGATGTGCCATGGGCCCTGGGCAAGCCCTCTTTGGGTGGAGTTCACACAGTCATACCACTTTCCCTACTAAATTTAAAGTGAATATCCTATTACTACCAGTCTCATATAGTTGTTATGAAGATGAAATACAAGTATAAACCCTGAGGACATAGTGAACCAGTCCATAAATATTAGATATGATAGATGATTATTATTACTTTCTGTCCTATCAGTCCTTATTTATAAATATAGGGGGCGTATATTGTTTCTCATTTTCCACAGTAACCCCACAGGGACTCTAGTGTGGTTGGTGCTCGTAAGCAAAGATGTTTTATTTCCTTATTTGATTATAATAATTATTAAAATGAGGTTTTCATGATTACCGTGTTTAGTAGTTTTTATACTCCATCTTAGTGTTTCACCAAATATGCTATACAAAGGAAGCACAGGTGATCATTTTTGTTTTAATAGCAATTTATGGTAATGTGCTTTAGTTAAAAAATGTAGTATCAAATTCATGATTTCTTGGCCACCTTGCCTAGAATGGAACTGAAATTAAACTAAATTGAAGTGTATCTATCCATATATATATTAATAAATATATGTAGAAAAAATATAAACTTATACATATGATATACTTGTTTGCTGTACATATATGTACATATTTTTTTAAAAATAGGTCTATGCAAAATAGATATGGCAAAATTTGTAAAAAGGTTGTTTCCTTTTATCCTCACAGCCTTGTGAGGCTGTCACTATTATTCTTACTATTTTACTGATGAAGAAATTGAAGTCTAGAAAGATCCATTGTTTCTGAATTGCCTCTTGTTCAGTGATAGACCTGGGATTCCGTCTCACAGCCTTTGCTCTCTAGAGTGCTGAGCTGGCATTGTTTCTTACTTGCCCTCTCAAGAATGCTTTTTCTTTTTCTTTTTTCCAAATTTTTATATTAATTTTTATTTTCCTTGCCATAAAACTAAGACATTTGTTACAGAAATTTTAGCAAATACAAAAAGGAAGAGGGAGAACAATTTTTTTTTGTTGTGGTAAGAACACAGTATGAGATGCACCCTCTTAACCTTTTCAGTGTAGAACACTGTTTCATTAACTATAGGTACAATATTGTACTGCAGTGTCCTTTTACTTCTCTGTCGCAGCCCTGTAAGACTGGGACACTGACAGAGGCCAGGGAGTTCTCTTGAGCTCTACAGGAAAGTTTAGGCACGCATGACTCCTTGGTTCCCTTCCTCTCAAACATACTGGGCACATGAGAGCCCCTGGCAAGCTGCCTCTTCCTTTGGAAAAAAAAAGTCTTGTGCCCCCAGGGAACCATCAAAAGCCACTGGAGGTCAATATTGCTTCTCCCTGTCTGGGAACAGGGTCTGTCCAAGGTGGCCTGGGCTCTGTTCCCAGTGTGGCAGCAAGGACGGCTGGCTCTGAAACTCACTGGCCTGTTCTGATCAAGAATGTCAGTAATTCTGTCTGTTCAAATGCACACACACACATAACACGTTTCTGTTGATTTAATTCAACCACTTAATTCAGATGGTGAGTTTGGATAAAGAACTGGAGAGCTACCAAATTACTGGGTTTTGACTGTTGGTTTTCACTTGGTTGCATTGGGATCATTCTAGCTTACTGCTTCTGTCAGTGGTGAATTGGGGGTGAAGAGGGGCCAGGATGTTAATTAGGCAGCACTGGTAAATTATGGGAGCACCCACAGAAAACAGATGCCATGTAAGTGGAGGTTTGCGGTGCACTGCACACTACTGTAAGGTAGGTCCTGTGAGTCTGTGAAGTGGTCTCGTAGTGGTCTGTGATTCTGTGAAGTTAGATCTTTGGACTCTGTGAGTTTCAGAAACTGAACTCTTTCCTCACCTCCTCTTCAGTCAGGTGGCCAGGAACCAAAGTGCCTCCTTTCTGGCATTGAAAATCAGCTCCAGCGGATTCACATTCATTTTGACCTGGGGCCATAGCTGAGCTGAAGGGTTTAAGGCCTCAGATCTTTCCTATTTCTACATAAATATCCTCTTCCCAGGTGCTTGCTAAGGATTCTTTTCTTCATCATTCTTCCCAAAAGATACTGCCAAGAAACAGGTAACATGAATTAATCCATTTCTTCTTAGAGCCTACTGGTTTAAGAAAAAGACATGGATGAGGAACCCAGACACAGCCTAGTCAATTTGGAAAGTGATTGTTACTTTATTTGTGACTGGTTAGTTAATAGCTCTTGTTCCTGTTACTCCTGAGGGCTGCTGCCACAGTGTTTCCTGGATTATTATTCATAGCAAGGGTGTTGCTGTGGGGAGCTGTCTGTCACTCCAGCACACCTGGCTGGGGCACGAGGCAGTGACATTCATCTGGTTCCAACTCTTCCCCAGTCACCACCCCATGCTTCCTGACTAGTCTCAACCACTGACAGAAGTGCTGTCCCTGAGCTTTAGAGGCACAATAGGAGGCGTAACCTACCCTCCCAGTCTGCAACCCAAAAGGGAAGAAGTCAACTGAAAACACATAGGGACCAAATCAGGCCTTTGATGTTACACAAAGCAAATTGCATTTCAAGCTCTAGAGAACATGAGCCATTGTAAACCTGATTACAATTCATCCGGTACCCAATTATGATAAATGTTTATTTTGGAAAAGTAGATGTGAGTATTTCTAGATTATGTTTGTCCACCCAGAAAACCAGTTTTCCTCTTACTTTAGGGGTAAGAGAAAGCCTAGGGTTGTCTTGACTTGTCTTCTGGAAAAAAATTGAGGAAGGACTGTTTTGGCTGCCTCTTGAATAAGTGCAGAGCTTTAGGACGGAGAGACCCTTCCCTAGTCCACCCTGACTCCCTGTCCTCATGGTACTCACTCTGCTGCCCACACCTGTACCACAGGGGTGCCCACCTTCTGGACAGACCCTGGGTTGGGGAGCTAAGAGCTGATTTTTAAGAGAAATCAGCATAATGAGAATTAGGCACAAAGCCAGCCGCCTAGCTGGGCAGAGGGTTTGGAGCAGGTTTTGTTTATATTTTCTGTTTTTGTTCAAAATAGAATGCTATGTGAAGTTTGAATCATTCCTAATTCTACCATGCTTTGAAGTTACTATGTAGCCTCTTTGACCTTGCGGTGTAATTGTTGTTACATATAAACGTGTTCTTTTTTATATAAAATGGAATCATTAGTTTTGTTTTGAAATCTATGCTTTTCATTGAGCCTGTTGTGAACACCATTCCATTTTGATAAGCAGAGTTCTCCATCATTTTTAATGACTGCTGAATAATTTTCTCTCTGGGGACTCCTCTCCCCTCTTTTCCTTCCCACTCCACTGGCAATTCTGTTATCCATTTTCTTCCTCATAATCTGTCATCTTTTGCTTCAGCTCCATTTTATTGTTTTCTTTTTATCTGCTCTTATATTTTGTAACAAACCCTTGAACAAATGCCAGTGGCATTGAATAAACACAAGATTTTGGTGGTTTGGGGCTCTGCTGACTTATAACTCATACTAAAATAGTTTATATTTCCGTTTTGTTGTTGATGTTGTTAGTGGTAGTAGCTTTGTAATATTTTCTATCCAGGTTCTGTGAGAACAAACATGACACTATTTTGAAAGCCTTCCATATTCCCGGAAAGAAGCAATGACAAAGAGGCCAGACACTATAATAAATGTTTATGATATTTATTTAGAAACATGACAGTCTCAAGCCCTCTGTCACTTCTAAGTCTTGATGATTTATCTTGTTTCCTCAGACCCTGCTCCTGACCACAGGGATGGGCAGAATGAAGCAGACAGCGTGCCAGAAGACCTCCAGTCTGTTGGGACCAGCAGGCTGCTCTATCACATCACTGATGGTGACAACCCGCTCCTGTCACCACGGTGCTCCATCTTCAGCCAAAGCCAGAGATTCAACTTAGATCCAGAATCAGCCCCTTCTCCGCCCAGTACTCAACAGTTTATGATGTAAGCAAGCCTTGTTTTGCTATTATCTTCATTTCACACAGCCTTTCAAATACTACATTTATAAACTACAGTGAAGCATGTATCTGAAATAGTGCAAACTTGCCTACCAAATGCATCTGTGAGACCTGAATAGGTCAGTGGCAAAACTCAGTGTACAGTAGTTGGGAATGCTGTTTCCACCCCTCCTGTGTCAGTAGAAAATGCTCATGAGATACAGGCTACTCAAGAGTTCACATGTTTGAACATTTTTGATGAAATGACCAGAGTCCTGATTAGTATATGGACCTGCAGATATCATTCTTGATGAGCTCAATATACTTTCTGTTTTTAGCCCCAGTAAACAGATTTTTGCTATACTTGGGAGCTGGTCACCTTAGTTTCTTAGATTTGAGAAGAGTAGTAGTTTTCAATTGCTGCTCCATCTCACCAAAAGGTGTGGATGTATATGTTCTTTTCCTTTAAAGTTTAATGAATAATTTTGATCTGTAGCTAAATGAGATTGCTTTGGCAAAAAAATATGTGTGGGGAATTCCTAGTTTCCCCTTGATAGCTAGGTCCTACTGCTATTCATGAATTTATCTAAATCTGGGCTCTTGGACTACTGATGGACCTGAGGGAGTTAGTGAATTATTGCTAATGCTTATAAAGTGTGTGTCATGTGAGGAGGTGTACACATTGTCTGAAGAGGCTCTTTTATGTCAAGATCCCCAGAGGCTCTTTTATGTCATCAGATCCCCAGAGGCTCTTTTATGTCATCAGATCCCCAGAGGCTCTTTCATGTCAAGAAAAACTTATTAGTCATCTAAATTTTCCTTAAAGATGTTGGTAGTTCATGCAACCCATTGATGAAATCACCATAACAGGGTTGTCTGTTTTCAGTCCTAAATTGATTTCTCCCAAGATTTAACTAGTGCATTTCCTGTGCTAATACTCTGGTATTTATATACCAAAATCCCTGAGGACATCTGTCCAATTGGAGTTCTGTGAACAGTGGGTCTCCATTGATGAACAGATACTACTGTAGTTGACTCCTAACATCTCTGAAAGTCTAGGAAGCTTGGTTTATAGACCAAATGTCTCCAGACTTCTCTGAAAATCTAGGGAGCTTGGTTTGTCATCCAGCAGCAGTGTTCACTGCTGGAAGATGATTATTTTTGATGAATCTTCTCCTCCCTATGATCATCATAGGCCCAGAAGTTCTTCACGGTGCAGCTGTGGTGATGGCAAGGAGCCACAGACCATTACTCAACTCACCAAGCATATCCAGAGCCTCAAACGGAAAATTCGGAAATTTGAAGAAAAATTTGAACAAGAAAAGAAATACCGGGTAAGGAGCTGGAGTTCGAATACAACAGAGGATTGTGTCAGATACTAAGTGTGTGGGCTTTTCTGTCCTTTTTTGGGTACCCCTCTGTGCCAGTGGACAGCTCTGTTTGATCAGCAAACTAGGATCTATCATGAATTGA
This sequence comes from Talpa europaea, assembly GCF_964194135.1. Taxonomy (NCBI): domain Eukaryota; kingdom Metazoa; phylum Chordata; class Mammalia; order Eulipotyphla; family Talpidae; genus Talpa; species Talpa europaea. Next base: position 52,548,218 of record NC_140077.1, read on the forward strand.
GAGCCCATCCTGGACTGTGTTGTTATCTCACAGCATGTCAGTGGATCACCAGTAAGGTATAATCTAGTGACGGTTTACAGCTCTTATTTCCAAACTGATTATTGATTCCCATTTTCTCACCAAGAAATTTTACCTTCACTAGTGTTTCCTAGGACCAACTTTGGAAAACTTTTAAATGATGGCCTTCATTTTTTTCTTTTGCTCTCTAATAACCCTCTAATAAGAACCAATTAAAGACCCAAAGGCAGAATCTCTAATTGTGGAACAGAATGAGGGAGAGAGTTTTTTTCAACACTAAAGTACTTCCTTTTGATGGATGAGGTGCTCCCAGTGACATCGGTTCAGGTCACTCATAAGAACAAATCCTGATCCGTCCTTTCCATCAGTTTTTGTGCTGTTGTGCGGAAGCTCTTATTGTCTTATTTAAGACCAATATAGAGTCACAGGTAAGTGTCCTCATGACCAATGCTAGTTTTATTTATTTTCTCTAATGGTGACCATGGCATAGAGAAAAAATATATTCATGTAGAATTGCACAAAGATATCAGGTCTTTGGCATAGGGCCCAGAACAGCTTGTTATTAGAATCAAAGAGAACAAGGAATAATGTCTCATACATCTTGAAATATTTAAAGGCTCACAAAGCACTTGGTATAGCAGCAATTGGCAGGTCTGTATAAGTGTGGGATAAGTTTTCGAGAGGGAGGTGAGAGTGGGTAATAGTCTACTCTCCCGTTTTTCCTGTTTGTGTTTTCCACTAAAAGAGGGGTTTTAAGTGTTGCAAAATGGAAGATGTATCATATTGGTTTTCAAGACAACCTTCAAATTTTTGAAGATTCTTGTCTTCCTTTCATTAGGCAGTCACCAAATTTGGGTCATTTATTATAGGTGGGATGGTGTTCCACCCAGGACTTCAGAAAAGGAAACTGATATTTGGCAAAGATTTATAACTGTCTAAGGTAGTTGTGTCCTATCAGCTCAGGCTTGGGCTGGTAGATTAAAGATGAGTAGGTTTTTCAGAGAAAGAATGGAAGTAAAATTTATTAATATCCACATTTTGAAAACTCCAGATAGCCAAGAGAAGTTGATTTTCTCTGTGTGCCAGTGGAATCTTACTGCATCAGTGATGCTCTCACATTTGCAACTGCAGAGCAGCATCTATGGGCTCCATTCCCAGTACCTGTCAATTATTTCTTAACTGGCACTTCTGGAATCAGACTGATCTGGATTTGAATCCAGTTGTCACTAAGGAACTTGTGACTGTGGATTGTTTAAACTTTATCTTTCTGAGTCTCAATGGGAGTCAATATTAGTAGATCTTTCTGAAATTGGTGATTATTAAATGAGGGAGTGCATGTATAATGCTTATTCCCATGTTTAGAGATGATTGACTTTAGAATCTGAGTGGTATTTGAATAGGATATTCTGCAGCAGTCTCTGTCTTGCCAGAAAATTATACATACTAATTTTCCATTGGACTTTTCTATTTGTAGCCCCAGACCCTGGATTATTTCTCTCAGTTATAACAGTCTCCTGGCAGTTGGCTATTTTGGAAGAGAATTTCTCCTGGAACCTTTTGCCCTTGTCCAGAGAAGCTTTAGTGCCAGAGCAGACACATGCCCGCACACTGAAACACTCATACATGTAGACAAATGGATTCAGGAACAACAGGGGAAGAAAGCTTCATGGTCACTGCAGCCTCAGAATGTATAAAAGTCTGGTGTGATCAGAACCTTCTGTGTTTCAGGAAACTGGGCTTCCCCTTGCCCTTCCTGTCAGAGTGCCAGGCTGTGGTTAGAGGTTTGATATGCCAGTGACCTTTAATTGGTTATTATGTATAAGACTCTCCTTCCTGGCAGCCTAACTGTGGAACTAATGGCACCCACTGCTAATTTTTGAATCCATACTCCATCTGGGCCTCTGTGATAATCTGATGCTTATGTACTACTTACCTCTTTCCCTCTGTTTTTGAATGCAACCACTTCACATTTCTGTCCAAACCATGTTTTTCCATACAATTGATTTTATATTTAACTATAGTTAGATTAATGGACATTGAAAAGTGAGATGGCCCAATTCATGGAATTAGAGAATGTTATAATTGGAAGGGATCAGCCAGTCTTATTTCTTTTTTGACCATGAGAGAAACTGAGGCCCAAAGAAGGGAAGTGACTTCATTAGGATCATACAGCAAAGGATCATTTAGCTAAGAAAACAACTCGGGTCTTTTCATTCCTAATCAAGAAATCTTTGTGGCGTACCATAAATTTGGTCCAGTTTTGCCATCGGTTATGTGACTCAGGCGCCCATTTTTACTGCACTGAACAAAATCTACACTGTAATTTATGGGTGTGTGGCCCTTGGGGTCTATTAAACAGAAATATTTCTGTTCTGAAGTTATAAAGCTTGAAGATCCATAGCTAGTATATGAAAACTTTTCATGTGGCTTGAGAGCTGCCATCCTTGTGAGCTGGACTTAACCTTGTTTGAAAACTCCCCTAAGAGTAGGGAAATAAAAAAAAATCACTTCATAAAATTCAGCCTTAAATTTCTCCTAAGTCATATTGGCAATGGTGAAGATGAATTTCATTGGTACTCATAGGATTAGGATCTCAGTTTGGGTATTTTTCTAAAACAGTATTTCAAAAGATGGTATGATATATGACATGTGGCATATATCCAGTGAAAAAGATGTATTCCAGAGAACAAGATTTATTTTCAGATCAGAGCAGAGAATTCTGTGATGATTTTGAGAGACCAAATGTAAAACACTGACTGTCCATATAACAAGACTGTTACCAAGAGCCAGAGTAGTAGACCAGACCACGCATAGTGTGTCCGTCATTCCAGCATCCCCTGGGTAGGCCCAGGCTAGCTGTTTGGGAGGCACACCCATGTGTCACTGTCCGCATTCTTGAAATGAGGGTTTCCCTAGTGGAAATCATAATATTTTGTCTGAGTGCCTCTAGGACAAAGAGCACTCTTTATTTTCCTTCATTCTTCTTTTCCATCAGAATTTTAAAATGTATTGTTTTTATATCACTCTAGAAGCAACGGAACCTTGCCTTATGCTTCACAATAAACAAATCTAATCCCAAGGGCAATTAAAAATCCTTTCATATAAACACTACATTTTGTTTTGAACTTGAGAGGAACACATTCCTCTTCCTATTCCTCTTTCTCACTAACAACCTGCTGACATCATATGAATTTACAGGATCTTGAAAGAAATGTGGCAGAGCCACTGGACTTGGTCACTAACAAAGCACACATTTTCTGGCTGTTATTATAATGTTTATAATCATATCATCTTGAGCATACACTATAGAGTATGCTCAATTCAAAGGAATCAGTAGTTTTCTTGAACCTGCACTAATGTGGCCTTGATTCATTTAAGAAAGTTTGTTACTGATTTATGGGGATATACTTGCCACTTGTTCCTAGGTTTTTTTTTTTTTTTTTTCAATAGAAAATCTACTTTTATGCTCTGAGAATAAATACAGAAATCAAGGTGAAACATTTATGTGAGCAGTCATGTCCTTCTAAAATAAAAATTATATATTCTTATTGCTATAGTCAAGTGTAATTAACTACTTGACAGAACCTACATACCCTTCCACATCTGTTGTCAGTGTAGACATAATCAATATTCCTTTGTATACTACACTACTACGATCTTCTGTACTGCCAGTAAAAATAACAATAATATTTGTTTTTCTAGCTAATACATCTAGAGTGTTTAGCATGTGTGTGGACTGCTTTTCGATGTTTTACATATATTAATTTATCTCACACTGGGAGTTGCTATATTACAGTCTTCACTTGATAGATGAGACGGAGAGAGAGAAGCTAAATAACATGCCTAAGGTCACACACATGATTAAGTTTTATTTTAATGCTAATCCAGTAGGGTATTGAAACAGTGCAAGGAGATCTGGGTATTCCCCTGACATACTGAGTTCTGTCACATTTTCAAGATCCTGGGATAGCCTTTCTTTAGTTTGGAGGATATGACGATAGGAATTAATCTTCCAGTTTTCCCCAGACAGGTTATGGTCATAAACCTTATATGTGAGCAGAGGCAAGGGAGCAAGTGCAGGTTCATATCAGTGCAGTCATCTACACTAATGCCAAGAATGTCCTGGAAATGAGGTGTGAGGTGCTCAAAGGTCAATGAGGTTTAGGCTTTGGGGGCACTAGCATAGTCAGGGCTATGTTAAAAATGCTGTTTGCCTGTTGTGTTTATAAACATTGCCCATGACAAGATGACAGTGGGGAGGTGGTCAAGAATATTTGCTCTATTTTTCAGAAGCATCTACATCAGCTGGGGTTTTAATGCTTGAATTTCTCTCCAAGTTATATATGTGCCTGAATTATCTTTGTGTGCTTTGATTGTTACACTTTTGTTTTTACTTTATTCTCTCTCTCCTTTTCTCTCTTCCACCCCCACGTTTCTTCCCTTTACAGCCTTCACATGTTGACAAGACATCTGATCCTGAAGTCCTGAAATGGATGAATGATTTAGCTAAAGGTCGTAAACAACTCAAAGGTAAATGCCTTTTCTAAGGAAGAGAGCAGTTAAAATAATGATAATGTTCTCTAGAGTATTTGATTCTTTGCCACATGTGTCCCTTTTAGCACTATTTTCTGCCTAGATTGGAGGTCCCATTTTGATATAAAGGATCCTGGGTTCCCTTCATTATTTAGTAAACTTTTGAAGAAAAGGATTGAGGAACTCCCAACTTGCCAGTGGAATGATTCACTACAGCATCAGGAACATTTCAACAAGTGGAGCATTAATTTCCCTGGGTTCTGGATTCTTGGATGTCAAAAACAGAAGTGGCCTGAGCAATCATTTAATACTCCATGTACCCCATCACATAGATGAGGACTTATGCCCAGACAGAGGGAAAGATTACATAACTAGGAGGTGGTGATCTAGATATAAAACTCCATCTTTTGCCTCCTAATCCAGGGTTACTTCTCTTCTGGAGATTAATTAACTCAGAAGCTCAATTAAAAAGACTGGTTGCTTACCAATAAAAATTTATTTTCCTCTCTCCAAACTCACATTTCAGTATATCTCTATGTACATAGAGACTTGGGAGTTTTTCCACATTTCTAGAAGGATGATGATTAAGGAACTGGAAGGGAATGTTAATTCACTGGTATAGCTTTGTAATGATGTAGCAGGTTTATAAAATGAGCAGTGTTTAAATATCACACCAATGTATAAATTATTTCACTCAAATGACCAGTGCCCTAGCATATTCTGAAATGTAATTCCCTTAAAAGTCCCCAATGACTTTTTTATTTTTAATTTTGTTGGCTTCTATAAAGTCAAATTGCAATAATGCTTAATCTTGGATTTTAAAAACTGGCATTAGACAAAATTGTGAAATCTGTCCAATTGGGACTAGCTTTCCTATCTCCTCTTTCCTATTCTTCCTGTATTTTCTCAGAAGTACTTGCCTTTTCACAGAGGCTCCTAAAGACTGCAAAACTTTCAAAGCTCAAGTGAATGAATCTTTGAGGGTAGACTTTCTGGTTGCGGTGGAAATTTCAGTGCCAGGTAGCAGTGGTCTTCCTCCATAATTTCTGCTCCAAAATCTTAACCACTGAGTTACTCCCACACATGATCCTCCTCCTCCATGATCCTCAGCCTCTAGAGCCTCTGTTTCCACACCTGTTTATCCTGGTTACTAAGGCTGCCATTGCCCCATGGAAAGTCATCATTAGCTGTGTTCATTTCTACTGACTTGACCTCAGGGGAGAGGATTCCTGAAAGGAATAATTCTCTGCTTGTACTAAGATCAGTGAATTCTTCATGCTCATGTAACTCATGCCTTTCTCCTAGAACTAAAGCTGAAGCTGTCAGAAGAACAAGGGAGTGCTGCCAAAGGCCCACCTAGAAACCTATCCTGTGAGCAACCCACAGTGCCCAGAGAGAATGGGAAGCCTGAAGCTGTGGGCTCTGAGCCAAACTCCTCTGGAGAGGAGACTGCAGACATGGTGTTGACATGCATGAAGAAGAGAGAACAGCTTCCCTGTCAGGAGGATTCTAAGGTACCTCACCAGAGGGCCCAATACTCCACACACTGCCAGAGATTGTGGTTTTGACCAATTTGTCAGAGTAATCTGGTGTGACATACACATCTTTAGGATACTGGCTCTGAAATTTCCATCACATTAGTTCATAGTGGTCTGTTATTCATGACCTGGGGGTATTGCCTCACGATTCTAGGCTATGTTGCCATTCTAGGGGTTAGTGTGATCTATTGATGGGAAGCAAATGGCAAAGATAATAGGGTATGTCATATTCTTTTCCCCCCATTTTCATCCCATAAATTAGTAAATGAATTAGGACTAGCATTACAAGCCTATTTTACCATATATTTTAATAAAAATAATAAAGCAAGGTTAAAGTTTAAATAGTAATGAAGTTAGCCTAGTATTTTATATGACAAGAATAGAGAGATAGGGTTTCTTGAAGAGTATTAAGTAAAAACTTCAGCTTTACACATCTTTGTTTTGAAATCTGCATGACACCCAGAAAGAGTTGTCAGTAGGCATTTTAGATATATAAGCCCTGATCACAAAGAAAATATTATATTTTACAAGGAGGAAGGTGAGGGCAATTAATCTGTACCTGGTGAGCCTCCATCTTGCATATACTTGTCCTTATATTTCACTTACGTGAAGAATACCTCCTTGTAATCCTGTAAGTGACCAGGCAAGAGTGGTATGCTTGCCTGAAATAAGAGTTGTAGTTAACCTATCATTGCCCTCTGCTGTATGCCATTTTCCATCTCATGCTATACTTTAAATTTCTTGAGTGGAAGGATTATTTGTTGCACATCATCTTGCAGTGACTGTACATAGTAGATACTGAATAAATGTTTGCTGGATGAATAGACAAATGAGTATATTTAACTTTGGGGTGAAATTTTCTTAGGGAGAATGCTGCTTTCCCTTGTTCTATTGTACATTTTCTGGTCTTAGCAGCAACATATGTCAATTCATAAAAGGCTCATAGCCTCATGGACTGGTCATTTACATTGGGATTTGTGTATACGTAGAAATAGGTCCTTGGCCATCATTATGAAATATCTTTAGATTTGAAAATAGTCAATATTCATTGTGATGAGTAAATATAAGATTTTTATTCACTTGATCAATTCACCCCTCCCCCTCTGAAAGATTCTGGACTTTTGTGAAAGCCAGTGGGTAAGTGGATAACTTCTATGTATGAGTGTGCATATGTGCGCATGCACACACACACATATGGCACACTGTGGTTTTTCCATCCTGCTGTATTTCCTATATTTTATAGCTACTTTGATTATAATGCCCAAGGGCCAGTACCGAAAACCTAATTCTATGTTTTAGTCAATAGACAAGGACAGTGAGGAATCACTTGGGATTGGTGTAAGACTTAGAGCAGCACTGAGCACTTGAATGTGCCGCTGTCTAACCCGGTATACTTGGCAAGTGAATTAATGCTTGAGATTCAATTTTCTCATATATAAAACATAGATCATATCTACTTATATAATTATTATGACAGTAAAGTGAGATGCCTGGTGATTGGTGGGCATTCATTTGCAAAATGATTTAAGCAGCTACTTTATATTATAACCTATGATACATGCTGGATACAAAAAATAAGATAGAGAAGTCATGGGAGTTACTGCCCTCATGGGAGAGGGGATACAACAAACAGCTTAATAAATAAAATCTTCAGAGAATTTAGTAAGTACTATACAAAGAATTAAAGTGATGGATGTGGTTTCTACTTTCTTTAGGGTTATTAGGAAGGCTGATAAGGTGACATATATGAAGAAGAATCAGTAGGCCAAGAGAACAGCAAAGAGCATTCTAGACAGATGAACTGCAAGTATAAAGGTCTTTAAGGAAGAGCTTATATGTACTTGGAAGTCTAAGGGCTGGAGCATAGGATGGCAGGAGATGAAGTCAGGAAGATACCTTGGGGCCCATCACACAGAGGCTTTAGTCCATGGAAGTATTATAAGCAAGAAAGTGACATGGTGTGATTTACATTTAAAAGGTTGTATGGAGAATAAATCATAAGGAAAAAAAGTGGAAAAGAGATGATGAAATGACCAGCTGGGAAATGGAAAGAAGTAGACATATGCAAAGTATATTTTAGATATAGAATCAAAGGACTGAATCATTGAATGGGAGGACAGGGAGAATCTAAAATAATGAGGAAACATTTACTGAGATGGGTAACACTAGATGAGCAGATGTCGGGGCTAAAAACTCAGAAGGTCTGTTAATTTCAGGATCTTTGAGGAATAGGGTGACTGACTATTCTACTTTCTCTGGGCTTTTCTGGTTTTATCACTGAAAATTCAATGTCTTCTAAAATGCCTTATTCCTGAGGAAACTGGCATAGTTGGTCACTCTAATGAGGCATCTGAATCAAATAGGAATATAAAAACCAGTGTCTGGAGATCAGAGACAAATTGCATTCTTTAGAAGTCATCTTTATATAACTGCCAACTGTGTTTTAGATGAAGTATTTGTTGAACTGTTTAATAAGTGTCAGAAACTCCTTCAAATAAACTTAGTATTTCTCTAGGAGGCTGAAGTTAAAGCCTTTAAATAGACAGCATCTAAAGTAGAAATGCAGGCCTCAGTACCTAAAGCTGCAGTATTATTCCTCAGAGAGCTTAACAGAGGAAACCATGAAGTGGATATAAGATGAGTCTTAAGAGGGATTCCAGAAATCACAACAGAATCAATGAGGAGTGTAAATTTCCAAAAGAGCCATATTATTCCTGGCTCCCCAGTGAGCTCATTAGCATGTGAGATGATCTTATTAGGTCGCATTTCTTTAAACTCAAATTGACAGATGATATCCATTTGGGGTCCTTGCTTTACTGCTGAAGATTCATTAAATATTAAAACTTCCGGAATGAAGAATTCGTTCTTTTCTAGAGAGACTTTTATTATGACTTTCTGAAATATTTGCATTTGATATTTAGTCAGAAATCATATTAAATCTGATAAATCTGACAGCAGTGCCTTCTCAGTTCAGATATTGCTACTGAGCAATTTTCTTCTCTCATCTATGGATGATTTTTGAAAATAATCATTACTGGGTCACAGGAATATCCATAGAGCACTGGAAATGAATGAATCATCCCCTGATTGTAGTAGCTATCTGTGTCCTCTTTTCTCTTAAAAATCCCAAATTAGCACTGGAACATACACCCATGTTTTTGCCCTTTCTAGGAACTGTAGTTTGGAGTCAGGTGCACAACATAAATTAACAAGTGGGTGAGTAATGGCACTTACTTCTAGTCCTTCACCAACTGTAGGATCTTTGAGGAGGGAAGCAAGTTTTTTAAAAGGCAAAATTACCCATTTTATCTTTTTATATCAAATAAAAATTTAATAACTGAATAGTGAGTTGTTTGTGTTGAAGAAAGACTTTTAAGTAAGAGTACTGAAAGAAAAATCCTTTTATATTCTTCTGCTTACTTATCCCTTTTTTTTAAAGAAAAAAGATTTAGTTTGAATAGGCGATAATTTCTCATATAGTTTAATAAGAAAATGCAAAAGGCAGTAAAAAGACTCCTTAACCTCATCTGGCAGATCCATCTCTAAGCTCTCCCATTCACTAGCAGGTAACTATTATATTAATGATTTATGTGTCCTTTGGAATTTCTTTTTTTTTTTTTTAAGATTTTATTTATTTATTTATACAAGCACTGGGTACAGTCAGAAGCACGGGAGGGTGAGAGAATTCACCAGAGCCAGAGCGGGGAACAGAACAGGCAGATGAAGAAATACACTGCTAAGGGGAGCAGCGGGCACAGCAGGAGAGGTCTGTTGCGCCATGTGGGACCCTCACCGGTGGCCGGGGATTGAACTGGCGCTGCAGAGGCTGCAGGCAGCCCAGCACTCAACCGCTGCACCATCAGGAGAGGCCCCTTTTGGAATTTCTAAATAAAGCATATATAGGAAAGTATTAATACACATGCTTAACTGCCTCCTTTAAGTAAATGATAGCAGTTTCTGCAATTATGTATCATTTTTTCACTTTTTATATTTGGATAGTTTTTTATATCAAAAAATAATGTCTCATTTTTAAATTTTTTTTTATTTATGCATACAAGAATAGGGATCTAGGCCAGAGGTGCAAGGGGTGAGAAGATTCACCAGAGACAGTGGGGAGCAGAACATGCAGATCTGCTGAAATGCACTGCTGAGGGAAGTAGTAGGCAAGACAGGAGAGGTCTGCTGCGCCATGTGGGTTAGCTCCCTGGCCTGGGATTTAACTCATGCAGCAGTGCCTGGCGAAAGCTTGATGGTGCTGAGACTTTAACCCCTGTACCACCAGGGAGCTTCTCATTAAAAAAAAAAAAAATATTCTGTAGTAGCACCATGGCATTCTGTTATTAGTGTTATACATTGATAGTAATCTCAAGTTAACCAGTTTGATAGCTAAATAACCTCAAGTACTCCTGACTTTGTGTGGGATACTTACATATGGTAACATTAAAATTTATCCTCATCCAAGCTTCACGGCCTCCCTGGTGACACAAGGGGTTAAGTCTCAGTATTATGAAGCTATCCACAGCCACTGCAGCACAAGTTGGATCCCCGGCCAGGGAGCTGACCCACATTGTGCAGCAGACCTCTCCTCCTGTTTAGCCTGCTGCTCCCTTCAGCAGTGTATTTTCAGTCAATCTGCCTGTTCTGCCCCCCACTCTGTCTATGGTGAATCCTTTCACCACCACCCCTGCACCTCTGGCCTGTACCCCAGCTCTTGTATACATAAAATAAGTCAATCTTAAAAAAAAAAATCCAAGCTTCAGAGATTACACCATTTCCTATGTCAAAAATGGCTTGTAAACTTTGAAGGTAATTATCTGAATTCATGTCTCTGGTTTCAAGGCCATTATTAATCCCTGCTTGGAAGTCTAAACTGACCAAACCATTCTTTTCAGCAGTTGTTTTGTATGATGATATTCATTACAGACTTTCATGCTGTTTGGCTGACCAGTTATTTCAAATAGATTTAGTCCACATATACTGTCTCCCTCAATACGGGAAACATAGGATCCAACTGGCAGGTTTTGAGTCCCTAAAACTAAAAACTAATAGTCTCATCACTCACTGCCCAGAGAATAGAGAATCACTTTTATGTCTTTTTCAGGAAGAGTACATTTATGGGAATGGTTTGTTAATTTTATTTCAAATTTCTGTGGTTTACTATGGAAGAATACATGGGACCAGTGGCATGAGGATTGGTGGAGAGGGCAATGTAAGCTATGACATATGGCAGTTTTTCCCCCAAACAATTTTCTGAGCAGTTCCAAGGAAGAAATATACTTAGTCTGGCCACTCAGCAGAAAGCAGTCTGCCTCTTGAAAGCTAGGTTGTTTTAGGCTACTATTTCAAACCTTGTTGATTCAAATAACCTGCAAGATAGAGGATCAAGATTCTTTTTCCTTTGGCAAAGATGTCAAGCTATCAGCAAATTATATCAAATCATGTTAAATGCCCAATCCCCTGTTGCTCAGATACCTTTTATTTTCACTCCTTCTGATACCATAGAATATAGAGGAGTGAAAAGTAAGTATTTTTAGAGGTTTAGTACCTTGTTTATCTTTCACACTTGTCAATCAGTTGGTCATCTGGATCTCTCTCTGGCAATTTTAGGTTATTCAACATGGTACTTGTTTCCTCCATTCTCATAACAAAAATCAAAGGTTAGATATATTGAATATAAAACAATTACCAATATGTAGGATTAGGGAGGGAAGAGGCATTTCGGAAATTGAAAGCTGTTGAATTCAGAAAACTGATTTTTACCAGAAAGTGGAGAGGAACAATAAAGTCTAATGTATATCTGCCCTTTTGTTTTGGGGTACCTATTCAGCAGAGCCCAGCTATCTCTTGACTCAGTATCCTTCATGAGCTGACTTTGCATGCCTTGTAGAGCTTCTCTTCACAGGCCTATAAGTAGAGGAAAGCTCCTGGACACGGTCTCACCCCTACTTTTTCAGGCAGCCTTCCTTCCAAGTCTGTTTGAGGATAAACAGTTCTGAAACTAGAGTTTTGACAGTGTCTTATACTTAAGACCATTGAATGCTGTCTTTGGGTATCAGTCTGGTAATGATGCTAAGAGTAAAACAAGGAAATCATCAGAGTGAAAGATGAATGTAAACACTGTACATGTTCCCTGGTTTTCATCTAGCATCTGTGGAAGATAATTTTCTATAATGGCATTCCTCATTCTAACTTGTTTTTTGGCTACTCTGTTTTTCTTGTTTAGACTAAATTTAGCTTTGGTAGAATCCAGAGAATATACCAAAAATGAATAAAATCACAAAAATCAAATTTTTGTGACAGATGCCAATAATAGTGAAATGCATTGTTTGTTGAAGTATTTTCTAAGAAATAGAAGCACCAATAAAAAACATTACTTCAACATTTTCTGAACTTAGGGTTTTTTCCTATTACCTATTAAATCCCCTTGGGATACATGAAAGGACTTAATTTTCATGGAAAGGTGTCATGACTAAGAAAATGTTTAAGGAATGATCGGGCTAGAAGCAAAAGACTCTTGAGGTTACTTAACCAATTCTTAGAAGGCATCTACAGAGATCTTCCTACTGAAAATAAGAGCGCTGTAGCTTATAGAATGTGGAATTTATATGAAAATTGTTAAAAATTGGAGTCATTTTGCGTATAAATTTGGGATATGTTGTGAACTGAGAGACTTCAAAGAAATTTGACATAATCTGTGTCCTCAAGAAACTTCAACTTTATTTGGACAGACGAAATTGAAACACAGAAAAACAATGAAGGGCCAGATAACAAGATAAGAGATTTTTGGAGAAAGGAAGACAGACTGGAACAGAATGGTTCTCAACTGGTATGGGGATAGGGTAGCATAGGAATTATTCTGAAGCTTAAAAATATACATATTGGAGCCATTTTCTCTTCCCTTGAGATTATCAATAGGGGACTTGGGAGGCAGAGCTGGCTAGCACACTTGGGAATATTTACCTTGAGAAGATAACAGGGTCATTATTCTATGTGCAGCTTTCCACCATTTTCCTTCCACTACCTGTCAAGTGAGAACTATTGGACTAGAGTGAAAGGGGGGTTGTGTGTAGTAGATAATATGGAAAACTAACACAGGGCATGTAGCAGGAAGGAAAACCAAAGCAAGCAGACGATATTGTGATCTGTTGAAAATAAAGCTTAGGGACCAGTCATACAGCAGAGGGGTATTGAATGTACTGGAGGAATAAGAAATTATGAAATATTTTAGTTGGAACAAACTTTGTAATTCCAACTACCTTGTTAGGTAGGAAATTGTGAATTCAGAGTTGATTATTTTATTCAAAATAGTTAGAGCTAGCTAGTAAACAGGTATAAAACCCAAGCATGTGGTGAAGACCGGGATAGGATTGGTGTTTGTAAATATAATTATAAAATATGTATATGTTCCAGAAGAAATACCAATAGGTCTTGATTATTAACTGGATTTTTTCAGAACAAAGTGAGGAATATGGTATTATCATTTATACATCACGAACTCCTTCAGCCAGTTTTAAAAATATCTTTCTAAACTTGGATCTATCCTTTAAGAAACTTTTCCTAGAAGAAAACTGGCATGTGCTCTAATTACTGTTTTATTATATATTATAATGCCTTACTTCGAAGCTTCAAAACATTTTTTTTAACCTGCTAAAAATAGTGACATGTTTTATTCTTGTCTGAGAAAGAAACAATAATGAATATCATGTTTTTCAGGAAACTAAGCAAGACAAGAATCTCATAAAGCCTCTTTATGACCGATACAGAATTATCAAGCAAATCTTGTCAACACCTTCCCTTATTCCAACAATTGTAAGTCACAATGCTTATATTAAGTAGAAATCTGCACTTGTGCTTTATTTTTATTTTTTAGGGAGGCAGTGCTGTGAGTTATAAAGCAATCTTCTTGGAAATCTCTGCTTCTAGCAAAACTAGTTGTTATTTTTTAAAAGTGGAAATATGTTTCCCTCAACCCCAGTACTATACTTAACAGTGGCTGATAATTAAAGCTATTGCATAGTGAGAATATTTCACAATTGTATTTTGAAGCCAATTTTAACATTTGCTGTCATAGCTTGGATGAGAAGAAATGATGTATTTCACTTTGGTATTGTCTAATTTATAATGCAGCTAGATCAAACCAAACCTTTCTAGTCTGTTTTTTTCCTTTCATATGAAAATTGACAGTATGTTGCTTGATATAATACAACATTGTTTTTATACCATTATAGGTAGATTTATTTCAATAGAAAATGTGAATACTGAAATTGAATTAAACTTCTTTTAATAAAGAATGACTTACAGGAATATAGAAATAGAAAAGCTCCATAAACCCTTACTCCATAGATATTGAAACAGTCACTTGGCCAGGATATTCATATAAAAAGAAAGAAGTATTAAACTTAAGTATACTTTCATGGTATCTATTTATGACTCCCCTTCCTGTTTTTGCTTCAAGGGGTGCTTAGTATTTTGTGACTTTATTTAAATCTGCCTGTGGTAAGCAGGAGGAAGAGGATTCTGATGAAGAGTGTCCAAAGGGAAGTCAACAACCTTTGCCGGATCCAACATCTCACCTTCCTGTTGCTGACCACCTCACCTACTCTAACGAGAGTGAGCCTGTTAGGGTCCTGCTACCAGATGAAAAGAAGGAAATCAAACAACCAGCCCTCTCCATGTCCAATTTACATGAGGCCACCATGTGAGTGTGAAACCTAAAGTGAGGAGTCTCCTGTTCACTCCTTTTTGTTTGGGGTACCACACAAAATAAATTCAAAGGATATATAAAGAAATAAAAAAAATATAGAGACTATATATAAAGAAATTTAAAAGAGCTTTTTTGACTAAAAAAATCCATCACAGTAGTCCTAAAAGTATAATCTAGTGGTTTTCTTAACTGGAGAATTGAGAAGACAAAATCATGAGGAACCAAGGCTCCCAAGAGGGTCCTAAAGATGCCATAAATGCTAATGTGCAGTTTGCTGTCGTCACTTATCTTTTCAGCAGGACCCAACCTTGGCAGCGTGTGAAGTAGAGCAGGCCTTTGAAAATGCTTACCAAAGGAATTGGGATCCTGTATGGGTTAAGAGTTGTCAGGGGGATCATTTTGGTCTATTCCATTTAGTGAGATGGTTCCTTTAGACTGGGAATCCCCTTGCCCTTAAGTAAATGAGCTGCCCTTTGGCCCCTAATAGCTTCTCAGGGAGGAGCCATTTGGATTTTCATTAGTAGCATTACTGCTATCAGTATCATTAGCTAGTAGTTGAAATTCCTCTGGATCATTTGGCCTTCTTTGGTTTGTATATTACTGGCCAGATTATGAGATTTTCTTTTAATGTGTATTATAGTGTGGAGAATGAATGCTTCAAGACAGGGATAGAATCCTCACAAATAGATGAGGTGAAATCAAGGACTAAGTTGTGAGTTGAGTTTTAATGTGCTTGTAGAATCATTTGGTACCTCAGTTCAAGCTCATAGAAGAGTGCAGAAAATCAATCTATTTTCCTTTTCTTTCTTCCCTCTCTCTTTCTATCCCTCCCTCCCTTCATTTATTTATTCATTTATTGGTTGTTCTAAAGCAGCTATTAACTTGGGGGGGGGCATTGTATTTTTTTCTAAAGTAATGGAATTTTTTTAAAGAAAGTGCCCATATATAATTTTAAGGCATTTACAGTCTCTCAAACCATAAACAAGTTTCCCAGATAAAAATTTCTACTCTAACATTGTGACTTTTCACTGTTAGTAAAGTAAGAAGAATTTCAGTGTAACTATAGGTTCTTTTGAGTCTTAATTTTATTCCCCTGCGTTTTTCCATTGTCAATATACTCTCTTCCTCTTGTGCCTCAACAAATACTGATGAGTATCCTTCATAATGCCTGTTACTCATCTATTCATATGCCACTGCCCTCACCATTGTTAATAATGGGCTTAATTTGTTCTTTCTTCATTCCTATGGCTTGTTTTATTTCCTCTGCTTATATGCTTCCCTATAGTCAGGCTGTGTATGTGTGTGTATTTCATACTTATTCAATAGCTAGTCTTTTAGATAGAATACTATTATAAATGATTTGCTGAGCAGATAAATCTATTCATGATGACTTATCAGTTACACCAGAGCTCAGTAATGACAAATATATTTTACCTGATATAGGCCTGTACTTCTTGACCATCTCCGAGAAACTAGGGCTGATAAGAAGAGACTTCGGAAAGCCTTACGAGAATTTGAAGAACAGTTTTTTAAACAAACAGGAAGGTAAGTGTGGGCAGAGATCTTTTTAGGCTAACATTTCCAAGGAAACAATTGTTTAGACTACATTTTTTTTTGCAGTAACAGTGACTTTATACAAGATACCATTTCCACTGTGATTCAGTCTTAGGATTTATCTAATGTAATATTCTCATTAGAGATTTTTATGGAATATAAAAATAGTATGTGGGTAGTATAACTTAAGTTATACTATCAAATAAAATATCAAACTTTAAAAAATTATGGATAACTTACAGAAATTCCTAACTTTGCATAATAAATCTCCTGATAACTTTTTAATTTATCTAAACCTTTAATAAATCGATTTGATTTTCCAAACAGTATAATATTTTTGTTGGTGGTTACTTAGTTCCACAACTTATTTCCTATTTCAGTACACAGTTCTTCCTTTGCTTTAAATATATGTTCTAAACTTCAGGATTGTCCCTTACTTTTTTATTTCAGGATTTGGTCAAAAGTTCATATGTACTCTTTCTACCCCTTAGATAAATGTTTAGCTATAGCCTCTATTTGTCCTTTGTTTTTCAATGTCAACCTAAGTCTCTGATGCACTCGGCTAGTTTCTTCTAATTTTTTGAAAAAATTATGAGATAGGGCCTCCCTGGTGGCACAAGGGCTTAAGTCACAGTGCTATCAAGCTATCACCAGCCACTGCAGCATGAGTTCAATGTGGGTTAGCCAGGGAGCTAACCCAAATGGCACAGCAGACCTCTCCTGTCTCTCCTTTTGCTCCCTTCAGCAGTGTATTTCAGTAGATCTTCCTATTCTCCCCATTTTGTCTCTGGTGAATCCTCTCATACCCTGTACCTCTGGCCTAGATCCATGCATAAATAAATAAAAATAAATCTTAAAAAAATGAAATAATTATGAGATAAGGGTTATTGATCTACTTTTAGAAGAGACAAAAACAAGACAGTTATCCTGTGCCTCAGTTTCCATGTCGTAAGATGAAATGATTGGGCTACTTTGGGGGAAGGTATATGACGGATTGCAAATCATATAGGATTGCAAGTCTTTTTTTAAAAAGTATAACTTTCCAAAAATCACAAAGTTATTAACTGGCAAAGGTGGGGATTAGTGCTATATTAACTCCTTGGTATTCCTCTACATCTAGGCATATGTCTTTCCTAAACTGCTTTCATTTCAGTAGTCTCAGGATTGCCCTGATAGAGAAGGAAAGTTTTCTAAAACCACTTGAAAGCTTGTTCTACTCACCTCTTAGCAACATTTCCAGGGCTTAGTCCCCCAGGGCCATTCACTAAGACTGATCCTATGAAGTCAAAACCATTTGGCATTCGGCAAAATAACAGATGTAACCCACCTAGTTCTCTACTAGAATTTCCCTTTCAAGTTGATTGGCTCAGCTAAACTCCTGTTTCTGTTGTTCTTACTTAATTTAGTGAGAACTGTTATGTGGTTGCTAAATTTAGAATATAAAACATAATTTGTTTTCCTCTTCCACTTTCATTTTTTTTATTTAACAAAATTTCCATACAGATTTTACTTTTACATTTTTAGTTATTTGAATCCAAGAGTCTATTTTAAAGAGTTTGAGAACTTCCCAAAGTGCCAGTAGTCTTGCCTAATGGATCTACAGTGGTACTCGACATACAGTTTCCTATATAGAGAAGCTAGTTATGTTCTACATAAGAGTAGTCTACTGCACCTGTGAGTCCTAAACCCACTTCAGACATACTTATATTTCATTGAGGTTGTATGCTTCTTGTGGTAGTATATTTAAACTAAATGCAAAATTGGTGATATATTACAACTAAAATCAAATAGTTGAATGGCTAAGAAATTATGAATCTTTTTTCCCCCTCCCCTAGAAATATGAATCTTAATCTTGTTTTCTTAAGACATTTTATTGGGAAGGTTTAACTATCCATATGATAAAATAATCATGGGTATGATTTCACTAGAAATTGGAAGGCATGGTGATTTCTTGGTAATATTTACCATACAAGAGGCACGACAGTCATATAGGTATTATATATTATTAAAAAGTATGAGCCAGGAACTATACTAAGCAACTTACCATGTTTTATAAAGTGGGAAACCAACTTCAAAAAAATAATTAGCAAAAATGTTCATTCTAGTCAACATATTCTTGTTAGTCAAAATGGATTAGTATGCAGGAACAGAGAAAATTATGTTGATCATTGTTTCCTTGTAAATTAGACTATTTCTTCACTTATCACTGTTTACAAAAATTAAGGTGAGTATTTAGATACTCAGTAATAAGTTTAGCTCATAATGCAGAATGGAGGCAAAGGAATTATATAAATTATATAAATTAATAAGAATTCTGTAGATTGGTCTACTATTTTGAGTTCTTTACTGGAAACCACAGGGCAATGTATAGTGGTACAACTCAAGCTGAGAAATATGTTCTTAGAGAATCCTTATAGATTAGTTATTTTTATTTGTAAGAGAGATATTTATCAGTATTGGGAAATAGAAAGAGGTACATGTAAAACATTAAATGCTATTTACCCATGTTCAGCTTACTATTACTGGATAGTATTTTTCTTTATATTCAATAAAAACTATGGTGATTCAATTCATATTTTTCATGCCTAAATTTCCAAGTCATGAATGGAACTATTTTGAAAGCAACTGACCATCTTACCAACCAAAAGAAGACAAGTCTGAGACCCTGAGGCAATATTGCCTTTTAGAAAGCATATCCTGGGAACATAGTTTTGTGGGAAGGAAAATGGCTTCAACTACAGAAGTACCCAATTATTTTTCAAAGTAAATGGAAAAAGCATGTAGTGGTTGTAATGCATATGTATAAAAATCTATGCATTGTCATACGTCTGGTAGGACTAATATGGAGAGACTCATTGCAATTTACATCCGTAAAGTAATCAGGAAACTTCTCAGTAATTCTGTTACACATTAGTAGAGACACATTTGAAGAAAATTTGGAAATGTTTCATGTTTATAAGGTAGTTGTTGTATTTATTTCCTCTATCATAAATTCATAAATTATTTCTATAACATAATTTTTATAGTTTTTTTGATATTTTTAAATAACTGTCATTATAAAGAGTGAACATTCTCCTAGGCATAGAACTATGGTAAGTAATGGGAGAATAACTTGAAGGTTCTGGTTTTTGTTTTTCTCATCACATCCTTTCAGTTGCCCCAGTGTTAAATATCTTCACGGATTCATATATATGCAAAACACCTGTGAACTCCAAGTTGTCAAAATGCACTATTATATAGAAACTTAAGAACACATGAAAAAGGGAGTGAATGAAGGTAAAGAGATGGTAAAGTGATATGATGCAAAAATCAAGAAATTGCTACCACGTATTTTTTCATGTAAGAATTATAACAGGATTTTTAATGACTTAATTCATTATGAATTTTCTGTATTTTCTGCTTTGCAGAAGTCCACAAAAGGAAGACAGGATACCAATGGCAGATGAGTACTATGAATACAAGCATATAAAAGCCAAACTGAGACTATTAGAGGTCCTTATCAGCAAACAAGATGTGGCCAAAACTATTTGAGGTTCAGGAACTGTTTGTGATCACTTTCAACCAAGATAAACTGAAGTTAATTTTCCTCTTCTATTCTTGCTAAGTAGTGTTGACATACAGAAAATGGAAGCACTTTAGTGGTAGTATTATCTGTTTTTAAGAAGGAATGGTAAGTATAATTATAAATGAGCAGGAGGGATTTAAATGGGGGATGGACAACAAATAAGAGTGCAACTGGGAAAAAAAAATTCAGCTTCTTCCAGGCCAAGGAGAAAACTCAGTCAATATAATTATTTCAGGAAGTATCTAATATTTTAGCAAGCTTAATAAATAGCATCCACTTGTTCAATGTTAGGGAAGTCTGTTTAGTGTCCAAAGATTGCTTAAATTGATGTAAGGAAAAGGGCATGATTTTAAAAATTCAGTTAGAGGAGAAAAAGAAACTGCATTTTTATGTAGAAAAGGATGCAGCTAGCAAGAACATAATTTATTTGAAACTTCTACTAGATTTTTAAGTGATTAAAAAAAACTTACCTTGTCCCTTAAGTCTGCTAGGCTTTCAATACCCTAAAATATACTAGAATGTGTCCCCGCTAATTTTTTATTTCTTTATAAAAACAGCACATTGTTTTATGTTATTTGAAATTTTACATTTCTGATTACCAAAGTTCATTCTGGTAGCATGTACTTTGTGAATTATCTTTGTCTAAAATTGACAGATGTTTATATTAAAATATTGTATTAAAATTTGAAAATAGGTATTTTGGATAGATACATGTCTGTAGTATATAATCTAATGTGACCAGAGTTATGATTGCTAAATTTTTTGTTTATTAAAACTAAGATTATATAACTATTTTTCCATTGGGAATACATGTTTTTCTTAATGTTCCAAGGTCTATACTTTGTAAAGTCAAAAAGCTTTCTCATGAGCTGTAGTTATTCTTCATTCTGTGTCAAAATAAAAGGTTTGAAGATTGTTTGCCATGATACTTAGAAAAGAGGCCAGCATATTTTATTTGCTTCATCAGTTTTAGTGAATATTGTTTTGTCTTATTTTGTACTAAAACACATGTTATTAATTTTGCTTTTGTAAAAATAAGGTTGACATTTTCTCTCTTGTACCAACCATGTTTGTATTTCTATTTTTTGTAATGTTTAAGCATGATGTTGAAGAATTCACATTTTCGTATAATTTGGATAGAAAGAATACTGACTATTTCAGATGTGGACTATTTCAGAGGCTTATTGTTTTCTCTGTATTTACCTGATATTTTGTAACTTTTATGAATCAGAATAATATCCTTCATATATTTGTTTAATTGAAGTCATCTACTTGTAACAGGACAGATACACAGCTATTTGAGGTTTACAAACTACATCTTTGATAAGGAAAATGGTTTCGTGACATGTATACAATTGCTATTAAAATGTAACTATATATTCTATATGACTGTAAATATTTTATACAACAATACAAATAAAATATTTTTCTATTGTATTTATTATGTTGGAACACAGTAGTTGTTTCCTGTTAGCTAATATAAATAACATAAATAACACTGTCAAACAACAAGTTGGAAGTGCTGACAAGTCTAGGCTTCAAGATTTAACTCATGCTGCAATTACACCCTTTCATGCGATTTGGAGTTATCCCAATATTTGTTCAGTAGATTAAAATGAATGCATATTTAAACACCATTTATAAGCCGTTATTTTGTCTTTTGCTAAAGCAGTTTATATCATTGTTTTGTTATGTTTGGCATAAAGGAAAAATAAAACATTGCAGCATCTAGGCAATAAAGTGTCAGACGGAGAACAGTATTTTATCATTGAAAATAGGTGGGAAGGGTAAGGAATAGGAGACACTTAAACGGCTCTGAATGAAATTTGAAAAGTGGCAGTTTGGTTTTGGTGATAGCGGCATGTGCATGCTTCAGTGGAAAACATCTGGTGATGAAAATAGACAACATAGAATCAATCCTCGTAAGGGAAGAAAAGGGACTAAGAATAAGAAAAATGGGCATTAACGTCCAACACTGATATTACAGGTTTTGCAGCTGGGATCTTTCTTTGCATTTGCAGTAGACAAGCTCATGAGTTGATGACCAGTGATTTCTGCCACGGTGCCCAGAGAAAGATCCACAGGGTCAGTGTAAATGACTTCTAAAATGACATCCTGGGCATGATGGTAAACCAGCACCCCATCTTCTTCTGTACAGGTCAGAAATTTATTATCCTTGGAATTTAGCTGAGGAAGGCGCTGCTTACAAAATTCATCTCCTGGTGATCCCACAGGAGCAATAACAAGAATCACATAATGATAAGCAGTGTACATACAGTAGAAGTCCCCAAAGTATAAGTTAGTATTGGGGTTAAAAAGTTTTTCTGCTGCAATCTCAAACCTGTATCTTCCATAAGGTGAATCCTGGGGTGGCTTCCCAGTATTGAATTCAGTGCTGCAGCTGAAGAAGATGCCTTCTAATTTTCCACTGATAGGAGAGCCATGGCTACCACTATTATCCTTGACAGAGGGCTGCATAGCATTCCCATGATGTTCTCTGTCAGAGAGAAGAAATGGTCAGTGCTGGGAACAGTAGTGATAAAGCTACTGTCTAAAGATTAGAATGGTGATAGATGTAAAAATCTACTGTCTTCTGTCAAAGGTCTGAATGCTCATCCTACTCTCAGAAAAAGAATGCAGTGTTTTACATTATCAATAGCTGGCTAAATTTTAGCCTTGACCCTAAGGTAACGATATTCTACTATAAACCTTGGAGATCTTTAACAGAAAACAAATTATCTGACTAGAAAAAACTAAAGTGGAATTAGAAATCCTACAGCTGAAATCACATCCATTATATATGCCTACTGGGTTTTAGAACTTTTTGAAGAGAAAACTGGACACAGTACTGATTAAACATGTTGAAGGTTTCCTCAAAGTATGCCAGAAATTTAGTCCTGAGTGATGTACTTACATCTTTTCTAGTGTCTTTTTTGTTTGTTTGACCCAGACACTGTTTACTAATCAAGTCCTCTCTCCTGCTTTTTGCTCAGAACAGTGCAGGTTATTCACCCTTTACACTACCCTCAGATCTATTCTCCAGCCTTTTGCCTTCCACTGTTGACTGGTACTCTGTCATCCAATTCTTGTCTCTTGGTCCTCTCCATTTCAGTTCTACCAATGTGAAGCACTAGCAGGAGATCTAGGGGAGCAGGAGATAAAGTCTTTTTCTCCAAGCTTTGGAAGCTTGTGGGTCTGGCTGAGGTTCTGTAAACACATATCTCTGACTAGTTCTCATGCTAGGTGACCTTTTCTTGCCTCACGCCTTCTCTTCCTAAGAATAACAAAAGCTTCAAATCTTAACAGTTGCTAGTTTCATATTCCCAACAAATTGCTTCAACCCTGACTATATTTCTGTGAATGGTGATTTTGTTAATTGTTCTCAAGAATTCCCCCTGAGATTGTCTTCTCTTTCTTCTAGGGTCCTTGACCAGAATGACTTGGGATGAAAAGGACAAATTACTACTCAGATAAGGGTAGGTTTCCCCAGTCAACATGCTTCTTAAAGAGTTTGTTTTAGTAAAATGTGTCTAGGATTTGCCTCTACCTTTAGAACAGCAATTTGTCTCAAATTTTAGTGCCTGAGAACTATGAAGGGACCTTATTAAAAATGGAGTGTCAAGGGAAAACCAGGAAACTGTCACAGATTAGAGGAGACTAAGGGGAAATGATAAATGTAGTGTGATATCCTGGATCAGATATTATGTTTTTGTTCTCACTGTTGTTGTTTCTGCCTTGATGCTTCAAGATTCCGTTGTAAAAATTATTTCCTTCCTGTTTCAAAAACTTTCTCTAGTCATTCCTTTATGGTAGTTGGTGCTAGTGACAAATTCCCTTAGTTTTCCTTCATCTGAGAATGTCTCGATTCCCCCTATATTCTTGAAGGATAGTTTCACTGGATATAGGATTCTGAATTGACAGTGGCCTTCCAGCACTTGAAAATGCTGTCACTTCCTCGTGGTATATGTGATTTCTAATGATGACATTCATTCAAATATAGATAAGATGTTTTCTCAAGTTTTTTTTTGTCTTTTGTTTTTAGGAATGTTGTGTCTTGGCATGGAATTCTTTGGGTTTATTCTGTTTGGAATTTACTTAGTTTTTTGAATCATTAGATTTAAGTCATTTCCCAAATTGGAGAACATTTCAACTATATAACTTTTTGGATTTTTTTTAATTTTTTTTATTTAGTATCCCCTCCTTTCTCCTTTCCTTCTTGACTCTGGTAAGAGTGATATTAGATGTTAGGCCTGTTATAGCTGCACACATCATGAGGCTCTGCTAATATTTTTCCATTCAACTTTCAGTTACTCGGTTTGGGTAATTTCTACTGTTCTATCTTTAAGTTTACTAATTCTTTTGTATTCTTGATTTTTTTGCTGACTCCATTTAGTTTTTTTAGTTCACTTACAACATTTTTCAATTTTTATATCTTCTACTTCTTTTTCTCTTTATTGTTTCAAGTGTGTTGTAATTTCTTGAAAAAAAAATTATGGTAGCTGTTTGAAAATCCATGTCAGATAATTGTAAAATCTGTTATATTGGAATTTGTATCACTTGGTTATTTTTTCTCATTTAAATTAAGAACTTCCTGGTTTTTGGTATAATGAGTAGATTTTGACTATATCTGGACACTTTGAGTATTATGTCATGAGACTTTTGATATTATAATCTTTTTCATAAAAAAAATCTAGTATTTTAGTAGGCCTCTTCTGACTATTTGTCAATAGGGTAAGTGTATGTGAGTATCACTTACTGCTGACAGGGGATAAAATTTTAGGTTCCCCAGTCAGCCTCAATGATATGGTGCAGAGTGTGGAGGCTACTACACAGAGCTGATAGGCTCCCACCAGGTTTCTACTCACACCATGTAGCTGGAAGATATACTGTCTTGCATAAAAAAAAAATAAATAAATAAAAATAAAAAATATAGGAAGTTATACATGTCTACCAGTCTGGATTCTCAGAGAGAAAACTTTCAGATATAAGAATTCATCTTAAACATAATTAGCCTATCTAGTGAACTTGAAGGAACTTGAAGACAGAAAGTCCTATTTCATTTGGGGGTAAAGGAAAGTTATATTCAGGAATTCATTTCTAGAAAGAGAGGCCAAAATGGGTTCATTCATGTGAATTGAGGAGGAATTTACTGAGGAGTTTTACATATTTTATAATGATTTGTAAAGTTTGTTAAGTAAATGAAAAGTTCCATTCTATTCAAGTATTCTGAATAACAATATGAAATTTTAAATAGATTTCAATACAGGAAGTATGTCTTGATTAAAGTTATTACCCTAAAGAGGAAATCAAGACCTACTGAAGGTAATATACTAATTTTTAAAAATAAAGATTTTTCCAAAATTAACATTTAAAAATTGTACCCATGTTTTGGCAAGTGTATTTATTTATGTACTGCATCGACTTAATTTGCATGGATTTTACAACTATGAAGAGAACTCCAACAATAGTAAATTTCCTTGTTAGTAAACGTATCTTTCACACTAGGTGTGTTGGAATCAAGCACACAATATATACAATAATTTCATTTCTATAATCTCTGTCTTAATATTTCTTCTTGGAAGAATTTTTGAAAATAAATGAAGCAAATTTTAGAGCGCCCAAGGACCTGCAAACAAAAGACCAGTTCCCACCTAAAGGACTGACAAAATCAAAGAAACACTGACCTCCAGTGGCCACTTAAAATAGACATTGTCCATACTCCAGGAATCTAAACCTACTACCAAAGATATACTTATTCTATCATGTCTTATTAAAGGTAAAAGGAATAGTGGATTTATTTTTGTTTTCAAGTTTTATGCTTAACAAATATAAAGAAATACCTTTCTTGTTGAATATATATAGCCACATCAGCCAAGAGTGGGCAGGTTAAAATATTTTGTATCTCAGTTTGTTCTTTCTAAATTAGGGTAAGGGCATCCACCAGGAAATACACGTAATCTCTTATCCAGATAAGAGAATGATATACTAAACTCTCTGTTTATAAGGACATTCAAACATAAGACAGGAATGTCTTTTTGTCATCAAAATATATAAAAACCAGGATACAGCAAACTATTTCATTTGAAAAACACAGATGGTTAAATTTATGTCTCTCTCTGATTTTGTTTGCATTTTTTGCAGGTGGGAGCTGACGTAAAACCTGGAACTATGATCTGGATTTAAGAAAAGCTAAAGAGGTATGATGCATATAACATTTAAAAAGTTTCCTAAATGTTTTCACTTTTAAATCTTATCAACTTTAGAATCCTTTAAAGTGAGATAAAGGCTTTTAAAATGACAAACTATGGGAATTAATGTATAGAGCCTATATAGCATATATCACTTTAAAATCTCATCTCACTTTAAAACATATTTGCCTATTTACAAATATGAAAATGCTTGTAAGTAAGTATTAAAACTACCTGTGGTGTGAAGTTCTTTTGAATTCATAGAAACTGCTGTGAGGGGTAAGCTATCTTAGAAATGCCAATTCAATACTAGAATTCAAAAGTAAAAAAAAGACGTTCCTCATGAACACTTTATCTAACATAATGGCTGAGAGATTTCTACTTAGGCAAGAGCCTAAATATCCCACCTGATTCACCATAATATTTCCTGAAATGATCACCCTTTTATTTTGTCATTTTCATTGTCTTAAAGAAACCCACAAGAAGAGAAAAATTGGTAGCTAGTATAAGGGAGAAAGCATTCAGTTATTAGGAATTAGAGGAGGATTATATACATTAAATGCTCATCAATCCAAACACTGGAAGTTGAAAATCTTTCATTTCAATAGACAGGAATTGGTATAACAGATGAGTATGGGAAGAAATTTAAGTGAAGTAAAAAAAAAAAACACCTCATCATCTACCTGTTTTCTGCTTAATTATCTGGGAAATAAAAATAAGAGTGTAAATATTTTGAAAAGGAAATTGAAATTGTTATTTTACAGAATTAGCCTCAAGGGAAAACTGAATCTAGAATTAGGAATAACATTTAGTAAAGCAAATAACTTTTTTTACTCTTACCCAATATAATCAAAATATTCTTTGTGCTGGTTACGATAAAAAACAGAAAATTTAAGCATACGTCCTGCAATCACTTCAGCCTTCTCCAACAGTTGTGTTAGATGGACTTTTGAATAATCTGAAAGTAACAAAAAAAGCCTCATTAAAAATGTATTAACAAAAATAACAACTACATGCTTAATAAATGGAGATTATTAAAATTCAACATTAGGAAATTCATGTTAGTGAGGAGAAAACTATTTTTAAAAGAAAACATTCATTGTCTTTGTGTGCTATATTTTTCCTTTTCATAGAAATAATTTTGTTATGGCTTATGTTTTTTTAATAATACCTTTGCATAATTTTTCACCTTTTGAGACAAAAATGTTAAATATGGAATAGACTCTGCATAACCCAAGTAAAGTCAATCAACACCATACTAGCTTTTCTTTAATTATCTGATAAGACAACTAAAAGAAGCTCATAATCAATAATCAATAGAGAATATAAAGTGGTAGTAATAATGTTAATTTAATTTACTCTCTAAATCTGGGATGTTCATAAGGTAAGATTAATTATGATCATTGTATTGATTCTGACATTGAGGCTAGTCATAATGTAATGACTTTTCAAATCCAAAATTAGGTCTCAATTTGAGTTTTGGGGTATACACAATTCTTCAAAAACTAAAGTTATCCCTCAAAATAATCTTATCTGTTGTCAAATTTCTGTACCAGAATCTAAGCAAAACTTTAGGTCTTTAAAGATTAGCAAAAATTTCCAAACAAAAGGAATTTAGTTGAATAGCTCATGGCACGTAGTTTACTCACTGTGTCACCAACTCAATAAATATTAATTTACATGAGAGCATTTGATGTACAAGGCACCATTCGAATAAGATGAGTAGGTTAAAAGATAAAAATTTTCTTTAGCTTGTTGACCAATTTAGTTACAGAGGATATTTGCTTCACAAGGATTATCTAACAGTTAATCAGAAAGACACTACACCCAGAGAGTCCTATGGCTTGAGACAAAATTGAAACACCACGTTGACATCAGGGACTAACACAAATAGAGACAGAGAAGATGAAACAGAGAAGAGAATCACACTTCATTGAACAAGAAGTAGGTAGAAAGAGGAGCCTTGATGCTGCAATCCAGGCTAGGCAATAAAGACAATGTGGCTACTGGCTTAGACAAGGGTCCTGGGGGTGGGGGGTGAGTTAAATAGTGTGGAGGCAATACCCTTGACTGAGGTAAAAAGAAAAAAAGACAATGTGCTGTGCAGCACTTTCCTCTCCCACCACTCAGCATTGTCAGTGACCTGTGACACACACTGATAGTGTACAGACTGCAGAGTCTGTGATCTAGAGGAGACCCCCAGAGAGGAGGGATATAGTTGGTGTCACAAATCTCAGCCAGTCATTCCTCCCCAAACTCCAGCACATCTGCACTATTGGCTAGACCCCTTCAGTTTCCTCCTGTACCTTCTGACTCAGCAACTGCAGAAACAGCTCTCAGTGTCTTTGGAAGCCAGCAAAGAAAAAAACAAAACTAAAATTAAATGAAACCACAGTGACATCTGCTGGAAAAGTAAAAGTTCAACTCTCAGATGCTGCTAAAGATATTTCCTGAAATCAGGGAAAGCCAAAGCAGCAAAATTGGTACAGAAACAAAAGAACCCATAACATATGACAATTTGAGATTTTAAGGGAATATGAAACATCACGAGAGAACAACTCTCCAGAGTACAACCACAAAGACATAAAAGACTTTTAGGGCCTCCCCGGTGGCGCAGCTTTTGAGCGCTGGGCTGCAAAGCTGCCCGCAGCCTCTGCAGCGCTGGTTAGATCCCCGGCCACCGGCGAGGGTCCCACATGGCACGCAGACCTCTCCTGCTGTGCCCGCTTCTCCCCTCAGCAGTGTCCTCCATCTGTCTGCCTGTTCTGCTCCCTGCTCTGGCTCTGGTGAATTCTCTCACCCTCCCGTGCTTCTGACTGTACCCAGTTCTTGCATAAATAAATAAATAAATAAAAACACTTTTATTTCCCTACCAGATAAAAGTTCAAACCTGCCATAATAATAAAAAAATAGTAATATAGAAAATGCAGAAAAGTAAATCTAAAAGAGCTAATCAGAGATACATCAAAATTCAGAAAAATGAAGTGAGAAAGGTAATGAACAAAATATAGAAATTGAAGTTTTAATAAGAAAACAGATTCAGGAAGTGAAAAAAGCTCAATAGATAAGATGAAAAATTCTAGGGAAATATGTAAACAGAACAAATGGAGGATGGTACTAGTGACCGTGAAGACCGCAGGGCTTAATAGACATGTTATAGGACTGTATACCCCCAAATCTGACTACTTCCCAAGTGCACATTCTCTAGAATAGACCAGATGTTGGGATATAAAGCAAGTGTTAATAAGTTCATGAAGTCTGAAATCATATCAAGTATCTTCTTGAAACACAATGGTACAAAACCGCAAGTTACTCACAGAAAGAAATGTGGACAAACCTCAAATATATGGAGGCTAAACTGTTACTTTTGAGTTAAGGAGGAAATCACAGAGGAAATTAAAAGTATGAGTACATGAATCACCAGACCCATGGGATGCAGCAAAAGCAAAACTAGGAGTAAAGTATATAGCAATAGAGGACTATATCAAGAAATGAGACAGATTTAAAGTAAATAATGTAACCTCACACCTTAAAAACTAGAAAAAATAAACCAAATTCCAATAGAGGGAAGGAAATAATAAAAATTAGAGTGGAAATACATGAAATAGAAATCAAAGAAATATTTCTAAAGATCAATGGAAACCAAAGCTACTTCTTTGAAATAATGAACAAAATAGAGAAAACCTAGCTAGTCTCACAAAGAACAAAGGGAGAAAACTTGAATCAGAAACAAAGGAAAAGTTGTAAGAGGTCTCAGAAATCGTGAGTTGTAAGAGGCTGCTGTGAATACCTTTATGTCCATACATTGGATAACCTAACAAAAATGGACAAAATTTTAGAATCATACAAGTTTCCAAGACTGAATTGGGATGAAATAGAAAAACTGAACAGAACTTTGTAAGCAAGGATATTGAAACAGTAACCAAAAGTCTCCCAGTGAATAAAAGCCAGTGAGTTCTACTAAACCATGGAAGAAGAACTAATATCTATTTTTCTCAAAATGTACCAAAATGCTATAGAGGAAACTTTTCCAAATACATTTTATGAAGCTAGAATTAAACCAAAAGGAAACAAGGATATCACAAAAAAATAGAAAACTACAGACCAATATTGATAAACACAGATGAAAAAAATCCTCAAAATCTTAGCAAATCAAATCCAACAATACATTAAAAGGATCATCTATCATGACTGAGTGGGATTTATTCCAGGGATGGTTCAACATTCACATATCAATCAATCAATACAATTTACCACATCCATAAAAGATTAAAAAGAAGTGGGCATATCAATATAAGCAGAGAAAAGCACTTAGCAATATTCAACATCCATTTATGATAAAAATTCTTATAAAAATGGGGATAGAAGGAACACAGTGCAAGATCATAAATGTCACATATGACAAACCTACAGCTAATATCATAATGTTGGAAAACTGAAAGCTTTTCTTCTAAAATCAAGTACAATGTAAGGAATTTCACTTTGTTTACTACTATTCAACATAGTATTGGCTAAGTCTTAGCTAAAGCAATTTGGTGGAAAAAAAAGATATAAAAGGAATTCAAATTGGAAAAAAGAAAACTCACTTTGCAGACAACATAATATACAGAAAAAATGCTATGGATGTCACTAAAAACTATTAGAAAATATAAATCAGAACAGTAAAATGGCAGGCTACAAAAAACTATACATATAAGAAAGTATGTACATTTCTTTATGCAAAGAATAAGCTAGAAAAGAAAGAAATCAAGAAAACAGTCCCATTTACAATGTCATCAAAGTTCCCCTTTGATTTTACTTATGGAAATAAAATTGCAAAATAATTTATAGGAAAGTATTATGGCATAGTTAAATGCTGGATTTTCTTATTACTTACCAAAAACTTCCTTAGGAAAATTTGAGAAAGTATTGATAGTTAATTAAGAGCAACAGTGAGATCACTCCAAATGAAACTCTGAAAGCATAAGGTTTTTCTTCATACACACATAAATAAAATATATACTTATATTCAATAGGTTATAGAACAGAGTACATGTGTATATATGTATCTAGACCTACTACTGATACTGATAGAGAATAGAGAAGATGAATGGATGGATGGATAGATGTATTTCTGAACTAGAAATGTCAAATGTCTTCCTTAAGCTAAAGAAGAAATGATATTTTAAACCTTATCTTAATGTAAAATAGGGGTATAGCTGGTAAATTATAGTTAATTATAATGTACAAATACTATGATACGGTTTTGTGTAGTCCTATGGGAATAGAATTACTGAAACAATGTCAGAAGAAACTGTGCCTACTTGTCATAGATTAAACCTAACTGGTAGGCACAATGAATGCAAATGTAAAGAAATACAATATAAAAGAATAAATAAGGTAGATTCAAAGATGGGATTTTATGTCAAGAAAAAATTGAGAGATATATTAATTCCAATATTATAGCTCAAGTATAGGTGAAAGTTTCATCAGTCAGAATTCTTTACTTCTAATATATTATGTTAACACTGGATTATGATGAATACCATCTTTCATCTATTCTAAAATGTACTGTTTCATATTATAGCATTTCTGACATGAACCTGAACAATAACTGTGATAAGAAAACACTTATAGTTTAATTGGCATATGTTTTCTTAGTGATACATAAAACAATCGTCCTTCTAATCAATGATAACTTAGCTATTTAGAAATATGGTACTAGGCAGATACAAGATTTCTTTGCTCTCAAACATTAAAATCCTTATCAACCAAAGATATTGCAATCCTTAGCAACTTCCTTTTAGAAAAAACAAAAGCAGTGAATATAAAATTTTTTAAAAACATAGAATTTTCATTCATTCAATATATCCATAGATGTTTTATACTGAGTTTAAGAAAGAGATGATGGTGAGCTAAAGCAGTAGCTAAGCATGTAATAAATCTAAGATGGGAATAAAAGCTGTTTAATTGAAGGACACTTCAGCTGGGGAAGTTGCTAAGCAACCTGACATAGGTGAGGTGAATTGTTTTTAAGATAATGTTTAAGATTTGTCTGTTCTACAATTTCCTTTATGTTGAAACACTGGATAATTTTTTAGAGGAAATAGTCACCTAGACAAAGAAGAGTAAATAGTCCCAGTCTTGAAACAAAGGAGAGGATGACATAGTCTTTAAAGTATCTTTGTATTCCTTCAACACCTATTTAAGTGCTCAATAAATGTTTCTTGATTGAATGAATGAATGAAATGAATGGTAACATTTTCAGTTTAATGGAATATTAAGGAACAATTCAACATCAGAGGGGATGGGCTCTCCATGTCAGATATCCTGAGCTATTTTTGAGTGAAGTATGTGCACACACGCACACACACACACAGAAGCAGACACACTAGTTTAGAGACAACTTTTCTTAAATTTTTCTAACACTCAGTGAAGAATCTAATAACATTTCTGTAAGGAGTAACCATTGAGATCTGCATTCATTCATCTGCATTCCCCTAAATTACAGAAGCATGTATATTTTAATACCTATGAAAATGAAAAAATGGAAAAAGCAAAAAATTTCTGTCAAAATGAAACTCAAAATATACTGAATATATTTTCAAACTGCATCCATTTTTATTTGCAAAGGTTTTACTTTGAATAATCAAACTGCATGCAGTAAAAAGTAATTTGATGCCATTACATAGCTTTTTCTAAGTACCTCAGCTCCTTCCAATTAATACAACATAGTTTATTCTGTTACACAATTCTACTGGCAATGCAAAAATGACCAGTGCAAGACCTATTACCTTATAACTACAAGAAAGATTTTTCTGTAATTAGCTTTCCAGAAACTGTTAAATAAGGTGCTGTTTTTCTGTATTTGTACCCAGTTTTCTTACCTGCTGTGCAGAATTCTATAATTTCACTCCATTCTGATACAACATAATCACTATCAACTTGTTTTGAAGCAGTCTGCACTGCTACTGTATACTCAGTTCTTGGGCTCAAAAACCAGTGTCCACGAACAGTCATTGGCAAGGGTACAGCTTTTGCCACCAATTTTGTTGGGACATCCTAAAGACAGAAGGAAGGAAGGGAGGGAGGGAGAGGAGGGAAGAAGGTGGGAGAGAGGAACAGGGAGGAAATAAATTTAGTAGGGTAATTTGAATCAACTGTAAACAATGTTTACAATTGCTTACAAATTACAAAATTATTTACAAATTTCTGGCTGATGATAGAATTTCCCTGTTCAAAGATATTTAACAATTTTATATTCAAATTCTTATTTTCTATATGTAAAAACTAAGGCACAACTTGATTAAGAGACATGCCCAAGATCACACAGCTAGTTAATGACAAATATATTTATATCCCAGGCTTCTTGATTTCCAATATAATGTTATTTTTTTGTATACTCCTTATATATGCTCCTAAAATACAACATTCTAATAAACAGTGATAAGAGAAACTATAACTCAATACATAGCATTTGTAAGTATTATATCTGCTTAGTTTATTATAGCTAATAATTTTGCTAGAGCAACCCATTACTAAATATTTTACACATGAAGAAAGAAAATATTTTTAAAATAAATGAGTCAGTTTACATCTAAATAAGATAACATTTGCTTCATTTGTAATCAAGTATGGGTCACAGTAATGCTTATGTATTTCTAAACAACACATAATTAAACCACTAGTTGAATATTTATTACATATCCACAGATACAGTATTTTAAGTGTAGATTAAAGAAAGGGGGTAAAAATCTTGATCTATTCATCATTTAATGTTAAATATTTCAAAACTACTTCAAGTATGTAATCTAAGAGAATATTCATTTCCAAAAAGCATAGTCAAAATTGGAACATGGGAAAAATAATGACATCGATCTGTTTTCTCTCTCACACTCATATGCAGATATAACCCTGATGTATTGTTAGCATGTATAATTACACATTTAGTAAGACACATAATTTCCAGACAAGATCATTTTCATAAAAGACTTCCCAAGTTAAAATTTAGTATCAATATAAAAAAGAGACCAATTATCATTGTCACTGAAAATATCAAAAGAATACTTAGACAGGTAACTATAATATTATCCTCTTTATGACTACTTCTGAAGAGAGGTATGTATTAAAATAGATTAAGTAAAATGTATAAGAATATCAAAGAAGTATTATATATCTAGAACATCTAATGATTAATTTTTAATTTCAAATCATAAAATTGACTATATAAAGCAATTTTCCATCCCAAAGTTTTCTAACATATAATCTGAATTTACAAACTGCATCAATAGTTATCATAGGATAGTTTGATAGTTATCACAGGAGCAAATATATGCTTTGGTGGCAAACCATGAATTGCCTATAGCGGCACACTCTTTTGGCTATCTTCTGTTTTGGTGGAAGCTACTTTATAACTTCGTAGTTTGTAGATACATAACAATTCAGTTATTCTTGTCTAAATATATATAAATGAATTCTGTACAGTGGAGGGACATGTTTTCTTCCCTCACCCCAGTGAGGAAGCTTTGCTTCCATTTACACATTCATTTCAGTACTCCAGATCTATTACAGTGTCTTGTCTTTGGATTACTCTTTAAATTGCTTGTAATACCTCATCAGTTACACAGTCATGAATTAAATTCTTTAACACATGTTCATTTTTATGTCTGTATGAGATTTTTTTTTTTGAAGAAAAAATTGCTTTTTAACAACATACTTGGTTGGCACTTCATTTTCTTACAAATTCCTTAGAGGGATAAGATTTTTATTTACTTATTTTTTTAACCATTTTTTTATTTAAATATTTTATTTTATATAATTCTTACATCTTTTTTCATCTTTGCACAATGTATGCATTTTCATTTTGGTTATATTCCCCATACAATTGCACCTCCCCCCTTATTTTGACTCTAGTCCTTCCTTTCCCAGCCCCTCCCTCACGCCCCCGCCCATAGTGTGTCTCTGGTTTATAGTTGCTAGTTGATTTTGAGTTTTACTTTGTATTGATTAGTCTTTTTCCTGGTCTTATTTAGGTTTTCTAAATTCCTGCTATGAGTGAGACCATCCGGTATTTTTCTTTTTCTTTCTGACTTATTTCGCTGAGATGATCCCTTCTAGGTCCCTCCATGTTGCTGCGAACGGCATGTGTTTATCTTTTTGATTGCTGAGTAATATTCCATTGTGTATCTGTATCACATCTTCTTGATCCAGTCATCTATTTTTGGGCATTTGGGTTGCTTCCATAGCTTAGCTATTATAAACAGTGCTGCTATAAACATAGGGGTGCTAACTATAAAATACTGTTAAAAGAAATAGAAGAAGACACAAAGAAATGGAAAGACATTCCCTACTCATGGATTGGAAGGATTAACATAATCAAAATGGCCATCCTACCGAAAGCAATATACAGATTCAATGCAATTCCAATAAAAATTTCAATGACATTCTTCAAAGAAATAGAACAATTATTGATGAAATTCATATAGAATCACCAAAACCCCCAAATAGCCAAAGCTCTTTTGAAAAAAAAAAATAAGGGAATGGAGGCATCACACTCCCAGACTTCAAACTATACTACAAAGCCATAATCATCAAAACTGCATGGTATTGGAACAAGAACAGACACACCAATGGAATCAAATAGAAAATCCAGAAATAAACCCACAGATTTATGATCAACTAATATTTGACAAAGGAGCAAAGAATATGCACTGGAGCAAAGAAAGTTTGTTCAATAAACGGTGAGGGATAAGATTTTTAAATGACAGTTCTTTTTTTTTTTAGACATCTATAATTATATTTATTGATATGCCAGAGATTACTGAGTCAAATTCTCTTAGTTGGTCTAATTCATTTGTTTATTTATTCTTTTAAATATAAATTTAGTTTTAATTGAGGTAATATTTGCATACCCTCATCAAGTATTACCACATAGTGCACCCACCACCAAATAACCCTTCGCCTTAGTTTACTACCATAGTCCACTGTGCTTCCTTCCCTCATTGTTCTTACCCTTTCTTCTCCCCTCTCTAACCATTCTGCATTTAGATTTTTAAGTTTGTGTTTATCTGACTCTTAGCTTAGCTACTTTATATTCCACATATTATTGACACCATCTGGTATTTATCTTTCTTCTTCTGACTTAGTTCATTTAACATTATTCCTTCCAGTTCCATCCATGTTGCTGCAAATGGCATGAGTTTATCTATTTTGATCGCTGAGTAATAATATTCCAATATGTATATATACCACATCATCTTGATCCACTCACCTATTTTGGGGCCCTTAGATTGTTACCATAATTTAGCTATAGTAAACAGCACTGCAATAAAGATGGGAGTACAAGTTTCCTTTAGAATTAGTGTTTTTGGATTTTTGGGGTAGATATCTATGAGTAGAAATAACTGAGTTGAATGGCAAATCGATTAAATGACATAATATTTTTATTCTTCCTAATGCCGATGATACCATATCAGCAAACAATAGAACATTATTCCTTCTTTCAAAATATCCTCATACTGGGGCCTCCCTGGTGGCTAAGGCCTAAGTTCAATCCCCAGCCAGGGAGCTAACCCATATAAGGTCCAACAGACCGCTCCTGTCTCACCTGCTGCTCCCCTCAGCAGTGTATATCAGTAAATCTGCCTGTCTGCTCACCACTCTTCTCTGGTGAACCCTCTCACTGCCCCCCACACCTCTGGTCTACACCCCAATTCTTGTATGTATAAATAAAAATAAAAAAAATCCTCATACTTTGAAAGCTTCTGATACAAAAAATTTAAGGATGTATGAGGATTTTACCTTGTGTTTAAATTTATTGGAGTTCTTGTTCTCTTTCTTGTTGAGGTCAATGAAATAGTGTGTAATACGGTCCTTTGACTTTGAATCCATTTCCCATGAAATCTTAAAAGAATCACATGTAATGTTGCTTATTTTGATATTATGTGGTACAGGAAGTTCTTCCATCTCTGCTATGCCACTGTCTTGTGATTTGTTCCCTGCAAGAAAACAAAGCACAGAAAGTTAGCATTCAACTATTAATATTTCCAGTTTGCAAAGCTATTAGCTGTATTTCTGAACTCAACTTTCTAATTATTAAATCTGGGACTTCATTTTGTTCATGAATTTGGGTGTCATTGATAGTAACTGATGTTTTTAAGGTGATGTTACCAATATAAATCAGAATTAAATTAGTCTTTACCACCTCAACATTTTCACTTTATCTTTCCAATTTCTGCTGTTACAGAATAAAAAACAAAAACAGAAGATCCCCTTCTAATCTATGACAGACTAGCCTTACATTGTAGGTTTTATCTGGAAAGCCCTAAGAGACCTTACAATTCTGTTCAATTCTGTTCTAAAGCAATATCAGGTGTTTTAAATTAGTTGATGTCAGAAATGTTGATAATGAAAGAGGTTCAATTAGATTAAAAAATACATTTTTTAAAAATCTATGAGGTACCACTAAGAGTCTATAAAATTGTTCCTCCTCTTCCCTTTTGGAAATTTATATATATATATATATATATATATATATATAAACAATATTCAATGATTATAGCACATATACAAATAATATTGAAGACCACTCACAAGTTACCACACCCAGGATTACTCTAGGAATCTTTATGGTATTTTAATAAATTTAATTTTGAGTGCTAAAACAACAGATAAGGTTAAAAGATGAAAAACATTTTTATTGATCATTAAAATTTGAAGAACTAATCTGACACTGGCTACTTTAAAGACTGGCTTACATTTCTATTTAGAGACAATGCTGTTGCTTTGGATTGTATCTGTAGAACAGAAAATGATGCAGGACAAAAAGAAAATACAGACATGTCAAGTGTGTTTCATATGCAGGAAAGACATATTAGAATCAAATTTTACTCCACTTTTCCTTCCTACATTTGTTTTTCCAAGCCAACATAAGGTTCAATGTCCCAGAAGAGAAAAACAATGTAATTACTCTTATCATAAAAAATGGTAGCACATAAATCAGTTACATAACTTGTTCCTTAACAGAATAAAACACTAACTCTTGACCAACAAACATTTAAAATATTATCCTGTGAAAACAGCTTCCACTTTAAGATTAGATTGTAATTTGCATCCCAACACTCCCATCTTAGTCAATGATATAAAACTTTTGACAATTCCCAGTTTCATTAAATCTTGACCCATATTGTATTATCTCAAGTTGTGTTGTGGCATTTGGAAGCAAATTTAGAAATAACTTAAGTTCTTTACTTTTATTTCTTGAACAATAACGTTTAAAACTCTTCTTTATTTCTCCTATGTACGTCCCTCACACTCCAGTTTCTCCAGATTCCTTCTCCACAAAACTCCGCACCCCCCCAAATTACTCTCCAACCTTTCACATTCCTCACAATCTGACCTCAAAGAATTAAAAAAATTGGTTCTGGTCTGATGCCTTTCAGAAAACAAGGAAAGGGAAGAAATTTAAAAAAAAAAATCTTTTTAATGACCTTGGGAAAAGGAAAGGCATTATAGATTTAAACATTTGTAACTGTCTATTTAGAAAAGCTCACATTTTTTACTTATTATTCTGACTGTAGTTATCTTTAAATGTAAGTGACAATGAAAAGCCTTTTGGATTATAATGGTAGAAATTTCTGTAGAATTCATCTGCATCATATCATATTTTCTTATTTAATCCTTTTCTATTTGATTTTCCAATTGATGTTACTCTACAATTATTTTAACTATGATAAAAATATATAACTCATTTAATCAGTTAAAACAAAAACCTCAGATAAATCAATTGCTTAATGTCAGTATATACATCCTTTAGAAAATGAACTAAAATGTTAATTAATCCAACAGATATTTTTTATATCATTTAGCTCAGCTATTTTTGGACTATTTCATTATTTTTTTTAAAGATTGATTGATTTATTTATTTATACAAGCACTGGGTACAGTCAGAAGCACAAGAGGGTGAGAGAATTCACCAGAGCCAGAGCGGGGAAGAGAACAGGCAGACCGACGAAGTACACTGCTGAGGGGAGCAGCAGGCACGGCAGCAGAGGTCTATCACGCCATGTGGGACCCTCCCTGGCAGCCGGGGATCGAACTGGTGCTGCAGAGGCCGTGGGCAGCTTCGTAGCCCAGCGCTCAACTGCTGCGCCACCAGGGGAGATTATTTTTATATTTATTTAGTGGTATCCCATTCATCTGAATATGTTTTAAGATCAATCCAAGTTTGGATATCTAACTTCCAAAAGTAAAGCTAGGAAATGAGGAAAAATACTCCTTGGGTATTGAAGTAAACAGAAAATAAGATGTGGGACTGAGGCATGATGGAAGATAAGGATTGTGCTAACCTATACAAGAGAGGTAGGAACAGGCTTGCATAATAAGGCAGCAATCAAAAAGAGTACAGAGTAATGCTACTTAGAAAGAGCCAAGAATGAATTGTAAAACCGTTTCTGGAAAGACAATGTGAAGCAGGACAAAGTTAAGAAAAAGAATGAAATCAATGAACAAATAGTAGAGCTAGGCCAAGGTAAACTCAAAAAAATTTTTTTTGAAGAATTTTACGTTTTAATTTTGTGCTAGTTGCATTTCTTTTTTTAAAGATTTATTTATCCATGCACACAAGAGCTGGGGTGCAGGCCAGAGGTGTTGCGGGGGGGAGAGGATTCAGCAGAGACAGAGTGGGGAACAGAACAGGCAGACTGACCAAAATACACTGCTGAGGGGAACAGCAGGCGAGCCAGGAGAGGTCTGCTGCGTCATGTGGGTTGCTCTCTGGCCAGCCGGGGATCAAACTCAAGTGTTGCAGAGGCTGTGGACAGCTTCATAGGCTGAATCTTAATTAACCCCTTGTGCCATCAGGGAGGCCCTTGAATTCAAATTTTTAAGTTTCATTTTCAATTAAGGTAAATTTTTTCTGTCTTCATACTTCTGAATATTTATCACAAATTACATAAGTCCATTATGTTAACACTCAAATTAATTTCCTATGTTGATAGCTATATCCTACACACCTAAATACAAAACTATTAATTATAGATTGACTAAGAGTATATATAATATTCAGACAAACAAGAGTTTGAATTTCACCTATGGCATAAGGAATTGTTTGATCTAAAATAAATCTTATAACCTGCTAAACCTCCATTAATATCTAAATAGTAAATAAGATAATGCAGACAAAAAACATTTAATATTGCATCTAGCATGTAGAAGACAATGTTTTTATTTGCTAATTTAACATAATATTGATGGAGAAAGAAATATTAATTCACTCGGCTCTTTAGTCTAATAGATATATAACTTTTCAAATTCACTCCAGAAAGTCAATATCTCTAGAAATCTTGATTTTTTTTCTTTTGAAACTAGATAAATATGCTGACATTCATAGTGTCCAAATATATGTAAATAATTTTAAATAAATCCATATAGGCTGAAAGAGGCCTCAATTTTCTTATTTTGATGTGGTATTTGAGTATAAATATTTCTAAATTACCTATGCTTCTCTCTTGAATATATCATTACCTTTATTTTAAAAAATCAAATTACCTTGCAAATCACATCTAATTTCCTGCCTTTAAGGTGTATTTAATCTTATAGCTTGCCACCCTGCTTGGCATGTTATTTATTTCCACAGGAATTTAGTGTATTTTTTTTTAAAGATTTATTTATTTATACAAGAACTGGGGTGCAGGCCAGAGGTGTGGGAGGGTGAGAGAATTCACCAGAGACAGAGTGGGGAGCAGAACAGGCAGTTGGGCTGAAGACACTGCTGAGGGGAACAGCGGGCGAGACAGGAGAGGTCTGCCGTGCCATGTGGATTTCTCCCTGGCCAGTCGGGAATCGAACCCGTGCTGTAGAGGCTGCGGACAGTTTCACAGCGCTGCACTCAACCCGTTGTGCCGCCAGGGAGGCCCCAGGACTTTAGTTTTTATTTTTGTACAAATAATACGTCACTTTCTACTAATTCTCATCTATCCTAATCCTTGAACCTCTTTTTTTTTTCTGAATTATTTCTCTTACATTATGCTTATATGCACATTTTTCAGCTTTTTTCACATCCAAACCATTAACTTAAAATTATATTTTCTTAATAACTATAGTGTTCAAGTGACATTTCCCCTCAATTTTGGATCTTAAAGTCTCTATCCTGTGATGTTCACTCCTGGGTTTATTTTAAATTTATGTAATGGGGCTTTTTAATTAACGGTACTTTTTAAATTCTTCACCAATGAGGAAACTGCATTTATTCAGTCAGCTGCAGCTACTGAAACCTCCTGATACCAATGCTTTTTCACAGCTTCTCATTATTTCAGATGTTAGGACATAAAAATTCAAGTATCACAATATTAGGAAAATGGTTCTACTGGGAACACTGCACCTAAAATTACGAAAAACTGTTCCTATCTATGTGGTCAAAAGCAACATGACCACCCTGGAATCTCAAACTTTTAAGTCTAAGGTACCCACATTCAAAACAATCAGAATATACTTATTTTCACAATGCTCGGGGGAATCTAGAGGCTTGAGTTTTTATGTGAAACCAAGAAAACTGTATACCTCTGTGATGCTGATCCTTCACATCTACCACTGAATTATCTAAGTCACAAAAGAAACACAAAAGGGGGGCCTTCCTATGGCATAGGGGTTCAGCCTTAGTGCTATCACCTCTGTTGCCTGAGTTTGATCCCTGCCCAGCCAGGGAGCTAACCCACATGGCGCAGCAGACTTCTCCTGTCTCTCCCACTGCTCCCCTCAGCAGTATATTTCAGTTATTTTGCCTGTTCTGCTCCCTACTCTGTCTCTGGTGAATCCTCTCACCAACTGAACCTCTGGCCTACACCCTAGTTTTTCTATGCATTAAAAAAAAAAAAAAAGAAACACAGAAGTCTGGCTTCACTAACATAAGAGCAGTACAAGAGTAATGCTTCATTCTACTTGTAGGCTTAACTCTCTTAAACATATCTAGTATTAAATTCCAAGTTAGTCAATTTTAAAACAGATGTGATCACTGCCCCTAAAGTTAAGTTGAAGCACTAGTAAATAAGCAGCAAGTGTAAAAGTAAAATTCATCTATGGTGCATTTAAAGCTATACAAAATACATTTTCATGGGCTAAAAGTTGTAAATAGCAATAGCTTTTTTTTGGTCATTTCTCCTTATAAAAGCTAAATGATAACAATGATAAAATGAGGGCATTTTGTTAAGCATATTTTAAAGATGAAGTAAATTTTTCATTTGTCTCAGCACTCAAATGGTAAAGTTATTCAAAGTTGCAAAAAACTTAGGCAAATGATGACAGGATAACAACCAATTTTATATGATTAAGAAAATCGCTAGATGACAATTGTAGACACAAGGGACTAGCTCTGGTTTTTCTACTAAATGAGTAAATCAAGGCATAAAAGTTTTCCTGATTAAATACAATAGAAAATATATTAGTATTAGATAAAAATTTTTTTAGAAAGATTTATTCATTTATTTATACAAGCACTGGATACAGTCAGAAGTGTGGGAGGGCAAGAGAATTCACCAGAGCCAGAGCAGGGAGAAGAACAGGCAGAAGGACCGAAGTACACTGCTGAGGGGAGCAGCAGGCACGGCAGGAGAGGTCTGTGTGCCACGTGGGACGCTTGCTGGTGGTCGGGGATTGAACCAGCGCTGCAGAGGCTGCGGGCTGCCTCTCAGCCCAGCACTCAACCGCTGTGCCACCAGGGGAGGCAGATCAAATACTTTTTTAGTGATAGAAACATATTCAACACTTACACATATCAGGCAGTATTCTTTCTATTTTTAATCTTCACAAAATCCATGAATTATTAATAATTTTTTTTTAAGATTTATTTTTTTGTTTATTTATACAAGCACTGGGTATAGTCAGAAGCACGGGAGGGTGACAGAATTCACCAGAGCCAGAGTGGGGAACAGAACAGGCAGACTGATGAAGTACACTGCTGAGGGGAACAGGGGGCAGGGCAGGAAAGGTCTGCATGCCATGTGGGACCCTGGCCAGCGGCCTGGGATCAACCGGCGCTGCAGAGGCTGCGGGCAGCTTCACAACCCAGAGCTCAACTGCTGCACCACCGGGGAGGCCCAATAAATAAGGGATATACAAATCCAGAGAATCTGGTACTATAGTGTAAGTTTTTACTGTACTACAGCTACCTTATCATAGTTGCTCTAGAACTATTTGTATTGTTTTGGCCAAATCACTTAACCTTCCTGTTTCCTCATTTGTAACATAAAATAACTGGTCTGTGTTAAATTCTCTTTAAAGAACTCCCAACTACATACTTATCACTTTTCCCAAATGGAATATTCCTAGGCTTCCTGATTTGGAACAGTATTTTAAATCACCTCATGATCAAAGTAAATGTATCTTCATATCCAGGAAGTAAAAATGTTCTTACACTATTTCCTTGCAATAGGATAATTAATTGGTGGTATCCTGAATGGAGTAGGAAAAGAAACTTAGCATCTGCTCCAGGTTGTCTTAGTGACATCCTGTATGGCCCCAGCTAGATCACTAACTTCTCTTGAACATAAATTTACCCTCTTTAAATTGAGGGGACTTGTCAATTTCTGTTTTTGTTTGTTTTAGTGGTGATTTATTTTTGTTCTTGATCTGAAAAAAAAGCAGAACTGATCTAATTTGACTTAAAAGTTGCCTATGCCAATCTTTTTACCATTTGATAGCATTAAATCCTCAACAAGGACACCCAGGGGGAGATAAGAGTGGGAGTAGAAAAGAGGCTTATCTTTGTTTTGTTAGTTATTAGCAATTTAGCGCAAAAATGATGTGAAGAGTCAGAATCTGCATTAAACTTAGGTCTGAACTGATTCTATCCTTCCTTTTCCTCACCACTAGAGAACAAATACAAATTGTTTACATAATCCTAGTCTCTGTTTTCTCAATTTACCTGTCTCTTTATTATTTTTATATGATTTCCTAATATCTGTGTTTTGTATTTAACAGTTTGTAGTCAACTATACACTATCAGGAAGATATATATTTTAAGAATTGTTACATGATTCTAAAAATGTATCTACTCATTATTAACATCAACTAAAATTTCCTGACTCATCCTTGTTCACCCAGTGTATTTAGTAATCTTAAATAATTGATCCATAAGGAAAATTCATTTAATTGACATATATGAAGATACTTCCATGCAGTAAAATGAGTATTAATTATCAAGTTTAAAACTTTTTGTAAAATAGTACTCACTATCCATTAAAAATAAAAACTTTACATTTACAGAGATCCAATTAATGTAATGTTGTGAGTTAAAGAAGCAAAAGTGGATGGACCAGTTTGGGGTATGTAAAATAAACCACTTTCATGAAGCTCTAGACTAGTTAGTGTACCACATTTTAATTTATTTGTTCCCACCTGGGCAACTAAAGGCAGCACTTGAATTATAGGAAACATATTGATGGATACTCTCTCTCTCTCTATATATATATAGAGAGAGAGAGTGTGTGTGTGTGTATATATATATATACACACACACACTATTATATAACAACATAACTTAGCTATATAAAAAAATACCAACTGGAACAAGAAAGTATTAGCATTAATTCCTTCCTCTTTATTTCCTTGAGTTTCTTTTAATTATTTTTTAAAATA
Source organism: Talpa europaea (assembly GCF_964194135.1). NCBI lineage: Eukaryota > Metazoa > Chordata > Mammalia > Eulipotyphla > Talpidae > Talpa > Talpa europaea. Next base: position 52,592,927 of record NC_140077.1, read on the forward strand.
GCACTTTATTATTTATTTATTAATACGCTCAGAAAACAATGCCTACCTGATTAAGGGACACCAAAAATTCTTTCAAAATACAGCGCCAGATAAGTTCAAGCAAATTATACAACATGATGTATAAATAGCTGCCCCCTGAAGTATATATGGCATACAAAATCTATACAGCTGCACTATAAAAGATGGGTTTTAATGAAGTTAATGAAGCTTAATATATAGGGGCTCTCTCATTTGCATGGTCCATTCCATGGAAAGTATAGATATATTTTTCCTCTTTAAAGAAACATATTTATGTATTTATTTATTCATCTATTTATTGAGGTAACACTGGTTTATAATACTGTATATAATTTAGGGGAACTGGTCCACTTCAGATAGGGAATTATAGATATATTCCTCCAAAGCAGGTATAAATGTTTTTGAATGTATATATGAATATCAATAAATACAGTATTCTAAATGTATTTTCTCTTCCTAATGATTTCCTTAATAACATTCTTTTCTCTTAGCATATTTTATTGTAAGAATACAGTGAAGAATACATAAACTGTATGTAATATTTGTTAATCAACTGTTTATGTTATCAGTAAGAATTCCAGTAAACAGCAGGCTATTAGGGATTTTGGGAAGTCAAAAGTTAAATATGGTTATATTTTCAACTGTGCAAGGGTCGGCAACCCTAACCCTCGCTCCCTGTTCAAGGATCAACTATACATACACACAACAAAATGATTACTATGGTCAAGCTAGCTAACATCATTTCTTTATAGTTACTATTTTATTTTTTTGTATTATGAGAACACTTATAATCTACTTTCCAAATAAATTTCCAATATTTGATCAGTGTTATTATAGTTATATAATATATGTTATTTAGATTTATTCTTCCTATACATCTACATCTTTATACCTTTGACCAGTATTTCCATTTCCCAGAGCCCTGTCCCTGGTAACCACCATTCTATGCATTCAACTTTTTTAGATTTCACATATAAATAGGATCACATCTATATTTTCAAAATGTGTCTATTTTGTCATAAAGTCCTCCTGGTTTATCTGTTATTGCAAACAGCAAGATCTCCTTAAAGGTGGAATAATATCCCACTCATATATATATATATATATAATATCATCTATATAAAGTGTATCTATTATTGCTCATTCATTCATCTGTTAACAGACATATACATATTTTGGCTATTGTGATTAAAACTAAAATAAAAAAAACTTGGGAATACAGATGTCTCCTCTCTGTACCACAAGAGGAATTTCTGGGTCAAATGGAAACAAGAGCAATCAGACCAAGAGAAGAAATAAAAGGCATCTTTAATCAGAAAAGAAGAAGTGAAATTCATTATAGATTAAGGTGATTCATTATGTAGAAAACCTTAAGGATTCTACCAAGAAGCTGCCTTAACAAATAAAATCAGTAAAGGATACAATATAACCTACAAAAATCAGGTACATTTCTTTACACCAACAGTGATTAATTTTGAAAAGCTATAATAACATAAAAAAGAATAATATACTTAGGGATAAATTTAGACAAAAATGAAAGATCTATATATTGAAAACTATAAAACATGGATGAAAGAAATTGAAGAAGACAAATAAATAAAAAGTCATGGTCACGGATCACAAGAATTAATGTTGTTAAATTGTCCACATTCCCCCAAATGAAATGAAGATTCAACATAATACCTATTAAAATTGCATGCATTTTTCACAGAAATAAGAAACAAATCATAAAATTCATATGAAATTAAAGAGCACAAATAACCAAGGCAATCGTTAGAAAGAACAGAGTTGGAAGAATCTTGATTTCAAGTTATTTCACAAAGCTATATTATGGTACTAACAATAGACTCAAAAAACCAATGGAATAGAATAGCGAGTGCAGAAATAAATTCACACATTTGCAGTTAGCTTATTTTTGACAAAGGAACAAAGAATACCTAATGAATAAAGGATGATCTCTTCAATAAATGCTGCAGAGGAAACTACATAAATGCAAAAGAATGAAAATTACACTGTATACAAAAATCAATTCAAAATGTTTCCAAGATTTATACATGATACTTAAGACTGTTAAACGCTTAGAAGAAAAGACAGGGATAAAGATCCATGGAATTGGCCTTGGCAGTGATATTTTGGATGTGACACCAAAAGCTCAGGCAACAAAATAAAAAACAAGTGGGATTACATCAAACTGAAGTTTCTGCACAGTAAAGAAAATAACAAAATGAAAGGGCAACCTACAGATTGCAAAATATACATCTGATACAGGGTTAATAATCACATTACAACATATAAGTAGCTTATAGAACTCAGTATTTTAAAAAGTAATTTTATTAAAAACAAGAAATGGACCTGAGGAGACATTTCCCCAAGAATTATAAATACAGACTGCCCACAGGCAAGTAATGAAAAGGCATGCAATATCAGTGATCATTATGGAAATGCAAATCAATGCTACAATGAAATATAATTTCACAACTGTTAGGATAACATTATTAGAAAGATAAAAGGATAAGTGTTGGAGAGGATGTGGAAAAAGGGAATCCTTGTATACAGCTGATAGAAAAGAAAATTGGTATAGTCATTATGAAATAGTGTGGGTTTTTTTTTCAAAAAGTAGAAGGTATTCTTCAAAATTGATCTAAGCCACATCTCTAAAAGCCTGCGATGATGACTCCAGGGTCTATGGACAGCTTCCCTCAGAACTCTTACAGCATGTTGTCAGTATTGTTCTACTCCATATCTACATTGTGTAGGCTTTGGTATCAGATAGGGTTTTGGTATTTTTGTTTTTGGTATTTTTGTCACTGATAGTTCTGTGATCTTGGAGAGATTACTTAAATATATTCAAGTTATTCAAATCCAAAAAGAAAAATGGGGGAAGGATCCTACTACATCAGGAAAGGTGAATTTACCAGGAAGTTAATAAAGCTTAAGCTTTAAGGGCTCTTCTCGTACTTTTTAAGCACTCTATTTCTCTATCCAAAATAGGGTACCTAAAATTATATAAACTTTAGGCACCACAAAATTTGGCTCTATCCCTGCTTGTCTAAGAAAAACACAAGCCAATATGAAAATCCAAAATGTTCAAAACAAGAACAGCTACTTAAGCAACAATCTTTAGCCTATGGACTTGGATGACTCAGCATGGAGAGTAGAACCTTTGGGTCTGATTTTAATGAACCTTATGTTAACATTTGAAAAATAATCTTTGAGGAGGCAACTGAGTGAAAAGAGAATTTCACTTTGGTCTCAGTCCAAGGTCAGAAAGGCTTCTGCTTGCACCATTTCTGAATATCTGGATACAAAGGATGAAATATTTCTTCTGGTAAATGCCTTTATAAGAACTGTTTCTCAAATGAAGGTAAGAGTGATGCAAAGCTATTATATCTATTTAGTAGGAAGTGACATACATTCAGTTTTCCTTATGTTTTGATTATGAATCATAAATATCTCAGTTATTCAAATATTATTTTTAAAATTGAATGATTTATAAAAGAGAGTTTTTTATCTGACTCCTTACTATGATACACAGAACTTTATTCACAAGCATTTAAAAGTATAAAATACACTGATAATCTACTAATATCACATGTATCAGTATGCACAGAAACAAAATATTTTAAGAGCAAATATTACCTTGAAATACAAACAGCACAATTATATTTTATACAGAAAATAAAGAAAAAAACATGTACACTTTTCTCTGCAGTAGAAATTTTAAAAAATGAAATTTAAAAACATACAATATTTGTTTTTGACAAGTTATTCATTTTACTTCATTCCAATTTTCACCAGCAAGTATGATTGCGAACACTAGAGAAGCTATTGCATTATAAAGTATTTTCTTTCAAGACAGAGCTCTATTTGTATTCAGAGCATTGTTATAAAATTGATCAATACACTGTAATTTATCTTCCTAAATAAAAAGAATAGACTGGCACCCCCTCACTCAAATTCACCATATACTTGAAAACTAAAATGTGTCTTGGTTGCAAATGATGTGCTTTTGTAAAAGGTAGCTTAGTATGCTATAACGTTACTTCAAGGTTATGAAAAGGCAAGAGCAGATCTCCACAAGTAAATACAAAAATTTTGAGGTTTAGAGTCTCCTTCCAAGAATAGTAAACTAAAATACATATTACAAGCTCTTTTCTTCAGGTATATAGTTAGAAGGCTAGATAACCTTCCTGTACAATAGACATTTGCTGAAAGTTGAAGTGCAAGAGAATTTAACTATGAATCAATGAGACACTACAGTTAATGCTTTCAAGGAGCTGACAATACAATCTAGTGCATATTTATACATGCACATATATATTTATAGATACACTTATATGATTATTCATATTTATATATGCTTATACATGTTTTTTTAAGGCAAATCACCTGAGCACACATAAGTAATCTCTCCAAGATCACAGAACTAGTAGTGACAAAGATCTCAAAGACTTATATATATTCAAAGCCCATACAGTATAAATATAGAGTAGAACTGAAGAACTGTGGGCTATACAGTACTAACAGAAAGTGCTATAAGAGTTCTGAAAAAAGCTATCTATAGATCCTGGAGTCATCAGCATAGGCTTTTAGAGATGTGGCTTTAGATCAATTTTGAAGAATATATTCCTCTTTTTGAAGAAACTCCACGCTGTTTCTCCTTGTTACTTTTACATTTTCATTCTCTAATTTTATTCTTTTAAATATATATATATATATATATATATATATATATATATATATATAGGGCCTCCCCTGGTGGTGCAGTGGTTGAGCGCTGGGTTGCAAGGCTGCCCACAGCCTCTGCAGCACCAGTTCGATCCCCAGCCACCGGCGAGGGTCCCACGAAAAAATAAAAAAAGTCATGTATGTTATGTAGTAAAAAAAATAAAAAAAATAAAATATATATATATATTTACATTATTGTTCATTTTTGTACAACACATGCTTTCTCCTCTCAGGTGTAGTCCCCATAAAATTCCCACCACCAATTCACCTGTCTACCATCACCATTGTCCCCTGTGCTCTTTTGATCCCTCTGCTTTCCTCCTCCCTTGCAGAATGGCACTGATTTATAGTGGCCTGCTAATTTTGTTTATTTATTTATTTATTATTATTATTTTCCTGATCTCTTACTTGGTTCCCCTATAGTCCTCCTATAAGTGAAACTATCTGATATTTTTCTTTTTCTTTCTGACTCATTTTGCTAAATGTTTAAATTTTTGATACATAAGGACTTTATGTTACAGAGTATGAATCTATTTTAATTTTTTATTTAGATGACTCTCTTGGTACAACATCATTAATTGAATAACCCATTTCTTTATTAGAAATATCACCATTTATTGAGTCCAGAGGCAGAGCGGGGGTTTCCTATAGGAAAAGGGTCAGTGACAATGGCTGAGAGCATCCAATGACAATGGCAGTACCTGAAACAGACTATTTTTATAGCAGAATCTTAGCTGTGTTGCATCCTTTGTTTTCTGTTCAGCGCATATCCTCTAGCTTTAACATTAAGGGTCACCTGAAATTTTTCCAATTTATTTGTACTTTGATTTTTAAATCAAGGTAGTCTTGGCTATTTGTAGCAAAGAACCTAGCTAGACAACTGATTTGCTCCCACAATTTAATAGGAAGTATTCCCCAAATAGCAGCCATTGAGTCGGCACTACATTCTATGACTGAAACATGTCCATTATATAATTATCAGAATTTTCTGAACTAACTCTAGTAACCAACTCTTATCGTGTATCATTAAACATGAAATTATATCACCCCATTATTCTTATATTTTTCTTTTCAGAGAATAATCATAGCTACAGTTGGTTATTCTAAAATTTAATATATATTTAATATGTATTATATAAATTTTATTTATAAAATTATATAAATTTTCAATATATTTTCCCTCAAGCTTTCAAAGACAGCATGGGATGATAAAGCAAAGCAAGCAGGACAATTAGGTTAGAAAAAGAGGAGAAATGGCAGGAAATAAGGCTGGATTAGGAGATAAGGGCCAATTGTCGAGGGTTTTTTTTTTTAATGTTAGAGTTAATATTTAATAACATGGACAAGAAGCAACCCCTAAGTAATTATGAGTAGCAAATCACATGATAAAATGCTATACTAGAAGGATCCTTGGTAGATCCTCTGGCAGCACTTAACAGAGTACAGGAGCACAGGAGATTATCTTTTTTTCTTAAAAAGCCCTTTCATCCAAATCGATTGAGGATCTTATTATACATTATACACAGTCATCTGCAAATTATTAATCAAAAGCTATACTTTGGAACCATACACAGAAAGGCATATCACTGCCAATTAATTTATAAAATGTATAGTATAAGTTGACAGGAAATAGGGATATAAAATTGTTTTATCAACTGTCATCTTAAAAATGATATAGGCAACAAATATGGTTTCTAAGGAAATCTAATAGACTAAGTAACTGAATTATAATATATCATTAATTTATAATCCATAATAATTAACTTGATAAGCAAATAAATCCACAATTAGAAAATTGCTGTATTATTTGGAACACACACAGGCTATGTACCATATAATCTTAAGTGTTACACTGGAATGAATCTATTATTAAAAAAAAAAAACAAACTACAGGGTCTGTGGTTACTTAGGGATAAACTTCACTAACAGCTTGATTTTATCTCTATGGAAACAATAATATAAGCCCCTTTTGAGAAAAGAAAAATATATAATCAGAAATATGAATCTCACTTTAGAAAAGGAATCAGACTTTATGAAAGACAAACTATAAACAAAAATCACTTGATCGATAAAGTATTGTGGTTTATTCCCATTCTTTGTTGTAAGGTAGTTAAATTTACACTTAATTAAATGAAAGATCTATTTATGATATTCTTAAATAAGGTTGGTTAGCTGTGATCTCTGTTGTTTTAGCTTAAGGACAGGCCTCACCAAGATGATTCACCTTGGCATGCAGTTTATTTTGAGCTAACGTCATAAGGCCTTGCAAGTAATAGTAACAGTTTACTAATAGCATTACCTTAAATCCATAGAAGAATGAAAATTAGGATTATTATCCAGATAAGGGCTGTCTCCAGAAACAACCTTTCTATAAATGAAATCTATGCATATGGCAAGGCAAACATCCAGTTACAGAGCATCTGGTTTTTGCTAAATGAGTCACTCTTTCCTCTCCTTGAAGTCCCAGGTCCCTATTCCATTTTTTAACTCAAAATATAAACTTCCTTTTTGTCCTATTTAATCCAAAGTTTATATTTATGCAGTGCCCCACATGTATGTAATTAAACTTGGTCGCATATTAATCTGATGTTTTGATTACTTGACCAGCTCAAGAAGAACCTGGAAGAGAAGGAGAAAATTTCCCCTCCATCCTCACTAGCCTTTGGTTCGCTAGAAGACTATCTTTCTGTGTTATTTTACTAAATAAGCCGTCATTACTTATTTGAAATGTCAGCTAATATGATAATGTCTCCTGTCATGTTTTCCATAATTTTGGATGTCATAAAGCATGATTAGTACAGGAGATAAACTATACTTTTGTTTAATTACTTAAAATGTAATAACAGCATGAACTAACAGGTACATTTATCCTTTCCTTGAGTCTTTGGATTCAGTTTTCCAAAAACTACTAGAAGAAGTAAATAAAACATAACCCAAACTGGAACAGCTTTTAGTTAACTGGTAGCTTTTGTAATTATTTCTCTCTTTATGCAGTAAACAAGTTTGACTTAAATAAAAGTGTTTCTGTGTTTCTAAACCTAAAAACAACATGGAGTTTTAGTCATGAGGCTTCACTGATCTGCTGAATTTACAGAACTAGTCTGTCTTCACACAGAATTTTTAGGTGAATACTGAAAAAAAAAGATTGAGATACAGGGTGGATTATATTGTGGACAGTTAATATACATTTAAACATATTTATATCACTTGTCCCCTCACATGATACCATGTACCTTAACAGTAACAGAATTTAAATGGTAGCTTAGTCATCAATTTTCATATTTTAATGTTAATTTAAGATACAATTTTCTAGCACATTTAGGATATTTTAAATTCAACATTTGTAATCTTAAAGGCATATTAATGCCTTATTTCTTTTACCTATTTTAGTTCTTTTTACTAAATTTTTCTGAAGTTTTTTTTTTTTTAAGTTTTTTTTTTAATTTATTTATACAAACACTGGGTATAGAGTCAGAAGCGCAGGAGGGTGAGAGAATTCAACGGAGCCAGAGCAGGAAACAGAACAGGCAGACTGAAATATACTTTTGAGGGGAGCAGTGGGGGCAGACGAGAGGTCTGTGCACCATGTGGGACCCTCGCCGGTGGCCGGAGATGGAACCGGAGCTGCAGAGGCTGCCGGCAGCTTCGCAGCCCAGCGCTCAACCGCTGTGCCACCAGGGGAGGCACTGAAGTTGTTTTTTTGACATAACCATATATACATTCTATAAACTATATTCTATGTCCATATAAAGACTTTCATGAAATTTGACTTTGATGCAGATTTCTATAAAAAGCAATGAAGCCATTTAAGCCTTTTTTGCTCTTTCCAGTCAAAGGAAAGGAATTCCTACGTAAATAGCTAAGAAATGTAACCCTACCTACTGCCTACTGTGTAATACCTACATTCCACAGAAGTTGAGCTACTATGCTGTAGCTTTTGTTAATGTGGTCTTGACTTTGTACAAAATTATGATATGTAAACAGCTAAAATTGCAAAATAAGAATAACAAAAATTTGAAAACTCATGTATGAATTGTACCTATCGTTGATTTTGTTTTGTATAATGGTAATTTGGTTAAGAGCATGAACTTTGGATTTAAAGAATGCTGATTCAAATCCTGACCCTGACTCTGCTATTTACTATGTAACATGAGAGAGTTTATAATGTCAATCATCCTTGACTTTCACATCTGAAAAATGGAAAAGTTTGAATTAGATAATTTTAAAGGTATTCTCTAGCTCTAAACTTATTTCCTTAATTCTGGTTATAAACTGTAATAGTACTTAAAAGTATCAAAGAACCAACTGGTATAAAACAGTATCAGAACAAGGACACACACACACAGACACAGACACACACACACATATTCATACACATGCACCTCCGTAACTAAATAATACAAATCAGCTAGCAAGAATTATTTTGGTGTTATTAATCTGAACAATAGGGCCTCCCCGGTGGCGCAGCGGTTGAGCGCTGGGTTGCGAAGCTGCCCGCAGCCTCGGCGGCGCCGGTTTGATCCCCGGCTGCTCCCCGGCCACCAGAGGAGGGTTCCACATGGCGTGCAGACCTCTCCTGCCGCCCGCTGCTCCCCTCAGCAGTGTACTTCGGTCCTTCTGCCTGCTCTGCTCCCTGCTCTGGCTCTGGTGAATTCTCTCACCCTCCCGCGCTTCTGACTGTACCCAGTGCATGTATAAACAAAACAAACAAACAAATAAATAAATAAATAAACATGCCTCTATTAAAAAAAAAAAATCTGAACAATAATACTTAAATTTGCCTCTTAAACATTCATGTGATGATAATACTACTTCCATTCTTTACATCCTTCTTGGCTAACAATGTGATAAAGTTAAATTGGGATAACTTTTAAAATTGTCTCTTTAAGGTTTGGCATACTTTCTTCTCTTATCTAACCTCTGATAACTCCAATTCTTACTCTCATTGGTCATAACTAAGCTTTTGTTGTAGCGATTCCTTATACATGGCTAATTACTGTCTATTTCTTTTATCTCACCCTTATAGCCACTGTCTTCAGGGCGTTTTCCTTCCTAGTTTCTACTCATCCTGCAAATTGTTTTACTTTACTCCCCTGATGCACCCCCAGCCCCCAAGTAAGTTAGGAGACCTTTCTACATATTTCTTCATTAGACAAAAAAGAATAAATGATGAAACTTCAGTCTGCAAATAAAGATTCAAATTTATATCTTTAAAGTATCAAGGCTCAGATTCACCCTCAATATTTAATTTATAATTTTGAAAAATAGTAAGTTTTAAATTTCATTATTCAGAGACTGAAACTGGAAGGCAAAGGCTTTAACAACATTCTGATTCTTCAAAATCACTGTATCACAGTAGGTATGGTGGCACCTTCTAAAAATAAGAAAGCAGAGGGCCTCCCCGGTGGTGCAGTGGTTGAGTGCTGGGTTGCGAAGCTGCCCGCAGCCTCTGCAGCACAGGTTTGATCCCTGGCTGCCTGGCGAGGGTCCCACATGGCGTGCAGACCTCTCCTGCCACCTGCTGCTCCCCTCAGCAGTGTACTTCGGTCCCTCTGCCTGTTCTGTTCCCAGCTCTGGCTCTGGCTCTGGTGAATTCTCTCACCCTCCCGCATTTCTGACTGTACCCAGTGCTTGTATAAATAAATAAATAAATCTTAAAAAAAAATAAAATAAGAAAGCAGATATAATATAGATCCAGTTCTACTTATGCCTACTCTTCCTCTGTGCTTCCTCCCACAAGAGGATACAAATGCAAATAAAGCCCCAGACACAACCCTAAGTAGTTAGCAACAAAAACACAAATGCAACTGTACTTGACAGGATAAAGTAAAAAGCAGTAAATATAACGTGCAAGGGGGCCTCCCTGGTAGTGTAGGGGTTAAGTCTCAGAGCCAAGGCTGCTGCCTGAGTTCAATCCTTGGCCAGGAAGCTAACCCACATAGGCACAGCGGACCTCTCCTGTCTTGACCACTGCTCCCCTCTGCAGTGTATTTCAGTAGATCTGCCTGTTCTGCTCCCGTCTCTGTCTCTGGTGGATCCTCTCACAACCCCATACCTCTGGCCTACACCCCCATTCTTCTATGCACAAATGAAAATAAATCTTAAAAAATATATAATGTGCAAGAAGAGCACAAAAGAATTTTGGAAATAGAATAAATGTGAATGACTGAATAAAGAGAAAGTAACTATTTTAAGACTGAATTTAAAAGAAAGCAGGCTCTTGAATTGTCAGTGATCCAGCAAGTACAGGGATCCTACAGAAAAAGGAAGTAAAGTCTTAGGCGAAAGACAATAAATCTGGTAGCAAATCCAAAATATTGATAGAAGATATGGGTAAACTGTAGGAGAAGAGTAAAAGTAGGGGAAAGTGTGGTACAATGATTTGTATGATGTTAAGCAATATGCTTCACGCTTGGTATGATGCTGGAAGGAACACACATGAAATGTAGATGAAAAAAATGGTCAGCTGAGTAGTGAGCAAGGTAACCTGGTTAACTGTGTGGTAAATACCCAAACTAAATGATCCTAAAAGAGAGAAAATTGTAATCATGCTCATGAAAGTACACAAATGCATTGAATTTGAATTAAGGTACTTAACAGGGAAGATAGATGCTGAAAATCTATTTTCAAAGAGTACTTTTTAGAGCAAGACAAAGATGTGACTGGAAGAGGGAATAATAATGTGTAGATCATCAAGGAGATTTTCAGTCATTCAATTATAAAGTTGTAACAGATAAAATCAGATTACAGTACTAAAGAGAAGAAATTCAAAGAATTTTTTTTTTTTTTTAATAGAGAATCATTCTAGGTCAATGTTTGTGGAGTTGGGGAGGATAATGAAAACATCTTTTGGAAAAGAAGACTATTAATGGGAATAGCACGATGTTTCTTAATTTGTAGTATATTTTAGTTCTTTAATGAGTACCTAAATTGAGATTTCATATATACAACTAAAATTTTTTTCTTTTGGTCTCCTGAGTACCAGGAGTTCATTTAATTTGCTTCACAACACATCATGTTAAAAAGTACATTTCAGAATTTTTTTGATAAAGTGTATATAGTTATGTTTCAATCATACTATCCTTTTAATATTAAGTGAATTTTATTATAGATATACTTGTATGAAAAGATATGTAGAAACAGAATATAATGAAATTTGTTCTTAAAATTTTTGATCTTGTATCTCTATATAAAAAAAATTCAGTGTTCTCATAATATAGGTACAGTCATTTCTTGGAAATAGTATATATATACTACTGTTCTAATATTTTAAGAAGAATGTAGAATATGAACAAACTAGAAATTTTCAATATTTTTAATATACTTTTAACACTAAAAAGTATGAGATTTAATTCTCTGATAATTTTATTTTAGCACTGTGATGCAGTAGTTCAGATGATCAGTTTTATTTTTTAATTTTTTTAATTTTATTTTTATATTCCCCATACATTTGCATCCCCCTTATTTTGAACCTAATCCCTCCTTTCTCCGCCCCCCAGCCCCCATAGAGTGTCTCTGGTTCATAGTTGTTTGTTGATTTTGATATTTTCTTTCTTATAGTTATTCCTTTTCCTGGCCCCTTATTTAAGTTTTCTAGATTCCTGCTATGAGTGAGACCATCCAGGAGATGATCAGTTTTAAATTTGACTTAGATACTTGGTTTCAAGTGCTATGACAATTGGAAAAGATATCCTACAAGAAAGGGTTCACTGGAATGGATAAAGTGCATCAGTAGTTATCTTACTAAACACCAACATTTTTCATTTCTCAGTTTCATATATCAGTTATAAAGAGGTACCCTGCACACATACAGTTTGATAAATCAAGTATATAATATATATATGTGTACCCTACACACATACAGTTTGATAAATCAAGTATAATATATATATATAGGTATGGTTAATAAAACTTATTTTTTCTTATTTTAGACAAGATAGAAAAATTAATATAAATTCTACTACTTTCTTCTGTAGCTCAGTGATTATCTTACATGACTTCTGGGGTTCATACAAACACTCATAGCATTTGCAAAACATACATATCACTTTGGAAAGTCCTTACATTGTAAAAACATTAAGGCATATGATTTTCCCATAAAAAACAACAATACAACAGAAAAACATAAGCAAGCTACTCACATATCCTTAATGATAATGCAAGACAATAAAAGTCACTTTAAGAGCAATTAAATTCTGGCACTATAATACATTATTTTATTCCTTACAATGCTAGTACAGCAAATTAAGTCAATGCAAGAATCTTGCAAAACTACTTTTTAATTGAACAAAGACAATTCTGAGTAAAATCCTTTTTCTCCTTCCTGTTTTTTTTTTTTAATATTTATTTTAGTTATTTATGCATACAAAAGCTGGGGTGTAGGCCAGTGGTGTGGGAGGTGAAAGGATTCACCAGACATAGTAGGGAGCAGAACAAGCTGATCTACTGAAATACACTGCTGAGGGGAGCAGAGAGAGAGACAGGAGAGGTCTGCTGCGCCATGTAGGTTAGCTCTCTGACCTGGGATGAAAAGCATGCTGCAGTGGCTACCAATAGCTTGATAGTGCTGAGACTTAACCCCTTGAGCCACCAGGGAGACCCCTTTCTGTTTTCTTCCATCATACACTGAGTTTTCTAAGGAATCATTTTATATTTAAAAACATTATTTTTGACATTTCATAAGAGTTCTGTCTGCAAAAAAAATTAAAAATATTACTAGAAATGTTGGACCACAAGCTTTGCAAACTCATAAGCACATGGTACAAATGCAACATTCTAAAGTGCATTTGAAATTCAGTTGTCAGAAAAGTTACAATTTAGCTATCATTAACATGGCTTATATATAAATAAAGGTAAAAATGTTAAAGATTTGAATTTCCAATGACTACTATATAATTCCCTTTATGGAAACTTTAGGCAATTTAAGAAACCATTATTTAAGACAATTTAGTTTGTATTACATTTTATTGTCATTTTGCCTTTGTAAATTTCTTCTAAAGGAAACAAGAGCATTATAAAAATGACAGAGAACATGATTGCAGGGAAAATAATATTTCCCTGATTAACATATTTTATAAGTTTAGATTTCCTATTTCAGATTTCCTTAAGGGCAACTTACATGCATTTTAAAGTGCAACTTACATGCATTTTAGTGCACATTATCTGTACAAAATAGTGTAACACATGTAACCGGGGAAATATTTAAGATTTTAATTAAAATGTTAATAATGTTAATACATGATAATGAAACTAAGTGCTCTTTGTATGTCAGAAAGTTAAAATTGTAAAGTATTAAAAATGAGGGCAAAAAAAATCTAGAAAAAAATTGTTCAAATCATTATGAGACCAGAGAAGAAACTATTCAGTGGTGGTGATCCTTATGAAGTTTTTAGAAATATTTGCAGAGCTCTTAAAAATGTTTATATGAATGAAGATGCAATTCTAAAAGGCATGGTGTAGAATGATTGTGGTGGGCAGATTCATTTGGGATATTACTTGAACCTGATTACTTGAACCTCAAATTTTATAATTGTAAATGTTACTTATTATAAATGATATATCATTAATTATATCAGAATTTGAGTGAGTAAAGCTTTTAGCAAAACAAGTGATAAAAAGAACAAGTTTCAGACCAACTGCATTTTAGTCATTAGGTTTCCTCATTGAAAAAAAAATCAGGGGGGCCTCCCCTGGTGGCACAGTGGTTGAGCACTGAGTTGCGAGGCTGCCCGCAGCCTCTGCGGCACCAGTTCGACCCCCGGCCACTGGCGAGGGTCCCACAAAAAAAAAAAAATCACTAAAATAACAAGCTAAGTAAAGTTGCAGGAAAATTAACATCAGATACAATGAACTGCACCACAAGAAAATATATAAAAATAGGTTCAAACAATCAATCTTAGCACAGCTTGAAAAAATTATATAAAATCTCTATTATAATGGAAAGTTTAAGCTTAAACATGAATCTGAAAAAAAAATTAAGTGTAAAAAAGTCTGACTTATTTAAATTAGCATTCAACAAACATCCTAGTAAACATCAAAATTAGCAGTTCAAAGTCAAAAGAAAATCTTGGACATATGTTCAGTATGAAAAAGCCTTCACCAAGCTACAGTATTTCAATAGCTTTACTGGAGATTTTATTTATCCTTTAAGCTCCAATATCATTATCTTTGTGCTGATTTGAATTCTAACAGTTAATTTATCTTATGTACTTGACTATGTAGTCAAGGAAGGAAAAATTACTAGTGTATTTCCATAGTAAGCAAACAAAAAAGCATGCACTTAATTCTCTTGTGTCAAATAAAAGGAGAGAAACCCATCAAATACAGAGCTTTGGTCAATTATATTTCTCACATGTTAACTACACCAACCAACCAGACCCAAGCATAATTCAATTATTTAAAAAATATTTTCAATGTTTCTTTTAGACACCACAAAAAAAGGTATCGACATTCTAATTTATTTACTCGAATGAGCAGTTCAACAATTGTCTTAGATCTAAAAGATTGGCTAAAAAATGAAGAAACACACTTGATAAAAGAGAAATAAGAAAAATTCCATAAAGTCAACTGAAAAGGATTACTGAATTTTCACTTTTTGTGTACAACCAACCTTCCTTGTCAGACACAGATGAATATTTCTACTAGCCTTCTGGATGTTTCCATGTAGATACTCCAAAAACATCTGAAACAGGATATTATTTTGTAGCTTGTTATTAAGGCTATTCCTTCATAATCCCTACCACCACCAATTTCTACTTTTTGTTGTAAATTGTACCTAATCTCCCTATCTAGCAAATTTAACCATCATCAACAACTCCATTTTCATATATTATGCTTCTGGTTTAATCAAAGTTGACTGATTTTTGCTTTAGAAAATTTGTTCCATCTCACCCCCAATTTCTACCTATCTTTTTAAAATTTTATTTTATATATTTTTTACATCATTTTTCATTTTTGCACAATGTATGCATTTTCATCTTGGTTATATTCCCCATACAATTTCCACCTCCCCTTATTTTGACCCGAATCCCTCCTCCCCAAACTCCCCCCCCACCCCATGTGTCTCTGATTTACATTTGCTTGTTGATTTTGATATTTACTTTTTTATTATTAGTCTTTTTCCTGGTTCCTTATTTAGGTTTTCTAAATTCCTGCTATGAGTGAGATCACCCGGTATTTTTCTTTCTGGCTTATTTCGCTGAGCAATTTCTACCTATCTTATCTATTATTTATAATTGCCTTACAAGTGGTTAAACTCTTGAGCTCAATATTCCAGTTTATTCCTCAAATTGATATCAGAATATTATTTATTAATAGATACTAGACTTAGAAATATTTACTATCTCTTCTTACCAAGTAACCTCTTTAGTCATGCTGTGTGGTCTCTGATTCCATCACCAGGGAATTTGTTAGAAATGCAAATTCTTGGACTCCACCCCAGGGCTAATAAATTAGAAACTCCAGGGTGGGGCCAAACAATCTAGGTTTTAACAAGCACTCCAGGTGATAAATTTTAAGAACTAAAGATTTCAATTTTTAATACAAATAATTAAGGGGTTCAGCAATATATTCATTTAACTTTCTTTTTAATTATCTCAAAACTTTTAAAAACTTTTTTTTTTTTGAAATAGCACACATTCTATTATGCTGCAAGATGTAATTTTGGGTTAACATCAAAATAAAATTTTGCTTGCTGCCTCAATGCTCAAAATGGCACAATGTACGAAAAGGTTATTTCATGTTTGTCTTTTAACACACAAGTCAGCAAGTATATGCTCAAGTAAAATTTTACAGTTACAGATTATGTATTTGTATGCAACATTCAAATTACACGCCAGCAAGGCCCCGCTGCATCTGTTTAGCCCTTCTCATCAGAACAAATTAAATAGATTAAAGTCATACTGTAAGTTTTGTGTACTTCTCTAATTATATTTGTGGTGGAGTTACTCTAGGTTTGGGATAGAGCTATACTTTTTTCCAAGATAGGTAATGAAATAATTACTTATAAAAGTAGAAATGGAGCCCTATTTAAAATCAGGAAATATTAAACAAATCTTAATATGGGTGTTTGACATTGATTGGGCTCAAAATATCTCCAGTCATAATTAGAACCAATTTCTTTTTCAGCTAGTATTTACCACACTGGAAACTGTGTTCAAATTGAAATAAATATAATGGAAGTACTTACACTCCAAAACTCAAATACAATGCAATGCTAAAAATTCAATGACAGTCATCTGTCAGTAGAACTTAAATTTTAGTAATAAAAACTGCTAAATTTTCATTGGGTTTCATAAAACAAAATTTTGCAAGTAGTTATATAGTTCCTAACAAGTTTCATAATTTTGATTAAAAAAACCATGCCTAACGTTATTATAAATATAGTAATTAAAGTATGCTCAGAACAAAGTCACCATACCAATTATAAACAAAAGCATACACAATTGAATGAGGAAAGTTTATTAACTCCTCACTTCTGACATTGAAACAAATATGTTAAATTAGTAAAATATTATCAAAAAATTGAAAAGGAACGCTGGCATATATTGGAAAATGGGGGATAGAAAATTATTCACCACATTATTTGATTAATTTGAATGTTGAGATTATGTAAAAATCCTTCTAATTAGCTGGATATGAAATGTGATTGATCCATTTGCTTTTGTAGAAGTTTCTCAAAGGTAAATTCAAGGATGGTAAAACAGAATGGAAATAAATTTTAATATCTAAATCAGTTCAATAATATCTTTTTATATTTTATATTATATCTTATATTATTGAAAACTTCAATAATATCTAAATCTAATACACTATCAACTAAATTGTCTGAAATGTTGGGAAAATTACATTAAGGGAAGTAGATAAAATTTAAAAAAAAATAGAGAATTTTAGCTCCTGAAAAAATTTATTTCCAGTCTTCATTAAGTAGTGATTATTCACTAATAACGATTAGATATTAAAGTATTTCAAGATTTTAGTTTTCCATAGTCACATACAGACTATTATTTAAATTGGAGGTTTTTCCCTGAATAATGTATAACTGAGAGATGCTGTAAAAAAAAATACTTTAAAACAAAGAAATACTTTTTATTAAAGAGTCCTTTGACAAAAATCTTTCCAATATAAAAACCTTGGGCAAATAAATTTGATTATCTAGCTCTTTAATAAACTGAAGAAACTCAATTTTACAATATGGTGTTACCAAGTTTATAAGTGAAAATAAGTTGTTGATAATGAAGCTGATCTTTACAATTAAGTTTATTTGAATTCTATGTCAAGAAGGCAAAATGAGTTTTAAAACAACACTATTTGCTACTCCCTATTTGTATGAAGCAAAATTTCCTAGGCACAGCACAATAAAATAATACAGAAATAAAGTGGCTATTAAGGCTGATATGAAATAGCAAGTTTTAAGTATAATTGTTAATACTACACAAGTAAAAGAGCAAGAACAACAAATAAAAGATGAGAATCTTAACTGGTTAGGTGTAGTATCTAAAAATTATTCATTGAACAAGAATAGAATGGCACTGTCCTCTCTTTAGTGTACTTGAAATATGATCCACCCACAAGCAGTCTGCAAACTAGTAGTCTATGATTAGACAAATACAATAATTGGGATTACACATTTAGAAATTTTTTATGGGATTTTGGCAGTGATTTTTATATTGAATCTTTCCAGCTTTCTTAAATTTCATTTTTCTGATTGTTTATATTACATTTTTATGAAATATCAGTGACATATTGAATATTGGAAAAAAACAGCAAAGCACTGATAGATTGAAAAACACTACATTAAACGATATAAGATTAAGACCATGACTCTTTCAATAAAAGTTGGGTTTAGAAGGAAGACTGTAAGATTTACATAATTTGTCTATTTTGTGTCAATATAACTTTCTTCTAAACATTCACATGATCTTTGACACGTTAAAACATGTCTATTAATAGGTTTGTGAGTGTAGCTCTAAATACTAATGCCTAACTAGTATTTCTTTCTAAACCTACTTTATGGAGGCTAGATTTCTAGTTAAAATCAGACATAGAGGGGTATCTATTTTGGATTGATTCCACACAAGCCTACACTTTTGTCCCCCTTTAACAGTTCTCTGCCTGACCAGCATAGTCTCAAAACACTGGAAAAATATAAAAGGAAATTTTTTTCAATATTCTTCTATCACAAAATATTTATTTTCACAAGCTCCTACATTAGGAGTTGGAAAACTTCAATAAAGGCCCAGATAAAAAGTATTTTAAGTTTTCTGGGTTATGTGATCTGCTATCAGTTATTCAATTCTGCTACTGCAGCAAGAAAGCATCCATATACAATATGTAAACAAATGGGCATGGCTAATAAAATTGTTCTAATAATTTTTTTTCTTACAAAACCTGACAGTTGGTTTTTGGATTTGTTCCAAGGACTCTAAAGTGCTGACCTTGTTCTACATCATAGAATCCTGAAATGCAATCATTAAGAACCTACCTATCACATAATAGGCACTCAAAAATTCTATGATTCTTATTTGTATTATCAGTTTAAAAATTTTAAAAACTGAATTTAACTAACATTCAGGCTTATAAATGATAAGGTACCGTTTTCCAAGAAAATAAAGTATATTGAAAAATTATTTGTCTTTAATGGCATATGTCTAGGGAAGCTATAAACCTTTCATCATATTATTATATAGCAACACTCCCACAGGCTATAGAAAACAAAGACAGATTTATTTACACTAGCTTCCATAACCACCATACCAAATAATATATGCAAAAATCCCCACAGAGCAATCCCTTTAAATGAACCACAAACTTGGTCAAATAGTTATAATATCACAAAATAATTACAATTCAAGTATGAGGCTTTTTGTTTAACTCACATCTATTGATCAACTTCAAAATGTAGAATTCCTGTTTATATTTTTAATAAACCTGGATTATGGATTTCCTTCACCTTTGGAATTCAAAGTTGGCTTTCTCCAGCATGTGATCACCCTTTTCCTTCAAGGGGTGAGACACAATGCTCATTAGAGTTTACTCTAGAACCAAGTAAATTCCTATCCTCTTCACCTGTCACGGGAACCTAGTTGCTTGAGCGGTGGGAGCCAGTAGCAACAGTGGTATTCTCTCACCCTGCTGCTCCACCACAAGGTCAGCTGTGGCAGTTGCCCCTCAGAGCCCTTTTATTAACTGTGTACTTCCTGGATCATGGAATGGACCAATCAGGTACGAGCTGTGACCTGATTGGTGCTAAGTAGTCCAATCACTCACAGGGTTGAAAAATGTTGCATTCTTGTAGGTGGGGCACCCTGAAAGAGGATATAAGCCAGAGTGGGAGGAAGCTGAAGGAGAGACCACTCCCAGCCCCCACAACAGAAGAGAAAGTTCCAGCCTCTGAAGGAAGAAGGAAGGGGAAGACTCTGTTCCTGGCCTCCAAAGAAGAAAGAAGAAAAGAAGAATCCAGCGGCCGACCTTTGAGGAGGGAAAAAAGGCCTGAAAGTATCACCAAAGGCCCTGGGCCTGGTGTCTCTAAGACCTGTTTTTTGTTGATATAGTCCAACTAACTCACAAAGAGCTGTTAACACTTGGTGTCTCTGACACTGCCTCTGGGGGACCAGTAGTGACCATCACTACTGGCCAGTGCTGTTCAGTACACCTGGTGACTGGTGGTGACCATCACCAACACTATCTGAGATATCCAGCCACTTGGGACTACAGTAAGCTCTTTATTTCTCCTGTTTGTAAAATAAACCCCATGGTTGGTGTTCTTAGAGCCTGAGCTCTCTTGCAATTGTGCATGTGGATGAGAACCCACAGACAGCAACTTGTCCTCTTTTTGGGCACTGTCCTTTGTTTGGCTATAGCCCACAGGCCCTTATTGTGTGGGTATTTGATTGCTATAGCCCTTGGTTTTGGTTTTTGGCCTTTTGGGGCTTTTTGGCAGCGCTCTTGTTCCAGAGCCTGGGCAGGCTGGGTGGCTGTTCCATCCTACCATCCGGCCTCCTGCCCTGACTGCTCCTACTTCATACTTAAGTTATAGTCTCCTTACTGGAATATAGAGTTCTATGAATAATTCTCTTGTACATTCTAGAACTCTTTCCGCTAGAACACAAAATGAATTGCTAAATGTTTGATATAAGTTTCCAAGGGCAACTCTTACTGTTAGATTCAGATGTTTTAACATGAACATTTCATCTGACTTTATAATAAACCCATCTGAAAATTCTAAGATTCCAGAACTAGTTTTGTACAGATTACTATGAAATCTCTATTTCACAAACTTTATGAAGTATCAAATGCTTAGTTTTTAATTAATATTGATTCTCATAATATCATTGAATTATGAGTAGCCTCTGAAGAACGGGAATAAAGAAAATAGCTTAAAAAGATGGTCCGTGGGTTCTTTTCTGAGTATCCGCATTGAAAGAATAATGAAAAGGCAGCATATACTGTTCTGGAAATATGATTTCTGTGAGAGGGAAGCAGCTCTGGAAAAGGAATTAGGACATATTTGGATGCCTACTTACGCTAAAATTTTGAAATATAAAAAAATTAATATCATCATGATGTCTAAATATTACTTCCTTTCTCTTTTTTCCCCTACTTGCCAATGATTTTTTTTTGACTACTTAAAATCTAAAGTCATTACTGATCTTTTTTTTTTATCTTGAAAACCCAATCACCAATTCTTGGTAATTATTTTTGGGTTTCTTTTATGCTATTGCTACTCACAGTCCTTCCCTCTAGAGAACATGCTGCCTACTTGTTTTCCCTATCAAGACTCTTCAACTCTTCTATACATTTCTGCTAGAAGTCTTCCCCAAATGTTCATTTTACTTCTCAAATATTTACTTCCTACTTAATAAGACAATTTAGTAACAACATTTTAAACAGCTAAAAATATGGCTTATGTCTTAGCATGGTAAAAATAGAATTTTAATAAAGTATAAAAATTCTTAGAAATTCAACAGAAATGGAAAACAAACCCAAGAAAAAAACAAACTCTATAAGGCAAAACTTAAATCGTGCATTTACTATGGGCAGAGAAGGAAAACTAAAAATTAGCAAACTATGCTTGCTGCAGTGATTGTTACAGCTGCAGTCATCACTGAAGCTTAATATAAAATATAAAAGTAATTAGGAAACTAGCCTTATATAAATTATAAGAAAAAGGCTGGGCCCAGATGAAGGGGAAATACCAGCAGCAATAAAACCAAAGAGACTTAAAAGTTGTCTACATAGTGTTCTATAAAGTGAATTTGTGACTGGCCTACCTAGGCAACAAAACAAGTTGCCAGTTTTACTACTTATGACACATCAGTAATTCTACCACTGGAGGGAGTCTGGGCACATATCCTTTGATGTGACTTTTACTCTAATAACTTTGAGGTCTTCTCAGGGAATGAATTAGAACCCCTACCAAGAATATAAATTGGTTTAACATAATCTGATGGTTTTCAAGTTTTTTATCTGTTTCATCTAGTTAGTATTTTTTGTAACGTTTCATACATGGGCTATTACAGATCAATCCTTAGGGGAGAAAGTCATAAATAAAAAAATTGTTAAAGCAAAAATAGAGGTTTTTGATATAAATACCTATTCAAAGTAACAAGGTCACAAGGCACATGAAAAGCAGCAAACGGTAGATTTGAAAAAGAAGCTGAAAACAGCTCTTAGGATTAAGGCTGACTAGGATATTACTGAAGGGATGGTAAAATAAAAGCAAAGAATAAAAATATTGTAATTGTGATTCTAAAGTTTACTATTCTTTTAAAATTCAGAACTTAGTTTCCACTGAATATTCATCAAGTAGAAGGATCTTACAAAATAAACAAAACTCAACTGAAATAAAAAAAAACAACAAAGATCTAAACATTACTGAAAAAAAATTAAAAGGCTATGTAATTTGCTTAACATTTTATTATCTACAAGATGTTAACGTTTTAGCAGAGGTCTGCTGCTCTATGAGACTGAGTAATGACTACCCATCATTCTTGGATTATTAAAGGAAAGTTATTGATATGTCTCCTAGATGTCTGTTTCAGAAAATGTCATTAAGGATTATCTACTACAGCAATGTGTCACCAAGCATTTCTGTGTTATTTTGTTCCCAAAGTTATAATTTGTTGAATGCACAGTTCAATAAGCATAAGGAAGAAGGTCCCAACTGATTTATAAGTTAAATAGATATGATAACATCCAAATTCAAAGGAATTTATCTTTTTAAACAAGGACAAAAAGGAAAGTTTTTTTTTTCTTTTCCCACCAAAAAAACCCAAAAAACAACTATTATTAGGAATTAAGACAGGGAAATCTGTCCAGTTCTGTCTGTGCAATTTCTTTAAAATGTGTGCCCTTGTTGACTAATATCATAACCTCCATAAGTTTTATTTATCTAGGCAGCCATAAACTAGCCTGGCCATGGAAATAAACTTGTTAAAGCCAAGAAGCTTTGGGGGTGGATTTAAAGGCTATACAACAAATTAAATTCATATTTTCTTCCTTACTATTACAACAAGAGTACAGGGAAGCATGTAAATCAATATTTAGATAAATCTATTATTTTCAATAACAGAGCTTCATTATATAGTTACAATACAAAAAGATGAAGAGAAGTTGAAGTATTGTAGAATAACTATATCATAGGTAGAATAGGGAGCTGTTTTTTCTTCTCACATATCAGTAAGGCTTGAAGTACCTACCTGAAGAAACACACTGAGAACAGGTTCTGATATTACTGATGTTTCAAGATGACAAATTAGTTTTTTTCCTTCAATGCTGGGAAAGGCCAAAATTAAAGTACATCATAAACACAACTTGAGTATTCTTCAGCAGAGAAGAGACGGAGGAACAGAAATATACTGGCAACAACAATTTCAGAAACTGCAGGACCCTCGGCATATCTTCAGAAGGTTCCCTAACAGAAGTCTATTCAGAATTCTCATTTCGAACCACAGGTAATTTCTATGCAGGAACCATGTATTAGCAATCAAAGCACACATGCCTAGGATAAAAATATACATGAGATAATATGTGCTTATAGGAACCATCTTGCTCAATTAAAAAAAAAAGTAATTACATGACTACTTGCACCCTGCTCTATATCTTCAGGGACTATTAAATATTTTGATAAGTTATGAATAAAAGAAACATTGTGAATTGTTGCCAATTAAGTAAACAGATTCAGCTATTAAGAAAGATGAAATCTTGTCTTTTGCAACAATATTGATAGAACTTGAGGTGATTATGCTAAGTAATTCAGAAAGTGAAAGACAATTACCAGATGGTTTCTCTCATATGTGGAATATAATAACCAAAGCAAACAAACTAACAAATCACAACAAAAATAACTCTAAGGCTCTAAGAAAACTCAGTGATTATTAGAGGGAGAAGGGACAGCATGAGAGGAGTAGAGTCAATCTGATAGTGGGAATCACACTATAATTTTGGTGGTAGCAGAGGTGAGACCTTATGTATCAATACATAATAGAGGTGTAAAGCTATGCTCCAAAAATTTATATAGTATTGCAAATCAGTGGTAGATCAATGACATTTAGTTAAAAGAAAGAAAATAGACAAATGAGAGAAATAAAGAGGGAAAAAAAAAATACGAGAGCCAAGGAGAGCCATATTTACTAGCAGCTACAACTCTTAATTATGAAATATGTAAAACATAAAATTAAAAACATTTATGTTGGAGAGGGTAAATGAAAATGCATACTGAACAGTCACATTATACTTTCTCTTAACTTTATTTCATTTCCAAGTAATATATGATTTCATTCTTCCCCATTACCAGATTATTAGTAAAAAAAAAGTGAAAAAAAAGTAATAGGCAAATAAGACAAATGTATTTACATGGCCATAAAAGTATTAAAATATAGCACTTATTATGTGCACATAATAGACCTTCTGCCACATCCTCATCTTTCTATATATTTACAGAAATAAAATGATGTGAACTGAGAGGAAGAAAAGTGAAAGGAAGGAAGGGAAGGGAGTAAAACAGCATCTAGCTGAAAATTTCTCTGTACAAAATTGTGACAAAAGGTCTGGAAAAAAATTTAATGCAACATTTTTAAATTGTTCTAAAAAACTATCTTATTCCCCCCTAAATTATCCCTATAATGCTAACTTTTTTTTACATATCTTTAAATACAGTTATCTCTTTGTATTTGCCAGTACATGCTATTTTATAAAATGGAACCCTATTTAGTCAATACCGAATCAATTCAAAGATTGAAAAGAAGTAATTTTCATATACTGCATAATGTTAGCACCCACCCACCCCCAATCAAATGTTGCATAATTTGCAGGATTCATAAAATGAATAACTAAAAATTATTACCAGAATAAATTAGCTATCAGTCCAGGAGAAAAGACCACAGTAAATACAGCATTGATTTTTGTGCTCTACACTATTAACTTTGTGAACTTCACAAAAAATAAAAAGCAACTTTATTATCCCTGGCTTCTTTGAAACATGTGGTAATTGTAATTTTAAGTATTAAGATTACTGGATTCTTAGGAGCAACAATACATTGCCTATTTTCATTAACTATAGTAATTATCCTGATAAATCACTGAAAGAAATGAAAATGATCTACTTTCATTAGACTCTTTCTTTTCTGTAAAATCAAGCTAAGAAAATAGAAATATTTACAATGGTAACATTACAAAGTCATTTCATGCAAGCATAAACTAAAACCCACATAATTTCCTATCTGGTGTAGTAAAAATAATCTTTATAATCTAATAGTGGAAGCTTATATGGAATACCAAAATGCTAATTTTTGAAGATTCCACAAATAATGTACATCTATTATTTGAATGACCAAAATATCTAAGGACAAAGGAAATACAAGCAGCCTTTTCAAAAGTGTTCATCCCTACAACACCTGTTTCTGGAATAATTTAAAGTGGCTTCAAAGAGCAATTATTCTGCATCCTGAACCTACTAAAAACAGAATTTCATTGCTCAATTAACCTAAACTAAACTGTGTGGCAACACCTAACCAACTTATCACCATTTAGATGACTTTAGAAAGACCTCTGTTCTGTATTTCTTTGGATTGCATACTGTTAAATTTTATGACCTTACTGAGAACGTATTATCATCTCTACATAACCTTGCCTAAAAATATGTCTAAATCATAGTCTCTATATAGTTAAACATTAACACCCCAAAATGTTCAGGGTCATCTAAACATGTAATTTTTTTTACTCCATATGTACATTTTTTTACAATCAGTTGGCCAGTTACTAATCAAATGACTTCTTTACAAATGAAGTTCTATTCCACATTACTGAAATAGCATGGATTCTCCAACTACTGCAACTAACACAGAACCACTATAACTACCCACATTGCACACATGGTTAGCTTATCTCTAACCCTCCGCCCTGTGTTCATTTTGTTTTCCTTTAGGAGACTGCCAACTTTAACAATAGACTAAGCTACATAATAGCAAGACACAATGGTGAGTATTCGCCGTATATTCTGAATCACAGGCGATATATTAGGCCAATTCCTTTACAGATTTTTGACAGTTATAAATCACAGCCCCAACCCATAAAGCTTGCGGCTGTCCTTGGTGCTGAAACGCACTCCCCCTCTTCGCCCTCCCCTTTACTGGAAAAAACTGACATTGTAATCCCATTTTATAAGGATAAAAAGACTTATAAATATTGGGGGGGGGAGGGGTCTGAAGGTTGGAGATAAGAAACTGATAAGTTTCTGGGAAAGAATGCTAACTAGTGTGTGCGTGAGGAAGGGGTTAGTGATGGGGTGGGGTGGGGGGGTTGTGGATTGTGCTAGAAACATCCAGAGGGGATTTCCCCTCCAGTGGCCCCAAGACCCCAGGAAACCCGGACTGCGGCAAAGCCAGGAAGCGCCGCTGCCCGGGCAGGACCGGCGGGCGGGAACGGCGTCCTCACCGGGGCAGCTCCGCTGCTGGTCCGAGCGGGCGAGGAAAGCGAGCGGCCCCGGGGTCGCGGTCGATGGCGAATTTCCGCGCCAAAGCCTGAGCCTCGGGGGCTCCTCTGCTTTTCTCGTCTGAGGGATGGCCGTCGGGGGGCCCCCAAAGAGGGGGGCTTAAGGAAAGGAGGGGGGAACAACAAAAGACCCCGCCGCCGAGGCGGGTGGCGCGCGCTGAGCCGGGGCGGCCGCGGCGCCGGGGCCGGGCTCGGCCCCTCTCCTCCCGCTTCCGGACGCACTTACCGTCCCGGTCGCACAGCTGAATGGCCTCCAGGCTGAGGTTTTTGATCACCTCTTCACAGGGGCTGGTGGGGCTGTTGAGGGCATGATCCAGGCGCGGCACCTCCATTTTCCAAGCCCCGTCTCAAGCCCGCCTGCTTCGTAGCCAGACTCTCTCCGCACAGCCGCTGGGAGGGAAGGGCGGGAAAGGAAAGGGAGAGGGAGAAGGGCTGGGACGCAGCGCCGAGGGACGGAGGCTGAGCCGCGGAGCTGGCGAGCCGCGGCCCAGGCGACGGCCGTGGCGAGAGCTCCGGTGAGTGTGCGGCGCCGAGACACCGAGAGGTACCCGCGCGCGCTCGGCGGGCAGGGGACGCGGCGCGCGGCGAACGTGAGCGAGACGGCGCGACGCGCGCACGCGCGCGGGAGGACGCGCCCACCTGCTGGCGCGCGGCGCTCCTCCTCCCCCACCCTCCCCCGCTCCCTCCCGCCCCCCGCCCCCTCCCGCGCGCGCGCGCCCCCGGCTGCCCTCGCGCCACGGCCCTTGCAACCCCGCGCGCGAGGCGTCGGGCCCGAGCGCGCGTGAGCCGAGTGCGCCGAGCTCTGGGGCGGCCCTCTCTCCTGGTGAGATTTGGCGTCCTTTTCCTCCCTCCTCACTGTGTCTGACGGAGCCCAGGTTGGCACTTTAGCTTCGGCACGGGTAGGTAGGTGAGGGTGAGCAGCTCGGTTCTGGAACACAAGATTGTGAAAAGAAGGTCCAGACCCTCTGTGTGGGGGTGTTGGAGCCCCCGAAAGGTGTCAGACTGCTCGCCGCCTGCCCCCTACTTGGCCGGCTGGACGTTCCTCAGAAACGGCCGAGCCTGTGTGAAAAATGAGCAGATGAAGTGAGGAGTGGCGGGATTTAGGGACAGGATCCGAGCCCTTCCGAAAGATGGGCAACCGGTGGAATTCAGAACTGCCAGGAAGGTGAGGGGCTGAAGAAATGCCAGCCAGCCTCGGCTGTGCCTCCTGCCGACAAACCATTTACCGCTCAACCTTTGCAGTCGGGCTTCTTTCATTCATTCAGCAAATACATGTTAGGTGTTTACTCTGCCAGGCATTGTTCTGGATGCCACCCAAGGGTGGGACGAACAGCGCCTGCCCTCGTGGCTGTGGAAGGGACTGCTTCTGTAGTGGATGGTGGAGGTTGACCTGTGCTTTCTCAAGTTACCCTAAATTTACGTGCCTTTGCTTTTAATGGCCTTAAAATTCTGCAATGCATGAGTGGAGGTACACGTTTTTACAATAAAATAGGCAGAGGTCATAGTCTATTTAATGACCCCTATTCTCTCTTTGCATTTTTGGAATAGATTTAGTGTGGTTGCTATCTCAGAATCAAAAATAGTGCCCTCCCCTCTTATTTTTTTTTTTAATGTGTACGCTTGTCTGAAATTAAGTTCCTTTTCATTGATTTTCCAGTTGCAAACACAAATGTTAACCAATAGAGTAACAATTTACATATGGATTGCTATGTAAATTGTAGTCACATTCTTGTAACCATAACTGACTGAATCTGGTTAATTGAAGCCACATAAAACAGAAGGGCTAGCTGACGGTGAAATTACCCTGTGAGAAAACTTGACACAATTGCAAGTTGATAAAAATCTGTGGAAGATTATTGGGTATCTTAAAGTAGAACCCCCTCATTATGAACGTAGGTATTAATGAAGGATCTTCCTGTAGTTTGAAAGAATTCTTGTGTCAATGTAGAATTCCCTGAAGAGAGGATAAATTATTACTTGTCAAGAAATATGACAAGGTGGCACTTAGTGGTGAATTTCCTGAGTTCCAAACCCTAGCTCTGGAGGACTAGAACTTGATGTCGTCATTCTAACCACAGTGAGTTCATCTTTCAGAGTCACAACACATTGACAAATTTCAAAGGACCTGTAAGTTAGATTACCAATTTATTGCTTTATAAGTGAGGAATATAACTCATGCATATAGATAAAACTATAACTCATGAGAATATTTGTTAAGCATCTGTTACTTTCAGGAAAATATCCTAGATGTGGGATATTTTGAGTTCAAATCTGTTAGGAATTGTAGACATTAAAGAAGTAAAAGAATGATGAGTATTATGAAAGAATAAGTGTGAGAGCTTGTGGAAGTGCACACAGGGCTCCTAATTTAGTCTGGTTAGTCAGGGAAGTTTCTGAAAAGATTTTATTTTATTTTATTTCTAAAAAGACTTTAAATAGGAAATTAACAAAAGCAGATTTATAGACCAGTATATATGTGTAAATGGAAAAGGGAGCAATATTTTAAGAAATATTAATGGAACTTTCTAGATATTAGACCTATTCAATCCAAGGCACCTTTCTACTGAAGATCTAGATTATTATATAGAATATACAAAATAAAAAGTTAATATTCAACTTTTGACATTTAATATACACTGTTTTTTGAAAGTTGTTAGGCAAATCAAGTTACTGTTGATGGATAAAATATAAAACTTATTTATTGTTAGTAATATCAAAAATATGATATTACAAATGACCTAATGACCCAAATGATAGAGTTTCTCATGTTGTAAAGTCAGTATTTTCCAGTCCACCACCAATACTTATATCAAAGGCTGGTAGGAGGAAGATGGTGGCTATGAGGAAGATAAAGTAGAATAGTCTTTCCTGTTTAGCAGAGAACTATGGGAAAGGGATAGAAGTGCTTGAAAAAGGGAACCAACGATATTTTTACTCACTCACTTTGAGAATGTAGGGTAAGAGGTTTTGATTTTAGAGCTATCCAGATAGGTATGGGAAAACTCAAGAACAAAGAAACTTATGCCTCAATTCCCAGATTTTTCCTGGCCAGGCAGAGGGGGACCAATTCCGGTAACCTAGTTAGGTGGGGGGAGAACAGTATTTTACTTTCTAGCACTGTTGATAATTCCTGTGTACTTCATTACCTGAGTTTGAGAGCTACTTGACCTCCTATGAGACTTGATGTTAAAAGAGCACGATTATACTCTAATAAAAGACTGCAGAATGTACCTTCTGAACCAGGGATGTTCAAAGTGTCAAAAAGATGAGATCTTTTGGTAGAGATGGCTACTAGGCCCTGATCATACTGAGAAAGCAAAGATCTTGAGTTTTTCTAGCCATCAACTTCAAATGAAAGAATAGAACCAACTACACATCCAGATACCAAAGAAGGTAGAGAACACTATTCAAATACAATAACCCTTTGTCTCATTGCCTCAAGGTAATAAAAGACTTTTCTACTAATAGTTTCAAATATCCTCTAAAATAGATAAAGGGCAAAAGGTGGAATCTGAAAGACTGAGGGTCTTATCAAAAGAAACTGAACTTTACCTAAAAGAACTGATTAAATTCTGGTGAACCTAGATTGCTTGGTTAGATTAAAAACAACAAACTTTACCTAAAAGAACTGATTAAATACTGGTGAACCTAGATTGCTTGGTTAGATTAAAACAAACAAACAAGATTCCACCTCCCCTTTTTATTAATGAATGAAATTTCATGAAGGTGACCGAATCAGAAAATCCATATCTAAGCTGTAATATGAGTAATCATAATCCATATATACTTATATCATTTGTTAGCTTGAGGTGCCCACTATAACAGTCAAAATCCTGCCAATCATTCAAACTCCAACTCAAATGGTACCTTTTCTATAAATATTATTTCCTTTGACAAAAATCTTTTTTATTTCCATGAAGTTTTATTTTTTAGTCATCCACAAATCTAATATCATTAAGTTATAAATAAACATGAAGAATGATACTCAAATTTGGAAAGAATATTCCCTAATTCAATCCCTTATCTAATAAGTTATCTTTAAATAAATAGTAAAATAAAATCCTCATGAAGTAATCCAAAATTGTATTCTGAACCAATAAGGTCAATACAAAGGCCTTAATTTTTCCCTCTGTTGGAATTCAATGATGAATTGAATTCCTTCTGTCTGTATATATTCAGATGAACCTTCCTTCTGTCTATATATAGTCAGTTCTCAGACTCCGTACTCTTAA
Organism: Talpa europaea; assembly: GCF_964194135.1. Classification (NCBI taxonomy): domain Eukaryota; kingdom Metazoa; phylum Chordata; class Mammalia; order Eulipotyphla; family Talpidae; genus Talpa; species Talpa europaea. The sequence goes on from NC_140077.1 coordinate 52,623,895, forward strand.
TTCTTAAGTCTTTCAGGCATTGCTGGCGCCACATTCTTTTGAGTCAGTCTCACTCTGGACATTCTCCTTAGGATTCCTATAATTTTTCTAAGAGGCCAGAAGTGAACATGTTCAATGTGGTAATATGATAATATAAAGGAAAATACAGTGGTCTGTTACCGTCTTTGTTCTATATGCCAGACATCTTGCAACACAGCCTAGGAACTCATTTGTTTCTGTGACAGTGATATCACTCTTCTTGCACATCCTTAGCTTGCAATCACTAAAAACCTATCCCTATTCCCTGAACATTTATTTTGCCTGTGTGATGTAAATTTTAAACACATATCAAAATATTTGCATAGAGAAGGTACTCAGTACAATTTGCTGAATTATTTGATTGAACTTCAGAACTTTGAATGTGTTTAATTCTATTGCTGCGACTAGCTTAGAATTTTATCAAACCCAAAGAAAAAGTAAGTTACAAAGTCCTTTAAGTTAGTTTGTAAGTACAGAGGTTATTCTTAGATGAACCGCAGCTGTAGGCGCAACACAGTTTTTTATGACTAGGCTGAGGACAAAGTAAAAACTGAAACCATAGGGAGAAACAAATTTTTATACCAATACATGATGGGATTTTTTTTTTTCATTTCTCTTGTGAGTTTTCACTAATTCCTTATTACAAATGGTAGGGGAAAAGAAAATTTGTGATTATAAAATTTGAAAGCAATTCAAATTTTCTAAATTCATTACCTTGACTAAAGGTGAATACTGTCTAGACTTGTGAAGATCAAATAAGATAATGCATGTGAAAGTATCCTCACAATTTAGGATATTGTTATTATGGGATACTAAGGCTGCCATTAAGAAAGTATAGGATCAAATTTACAGATTTTTAGAAATATAAAAATGTGTGTGTATAGCATCATAGTTCATTTTTGTACAATGTTTGATTTCTCCTTCAAGTGTAGTCCCCATAAAATTTCCACCACCTATTTACCTGTGCACCATCACCATAGTCCTTTGTGCTTTTCCAGAGCCCTGTTTTGATTCCTCCCCCTCCCCTTTCCCTGTAGAATGTCTTGGATTTATAGTTGCCTGCTAGTTTCAGTTTTTTATTTATTATTTTTTTCACATATCCCTTACTTGTTTCCCCTATATTCCTCCTATAAGTGAAGCCATCCAACTCCTGCCACTTGCAGCAATGCGGATGGAGCTAGAAGGGGTTATGCTCAGTGAAGTAAGTCAGAAGGAAAAAGAAAAAGAAAAAATACTTTAAAATATTAAGAACTTTCATATTTAGAATTTTATGGTTTAATAAGTTGGTACTCTTAAGAATTACATCAGATTATGTTTGCTTTAGATTTTATTTCACTGACAGATTTGCCAAACCCAAAAGCAAATACTCAATATTGAGTCCCTTCCTAATATTTTATTTCTTCAGTCCTAATTTTATATCACCAAAACCTGTCAAAATTTAACATGCTTCACAGTTCTATGACTATCACAGAACTGTTCTTATTGAAAACTTGTCAGAAGATCATCACATTTTCTCTTTCCTGGGGGAAAAAAGGTGAAAGTTCTCATTTGTTCTTAATTTTAGTTCAATAGGTCTTAGTAAAACTTACTGCTTCTTCCCTCAGTTGTGGCCTTCATTCAGTGCCTGTGCACTTCAGGGTAGAATTAGCTTCCTGTTTTCCCCACCACCAGCTTCTTCATTTTTTTCCCTTTCTGGCATTTTTGGTCTTTAAATGTTGTCATATTTCCTTGATTTTTAAATATTATCTTACCTGAAGCAAACAGTATCCAATTTCTTAAAATTCTAATATATGAAAGAAGCCCATTATAAATTATGAAGTGCTATGAAAGTGTTATTGTCTCCATTTCCTTTAAATGTCATAAAATTTATCACCCATCACCACCACTCTGATTTGTACTCTTCAAATGCCATCTTTGGATTTGGTAGAATTTTTCATATTACCAGATATAAAGACTATCTTTTTGCATAAAATATCTTTGATATTTTAGCAATTTATTTCTGTTGAACTTCTGTAGTGCTGAACTTGTCTGAATTTCTTCCTATATGTGTTCTTAATGTTTATCAACTCTAACTTCTAAGCTGCCCTCTTGAGTTTAGGTGTTCTTTAAAGTTCAGCCTCTGACATTATGTTCTTATCTGTTTAAAGCCATTTCCTTTGAGAATGCACACCTCCCCATGAATTTTAATATCTTCTTAATATTTAAATTCTCATATTTATCAAATTTCAAGTCCTAACTCAAAACAAAAGCCATTGCCCTATTGCCAGCCAATGAGCCTTTTTATTTATGTTCCCATAATAATTTCTAATTAATCAATTCATCCCTCAATTTAATTCCCTTTTCTAATTTCCCCCATTATAGTCACTGGTAGCAAATCTTTTTTGTTAGTATCACCCAACTTTCAACTTTTCATTTTTCTTCTTTAAATCAAACTATTGTGAAAGCAATTCAAATTTTGCAATTTTTTGCGTGTGTGTATTGTAAGTGCTCCTGAATTGTAAGTGCTACTACCACAGTTAGGTTCTCATCACTGACCAGATTATTGAAATTTCTATGTACATAATTTTCCATGTACATAAGATTCCTATCCAGCATCATAGAGACAGAGCTTGTTGCCTCTTGCTCTTCCTAACGATGTCCTCATCACTAGGACACATAAATGAGATTACTCATATTCACTGTATAATATTCATAAAGGGATCAAATATTTTAAAGATGGGAGTTTGTTTTTGCCACTTCTCTTCCCATGTTTAAAACTTTTCCACAGTAGCTAAGCCAAATTGTATGTGAATACAACTAGCAACTGAACAACTATTTCCTCTTGATGACTGTTTGTTCCAGATTATTGAAATTTCCATGTACATCATTTTCCTACCTTCCTTTTTATTCTATCCTTCTGCTAAGATCAGTGCACTAAAACACCTTAAGTAGAATTTTCTCAGTAAAATACAGTGGCTACCTATTTTCGTTCTACAGTTAATGGTGAGCTATTGAAACTTTTTAGACAACTGTATGAAAATTGCAAAACTGTGTTATAAAATTTTTCTATGTATTTTTCATAGGACAAATGGAATAGAGGAAAACATGAATTTAGGCGATTACTGTAGTCCAACCAGGAAATTACAAGGTGTTATATACTGGGATAGTAGAATTGGGGATGGAAAAAAGGCAATGAATTTGAGAGAGTGATGTTACACTATTATGTTTATGAAATTATTTTTAAAATATCACAAAAATGAGTCCTTCATTATTTTGATATTTTAGAAGATTAAATGGTTCACTCATAATACAGATGATTATATACTATTCCATTAATACTGTAGTACATCACTATATGGTATATAAAGCAAGAAAAATGTATTATACCCACAATACAAAAATGTTCTGTACCCAACTCTGCTGTCTTCAGTCAAGCTTAAAAAGCACTGGAGTTGGATTTGAAAAATTTTAGAAGGGATAGAGACTGTAGACTGAAAACTAAAAACTTTGAAAACTTCAACTTTTTTCTATTCTTCCCTGGTCCTTTCCCTCTGTTCATCATCAGTCACAGTAAGTATTTCAGAATGTGAAATACAGAAGTATGAAGCTCTTCCTAGGCACCATGTCAGGGAATCATGGAAATAAACTATATATGGTCAACAGAATTATAAGTATATAAGCACAATAAGTTTGCCTTAAGTTTCAGGTTATTCTTGGTTCACAAATGTATCTTTTTAGTCTTAAGTTTTTCATCAGCCTCAAAACTAATTCATTTACTTATTTACATTGTCAAAAAACAGTATCTATAATCTATTTCCCTAGAACACAGCTCAAAACCCCTCTCCTAAAAAACCCAATATAATTGGTATTCTCTTTAATCTAAACACAGTAATTTCCTGGTAATTCTTTGTCTAGAATTTTTTAAAGATTTAATTAATTAATTAATTAACTTATTTATTTATTTATTTAGAAGAACTGGGATGTAGGTCAGAGGTACAGGGGTGATTGGATTCACCAGAGACAGAGTGGGGAGCAGAATAGGCAGATCTACTGAAGTACACTGTTAAGGGGAGCAGCAGGTGAAACTGGAGATGTCTGCTGCACCATGTGGTGCAGGGATCCAACTTAGGCCTTAGAGGTGATAGCACTGAGATTTAACCCCTAGGCCACCAGGGAGGCTCTGCAGAATTAGAGCTGTGACTTTTATAACAATGAGCATAATTCTTTTCCTTAAATTCTTCTTGAGCTTAAAGAAATGCCTATCTATATCTAAAAGCCATCTCATTTTTTTATACTCTCAAACCTTCTGAAGGGTTCTGTAATTTTAGTGAGGTTCTATAGTGCACACTGGCCATGCACTCATTAGTTTGGTAAAAAAACCTAATTTAACAGCCACATCTTACCATGAGACTTTCTCTGTTACATAAATGTAAACAAAAACTACCCACACTGCATTCAGCTGCAGTTTAACTTACCTGACTCCATCCAAACTAGGCTTGCTCTAAGATTCATAGTGAGAAAAACTTCAGGATGGGTGGATGCTTATTAAAGAGAGTATTCAGTCAGTGAATGAAGATCCAATGCTATGTGTGTATGTGTACATCTGTGTGTATGTACCAATGCATGTGTGAGGTTAGAGCACATAATTGAATTGGAAGTAAGTTTTCTGTGATGATAATAGAGTTTATGCCAACATTTTAACCAAGTTAGGATTTATCCTTTTTTAATGAAGGATTTTATCCTTCATTCTAGGATAAATTACTGTTATCTTATAATGAAGATAAATGGAGTTGATTTTGGTTCACTATTTTTAGCAAGAGTAGATGCCATCACAGAAAATTAGTAACTATTCACAAAGGGGGCTTCAACTAGAAAGTGGCAGTATCCAGCATCATGGAGACAGAGCTCGTTGCCTCTTGCTCTTCCTAATGATGTCCCCATCACTAGGACTCATAAATGAGATTACTCATATTCACTGTATAATATTCATAAAGGGATCAAATACTTTAAAGATGGGAGTTTGTTTGTTTTTGTCACTGCTCTTCCCATGTTTAAAACTTTTCCACAATAGCTAAGCCAAATTGTATGTAAATACAACTAGCAACTAAACAACTATTTCCTCTTGATGACTTAGTTAGTTTTATTTACAGAGAACTCTAGATTCAACATTATATGGTATCAAAAACTTATTCCCACTGTCTGTGTTTTCCCACTTAATCCTGGAGACAGAGGGAACACTTCATTCTTTTTCATGTGACAGCTGTGTGTGTGTGTGTGTGTGTGTGTGTGTGTGTGTGTGTGTGAGAGAGAGAGAGAGAGAGAGAGAGAGAGAGATTCAAACATCACATCTCTTCTAATTCTTCTTTTCTCTAGTCTAAATCTTTCCAAATACTACAGCTTACCTCAAAGGGTATTGAGTTTTCTTCTAAATAGTCTCTAAAATTAATATATTGCCCATTTAAAATATGCTCAGAACTAAATACAATGTAATGGGGTGGCTTATTCACAATAAAGCAGTTCATCTGAACTGTTTGGTTATAAGTAAGTACATTTAAATAAATTGCTAGTACATTCACATTAAAAATGCTTTTTGATTATTATTGTTTGACAGTATATGGCTATTCATTTTGTAAAGTCCTTCACAGTCACTTTCATTTATTGTTTCTCACAATAAGCTTCTTAATGTCTTGTATTTCTAAACTGAAAGAAATGCCTACAGGTTTCGTTTTTAAAAATCACAGATGATACTAAATCTAATTATGCATAACATAAAAAATGAAATAACTATTGTGGTGCAGTTATATTTTATATAGTCTCTTGATTACTCTATGGTCCCTGAGACCTTTAAATCAGAATATGTCATAAAGCTTGATAATAAGATTTTCTATTTATGATAAGTGTCTATAACCACAAAGTATTAGTGGATTCACACATTTTGTGGTACAGATCATAGGCTAATCTTCCATAGTATGCAAGGTGTTTGACAGTCTGAAACGCAATAAAAAGCCTTATTTCACATTTTCACAAAGGAAGCCAGACAGTCTTATAAGGATTTAGTTGATGCTGCTATAATGATAAGGGAGATTATTTCTTTGGTCTCTCACGTGATGCTTGTAGTATTATAGCACAATCCTATACTGAATTTACTTTTCCTTCACAAAAATGTTGCTAGTAAAATAGTGGTTTAAGATAACATAATATAAAAGAACAAAGGGTCTTTAAACAAACATAGCCAACAACAGACTAAGTCTGTGAGTGAGACATTACATATATGTGTACGTCTACAGAACAGGTTCTAATACTCCCAGGAATCAGACTGATACAAATACAAAGTAAAATTCTAAGCTATCACCTGACAACACTGAACTTTTAAGCAGACTAGGCATAATAATTTCTTTCTATTATGTCTCATACTATATTCTGTTGCCCTGGTTTCTGGTCTGTCTTATATCCATTGATCAGTCATTCCCTCTGTCGCTCTCTTAATATACATGATAGACACATATGTGTATATATGTGTGTACATATATGCATATGTACACATATATGTATATGTACACATATATATACACACTTACACATAACCAAACAACTGTTTACTTCATGAAATGGATGGATGATTCTTCAGTCAAGCCAACTTGTCTGATGTCACATGAACAAATCAAGCATCTAATTTGTTTTATACTTGAAAATACTTTCTTGAATGTTTGGTTGAAAGTGTGTTCAAGTCCTTTTTAAACATAGTTCATAATGATTTTGATCCATGTATTCTTAAGAGACTACAAATCTATAGTAGTGCATCTTACTCCTAAGGCTTCTGTGCCTTTGTCAAGATAATGGTCTTTAAATTACTTGAAATGGTAAACTTGTGAAATTATTAACACAGCTGAGTTATAATAAGATAATTGAAAGGTTTCAGTTTCCTTGGACTATTTATATCTGTTCTCTGTGCCTCAACTCCCCAGGATACACAGAAGATAGCTGAAACTCAGTCATTTAAAGATATTTTTCTTTCCTTTATTATGGTAGTGGCCTATGTGTATAGAATAGACGGGGGAGGTTTGCCAAATTATTGACTGACTGACTAGAATTAATAAATGTAAACATAATTGGTTTGATCAAAGTACTTTAACAAAAGTTTTTAATGCTTCCTATATTGAGGGCACTAAGTACTAGAAGATAGAGAAGTGAAAGAGTTTATTCTGAGATTGAATTTATTCATGGGGAGATAACAGCCTTTGGCCATAGAGGACACATCAAACTCATCAAATAATCTGATTTTCATGATACAATATACACTATAAACATTTTTTGTTCAGAAAGAAAGACATTAATAGTTTCTTGGCATACCAGAGTATAGACTTAAACAACATAAAATAGATATTGTGCCTTCATTCTAACTCACTCTTGTTCTTTCATTTTCATTGCTGTTTATTTTGTAGTAGTACCAATCCACCTATACTCGGTATTCTGGGTAGCAGCATATGCTTTAGAGTATTGATTTTAGAGGAGAAGAATACATGGAGAAGGAGGGAAGAAATAGAAAAACATTCAAATGTTTATCTAGATATTTGTAGGTATTGATATTTCTCCTTTTTACAACAAGCAGTGGTGCTCAGAATAAGGCAAAATGTGACAAACACTACAGGAGAGGAAGAACTCATGTGCTGTGCAAGCACAAAGAAGAGAGAAATTAATTTTAGCTAAGGGAAATCTGTGTGAATAAAACACTTGTCTTGAGTGTAAACTTAAGTGCCATCAGGTTGCTTTTCTAAGCTCTACATTGTACTTGGAGTGCTGCTGAGTCAACCATTTTAATCTGTAAAGGGATCCACAAAAGCATTCATCTTACTCCTAAAAACAGTTTTTTTTTTCTTTTTTTCTGTAGATTTATCAGGAAAAAAATGCTGGATCAAATCACCAAGTGTCAACATACCAGTGTCAACATAATATGTTCTTTGGAATTTTTTTAAATTGAGGTAGTATTCAGATATCCTCATCCACTATTACCACCGTAGTGCACCCACATCCAAATCCCCCATATTCTTCCACCATAGTCCATTATGTTTCCTTCTCTCTTTGTTCTTAGCCCTCCCTTAACCCCTCCCACCCATTGGTGTTTAGGTCTGTAGTCCACTATCAAGTGTTATTTTTTTTTAAGATTTATTTATTATTTATGCATACAAGAACTGGGGTACAGGCCAGAGGTGTGGGACGTGAGAAGATTTACCAAAGACAGAGTGGAGAACAGAACAGGTAGACTGACAGAACTACACTGCTGAGGGGAGCAGCGGGCAAGACAGGGGAGGTCTGCTGCACCATTTGTGTTGCTCCCTGGTTGGGGACCGAACTCATGCTGCAGTGGCTGCAGATAGCTTCATAGGTTGCGTCTCAACCCTTTGTGCCACAGGGAGGCCCAAGGGTTAGTTTTTAAGCTAGTCTTTATCTGACTCTTTATATTCCACTATATATACTTTGTATCTTTTAGTATATTAATATTTAATACTATTCTTTATATTTCACATATTAGTGAAACCACTTCCTATTTATCTTTCTCCTTCTGACTCATTTGACTTAGCATTATCCTATCCAGCTCCATTCATGTTGCCACAAATTGCCAGAGTTTATCTTTTTTGATCACTGACTAATAATATTCCATTGTCTATAATATCACATCTTGATTCCCTCACCCATTTTAGAGCACTCTGGTTATTTCCATAATTTAGTTATAGTAAATGCTGATGTAGTAAACATGGGAGTGCATGTTGCCATTTGATTGGCATCCTAGATGCCTAGGAGTTGAATTATTGGGTAAAATGGCCGATCTGTTGTTTGGAATTGTTTTTTTTTTTTAATGACTAAGGAAGATGAGTATTCTCTGTGCAGAGGGCATTTAACAGTGCTGAATAATGAGACCAGTTATATAAACAATTTTAATTTCATTAGATATAATGAAAGTATTTGTGTACACTATAAATTGTTTTTTTTTTTAAAGCTTTCTTTATTTATTTATAAAAGCACTGGGTACAGTCAGAAGCGCAGGAGGGTGAGAGAATTCACCAGAGCCAGAGCAGGGAGCAGAGCAGGCAGAGGGACCGAAGTACACTGCTGAGGGGAGCAGCGGGCGGCAGGAGAGGTCTGCATGCCATGTGGGACCCTCCTCCCATGGCCTGGGGGCAGCCGGGGATAGAGCCGGGGATTGAACTGGTGCTGCAGAGGCTGCGGGCAGCTTCTCAACCCAGCGCTCAATCGCTGTGCCACCGGGGAGGCCCCACTATAAATTGTTTAATGTCTTTTCTTATTTTATCTAAAGGCAAGGATCACTAAAGTTGGTTGACAGTGCTATTCTTTGAAATTCTGGGCCCCTGAATAGTGATTCAACTCTGGTTGATTTTGAGTGATTACCTATCATAAGCTTAAATTTTTTAATTCAACTCATCTAATATCATTTTCTTATAATATATGAATATTATATTTGAAAGTGTCTGAGGCTTTTTAATCTCCTATAAATATACATATAAATAGCAAGTTTCATGTTTCTAACTTCAATAATTCTTTTCTCTGTCCATGTCTTCAAATAAAGTCTAGAAACAAACTGGACCTATTTTATAGGTCCTATCTGAATTCATTCTAGCATGTGATTTGCCAAATAGATTTGTAAATAGGATCACTAGTCTCTACCTATCATGGCTTATCTATAAGCACTGTATAGTAAAATCACTATACAATTTTTCAATTGCCAGTTTTTATCTCAGTAAGTTTTGCATTGAGATTTACATGTCTTTACATCTGTGAGATTTCCAATTATATGTTCTATATAATCAAGTTCCACGCTTACAAAATATGTCTTTGTATCGGTTATATCATAGTACATTATAAAGTTGTAAAGTCAGCATCTATAATAATTTATGTTATTACAAGGAATGCTGGCTCTTTTCCTGTAATGTCCTTTGGGCTTTTGTTAGGCATACATCATGAAAAGATACCAAGGTACATTTTCTCTTTGTCCTCAGTGTGAAGTTGTATTTATTAAAAGACAAAAACAAAGATAAAAATTTCTTAGCATTCTCTGACTTTTTTCCTGGTTAAATAACAGCTAAAAAAGATAAGTATACCTCAGTCAATTCTATCATATCTTGATTATAATTTCTGTACCATGGAACTGTAAGTGACACAGAAATCATGTTTTCTTAAGGTCTTTGTGACATATGTTTCTGGGTAAATAACACACAGTGGCCTTAAAACTGAAATAGGAGGTTCTTTTCTTTACCTTGAGCTTCTGTTGCCTACCTCAGACTGTGTCTAAACATTCTTAAATTGTATTGATATAACACACGTCATTGAGGAAAAAGGCAATATATAATAATGGCAGCTAATATGATTAAACTTTGTCCGAGTTAACGGATTAATTTTTAAAAACCTACTTAACTGAAAATACTTTGGATTTCTGAATGATGACGGGAAACACTTTTTGAGGATTTATAGGCATTGGTCTAAGTATTTTACATGTATTAGCTCTTTGAATATTTATAACAACCTTCTGGGTTGGATACTATTTATGTCCATATTACAGGTGAGGAAAATAAATACTGCACTCGGTATTACTTTGTAGTACTTTGTTAAGTACTTTGTAGTCACTGAACTTGAATTTGAACTGGCACATTTTGGTTTCAATCATAATCATTTTCTATTCTGCAAAAGTAAAAAAAAAAAAAAGTATATGTATGTATTATACATATAAAGAGAAAGTGATAAGAGAAAGGGAAAGAGTATAGAATATATGTGTGTATAAGATTCAGTGTTTTACTTCTCCATAAGAAAGAAATTGTAGAGTTTTGCATTTTACTACCATAGTTAAAATTCTCGGGCCTCCCCGGTGGCGCAGCGGTTGAGCGCTGGGTTGCGAAGCTGCCCGTGGCCTCTGCGGCACCGGTTCGATCCCCGGCTGCTTCCCGGCCACCGGAGGAGGGTCCCACATGGTGCGCAGACCTCTCCTGCCGCCCGCTGCTCCCCTCAGCAGTGTACTTCGGTCCTTCTGCCTGCTCTGCTCCCTGCTCTGGCTCTGGTGAATTCTCTCACCCTCCCGGCTTCTGACTGTACCCAGTGCATGTATAAACCAAACAAACAAACAAATAGATAAATAAATAAGACATGCCTCTAGAAAATTAAAAAAAAATAAAAAAAAAATAAAAAAATAAAAAAAATAAAAAAATAAAAAAAAAAAATTCTCACAGAGATAGAAGAATCACTTTCCTTACCCACAGAGGAATGAAAAACAATAGATAGTTATTTGGAACACCAGTGTTATATAATTTCTTGAATTATGGTCTATTGTAAACTGTTTAGTGTTGTTGATGGTGACAACAACAGAGAATTGGGTGATGGCTGTAAGGTTAGAAAGATTCCCATTTCCTGTATTTCCCAGCTTTGTAAGTCACAGGAGTTTGTGAAAAACAGTTTTACTGGTATTTGAAATAAAAAGAATATTTTTAATGAAAAATAATCTCTTGCCCAAATCCTTTGAATGATAGAAGGCCTCATATGACCTATAATTTTAGGTGAGCCAAAATTATAGCCTCAGCTGTTTACAGGCAAAAATTCATACATTCTATCATCTGATGCTGTCCCTTCACCCCTTCCCCCCCCCCCCCCCCCGGTATTATCTACCTGGGGATTATTGCTGAAAACACAGAATGAATGAGACTTAAAATACTTGAAAATAGCAAATTGGAACCTTTAAATTCATAAGTAATTTCTTTGATGGTGTTAATTACTAGTCTTACTATACCTGTCATGAAATGATGAGCCATCTATTTTTAGAATTTTAGACTATTTACACATGTAGACGGTAATTTAGGAAAAGAAAACAAAACAGCAACCTGGTAATAATACCCATATTATTTTCTTTGATGCAAAATAGAAATATAACAATCACATAATCACCTGAAATTTTCTATACTTAGGAGAAAGTTGAAACTGAAAGTTTTAAGATGTATAGTGGTACACTGGTAAACTGACTTTACAGAGCCCTGATTTGTAGTAGTTGCCTAGTTTTTGTGGTACAAAACCTCTATGGACTAATTTCAACCTATGAATGGTTTTTCACTGACTCAAAATTCCTGAAATTTAGTAGTTTGTTCTTATGCACACAACTGAGTGCGTAATTCTATAACTTATTCCCAACAACAACTGCAGTAGATTGTGTTATAGCTCCAGTGCTTCACTCCTCACCTTTCTACCCCCTATGCCATGTGTTGTGTCCTCCCACTCACTGTTCAGACACAGCCAAGTGACTTGTTTTGATTAGAGTGATGTTAGCAGATATAACACAAATGGAAGTTTGAAAAAGATCTTCACATTTCCACTTTTTTTTTTGAAAATCTGCCATTGCCATCTGAACATACCCAGGCTAGCACAGTCAAATGGCCTTTGTCATTGCAGCTAATACCACATTAAATTTGTTGACAGCCAGTCAATCCCAAGATATGTGAACGAGCCCATCCAGGATCAGAAAGTTATGTAGCTGACCTACAGCTGAGTGCGGACACGCAAGCAAGCCCAGCCTGAGTAAGTAGAACCACAGGATATGTGAGATAAATACATTTTTAAATGCAGTCAGTGAGTTTGTATAGAATTTGTTTGTTATGCAAGGTTGTTTTGTAAATAAATAACTGAGAGAATAATGCTATTAGGCAAGATTTAATTAGAAAGGAAAATTTATAAAGGAGGCATTGTGTTTTGTGAAAAGATCTCAATAAATCTGAGATCCACCACTTATAGGTGAATGGCCTGGCGAAATATTTAACTTCTCTTTGCCTAAGTTTTCTCATTTTAAATTGCAGATAACTATGAGCCTGGCAGTTTATATATATATATATATATATATGAATGATATGTGTGTGTGTGTGTATAAAATTGGTGATTAGGTGTACAGATCTGCAATCTGATTGCCTAAGGCTGACTCCCAGATCCACCATTTTAATATTTAAAGACACTTAGAAGTATAGTTTTCACTTATAACACACATTGTAAGAGCTGTCTATAGTAGAATTTGATAAACTAAGCACCTGGCACATTTTGGTACTCATTAAATTGTAAGTATACAACAGTCATTTCTTTATTGAGGATGAGATTGATATTCTGGTAGTTATTTTTTAATGTTTAAACAGAGATTATCTTGGAGGGGGCAGAGTTGCCAAATAAGTTTATGTAATGTTTGCAGGAATTCCTTTAAATTCTATAAAACAGCCCCATCAAATTTATACTTTAACAGCTTCTAAGGAGAAATTTGATTTCAATTTGGGACCCATAAGTATAGATTTAGGGGATCTGTTTAAATTGCTAGCATAGAAATGCTATGTTTGCCTTCCTAGCTAACATATTCATGCAACCTAGTTTTTCTGCTAAGGGAAAAACTGATGAAATTGAGGGGTGTCTGTCTATACGGGTTGCACAGATACATGTTAAGATAAAGGTTTCTATGAAAAGAAACCTTTATCTTAAAAAAAAGATAAAGGTTTCTAGATAAGATTAAAAAGTTATCAGAAAGCTGATAACTTGCAATCATAGACCAAGGTAAGGAGGGTAGGGAGAATGGTCTGTGGGCAATAATGGGTATTTGGAATCAAGTTATTACTTCTTAGAGAAAGCAGAAAATAGAGTAACATGGAGCTCTTTAATGAGAAGTGGTAGTCCTGAAATTAAATTGTCGTTTGAAATGTGTGCTCCCTTCCTGGAGTAAAGCACCTTAAATGCATCAGTGAACTTGCCAAAATGCATGAAGCTTACCAACTGTTCCCCACAGAAACAGATTTATATAGGAGATTGAGAGAGCCAGAAGAAACCTGGAACATAGTTTTAGTGACTTGGAGGTCTGGGGAGGGAAATTGGAAGAATAAAGAGAATACAGATGGGTTTATATGTAGGCATGAAGGTTGTAACCTTGGCACAAAAAGCAGAATGCAGAGTTAAAAACAACTTATTCAAATGCTATTGGAAAGTAGGGTTTTATTTTCTTTATGGTGATTTGTTACACTACAATGATGGATTTTTGGTAAAGCATGGAATAGTAGTCAATGAAAGGTCAAGAAGAGCAAGTACGATCTACTACCAACCAAGAGGATCCCTGAACTTTCTGATTTGGTATACCAAGAATACCCAGGCAATTTTCCAGGCAATAATTCAGTATTGTGTTATTTCCCAGGGAATTATTCAGTATTGTATTTGCAACAATCTTGAGGGCAAGGTGGTGTCTTTCCCGAGATAAAGAACTACTATTATAAAAGCAGTACTTCCCCAAATTCAGTGTTCCTATTCTCAGATGTAACACACTGCTTCTGAAGGCATCCATTTAGGGCCATTTATATTATCCCTGTGGGATTTGGAAGGGCATGGCAACCAAAGCAAACCAAAAGGAACCTATATTGCTTTGTTATGAGTAAGAAAGTCTTTTGTCTCAGGTCCAGAAGTCTCATATCTTCTGCATCCATTAAACAATAATAGATTAGCTTCTTAGCTTATAAGCAGGGTAAAATCATAGACCTTTTATACTTTTTTACAGTAATAAAAGGATATATCTTTTCATATAAAAACGTTTTAACAGTAGAATGAAACAGTGTATGTCAAAAAGTAGTGAACATATATGCAGGGTAAGCTTGCTCAATCTATGTCCTAAAAAGCTATTAATTAATTAAATGGAGTACAGGTCTTTTAAACATTACTAGTGCCCTTTTATTGTATGATATTCTTTTAAAGCTATACCTTTGGTAATTTATATTTTTTCAGTGGGGTCTTGCTAAATTATAAATAGTTCTTGCCTATTCTTTTTTTTTTTAAAGATTTATTTATTGATGCATACAAGAGCTGGGGTACAGGCCAGAGGTGTGGGGGGTGAGAGGATTCACCAGAGACAGAATGGGGAACAGAACAGGCAGACTGACTGAAATACATTCCTGAGGGGAGCAGCAGGCAAGACAGGAGAGGTCTGCTTCACCATGTGGGTTGCTCTCTGGCTAGCCGGGGCTTGAACTCGTGCTGCAGAGGCTGCAGATTGCTTCATAGTGTGGTGCTTAACCCCTTGAGCCACCTGGAAGGCCCCTATTCTGTTTTGATGAAAGTAAGTTTTAGCATCTAGTTCCTAATTTTATAATCTTTATCAATCTCTTAAAAAATATAATGCCCTTAGCCAACCATATGTAAGATAGATTAGTTCAAATGAAATTAATTACGGTATTAATAAGCTGCAGAATGATGCACAAAATATAATAAGTGAAAAAGATAGCATTCAAGATTGTACATACTGTTTACTTCCAAATTACAAACTACCTATTGATATTATTATAACCTGGGAAGATACATGCCCACATTTTCATAGTGGAATTAAGCATGTTTAATGCTTTCTTTGTAATTTCCAAATTTCTACAGTAAATGTGTAATTTTCATATAAATGGAAGTCCTTTAAAATATTAAATCCTTGTAATTCATACTTGTACCCTCCTGCAGTTTCTGTATAGGACATATGACATGTAAAATAAAAAAGTCTTCTAGGTTTATATTTTTATACTTATACTATCTTCACATTTATTATCTTATATATCTAGTTTATCCTTATTTTGCTGTTTTCTAACTGCTGAAAATTCCCTTTGCAAGAGGTCAAATATAAATAAATATTGAAAATTTTGCTTTTGAAAACCTATGCATTTTAAAATCAAAGCTGAGAGATGAAGCATGAATAAACCATAAAAGATAAAACAGAGGGCCTTCCTGGTGGTGCAGAGGTTGGGCGCTGGGTTGCGAAGCTGCCCACAGCCTCTGCAGCACCGGTTCGATCCCCAGCTGCTCCCAGGCCACTGGAGGAGGGTCCCACATGGCGCGCAGACCTCTCCTGCCGCCCGCTGCTCCCCTTAGCAGTGTACTTTGGTCCTTCTGCCTGCTCTGCTCCCTGCTCTGGCTCTGGTGAATTCTCTCACCCTCCCACGCTTCTGACTATACCCAGTGCTTGTATAAATAACTAAATAAATAAACAAACAAACAAACAAAAAACAAGAGTTCTCCTTTGGAAAAAAAAAAAGATAAAGCAGAAATTTCTTATTTTCAGAAAATCAGTGTAGAGTACTATTTATGGTTTGACTTATCCTCCGTATTTCTTTTTTTATTTATATAAAATGTATATAATTTTTCATTTTTTTTCAATGTTTGCTTTCCTTTCTCAGGTGTAGTCCCCATAGAATTTCCACCACCAGTTCACCCATGCACCATTACCATAGTCCCTTGTGCTCTTCCCCCTTGTTTTGATCCCCCTTCCTTCCCCTCCCCTGCAGAATGTCTCTGATTTATAGTTGCCTGTTTATTTTTGTTTTGTTTTGTTATGTTTTTTATTGTTAACTATTTTTTCCATAATGCCTTATTTTGTTCCCCTATATTCTTCCTGTAAGTGAAACCATCCAATATTTTGTTTTTCCTTCTGACTTATTTCACTGAGCATAATCCCTTTTAGCTCCATCCATGTTGCTGTGAATGGCATTAGTTTATCTTTTTTTATTGCTGAATAGTATTCCATTGTGTATATATATCCCCCATATTTCATTTGTTGAAGGCATCTAGCTCTGAATACCTCAGAATGTGACTTTATTTAAAAATACAGTTTTTGCAAATGTAATCAAGTTAAGATGAGGTCATTAGAATGAATACTAATCCAATATGACTGATACCTGATAAAAGTGAAATTTGGACACAGAGGCAGATATACTCAGCAAGAATCCCATGTGAGTGTGATTTATAATGTGTGATTTGAACTCTGCAATAGGGATGATCAAGTACACTGGATCTGGTGAGCTGGAAGAAATTGACACAGAAATGGATACTTCAAGAAATACGTTGTGATCAGAGCATCACATTTTGTGAGATCATAGAGAGGTCACATTAAATATGAAAAAAGTACATTCTTCAGGCACAGAGTGTGGGTTTAAATGTTAATTCTACCTCTAGCTATGTCAACTATGACACACTAGAAATTATATAACCACTAGAAAATGAATATAGAATCACTGTCACAGACTAAAAAACTAGGTAATAGTTTACATCTCATACTCAATAAAATGAAGGGATAAAATGTGTTTTTCTTAAGTTTGGTTGTAAATTATGAGTAACCACACAGAAATATATGTGAGCTTACATGCACATATACATAAAAGGCTCACAAAAGTAGTTGTTAAAGGGGCCTCCCTGGTGGCCTAGGGGTTGAATCAGCACTGCCACCTGAATGGCTCTCCACAGCTTCCTGAGTTTGATCCCTGGCCAGGGAGCTAAACCACATGGTGCAGCAGACCTCTCCTGTGTTGTGCACAGCTCCCCTCAGCAGTTTATTTCAGTAGATCTGCCTGTCTGCTCCCCATTCTGTCTCTGGTGAATTCTCTCACCCTCTGCGCCACTGGCTTACACCCCAGTTCTTCCATGCAAAAATAAATAAATAAATGGATAAATAAATCTTTTTATTTAAAGTAGTTGTTTAAAAGTGGCAGTTATTACTCCTATAAAATAATCAGTTATTGAATAGGATTAAACTAGTAGTGAAAATTAGAAATAGAAAAAATAGAAAATATATTTTCTATTCTTAACAATAACTAATTATTTAACAAATACTATGTGCCAGAGACTGTTCTCAGCACTTACATTTATTAGATATTACTTTGATTTACATTTTATAAATGAGTACACAGGCACAAAGCAGCTCAAGCCACACTAATTATGAGTACAAGAGCCAGGAATCAAACCAGGTTGTTTAACTCCAGTATTCATAGCTTTCAATTCTGAGCTACACTTCTCGTTTAGACTTAATGCTTGGCTATCAGCTAGTTTTTGAGTCTGTGACAGTGAATCTATATTCCTTTCCAGTGATTATATAATTTTCTAAACACTGAGCTATTTCAGTTGAGTTTTCTAACAAGCAACTTCTCCTACATTTAATTTCCTTGCCAGAAGAAAGTATTAATAAACACTCTGAGTGATTGATTAGGATATAGAATTTGCTTTTAGAATTGAGAGTAAGATAACTAGGAGCTATGTCCTGCCTATAATTAGTTACTTGATATCAAGCCTGAAAAATTTATTGGGCTTTATTTTTTTACTGTGGCCTGAAAAGTCATCTAAACAGTTTTTGATGGCAGTGGGATGTTATAATCTGTTCATATCAGCTTGCAAGCGCTGATTATTAAATCTCCAGTGTTTTTACATGCTAGCTGCTAAGCACAGCCATTATTAAAAATTAAGTTATATAAACATTCAAATAAATTATATAAACAAAGGTTATAAATACTCAAAACAATCTTTTGCTGCATTTTATTACTATCTGTATTTTTGAGGTTATTGACAATTTTATGTATATGGAGAAATCACTTTAAAAGTGTTTTTGTACATTTCTTCTAAACAATGTTTTTAGTGAGGTCAAGTTGATAGTTTCAAATTGGCCATGGTGGAAACATTTTTTTTCCGCAGAAATGAGTTAACTAATGCAGCAAATCAGAGATCTCCTTTTACCCTCCCACTGGTCCTTAAACCTTTATTAATTAGCTCACAGCCTTTAGCAGTCCTTAACAGACCTATCTGCTAATCTTCTTCCCTAGTACTATCACTAGGAGGATTTCAGAAATATATTTAAAATGTGATTTATAAGTAGTTAGAGTTGTTAGAGATTCACATTGTTTAATGTAGATTTATGTGTCATATCAGGGATCCCAGATCATTAAATTATGCATTTTATTTTCTCAAATCCTGAGAATTGTTTCCTCTTATTTAGACAAACTACTTATCAACTTCCACTTTTGACTTCCCTAAACTTATGCCTTTCCTGCTCTTTGAAAATTCACTTTTTATTAGTTCTTTATATTAGTTCATAACATTTGCTTTTGATATTTGACCTCATTTCTTCTTAACTCATCTGTTTTCTGGCCCATCCTTACCCCAACCTATGTAGAAGAGATCGCAGCCTTTGGGATGACCCTCTTGAAATCAAAAACCAAAAAGACACATTTGACTTGCACTAAAGTGTATAGTGCTAATATTTTAATATATAATTAAGGAACTGTGAGTCTTTATTTAATAATTATTGTAGAATTAAATACATATGATCCCAAAGGAGTTGTCCCTATTTTTTTTATATTTCTCTATTCTAGTGACTTAGAAGTAATTATGGGTAAGAATAATTTGACTTGAGATTTTAGATGTAACCAAAGTTTAATTACATGAAAAACTATATAAAGCAGGATAATTTAGTGGTTTTAATGAATTTTGGTGTTTTGTGGAATACCAGTGACAGTGGCAAGATACTGTTTACTTTTGTTTTAAGCTATTAAGAAACCCAATGACTATATCTGTAATCTGTCTTTAGTTTCTTCTTATTTAGAGATAGTAAATGTTAGTATTTCTTGAATGTATATAGCTTCCTAAGGCAGTGTGTTCCAATAGGAGGAAAATTATGGACATTTGCTCACTAAGTTGTACTAAGCACAAATTTTATACCTTGTTATTCCAATCACATAACTACTACTACCTGCCCAAGTTTAGATATAAAACTAGAAGGCCAACTCATTATCATTACTGATTTATAATGGTAACGCCAGATTTTTTACAAGATTTAATATTTATGCATATAAGAACCAGGGTACAGGCCAGAGGTATGGGGGTGAAAGGATTCACCAGAGACAGAGTGGGGGACACTGCTGAGGGGAGCAGTGGGTGAGTCAGGAGAGGTCTGCTGCGCTTGTGGGTATTTTCCTGGCTGGGGATTGAACTCGTGCTGCGGTGGCTGAGGAACGTAAGTTGTGTCTTAACCCCTTGCGCCACCAGGGAGGCCCAATGCTAGATTTTTTAACTTGACACCAACTCTCAACTTTTTGTGCTAAGGAGCAAAAATAACTTGAATATTGAAAAACAGGTTTAGGCCTGTGTGGAGGCGCCGGGGCGCTTCGCCGGCGGTGAGGCTGCCGCCCTGTGCCACATCCCACGATGCCCCGACACCCGCAGCTTCTCGCTTCGTCGCAATCTCACGCTGCTGGCCTGGAGTCTCGAGTGTTTACTGTTGATGGTGTCATGGACTTGTAAGCGGTACCAAAGGGGCTGATCACATGCTGGCTTCTTGTCCCTGTCAGAGTATCATGTGGCTGCTATTCCATGTGCATAAGAGCAGTCCTCAGGGAGAACCTGGGTTTAGAAGCCCCAGGACAGCCTTAGACCTGGAGAGTTGAAGGAAGTTTCAGGACCACACGATGGTGACCCTCAGAATGACTTGGGATGGAGGTTTGCTGATATTTCTGCCCAAGATTCTATAGCTGTTTGTGTACCTGAGTGGGGCAGAGAATGGAGAGTGAGGTCATCACATGAAGCATCACTAGCTCTGCTCCCCGCTGCCTACCCAGAGCATCATGGAAATGTTTACTCTGCACAAGATTGGCAGGGACTGGGAGCACGTGGCCTTGACAGCAGTACCGCAAGAAGGCAATGGGCAGGGAAGGCCAGCCCCATGTCCCTCTCCCAAGCTTGGGGTGACTTTTTTAAATAACTGGGAGCTTTTCTCTTGAATTTATAGCTAGCTACTCAATCAATACAATGTGATTGTGTTACAGTATAATGTTAGGACAATAACAAAACAAAAGCTTTGAAAAATCCATAAGTTTGGGAGACTTAAAACACATTTGAAGTTACTCACCAAAAAGAATGAGAAAACATATGTAACTATGATAATAAGGATTTCATTATCAAACCAACTTGTGGGATGGAACTAAGATAATTCCTAAGGAGAAATTTGTATCCTTTTGCTAACATTGGTGTAGGAGAAAGATTGAAATTTAATAAGTTGTATATAGAGAGGACATAAAAGTAATAACAATTAGAGCAGAAACTAAAAAAGAAGACATATGCAAAAATGAAGAGTAGCATGGTTAGGTTGGTTCTTTGAGAAGATGTAGGACAGAGAATCCTGGTGAAACTGAAGAAAACAGTTCTAGGAATGGAAAAGGCCAGATTGAGCTGGGATTAAAAAGGGAATAAATTGCTTTTGCCTTTAAAACTGTGAACTTTGACAAAATATCCATTTTTGGAAAACTTGCATAACCTCATAGCCCATCTGATAAAGGTCACAGTTGATGGAGTTAAATAAAGTTGCATTTATTGTATTTATTTAAAGCCTCTTGAGAAAGAACAGTTCCAGAGGAGTCTAAGGATGACCTTAGAGTAAGGACCTGCATAGCCAGGACATCGGCACACTAGTGCCTCTGGGCTTGTGTCATGGGGAAAACTGTTAATCTGAGAGCTTATATTATTGAAATGTTTTTACATTAATAATAGGTTATATGGGCCTCCCCGGTGGCGCAGCGGTTCAGCGCTGGGTTGCGAAGCTACCTGCGGCCTCTGCGGCGCCGGTTCGATCCCCGGCTGCTCCCCGGCCTCCGGAGGAGGGTCCCACATGGTGTGCAGACCTCTCCAGCCGCCCGCTGCTCCCCTCAGCAGTGTACTTCGGTCCTTCTGCCTGCTCTGCTCCCTGCTCTGGCTCTGGTGAATTCTCTCACCCTCCCGCGCTTCTGACTGTACCCAGTGCATGTATAAACCAAACAAACAAACAAATAATAAATAAATAAGACATGCCTCTAGAAAATTAAAAAAAAAAATAATAGGTTATATGTACACAAATAATATTGGAAGAGGGGACTCTTACCAGCTTTGTGGGTTTTTTCCTAAATTTGGCAAATGAGCTCTCAAAGTTTCGAGTTTATTAAAACTTGGAAAATGCTAAAAAAAAAAAAAAAAGAAAGAAAAACAGGTTTAAAATGAAAACAGTCAAGTGCTTTAGGCCTACACTTATAAGGCTTAATTGTGTTATCTATATGGCGTCATATCACCTCCACCAAGTGGAGGTGATATAATCAGAATTAAAGAATTAAAGAAAATAGCAGATATAATCAGATATAATCGGATATAGCAGATATAGTCAGAATTAAAGAAAATACTTATTCAGTTTTAACTGTCAGGCTCTATAATTCTTCCTTTATCCCTCTTCAAGTGGGTATTTAAGTGTAGGGAGAACAATTTCAATATGAATAAAGTGTAGGAGTATGGCAAAACCCCTGAAAAAAAAGTTAGCTATCAATTCAATATCATTAGAATTATGTCTTAGGTGACTCAGCACCTTCCTTATCAATCAATATTTGTTTCAAAAAGTCAATCTAGTGTCTGTATAAGTGCATGAACATTCTGAGTGGTATCTTACAGTAGTCCTATGATCTTTTCATTGTTACAGGGATTGCTGATTCTCCTAGGGATAGACACACTATAGGAACACATACTCAAGGCATAAGCACAATGCTACTACCCTGTCTACTTTTGATTGTCTTTGTCTTTCTTTATTTGTGCCTTTCTATTTCTTTGTCTGCAGACTCAATTCTATGCAAGTTTTTGTCTTATTCTGATAAGGGAGAACTCATCTGCATGACTGGCCCGGCACAGCAGACATAAATAGATTTGTGACATGTATGCCTTCCTGCTGTATAGTCCAGATTACCTCAGTATGAATTTAATTGACATTGAGTGATGATCTAGTGCCTTTGTTATAATCTTATGCAATCACCAAATTTTTACATTTATAAAGACAAATAATAAAATAATACCAAAAGGGAATAGAATTACAGTTTATCGTAAAGAGATTTCTTCTAATTCACTTCCCTCCTAACCAGGAAAACTAGCCATCATTGTATCACGGTAGGAATAGTAATTGAGATAACTGGTATGTTTACCTAAGAAAAAGAGGATTGGTGGGAAATCAGAAAATTTTGAACTAAAAAATGGAATGGAAATTAACTCTCACATTTGTTGAACAGTCCATATATATTTGGGAAGCTGATTTTTGATGATGGTTCAAACAATTCATTGGATAAAGAACAGTCTTTTACAGAATATGCTGGAACAATTAAAAGTTTGGATGTAACTAAAAAGGAAGGGGAGCTTTAGTCCATATGTAGTACTATACAGAATAGTTAACTCAACATACATCACAAATTTAAATGTAAAACTTAAATTTTTAGAAGAAAACAGGTCCTAGTTGGTGGCGTAGGGTTTAAGTCTCAGCACTATCATGCTATCACCAGTAGGACCTGAGTTCGACCCGAGCCAGGAAGCTAACCAACATATGGCACAGTAGACCTCTCATGTCTCACCTGCTGCTCCCCTTAGCAGGGTATTTCAGTAGATCCACCTGTTCTGCTCCTCACTCTGTCTCTGGTGAATCCTCTCAAACCCCCCCCCTTCACCTCTGACCTACAGTTTTTCTATGCATAAATAAATTAATCTTAAAAACCTCAGAGAAAATTTGTATGATCTTAGGCAAATATTTCTGCAACATGACTCCAGAAGCAAAATTCATAAAAATTAGGCTTCATGAGAATGATAAGCTTACACTCCTCAAAGAATACTTTTAGGTAAATTAAAAGGAAAGCCCTAGACTGGGGGAAATATTTGAATTGTCTAAGTCTGATAAAAGACTTTTATCTAGAATATAAAAATAACTCCCCAAAACCACTAATGAAAAAGCCAACAACTCAATAATATACAGATGGTAAATAAGCACTTGAAAAGATGGTCAACATCATGAATTACTAGGAAAATGCAAATTCACACAATGAATTACCACTACATGTCTATGGGAATGGCTGAAATTCAAACACTGATTCAAATATACTGAATTCTGAGATGGCTTTGTAAAATGGTTCCACCATTTCAAAAAACATTTGGGCAGTTTCTTAAAAAAGTCATTCGTCTACCAAATGATTCATCCACTCTACTACTGTTTACCTAAGAGCAACTAAAAGATCATATAAAGACTTGTAACAAATATTTCCTGAAGTGTTATTTGGGTTTGCCCAAACAGAAACTAACCCAATATTCATGATGAGGTGAATGGACAAAAGAAGTGGAAATTACAACATGGGTCAATCACAAAATAATTATACTGAGTGAAGGAAAAGATACAAAATAGAGCACCTAGTGTTTTCATTTATGTAATACATTTCTATTATAAACAAACTTATCATGACAAAGCAAATCAATGATATCTTAGGGATGAGGCAGCAGTGGGACAGTAGGGAAAGATATGGAGAGGGGGAAGTCCAAGAAGCATGAGGAAGCTGCTGGGGATGGGTATTTTAATGGCTTCTTGGGGTATATAAACATATGTCAAAATGTATGAAGTTGTGTTCTTCAAGTATACACATTTATTGAATGTTGACTTAGCTCAAAAAGCTGATAAATTTGCTTACAGTGAACTTGCCAAATATTAATTTTTAATTGCATAAAACTTATTTGTGGAAGATAAATAATGGTTCTTTCAATGGAACCCAGTTACAGGACATAACATTTATTTACATTTGTAATTACGAAAACAATAGTAATGATCAGGTCTCTGAAAAAAATTTATTGCAAGAACAATTTTTATTTCATAAAATTTTGTTGTTTTTCATTAGTGAACAAGGAAATGTCAACTAGGGAGCAATTTGATGAAACACAATGATTTTGTCAGAACTATTAATGATGTCTTGGTTTAGTGCAAACTCCTGTAGTACATGATGCTAAATGGAATAAGTGAAAATATAATCTAAAATGATGCTAAATTTAAATTAGCATTCCAATTTATAGCAAATTTATGAGCATAAAAAAGTTAGACCTTGGAATACCTGGAAAGATTTATGAATAAACTTGGCAAACATAATTTGAAACAAACAGGGCTGGGTCACCATCAGCTGACTTTGATTTAGTGATTTGAACACAGAGACATAGTGTAATGAAAATAGGAACTCAACCTAGAAAAATTAAATTTATTTCTCCTAAGGATAACAGGCATAGAAGACACTATTACCAAAAGAGATTTAAGTCTCACTGGAGAAAGCTGAATGGAGATATTTACATTTAATGAATGAAGAAACTCTGGACAAGGGCCAAACTGCCTGAGTTTTATCTGTAGACAGTTTTAAGGACACTTTTTTTCATCTGTCACCTTGAGTGTTCCAGTTTTTTTTTTTATTATGGTATGTGAAAGAAAAGAAGGAGAATGAATTGCTGGAAACAGAGCATTTACAACTTTCCCACAATAATTTGTCAAGACAACCCAGTGCACAACCAATTACCATGCTAGTACTCAACCTCTGTTGGGTTGGTGTTAATAAATTATATAGCGTGTAAAAAAAAGAATACAATGCTGTTTCTAAACTTTATTTACTAAATCTTAATATCATCCTTAAGCTGAAATTATACAATAAAAAATTATTATGACCAGCAGTTGTCAGGTACATAGAACATGTGTGATACATAAAGTGATTACATAAAGTGATACATAAGTCTTTAATGTGTATAACATGGCAAAGGATAATATCACTACTATTTCTATTAATAAGAAAGAATTGTGCCTTTACAAGATACACATATCATTCTTCCATATATATCCAAGAGAACTGAAAGCATGTGTCCACACAAAATGTGTATACAAATGTTCGTAGTACTATTATTCATAATGGCTAAAAAATAGAAGCAACCAAAATGTCCATCAGTTGATGAATGGATACAGAGAAACTCCATATAATGGAGTATTATTCATCAATGAAAAGTAATGAAGTGTTGATATAAAGCTACAGCATGGATGAAACTAGAAAACATTATGCTAATTTAATGAAGTTGGTCATATAAAACTATTTATTATATGATTCCATTTATATGAAATGACCAGAATAGGCAAATCTATAGAGATTGAAAGTAAAAGCCTAGGGCTTAGGGGGAAGAGGCATGGAGGTGGTTGGGAATGGGGAATGACTGCTAAAGGCTTTCTTTTTTGGGTGAACAAAAATTATCTTAAAGATTGTGATGGTAGTTGGACACCAGTGAAAGCATAAGGAATTTATTGTACATTTTTAAGTGGTGAATTTTGCATTATGCAAATTATATCTCAAGTTATTTTGAAAAGATAATCATATAAATAAGTTATAGTTAATTAACCTAGGTCAAAGTAATCTGAAAAACAAGGAAATTCCTTTAAAAAACTTAGAAAATGAGATAAGACATTTTTATGTCAAGTTGGAGCTTTGTTAGAGAAGAAATCAATTATCTATAAAACTCAGTAATTTGAATGTATATTTCTAGGAGATATATCCTGAAGGCAAAAAAAAAGTATAAAAGATACTTAATCATATTGCTATTTCCTAATTATATGTATATATTATGTAATCATATAATTATTATGTCACCCATAAATAATTATGTTAATGTCTATGAATAATTATTTCAGAGAAAGTGAAATGAGATACAAATATTGAGATCAAATGAATTGAGGGAAAATCCTACAATTTCAAAGTTAAATTGTTAACACCAGTATAAAATTTATGATGTATTTTTTCTTTTAGAAAATAGATATATTTAGTTCCTAGCTCTACCCACTGAAAAAAATTTCAAGTAATGTCAACACAAAAACAGTAATAACTGAACCCAGACTGAAATTTCTCAGTTTGCTTTTCACCAAACGGAGCAAGGTTCCTTGAGAAAAGACTGATGCCACATCCTGGCAAAAAATGTACTAGATTAGCTTGGAACATCTTATGCTGGGAAAGATGGAAGTGATCAAAGACCACTGTGTCAGGAGGAATCTGGAGGTAGCTTTTAAGGACTATCACAGACCTACAGTGGACGTTTGTGCAACAAAAGACTAATGATTCCAATGGATTGAAATAGTACATTAAAATATATGAGTTTGAAAACAGAACTCATTGATCATCTTTAAAAGTTGCTAGAGCACCAAATTATTAATTCTAAGAGATGGAAAATGAAATTTAAAAATCAAGCATTTATTGTTCTCTTGCTACACAAACTGTGTAACCAAATAGTTGATGAGCAAAATTTTTTCCTAATGGGGAATTTCAGCTAATAAATTCAGAATGACAGAACCAGGAAATAATCAGTTTGTAATACCTAACGAAATAGTACATTTTGACTGCTAAAACGAGAGGAACTTAATGCTGGGGAGATTAGCCTGTAGCACCTGAATCCACTGATAAGTTTAAGAACATAGTTAGAGAGACAATCAGGCATTTTGTACTTCCTGACATGATTTGATCAAAAGTATAACAACTATAATAAATTCATGCCAAAAAATTGAATATGTTGAATTACCATTTTCCAGAAAATACCATTTTCCAGAAAATACAGAGGATAGGGGGATGTCTAAACAATCTCCCAAGGAAACAAGTGTAGAATAGGGGAAATTCTGAAGATAAATGAGCTAGTTCTTTTAGTAAACAAATGGCAAGCAATAGGTAAAACGATTTCTATTAAAAGATACCTGAGAGACTAATCAGTCAAATGCAACTTGTAGATCTTGCTTAATTCTGATTAAGAAAACTAGAGGAAATTAGAGTAGTCCAAATATGAACTGCTTGAAATGCCATTTCGACCTGTCACTAAGTTTGGGCAAGACACTGGGTTATGGTGGGCTAACAAGCTGTCACTACTTTATGCATGTTATATATATATGATTATTTATTGGTTGATGTGTTAGACTATGCAACTTCTAAGAACCTTTTTTCTTAAAGATGCTGACCCCAAAGTTATTCAGAGAAAACTACTCAGTAGGAAATGTACCTGAGTATGTAGTTTTTATTTCCAAAGATGATCACTTTATCTTTCATTCCACATACTCTCTTGCAAGGAAGCCTTGCCATTTACCATTCAAGAAGTAAAATCTCTTTCTCTGCTGCTAGAATCTGCGCTCTCCCTATGACTGACTTTGGCATACAAAATATGGTGAAACTTCTGATGCCAGACTTTAACAGTGTCTGCTTCCTCCTCAGAGCCCTGAACCACCATGTAAAGTGATACAGCTACTTTGGGAAGAGCATAGAAAGAGATACAACCTTCCAGCCCTAACTGTTCCAGTCATCCCAACAGAGTGAAGCTCTCTTGTACATTCAAACCCCAGCTGTTCCAGCAGTACAATTGAACCCAGCTTCCAATAGACCTATCAGCTGAATACAGCAATGACAGTGATCCTGGTTGACGCCACATGGAGAAGAAAAATTACTCAGCTGAACTGTATCTGAATCCTTGAGTGAATGTGATGGTTGCTGCTCTAAGGCACT
Organism: Talpa europaea; assembly: GCF_964194135.1. Lineage (NCBI taxonomy): Eukaryota > Metazoa > Chordata > Mammalia > Eulipotyphla > Talpidae > Talpa > Talpa europaea. The sequence continues at coordinate 52,652,049 of NC_140077.1, forward strand.
AATTTATGAGCAGTTTGTTAGGTAGCAATAGATAATGTGGTGTACACTGAGTAAAACAACCAGTAGTCTCGGCCTCTACAAGTCAGTAATCTATATTTGCTCCTGATTTAAATTCTACTAAAATGGCAGTAAGCCAATGGATACAGTTTGTGTATTGGAACAATAAGAGTCTGCTTCACCATCCAAATAGCTGTATATATATGAGTAGTGAGGAAAAAGCCAAAACACTGAACCCAAAGACACCCTAGATCTTAAGTTTTGCATTTGAGTAAAATGGTCCTTAACTGGATTAAACTCAAGTCTTACACAGTCCACATGGTGGAGAGGAAAAAAGACATGGCTATAAAATAGTCTAGTTTTTGATGCTGAAATGGTGGAAGGTCAGTATTACAATTTTCCTTTATTTTTTTTCAAAAAGAGAAAAATGTGTATTATTAACTAACATGGGATACAGAGAAACTTCTCCAGACAAAAATACAATTCTGATGATTTGGGAATGTGAGCCTTCTTTTTAGTACTCCTATCCTTTTTATTCTGATGAGATCCTACACAATCTTATATTCTTTTTTTTTTTTTTTAGAGGCATGTTTATTTATTTATTTATTATATTTGTTTGTTTGTTTGTTTTGTTTATACATGCACTGGGTACAGTCAGAAGCGCGGGAGGGTGAGAGAATTCACCAGAGCCAGAGTGGGGAGCAGAGCAGGCAGAAGGACTGAAGTACACTGCTGAGGGGAGCAACGGGTGGCAGGAGAGGTCTGCGCACCATGTGGGATCCTCCTCTGGTGGCCGGGGAGCAGCCGGGGATCGAACCGGTGCAGCAGAGGCCGCGGGTAGCTTCGCAACCCAGCGCTCAACCGCTGCGCCACCGGGGAGGCCCACAATCTTATATTCTTAACTGTGATGGTAGTGGGTCATCGTCATTGTCATTGCTGTCATCAACATCATTATCATTGTCACCATCATCATCACCATGTATTTCAATAAGGAGGAGCTGAGTATGAGGCAATGCACTGAAAGGGAAAAAATGAGGACACAGAGAGGGTGATATAGGAAGTAGAGAGGAGGCACAGGAAGGAAAAGAATGATAAGAACTCTTGGTAAAGATTCAGAGAGATAAGGGGAGTAAGGATCATAAAAATATGATGGTATGTAATTTGCAAAGCAATTTGCTATTCATGGAGAACATTAATGTGTATAATACAATTTAATCTTTTTAACATTTGATAATGGTGTTTTATTGTATGTGTTATATGGATGAGGAGATACAGATGGGCTAAAATAATACAACTTAATAATTAATATTTTCTAGTAAAAATATTTAATGAATACACACTTGTGCCAGTCATTATGCTAAGTGCTAGATATTTAATTGTTAACAAAACAGACTATCCATATCATAACTTAAAGACTAGTGGAAAAAAGCATTCAACTAATCACAAAAAGAACTGTAAAATTACAAAAAAGTCAAGGAACAGAATCCTAGGGAAACAGAATAAAAGATATTGATCTATTCAAATAATTCTGACTATAGATTTTTAGACAGACCAATTTAGACAATGCATAGATACCTTGCTTGAATCTGTCTTATGACTATATTTCATGCACATGCCTCATTATACTTTAAATAAACAAAAACATTTTCAAACTTCTTATTCTTTTTTTTTTAATTAAGTAACTCTTCCAAGGAAGCAATGAAAATTTTGCTTTATTTTTATGTATAACCCTGTGTGCTTCTACAATGACATCATTTATTTTAGTTGTTGGATCAGGATTCAGTTCTCTGTAGGCTTTAGTCATGGTCCTTGAGGGAGTGGAAAACCCATTCTAGACATGAGAATTACTTGCCAAGCTCTGAAAGTATCACTCACAGTCTGTGAACCAAGAGGTAACCAAAGTCTATGCATCCAAAATTCCTGGGCTTTCCCTGTATTTTTAGACTTCTCAGAATAACATAGCTTTATGTACCACCAAGTTTAATAAATTGTGATGTGTTAAGAGTTATTTTCACAAACTTTTGCTCTAGAAGAAAAGCATACAGTACAACCATGGAACATCCAATAGTTATTTTCTGCCCTCAGGAGATAAAACCTAATAGAGCACCATCTTCTCAAATAACCTCAAATGGTTTCAGATTGTTAATTCATTAATCCTTCTGAGACCTCATGGCCAAGGTTGATAAGAATAAACAGGAAATTAAAATACAGAGTTGAATCAATGCATTCTGGGTTCCCCAAATCGAACAGGAACCAGAGTTGTGAATCTCTTTTTTTCTCAAACAGACACTGTAGAAGGACTTCTGAATGAGATGGTCACTGTTGACCTTTCTTAGAAATGTACATTTTTACTCTAAGTACTGATTAAGTTTGGTTCTATTCCACATTTAATTTGTGGATTTTCACAAATATTCTTTGCATTCTAATTATTACCCAAACCTTGGACTTTGGGCATTTTGTAATAATAATTTGTTTTATATTATTTTATTAAATATTTTTTATACAACACTGGACAAATGTTTCAACATTTCTCTCTTCAGTCCATCCTGCAGTAACTTGTCTTTTCTCTTCCTCTTGGTCTCCCTTAGTGAATTATTAGATGTGGTGTAGCAGTTGTTGTTGCCTTTTTCTTTAACTCCATTATGGTCAGAAATTATACTTTATAAGATTTATTTTGCACATAGGTGAAAATACCATATACACTTGAAAATAATATGTATTTCTGTAGTTGTTGAGGATACTATTTAAGCCCAGATGGTTGAGTGTCATTCATATAGTTTGTCTGAGAGAGGAGTCATTCATTCTCTAGTTATGAAAATAAAACTGCTTGTTGTTTTCATATATTCAAAACTCTTAAGGGCTTCCCCTGGTGGTGCAGCCGTTGAGCGCTGGGCTGCAGAGCTGCCCGCAGCATCTGCAGTGCTGGTTCGATCTCTGGCTGCCAGGCGAGGGTCCCACATGGCGCGCAGACCTCTTCTGCCGCCCGCTGCTTCCCTCAGAGGTGTATTTCGTCAGTCTGCCTGTTCTGTTCTCCGCTCTGGCTCTGGTGAGTTCTCTCACCCTCCCGTGCTTCTGACTATACCCAGTGCTTGTATGGATAGATGAATAAATCTTCAAAAAAAAAAAAACCTCTTAATAGTTAGATTACATGTATAATATTTATGATTATTATTTGAGTTCAACTTATATCATTATGATCTGTTCATTTTTAACTCTGCTTGTATTCTGTCTTGAAGTTTTATTTTATCTTCTATTAAGAAGCTCTTCAGCTTTCTTATGCATACTGTTTGCAGTGTATCTCTTTACTGTTAGCTAACTTTCAACCTATTTGTGTCTGTGTACATAAAATTCATTTTTGTGGAGCAGGTATTTTGGACTTTATTGTTAATACTTTATGATTATCTCTAATTTTTAATTGATGCATTAAGATAGTTCATTAACATTTATTGTAATTGTTGATATGATTAAATTTATATCTTATATTTTATCACTTGTTTTTTTGCTTTTTCCCCTCTGTTTTGTTTCCCCTTTCTTGTTCTTTTATTATCTTCTTTTGGATTACTTGTATATTTTAAGAGATTCATTTTAATGTGGCTGTTGTTATGTTAGCTATATTTCAAATATACATAGCAAACATTTCACAATATGCTTTGAGTTAACAATATTTAATAAAATATTTGTTCCTATATAGACCCATTTGTTGCAGCGCTCTACCCTTTATACTGTAGTCATTATTGCACCTATTGCATTAAACCCTATGACATAATGACATAATTTTTTAAAAAGTCATTTAATTAATAGAAATAATTTTCATATTTATATATTTATCATTTGAAATTCTATTAATTTCTTAAGTTCCATCAAGTTCTGAGAATGTCCTTGAGCATTTGTTGTAATATGGTTGTATGACAATCTTCCCTTATTTGAAATGTCTATATTTTCCCTTCAGTTTTTTTTAAAGGTTTATTTGTTTATGCATACAAGAACAGAGGGGTGTGGGGATGAGAGGATTCACCAGAGACAGAGTAGGGAACAGAACAGGCGGATCTACTGAAATACACTGCTGAGGAGAGGTGGGCGAGACAGGAGAGATCTGCTGTGCCACCTGGGTCGTCACCACCCTGGCTGGGGATCGAACTCGTGTTGCAGTGGCTGCGGACAGCTTCATAATGCTGTGTCTTAACCCCTTGCACCACCAGGGAGGCCCCTATTTCCCCCTCATTTTTTGAAGGATATTTTCACTTGATGTAGAGTTCAGGGTTGACAAGTTTTTCTTTTCAGCACTTTAATAATTTTGTTCCACTATTTTCTGGTCTTTATTGTTTCTGGTCTTTATTGTTTCTGAGCTTTCATTTCTATAATTTGTTTCCCTGTGTTTATCAGTCATTTTTCTCTGACTGCCTTGTATATTTTCTGGCTTTCTTCTTGTGGGAATTATGCACACCCCCTACTTCATCACACATAATTTCAAGTGGCTGTAGTTGTCGTACACTTTGTCATTTTCTTCATGCTGGCCAGATGGAGGGTTTTCTAATGGCGTTATATTTGTTCCACATAGTGCCTACCGTGGCTTGACCTCTGGCTAAAAAACCTTTCTTTGCCTTGTTAATTTTTATTCATTGATTTGAGATTCAGCTTAATCACAATTTTTTCTAAGAAGCTTTTCTGATTCTACTGGATTTATCCATAAGTTCAGAACACATTTGACTACACTTAACAGGAAATGCTACTCCAGTAATTGCAACATACCAGGTTGATTTTTTCCTGCCTAATATGAGATTTTAAAGTGATAGTTCAAAGCTGAATGCTAGATAGGCCATTAGGGACATAGGTTTTCCTTATTTATACTTTATAAAATCATTTATCCTTATCATTTTAAGGTGAGAGTTTTACCTCTGGGCACTATATTCATTTTTTAGGAAGGGAGAAGAGACAAGGACAATTGATAGGATGATTAACTCCACCTAGTTTGCCTGATATTTTCTCTTTTTTTGCAACACTGAAATCCCAATTTCTATTAGTTGAATTAAAAGTTTATATGAGATTCAACCATAGTTTTTGCTTTTCATGACTAGAAAATATACTACATGACTACAAAATAAAAACAAGAGCTTATTAACCCTTTTGTGGAGACAGACTCTGACCTAGTTATGGTCACAGTTCACATTCACAATTTTGGATTATTATTAGACATGGTTATAAAACTGGGGAAGGTAGACAAACCTGCCTGAATGAGTTCTGGGAAGCTCAGCTTCTGAAGAATGGAATTAGCTGCCACAGGTGTCCATAAAGAACAACAAGGATTCCGGTAGTGTGAAAGAAGTCAGTGATTTATTAGAGAGGGAAGAACAGCTTCCACAGGGGAGGGGGTCTCAAGCAAGATATCCAAGGAATGCTTGTTCTTCATGGGCTTCTGGCTTTTGACTTGGTCAGACCCTGCTGGGGTCTGTTATCAGGCTTCTGTTGGGGAAATCTACCAGGCTTATCTTACCATCTGCATCAGTTAGATTCCCAGGTTCATTAGCAGTATATTTGATTATTGACAGAGTGCTATTCCACAGTTTACTTAGCTAACTTATTTTTAGGATCTCTCCCTAAGAATAACCTAGGTGCATGTTGATAACACTCTGATTTTATCAAGCTTTTTAAGTTCCACACTTATGTCACAGAAAAAGTACATATAGTAAAATACAAAATCTAAATGCATACTGCTTTAATGTCTTCAAATGTTAAGTTCAAGCCAAATAAACTCAAAGCAAAAAGCTGAAATATAGACAAGGTGTACCTAAATTAAGGCACAGGATCATTTATATCCATGCTAAACACACTAGAACAAAATTTAAATGTTCTTTTAGGAAGGAAATATAGGTCTTTTATGTGGTTAGAGTTGCCCTAATCAGACTGTATTTCTTATCAAAGTAGGCCGAGGACATCAAACAAATTATCAAAATTTCTTATGAATTCTAAAGAAATTAAAATTTATTTCTATCCTATTCATTAATTGCTTCCTTTGAGGCATAAAATGGCATTTCATAGCCTTAGGAGAAGAATTTAGTTCTGTTTGTGGTAAACATAAGACTATATAATCTGGCTTGTTATATAAGGTCTTTCTTATATAACCTGATGTTATGTAAGGGATGTTTAGCACGTGTTCAATGTTGACGAACACTAAGCAAACATAACTACTCTGACATTTTTTCTCCCCATTTTACCATGAATTAGTGATTACAAAGAGTGAATACTATTACTATAGTCCTTACCTTCTAACACCACAGTTACTTTTCATACATTTTCTTTTATACCCAAAAATTATTGGACACAAATGCTTCTCAGCCATGTTCCAGCAATGCAAAATGTGTTTTTTCCCTATAAATGACACCAAGTAATTACAATGATAAGAATCCCTTGGATCACAAGTGAAATACATTTTTAGTAAAATTCCTTGACCCCCAAGATTCCCAAGAAGCTACTCCTCTGATTTCAGTTGCCAAATTAAAATAAATAAGAATTTGTCTTGTCTGAAGGGATTGGAAACAAAACCTCCTGGGAAGCTTGTTTTAGATATGTGGAGATATTTAAGCAGAATGTGACCTACTTCAATAAATTTTAACAAGTGATTAATTGAGGAGGTATGAGAGTTCCCAATTATATAGCTCTATTAGTGACCCCATCTTTAGGCATAGCCATCTCTTTCTGTCAACAATGGACACACATTTTGGGCTCTAAAGATATTTTGTTCTCTTTAATTTGTTAGCATGAAATCTTAAATTCAGTTCTCCATTTCCAAATCTAACTCTACTCTGAGCCCAACATTTTAAATATCATCTTTCCAGTCAGTACTCTTCACTATCATGTTATACTCTTCTTCAAGTCCCTGAATTTTCGGTTCTCGACCAATATAAAGAGAAGTCTTATTTAGGATCTTTCTAAATCTTTCCCAGTTACTAGCAATTTAAACAGCAAAAGTATTTTTATGGTAATTATATTAGTACACTTAATCATCAACCCTGTGTGATCTACAATGCACATATTAGGTAATTTGTTATCATATCAACACAGTGCAATGTTATGGAATCTCCTCTAGTGAATTATTCTATTCATGAAATTGTTCTTTCTCATCATAACTTTTATCATGTCCGCCATTGCTAGAATTCTTATTTGGATAGTCTCTAATGCAACCTAGACTTTTATCTTTACCCTTCATCATTTGACATTTCCCTAATAGTACAGTAGCTAGTTCCCATATATTAAAACTAGGAAGTAAAACACAGAAAATAAGTGTATAATACTATACTTTTTCTTTCTATATTTACTTTAACCACATTTTTTTTTAAGATTTATTTTATTTATACAAGAGCCGGGGTACAGGCCAGATGTGTGGGAGGGTGAGAGGATTCACCAGCGATAGAGTGGGGAACAGAACAGGCAGACTGACGAAATACACTGCTGAGGGGAGCAGCAGGTAAGACAGGAGAGGTCTGCTCACCATGTGGGTTGCTCCAAGGTCGGCGGGGAATGAACTGGCACTGCAGAGGCTGTGGACAGCTTCACAGTGAACACTGTGCTCAACTGCCTGCGCCACCAGGGAGGCCCTACTTTAATCACATCTTTAAGTCAGTGTATACTGGTAGGTAAACTGGGTAAAATTGAAGAAGGCATTTTTTTTTTCTCATAATATATCAAAGGGGTATACATTATGAAGAGTAAAAAATAATTAGTAAGGTGGGTAAATGAAAAATGTTATAAACAGGTGGAAATTTTAGTTTTGCAAATGTCTATAAATTCATATTTGCTTTGTAGATAGGAATCCTGTAGGGACTCTGATTTGATTAATATAACCTCAAAGCCCAGTACAGGTATAGAATTAAAAAAAATCAATAAATCTTTATAGGATAATATGACTAATAATTTTTTAAATTTTCCATTAAATTTTTTAAATTAAATTTTTTAAATTTCCCAATGATGTTTATAGGAACTGTAGAGTAAGATTAATATTAGAAAGGCAGAGGAGAAAGGCTTCTAGGTTTAGAATCAAAAGAGTGGGTTGAGTCTCTGCCATTTACTAATCACACACTTCCCTGGAGTCAACTATTTTTTTTTAAGATTTATTTTTTATTTATACAAGAACTGGGGTACAGGACAGATGTGCAGGAGGGTGAGAGGATTCACCAGAGACAGAGCGGGGAACAGAACAGGTACAATGATCAAAATACACTACTTAGGGGAGCAGTGGGCAAGTCAGGGGAATCAGGAGAGGTCTGCTGTGCCATGTGGGTCAGCTCCCTGGCCAGGGATTGAACTTGTGCTGTAGTGGCTGCGGTGAGCTTCATAGATTGTGTCTTAATCCCTGCGCCACCAGGGAGGCCCCTCAACTTTTTTTAATATTTAAAGATTTTTATAAGCATAAAGATTCCCAGCATTTTTATATTTGTAAGTTTGATCACATGAAAAACATTGAGTCTTAAAGTTCAAAGGAATCTCAAAGACCAAATTTTAGTTTACTATCCTTGTTTTACAATTGAGAAATCCAATGATTACTGATGCTTTGTCCAAATGTATGAGCTGTTTTGTGTTTTTGTAGGAGAAACTTCTCTTCCCCCACCAAAAAAAAATCTGTTCTATATTGATGTGTTATGGTTATTCTGTCTCAATGTGAGAAGTTATAAAAAGTACTTTTCAGTGCCATTGTATATAATGACCATGGAGACCTAGACAATGAAAGGTTGTACACACACACACACACACACACACACACACCACTAGTTCCCAAAGCTACACTCAGAAAGTCATTCCAAATTATTTTAATTCAAATATAAGTTTAAACAGTTACTTTTTTTCCAGATTTTTAAATACTCTTTCCTGGGTAATATTATTCATCTACCAGTAGCTTCTTTGCATTCCCTGCTTTTTTGCCCCAATCCCTAATCCAGTTTCAATATATTACTTCCAATCATGTATTATGTGCCAACTTCCCAGGATGCTTTATTCATTCTGACATTCAGGAAGATGTGCCCGAGACACTGACATCTCTAGAAATACTACTCTGGTTGACAGTGTTTTTAGAAGATGTGTACCCAGCAACTAACTTTTGAATATATAATTTTATATTGGCATGAACTGACAATTGCACTCCCCCTCCCATCCTTTTTATTTCATGAGTTTTATAGACTATTTGTGGCCTCCCCCCACCCTAATTCATATATTAAAACCCTAATCTCCTCCACTGTGGCCATGTTTGGAGAGAGCCTCTAAGGAAGTAATTTAAATTAAATGAAGTTGTTGGGTAAGGCCCTCATCTAATAGAATACATGTTTTTATAAGAAGAGATACTGGAGAGATCTCCCTCTCTCCCCAGATCATAAAGAATCCATATAATAAGATGAAGGTCACCTACCAAGCCAAAAGAAGAGACTTCAGAATGAAACCCCTCTTGCTGAAACCTTGATCTTAGACTTCCCAGTCTCTAGAACTAGGAGAAATAAGTTTCTGTTTAAGTACATGAGTAGTTTTAGATGTTAAATATTTGCATTTAATATATCTATGTTTAAATATTTCCATGGTTGAATTAGTGGTAGTGGAAGGAGAAATTATTGTTTGGGTAAATGTGAAATCTAATTACATACAATGATATTTTTGGTTTTTTGGAGTGGTTGTTTACTTTTGGAGCACCTGAATACAGCTGAAGAATTTTTCTGTATTAAATTTGTAAGGCTTTATCTTTCTCTGTGGCTCCAACTAGTTGGCACTGTTGGTACTATTAACATGTTGAAAAACACAGATGCCTTTTCTGGGTATTCAGAAGCAACTGAGTTTTCATGCTCTTTATATCTGTTCCCTTTTTAGCCCTGCTAAATCAATGATGCATGGTTGCCTTTCCGTTGTTTTGTTGTGTTTTATTCCTGGCATTGCACTTTTTGTTCATTAGACAAACATAGAGCAGATGATAAATAGCCATTGGGAAAATAATGTGTTAGACAAAAATGCAACAATGTGTTTCACAGAAAATGGCATGTCATAGATGCATGTGTCTGAAGTGAAATAATTAAAAGATGCTTTGTGTTTAGGGAAAAGCATCTGTTTTGTTGTTGTTTTTTAAGCCATGGGAAAGATACCATTTCATCTGTTTAATACTGGACAAGAGAATTATTTAAACATGCATTTGGCTAGAGTCCCAGTGCCTTACACATAGAATCCCCTAAGATAACTGCATACTTCTCTAATTGCACTTACTGCACTGAAATTACTTCTTTCTCTATTTTTTTCTTAAAATGGAATCTCCTTGAAGTTAAGATTTCATCTTAGTCAACCTTGTTTCCCCTCATTAAATGTCTCATAAAAGGCTCTCGATAAATATTGTATTGGTTACATAAAAATTTTTCGGTGGATTTGTTTTTATTAAGATAGCAATGTAATTGTTTAAAACATTGGAAAGGCAGTGTTTTCTTTTCCTACAGCTCACAGGTCAATACATCCATTTCATAGTATCCATTAGATATTTTTCCACCCAATTATACTGATAGGATTTTAGGAGGAAATGAAATTTTGAAGCAAGTTTGAAAAGAATGGAAGTGATTAATTGCTGCATTACTTTTCTTTGTGAGAAGGGTTAGAGGAATCTTTTTACTCCAAAAAGGAGAGCTAATTCAAGAATGTAAAAGAGTAAAGCATGATGAACCAAGTGTTTTCTTTTCTTCATAAATGAAAAGGACTCTGGAGAGAGGAAACAAGTCAAATGTAAAGAAGGACTGTTACAGTAAGAGAGATGAAATGCAAGGAGGGATTTATTGAGGAACCAGGTGGAATCTGTTTTAAAGTGATTGGATCAGCATGTACTTTTCTGAAATCATATTTGATGATTTGATTTTTTTAAAGATTTATTTATTTATTTATACAAGCACTGGGGTACAGTCAGAAGCAGGGGAGGGTGAGAGAATTCACCAGAGCCAGAGCGGGGAGCAGAACAGGCAGACTGAGGAAGTACACTGTTGAGGGGAGCAGTGGGCAGCAGGAGAGGTCTACGAGCCATGTGGGACCCTCCCCCTGCAGCCAGGGATCTAATCTAACTGGCGCTGCAGAGGCTGTGGGCAGCTTCGCAACCCAGCACTCAACCGCTGCTCCACCGGGAAGGCCCTGATGATTTGATTTTTTTAAAAAAGATTTATTTTGGCTCCTCTGTTCAGGATTCTTTTAAAAAATAATATTTTATTTTGAAATAAATTTAGATTTACAGAAGTGTTGCAAAGATAGAAAAGAAATTTCCAATATTTCCTTTATGCCACTTCCCCCATCTCAACATCTTACATAACCAGATTATTTATGAAAATTAGAATATTAACATTGATACAATACTATTCAATAAATCATAGATATTCTCCAGATTTCCCTTGCTGTTCTACTAGTGAACTATTTTTGTTCTTGGAGCCTACATTTCATTTAGAAATTCATGATTCTTTGAATTTCACTTTTGAAGTTTAACATTTATGTCCCACAAAACCCTTATATCAATTCAGTTGTGTATTTTAGCTATTTCCTGGTTTTAATTTTCTAATCATCCTGTATTTATCATTTATTCGCCATGTAAAATAGGAATATACATCTCTTTAAATGTACAGTCCCTCTTTAGCACTCTTTTTCTCTACCCAGGCTTCTCTCTGAAGGCCCTTTGCCTCTGATCAGATGAACAAACTACAGAAACTAGATACTGGCAGAAATGTACAATTTTCACTTTCCCTACATAATTCAGGCCCTTAGAGAAAACACTTAAGCAGAGGTTGTCAAGTCAATCTGACAACCTTGTTAATGTTATAATATTTATTTGTATTAGATCACAGAGTGAAGATTTTATTATTTTCTTAGATTTGGGACTAGCCTTTTATCCTTATCAATTGTTTTCTGAAAATAATGATTTATTTTAACTAAGCCATCAGTCAAAGGAGGTCAAAAGATTTTATTTCTGTCAATTGGAGAACTCTGGAGTTCATGTATCATTTTGTTTTTAAGTGAAGTCTTTTCTATGCGGGAGAGCCCAAAACTCTCATCTTCTCATGGCTCCCTACATCTCATCTCCCTATTCCTCTGCTTCCTTGGGGGAAGTGCTCTGCCTAACAGAGTGGGTAACCATAGGGACTATCAGTGCCAACAGCATTCCAAAAACACAATTCTAGAAAAACAATTGGCCTGACCCTTTCATGGGGTCTTCTTTTTTTTTTTTTAACTTAAAATAGGCTATATTTTTTATTTATTTAAATTATTATTTTACATATTTTTACATCATTTTTCATTTTTGTACAATGTGTGTATTTTCATCTCAGTTATAATCCCGGTGAGATTCCCATCACCCATTCACCCGTGAACCATTACCATGGTGCCTTGTGCTCTTCCCACCCCTGACTTGATCCTGCTCCCTTCTTCCCCACTGCAGAATGTCTTTGGTTTATAGTTGCCTGTTTATTTATTTTTTTAAACTTTTTTATTTTATATACTTTTTATATCATTTTTCATTTTTGCACAATGTATGCATTTTCATCTTGGTTATAGTGCCCATACAATTCCTACCCTCCTTGTTTTGATCCTACGCCCTTCTCCACCTCTTCATCCCCCCATAGTGTGTCTCTGGTTTATAATTACTTGTTGATTTTGATTTTTACTTTATTATAATTAGTCTTTTTCCTGGTCCCTTATTTAGGTTTTCTAAAAAAGACACAGAAATATTAATTCAAAAGGGCTCCTGCACCCCCTTTATAGCAGCACTATTTACAATAGCTAAGCTATGGAAACAACCCAAATGCCCAAAAAGAGATGACTGGCTCAAGAAGATGTGGTACATATACACAATTGAATATTACTCAGCAATCAAAAAAGATAAACATGCAATTTGCAGCAACATGAATGGAGCTGGAAGGGATCATGCTCAGCCTGTTTATTTCTTAACACAGAGTCTCTCTGGGTAGAGTTAGAAATTTACAGCATGGAACTAGATTTAAACATAAATTATCTTATAGCTGCAAAAAGTTGAAGAACCATTTCTCTGGAGCTGGGGGTATGGTGGGATCTAAATTATCAGATAGATTTGACTTCCAAAATTTAGTGCAGGGCCTCCCCGGTGGCGCAGCAGTTGAGTGCTGGGTTGCAAAGCTGCCCGCAGCCTCTGCAGAGCTGGTTCGATCCCCGGCTGCTCCTCGGGCACTGGGGCAGGGTCCCACATGGTGCGCAGACCTCTCCTGCCGCCCGCTGCTCCCCTCAGCAGTGTACTTCAGTCCTTCTGCCTGCTCTGCTCCCTGCTCTGGCTCTGGTGAATTCTCTCACCCTCCCACGCTTCTGACTGTACCCAGTGCTTGTATAAATAAATAAATAAATATTTAAAAAAAATTAGTGCAAAAATTATTTGGAGCAATAAGATAACTCCTTTCTTCTCCATATAATAGTTTGGGACCTTAAAGTTCATTTTGATCTGTATTGGTTTAATAATTATATTTTTATCCCTAAGTTCTTTTGTGGTAAATTCTTTTTTCCCTTTATTTCCAGAGTCCTTTTCAGCCCAATTATTATTCCTCCTGCCTAACTTGTCTCTGTTTCACAGTATATTCTTTCATTTATCATTCCTACTCCATTACTCTCCTCTGACAAGATTGCATGCTGGGCATTTGCCACCTCCTCCTCCATTCCAGTCCCTTGGGGGAAGTGCTCTTCCTAAAAGAGTGGGTAACCATAGGGACTGTTAGTGCCAACAGCATACCAAAAACACAATTCTAGAAAATGCATTGGCCTGACTCTTTCATGGGATCTTCTTAACACAGAGTCCATGTCTCTGGGCAGAGTTAGAAATTTACAGCATGGAACTAGATTTAAACATAAAGAAAACAGAGCTCCATTTTTATTTATTTGTTTGTTTGTTTGTTTGTTTGTTTTTATTTATTTTTGAGAAGGCATACTTAACCCAGTCATTGGAAGTGAAAGGCAGGAGGTTGGGGAAAAAAGGATGGGATATTGCCTCTCCTCCATATTCAAGCAGAATGCTCCTCTGCTGATTCCCAAAAAGAGAAATAACCCCCTACCTTCCCCTACTGCTATAAAAGGCCACTTGGTCTTAAATAACTTCATTTATTTGCCTGCCATCCTAAAATGCTATAAAGGGTTAATCTCTAATCTGATTTTTAAACAAAACATAGACTCTAACTTAATAATACTGACTTATTACAATGATTATTTTTACCATAGATACACTTAATGTGCAGTGTATGTGTGCCAGGCACTCTGTTATATGCTTTGCATACATTATCTCTAAACCTAATAATCGTCCAATGAAATAAGCTATAATTCTGATTTTTCCAAGGAAACTGAGTCTTAACTGGCCCACTGTTCTTCCTTTGCAAGTGGCATAACTGGCCTTGTACTAAGACCTGTTTGTGGTTGAAGTCCAAGGTCTCAAACCCAAACCTATAGTGTACCTCAATGACAACTTGAAAATGAACTGCTGTTGTTAGGAACTTGAGGTAAAAATAAGGGTGGCAAGGGTGATAGAGAAGAAAAAGCTGAAATAATAGAAATAGAGAGGCATGTTCCAGGCATTTAATAAAAGATCATATTAAGATGTCTGTATTCCATTTACCTAATTATATTTTCTATTCCTCGAGGTCATTAATTTGATTCCCTTTATGCATAGAGAAGAGAGATACAAGATAAGGGGGATACAGGAGGAGACACATGGAATAGAGGGACATAAGTGCCTGATCTTAAGAGTCTGCATGGCTGTGCTGACCCAACTTGGCCCTGTGAGTGAAGGCATGCAGATAGAGGGAGGGACCAACAAGCACACAGAGACACAGGGACCACTGGGGAGAGTGCCCATTGGCCCACATACAGCATCAGTGTCTGTGCAAAGCCCAGCATGGCTGTGTCACACCACCCAGTACTGTGAGTGAAGATGTGCACATACAGGGAGGGACCAAGAGCACACAGAGACTCCGTGACCTCCAAGACTAGCACCCATCCACCCATCCCCATCATCACAGTCCTTGCCTGACCCTCAGCCTGGCCCTCAATTCCTGACGTCCCAGAGTGGGAGCGCTCTGAAGTCTTGCTCACTGGCAGCAGTGGCACAGTGGCCCTGTTCATAGAACAAATCCTAAGTAAACAACAGGGGGAAAGAAAAATGCAAATAGTCAAGCAAGCTCTCTAGGGAACAACACAGCACAAAAGGAAAATCACTCCCCAGAACTCAACACCAACATGGAAGAATTTCTTGCCTGACAGATAAAGAATTCAGAATTGCCATAAGTGAATCACTTTAAGAAGAAAAGGAAAAGAATGATATGAGAAATATGATCAACAAACTGAAGAATAAAAATGAATCTTTAAGAAAATAAAGGAACTGCAGGATCTTAAAAGCTCAATAAAGGAGCTAAAGAATTCTGGGGAAAGCATTGAAAACAGAACTGATGAAATGGAAGAACAAATCAGTTCTCTTGAAGATACAGCTATAAAAAGAACCAAAAAAGAAAAGGAAAGAGAAGGAGAAATGAAAAAGAATGAAGAAACACTTTGAGAGCTATCCAACACCTGAGGAAAGGAAATAGAAGTCATAGGAGTCCCAGAAGGTAAAGAGAGAGACAAAGGAACTGAGAAACTATTAAATGAAATAATTGAAGAGAACTTTCCAAACATGAAGAAGAAAATGAAAACATACAGGAAGCTAGAACGAGAACTACAGCAAGAAACATAACAGTGAAGCTTCCAAAAGTCCAA
Source organism: Talpa europaea (assembly GCF_964194135.1). Taxonomy (NCBI): domain Eukaryota; kingdom Metazoa; phylum Chordata; class Mammalia; order Eulipotyphla; family Talpidae; genus Talpa; species Talpa europaea. The sequence goes on from NC_140077.1 coordinate 52,667,790, forward strand.
GACAAAGAATAAATAATGAAGCTGATGAGGGGGAAGAAGCAGATAACTTTTTTTAAAGATTATTTATGCATGCAAGAACTGGGGTACAGGCCGGAGGTGTGGGGGGTGAGAGGATTCACCAGAGACAGAATAAGGAGCAGAACAGGCAGACTGACTGAAATATACCTCAGAGGGGAGCAGCGGTGAGACAGGAGAGGTCTGCTGCGCCATGTGGGTTGCTCCTTGGCCAGCCGGGGATCAAACTCATGATGCAGAGACTGTGGATAGCTTCATTGTGCTGTGCTTAACCCCTTGTGCCAACAGGGAGGCCTTGAAACAGATAACTTATAAAGGAAAACATATTAGGCTGACATCAGACTTCTCTGAAAATACTATTATGAAGAAGAAGAGAATAGAGTGACATATTCAGAAAAACTCCAAGACAAAAAACGCTAGCCAAGAATACTTTATCCTACAAAACTCTCCTTCCTTTGTGAGGAAAAAATAAGGGCCTTCTCAGACAAACAAAATCTTCAGAAATTCGCTACTACCAAACTCTCACTGCAAGAAATATTACAAGACACCTTAAAATCTAAACCAACAGAGGAATGAATTGGAAGAAATGAGCAAGGTAGTGATTCCCTTTATGCACCTTATACATAATAGGTGTTTAAGAAACACTCAACAAATTTGGAGGGAGAGGAGAAAGACCGGAGAGACTGAAAAAGAAAATGAGTAAGGAATGAATAATGACGAAATAGTCACAAATAATGACAAAAGAAAATGATGGGGAAATGAAAATGCATGTGAGAAAAGACAAAGTAAGACGAGGAAAAGACAAAAAAGTGAGAGAAAAAAGACAAAGTAAGACGAGGAAGACTGAAGCAACAAAAACCCAGTTTATTCTTACTTCCTGATCCGTCCACTTAGTGCTCACTTAAGAGTCTGGGCTTCAGAGAATTATCATTCTAGAATTTAGTCCTTTGAAATATTAGCTAGATAATAAGCCTTTGAGTATAGCTTTTCAATGATGATTTCATCCTTCAAATCATTTATAATCTATAGGTATCCCTAGGGCCTCTGCTACTGGAAAAATATTGGAAGAGATATTCAGGAGGTTGTAGTGTGTACAGATAGATAAGAATAGCCAAAGGCAAAGGTGTTACAGTGCTGTAGTCCTGAGGAGGGGGAAATGACCTCTGGTCCTGATGGAGAAGGTAATAAAAGACTGTGTGTGCAGAAGGAATTCATCACTTGCCAAATGGTAAAATACAAGGTTAGACAATGAAAGGAAAGATACATTAAGAAGAGGGAACATAATTAGTAATGGTATGGGGTGGGGTGGATACTCCGGGAAGCGTTAATTTTGCTGGAATATAGTGCATTTATTTATTTTCTGACCATTCCCCGCTTTCATTCTCTCCTTCACCCCCATCTTTCCAGCAATTTGTCTGGGCCTTTTTCAGTCTTCTTTACCACTACTCTTCCTCTGTTCATCTCTTAAATATTAGTGTTTGTTATATTCTCCCCTAGAGTGTACAGACTCTTTACAAACCAACTTAAACTTTCTTGGAAAGTGAATGTCACTGAGGTAAACCTTCAACCAGTGGGAGACAGGAGTCATGACTTGTGAATGATACATTTTTCTTCCCTTTGACATGCCCCCCACACACACACACAGAGTACTAACTCAGTTTTTTTTTTTTTTAAAGTAGTTCCATTTGATATTTAGCAGCAGTCAGCTTGGTAAAGGACTACTATTAGTCCTTCTTTTTCCCTTGACTCATTCCCCTTACCATCTCCTGCTTCTATTGAATTGTATTCCCTAGCAAAATAGTAGCATAGAAGCTTCTGGCTAAGATAAAGTCTTCTTTTCTCCTTTGTTTGTTCCTTTAGCAATCTTACCCACTCCCTTGGTTTCAGTTATTAGCTATATGCAGACAAATTACCAATCTACATCTCTAACTCAAACTGTTTTCTGTGTTTCAGATACAGCAATTGAAATATTTTATGTGGATCTGATAGGTATGTCAAACTACTCTAAAACTGAATTAACCTCCTTTCTTTACTGTCCAGTTGTCTAACCCACCTATCTGGGAGTCATTCTTAGTAAGTCCTTCTCCATTACCTTCTATTCTATCTATCACTAAAACTTTTAACTCCTTAGAGTGACTTCCTGAACTTCCAATATCCTGCACTATTTCTTTTAACTCATTCCTATTTCTACTCCCTCACCTTTTCCCTGCACTGTTTAATATCCTTCAGCTCCTTAACAGAACCTGCTCTCTCACTCAAGCTTATTCCTCTCACTGGATGATTCTTCCTTTTTGCCTCTCTGATTTTACTCATTTTTTCTATCTCAACATGAATGACATTTTCTCATATACAAGAGTTCAAGTTTCACAATCTGAGGTAGTTTTGATCTCTGTATTGAGGATACCATTTTATATAGTTCAGATCAGAGTTTTGGAATTATCACAACTTATTTTCGACATGAAAGGAATAATGGCTGATGGGGGAAACTGAGCTACCTGTTGAGGGCATCTGAACAAGGTGAGAATGTTCTGGAGATTGGAACACAACAAAGTGAGTATTTTGCTTTGATATAGGATTACCACATAAGGGGTTACCTGACAAGTCAATGACTCCTATAACAAGATTAAAACAAATCTAGCTCTGATCTTCAGGCTTAATGATCCACCTCCAACAGAGACTCAGCTATGACCAGAGGGAGCTCAAAAAGTGTAGTCAGAATCCTGTGTAGGTCCAGTAGTATAAAGCTACAGAATCATGGGGTATACAGAGACTATTACTATTGTATAATCTCAAGTGAACCTTGGAAAAATCAGGTGTTTCCATATACAGGACTTATTAGAGGAGCACTAGTTAATATAGGTCAAGTATATGTGAATAGTTTTTTTTTTTATGATTAATTCTGTGGACCCATCCCAAGTCAGAGCTCCAATCTAGTTTGTGATTGTAAATAGAGCCTTATGTTTTTATACTTCAGATCCAACATTTGCAGGCCATTAAATAAATTTCACTTGGAACACTAAAATACCCCCCACAAAAGAACCTTACAAAATAAACCCTCTAAAAATTGGTACCAGCCTGCACAAACCAAATTGTGATTCTCAAATACATCAATAACACCTGAAAAGTAGAATTGAATTTCAACTATGAGAATCTCAGAATCCTTGTCTCAACAAAACCTGACATCAGTTTCACTTTTAAACCATGTATTTGTTCATTCAACAAATGTATATTGAATACAACAGGAAACTTAACTCTGCTTTCATGGGTCTTAAAGTCTATCAGCAAGATAGGTATTAAATCATTGGTTACATATCACTCAGTGGTATAACAAAGAATAGTCTTTTTAAAAAAGATTTGTTGGGCCTCCCCGGTGGCGCAGTGGGTTGAGCGCTGCGCTGTGAAGCTGTCCACAGCCTCTGCAGTGCTGGTTCGATCCCTGCCAGCCTTGGAGCAACTCACATGGAGAGCAGGCCACTCCTGTCTCGCCTGCTGCTCCCCTCAGCAGTGTATTTCAATCAGTCCGCCTGTTCTGTTCCCCGCTCTGTCTCTGGTGAATCCTCTCACCCTCCTACGCCTCTGGCCTATACCCCAGATCTTGTATAAAAATAAAATCTTTTTTAAAAAATTGCTCATTTAAAAAAAGATTTATTTATTCATTTATGCATAGATGAAATGGAGTGTAGATCAGAGGTGCAGCAGGTGTAAAGATTCACCAGAGTGGGGAGCAAAGCAGGTGGATTTACTGAAATACACTGCTGGGAGGAGCAAGTGGCAAGACAGGAGAGGTCTGCTGAGCCATATGTGGGTTAGCTCCCTGGCCAGGGATTTAACTCAGGCCCTAGGGGTGATAGCGCTGAGATTTAACCCCTGTGCCACCAGGGATGCCCAGGAAGAATAACCTTAAATTATTTTGACCTATGGACTCCTGCCTATATTAACCCCATTTTACAGGATCATAAATTATGCTAAACTGAAGTTAAGCTAACACATTTTAGATAAGAACTTTTAAGTTTCTATGTGTTAAGTTCCATTGCCTGAAAAAAACTGACTCATCTGTGATTTAGTTAAATTTATTTTTTTCTAACCCTCATGTGTGAGTTTTATTGCCTAGATTTGACTCACCTATAAAAGACGTGTGATGATATCTAGAGAGCCATTTTTATACTTCTTGGCTCAGGTCCCTGTCCAGGGATGAGCTATAGAACACTGTGTGTTAGGGATGTGGTTTAGCAATTTATTCCTCACTGAAAACTGAGAGGTAGTTCATTCTCAATTAATAGACAGACCTACTTCTAAATAGCTTTTTTTTTTTTTTTTGAGGTCTTACCATGAAAGCGACAACAGAATGAGTGCTAGAATTTTCCTTTGCCAGGAGGGCTAGACTTTTGTAATAAATTCTCTCAGGTCATCTTGCCTTTTAAATGATATTATCTCTTATTTCCAGAATGAACAGATCAAATTAATTGACTTCAAAGTAACTTCCTGATGCAGTGTACCATAGAAATGGCTCTACAATGAAGCAAATGGAAAACATAAGCATTGTTACGTTGTACTAATCATTCATTGAATAGTGGGGCCCTCAATTTAGGAATGGATTTAAATGACTTTAATAAATAGTCCACAGTGTGCATCAGCACAAAGATGGTTAAAGGAAGTTAAGATGGTGTAAAATAAATTGGAAAAAAAACAAAGTGAAAGTGTACTAACAATCAAATGAGACTTGAATGTGAGTTGTGGAGTTTAGCTTTTAATGCTGACAAAACTCAAAGTAGAGAAGTGTTCTTTAGACTGACAAAAAAAGAGGAAATCATTGGATTGAGAAGGTAAAATTGGAGGAACTCAGTGGGAACCCTCGGAGACCACACAGCGAAAAGTAAAACACAGCCTCTCAATCCTGCGAAGTCAGCCTTACTAAGTGAGGGAAGTGTCTTTAAACAAAAGTCTGAGGCTGAGGTTTGGGGAGAGTTGGAGGCAGGATGGGATATAAAAGATCAGATATTGGGAGGTGTAGACTTGTGAATTCTTCAAGTCTCAGGAAAAATTAAGTAGGAGAAAAAGATCGGTAATTCCTTAGCACTGAGGGGAAATTAGAGAAGGCCAAAAGCTCATGAACTTGTTGGGGAGGATAACTTGTAGGTAACAAGGTTTTATAGCAGAATTTTCAATCCATGGCTATAATTTCACCTCTAGTTTCTAGCATTTATACAGACCACTGAAAGGACTCTACATGTTATAGAATGCTTTAGTGGGACTGATGCCCAATGATTCAGTTCCCCTCTATTTATCTGTATGTGTAACACATTGTTTCCATTAGATCACTGAATTTTCAGACAACACAGAAAAATTATACCTTTTTTAATGACTATAAAAATACATTATTGGAAAATTATTTTTATACCCAATTTCCAATAACAGATTAGAGATGTGCAGCAAATGGCTTTCAGGACACTGTGGAGTGTTTTCTTTTCTTTTTTTTTTTTTTTTAACAAAGCTTTACATAAAGCAGTGTTCAAATATTTTTTTTTATTAATTAATAAATTTTATTTTTATATTCCCCATACAATTGCAATCCCCCCATTCTGACCCCAATCCCTCCCCTCCCGCCCCCCACCCCCCAAAAAGTGTCTCTGGTTCATAGTTTTTGTTGATTTTGATTTTCACTTTCTTATAGTTATTCATTTTCCTGGTCCCTTATTTAAGTTTTCTAGATCCCTGCTATGAGTGAGACCATCCGGTATTTTTCTTTTTCTTTTTGGAGTGTTTTCTTATTTTTGGACAAGGCATTCTTTCAGAATCTTTAATGCATCTCCTGTTTTTCCTCTTCCATCCATCCATCCATAGACCATATCTAACTGAGAATAACACTTCCAACATTACTGTACTCCCAGAAAGTAAAACTTGGGCGTCCTTTAGTATTTTATGTCTCCTTAGTATAAAAATTAATGCCATTTACATAAAATTTTAATTTTTGAAAAAGATTTATTGTATTTATTTATGCATATGGGGTGCAGGCCAAGGGTGTGGGGGGTGAGAGGATTCACCAGAGACAGAGTGGGGAGAAGAACAGGCAGGCTGACTGCAATACACTGCTGAGGGGCGCAGCAGGCCAGACAGGAGATGTCTACTGCACCATGTGGGTCAGCTCCCTGGCTGGGGATCAAACTCATGCTGCATAGCTGCTGATAGCTTCATGGTACTGAGGTTTAACCCTTTCCACCGCCAGGGATAACCAAGTTTTAATTTTTTTTAATTATGTTTATTTATTGAGACAACCTTGTTTGCAATATATAATTTAGGGGTATAGGTTCACACCTCTTACAAATGCGTGTTATCACACCAATCCTGCCACCACACTCTAGTAATACTCCACCATAATCCATGAGACCCCCTTCACCCCTTTACTCCCCACCCACAGCCTCACCACCCCCAACCTTCCTCTCTGGTAGCCTAAATTCTGCTGTCATATTTGATTTGTGATTTAGTTTTTTCTGTTCCTTTCTTTAATTTCTTTATATTCCACATATGAGTGAAATTAATTAGTATTTGTCTTTGTCCTTCTGACTTATTTCATTTAGCATAATCCCCACCAGTCCCATAGATATGGCAAATGGCAAGATTACATCTGTTTTTAATTGCTGAATAGTATTACATTGTGTATATGTACTTCTTAACCATTCATCTGTTGCTGGACATTGATGTTGTTTATGTAGCTTAGCTATTGTGAATAGTGCTACAATGAATATGTATCTTTTTGAATTAGTGTTTTCCTATCCTTTTAAATACCTAAGAATTGAACTGCTTTATCATATGATAGATCTATTTTTAATATATTGGGAAACTTCCATACTGTTTTCTTTGAAGGTTGTATTAGTCTACATTCTCACCAACAAAATAAGAGCATTCTCTTTTCTCCATACCCTCATACCATCTCTGTGTTTCTGGTCTTTTTGATATGGGCCATTCTCATAGGTATGTGGTAGTATCTCTTTGTGGTTCTGATTTGCATTTCCCTGATGATACCTGGTGATGAGCATTTTTTCATGTGACTTTTGGCCATTTTGTATTTCTTCAGAGAAGTGCCTATTTAGATCTTTGTCCATTTTTTGATTGGGTTTCTTGTTTTCTTACTGTATAAGTTCTTTATAGATCTTGTATATTAGCCCCTTGTTGGATATATGATTTGAAGGTATTTTCTCCCACTCAGTTGGATGTCTTTTCATTTTAATGATAGTTTCTTTTACTGTGAGTAATCCTTTTAATTTGATGTCATCCCATTTGTTTTTACTATTATTTCCTTTACCCTTGTAGTCTAGTCCCCACATATCACTAAAGCCAGTGCCATGGAATGTTTTCCCTGTTTTCTTCTATGCATTTTATGGCTTCATGTCTTCCACCCAAGTCTTACCCTTTTTGAATTAATTTTTGTCTGTATTGTGAGATCGTGGTTAGTTTAATTCTTTTGCTTGTGACTGTCCAATTTTCCCAACATTTGTTGAAGACTTTCCTTTCTCATTTGAATACCCTTGGCTCCTCTGTTGTAAATTAACTGTCCATGTAAGTGTGGATTTATTTCTGCACTCTCAATTCTATTCCATTGATCTGTGGGTCTATCTTTAGTCCAATACCTACTGTTTTGATTACTATAGCTTTGCAGTATACTTCGAAGCCTGGGCATTTATATAATACTTCCTTTCTTGTTTTTGTCAGGATTTCTTTGATGATTCTGGGTTCTAATCAAATTTCAAACATGTTTCCTCCATTTTCTTGAAAAATGCCATTGAAACATTAGGATTGCATTAAATCTGTATTTTGCTTTCAGTAAAATGGCTACATTAACATTGTTAATTTCTTCAGCCCATGTTTTTCACCTTGTTAAGTTTATTCCTAGATATTTAATTCTTGATGTGATTGTGAATGGGATAGTTTTCTTGATTTCATTCTCTTCTAGTTTATTGTTATCATGTAAGAATGCAACAGACTTTTGTGTATTTACTTTGTAGCCTGACACTTTACTATTTCTAATAGCTTTTAAGTGTTTTCTATGATGATTATCATGTTATCTAAATATACTAACATTTTACTTTGCTCCAGTTTGGTATGCTTTTATTTCTTTGGTTGCCTAATTGCTTTAGCTCAGACTTTCAGTACTATGTTCAATAGCAGTGTTGAGTGGTCAGACTTGTTTTGATTTTAGAGGAAAAGGTTTCAGTTTTTTACCACTGAATATGACTTTAGCTATGGATTTGGCATATATTGCCTTTATTATATTAAGGTATGTTTCTTCTATCCCCATTTTATTGAGAGTTTTTATCATAAATAGAATGTTAGATCTTATAAGATATTTTCTCTGCAACTCTTGATATGGTCACATGATTTTTACTGATACTTTTGTTTATGTGGTAAATTAAATGAATTGATTCATGGATGTTGAAATATCCTTGGATCCCTGGAATACTTAGTCATAAAGTATGATCTTTTTAATATTGTTGAATTCATTTCACTAGTGAATTTTGAGGATTTTTGTCTACGTTCATCAGGGATATTGGCCTGTAATCTCTTTTTTGTGGTGTCCTTATCTTTCTTTGGTGTCAAGGTAATTTTGTCTCATAAAATATACAAGTGAAAGCATCTGGTCCTGCACTTTTGTTTGTGAGAGACTTTTGACTACTGTTTCAATTTTCTTGCTTGTTCTGATTTTGTTCAGATTTTCTGCATCTTCATCAAGTCTTGGGTGCATGTGTGATTCTAAAAATTTGTCATTTTTTCCCTAGATTTTCCAGGGTTTTTTGGCATAAAGATGTTTAAAGCAATATCTTATGAACTCCAGTGTTTCTGTTATATCTGTTGTAACTTCTCTTTCATTTCTGATTCTATTTATTAGCGTTTCTCCTTTTTTCTTAGTGAAGCTAGCTATAGATATTTTTCTTTTATTATCTTTTCAAGGAACCAACTCTTGGTATCGCTGATCTTTTGTACTGTCTTTTTTATTTGTATTTTGGTTATTTCTGTTCTAATTTTTATTTCCTTTCTTCCATAAGCTTTTGGTTTCTTCTTGTTCTTCTTTTTGTAGTTCCTTAAGTTTGCTTGTGTTTGCTTTAGCAACACATATACCAAAGTTAAATTGCTTACTTGAGATATTTCTTATTTGTAGATAGTAGGCTTATGTTGATAAAAGATTTTCTCTTAGTACTGTCTTTCCTGCATCCCAGAAGTCTAATAGCTCATATCTTCATTTTAATTCATTTCTAGGTTATGTTTTCATTTCTCTTCTGATTTCCTAATTAACTCAATAGTTATTCAGTACTACCTTTAGCCTCTATATAATTGAAGTTTTCTCTTGTTTTCTTCTTTGGTTGATTTCTAGTTTAATATCATTGTATTACAAGAAGATACTTGATATGATCCCAATATTCATAAATTATTGTTACTTGTTTTGTGACCCAGCATGTAGCCTATCCTCAAGAATATGTTCCATGTTTACTTGAGAAGAAGGTGTAGTCAGCCTTGGGGGTTTAGGAGGGAAGGACAGTGCCCTATAAATCATTATCAAGCCCATCTGCTCAATATCTTATCTAAGGCAATTTTCTTATTGATGTTCTGGCTGGTTAATGGATGATGAGTAAGCCTATAATCTAGCACACAGTAAGATATTCACTTAATATTAGTGATTATTATCTGGAACTTTGAAAAGCAATAGATAGTTTTTAATCATGGAATGGCCAGGTCTGTGTGCAATGCAGTAGAATATAATGTGAATCAGGTCAAGGGATTTAGGATTCAAAATTTAGTTTTACCTGAAAGACCTTGGGCAACTCACTTAATCCTAACTTAAGCTCCAAATTGTTAAAAATAACCTTTGTTGTCCCAGCCTCTTTGGTTCACAGCCTCTCTCTTGCTATGTTTTTTCTCTTTCATTCCTCTTCTTCATCACAAACTGCCCTTAGAAAAATACTCTGTTTATACCCTTACCAATGATTTTCTTCTAACCAGAGTAATTTATATTTTAGGACAATAAATCAGTGGGTATTGATAGGTTTTATATTTACTGAAAGAATTGACAATGAGGGAATATTTTGAATTGACTGCTCATTTAAATTCCAATGACCCTAAATTTTTATACAGTTTTATATAAAGCTGCCTCTGTATTAGAGGGGCAGAACAAAATAAAAGCAAAAATCTATTGCTATACTCCTGGGTTGCTTGACAAACAAGATTAGTTTCTAATCAGCTGAAAATTTTTTTGTTCTCTTGGCAAAATTTTCCATTTCATACCTGGGTTCAATCTGGCACTAGGCAGAGTGGGATGAGTCTTTTTGTTTTCCTTTCCAGACTACTTCTATCATCCTGTGTCTACATATCTGCTTTGCCATCATGTATTCATGCAAAAATGTTTGGCCCTGTAGGACTAATTAACCTTTCTGGAGTGACTGTGCTTAGAGTTAGAGACCTGGTTCCAATATGAACCTTGCAGTTGATTGGAAGCCTTAGGTCCCATGTCTATAAAATTAAAAGAATAGACTAGATTCTGAAATGCAAATAACCTAAGTCTAATGTAGAATACTTGGTAGTGACCACCTGGGGTACTGAGTTGAGATAGCTGAGATGAATCTTGATACAATGAGTGTTTTGTGATAAATTAGCCATAAGCTCAAGATAGAGAAATGAAAACACCTCGTACCAGGTGCTTGCCGTCCTTGTTCGTGCAGTCACTAAGATCTTTCTAGTTCTAGTGTCATATCACACTGTGATTGATTTTTTTTTAATATTCTTTTTTTTTAATAGAGGCATGTTTTTTTTTTTAAATTTATTTATTTGTTTCTTTTGTTTATACATGCACTGGGTACAGTCAGAAGCGCGGGAGGGTGAGAGAATTCCCCAGAGCCAGAGCGGGGAGCAGAGCAGGCAGAAGGACCGAAGTACACTGCTGAGGGGAGCAGCGGGCGGCAGGAGAGGTCTGTGTGCCATGTGGGACCCTCCTCTGGTGGCCGGGGAACAGCAGGGGATCGAAACCGGCGCCACAGAGGCTTCGGACAGCTTCGCAACCCAGCGCTCAACCGCTGCGCCACTGGGGAGGCCCGATTGATTCTTTTTTTAGCTAATTTGTGAACTATCCGCCCTCCAAGTAATTTAGCCACCTATTATAACCAACTAGATTGTTGTTTACATGTACTAAGTATATTTTTGCCCATTCCTTTTGTAAAGAATATGAGAAAATATACATAAATTTTAAGTTTGAAAGGAATTCACAAAATCGAAGAGAAGCAAGAGTACATACCATATAAAAGAGAGAAGAAATGTAATAAGTCAACTCTGAAATTTGAGGTTTGATTTTAGTCTCCCTAACTTTATTTTTTATTACTTGTTTTTTATTTTTCCTCATTCAATGCCCATGGAACTTGGCAAAATAAAAGGGAGTCATATTGACCTGGTAATAAAAACCGAATAAAACCGTGGATGTTTTTCAAGTTTTCTCATGAAAATGTCCAGTAGAATCTTGACATTTGTCGAGGATTCTGCTTAATGGGGGAAATGCTTTTCCTGTCTTACTGAGTCAGACTTTAGCAGAGCAATCAAAATGATTTTCTATTTTAAATTTGTCAGCTTGAGTCATCCTGCAATGATGAGTCTTGGGTCTCATATGAAGGTATTCAAAACCTTGTTGCCATCTATAGTGCCCATGCATAGTAAAAAAATCAAGCACAGCTAAGTTGGGGCAGGGAAAATAGTTCTATGTTCTAAAACTGCACAGAATTTTGTGACTATAATAGTATTTTACCTCATATTTTGAATAGAAAGTTATGAAGAAATGATGCTTGGAAGGAATTTGCAAGGCTTGCTCATAGATTATGTTTTTGAAGATAATCTTCAGTTCCTTCCTCATTCCTCTCCCCGCACCGCCCCCAGTGATTTCTGTGCTCTTACTCTTTCTTCTACTTAGTTTTACTGTTTACTCTTAAAAAGGTGTAGAAGAGATATGGTTCTGGTTAAGAAGAAGTAGCAGGAATTGAATTTATCCTCTTTCCTGAAACAGCTATGAAAAAATTTCAAGATATTAAATATCAGGCATTGAAGGCCAGTAGTCCCTAAGACATCGCAAACTGATAATGAAACCCTGTGATTGTAAAAACTTTTTTCTTTGAGAGAGTTTCTAGACCACGGTATATGAAGGAGAAACAAGCAGTGCCCAACAAACACTCTGCTTTGAGAAGATGGAACTGGAAATCTTGAAAGGCCATGGCACTTGGAGTTTACCCGCATAGGTCTAGAGAGGAGAGGACTGTAATGAGAGAGCACTCTGAAAATTGAGAGTCCTTTTGGAGTATTCACCCAAGTAATTATCAAAATGTATATGTGTGAAAACTGCAGCTCAGAAAAGAATTACTCAAAAAAATTAAAGATAACAGTACTCAGATTCCACATAGAAGCAAGAATAGTGCTCAATTCCTTACCAGAGAGTAAAACCTCAATTCATGAGACATTGGATAGTCTTGCCTCTAATGGAGAATACTTAGCTTTAAACAAAATACTGCTCCAGTCTTGCCTAATAAATCTTAAATGCAGATTAGGAGGAGGAATCAAACCATTTTCAAACAAAGTGTGTATCAGAAAAAAAATCAAAAAGTCATTGGAGTACAAAATTATCCAGCACCCAACACAATAAACACACAATATCTTGCAACTAATCAAATAATGCCTGGTATGAAAAGAAGCATGAAAATACCACTTACATATATGAAGAGAATAATAATGAAGAGAAAAATCAATTAACCAAAACTGACCCGGAACTGACAGCAATGTAGAATTAGCTGACAAGAGAACATGAGGGAATTATATATTGCCTTTGTTCAAATAACTGTAGAAAATATTGATGTACTAAATAGATAAAGATATAAAGATTAATATCAAACTTCTAAAGGCAAAAAAAATCAAAGAATAAATGCTATAATAAAACCAGGATGAAGAAGAGATTAATGGTAGATTAGTTTAGTGAACCTGAACGTACAGCAATATATCCTAAACAAAATGAAACACAAGAAAAAATATTATTTAAATGACTTTATAATATAATCAACTACATAAGTAAAAAATAACAGGGGATGTATGGTTTATAAGACATGTAGAATTAAAATGTATGACAGTAATGGCACAAAAACAAAGTTGGGAAAAATGAAAGTAAATGTTCATAGGGCCCTTACAGTAATAATATCACTTGAATAATGTCATTTAAAATGAGTATTATCACTTGAAGGTAGATTGTGATAAGTTAAAAATGTAAACTAAAACTCATATAGAACTACCAAAGACCTTGAATAGCCAAAGCAATCTTGAAAAAAAAAAAAAAAAGGTATATTGGTGGTACCATGCCACCAGACTTCAAATCATACTATGAAGCTATAATAATCAAAACAGTATGGTGCTAAAACAAAAACATACCAACAGACCAATGGAAAAAAAATGAGAGCTCAGAAATAACCCACACTGACATGGACAGTTAATCTATAACAAAGGATCCAAGAGTATACATTGATGAAAGGAAAGTCTCTTCAATAAATGGTGCTGGGAAAACAGGGTAGCCACATGCAAAATAATGAAACTAGACCTCTATCTCATACCATACACAAAAATAGATATAAGATTCAGGCATAAGACCTGAAATCATAAACTACACAGAAGAAAACATAGTTAAAACTGTTCATGACATAGGTTTCAGTAATTGATGCCTTTGTGGATTCATGTCCAATAGCAAGAAAAACAAAAGATTATAATTATAAATAATTTGAACTACATCAGACTAAAAAGCTCCTGTATAGTTAAAAATAAAAGCTGTCATAAAACAAAAAGACACCCTACTGAATAGGAGAAAATATTTGCACACCATACATCTGACAAGGGGCTGATGACCAAGATGTAAAATAATTCATACAACTCAACAAAAAGAAAACAAATTACCCAATGAAAAATGGACCAAAGACTTAAATAGGCACTTCTCCGAGGACTATATACACATTGCCAACAGATACATGGAAAAATGTTCCTCATCACTTATCATCAGAGAAGTGCTAATGAAAACCACAATGAGATTCTACCTTACGCATATGAGAATGGCTCATATCAAAAAGGCCAGAAACAAGTATTGGCAAGAATGAGGAGATATAGGAAGCTTCACACACCGTTGTTTAGAATATAGACATGTCAAGATCTTCTTGAATTTTTTAACATGGATGTAACTGGAGAGTATTATGGTAAGAAAGTATATAATATGGAGGAATACCAAAGGATGCACTTATATGTGAAAGTACAGAGAAACAAAACAAACGGTCAGATAAAACTTAGAAACTTTTTGATTTGATGTAGTCTTGTTTATTTTACTATTATTGCCCTTGTTCTGATAGTCCAATCCCTAAGGACATCACTGAAGACAATATCATGGAGTATTTTGCTTATGTTTTTTCTTCTATGTATTTTATGATTTCAGGTCTTACATCCATTTTTGAATTAATTTTTGTGTGGGTTGTGAGATAGTGGTCTAATTTCATTCTTTTGCATGTGACTGTTCAATTTTCCCCAACACTGGTTTCCCAGTGTTGGTTTATAACATTGTATATGATTTAAAGTTATAAGATCACACTCTTCATGTGTATACCACACCACATCCAATGCAAAAACACTAATATAAAGGGTTAGATGCACTCCTATGTTCATTGTAGCACTGTTTAAAATAGCTAAATTATAGAAACAACTTAAGTACCCACAGACAGATGAGTGGTAAAGAAGACATGATATATTACGTACTGTAATACTATTCATCAATAAAATATCTTGCCATTTGCCACAACATGGATGAAGCTGGGAGGGGATTGTGCTAAAGAAATCAGTCAGAAGAGAAAGACAAATACTGATTGATTTCACTCATATGTGGAATGTAAAGAAACAAAACAAAGAAACAGGTAAAATTAAACCAAACACTCTAGAAATATAACTGAAGAGTTGACACTACTGAAAGAGAGCCTGGGGAGTTAAATGGAGACAGGGCCCACTGGACTGTTGTGGAGGAGTATTGGGATTTTGATGATGTACATGATATGGTAACATACAACTGAGGACATAAGAATCTATACCCCTAAAACATACAATGTTTTAAACCAAAGTTACTTCAATAAACAACAATGCAGCTTTAAAAAACAATGATTGTTATATTGAACAAAAAATTAATGCAAAGTATATATGATGTCTACAAAAAACCTACTTCAACTATAGACACAAATAAATTAACAGGAAAAGTTCAAAAAAAGATATGCCTTGTGAAAACTATCATTTTATAATATAAAAGTATTATATACCATGGGTGGAAATGTTTCATGGAACAACCCTTTGAAAATAGTCTGGAAGTTCTTTATAAAAAAACATACATCTGCCATATGACTCAGTCATTCTTCTTTGGCATTTATTTACCCACAGGAGATGAAAGCATATCTCCATATAAAGACTTGCATATAAACGTTTATAATAACTGTATTTGTTACAGCTCCAAACTGAAATCAACCTAAATGTCCATCAATATATGCATGGATAAAATTTCTTTGAAGTGTAATACTATTTAACAACAAAAGGAATGAAATCTTGATGCAACCACATAGAGAGGAATCTCAAAACAGTTTTTTGGCTTGATAAGCAAAAAAGAGTATATGCTATATGATTCTCTTTATATAACATTCGAGGAAATGCAAATTATCAGATAGTGACAGAAAGCAGATAATTGATTGGTGGAAAAGACTGGAAATAGGGATGGCAAAAAGGCATAAGGAATAATTTGAGAGAGATGTACATGTTCAATATCTTTGTTGTGATGATGGATTCATGGATTATATTGAATATGTGGACATATGTTTTATTATATTATACACTTTGAGTATGTGCAACTTATTGTATATGAATACCTCAGTAAAACTGTTCAAAATTAGCAGGAATACAACAGTGTGCATGAAAGTTATCACCTCAGGTTGATCAAATGCAAATGTTTTACCACTTTCTCCTCTCCACTTTACACCTTAAAATTAGCATTTTATTTTATCAGCAGAACTAACTTGATAACTGTCTCAGAAACAGGCAGATACAGATTGGGTCCTTTATTGGGCTCATATTAACTGAATATGTTAACCAAAGATAATAACTATCAAGTTGTATTTAAGTATCTTTTTGTACAGTTACATTTTTATAATTTTAACAAATTTATGATAGCCTCCTCACTCAAAGTCTCCTAATCCTCCAAAGTAAAATTTTAGACTTTCCATGTGGAAATTCACAGAGCTTGAAAGGACTTCAGAAATATCTGGCTTCCTTTTACAGAGAAAGAGATTAGAGGTCAGAGAAAATGAATGAGCAGCTTGAAATTATATAATTAACTGGGCTAGAACTCATGTATCCTCATT
The DNA here is from genome assembly GCF_964194135.1 of Talpa europaea. Lineage (NCBI taxonomy): Eukaryota > Metazoa > Chordata > Mammalia > Eulipotyphla > Talpidae > Talpa > Talpa europaea. Next base: position 52,684,235 of record NC_140077.1, read on the forward strand.
CCCTGTTAGAAGTTCAGTATTTCAAAACTCAGAGGTTATTAGTATAGAGGTCATTCAGTAAATATGCATTGAACTCCAAATGAATATCCCAGATTTTACTAGTTACCTTATACTCTATTATTTTAAAATATACTGAATTATTGTAAAAGGAAAAACTGCACTCTAGTGCCAAAATCCGTAATTCCCACCTTTCTACATTAACAGGTTTCCATTTTTGGAAAAGGACACAGTAGAAAGAGCATAAACTGAACTCATCTCTTTTCATCTGGTCATTTCTGTACTGTTATATTTAGGGCATGGCCCATTTATTTGGATTAATGGGGAAAATGGGCCAGTGCATGTCTTCCATTCTTTTCTCCCTCTTTCCTACGTTTCCTTGATTTTGTAAGGCACTTGATTTTTGTCTATGTCTATCGTTTTTCATTTATTTATTTATTTTATTATTTCATTTTTTTAAAGAGATTTATTTATTTTAGACAAGACCTGGGGTACAGGTCAGAAGCGTGGGAGGGTGAGAGAATTCACCAGAGCCAGAGTGGGGAACGGAACAGGCAGACGGACCTAAGACACTGCTGAGGGGAGCAGCAGGCAAGGCAGGAGAGGTCTGCTGCGCCATGTGGGGTTCTCCCTGGCAGGCGGGGAATCAAACCCGCGCTGCAGAGTCTGCGGACAGCTTCGCAGTGCGGCGCTCAACTGCTGCGCCAGCGGGGAGTCCCTGTCTATCGTTTTTTTATCTAATTTCTGATAATAACCTATTTAGTGATTCTGAGAATATTCATCCAGTCTTCTCAAATTCGATACTATTCACTGCATAAACCATGCATAAGAGCATCAAAAGAAATAAAGGGGGGCCTCCCCGGTGGCGCAGCGGTTGAGCGCTGGGTTGCGAAGCTGCCCGCAGCCTCTGTACCACTGGTTCGATCCCCGGCTGCTCCCCGGCCACCGGAGGAGGGTCCCACATGGCGCGCAGACCTCTCCTGCCGCCCGCTGCTCCCCTCAGCAGTGTACTTCGGTCCTTCTGCCTGCTCTGCTCCCCGCTCTGGCCCTGGTGGATTCTTTCACCCTCCCGCGCTTCTGACTGTACCCAGTGCTTGTATAAATAAATAAAAATAAATCTTTAAAAAAAAAAAAAAAGAAAGGGGAAGAGAGACAGAGACAGACAGACACAGACACAGCGAGAGAAGTACTAGCAAGAACTACTAGCACATAACCATTGATCCATCAGAATGAACAGAAGAAAATAATCTGTTCCTCTATCAGTTAATATAGTATCTGTCATTAGGAAACCACAGTCAATAGCTGCAGTAGCCTTGTGGTTCGTTCCATCAGTGCACACACACAGTAAATTTCTCAGCTCTTTTTCTTCCTATTCTACCATTGTTTTGTATGACTATTCCATAAACTTAATTTGAGGAGAAAATGCTAACTCTTTATGCCTCAAATTTAGTTTAATCTTATTTATTCTTTGATATTTTCTATACATGCAGTTTTAATAAATTCTAATGGAGACACTCTATGGGGGGTAGGGGGCGGGAGGGGAGGGATTGGGGTCAAAATAAGGGGGTTGCAATTGTATGGGGAATATAAAGATAAAATTTATTATTTTTAAAAAAAATAAATAAATTCTAATGGAATCCAGAGTAACTGAAAGATAGTAGACAGTGTGATAAAGCAAACTTGAACTTACAGGGAGCTCAACTGTAGGATAACACTATGTGTTCTTCAAAATAATTGGAGCATACTTTACAATTATACAGCAATGGTTCTCAAACTGTAGAATACATAAAAGTCACAGGACATTTTCTGGTCCTTTTCCTAGAAATCATGATTTAATATTTTAGGAAAGGAGGCCCGCAATTTCCACTTTTTAATAAGTTTTACAAGTTATTTTGTTGCAAGAGGATTTATGCTAATATAAATGACTCAGCGTCTCTTTTTCATTGTTGCTAGTAAAACCTTGGGTAAAATTCCAATTTCACAGCTTACTAGGTAGAAATCCATAGAAATGTCACATGACTTCTCTGTATTTTATCTTTAAAATAAGAATAATGCGGGGGGGGTTGTAGGAATTAATGGAATGATGTACATAAAGTATACCTAGCACATAAGAGATTCTTATATACTTTCTCTAAATATATACCGTGTTCCATCTTAATCTGACCCTAAACTAGAATGTGTTTCTCCCTTAATTATTAACATGACTGTAAACAATTCCATTACTTAAGATTATAAAAAAATCACATACCTCAACTCAAGTGACCAGTTGCCAGTTCGAGAAAAATTTTTGCTATGTTTGAGTAACTAAGCTATGACGGAACACTGATGCAGGCATAGAGTTAGTCATGATATAAAAAAGGTCAGAAATGTAAAATTTTGAAACTTACTCAAGTAAAAAATGTAATTACTAACCCAAATTTACCATATCCCTTTGGTCCTATTTTGCAAGCTGAGAAAAACTAAACATGTGGTGTGGTTCCTCAACCTCTTCACCCAAAGGCCTTAGATGTAGCAAGATGCTCTTATACATCAAGGTTTAAACACAAACCAATGCACATTCAGGCATCCCAGAGAAACATTTTTCAAAATGCAAATTACATTTGGGCCAGCAGCCACTAGTGGTAAGGATTAACTCAAAATCCCAAATGAACCCTAAGAACTCATCCTTCTGAGGTTTATTAAAGTCTCTATATTTATCAGGGCTGGATCAATGTCAAAAGAGATTATTGACAAGATTTGACCAGGGCATTCTAGATAGAACTTCAAACTATGGTTCCTCCTAACAAACACACCAAATTCTTCCCGATATGTATGTTTAGAAAGGGCCTCCCCTGGCCGCCAGCGAGTGTCCTACATGGCATGCAGACCTCTCCTGCCACGCCCGCTTCTCCCCTTAGCAGTGAATTTCAGTCCATCTGCCTGTTCTGTTCCCCTCTCTGGCTCTGCTGAGTTCTCTCACCCTCCCGCACTTCTGACTGTACCCAGTGCTTGTATGTATAAACAAAGAAAGTCATCCATCTTTAGCATGTTTCCACAAAACACTGGGGAAAGCATGCTAAACTTGCAATTACACTAAAAATAACTAGAATTGCAAAATTATATTTTAAATTGTATTTTAAATTGTTATTTTTTATCAAAATCATACAGATAAAAAGTCATATAATGCTAAGTAGCTTATACTAAAACTGACAGCTGCTCTCCCCCACATTAACCCCACTCTTAAGAGCTGATACTTTCAAATATCTTACCTGTTTCTTCTAGTATTAATCTCCGTTTTTCTTTTTTTTTAATTTTAATTTTATTTTTATATTCCCCATACAATTGCAACCCCCTTATTTCGACCCCAATCTTTCCTTTCCCCGACCCCCACCCTCCATAGAGTGTCTCTGGTTCATAGTTGTTTGTTGATTTTGATTTTTACTTTCTTAGAGTTATTCTTTTTTCCTGGTCTCTTATTTAAGTTTTCTAGATTCCTGCTATGAGTGAGACCATCCGGTATTTTTCTTTTTCTTTCTGGCTTATTTTGCTGAGCATCATCCCTTCCAGCGCCATCCATGTTGCTGCAAATTGCATGTGTTTATCTTTTTTGAATGCTGAGTAATATTCCATGGTGTATATGTACCTCATCTTCTTGATCCAGTCATCTATTTTTGGGCATTTGGGTTGTTTCCAAAGCTTAGCTATTGTGAATAGTGCTGCTATAAACATAGGGGTGCAGGTGCTCTTTGGAATTGATGTTTCTGTGTCTTTGGGTAAATACCTAGGAGTGGAATTGCTGGATCAGATGGAAGCTCTATGTTTGTAGGTCAAGAAATCTCCACACAGCTCTCCATAGTGGTTGGACCAGTTTGCAGTGCCACCAACAGTGCAGGAGAGTTCCTTTTTCTCCACAACCTAATCTTTGACAAAGGAGCAAAGAATATGCATTGGAGCAAAGAAAGTTTGTTCAATAATTGGTGCTGGGAAAACTGGGTCGCTACATGCAAAAGAATGAAGCTTGACTACTACCTCACACCATACACAAAAACTAACTCAAAATGGATTAAAGAACTAGACATGAGACCTGAAACCATAAAATACATAGAAGGAAATATAAGCGAAACACTAATCTCCATTTTTCTAAGGATTATCTTTAGGTTTAACTTTAACATTGTAAATATATTTCACTTTGGGTCAAGAAACATGCACCTAATTTTATTTCCTTCCCTGAACATACTTTTTAGTTTTTCCTGAAGTTATTAGTTGCATTTTTTTAGGGAATTCATTTGATTTTTCTCTGTAATGATAGGTAAGTTTGTGTACATTCTCTGGCAGTCAGCATTTAATAGACTTACTGATAAATATAACCTGTCAGATAATTTTGATTTCTATTTTTTTCTAGATGCTTTGCTCCTAGAATAAATTTGGCCCTCTTGGGCCTCCCCGGTGGCGCAGCGGTTGAGCGCTGGGTTGCGAAGCTGCCCGCAGCCTCTGCAGCGCCGGTTCGATCCCTGGCTGCTCCCCGGCCACCAGAGGAGGGTCCCACATGGCGCGCAGACCTCTCCTGCCGCCCGCTGCTCCCCTCAGCAGTGTACTTCGGTCCTTCTGCTCCCTGCTCTGGCTCTGGTGAATTCTCTCACCCTCCCGTGCCTCTGACTCTACCCAGTGCATGTATAAATAAATAAACAAATAGATAGATAAATAAATAAATCTTTAAAAAAAAAATTTGGCCCTCTTATTTTAGTTTCAGTGGCTTTCTAGAAGGCAAACTGCATACCTTTATCCTGAGACTTTCCTTTGCTACTCTACTGAATTGGATACTATAACTGAAGCCCAAGATTTCTCTTTTGTTATAGTTTATTCTTTTTAGTGGAGCCTAATTGATTTTTAATGACCTGATTTTGTTATCAATTTCAAACTAATACTTAGCAATATAATTATTCCATTTATATTTTAGAGATATTTAAGACATTGGAAAATTAAACCAATTTACAAATTACTCTTAAAGGTAACAATTGCTATGTTTTCACAAATGGCAAAATCAAAACTACCTGGTAGAACAACTTAAAAATATTAATGAGTTCTCAAGATGCCTAGGACCAGAAAATTATCAATGCATAGAAATTTATGTTTCCCATATTCTATAGAATTTCTCTGAGACCTGATTTGCACCTGATCTGGCAATTCACTGTAATTGAACACTATGTGTAAACAATAAGAAAAAATATCACAAAGTAGAAATGAGCTACAGACTAACTGAGGAATTTTATAAGGCTTTCCTATAGAGTTGAATTAAATTGGTTTTTATTTTGAAGTAGCAGCATTTAAGCACATGTGCATGCACACACACACAGATACACACACACCAGTAATTAGGGTCAATGTTCTGTCAGATTCCCTCTAAAAAAAGGATTTTAAAGCAAACAGCATATGGTGTGCCGTGTCCTTGGTTAGAATTAAAACTTCAGCTGAAATAAGAGATGCTTCTAATTCTTCCATTAGGGAAAGTTAATGAGTTTCTTTTGACTTTTACAAAGGTGTGATCTCAGAAACTCCATATGTAAAAAAGATAGTCATGAAAAAATCAAAATGTATATTAACTTCAGTACTTTTTTTTTCCTTCTGTGTATAAGTCTTAGGGACGATAGCAAAGAAATTGTGTTGAAATTAGTAGAGATGAGATTACTTATTCTTATCAAGAGGAACACATAAATAGCCATGGACTAATTTCAGTGCCACTTGCAAAGGAGTCTGTAGGCTGCTAGCTGGGGGGCATCAGGCATTAGAACTTTGTTTACCTACTTATAGTGAAGGTTTTCTTTTCTGTATGACCTAGGAAAAGACCAAAAAGACAAAAGGAACTCTGAATTTTCTGAGAAATGTTGACAAGTAGCCTGGATATGAGATCCACAGATTTTACCAGCTTGTTCCCTCAAGTTCAGTGTGCACCTACAGATGTACCATGCTTCTTTAAATCTGAAAATAATAACAGCATGACCTTCAAGAGCTGTTCTGAGAATCGAAACTCTGCAGAAATAACAAATTGTATTTACAAAAATTTTGCAATGTTAAAAATTTAGTCAACAAAAGTGGGTATCCTAAAAAGCACCTCACACTACTAAAATTTATTCTAAAGTTCATAGCAAAGTTCCTTAAAAGTCAGCCTTTCTTGACTTTACAGCTCTCTATATCTTCAATTATCTCCCTCCTCTGCCAAGAAAACTTTGACCATTCCACTTTTATTGATTGCTCACCTCTAAGTTTCTGCAGCTTTTAGTTTCTGGTATACTTATTTAGTCACTGCTTACAGCTTTTGGGTTATTTTTCCTTTTTCTGGAGGGAAGTTTTCTCCTGCAAGTAACCGATAGCTTTTGAGGAGAGACAAATTTTTGGTTGTTTTGTATCCTTTACGGTACCTAGCATAATGTGCTCAATTTTGTTCACTGTTGATTCTTATTCAGAGGAGCTTCAACCTCTATGTTAGTGATTACCAATGTTAGCTGCATAGTACACTCACCTGGGGATATTTTGTAAAATACTAACGTTCAACGCCATCTTGAGATACTCTAATTTAATTGATATTGGACTAAATCTGGGCACTTGTGTTTATATATATATATTCCCTGGGTGATTCAAGTCTACAACTATTCCATACTCTACTTTAAAAGAAGCTATTCTCTAAAGTTGGGTGGAAAAGAAACCTGGGGGATAGTGAGACCAAAACAACCTGGGTTTTTTAAATTCTCCTGAAACAAATAGAAGTTAAATAGGCTCCTTCACTTGCTAATTATCTGGCAATATTAAGAGTTCTTTGACATTTCATTGACCTATCAAGACACAGAGATATTTCAGCCTGTCTCAGATGTCTCAAGTAATGCAGGCCTTTGCAGAAATAATAAATCTCTATCTTGTACACTTAAGCCCCAAGTCTTTTTGGTGGGTCATATTCTTCTTGGGATAGGACTCAAGTCAAGCATAGTGTCTGCCTTGAATCCAGGACAATTATAAAGACCTAGGTAACTCTTCCTCACACACTAGACATTCCAGGCATTTAGGGAATTTAGGAAACTGAGAATTAGAGAGAAAAGAATCCTGAATCAAATATGATCCCTGCCAAGGAGCAGGGATCATAATAAACAGCAATTATTTTTGAAAACCAACAATGTACACCATACAATATGAAGTCATGCTTTCATGAATTTATAATTCAAGAAGTCACATTAAGATATAAACATATGAGGGCCTCCCTGGTGGTGCAAGGGGTTAAGATGCAACTATGAAGCTGCCCGCAGCCTGTGCAGAACAAGTTCAACCCCTGGCTGGCCAGGGAGCAACCCACATGGCACAGCAGACTTCTCCTGATTCACCCGCTGCTCCCCTCAGCAGTGTACTTACATCAATCTGCCTGTTCTGTTCCCCACTCTGTCTCTGGTGAATCCTCTCACCTCCCATACCTCTGGCCTGTACCCCAGCTCTTGTATGCAAAAATAAATAAATCTTTAAAAATTAAAAAAAAAATTAGCAAATCTAGCAAACCACATTAAATCTAGCAAACTACATTAAAAATCACTACTGTTGAGGGCTTCTCCTGGTGGCACAGCGGTTTAGCGCTGGGCTGCAAGGCTGCCTACAGCCTCTGCAGCGCCAGTTTGTTCCCCGGCCACCAGCAAGGGTCTCACAAAAAAAAAAAAAAAAAAATCACTACTGTTGAGAGAGTAATAATAATAATAGCTACTAATAGAATGCTTTCCATTTTCCTAACATGTTGTTAAATGTTTTTCATTCATGATCTCATTTAATCCTCACAACTCTAGAAGGCAGGGGAATTTCATATTATCCTCATTGACCAGATGAAGAAACTGAGATACAAAGAGGTTGAGTAATTTTTACAGTGTTAGACAGGCAGAAAGTGGTAGAGAAAGGAGTTGAATTGAGACAATCTGATCTTGAAGTCTGTGCCACTGGCCCTCAGAGCTGCTGCTTTGTCGTGATGAGCAAATAAGAGCAAAGGTTGTTCAGAGGAGCTGGAGGAGGTTAAGAGATATATTTGAACCAAGAAGGCATCACAATGATGATGTGATTTCAACTGACTGTGGAAGGAATTTCAGATATAAAGGACATGAGCATGGAATTCGTCCCATGAATCTGTGCTATAGAAGCTCCTAAAGAAATGAGGTTAATGGAGCTTTCCTGCCTGCCCATGACTATGCAGGTGCCTCTCTTTTTCTTTCTCTTTCCAAAAATAAACATATCCTTTTAAAATGTGAAAAAAGGGGGGGGGCTTCCCTGGTGGTGCAAGGGGTTAAGCATCAGCATTATGAAGCGGTCCACAGCTATTACAGCATGAGTTTGAGTTTGATCCCCGATCCCCGGCCAGACAGCTACCACATGGCACAGCAGACCTCTCCTGTCTCACCCTGTGCTCCTCTCAGCAGTGTTTCAGTAGATCCTCCTGTTCTGTTCCCCACTCTGTCTCTGGTGAATCCTCTCACCCCCCACACCTCTGTCCTGTACCTTAGTTCTTGTATGCATAAATAAATGTTTAAAAAATAATAAAATAGGGCCTCCCCGGTGGCGCAGCGTTTGAGCGCTGGGTTGCGAAGCTGCCTGCAGTCTCTGCAGCGCCGGTTCGATCCTCGGCTGCTCCCCGGCCACTGGAGGAGGGTCCAGCATGGCGTGCAGACCTCTCCTGATGCCTGCTGCTCCCCTCAGCAGTGTACTTCGGTCCTTCTGTCTGCTCTGCTCCCCACTCTGGCTCTGGTGAATTTTCTCGCCCTCCCGCGCTTCTGACTGTACCCAGTGCTTGTATAAATAAATAAATAAAAATAAATCTTTAAAAAAAAAAAAATAAATAAAATAAAATGTAAAAAAAAAAAGAAATGAGACTCACAGGGGCTAGAGAAAACACTAGGGCTCCTCCAACAGCAATCCTTAGCCACAGAATATGACCAGGATATCTTTTTCTGGGACTTTGTGCTGAAGTCTAAGGAGTTTTACCTAGTTTTACTGGGCAGAAAGAAGTCTGAAAGGGTAGAGCTCCCTGTTCTGTCTCTGGTGAATTCTCTCACCCTCCCGTGCCTCTTGCCCATACCCCAGTTCTTGTATAAATAAATAAATCTTTAAAAAATAAAAGAGTTGAGCTCTTCATGAAGTGTCAAAATTGGACCAGCCCTCCCCATTCATAAACAGATGTGTACCTAGTAATATTGTTTGTCAGCATGAGATTTTCTAAGGCAGTGTTTCCCAAGGAGCACTTTTTGTTCCTTCCATTCATTCACCCTCTGTTTGAAAAATTCATTCATTCATCCATCATGCCTTTATTTGACAGCTTTTTAAAATTATCTATTATATGAATAATATAGGTGAGCAAAATCAGATGCAAGTCCTTCTGCCATGTAATTTAGAGCTAAGAATAGTGGTTCCTAATGCTAGCTGAATGTGAATCACCTGAGTGGAGCACTTTAGCAAAATAGCTTTATGCACTTTAGAATAGATAATTTTGCGCACTTTAGAGTAGAGGTTGGGATTCTGATATGTACCAGAGTTGAGATTCAGTGGGAATGAAGGAAGATAAATGTGACTGAAGGCAGAGGGCAAACAGTGAGGTGAAGTCCTGGATTTGGGAACCACTGGATTAAACAAAATTCAACAGGTTTCTTTGCTATAGACCTTCTCAGAATCTTCAGTGATCTCTGAGAGGGATATTATTACAGTGTTCTCAACTCTCATTCTTCTCATTGAGAAAGTACGCCTTCATGTATCTCAAAGTGGAACAGATGAATGGGGAATGTTGAAGTGGGGCACTTGGGATAATTTTGGTCCAGAAGTTAAGATGCTTGGTAAATAAATCTCCTAAAACCCAGAGATCTTCTTAATCTCTTACTGATTTTTGAAAGGGACCTCAAATTGGAACTAATGACTATTTACATAAGTGTCATGTTATACCACACAGTGATATGTTCAGTTTTGTCAACTGTCTTCACCCCCTAAAAAGTATTTTAATGATTCATTCCAGTTTCAAAAAGGGGGAACTTGTTTCAGTATTTCTAAATGTAAATGGCAAAGTATAATTGTAGGAGGAATTAATTATATTCATGATTAAAGCAAGAATTAAAACTAAGGATTACTAATTTTGGGGGGATAACTTGTGTTCCGTATCCACTGAAAAATAACTTATCATTAATGTTTGCTAGATAAGAAGTACATTTTAGAGAACTTCAGGAAAAGTTATTTAGAGAAGAAATGCATAAAATTGACTATTATGTGTACTTTCCTGTGCAAAAATGATTGCAGAGATTACTTGCTGATTAACCTTTGCATACTAAATATGTGTAACTGGAATTTGAAAGTCATGAGCCTGTTTCATTTATATGGCTTTGGAAAACATTTTGACCTATTTAGGCAGTTGAATCGTAAACATTAAGGCAGCAACTTTAAAGGTTTTTTTAAAAAAAGAGCAACTTTAAAGGTGTAAAAATATCTAGTCATCATACTTTCTGGATATTGTTTGACTGGGCATAGTTTATTGGTGTTACTCATTAATCACTCCATACATTGACTCTGCTGATTCTTAAAAGAAATTTTGTCTTTGCTTGAATGCTTCTAAGTTTAAGGATAGATGTAACATGTCACATAATCTTACAACAATTGAATGAGACAGGTATTATTAATAGGCAGGTCGAGTTTTTGCTTAAACTTACACAGCCAGTGGGGGGGGGGGGAACCTAGAATCTAAAAAAAAAAAAAAAATGATTAGATTGTATTCCTGGTTGACTCTAGAGTTTAAGTTCATGTTGAAGGATAAATTTTTAACAAATGTAAAATGAACACGTGAAAGATATTTTTTAGCTTGTTATATAAATGAGAGAAGTGGTAAGATGTTAGCACCAGGGCCTCCCTGGTGGAACAAGGGGTTAAGTCTTAGCACTATCAAGCTGTCGCCAACCACTATAACATGAGTTGGATCCCCCCACCAGGGAGCTAACCCACATGGCACAGCAGACCTCTCCTGTCTCGCCTTCTGCTCCCCTCAGCAGTGTATTTCAGTAGATCTGCCTGTTCTTTTCCCCACTCTGTCTCTGGTGAATCCTCTCACCCCTCTGCACCTCTGGTCTAGAACTCAGTTCTTGTATGCATAAATAAATAAAAATAAATCTTTTTTTAAAAAAAGACATTAGGGCCTCCCTGGTGGCGCAGGCAGTTTAGCGCCAAACTGTGAAGCTGTCTGCAGTCTCTGCAATGGGGGTTTGATCCCCACCAGCTGGCGAGAATCCCACATAGCCTGGCAGACCTCTCCTGTCTCACTCACTGCTCCCCTCAGCAGTGTATTTCATCAGTCTGCTTGTTCTGTTCCCCACTCTGTCTCTGGTGAATCCTCTCACCCTCCTGCACATCTGTTCTGTACCCTGGATCTTGTATAAATAAATAAATAAATCTTTAAATAAATAAATAAAAAGATGTTAGAACCAGTTCAAGAGTATCTAAAGAATATACATTATTATGTGTCAGAAATGTTGAAGTGGATTTGCAAATGGTCTTAACTTGCTGCATACACAGGGGAAGAGGGAAGTCTTTGAATTTTCACTGAACAGAATATTTGCATATCTATAGACAAGAAGTCTTTTTATCAGTTATCTATAATTTATACTGTTGAAAATAGTTCTAAGACAAGAAAGAATCAGTCCCCATAGAATAGAATAACCTAGAAGGGTGTATCTTTAAACAACTCATATACAGCTAGGAGCTCTGTAAGAGAGTAAATTATGTAAGCTTTTTGTAAGCAAAGTTGTAAGCTTTAAATTAGAGACGTTAGCTTTCTCGTGTCTGTTTTATAGCTCTCAAAGCAGTACTTAATAAATATTTATTTACATTGACATGATTAATTGCTGGCTTTTAAAATTCTGTTTTGGGTTTTTTTTTAAAAAATAATAATTAGTATTTATATTTCTAAAATATTTTAACCTCTCACAACTCTTTTTTAGTTTTTTTATTTTTTATTATTTTTTAAAAGATTTATTTATGCATGCATGCAAGAACTGGAGTACAGGCCAGATATGCGGGGGTGGGATGAGAGGATTCACCAGAGACAGAGTGGGGAGCAGAACAGCAGATGGACTGAAATACACTGCTGAGGGGAGCAGTGGGCGAGACAGGAGAGGTCGCCATGTGGATTGGTCCTGACCGGCCCCGGGGATCGAACTGCTGCAGAGGCTGCCGATTGCTTCATAGTATGGTGCTTAACCCCCTTGCGCCACCAGGGAGGCTTCCTCTCACAACTCTTGACTTCCAAACCAATCCTACTTAGGGTCAAGGCATAAATCAGTACTTCATTTGAGTCTGAACTCTGACAATAATACAGCCAATTGTGTTTATCAAAGACAGCATTATCAAAATCTGTCTGAGGATTTAGCTTTCTCTAGTAGATATATGAATTCATATTCTCCTTGAGATGTCATGTGACACTTTTTCTTGCAAATCATTTGAGTGGTAACCGTCTGGAATAGGTATAAATCTTAAATAATTTTCAAAAATGCACTGTTCTTAGTCATTATAATCTCTTCCCTTTCCTCTCAAAAAAAAAAAAAAAAGGTATGTCCTTGCATATACCCATGGATAATCAATAAAGTTAACCTTGAGCTTTGAGATTATGATTGATGTGTGTATGTATGTTTCAATAAAACTTTACTTAAAATAAGAATATGAGGGTCAGATTTGGTTTACTGGCTATAACATGATGACTTCTGGTTTAGGGTATGAACTCTGGAGTCAGACTACTGATTTCAAATCTAAGCTTTCCCCCTTCTATTGGGGTGACTCTGGGTGGGTTACTAAATATCTCTGTCATAGTGGTCAAAACAATGTCTGAAACATGGTAAGCTTTCAGTGAGGGTTAGTTCTTACTAGTCTGCATTCATCTGGAAATTTAAGAAGTACTGTTATATCACTTCTGTGATTGAGTCTTCATTGATTCAGTGTAGTTGTCTCAATAAGGCTGATAATTAATGTTATGAGTTGTCCAAGTTGACTGCTTTATTCATTTTATTTTGGTTTTGTTTGCTGATACCCAATTTTTCTATAGATATTGCATATCATCTTTGCAATGATACATTAAAATATTTTTAAGAGAAAAAAAGAAAAGCACATAATTAAAATTTGATGCTAGAAGAAAAACTATTGAAAATTTTCTTTCAAGTTACTAAGTCACAAAGCCACCTGGAAGAGTGGGGTTGGCAAATGACATATCACATCACATCACATCATCTCCTTGGTAATTTAGGTTTTTAGTGCTTATGTACTGGTATTTTGTTTGCTTGGTGTTTGTTCATTTTGTTTTGTCTGTTTACTTTCCTCTGATTTCTCAAAGGAGTGAGACTGTGGCTAAAAGTCTAATACAAACATAGATAGATAATCTTTCCTCTTCTATTGTTACCTGACTAATGATCAGCTGACAGGTTTTCAAGAACACAATCCGAGTCTAATTTTCTAATATTTGGCCATGAAATGAGAATGGCCATAGATATCATTAAAATAACAAACTCTGTATAGAATCACTACATTTTTGGGACCTCCCTGGTGGCACAGCAGGTTGAGTGCAGTGCTGTGAAGCTGTCCGCAGCCACTGTAGTGTGGGTTCAATTCCTGGCCAGCCAGGGATATACCCACATGGCGCGGCAGACCTCTCCTGTCTCAGACGTCTCCTGTCATGCCTGCTGCTCCCCGCACAGTGTACTTTGGTCCCTCTGCCTGTTCTGCTCCCTGCTCTGTCTCTGGTGAATCCTCTCACCCTCCTGGGCCTCTGGCCTATACCCCAGCTCTTGTATAAATAAATTTAAAAAAAATCTAAGAATCACTACATTTTCTACCTTGGGCCAAAATCACAGAACCACACACTGTTATTATTTAATACTACTGAAGTTTCCCCTTATAGAATTTGGTTTCCTTTGGTCACAGCTGGCTAATTAAAAGTTCTATGTAGGGCCTCCCCGGTGGCGCAGTGGTTGAGCTCTGGGTTGCAAAGCTGCCCGCAGCCTCTGCAGCGCCAGTTCAATCCCCAGCTGCTGGCGAGGGTCCCACATGGCGCGCAGACCTCTCCTGTTGCCTGCTGCTCCTCTCAACATTGTACTTCGGTCCTTCTGCCTGTTCTGCTCCCCGCAACGGCTCTGGTGAATTCTCTCACCCTCCCGCACTTCTGACTGTACCCAGTGCTTGTATAAATAAACAAATAAATCTTAAAAAAAAAAAGTGCTATGTAAATTATTTTTCTCGAATTTGAACTATTTTGGAATCCTCAGCTCAATATGAAATCAATAATAATTTTTGACGTCCTGCAAATATACCCTAATATTTCAACTTCTGAAATGTCAGGTAATAGGAAGTGGAAGGAAAGTTTTCAAATAAAAGAAAATTCTAATTTCATGATAGATGGCTTGTATGACTAAGCAGGTACTGCAGAGATAATGGACTACAAAAGTGAGAGTTTCAAAAGTCTATGCTCCCCATCTTTTGTTCAATCAAGTAAATCACAAATGAGAAAGTGTTAGATATCATATAGTTGTAAAAATTAGTTTGAAATGTACCACACCTTCTTGATCCAGTCATCTATTTTTGAGCATTTGGGTTGTTTCCATAGCTTACCTATTGTAAATAGTGCTGCAATAAACATAAGGGTGCAGGTGCCCTTTTGAATTAATGTTTCTGTGTACTTTGGGTAAATACATGGGAGTGGAATGGCTGGATCATATGGGAGCTCCATCTTTAGCAGATTGAGGAACCTCCACACAGCTCTTCATAGTGGTTGGACCAGTTTGTACTCCCACCAGCAGCACACCAGAGTTTCTTTTTCTCCACAACCTCGCCAACATTTGTTGTTGCTAGTTTTTTTTTTTTAATATGTGCCATTCTCACTGGTGTAAGATGGTATCTCATTGTCGTTTTGATTTGCATTTCCCTGATTATCAGTGATGTTGAACATTTTTTCATATGCCTAATGGCCGTTTGCATTTCCTCTTTGGAGAAGTTTCTTTTTAGCTCTTCTGCCCATTTTTTGACCATGTTATTTACTTTGTTTTTGTTGAGTCTCATCAGCTCTTTGTCAACTTTTGTGATTAGTCCTTTATCATTAGTGTTGTGTGCAAAAATTTTCTCCAAATCAGTGGGGTGTCTCTGTTTTGGTTACTGTCTCTTTTGCTGTACATAAGCTCTTTAATTTGATGTAGTCCCATCTGTTTATCTTTTCCTTTACTATCACTGCTTTGGGTGATGAGTATTTAAAAATGTTGCTGAGGTGTATGTCATGTAGTGTTTCGCCTATATTTCCTTCTAAATATTTTATGGTTTCACGTCTTACGTCTAGTTCTTTAATCCATTTTGAGTTGATTTTTGTGTATGGTGTGAGGTAGTGGTCAAGTTTCATTGTTTTGCATGTAGCGACCCAGTTTTCCCAGTACCATTTATTGAACAAACTTTCTTTGCTCCATTGCATAGTCTTTGCTCCTTTGTCAAAGATTATGGAATATTACTCAGCAATCAGAAAGATAAGCTCATGCAATTTGCAGCAACATGGTTGGAGCTGGAAGGGATCATGCTCAGTGAAATAAGCCAGAAAGAAAAAAAAATACTGGATGGTCTCATTCATAGCAGGAATTTAGAAAACCTAAATAAGGGACCAGGAAAAAGCAAATTATAATAAAGTAAAACTCAACAAGCAACTATAAACCAGAAACACATTACACGGGGGGAGAAGGGAGTAGGATCAAAACAAGGGGGGTGGGAATTTTATGGGGTCTATAACCAAGATGAAAATGCATACATTATGCAAAAATGAAAAAATGATGTAAAAATATATTTCAAAAATTAAAAAAATAGTTTAAAATGAATTAAATTATGTGATACTATAATAATAACAACAGAAGCTTTTGCATTATGCAATGGTTTGTGCTTTTTGAAACATTTCCAAAAGTTTATTATCCGATCTTCAAAGTAGAAGTAACACCAGTAAAGTAGCAAAGGAAATATTATTTTCTTTTGATAAAAAACCATAGAGTAGGGCCTCCCCGGTGGCGCAGCGGTTGAGCGCTGGGTTGCGAAGCTGCCCGCAGCCTCTGCGGCGCCGGTTCGATCCCCGGCTGCTCCCCGGCCACAGGAGGAGGGTCCCACATGGCGCGCAGACCTCTCCTGCTGCCCGCTGCTCCCCTCAGCAGTGTACTTCAGTCCTTCTGCCTGCTCTGCTCCCCGCTCTGGCTCTGGTGAATTCTCTCACCCTCCCGCGCTTCTGACTGTACCCAGTGCATGTATAAACAAAACAAACAAACAAATAAATAAATAAATAAAGCATGCCTCTATTAAAAAAAAAAAGAAACGTTAAAAAAAAAACATAGAGTAAGAGGTTAGTTAGTAGCAGAGACCAAAGAAAACACAAAATTTCTGACTCAAAATATAAGATTTTCTCCATTATGGCTAATTTCCCTCAGTAATGCTGCCACAAGCATATTCACACAGTGTACTGACTAATTAAATCCAGATGGCTGGTATATCTCTTCAATATCATATAGTTTAATATGGAGAATGAAGGAGAAGCTGTCCCTCTTTTTGGGTAGTTTAAGGGGAGTGGTAAGTTTGATTATCAAAGAAAATGAAAATCAAGTCTTTTTTTTTTTTCCTGATGTAAAAAATCAGTCTCCACATGTAAGTATGTTAGCACTCCCAGAACATTAGTAACATGCCACAGCTGCACAAATCAAATCATTAAAAAAATAGATGCACAAAATGTCAGAGTACAAATAAATAAGCTAAACCTCCACTGAGAAATAATATCATTTCCTTACAGGTCTTCATGGAGCAAAGTGATGTTCTTACTTATGTGTATATATAAGACAGTACAAGCAACTCACTCAGCTGTAGGGCAAACTGCAAAGCTCTGGAGGCAAAGGTCATCAGGTACAGCTGAGAAGCTTCCAGGATTCACTAAAACATGCAAACATGGGGATATAGTACCCTATTTCAAAGTTAATCAGTGTGAGTTCAGATTGCAGTTGTGCTGCTTAGTAGCTGGGTGAGGTTAGGCAATTGTTGACACTCTCTAAGGCTTAGGACTTTCATGCTTTCCTAAGCAACATAAGTTGGAGGAAAGCATAACCTTTTTGATAGGATTGTGGTAGCATCAAGTAAGATAAAACCTGTATTCTCATGATATACATAAAAGCATTCAAAGTTTGTATCAGGCAATATTAATTCTAGTACCTTTTAAAATTTGATGACACACAGGTAATGTCCCCAATTTTACAACCAGAGAGAAAACGACAATTTGAACCTTAAAATTTTGTATTGGTCAAAGGCATTCTTTAAACAAAAATTGAGGAAACATTAGTTTAAAACATTGAATGTGATTCAAAGGTACATGTTGGGCATTTCCTCTACTCAAGTGGAATTTGGGTATAATGTAATCAAATATCAGATGAATATCTTCTACCTTAGAAAATAAACAATTTCTTATTTTACATACTGAGCATAGTTTTGTTCCATAAAAGCTTGAAAATGCCTTGGCTCTAATGTATTGTACATAAGGCGAGAGGTAGAACCAGACTTTTTAGGGTTTACTGCCAAATGACTCGTATTTACCAGTATTTCTTGAACTGGGATTGTTGTTTAGGCAACAAGCGTGTTATTATGGAAGGTGCCTGTGTGATACGGAGGGTATACTTTTATAAAAGTACTTCAAAATTAATTAAACATATTCTGGATCATTTTGGTGCTAACATATAATTGAGTACTGCTACCACATTTCAGTGCCAAAGTTTATATTTGTAGTTGTGATTTTGATTGTGTGAATTCCAAGTTTTATTATTTAGTTTTACTTACTTGTCAAAAGTTAACAAATAAATGAAGTATTGAAGCCAATGAAAAATGAAAATTTATTTCAGGATGCTATGTAAATAATTGAAATAGAAGGGAAGAAGTATTTGGGTCATTTCATGTAACAGGTAATAATAGGACTGCTTACCTCAGAGCAATGTAAGATGTTATAAAGCATCTCATATTCTTGTGAAAGCAAAGAAAATAGTCTTTCACATCAAAATTATGCTATTGCTTTTATTTTATTTGTTTGCATTCAATTTGTAAATGTATTTTGATTTCATTGTTATATGAGTACCACAAGCTGGGAGTTTATGGACTCATTCTTTGACCTAAGTTCACTACTTTATTCTCATAGGAATTTTTGTAAGTTGTTTAGGACTTTCCACTTAGATAAGTATGTATCCTAAAAATAGTTTCATTTCTACCATCCTAATCTGGATGTCTTTCTTTTTTTCTTACCATATTGCATTGATTAGAACCTATATTGCTTGATACATAGGGGTTCACTATGTTTATAAAATGGATGAATGATTCACCAATTCTAAAGCCATACTGTGGGATGCTATTCTTTTAAAAGTATGCTATAGATGGATAATTATTTGTCAGATATTATTAATTTAAAAATAATCAAGTGGCTAAGCAGTATATGCAATCTAACTTCATTTTAAAGAGTTTAATTAAGAGGATTGATACATAAATAATAATGCTGCCTGACTCTGGAACATGACAGTAAGAGTGATTAAATATTACTTTCTAATAGATTTAACCTGTATTTTATGCTTTTAGCTGCAACAAATTTTTTACAAGAATGATACTATTTTTTTTAAATACATTTTTTAAAAAAGATTTATTTATTTATTTATACAAGCACTGGGTACAGTCAGAAGCGTGGGAGGGTGAGAGAATTCACCAGAGCCAGAGTGGGGAACATAACAGACAGACTGATGAAATATACTGCTGAAGGGAGCAGCAGGCGTGGCAAGAGAAGTCTGCATGCCATGTGGGACCCTCGCTGGCGGCCAGGGATTGAACCGGCATTGCCGAAGCTGCGGGAAGCCTGGCAACCCAGTGCTCAACCACTGCACTACCAGGGGAGGCCCAAGAATGATACTATTTTTAATAATAATTTTTATAACAAGCATCAGTGAAGGTTTATTCTGATGGGTTTTTATTCATGTGAAAAAACAATATAATGTTGTCTATAACTTAAAATGGAGTAAAATCTTGTCTCTGGGGTTGTGGTTCTCAGTTAGAGGCAATTTTGCCTCCTTAGGGGTTATTTGGCAATATCTGGAGACATTTTTTGATTATTATAATTTGGGAAAAGTTGGTAGAGACAGTTTCTACTGTCATTTAGGAGGTAGAGGAAAGAAATGCTACTAAGTACCCTACAATGCACAGAACTCCCCATATCAAAAATTATCTGATACAAAATATTGATTAGAGTGTCATGGTTGAGAAATTAACATTTTGATGCTAGAATACTCACTGGTGATAAAATATAAGTCTTGAGCATCAGGTTAGTGGAGGAAATGTTTTTTGTCACTGAACACATAACTACTCTGGTTACAGATAAGGTGTGTATTTATTCATAATGGAGCTCATAAAAATATGTATTTAAAGATATTACATTGCAGCTATGTATCATATGATTTATTTTGGAGAAAGGGAAAGGCGGTATAAAAGAAACAACTAAACAAAACAAAAATATATTGGCTATTTTCATTTGATAGGTTCACAATAAAGGTAAATTATTGAGGTGATAGTGATCCCTTCGGGCCAGCATAATGCTCACTAACTAAAGTAGTGCAGTCAAGACTGCACAACACATTACAAGGGAGATGTCTCAATTTCTCTATCTAGAGATCTTTAAAATAGGGACTAGATGGGGTTTGGACATAATTTCTGAATTCAGGTGCATTTAATTTATTTATTTTTTTTTTAAAATGTTTTTTTTTATATATATTTTTAAGATTAATTTTTATTTATTTATTTATTTATACAAGCACTGGGTACAGTCAGAAGCGCGGGAGGGTGAGAGAATTCACCAGAGCCAGAGCGGGGAGCAGAGCAGGCAGAAGGACCGAAGTACACTGCTGAGGGGAGCAGCGGGCGGCAGGAGAGGTCTGCGTGGGACCCTCCTCCTGTGGCCGGGGAGCAGCTGGGGATCGAACCGGCGCCGCAGAGGCTGCGGGCAGCTTCGCAACCCAGCTCTCAACCACTGCGCCAGCGGGGAGGCCCATATTTATAAGTTAAATTAATTAAAGGGAAAATATAGATATGATCTAGAAGAATCATAAGAAAATGTTTGCACATTTCACTGCTATTAAACTAAATTAATTGATTTCTTTAATATGCCATTTTGGGTAAAAACGGTAACATTATAGAATTTTTCCAACAGATTCACTTCTCTCCATTCCCACAAATCAATACTTTATATCAGTTAAATTACTAGGGAAGAATTCTAACTGACCTCCCTACCTCTACTTAAAATGTAGACATTACTCATGAATTCAGGTTGACTTCTTTGTTAGTGCTCCCAATTACAAATGAGGTTAATCTCCACCATAGGTTAATAATTTCCATAGGTGATAGTTGAATGACATAGGATATATGAAATATCTGGGGTGTCCCTGGTGGCACAAGAGGTTAAATCTCAGCATCATGAGCTGACAAGAGGGAAGAAACAGATTACATTCAAAGGAAAACCAATCAGATAACATCAGACTTCTCCGAAAAAACACTACAGGCAAGGAGAAAGTGGAGGGACATAGTCAACAGACTCCAAGAAAACAGATGCCAACCAAGAATACTCTATCCCGCACAGCTCTTCTTCCTCTATGAAGAAAGAATAAGGACCATCCCAGACAAACAGAAATTCTGGAATTTCATTACAACTAAACCCCCACTCCAAAAAATACTACAAGCAATCTTAAAGCGAAAACCTCAGAGGGATGAATAACAACGAAAGAAAGCCAAAAAAAAAAGTTATTAAAAGAATAAATAAATAAAATCAAAGGAAAGACAAACACAATGGCAAATACAGATGCTAACATATCAATATTAACTCTAAATGTAAATGGACTAAACTCTTCAACAAAAAGACACAGAGTCGCAGGCTGGATTAAGAAACAAAACTCAACCTTTTGCTGTCTCCAGGAAACACATTTAGCTACAAAAGATAAAAATAGACTCAAACTTAAAGGATGGAAAACAATCCTACAAGCAAATGGACCAAAAAAGAAAGCAGGAACAGCTATACTTATATCAGATAAAACAGATTTCAAACTCAAAAAGATAAAAAGAGACCCCAACAGTCAATACATTATGATCAAGGGGACAATACTTTAAAAAGAAATAACACTCATTAACATATATTCACCAAACGAAGGAGCACCAAAATATATCAGACAACTGTTGTCATCTCTGAAAACAGACATCAGAGAAAACACATATGTAGTGGGAGACTTCAACACACCACTATCAACAATGGATAGATCAACAAGACAAAAAATAATTAAAGAAACTAAAGCTCTAAATAAGGACCTAGAGCATTTGGGCTTAACAGACATCTATAGAACACTATACCAAAAAAAAAAAAAAAATGGAGTACACATTTTTCTCAAGTGCACACGGATCATTCTCCAGGATCAATCACATATTGGGGCACAAGACAAACATCAACAGATACACCAAGATTGAAATCATACCAACCATCTCTTCTGACCATGAAGGCATCAAACTAGAAATAAACCATAAAAAGAAGGCAAGGAACTCTCCTACCTCATGGAGATTAAAAACCACACTACTGGAAGACCACTGGACTAATGAGGACATCAAAGAAGAAATTAAAAAATTCTTTGAATTGAACGACAAGGAGGACACCAATATCCTAAATGTATGGGATGCAGCAAAAGCAGTAATAAGAGGAAAACATATAGCAATAGAACCTCACATCAAGAAACAAGAAAGAACTCAAAGAAACAACCTAATCTCGAAGCTCAAAGATCTAGAAAAAGAACAACAAAAAAACCCCAAAACCAGTAGAAGAAAAGAAATAATAAAAACCAAAGCAGAAATAAATGAAATTGAAACTAAAAAAACAATCCAAAAGATCAATGAAACCAAGAGCTGGTTCTTTGAAAAAATCAATAAAATAGACAAACCCCTAGCCAGGCTCACAAAGGAAAAAAGGGAGAAAGCACAAATAAACAGGATCATCAATGAAAGAGGAGAAATCACAACGGACACAGCAGAAATCAAAAGAATAATCAGTAACTACTATGAACAGTTATATGGAAACAAGTTCAAAAATCTAGAGGAGATGGACAAATTCCTACAACTCTACAATCACCCAAAGCTAGATAAAGAAGAAATAGAACACCTAAACAGACCAATTACAAGCAGCGAAATTGAAATGGTCATCAAAAACCTCCCCAAAAACAAAAGCCCAGGACCTGATGGATTTACAAATTAATTCTACCAAACATTCAGAGATGAATTAGTGCCTATCCTTCACAAACTCTTCCAAAAAATTGAGAAGGAAGGGACAATACCAAACTCGTTCTATGAAGCCAACATTACACTAATACCAAAACCGAACAAGGACAACACAAAAAAGGAAAACTACAGGGCAATCTCCCTAATGAACACTGATGCAAAAATCCTCAATAAAATTTTAGCTATCAGAATCCAATAATGTATCCATAAGATAATTCACCACTACCAAGTAGGATTCATTCCAGGGACACAAGGATGGTTCGACATCCGAAAATCAATCAACGTTATCCAACACATCAACAAAAAGAAATATAAAATCCACATGATAATATCAATAGATGCTGAGAAAGCTTTCGACAAAGTGCAACACCCATTCATGATAAAAGCCCTTGAAATTCTTGGGATACAAGGAACATACCTCAACATCATAAAGGCCATCTATGACAAGCCAACAGCCAGTATCATTCTCAATGGTGAAAAGCTGAAAGCAATTCCATTAAGATCTGGAACAAGACAAGGATGTCCACTCTCACACTGCTTTTCAATATAATACTGGAAGTCCTAGCCAGAGCAATAAGACAAGAGAAAGACATACAAGGCATCCAAATAGGAAAAGAAGAAGTCAAACTATCACTATTTGCAGATGCTATGATAATATACATAGAGAACCCCAAAAACTCCACAGAAAAACTAATTCAACTCATCAATCAGTTCAGCAAAGTGGCAGGATACAAAATCAACACGCAAAAGTCAGTAGCCTTCCTATACACAAACGATAAATCTGAAGAAGAAGAAATAAAAAAACTATCCCTTTTATTATCAAAACAAAAAAAATCAAATACTTGGGAATAAATCTAACAAAAGAGGTAAAGGACCTATACAAAGAAAACTATAAAACACTGTTAAAAGAAATAGAAGAAGACACAAAGAAATGGAAAGACATTCCCTGCTCATGTATTGGAAGAATAAACATTATTAAAATGGCCACCCTACCAAAAGCAATATACAGATTCAATGCTATTCCAATCAAAATTTCAATGTCATTCTTCAAAGAATTAGAATAATTATTGATGAAATTCATATGGAATCACCAAAAATCCCGAATAGCCAAAGCTCTCCTGAAAAAAAAAAAAAAGAAGGGAATGGAGGCATCACACTCCCAGACTTCAAACTATACTACAAAGCCATAATCATCAAAATTGCTTGGTATTGGAACAAGAACAGACATACAGACCAATGGAATCGAATAGAAAATCCAGAAATAAACCCACAGATTGATGGTCAACTAATCCTTGACAAAGGAGCAAAGAATATGCATTGGAGCAAAGAAAGTTTGTTCAATAAATGGTGCTGGGAAAACTGGGTCGCTACATGCAAAAGAATGAAGCTTGACCACTACCTCACACCATACACAAAAATCAACTCAAAATGGATTAAAGAACTAGACATAAGACCTGAAACCATAAAATACATAGAAGGAAATATAGGCAAAACACTACGTGATATTCACATCAAAGACATCTTTACAGACACATCACCCAAAGCAGTGATAGTGAAGGCAAAGATAAACAGTTGGGACTACATCAAATTAAAGAGCTTCTGCACAGCAAAAGAGACAATAACAAAAACAAAGAGAAACCCCACCAACTGGGAGAACATTTTTGCACACAACACTAATGATAAAGGACTGATCACAAAAATCTGCAAAGACCTGATGAGACTCAACAACAACAAAGAAAATAATCCAGTGAAAAAATGGGCAGAAGAGCCAAAAAGAAACTTCTCTGAAGAGGAAATGCAAATGGCCAACAGGCATATGAAAAAATGTTCAACATCACTTGTAATCAGGGAAATGCAAATCAAAACTACCATGAGATACCATCTTACACCAGTGAGAATGGCACATATTAAAAAAACTAGCAACAACAAATGTTGGCGAGGGTGTGGAGAAAAAGGAACTCTTCTGCACTGTTGGTGGGAGTGCAAACTGGTCCAACCACTATGAAGAGCTGTGTGGAGATTTCTGGACCTACTAAACATAGATCTTCCATATGATCCAGCAATTCCACTCCTAGGTATTTACCCAAAGGACACAGAAACATCAATTCCAAAGAGCACCTGTACCCCTATGTTTATAACAGCACTATTTACAATAGCTAAGCTTGGGAAACAACCCAAATGCCCAAAAATAGATGACTGGATCAAGAAGATGTGGTACATATATACCAGAATATTACTCACCATTCAAAAAAGATAAACACATGCAATTTGGAGCAACATGGATGGCGCTGTAAGGGATCATGCTCAGCGAAATAAGCCAAAAAGAAAAAGAAAAATACCGGATGGTCTCACTCATAGCAGGAATCTAGAAAACTTAAATAAGAGACCAGGAAAATGAATAACTATAAGAAAGTGAAAATCAAAATCAACAAAAAACTATGAACCAGAGACACTCTATGGGGATAGAAGGCGGGAGGGGAGGGATTGGCGTCAAAATAAGGGGGTTGCAATTGTATGGGGAATATAAAAATAAAATTTATTATTAAAAAAAAATCTCAGTATCATGAAGCAATCCACAGCCATTGCAGTTTCATCCCCAGTCAGGGAGCTAACCCATGTGGCACAGCAAACCATTCCGGTCTTGCCCACTGCTCCCCTCATTAGTGTATTTCAGTATATCTGCCTGTTCTACTCCCCACACTGTCTCTGGTGAATCCTGTCACCCTCTGCACCTTTGGCCTACACCCTAGCTCTTATATGCATAAATAAATAAATAAATCTTTAAAGGAAAAAAAGTATAAAATAACCTAAAAGACTGCATGTGCCTGAAACTCATAGAGAATGCTTGATAAGAGAATTTTTGATAAAATAAAAATCTCCACACTCATGAAGTGATACCTTTCAGCCCCCTTCCACAATAATAATATATTTATACATGCCATTGTCTGAAATCTGGAAAGTTTCCATCTTGTAAGGACAGTAAGTATTTCATTTACATGAATCTGAAAGTTACTCCTCCATCCTCTTTCTAACCTCTTCCATTTTCTGGGAAGTAATAAATCTTGGATTAGTGCAAACCCATACCTTGTAGTCTTGTAGGGATACCATTCCTTTTTCTTTTTCTTTTTTTTTTTTCTTTTGGTTTAAGGTCTTGGTCTCTTGGGCAGCATGAGTAACTAAATGAATAAGAAAATTTTTACAGTTGCTTCTCTAACAATATATTAGAAGGGAACTAGATAAACTAAAATCCATTTAATCTGGCCACAGGTAATTGAGAGTTCTTTTAATGATGTTTTGTAATTTTCCTTATATAGACCTTCTGTCTCCTTTGTTATGTTTATTCCCAGGTATTTAATAATTTTTTTTCGGTACAATTGTAAATGGGACACTTTTCTTAGTTTCTTCCTCTTCAGGCTGATTATTTGCATATATAAGAAGGCAATTGATTTTTGTATTTGGGTTTTGTAACCTGCTACTTTACCGAAATGGTTTATTGTTGTTTTTTTTTTAAGATTTATTTATTTATGCACACAAGAACTGGGGTACAGGCCAGAGGTGAGGGGTGTCAGAGGATTCACCAGAGACAGAGTGGGGAGCAGAACAGGCTGATTAACTGAAATACACTGCTGAGGGGAGTAGTGGGTGAGTCAGGAGAGGTCTGCTGCGCCACGTGGGTAGCTCCCTGGTGGGGGATTGAACTCATGCTGCAGTGGCTGTAGCCAGCTTCATAGGTTGCGTCTTAACTCCTTGCGTCACCAGGGAGGCCCTGGTTTATTGTTTTAATTAATTTTTCTATGGGCTTTTAGGGTTCTCTATGTATATAATCATATCACCTGCAAATAATGATAGCTTTACTTCTTTTTACAATTTGGATGTCTTTTATGTCAGGGACTTCCAATATTATATTGAATAGCAGTGGTAAGAGTGGACATCCTTGTCTTGTTCCATGTCATAATGAAAAGGCTTTCAGTTTTTCACCATTAAGAATGATGTTAGCTATGGTTCATCATATATGACTTTTATTATGTTAAGATATGTTATTTTTATTCATGTTTTTCAAGGGCCTTTATAGATAGGTGTTTAACTTTTTCTCAAGTGCTTTTTCAGCATCTATTTATATGATCATATGGTTTTTATTTTTCTTTTTGCTGATGTGGTGAATTATGTTCATTGATTTTTGGATGTTGAACCAATAGATCCCAAAAGAAAGAAAGAATCACCCAAAGGGATATAAACTTGCAGCCTTAAATCTCAACTTTAACTCTGTTTAGTTCTATATTTTAAACGCTCATGGTAACTATGCCATTGACTATTCCTTAGTAGATGTACATATTGTATATATAAGTATACATAGTATATACTTATATATAACTATATGTACTATACTGTAAGTATAGTATAGCATATATACTATAAGTATATATATTATAGTATATTATATATTATAGTATATATATTATAGTATATATACTATAAGTATATATAAGTATATATATAAGTATACTATAAGTATATATACTGTAAGTATAGTATAGCATATATACTATAAGTATATATATTATAGTATATATACTATAAGTATAGTATATATAGTTATATATAAGTATATACAATGTATACTTATATATACAATATGTACATCTACTGAGGAATAGTCAATGGCATAGTTACCATGAGCTTTTAAAATATAGAACTAAACAGAGTGCCTAAACATTCTGAAAAGAAATTACAAATTCCTTACTTTCCTCTCCAATCATGAGAGTCACTTCCCCCCAACTTTGCTTACATTGGCAGCTAGTCAAGATAGTCCTTTATTGCTATTACTCTTCTTGTTATATCTGCAGCATGTTTGAATGTTCATAGTTCTGTGCTCAGCTTTATAATTAGATGAAATGATGAAAATAACTTTAACTTGAGTCCAATTTTCTCTGCATAAAAATAACTTTTGGAGTCTTCTGATGTAAATAAATTGTAGAAAACTTTAGGTAAACTAGGTCTTAAATTGGAATCTGATTAGGGCCAGATGTTTCAATGACTTCGTTTACATTATGTTCATTCATTGTAAACTCAGATGTTGTGTCATAATTATCTAAGGGGCTCTGAAAATTTGGGGATTTCTAGTTGATGACCTGTGGGACACTATTATCATATCTCACATACTCTTATCCAGTAATCACTATGGGTCCCAAATAGCCTTTTTATAAAGTCAAGGATTGGGGATCAGATTCTAAATCTCTTTTCAGATCTACTGTTTGTAGATATGCTTGCCTCAATTTCCAAATCCAGATATATAATGCAACAGGTCACAATGGAAATTAGAATGTGGGTCCTGGACTCTTTAAAAAAAAAAAATCTCACGTTTTAAAAAATTTTGTCAAGAGGGAGGACTCTCTCATTCAGCTTATGAATGTATTACATGGTACATGGCACTAGAATTAATATCTGCATCAATACAAAGAAGCATTTTAACTTGATCCAACAGTAACAATAGTAAATCATTTACATTGCACTATAATTTACAAAATAAATTTTGTGTGGCAAATGGAAATCACTAAGAGGGTAGTCAGGTGACATAAATGAACAAAACTGGATAGGGGCTGAAGTAAATGAGACAAGACGTACATGAAAATTCATACATTTATATATATGATGAAATTCAGCAATATACAAGATAACTTTATTTTTTCTCACCCAGATACAAAGCTATGAAATCTGAATGAGTAGAAAACCCCTCAATGGTTAGAAGGCCATCCATAAAAGTCCCTGGGAAGAGAGGAGTGACCCCAAAGAGTCATTGTCTTTATTCCCTACAACCCCCTCCTGTGAGCCAGGGACACTAGAGCTGTAGGGCTAGCCTTTATTAGGAAAGTGCAAAAGAACTGGAACGTTTCCATGCTGGAGTACAAAGACCCTTTGCCTCTTTTGTTGGCTCAGAAGCTTCAATCAGCCTCAGAGTTTCAAAGGTTCAGCCAGTGGAGTTCCAACTGGGCCGGGATTGAGTAGTGCCCTGGGTACTGAGTAGGGAAGCAAGTGCCTCTGCCCACTCAGTAACCCCAAGCTGATGAGATCTCTCTATGAAGGTTGAATCACAGTGTTTTATGATTCAAACCAACACAAGAATAGAGAACAGGGTGATGAAATACCACGTTCCCCTTCACTTTCAAATAACTATTTATTACCTGGCAACCTCTAAAAGAACATAAACAAGTGTTCTTAAGGATCTACTAAAATCCATTTTCTAGCATCACATATTCAGAGCAGGCAATTCCTTTGAAAGTTAAAAAAAAAGTCAGGCCATCCTAGCTGGTAGTGAGAATGTCAGTGATGGACAGATATATAAAAGCCAAGTTAAGTGAAAAGGAAAGAGAAATGAACCATTAGAAAGGGGCATGGCAGCTCAGAAGAAAAGTCACACAGGAAGAACTGGGAGAACGGGCTCCATTGTTTGTTTGTTAACACTAGTTCTTAACCAAGTCAGGAGGAAGACAGAAGATGATCAGCATACAGAGAACCCATTTATTGTCAGTTTTTTTACACTCCATTTTGGCTAAAAGACAAGATAAACTTTTTTTTTTCTTTTTAAAAATTGATTTATTTATGCACACAAGAGCTGGGGATTAGGCCAGAGATGCAGGGAGGGTGAGAGGATTCACCAGAGACAGAATGGGGAACAGAACAGGTGAATTGACTGAAATACACTGCTGATAGGAGCAGTGGGCAAGACAAGAGAGGTCTGCAGCACCATTTGGGTTAGCTCCCTGGGTGGGTGTCAAACTCATGCTGCAGTGGCTATGGATTGCTTCATGGTGCTGAGACTTAACCCCTTGCACCACCAGGGAGGCCCCACAAGATAAACTTTCTTTCTCTTTATGATACTAAGAGGAAGATGATTATTTATATAAAGGACAATTACAAAGAAGTGCATTGGTGCCAAATATAATTCACTAACAACCCCTGGCATGATCCCATTACCTATCCTACTCACATAACTAGTAAATCATTCTGTTAACTTCACAAATATTCATTATTTTCTGTATTTACAATGGGTAAGCTTCTGTGCAAAGCATTAATGATTTAAAGATAAATATGTTATTTTTGTGCTCAAGTCAACCATAGTCTAGTGAATGAGACAAAATATTACAACAAAATACTAGTGTGAAAAAGTGGAAAGAGCTCAGCTTTCAGACCAACACATAACTGTATTTGAGCCATGCCCTGCCCCCTGTTAGCTAGCCTAGCTAGTTAGCCTGTTTTCTCATTTGAAAAGTGAAGATAACTGCATATATAATGTAGGATACTTTTAAGAAGTAGGAGTACCATTTTACAAGTAAAGTACTATTAGATAAATGGGCATTAGCTGTGCTAGTTTATCTTATATTTCCCCCTCTGGATCCACACTCTACTTCTCTAAACCCTGTTTTTTGACCTAGAATGCTGGCATTTTTGGATTGCATATGCAAATTACATCTTTCTCCAGACTTTCTGAAAGAAATACATTCCTTCCTTTTTGACATCCGGTTGGATTTAACCAGTTGGTGTCATTGGCAGTAGATTAGAAGGCAATAGGAATGTGACATTGGGGTATGTAGTTCTCGAGCTCCCTCGTGCAGTTGTAACTCTATCTACAGGTCACAGTCTTCATAAGGTGGACTTCTCTATCAGGTATTTTCTCTAAATTTTGGTAACCGCTTTTTCCTTTCCTTTGTCAAGTTTTGTATAGTCTATCATTTTCTGATGCTAATAGCATGAGTCAATCCCTTGTTGATTCTCCCAAATTCTGCCTATATCTTTGATTTATTAAATTACAATCAAATTGCTAAATTGAATTATGCCAATTATTCCATCTGTTTCCTACTGAGGCTGATTGTGTGTGTGTGTGTGTGTGTGTGTGTACTTATTTGTGTGGATACTGAGGTGCTATGAAAACAAAGGAGAGACAAGCAAATAAAACCATCCTGGAGGATTTCAGGGAGAATTCTTACAAAAGGCAGTGTCTAAAGGACCACCTGAGAGAAGACAGAAGTGGAAAGATGTCATGGATTGGAGGAACCTGTAACTATAGCAGTATTGTGCTGGTAGAAAAATAGACACATAAACACAGGAAAAAGACCCTAGAAATAAACCTATGCGGGCCTCCCCGGTGGCGCAGCGGTTGAGCGCTGGGTTGCGAAGCTGCCCGCAGCCTCTGCAGCGCCGGTTCGATCCCCGGCTGCTCCCTGGCCACCAGAGGAGGGTCCCACATGGCGCGCAGACTTCTTCCTGCCACCCACTGCTCCCCTCAGCAGTGTACCTCGGTCCTTCTGCCTGCTCTGCTCCCCGCTCTGGCTCTGGTGAATTCTCTCACCCTCCCACGCGTCTGACTGTACCCAGTGCTTGTATAAATAAATAAATAAATAAATCTTTAAAAAAAAAAAAAGAAACCTATGCATATATGGTCAAGTAACGTTTGAAGAGGGAACCAATAAAACTCAATGGGGAAAGTCTCTTCACCAAATGGTGAGAAACTGAATAGTCATGTACAAAAAATAAATGAAATTGAACTTCTATCTTACACCATTCACAAAATGAAAATTGACTTGATCAAAGACTTAAACATAATACCTAATACTGTAAAACTCATAGAATAAAATGTAAGGAAGAAAATCTATGACATTTATATGGGTCATAATTTATTGGATATGACACCAAAAGTATAAGAACAAAAGCAAAATTAAAAAGTGAGACTAGAACTAAAAATCATCTGTGAGGCAAAATAAGCAATCAGTAAAGTAAAAGGACAGACTGTGGAATGGAAGATAATATTTGCAAACCATATGCTGGGTAAGGTTTTAATATCCAAAATATATAAAGAACTCATACAACTCAGTAGCAAAATACAATCTGATTTTTTTTTAAAAAAAGGATTGACAAAGGAACTAACTGGATATTTTTCCAAAGAAGGTATCCAAACAGCCAAGAAATACATGAAAAAATGTTTAGCTTCACTAATGATCAGGAAAATGCAACTCAGAACCCCAATAAGGTATCACTTCACACTTGTTGAAATGGGTATCAGCAAGCAGACAAAAGATAACAAATGTTGATGATGATATGGAGACAAATCCTTGTACACTGTTGATGAGAATATAAATTGGCTCAATCAACTACTATAAAAGCCATATGGAGGTTCCTCAAAAAAGTAAAAAAAGAACTACCATATGATCCATTTTTTTTCAATTCTGGGTATATATCCAAAGGAAATGAAAACAGGATTTTGAAGATACATACATACTCCCATATTTTTGCAGCACTATTCACAATAGCCAAGATATACAAATAATGTAAGTGTCCACCAGCAAATGAATGGATAAAGAAGTTGTGGTAATAAATAGCGGAAGGGGCGGAGCAACATGGCGGCAAGGAGACGCTGCGAGTAAGATCTCCCATTAAAAAAAGTTAATAGGGAGGAAAAGCGGCAGGTCCCAGTGAGAACTGGGACACGGAAGATAAACGGACGACTCCAGCAAACTGCCCGAAGAAGAAAGTTGCCATAAAAGAGGACGAGAAGGGAGGGAAGCGCAGAACCCTGCTCCCCTCCCCCGCCCACAGAGGCGGCACTCTCCGACCGGCAGAGAGGAGGAAAACAACAAACCAAAACGCCCAACAAGAAAAACGGACACAGCAAGTGGGACTGTGAGTGGAAAGGAACTATTGCAGCCACCACACCCCGTGAACGGGAGCTGAGGCGAACCCTGCAGGATCCGCCGCGGAGGTGAGCTCCACGCGCCATTAAAAAGAGAGCCCCGCCCCCCAGGAGGAGACCAGCACCAGCACACAGCCCCGGCCGCCCAGCCCGGTAAGCTTGCGCGAAAGCGGTGCTCGGATTGCAGCTGCCCAGGTCCCCGCGCCTGCGACCTAGGCTTGCGGGGAGACGGCGGAGGCCCTCCCTGAGTGAGCAGGAACAAGGCGCCCAGGCAGGGGAGCGGGATTCAAAAGGCGCCATTCCCGCGCCACTGATCTGGGCTACAGCCCGCGTCCTGGAACTGAGGGCTTTGGAACTGAGACCCGGGCGGAGGCCCTCCCCGAGTGAGCAGGAACAAGGCGCCCAGGCAGGGGAGCGGGATTCAAAAGGCGCCATTCCCGCGCCACTGATCTGGGCTACAGCCCGCGTCCTGGAACTGAGGGCTGTGGAACTGAGACCCGGGCGGAGGCCCTCCCTGAGTGAGCAGGAACAAGGCGCCCAGGCAGGGGAGCGGGATTCAAAAGGCGCCATTCCCGCGCCACTGATCTGGGCTACAGCCCGCGCCCTGGAACTGAGGGCTTTGGAACTGAGACCCGGGGCACGAAATTAGGGGCGTGGGTTCCCCACGACGGTGGGGCACAAGACAGACACAGCACCCTAAAGCCGTTGAGGTGTACCCTACCATCCCCGCTCTGCTCCCTGTCCCACGGGGTGGAAAATCAGCTCCCCAAGGGCTCTAGGAGAGATCTCTGGTGCCACCTAGCGACTTGACCCCAGCACAGGCTACTGAAGGAGCTAGTGGCCAGCTGGGGAGTTAGCCCACACCGGGCCCCTTCTGAACAAGTAGTCTGAGCCCACAGGGAGAGCGAGCACCCACAGCCGGGGCAGACCAGGCGCGCAGAATAGAGTGCCTGAGACCAGAAGCGCAGGGAGTGTGTCCCACATCACCATTTTAGAACAGGGACATTTCTTCAGTAAAGACTACCTGCAGAAGGCTTCCCCAGGAGCCAGAGGTGAGCGGGGGAAGTTCGCCCACGCCAGACCCCCTCTGGCCTGCAGTCCAAGCCCAGAGGGGAGCAGGAACCCACCGCCGGGGCAGACCAGGCGCACAGGGGAGTGTGTCCCCACATCGGCATTTTAGAACAGGGACCTTTCTCCAGTAAAGGCTGCTTGAAACTGACAGATGACTCCTGGAAGAACCAGAGGGGAACAGAGAAGCCCACCCAAGATGCCGGCAAGTCCCAACAACACAGTGTCCCAACGCATACGGCAAATTAGAAAACAGACAGTAGGGAGGAGAAGAACCACACGCAACCTAGCAACTCTCCAGAGAAAAAGCACACCACAAAAAGAAAGCCAGCCCCCAGATTGCAACGACAATAACTTGGAAGAATTTCTGAGCCTTCCAGAAAGAGAATTTAAAATTGCCGTGATTAAAAAACTGACAGAAGTCATAAAGGAAAACAATGATAAGGGAAAAATAATCAACGATCAGAAGAATGCAATTGAGTCCCTAGAGAGGGAAAACAATGGTCAGAAGAAAGAAATTGAGTCCCTAAAGAGGGAAGTAAAAGAAATGCAGGAGATCAAAGAATTAATGGAAGAACTAAAGAATTCTGGAAAAAGCAATGAAAGCAGAATAGATGAAATGGAAGAACGAATAAGTAATCTTGAAGACACAGAAATAAAAAGAACCAAAACAGAGAAGGAAAGAGAAGTACGAAGGAAAAAGAACGAAGAAAGACTTCGGGAACTATCTGACTCCATGAGGAAAGGAAATATAAGAGTTATAGGAATACCAGAAGGAGAGGAGAGAGATGTAGGAACAGAGAAAATATTCAAAGAGATAATTGAAGAGAACTTCCCAAATGTGAAGAAGGAGCTGAAAATTGATATACAAGAAGCAAGAAGAACACCAAACTTCCACGACGAAAGGAAAAATACAGCAAGACACATAATAGTAAAGCTCCCAAGAATCCAGGACAAGGAAAAAATAATGAAGCTGGCAAGAGGGAAGAAACAGATAACATTCAAAGGAAAACCAATCAGGCTGACATCAGACTTCTCCGAAGAAACACTACGGGCAAGGAGAGAGTGGAGGGACATAGTCAACAGACTCCAAGAAAACAGATGCCAACCAAGAATACTCTATCCCGCAAAGCTCTCCTTCCTCTTTGAAGAAAGAATATGGACCTTCCCAGACAAACAGAAACTCCGGAATTTCATTGCAACTAAACCCCCACTCCAAAAAATACTACAAGGAGTCCTAAAGCCAGAACCTCAGAGCGACGAATAACAATGAAAGAAGGCCAAAAAAAAAAAAAAGTTATTAAAAGAATAAATAAATAAAATCAAAGGAAAGACAAACACAATGGCAAATACAGATGTTAACATATCAATATTAACTCTAAATGTAAATGGACTAAACTCTTCAATAAAAAGACACAGAGTTGCAGCCTGGATTAAGAAACAAAACCCAACCTTTTGCTGTCTCCAGGAAACACATTTAGCTACAAAAGATAAAAATAGGCTCAAAGTCAAAGGATGGAAAACAATCCTACAAGCAAATGGGCCAAAAAAGAAAGCAGGAACAGCTATACTTATATCAGATAAAACAGATTTCAAACTCAAAAAGATAAAAAGAGACCCCAATGGTCACTACATTATGATCAAGGGGACAATACTTCAAGAAGAAATAACACTAATTAACATATACTCACCAAACGAAGGAGCACCAAAATATATCAGACAACTGTTGTCCTCTCTGAAAACAGACATCAGAGAAAACACATACGTAGTGGGAGACTTCAACACACCACTATCAACAATGGATAGATCAACAAGACAAAAAATAAGTAAAGAAACCAAAGCTCTAAATAAAGACCTAGAGCAATTGGGCTTAACAGACATCTATAGAACACTAAACCCCAAAAAAACGGAGTACACATTTTTCTCAAGCGCACACGGATCATTCTCCAGGATCGATCACATACTGGGGCACAAGACAAACATCAACAGATACACCAAGATTGAAATCATATCAACCATCTTTTCTGACCATGAAGGCATCAAACTAGAAATAAACCATAAAAAGAAGGCAAGGAACTTTCCTACCTCATGGAGATTAAAAACCACACTACTGGAAGACCATTGGACTAATGAGGAGATCAAAGAAGAAATTAAAAAATTTTTTGAATTGAACGACAAGGAGGACACCAATATCCTAAATGTATGGGATGCAGCAAAAGCAGTAATAAGAGGAAAATATATAGCAATAGAAGCTCACATCAAGAAACAAGAAAGAACGCAAAGAAACAACCTAATCTCGAAGCTCAAAGATCTAGAAAAAGAACAACAAGAAAACCCCAAAACCAGTAGAAGAAAAGAAATAATAAAAACCAAAGCAGAAATAAATGAAATTGAAACTAAAAAAACAATCCAAAAGATCAATGAAACCAAGAGCTGGTTCTTTGAAAAAATCAATAAAATAGACAAACCCCTAGCCAGGCTCACAAAGGAAAAAAGGGAGAAAGCACAAATAAACAGGATCATCAATGAAAGAGGAGAAATCACAACGGACACAGCAGAAATCAAAAGAATAATCAGTAACTACTATGAACAGTTATATGGAAACAAGTTTAACAATCTAGAGGAGATGGACAAATTCCTACAACTCTACAATCACCCAAAGCTAGATAAAGAAGAAATAGAACACCTAAACAGACCAATTACAATTAGCGAAATTGAAATGGTAATCAAAAACCTCCCCAAAAACAAAAGCCCAGGACCTGATGGATTTATAAATGAATTCTACCAAACATTCAGAGACGAATTAGTGCCTATCCTTCACAAACTCTTCCAAAAAATTGAGAAGGAAGGGACAATACCAAACACGTTCTATGAAGCCAACATTACACTAATACCAAAACCGAACAAGGACAACACAAAAAAGGAAAACTACAGGCCAATCTCCCTAATGAACACTGATGCAAAAATCCTCAATAAAATTTTAGCTATCAGAATCCAACAATGTATCCATAAGATAATTCACCACGACCAAGTTGGATTCATTCCAGGGGCACAAGGATGGTTTAACATCCGAAAATCAATCAACGTTATCCAACACATCAATAAAAAGAAATATAAAAACTATATGATAATATCAATAGATGCTGAGAAAGCTTTCGACAAAGTACAACACCCATTCATGATAAAAGCCCTTGAAGTTCTTGGGATACAAGGAACATACCTCAACATCATAAAGGCCATCTATGACAAGCCAACAGCCAGTATCATTCTCAATGGTGAAAAGCTGAAAGCAATTCCATTAAGATCTGGAACAAGACAAGGATGTCCACTCTCACCATTGCTTTTCAATATAATACTGGAAGTCCTAGCCAGGGCAATAAGACAAGAGAAAGACATCCAAGGAATCCAAATAGGAAAAGAAGAAGTCAAACTATCACTATTTGCAGACGATATGATATTATACATAGAGAACCCCAAAAACTCCACAGAAAAGCTAATTCAACTCATCAATCAGTTCAGTAAAGTGGCAGGATACAAAATCAACACGCAAAAGTCAGTAGCCTTCCTATACACAAACAATAAATCTGAAGAAGAAGAAATCAAAAAGACCATCCCTTTTGTTATTGAAACAAAAAAAATCAAATATTTGGGAATAAATCTAACAAAAGAGGTAAAGGACCTATACAAAGAAAACTATAAAACACTGTTAAAAGAAATAGAAGAAGACACAAAGAAATGGAGAGACATCCCCTGCTCATGGATTGGAAGAATAAACATTATTAAAATGGCCATCCTTCCAAAAGCAATATACAGATTCAATGCTATTCCAATCAAAATTTCAATGTCATTCTTCAAAGAAATAGAACAATTATTGATGAAATTCATATGGAATCACAAAAAACCCCGAATAGCCAAAGCTCTCCTGAAAAAAAAAGAAGGGAATGGAGGCATCAGACTCCCAGACTTCAAACTATACTACAAAGCCATAATCATCAAAACTGCATGGTATTGGAACAAGAACAGACATACAGACCAATGGAATCGAATAGAAAATCCAGAAATAAACCCACAGATTTATGGTCAACTAATCTTTGACAAAGGAGCAAAGACTATGCATTGGAGCAAAGAAAGTTTGTTCAATAAATGGTGCTGGGAAAACTGGGTCGCTACATGCAAAAGAATGAAGCTTGACCACCACCTCACACCATACACAAAAATCAACTCAAAATGGATTAAAGAACTAGACATAAGACCTGAAACCATAAAATATATAGAAGGAAATATAGGCAAAACACTACGTGATTTGCACATCAAAGACATCTTTACAGACACATCACCCAAAGCAGTGATAGTGAAGGCAAAGATAAACAGCTGGGACTATATCAAATTAAAGAGCTTTTGCACAGCAAAAGAGACAATAACAAAAACAAAGAGAAACCCCACCAACTGGGAGAACATTTTTGCACCCAACACTAATGATAAAGGACTGATCACAAAAATCTGCAAAGAGCTGATGAGACTCAACAACAACAAAGAAAATAATCCAGTCAAAAAATGGGCAGAAGAGCTTAAAAGAAACTTCTCTGAAGAGGAAATGCAAATGGCCAACAGGCATATGAAAAAATGTTCAACATCACTTGTCATCAGGGAAATGCAAATCAAAACTACCATGAGATACCATCTTACACCAGTGAGAATGGCACATATTAAAAAAACTAGCAACAACAAATGTTGGCGAGGGTGTGGAGAAAAAGGAA
Organism: Talpa europaea; assembly: GCF_964194135.1. Classification (NCBI taxonomy): domain Eukaryota; kingdom Metazoa; phylum Chordata; class Mammalia; order Eulipotyphla; family Talpidae; genus Talpa; species Talpa europaea. Next base: position 52,722,071 of record NC_140077.1, read on the forward strand.
CTCTTCTGCACTGTTGGTGGGAGTGCAAACTGGTCCAACCACTGTGGAAAGCTGTGTGGAGATTTCTGGACCTACTAAACATAGAGCTTCCATATGACCCAGCAATTCCACTCCTAGGTATGTACCCAAAGGACACAGAAACATCAATTCCAAAGAACACCTGCACCCCTATGTTTATAGCAGCACTGTTTACAATAGCTAAGCTTTGGAAACAACCCAAATGCCCAAAAATAGATGACTGGATCAAGAAGATGTGGTACATATATACCATGGAATATTACTCAGCATTCAAAAAAGATAAACACATGCAATTTGCTGCAACATGGATGGCGCTGGAAGGGATCATGCTCAGCGAAATAAGCCAAAAAGAAAAAGAAAAATACCGGATGGTCTCACTCATAGCAGGAATCTAGAAAACTTAAATAATGGACCAGGAAAATGAATAACTATAAGAAAGTGAAAATCAAAATCAACAAAAAACTATGAACCAGAGACACTTTTAGGGGGGCGGGGGCGGGAGGGGAGGGATTGGGGTCAGAATGGGGGGCTGCAATTGTATGGGGAATATAACAATAAAATTTATTAAAAAAAAAAAAAAAAAAAAAAAAAAAAAAGAAGTTGTGGTAATAGATATATAATAGAATATTACTCAGCAATGAAAAAGAAGGAAATTCTGCCACTTGTGACAATATGAATGGACCTTAAGGGCATTATGCTAAGTGAGATGTCAGACAGAGATAAAACAATATTATATGATGTCACTTATATGTGGAGTCCAAAAAATTTGAACTTATAAAAATAAACTTGGAACTTTTAGATAAATAAGTCCCAGAGATCTAATGTACAACATAAGGATTATAGTGTATTATAAACTTCAAAGTTGCTGAGAGACTTGATCTTTTTCCTGTATCCAAAAACAAAATGATAATTAATGCACTAGGAGTGTTAGTCAATGCTGCAGTGGTAATTATATTGCAATGTATAAACATGACAAATCATATTTGTACACCTTGTTGACCTGCCTTTCTCTAGACCCATATAGCTAGAGGTAGATGGAGAATGACATTAAGAATCCTATGTGGAAGGTCTTCACGGACCAAGGATAGAATTCATATCTATCTCTTCTACTCACATTCTTTCAACTGGAATTCAGATATGTAACTATATCTTAGAAAAGAGACTGTGGGGGGCGGGAGGGGAGGGATTGGGGTCAGAATGGGGGGGTTGCAATTGTATGGGGAATATAAAAATAAAAGTTATTATTTTTAAAAAAAAAAGAAAAGAGACTGGCTCTTTGCCAGTAAAGAAAAGAACACAAATATTGATGAACGCCAGCAGTTTCTTTGTGGTAGCCCAAGCCTACCTGACCATGACCAGCACTGAATTCTGTTTTAGAAAACAAATCCACCTTTCTTTTCATATTGCCCTTTTTCCATCACTAAACAGATATTTTCCAGGAGCCTGTAGTGTGCAGGTCTGGGCTAAGTCCATAGGAGTAACATGCTGCTGATATATAAAATCTGTACTCAGGGAGAACTAATCATAAATAGAAGAACAGTGAGAAGAGGATAATTCATGCATGGTTTGCTTTGTTGCCTCTTAACTAATATGGTTCTGATTTCTCAGAACCAAATCTTTTAAAACAGTGCTAGACTTTCAGTATCTATTTCTCAAATTAGATTAATGTATGTTTGATGGATTACTGAATTTCCCCCAAATAGAATATTCTCTCAAGAGAAGTTTCAGGGGGACCTCACCAAAGTCAAACCTACTTGTAATGTAGGGGGTAGTACAAGTGATCTGTAGTCTAATATCCCTTCTAATATTATTCTAATATGTTATTAAAACCAATTAGAGCCAGGAAACCAGGTCAGAAAGACTGAACAGAAAGCAAAAAAAAAAAAAAACATGTGAATGAAGGATTCGTGTTTAGGGATATAAACTGGTAGAAAGGATAACTTACTGAAACAGTGACTTTGAACTATTTATTTTCTGTTTTAAATAAATATTGCTTTATGATTGTTGAGCAGTTGAGCAGATTTTCTCAGTGCTTGGAACTCAATGTCTGGTCTCTCAAATATATAGAAGTTCTCAAACTTTGGAGTATATAAAAATCATACCAGGAACTTGTTTAAAATGCAGGTCCCCTGCCTAGACATTCTGATTCCATATGTTTAGGGCAGGAATTAGGAAGGTGTGTTTTAACAAGAACTTCTAGAGGATTGTGTCTCAGAAACCTTGAGAGTGAGATTACATGTCCTAGACTGCTACTGACAATGATTAAGAAACTCAATGGAGTCTGGCATCCCAAGCTTTTTTCTCAAATGAGGTGTCATGTGGCATACCAGAAGTAATGTGTCCATCTCAATTTTTTAGAACACATATGTGCTTTGGTTTGCCAACTCTACCACTTTACTTTGCTGCCAACATGTGTAGAGTGGTTAAGAGAAGGGGGGTTGCAATAGGACTCTCCAGATGTATCTTGACATTGGTACACATCTGGACAAAAATTAGAGGAGACAATCAATCCAAGAAGCAGCTGTTTCCCAACATCTCACTGTTGGGCAACACATCTGGATTTGGGGTCTTTATTTCCTTGTTTGATTTGGAAAGTTTAGTATCACAGAGACAGTGTTTTTCTCACTTTAGACAGTTTACCATGTGCTCTCCCAGTCAGCTGACTTATACTCAGAGCTTCACTTGGGGATAAAAATTAGATTCATAGCCATAAACTATAGAATTGTGTCTCCAAAACCTCCAAAATCTTCAGATGCTGCTACGAAATTCCTCTACAGCCATGACCACCAGAAGGTGGTATGCAACTGAACTTCCTCCTTCTACACTTATCAGAATACATTTGAAACATTTTTTTGGTTTGTTTGTTTTCAAGGATTTCACTAGACCTTTCCTATAGTTCTTTTTCATATATGGAAACAGATGATTAGGTGGAACCAGTGAAAAAGAACATCTAGGACCTCAGATACCACCCAGAAATCCTATTACACTATACCATCTTATTTACAAAATCCCTTTTTTGGTTTCAATTTCATAATGAACCAGCTGCTGTGACAGAACCCAAGGTTCATGAGTCTACATTCATAGGGTAATGATGCCTTCTAAACCATGGATAATGAAAATAAATTTTGTGTTATGCTTGAATCTCAGGAAGAGGAAATGTTTCAGTGATATTTTAGCTTTTGTCAAAGATTTCCAACTTTCCACTTGACTTCATCATAGTTAATTGTGGTCTCTGATGACTAATGGGGACAATCAGCCCATCGAGTCATAGGATCTCTAGGGTTTGAAAAATAGCAACTGGCAGCAATCCAATTGTAAGAAAAAGCAAATTAGCCAATGTATCTTAAGTCAGGACACACCTTGGCATGTTATTTTATTCCTTTACTAAGAAATCCATTATATCTTGCTCATAACTAATATTGCTCTATGTGGCATTTCTGGCAAATGGGAAGGTGTCCAAGCTCCCAGGACCATTCCAGAGGCAAGGTGATTAGATCTTCAGGTTTTCATATTATCTTGTTCAGGAGGGCAGAGGGGGGTGGACAAAGAGACAATCTGGACTATGTAGGAGGCTCCTTACATGAGGGACTCTCTGGCTACCATCCACTACTCAAAATTACTTAATAATACATAGACTGCTACAATAGAGAAAGCAGCAGAACCAGGAGCAACTCCATATCTTGTATCAACAATGGCAACTTGTGTCCAGCCATGGTTGAAGAATAACCTTACAAACCTTTTGGCTTCCATGATGAGAAATATGGCCTTACCTTCCACCAACTCTTGAGGTTTCAGATGCTGAGCAACAAAAAATGAAATGCATCCACTAAGTAACTAGAAAGGAAATATGGGTAAAGAATAGGGAATGGGACACATTGATGTTTAATTAGACCTAATTCATAATTTTGTATAAGGAGAGTTCTGAGTTTGTTCCTCCATTCAAAAGATATTTGTTTAGTGCATACTATGAACCAAGTACTATGCCAGACATAGTGAATATAATATAAGCAAGATTCCTTTATGGAGCACTGTGGATGCCATAACCTCCTGTACTGATTGCTGTTATTGATGCTGTCTGTGGGAGCCCATAGTTTGGGCAGCTAATGGAGATTTGAGAGATCAGATCAGGAAGGGTTTGCAGGAGGAAATTACTTTGGATAAGTCACATTTTTGTCACTGTTTCTTTGTCTTTAAAGAAAGAATAATAATACAACCTCATGAATTTGAGGTGAAGATTAAATGAGATGATATATATATAAAGTTTCTTAGCATAGGTATATGCTAAGTTATAGTACGTTCTGCAAAATTGGAGTTGATACTGTTATTTGTATTATTGCTATTCATAAACTATTATAACTAGTATTTTTATTGCTACTGTTATGTTGCTTTTGTTATTATTTGGGATTTGAAGGATGAGTAGGTGAGATTCAAGGGAAGGATGGAGATCATGTTACAGGAACAGCCTATGTAAGGGGCTTCAGTTAAGAGAACTAGCTTGGGGTAACAGAATATTTAGTATTTGTATAAAATATACATATTATATATATACACATATATAGTACATATGTTATATAGTGTGTATGTGTGGATGTGTGTGTGTATAATAGATGTAGACATTAACCAGACTCCATTCATGGAGTGTTTTATAAACCAACTCTGAAGAATTTAGATTTTACCCCCAAAGCTAATGTTGGCTATTACATAAAGAAGTAACATGATCACACATGCACTACCCTCTCCCTATACACACAGCACATTCAAATCCATAATTGATAATCATGTCATAATACAGCAGGAACTCATGATGATATAATCAAACCATTTGTTTTAATGTTGAAGAAATTGAATGCAAAAGGGTAACAAAGCTTAACCAGGATTATAAAAGGAGTTACCACTTATCTTTTGACTTCAAATTCCTTTTTTTTTTTTCTTCCATCACACAACACTGCCTAACACAACACTCTTTTTACTGTTAGTGCTCAGCTGTTGGCTGAGCTAGAAAACTCTCTGGTTGAGAGTACCTCAGCTAAGCTCTTTCTCCTCTTAAAGTCATAGGAACCTGTAGAAAATTCTGGCATTGATAAATTGCCTTTAAAAGCCAGGCTCAAATTTCACAAAGTGTATTACAGTGTGTCATTGAAATCCAATGGTTTAAATTTTCAGGCACTCACAGTCGTCTTCACCAGGGTATGGTTCTGGGGTAAACTTTAAGTCCATGACCACCTGCCAGCCTCCACCTCCTTTTTCATACAGATAAAATTAAGTACAAAATGAATCTAAAGACTGGAGAGGAAGCTCTTCCAAAGGACCACCATGAAGATTTCACAGAAAAATCCTGTTGGGGGTAGATTGAGTTAGTGTTGATCATGGATGCTTTTAGGGCTTGATTATGTGTGATTTATTTCCAACCCCTAGATTTTGAAGACAAATTTCTCACAATTCTTAGATACCTTCCTTGGTCATTGACCATCAAACTCTAAATTTAGTGCATCTGCTTCCCACCAACCTGCCCTTCCTCCACAGTGCTTGGGGCTATTCTCCTAATTTTCTACATGCTAAAAACAACTTTGAATGTGCTAGCAAAATATATATGTAGTACATATTTCCCTATAGAAATACCTTTATCAAACTTACCGGAACCCAGCTGCCTCAGTGGATGGAGCCAGCAGTCTCAGTGGTGTTCCTTCACTCTGCTGCTCCACCACGAGTTTGTTGTGGCAGTTGCTTCTCAGAGCCCTTTTTATGTAATAGTGTACTTCCTGGATTGTGGAATAGACCAATCAAGTGCAAGCTATGAGCTGATTGGTGCTAAATGGTCCAGTCAGCCAACCAGTCTTGTGGGTGGGGCACCCTGAAAGAGAATATAAGCCAAGGTTGGAGGGAGTTAAAAGAGATATGATGCCAGCCCCCAAACAGGAGATGGTTCCAGCCCAGAACAGAAGAGATGACTCCAGCCCTTATACAGGACAGATGGTTCCAGCCTCCACAGGAAGAAGAAAAAAGGGGAAAACTCCTTTCCTGGCCTCCAAAGAAGAAAGAAAAAAAGAAGTCTCCAGCAGCCAACCTCTGAGGAAGAAAGAAAAGGCAAAGACCTCTGCAGAGCCTGAGCCTTTGGTCCTGTCTCTGACATTGCCTGATGGGAACACCAAAGGTTCTGGTCCTGGTGTCTCGAAGAGTTGTTTGTTGCTGGGATAGCCCAACTAACTCACAAAGAGCTGTTAACACTTGAGTCTCTCACACTGCCTCTGAGAGACCAGTAGTATTCATCACTACTGTCCAGTGCTGTCCAGCACTCCTGGTGACTGGTGGCGACCATTACTGACCCTATCTGGTTGAGATAACCAGCCAGTTGTGGCTACAATAAGCTCTTTGTTTCCTCTGTTTGTAAAGTAAACCCCATGGTGATTGTTTCTGGACTCCAAGGTCTCTTGCAATTGTATGCATGGGTGAGAACCCACAGAGAGTGACCTGTCCTATTGTGTCCCTGTCCTGTTGTTCAGCTATAGCCCATAGGCTCCTATTATGTGGGTATTGGATTGCTATAGCCCTTGGTTTTGGTTCTTGGCCTTTTGGGGCTTTTCAGAGACTCTCTTGTTTTAGAGCTAGGGCAGGTGTGTTGCCGTTCCATCCTTCCATTTACCCTGTTGCCCCATCTGCCCGTTTGAAAACCACAATTTAATAATACATTTTTAAAAATGGTGGTTTCATATGTGAAATGATCATCAGAAAACATCATCTGAAGATATTTCCCATGATTTGACCTCATCACATTTACATTTATGAATAATTATATACAATTCCATTTCCCCAAAACTCTTCAGAAAGAATATCCACCTCACTTATATGTCAGGTAGTTCTTTGCTTTATTAGTATGAGAGTTATATCTATTTCCCCCTTTGTTTCTTTCCTGGTTTGGCTCTCAGGAATTGTTTGGAATTAATGCAATACTTGATTACTCTCATTAGCCCACCCTTGGTTTACTTCTGCTTCCTTATCATGTTCCCACGAACTCCCCAGATAACCTGAGTAAAGAAAGGGAAGCTGTGGAGAGATCATCTGGTTGAGTGTGGGAGTCAGCCAAGATCCCAAAAGTGGCAGTTTTATCTAGGACAATCATCTAAACTTCCTTGTGAAGTCCTGGGAGACTTGTGACCTTCCTTTATGTGATGTTTGAGATCCTTTTCTTGTTTATTTTAAACTCCATGTAGGAGTATATATTCATTTATATTGCCAGATACTTGATATTATGTTTGGAAGAAGATTATAAACTATAAGTGATCGTGAATGATAACTATTTGGCACTAAGATTGCAGTAATCATTAATTATCACCCTGAAATGTGTATTCAAACTATTACCAAAACAAAATGCCCATAAACAAGCACCAACAAGTACTAAGCTGTTATAACTCTTACCCATAAACAAATTATCTGTATCTTGGGTGACACTTAGATCCAGTGACCCAGGGTGAGGATGAAGATAGACACATGAAATCATGTAACCTTTTATCCCTCTGCAAAGTAAGCTGAAAACTGTGAGTTTAGCCTTTACTCAAATTAAATGAATACAGATAGTTGTACAGTTTTCAGAACTGTTTCTCTGATGAGCAAAAGTGACATGAGAACAATAGATGGGGTATTCTTCAACATTAGATGGCATGTTCTTCAACTTTTCTTAGGATGTTTTTATTTAATAAGGATTACTTTTCTTATATTACAGGTAGAAAATCTAAAGTCTTCGTATTTGTGTTTTGGGGAGGTTGAATGCATGCCTCAGGGTAATAATTTATGATTGCTGCTATCTTAGTGCCAAATATTTACAACTCATGACCACTTAGTTATAGCTTATAATATTCTTCCAAAAATAATATCAAGTATCTTGCAATACAAATGTATATATGTTCCCTTCTGTTAAGACTGGATGACTATAAAATTGAAATGAAAGGTCATTTAGGTGACCTCTTGCTATTGTCATTGTTCCTTAATGCTGTCCAAATGCCCTGATACTAAGCTGTGCAAGAGTGGGCCTTAAATGTGGACTCTTAAGCACCCAGTTGTTTGCTGTTAAATGCAGGAGTCATCAGAGGAGAAAGAAACCAAAGCAGTAGTTGGAGATGTTGGCATCTGGGAAGTGAGGATGCTATTATTTGAGAGAAAAAGGGAAGACCATTCCAAATGAAGAAGCTTAAAGAAAGAACCTTGGGAAATGAAAGTGTCCATGAGGAATGCAACGCAGGGCAGGACAGGAAGAAGTGAGAACATAAAATGTCGGTATTTAGTGTGAAAGAAAATGGAGATTGTATGAAAAATATAAATTGAAATAATGAAAAATAAAATCGCATATTTAGGTTCAAACAATATTATCAAAGGCCATAAAATGCAATAATATTTCTAGAAAGGCCTTTCAGGGTATGTGGTATGTATTAAAAACTATAAAGATTACAATGAGGAAAGAAATCAAAGGTCAATGTGAAAGTGCAGTAAAAGATAAGGTGAGGAGGTGTTGCGGTCTTGGGCCAGGACAGTGACAATAAAAATGGAGAAAAAAAAGTCATATTTCACTGAAAGAAAGAACCGGCATTTACTGAGGACTTATCATCTTCCTGACTCTATATAAGATTTATCTTATATTGCTCATGAGAACTTACAAGTAAGTAAGATTATTCCAGTCTACAGAAAAAGCAGAAGTAACACTTTTAGAAATTCACTCAGCAACTATGAGCAGCCAAATATTTGTTTCCTAGTTCCAAAAACTATGATCTTCCCATTTCAATTTCAGCTTCCTTGAGAGACAAAAAGATGAGATTTGCCCTCAAAGCTGATATCTTCCCCAAGCTGATCTAAAGTCTTTTAAGACTTTAGATTTTCTACCTGTAATCAAAGAAATAAAAAATAGGGTCACAGATGGAGACTAGATAGTTGTGAACAAATTAAAGGAAGAAGGGAATAATAGTAATCTTAACTTTTGTCGATCATATTGAAGCTATTCTATGCACTTTGGCATTATTGCACTTCATGCCCTTTAAAAAAGCATATAAAGTAAATGCAGTTATTATACTGACTCATGTTAGGATATTAGGCCTGGTTTGGAGAAATGAAGGATCTTATCTGATGTTTCAGCCTGAGGTTCCTGAAATAGAGTCAGAAAGAAGGATTTATCTGGCAAATAATTTATTTTGGGAAGTGACCTCAAGGAACAAGAATGGGGACTGGGAAGAGTGAGAGAGAAGAGCAGGGAAAGCCATTCAAAGCTATTAAAGGCACATGGTCACTGGGTGGGCAGCAGAACTTCGATCAACCATGGATGCTCTGAGGAGGGGAGAAGAAAATGCCACAAAATTATCCTCAAAGAACGGAACAAAGGACTTTTAAATAATTGGTTCCCAAACCCCATTGGTCAAGGGCTGCCCCGTAAGTGGTTAACTCCCTTCATTTCAGGTTTACAAACATATTAGAATGTTGTACAGGTTTGTATAGCTGTCCAATGTGTCAATGGAAGAGCAGAAAGCAAGAGATGAGCTTAACTGAGCAAAGTATGGTCAAGAGAGTTTATCACACCAATGGCAGAAGTTACAGTGCTGGCCAGGAGGATGTGATATGGGGCACAAAGGGTGTTAGGTAAAACAAGGGTTTGAATCCAGGTATTCTGACTCCAAAGCCCAAGCTTTTACAGCTTGGTTCTTAAGCTTTAATGTACCTCACACTGACCTGAAGGACTCATGGAAATATAGTCATGTTATATTATTTTGTTTTATAACCTCTCACCAAGGGTTTCTGACATAAGCAAAAGAGAAATTCACATAAGGAAAACTGTGCCCAAGTCACTAACTTTGAACCTTTTGGGAAACAGTTTTGATGCCTTTCAAAAAGAAACGCTTCTCCCCTAAATGAACAACAAGGTTTAAATCATAAACACTAGTGCAAGGAATGGTAAGCCTGGTTCAAAAGGCTCTAGATGATCAAAGAAATGATATGATGGATTGTCATGAGTTGGGCAAGATTTTCTAAAGAAATAATTGTGAAATTTGCCAAGTCAAGAAAACCTAAGATATTTAGAGTATGAGGAAGTTTATCTTCTACATGAGGGCATGAAAGAGAAAACAGAGCAGCTACTGTAATAAATCTTTATATTAGGGGTACTTGGTAATAGGCTTTCATTTTTTTGTACATTTAGTTAACACCCACTAAAAATAAGACCACAAAATAAATAAAATACAGCTCTTATTTTTAAGGAGTTTACAGTCTGGTAAGGATGAAAAACAGGAAAGTAATTAAGTTAGAGGGCTGTCTAGTGATCCTATAACTCTGGATCATACACAGTGTTGTACATCAATGTTATTTCAAAAACAAAGACAATAGAAGATAAGCTGGAATTTTCCAAATAGGCATGAGGCTAACCACTGTCATGGACATGCAGTGAAAAGCAGCTGGGAGAGAAGCAGAATTTGGATTTGATGCTGTGGGCTTGTGATGTCCTATTTACCCTATTTTACTATCCTAATGATACATTTTGAAAAGAAAAAAAAGTGTGGGGGGTGTGTGTGTGTGAAAAAGAGAAAGAGAGAGAGACAGAGACAGAGAGATGGAGAGAGACAGAGAGACACCAGGACTCAATATGAAAGAAAAAACTGCCTCGTAAGCCTAGAGAAAGGAACAAAAAAACAATGAGTATAAAAATGAAAGGAGCAAACTTTGCCTCAGAGAACTAAAAATGGTTTTATTATGGAGGTGGTAATTAAACTGGGGATGGAGGAGGAATGGGGTTTGCCTTACAATGAAGGGAGAAAAGAATATTTTGGACAGAGGCTACACCATGCATAAAGGAATCTTGAAAAACCTGGAAAATGTTGGGAACAATATTGAGCTCAGCTTGATTGGACAATAACAAGATACATGTTGGGACCAGAGTGTGAAGCTTGCATGTGCCAGCAAAAAGCTTTGAACTTCATCAAGTCAGCAACAGAGAGAGAGTAGGGGTGTTAAAACAAAATTCAGCACATGCTTATGTTTTTCAAGATTTAATTTTCTAGAAAGATTTCTAGATGAAGTGTGGAAAATGAGGTTGATTGGAAAAATGATGTGTGAAAGATGAAATATGGAAATGAAGTTTCTGAAAAAGCAATGACAGCAAGGATCCTTAATTGAAGAGGTCAGATTTGATGGATATGGAAGGATCAGAATCTAGAATTTGATGGATTGAGGAAGTGGGATAGAGGCGAACAGTAGAAATTCAAGAGTTAATTATTAGCTTGAAGTCCTTCACAAATCCGTATCCTTTATCTGACTCTCAGGATAATGCTTTCCCATAACATTATACATTTTCATTATTAAGCACCTAGACATAGGTATCTCAGAGAGATTAAGGTGAGATCTCTCCTCTAGTGTTCTTTAAAACACTAAATATACCAAAATATAGGTAGAATAAATGTATCAAGATCAAATGAGTTCTCAAGACCACCTTAAATGTGCACTGGGATCCTCTAAGTTCTCCCTGTTTCCTAGTATACGCAGCCTTTGAGTCCCTTTCACAGAGGATCTCTCAGGGTTGGTGTTCCTTTAGGCACATTATAGAAAATGCAGGAATGTCAGATCTAGGAGCTCTTCTTTACAGTGAAGACAGAAAAATGTAAGGTAACCCTCTCCTCAAGGGAGACATGACGGCAGAGTGGACAGGACTGTGGGCTTCAAAGGCTGTTAAACCTGGGGCAATATTCTAATTATGCCCTTGGTATGTCTATAATTTGGAGCAAGTTAGATAAGCTCTCAGTGTCAGTGTGTTCCTCTGTGAAGAACAAATAATGTCTACTTCACAGGGCAGTTAGGGAATTAGAAAAATGTCTATAACATAGCTGGTACTTAAGCAACAAATTTTAGCTGCTACAAATTATAGCTTTTCCTTTAGCGAAGCTATTCTAGCTTTGTCTGGACTGGGAATGTCCTTATCCCCCTTTGTTGCCTGGTGTTTTAAATCTTCGCCTTTTTTTTTCTTTTTCTTTATATTGCTTGTGTGTCATTTCTGCCTACCATCTATTGGTGTTTGCTGTTGCTTGATTTGACTTTTCTTTGTTGAACTAAGTGACCAGTTCATTGAAAAAAGGGAAAACGGTATGGATATAGGTTTGGTGTTTTTAAAGTAAAGAATCATAAAGTTAGGACAGTTTGCTTTTAAAAAAAATCAAAGCAGAATGAGAGATCTGGGGAGCTGAACCATGAGCTATTTCTGTACAATTCCATGGCTCCAGATCCAATTTCTGTTTTGCTAAGAAGGATGACTCATAAGACTAAATCACAAGCATGTCAGAAAAAATAACTATTATGAACTTTTCAGGTTGTGGTTGAAAATGTGAAGATGCTTCCTCTGGCAGGAGGGTAGATATTGGCTTAACTGGAGCATATAACTTGATGTTCCCAATTAAAAGATTCTAAGCCAGTTTTTTTTTAAGTGCATGCTATTTTCTCTAATATGAAATTCTCAACTTCTACTCAAATTTGGTCATAAGCCAAAGTAATATTGAAACCTTAGTGCAATAAACTACCATTGGTCATCAAGTTGAACACATTTCAAGCCTGTGCTCTTTCACTCTGCTGCTTAAAATTTTCCATGGCTCCCAGTTGTTTGTGAATTAATCACAAACTTTTAATGTACAATTTAAAACTCTTCATGGACACTGTGAAACAAAGGGGAGCTAAATTATGTATTTTAAACCAGTGCTACTCAAACTTTAACCCAAATATAAATGACCTGGAAATCTTGATAAAATGTGGTTCTGATTCAGCAGGTCTGGGGTAATATTGCTCAGAATAAGACCATAGCAAGATGGTAAGGAGAATAAGGAAGCAAAGAAGAGCCTTAATCATTAAATCCTGAGGAGAGGAGGGGACTGGTGGGGAAAAAAGCCAGTGAGAGGCTCCAGTGAAAAAGAAGAGTGAGAGATGTAGAAGCCTGGAGAGATTTCTAAGAGATTTTCCTCCAAATGTGCCTCAGGTATTGTACTTCTTGTGTATGATTTATGTTTTTCTCCATCTAGATACTTCATACCAAATTTCCTAGGGACTTGAAACTAATAGTCTGAAACCATTTGAGTCTCTTTTACCAACTCTAGAGCTGTGTTCTAAGATGGGAAAAGTGTCTTTATCTCTCATACTTAAAAAAAAAAAAACCTCTGCATCTTCCTGGAATAGATGTTAGCATAGTCTTCATCTTTCTTTGATCTGAGAATTTTTGTTGTGGATTTAGGAGTCAAGCCATCAGTCACAAAGTTTTGTGCAAAGTGACCTGGGAACTTTCATGCACATCAGACTTGTTACAGATTCCAGAATTATAAACTGTTAGGATGATAATTCATTAAATACTTACTGTACAATGGATACCATGATAAGGACTCTATAGACATTATTTCCTTTGAATCATAGTAAATTAGGATAGAATAAGGGTTTGTTTAAGCTGAGTATCTTATTAAAAATTACTATAGATGACTGGATCAAGAAGATGTGGTACATATACACAATGGAATATTACTCAGCAATCAAAAAAGATAAACTCATGCAATTTGCAGCAACATGGATGGAACTGGAAGGGATCATGCTCAGCGAAATAAACCAGAAAGAAAAAGAAAAAGAAAAAGAAAAATACCCGATGGTCTCTCTCATAGCAGGAATTTAGTAAACCTAAATAATGGAGCAGGGAAAAAACTAATTATAATAAAGTAAAAATCAAAATCAACAAGCAACTATAAACCAGAGACACACTACAGGGGGTGGGGGGAAGAAAGGGGAAGGATCAAAACAAAGGTGGTGGGAATTTTATGGGGACCATAACCAAGATGAAAATGCATACATTGTACAAAAATGAAAAAATGATGTAAAAATATATTAAATAAAAAATATTCAAAAAAAGACAAATAAAAAGCAATATGATGAAACCTTAATTACAAAAAAAATTACTAAATGTTTCTTTAGGGTATTAGTTTTAAACTGTCCTTTTGTATAAATGCCATATAGTCATTGTGGGTTTTCTTTGTTTTTAGATAGTGACTATTTGGCTTATGTTCATATTTTGAGAGTATTAGACACAAAAGTAACTGTTAAGGACTATTTGTAACTGGAGGGAATTTTGAACATTAATGATGCATTTGTATTGTTCTTATTTGGTATTTGCAGAACATACTGTTCTAAAAAGTTGGGTCACCATTTTACCTTCTGGTATTTTTCACTCAGCTCCTTAATTAAGTCATTTTTATTTTAATCTAACTGTTGCTTGGAGGAACTTCCACAGCTAGTTTTAGTATGGGTCTCACTTTGGCCTTTACATGGCTAATTCTCCAATTTGAAATTCAATTCATGAAGTATGTTTTCCTTCACTGATTTCTGTGAAAATAAACATTAACAAGTGTTAAATTGTTACTTGCTCACTTGCCTTTTTAAGAGGAGTCCAAAGCTTAACAAAATGAAAATGTTTTCTCAGCAAAGCTTGGTTGTATATTAAATTTCAAGCTTGTTTATGGGACCAGGTCCACGAGGATGGCCTTACCCATGGTGTGCCATTATTTAAATGATGTTTCTTGTCCTGCCTCTACTCCAGTTGTTGTAATCATGTTTGTGTATAGAATAAATATACCTTGGTTATTTTTGAAATGTATATCTTCAGCCCCTACCACAACTTAGGTTAGTGTCTCTAGTAAGATCTCTAGTGTGTAGCCTGAGCATTTGTATATTGAAACGACCACCACCACAACCAACTAAACAGCAGCTGATGGAGTAATTCCAAACAGGTTTGGAGACCACTGCCCAAACCAATGAAATGGAATCAACTGAACAAAAATGGACAAGAGACATGCCTTTACTTGAACAGACATTTTAGAAAATCAGAAGTGCACTCTTGGGATCACCTATATCAGAATTTTCTTTCAAGTTTATTTAAAAGGCCAATTTCAGGGGCGTCCCCTGGTGCCGCAGCGGTTAAGCGCTGGGCTGCGAAGCTGCCCTCAGCCTCTGCAGCGCCGGTTCGATCCCCGGCCACCAGCGAGGGTCCCACATGGCATGCAGACCTCTCCTGCCGTGCCCGCTGCTCCCCTCAGCAGTGTATTTCATCAGTCTGCCTGTTCTATTCCCCGCTCTGGCTCTGGTGAATTCTCTCACCCTCCTGGGCTTCTGACTGTACCCAGTGCTTGTATAAATAAATAAATCTTTTAAAAAATAAATAAATAAAAGGCCAATTTCAGAACCCTAACCTGGATTTACTAATCTGAATTTCAGTGTCTCAGAGATCCCTTTTTTATCAGGGTCCCCAAGTGATTTCCATGCACACTGACATTTTATAACCTCTATCTACATGAAGGAACAATTAATTCCCTTGATGGATACTCTACTGAGTTCTACTCATTGATAATTCTATCCCTAGTCTGCAGGAACTATCATAATGACTCTTAAGAAATTGTTCTCATAGTTTTTTGACTAAATGCATCCACCTTGGTGAAATCTATGAATCTTCTTCCCAGAAAATTTCACATATGCACACCTAACATTTTACATTTCAGTAAATTCGTAGATTTGACATCAGTTCATATATGCCAGATTAATCATTTCTGCCCTTAAAAAGGTAACTGAGTTGATCAACTTCAGTAAACATTTTTTTCTTTCATGGATCTATTCCAGAACATAGAGGACTAAGAACATATAGGAAACCTCTCTCAGAAAGCTAGTAGAGTAGGATTGAAAACAGAGAGGAGGAAGCTGTACCCAAATTAGGACCTTGTTGAAATGTAGTCCAATTTGAATGGAGGTCTTCTTTAAAAGATTCATAGACTTAAGAATTTGCACAAATACTTTCTTCTGATAGTTTATATGAGGTTTTTCAGCAATAACTTTTTTAGAACTACTGTTTGTCATGTATTGTCAGAAGCTGAAATACAAAGCTGGAATGGACATGTGCTGATTTGAAGCAGCTCACAACTAGTAGTGTATTCCATATTTCTGAATTTTTACATCCAGCTGGCCCTTTTGCAGTCTTTACCATCATGGTCATGAAAAAACTAGACAAAAACATTAACCAGAATTTCAGAGATTTTTCCTAACTGCTGTCCTATTTTGTCTTTTAGTCCAGTGCTCAGGGCATCCCTCTCTTGTCCCTCTGCTTCCAAGCTTCACTCCTAGTTCTCTTTACTTGGTACCTCACCCTCCCCACCCCACCTTGCGTTTAATGATTCATTGACATTTCTTTCCCTGGCATACAAACTTCACATTTTCTGCTATATATTTATTCTGAATGTTCCCATGACTTCTGTAACCTTGGAACCCTGGCCCCCAATATCAACATTCCTGGCCTTCACAATCCTCAATAGCACTTCAATTTCCAACCTAGGGAGAAATGTACCTTCATTTAATCACTTAGTATTATTGAGTGTACCAATTACTATTCTAGGCACTGGGAAAACATCAGTGATATAAACAGACAAAAATCTCCACAGTTGTTATTTTAGTAGAGAAACACAATAAATAGTAGTAGTTACATACAGAAATTCATAATATATATTATAAGTACAGTTCATTGTCATTACTCATGGATTCCATATTTGTGAATTCTGCTAAAAGTTATTTGTAACTACAGTCATTACAACTTTTCATGGTCATTCGTAAACATGCAAGAGCAGTGAAAACTTGTGTCACTTGACAGGCAACATTCTTTGGTGAGATCAAACAATGCAAAACTTTGCCCTCCTAGCTCTGCTCTCTTACTATCTCATACTAACAAATGTCCTTGGTCTATTTAGTGGCACTATTTTAATGTTTTTTTCATTTTTGTGTTATCAGTGATTTTTCTGTTTAAATGTACCTCCCCCCCCCACACACACAACCACCTCCCCAGGCACAATCTAGTGTTTCTTAGTACAAAAAGGCTGTGATGGCCCTTGTTGACAAGCATATGTAAGCTTTGTTCAGATATAAGTTAGAAGTTCAATATTAATGAATCAATAATATATTCTTCACCATGTTTGCAGGAGTTATTTGGTCCTTTTGGCATTGCCCTGTGGGTCTGGGGCTTGGGGAATCATCACAATAAAATGCCAGTATTTTGATGACTGCTGTTGATGTCAGTAATAAAGTCCTATGTCTGTGTTTCAGCCAGCTGAAACAAGAATAAGCTAACTTGCAGTTTGCATTTGGGTAAAATCTCAGACTTTTCATAGTTCTTTTGATTTGTGTATTGGCAAGAACAATCCGGTAGAGAAGTTATTGATGGATAAGAGACAGGGAGAGAATTTCTGGACCAATTTCCTGAGTAAATTAAATGTGCTGATGTCTAATGACAAGTACAGGATTTCATATATTTCGTCCATAAACAATAGAAGATAAGCAGAATAAATGGGAACAGAAAGAGGTAATGAATTAGCGTGGTTAAGAGAATGTGTGAACATGCTATTGCCATTGCTTTTGTTTCTTCAGTGAATTAACAAGCATTTTCATTGGCTAAGAGCAAAGTTGAAGAGTCTGGAGAGGAAAAGGTACAGAACGATCATTTTTGTGTGCACCATAGCATGGAAAAGATGTGACATAGAATGGGCAAGAGCAATAGCGCTGATAATACACTACAGTACAAATTCTAACTGTGAGAACCATTAGCAGGAAACACTCCTGTGTGGCTTTTGTGAGTCAGTCATACAAATGAGTGCTGATGACTCTTGCCTTTTGGGCATTAATGAATTGTGGCAGTCAACAAGTTCCTTTCCCATCCCAGGAACATCCAATGCACTGTCAAGTAAAGTGGACTCAACTCCCAATTAAGCACTGAAACTTCTGCCCAAATGTTTTGGAGTCTATATATCTCTATGCAAATAAAGCTTTAAATATACATTATAATACCAAGTGGTTAACCAGTTTACAATGTGAAATTTTAATTTTATTACTAGAGAATGTCTGCTCAATTTGTATCTTTTATTGGTGATGCTGTGTTTTCTACCATACTAGACATTTACTTGCAGATAATTATCATCGTTTAGGTTTTAGTGTCTTAATTAACTATCCTTATTAACTTTATGGCAAGAGCTACAGCCTGACAATAATGTATTACAAAAACATGTCTTATGATATAAATATACCTTCCACCAGAAGAATGAGGAGAACAGAAGCCATCAGTTTTATTTGGTTCCACTGAACTAATTCCTTTTAATTCCCAGGCACATAGACCAGTCTTGTGTCATGGGGGGACAGCCTCCCCATAGCAGGTGTCTTGGCTGGGCAATTTCTTCTCAATCAAAATATTCAAGCTCCAGATTCTTTTTAAAACTATAAGAGAATGCCAAGAGAAAACATAAAGATGCCAGTATTCCTCAAACAGTCTTTATTCAGTCAGGCCTCTCCAATCTCTTTATTTGTTGTGATAACTTAATTAACCAACCAACAGACAGACACTTTTCAGAACCCCTATGTGTACACATTGCTTCTCTGTATTAGTCAAGATAGGCTAGGTTCTTCTGTGGTTGTACATAACCCTCAAATCTCAGGAATTAACAAGAGTACTGTATGTCACACTCATAAAAAATTCTGTGCATATCATTTCACTTTCCTTCATCTCATACCTACTTAGCCAGTGGGTCCCCAAGTTTGCCACAGCATGGTAAGACATCTCCAAAGGTTTAGGCAGAAGATATTTGGCTAATTGACTAGAATCCATTATATGACCTTAATCTTAAATGCCAGGGAGGCTAGAGAATATGAGGAGCATGTGGATGTTTAGGAAGCCCCAATGCTCTCTGTTGCATTATTCCAGTACTGTAAAGGAAATGAAGAAAGAAGGTTACATGTTTGCATCTGAAAAGATTAGAGTGATGAAAGGGAAGGCAATTGACATTCACTATACCAGGTACTTTGCTAGAGATATTAAAATATTTCAGTTCATTTTCATAGCCCTGAAATTTTTTCCCACTAATTATTGAGCAATTATTATGTCCTTGGAATTTAGAAGATCCCTGGATTTCAAAGATGTCTGTCTCCCTACTACTATGTCAAGCCAATACAATATAGTGGCAAAATGCCCCAATCGGAGTATTTTCATCTCCTAGGGTTACTGTAACAAAGTACCACAAACTGTGTAGCTCAAAAACCAGAATTTATTATTGAAATTTATTTATTATAGAAAAAATATTATTATTATGTATATATTTATTATTGAAAGAATTTATTATTGAAAAAATTTATTATTGAAAACTCCAAATTCAAGTTTTTATCAGGGCCATGTTCCCACTTGTTCCCTGTAGAATCTTTCCTTACTTCTTTCTTCCTCCTGGCAGTGACTGTCAAGCCTTGCCATTTCTTGACTTGCAGCTACATCACTCCATTTCCTGCCTCTGCTACCACATAACATTCACCTATGTGACTCCATCTTCACTTGGCATCCTCTTATAAGAACACCAGTTATATTGGAATAGGTTCCATACTAGTGATGTCATCATAACTTGGTTGTATCTCAAAAAACCCTATTTCCAAATAAGGTCACATTCACAAATACTAGTGGTTAGGACTTCCACTTGTCTTGTTGGGGCAAGACACGATTTAATCAATATCATGGTGAGTAAGCTGAGAATGTTAGCAGAATACAAAAGAGTGACACCTGGATCAGAGAAATTTTCTAGAAGAGATATTGCCTAAACTAATCCCTCCAAAACTAGCAGTAGACAAGGAAAATCATGGGAGAAAAGCAGTCCAGGTAGAAGAATCAATATGTAGAAACCAGCAGCAATAGAGAGTTTGATGCATGTGTAAGCCATTGAGCTGGAAATGAAGTTAAGGTGAAAAAGAAAAATTAATGGAGTTGGAGGACTAGCAAGGGACTTGATTTTTAAAGTGCTTTGAGTGGGTTGGAACTTTAACCTGAGAACCAAAAGGTTTAAGTAGGGAAGTGGCATTACGAGAATTTAAGAAAGATCTTCATGGTTGCAGAATAGCTAACATTGAAGGAGGCAAGGCAGGACTTTGTTATTATTATAATAATCTAAATGAGGATTGATGTCAGCCTTAAGGATGGTACAGGAGTGGTGGTGAAGAGAGGTGGGTAGATTCTGGAGATGTTTAAAAGGGAAAATGTTGCATTATGATTGTTACTATGTGAGGGAATGATAATGGTAAAAAATGAACCCCAGTTTCTTGACAAAATAGGAAAATGAATAGGTTTGTTGCAGGAGGGGAGGTTGGATTGAAGGTGGGTAAGTTGCTGAACTAGAGATACCTATGAGAAACTCTGGCAGTTAGTTATCAACTTATGCTTAAATCTCTGCACTTGAATTTCTACCATATACTATTGGCCATTCAAAGCTTCACCAGAAAAATTTCCAATGAGGAAAAAATTTCCAAGTATTTTGTTTAGTACTGAGTGTAACAAGAGATGACTGAAGGGAAAGAATTTAGGATCTAAGAAGAGAGACTTGAAGAAGGAAGCAAAGACTCTTGAGCTTGGAATTCGAAGAATCAAAAGAGAGATTGGGAAGGCATACCCGGTTGAGGAAAGCAGGTATAAAGCTGATGGGGAGAATGAGTGGCTGAAATGGACTGTTTAATTTGAGAAATAATGAGACTGAAAATTAAATGGAGCAAGTGAATACAGGTGAAGGAGCGAAATAGCAAGCTCTATGTAGTGTCTTCTTACTTCTTACTCAAGAACTTTTCCTACTCAAGGTATGAGGAGATGTAGCCTTCTACAATGCACATTGAATTAATCAATCAATTAATTAATTAATTGGTGACTTTCCTGGTGTGACCAAATCTATTATTTGTTCTCATGAACAAAAAAAAAATTTATCTTTGTATATACTTTTGATTTCAGTGAATTTCCTTTCAATGAGGAGATGAGGTCACTTTTTAAGGGAAAAAATTATTTTGCCTTTTTAGCAATGGAACTTATTGTGATCTCAGGGGAAGCATCATCGAAAGAACCCCAGGCTAGAAGTCAGGACATTTTGGTTCTTGACCAGTGATGACTTATATGACCTTGATAAACTAGGCCTACCCTGGCTATTTTCTTCATTTGTATAATAAAATGTCAGATGACAACATCTTTAAGGCCTCTTACACCTTTGTTATTTTATGATACCCTTAGTATTAATGAGAAACATTTGATTTATTGGTCTCCACAATACTCTTAGCCCCAATGATGCAAAGGCATTATAATGAGCTGTATTTTGACTATGTTTTCACAATGTTAAAATAACTGAATTATTCCTTTAATTCAACTAACCAAATAGCCAGATATTTTCACAGCTACCTAATCCAATAATTGCCTGATTGAAATTGCACCTAGTTAGGGGTCAGTTCTACACTGTTGGCTTCTATATCAGTTCTACCCCATCAGATTGATCCTACTGAGGCTACCCCCTTCAGTTAGCTTATGTCAGCATTACCTAAAGAGACTTAAGCAGGGCCTTTTAATCAGAGGTTTTTCAACCTATTTATGCTTAAGGATCATCCACATAAGTCTGTGAAAATGCAGATTCCTGGAGGCTAGGGGTTGGCATCCAATTGTCAGCATTTTAACAAGCTTAGCTAAGAATCTGATGGAAGAATCTGTTTGCTGTCATATGAGAAATCCCATCTTAGAAGGGCAAAGGGCTTTACTGAGAAACATTGGCAACTCTGACTAAATTTTATATTGAATTTAAACCAGTAACTCAATTGCAGGTATTTGTGGTAAAATTGTTGAAGATGGTAGGTCACCAGGACTACAGTATAGCTGTGAAATTGGTAAATCACTCTGGGAACAGGTTGAAAAGTGTAATTCTATAAGTGGTTACCAATATTTTGCCTTGTTTTGATTTTATTTTGCTGCTGTCAGACTCATGTTGTCTGTTTCTTATCATTATCATTTTGCATTGACGATGATGTGCCAGTTAAGAAATTCATATTTCTCTCTGAACTATCCAGTCTTCCTGGTACAGCCTCTGTGCCTCAGACAAGGAGTCCATCAACTTCTCAGCTTGCTCTCTGCCCTGTCCCCCTCGCAATGCCCCTGCTGTCACCCCAGCTTGTATAGTGATACACTATGCTCTAGGACGGAAGGGTTGTTGTAAGCAACTCTAAGAGGACTCTCTTTTGAAACTCCTTGAGAGAGTTTTGTGTTGCCGAGCTGGGAGAAATTTTAATCAAGATCCAGTGTTTTATGAGAAAAAGCTTCTTTTTGGAACTGAAAACAGTTTGGAAAGCATTTTCCCATTTTCAAACTATCTCAGTTGAATTTTTGTTTTCTGAGTTTTTAGATTTACAATAGGTGAATTTCTGTTTATAGAAGATTTACAATTTATAATAATAAATTTATAAACAGTGAATTGTGTTTATTTCATTAAAACACGTTGAAGACTGAATTTACCAGTCTGACTGATAGTGTATAGATGTATAACCACTTGGAGAGCTAAGTCAGCATGCCCTTCCCTGCATTCTCCACACTACCTGGAACAACCTGAATAGATTATCCTCAACCTTTATTTATCACCCAGACAAGGGATGGGACACTTCTAAAATTCATGTTCCTCTTCCTTATTTTCACATATTCTATGTTTATTCTGGGACTCAGGAAGCTGAAAATCAAAGAAACATCCAAAATGATGGTGACACTGATGACTGTCTTTGGTGAAGTATTATCAACCATTCCTTTCCTTTTTTTTTTTTTTTTTACATTTTAAAAGGACAAGTTTATTAGGAAAATAACAGAAAAATGGGGGCGCCTGAATAGACACAGGCAGGCAGAGAACTGCTGCTGCTGCTTTGCAAAGGGAAAAGGTTTGTGAAAAGAAACGCCTGTGTCACAAGCAGGTAGGAGAGATGCTTACCGAGTGTTCTCACCCTGAAGGTTTACATGTTTCTTGGACATGACATGCACTTCCATGTTTCAGGGTCTTTATTCAGTTTACCTCTGCTGAAATATGCCCTTTCCATCCTTGTCTAACCAGAAAAATATCAACTCATCCTTTGAAAACCCAGTATAAATGTCTTTTCTCTTATGGGTTTTTATTTCAAATGCTCCTTTTTTTTTCTTTTTTTTTTTAAGTTTTTACTTTTTTTCCACTTTTTTTTTTAAAGATTTATGTATTTATTTATACAAGCACTGGGTACAGTCAGAAGCGCGGGAGGGTGAGAGAATTCACCAGAGCCAGAGCGGGGAGCAGAGCAGGGAGAAGGACCAAGGTACACTGCTGAGGGGAGCAGCGGGCGGCAGGAGAGGTCTGCGCGCCATGTGGGACCCTCACCCAGTGGCCGGGGATCGAACCGGTGCTGCGGAGGCTGCGGGCAGCTTCGCAGCCCAGCGCTCAACTGCTGCGCCACCTGGGGAGGCCCCCCTCTTTTTTTTTTTTTCACCCAGCTCTTTGCTACCTGACCTGTGCCTCTGTTGCACTTTTCTGAGTAACTTAACACAATGTTCCGCAGGTAGTTATTCATATGCCTACCTTTCTGAAATGTAAGATCCTGGAAGGCAGAACCCCCATCTTTGTTTCCTCAGTGCCCATCATTGCAGCTGATTTGTGTTAGGCACTTAGAAATACATTGATTCTAATAAACTGATACAGACACAGCTATAGGTATGAACTACATTGCAAGCTGATACATAGGCAATAATTGTTTTCTTTCAGATATTTTCAAGTTAGACTTGAGTGTTCTCCCAGCAATATAAAGGCACAACAGGAGATAAAATCTTAGTCTTAAGGTAATTAGGAGCCCCCATTTTTGTGTTGATCATTCCATTTTGGTCGAATTCATAAAAATCAGTTTGTAGAATCAATATTTTCTCTAGTGCGTGTTTCTTTATGAGAGAACAATTATTTCTGGGGGTGCACAATAAAGATAACCAGAGTCAGAAGAGGAGAATTTTAGTGACAGGAAAACTAGGAACAGATTTCCTCATCAAGGCAGCTTCTTTTCATCCCCAAGAAGGAGGCCATTTTCTGTCGTGGATTTGTGTGTTGCTAGTTTTCCTGGAAGCAGCGGCACCATGGGAACAGGCATTGCTGTTGCATGTCAGGCATTTAGGCATCTATTAAGTGGAGATGAAAAGAGTATCAGATGTGGCGGGGCCAAGGAGAGGCAACAGAGAGTACAGGGGACAGGATTTTGATTGGGGATAGACATCTTGCTACTGGGAGTGACATGGGATTAGAGGGGGTGTGGTGGCATTTACTGTCAGTCCTCTTATAATTCAATTATCGAAAGACCCGCAGCTGTCCCTCCTTTACTCAGATCAGCTGCAGGATCCCGACACAAAGAGCACCAAGCAGAGTGTTCAGAATCTGAAAGCAATGCAGTCCTTGAAAAATTTGACATTAATCCTGTTGTCTGTTTTTCTTCTCCCTTCCTCCCTACACATATTTGAAATTCAGCTTGATTTCAATTTAGAATCAAAATGTCTCTGAATAGCTCCTCCAGTAAATATTTTTTTAAATGTTTACATATTACTTTCCTCTTCACGATCTTGCAGCAAAGGAGACAGACACTGTAAGAAGTCTGTTTTGTAGATGAAGACTCTAAGCTTCAGTAATTTTCCTGAGGTTCCTCAATTAATTATGACAGAGTTATGGCTGAGTGGACTCTCTCCTTTTTAGCCATGCTGAGGTACAGGTTTGGGTGTGGAGAGGTGGAGACCAATTATTTTCCCTCCCAGAGAGAAAGTATGAGAGAATAATATAAGTAAGAAACTAAATATCTAGCTCAGTCATTTCAAAGACTGTGATTTGATACTCACTGGGCTGTTCATGGCAGATTTGCGAACACTGAAATCAGAAAAGGGGGCTTTAATCTGAAGGTAACGACAAACTCAGTGTGGGAAGAATCAATAGATTATTATGTGAGTCATTGAACTTTGTTATGAACAGCAGCCTTTCACAGCAAGTACCTTATTGCCACAACACAGCAAGGTAAAGAGGGCTTCTTTTTCTTCGGATCGTAGGAATTAAAGCTATTACCATGTTGGGCAGAAATTATTTTTAAAAATGTTTGTTTATCCCTCAGCTATTGGGAAGAGAACAAAGGCAAGCGTTCTCTTCCACACCTCTCAGTGCAAATTACGCAAAAATAGTTTATATTTTCCCAAATCTCTTGCAGGAAATGGTATTAGGTTACTAGTTTATGGACCATTTTGAAATTAAATGAAGGTAGGAGTTTAAAGTCCTGAACCTCCAAGGGAATGGTCCTTAAAAAAAAAAAATCAATACACACTTATAAGAGCCTGAACTATGGCAGACCAAATCACCTCTTTGTTTGGAACTGAATAAATGCATAGGAATACCAGAATAATCTATTTAGGCTTCAGCAAGCTCCAAACAGTGTTTTCGGATGATAGTCCATGAAAATAACATAGATTTGGGGATAAAGTAGCTTAAAGCAATACAGAAATTAGTTGGTTTTCAGAAAGTCATAGATTAATAATGGTGCTGCTGCCTATTACCTTTCTCTTTCTTTTTTTAATTACCTTTTTGAGGCGTATTTTATATATCATATAATTCACTCACATCAATTGTACAAGTCAATAATTTCCTAGTACATTTTCCAAGTTGGGCACCTATTCTTCAAATTTAATTTCAGAACATTTTCATCACCCCCAATTAGATTGCTTCTACTATTTTATGGGTTAATCCCACCTACCCTCCATCCCTGCCCCACCCTGGGCAACCATTAATTCACTTTCTGTCATTATAGATTTGCCTTTACTGGACATTTATATAAGTGAAACCATACAATATGTGGTTTCATGTCTGGTGTCTTTCACCTGACATGTTTTTGAAATTCACAAGCATTGTAGGATGTATCAGTATTTCACCAATTCAGTATTACTGTTCAATAACATTACTCTTTACACATATGCACATTTTATTAACCTGTTGACCAATTGATGGACCTTTAAGTTGTTTCCTGTCTAGGGATATTATGAATAGCACTGTGAAGAACAATTAGTCTGCAAATCTTTGTGTGGATATGAATTATTATTTTTCTTGGGTATGTACCTAGGAGTGGCATTGCTTTAAGTTGTCTCACCTCTATTATCATGGGATTCCTTAAATGCCCTGTCACAGATCCCTTTCTGTGCCATCTAACTCTTCTTTTGAAAGTCAGAGTGAAAGGAGTGGGTGGATCAAGCAGCCAAGAGATATTTGGAGGCAGAATTCCCCCAAACTGCTAAAACAGAAAATTCTTTTTAAAAATCCATTTATTTATTCATTTTTTCTTACAATGTTTGCTCTCTTTTTTCAGGTGTAGTCCCCATAGAATTTCCACCACCAATTCACCCGTGCACCATCACCATCATCCCTTGTGCTCTTCTCACCCTTGTTTTAATCCCTTTCCCTCTCTCTCCCCTGCAGAGTATCTCTGATTTATAGTTGCTTGTTTATTTTTGTTGTGTTGTGTTGAGTTTTTTGTTGTTGTTGTAAAACAGAAATTGCTTGAGAAAACAACATAACCAGAATGGTTAAAACATTTTATGAATTTGAGTAGTGACGAGGTTGTGTCATTGTATTCTGGTAACATTCGTTATCTCCTATGTTCTCTCATTGGTTTTTTCCAATTTGATACCACACATGACCCACTACAATTTTCTTAAACACATGGTTCCAACATTAAGTCTTAAAATTCAGACTTCTTAGCATGCTTTTCAAGGTCCTGATGATGTAATCCCAACAGACCATCATCAGTCAAGATCTAGTTAAAAAATCGGAGTTCTTGCCAGGTAGTTCAACAAAGGCAAATTAATACAGTGAAGAGGTGTTGGAATTGTTGAGAGGCCATAGGGATGATGGTAAGACAACATAGATATTAGACATAGATATTAGACAACATAGATATTAGACATAAACAGTAGCTGCCACAATCCCTAGGGTTGGTGGGACATCTAGAAGGAGAACCTCCACACTCTGTCTCTAGCAGTTTGGCTCCAGAAGAGGGAGGAGATAGCATTTGTCTACCCGAGGCATCATTCAAAGCAGACAAAGTCGGATTGAAATATTATGGTTTACAATTTCTCATGACATCCACACTCCTGTCAGTGCATCCTTTTGACCAAACCCAGCTCACAGCCAGCTGGCAAGTGCATTTATAAAATAGAGCAGGGCAAGGAAAAGATAAGATGGCAAACCGGCAGAAGTCCAGGTCTATCTGCCTATTTACCAAAGTCACGGTCCCCAAAATATATATCTATATATCTATACCATCTAACTATAATGAAAGAGAAGAGGTAACACATTTATGAAAATTTTCTCTGCTTTGAAGAGAATTAGGGTATTAAAGGGACATTTTCAACTATGCAGGTCAAAGGTTTCTGAAATCCTGTAGGTGTTGCTGGGGTGAAATCAAAGCAGAGCTGCTTTGTTTGTTTGTTTTATCATTGCTTCCAAGTAAAATTCTCGTTGAATAATGGTGACAAAAACACATTCATTGATTAGTCTAGATCTACATTTTACAAATGGGAAAAATAAAAACTGGGGAGTTCAGTGAATTTTCAAGCTCCTACTGTGCTTACTTCTTCTGCAAAGAAATGTATTGGGGACAGAGGCAGGACTCAGGTTGTCAGTACTCTGTCCACTTACAGTTGACCTCCATACTAAAGCAGTGGCTCTCAGCCTCTGCTGTCCCTTAGATTCATCTGAAGAATTTTAGATATAGATGTAGAGGCCTTCCCTTCTCCCATCAGAATATGCAAAGTCAGGGCAGGTGCATACTTTGTAATTTTTAATTACAAGTATTACAAATTACAAATTTTTAATGCCTGCAGGCATTTAGGAATGACCCTTAGAGCAAATGCTCAAGAGAACTGTTCAGTAATCACCAGACTACCTCAATCAAGAGCAGATTCAATTATAATCAGAACCTCTTACATTTGTATAGTACATTCTCAATTATTATTTAATTTAATCAAAGCAGAACCCTAGGTGGATCTCAAAGGAAACTAAAACTGACTCAAAGTCACACAGCAGAGAATGGATCCCAGAATTAGAATATACTGGGTTACTGATGTCTGGTTTAGCACATTTTCTTATCATTACAAAGTAATCTTCTCTACTCCAATATTATAGCAGGAACATATCATCTTAGACTGAATTCCATTAAAGAAAACACATACATTCCCTGTTTCCTTAGGTATTGTGAATCTCACAAAAACAGTAGAGAATAGAAAATAGTTGCATGCACATCTACTATCTACAAGAAAATCGCACATTCCAAAAATCTCCCTCAGTGATTTTGGAAGCCCCCAGCACTTGTATTTCATGCACTGGGAAGAATGTTATCCTGTCAACATCACATAGTGCTCATTTTGTTCAAATTCCTCAAATTCCTGCCACACTGGAATATATTCTGACTTTATCAGTCAGAAATATGTAGGCATGGCCTCCCAGTTCAACATCTCAGTGAGAATGAATAAGCAGAAAGCCACCATTTTTTACTGTACTGTGAATATAACCAACCACCTCAACATTGAAAAGCATGCTTCACCTGCTTTGTTTGTCCTGTAATAAAGACAATGATTTGGAGTATTCTAGACATTATACTGGTTTTCACTTTTGGTGAATAAAGTTCTTAAACCTCACTCTCCTTGCTTGCCCTCGCTTCTGGTGCCATCCTATTGCCTTTGGACGAAGGGTGGTTTCTTCAATATTTCTCTCTGTGGAGTGCTCTTTCCTAGGAAGCTCATGGGTGCTACTTGTAAATAAAATTATGGGAGGAATGTTCTGAAAATTTTAGAATTTATGATTAGGCTCAGAATATGGGAGCACTCTAAGTATTGTTAAGGATAATTTTGACACAAAATTAGCTTGAATTTCCACTTCTCTGAGCATTCTGGTTATATAGATCTACATTGCTAGGTGGGTGTTAATAGTTATCAATATTTTTTAATATTTATTTATTTATGCATACAAAAGCTGGGGTGCAGGCCAGAGATGCAGGGGGTGAGAGGATTCATTCACCAGAAACAGTGGGAAGCAGAAAAGGCAGATTGACTGAAATACACTGCTGAGGGGAGCAGTGGGCGAGACAGGAGAGGTCTGCTGTGCCATGTGGGTAGCTCCCTAGCTGGTTGGGAATTGAACCCACGCTGCAGAGGCTGCGGACAGCTTCATAGTGCTGTGTTCAATCTGCTACACCACTGGGGAGGCCCTCGAATACATTTTCTTGACCCTTCCATCCAGAAGCTGTCAATGGATGCCAGACAGGATATGAAAATCCGATTTTTTCTTACGTACCCAGGTGTTCTGATTGGGTTAGAACAATACCGTCACCTGAAAAGCATTAGTATACAAGCTCAGTCCTTGAAATTGGATGTCTCTGAAGCTTTTCTTAAATACTTTCACTGATGTTCCAGTCCAGAGTTAAGTAGAGCCAGAATCTAGCAAGAGAACAGGAGGTAGGAGACTGGTTGAATATCTCTAATGCAGACTGAAAAGATTGCTAGGATTAGCAACCATTGCTTTAAATTTTACTTTTCCCTAAAACTAAAAATAATTAACAACATACAGAAATTAATTCTTTGACTTTGGGGCCAATTTTCCCAAAAGTATGGCCAAAAAGGGACAGAGAGAAACAACACACTTTGTCCTTAAATGATAACATTGAATGTTTAAATTAACAATTTCCATAGATTTGCTTTTCTCTGTCTTGTATCAACAGACTATTCCACCAGGCTGAAAGTTTCAAACTAGTAGAAATTTACATAAGGCCCTTTAGTCCCTTTGTGCCTTCACTTTCAAGTCTCTCTTTTTTTTATTATGAACTAGAGAGAGATTGATTTTGCATGTTGTTATCATTTTTCCCTACTCAGCTATCAGAATAATTTAACAGAAACTAGTATGCTTAAATAGACAATGAGATAGAATGTTTAAAATCAGGACTTCCCTGGCAAATGTAAAAACATATGTTTTCCTGTGATTTTCTTATTCTCAATTATCTCTCTCAACTGTTCCAAGCACCCTCCCCCTTCCCCAGCACACCAGCTGCTAGGTGTAGTTTAATTAATTTAAATACAATGTTAGGGACTACTCTGCAACTACCATTGCCCCATTTACAAACATGGCTCCAATACAAATCGTTTTGATGATGCAGGCTTTGAAATAATAGAGCCTTTGTAAGGTTTTTTTTTTTTTTTAAGATTTTATGTATTTATTTATTTACACAGGCACAGGGCACAGTCAGAAGTGTGGGAGGGTGAGAGAATTCACCAGAGCCACAGCGGGGAGCAGAGCAGGCAGAAGGACCGAAGCACATTGCTGAGGGGAGCAGCGGGCGGCAGGAGAGGTCTGCGCGCTATGTGGGACCCTCCTCCGGTGGCCGGGGAGCAGCCGGGGATCGAACCAGTGCTGCAGAGGCCGCGGGCAGCTTTGCAACCCAGCGCTCAACCGCTGGGAAGGCCCGCATTTGTAAGTTCTTTTCTAAAGAATCTAGTCAAATTTAAAGGGTTCTTCTCCCTCCTTCCCTTGCCTTCCATTAATTTATTCATCTATTCATTCTACAAACTTCTATGGAAGTGTCAGTGGCTGTGTTAAATCCTAAAAACAAAGATAAATGGAACCCAATATATTCTAGATTCTGGAGAAGAGACAGTAAAGCATGTAAATAAATGATAGGATTGCTAACAAGAAGTTAAGGAGACTCACGGGAGGAAGCATTGATGATGGGAATGTCTCTCCAAGGAAGTGACTTAGAAATGTAATCCTGAATGTTAATTTGAAGTTTGCTAAGTAAATGAGACATGGGGTGCAGCAGGGAACAGAACAGCTTCACTGAAGAACTAAAATGAGTACAGAAACAGAGTGAGGCATGAAGCCACAAAGACCTGAGGAACATCCCATGGAGTGAAGAATCACTGAAGAATCTTCGGTAGGAGTATTGCAGAGGGCTTTTAGAGGCCATCCAGGACTACCACTATACCTGGGGTGGTGCTCTAACACCCTGGTTTTCACAAGACCTCAGTGGTCTGCCTCCTAGGCCCAGCGATTGGTCTGTCAGTGGACCAACAATTGACCAATCACAAGAACCTCCCTGCCTCAGTGATTGGCCAGAAGTATAATGTGTAAGAACACACACAAGCTCAAAGGAGACATTCTTTACTTGCAACTGGAAAAGCTAGGAAACTGCTACTCCCAGAGGACATTCTCCTACCTAGTAGAGAAAACCATTTCTGTCTAAAAGAGAATATACAGTTATTTTAGCGCACACAGAGAAAGAGGCTTGAGCATTGGTTTTTCTTTGGCGAGGGAAGAGGCAGAGGAGGGGTTGAAGTTGTGACTGCTTTTAATGCCCAGCTTCCTAAAATGTGGTTCTTCAGAGTCAAAAGAATACTTGTTGTTTTTTGAAAAATGCCATTCTTGGAAGGAGGCCTCTCATGACAAAAATTGGAAGCTGTTGTAAGGATACTTCGGACCCTTTTCTTAAACTATTAAGCCAGTTGCATTAAAGAGCAAGTAGAAGTACAATTGAAAGACCAAAACACCAAGCAGTTTGAGACATGTAATCAGTGCTGTTTGTGAGCCTATCCTATTTTGTCTACCTGTTTGAAGATGTTAGAGATCCAATTTAAAAGGTTAAGTCTGTGGTCTTTATTTCCACCACACTAATACATTAATAACATGATCAAATGTTCATTTTAGTAAGATTTTTTTGACTTACTGCTTGAGGATTCCCTGTGCTATAATTCTTCAATGTAGCTATGAAATGAATGTATCTAGTATACAGTTAGAGAATTATAAACCAGGCTTGTCAAAAGACATATGCTTCTAATTATAAGATGAATAAATTTGGGGGATGTCATGTAAGCCTGATGGCTATAGTTAACAATTCTGTATTATATTTTTGAAAGTTTCTAGGAGAATAGATGTTAAAAAGTTTCACCTCACACAAAAAGAAGCTATAACCATGTGAGGTGAGGAATGTATTAAATAACATTATGATAACCATTCTGTAAAATATGTACATATTAAATCATTGTGCTGTACACTTTAAACATAAGTAATATGTCTACTAAAACTGAAAAATAAAATAAAAATGCAATTTGAAAGATAGAAGGAAAGGAAGACAGAAAAAAAAAAGCAACAAAGAAGCCAGAGTTATTTCCAAAACAAAACAAAACAAACAAAAAAAAAACCAACACTGGCCAATACAGAAATAAATGTTGAGAATATATATTAAGATACCAGGACAAGCACCAAAGTGCTTGAAAAGTGCCTTGGAACTAAACTTGGCTTTTGTTCATTTAGAAAGAAATAGGTGGTCTTTGTCAACACTAGGGTCAGGTTGGAAAAGCCTTGGCAAGCAAAGTACTGAGTTGCCCTGGAGCTGACTGGAGTCTGGTTGTCGCCAGCCTAGGCAGATAAAGAGCACCAGATTCAGCTTCTGGAGGGTGAACCCCAAAGAGGCCACATTCCTGTAATCTGGCCTTAGTGTTCCCACAGCACAGAGGGAAGTGAGACTATCTCTAATTTGCCAAACCCCATCTGAAAAAGCACACCCACTGGCAGCAGCCTCTTCTCCCAAGGATTCTGGGAAAAGATCCAGACAGAAGCACTTTATGTGGAGCAACCAGGCACCACTTCAGCATCCTGTTTCCTCTCCTGGCAGACAGACCTTTATTTATTTATTTATTTATTTGTTTGTTTGTTTATTTATTTATTTATTTATTTGGTTTTTTTTTTTTTTTTTTTTTTTTTTGTCTCTTGCAGAAACTAGAACTGGATCATGTGGCCTGGACATTGAGAAGATGGAAATCAGTGACTAAAGGAAAAGCTTCAAAAATGATCATGTAAGGGAGGCAAGAGAGAGGAAGGAGGGCATAAATAACTTTAACTTAAATCAGTAATGCAAATCCCATGAGTGGGCTTAATACTGGCAAGACCCTATAGGAGGATGATGAGACAGGACAAGCTTAACTCATGGAGAGTCCACTGAAGTAGGCTTTGGGAACTGTCCGGCATCACCTAATAAAGTTTAGGGTGAAAGTCTCTTCTTTTCTCCTAAGATGAAGTGGTTACTTTGGGGGTGGCAAGAAAAGGCTGAAAAGACAATCCCTCCTTTTTTTTTTTTTTGCTCCTTGGCCATGCGAAAAGCCCATTCTCCTCAGTCTCAGATGACTGGGATTTTTCCAAAGACCACTAAATCTCTCCTGTATATTCAGCTACAAAATTTTTACTTATACAAAATCGGTTTGTTATTTTTCTAGCTATGTATGCTATTTGGGAAACAAATATCAAAGAAATTTAGAAAAGTGATATATTGAGTGTTTTAAAAATGACCTGAAAACCTATCAACCATTAAAACATTTTGACATATAATCTTTCTCTACCTCTCAACCTCCTTTTAATCTAGTATCCTTTCCTCTCCCATCTACTCATTTAATATCTATTATGTGACAGGCACAGAACATTTAAAGGTGTGTGCAAGAAAGAACCATGCCTTTGTCTTTAAGATTTCCTCCTCTCAATATAGGGGAACCAAATAAGGGATCAAGAAAATAATAACAACAATAATAAAGAAAAAAATTAACAGGCAACTATAAATCAGGGACATTCTGCAGGGGAGCAAGAGGGGGAGGGAGCAAAACAGGAGGGAAGAACACAAGGGACTGTGAATTCACAAGTGAATTGGTGGTGGGAATTTTATAGAGATTATACCTGAGAGGAGAAAGCAAACATTGTACAAAAATGAACAATGATGTAAAATATATATAAATACATAAATTAATTTTTTTAAATATAAAAAATAAATTGAAATGGCGTGAAAAAATAGATATCCCCCCTCTATGTATAAATACACACGTAGTTTTTAAAACTGTGTTAGATTATGTATAACTTTATACAGATGAGATTGTTTTCAAATCAGTCTATAATCTACATCTTTTTCCATTCAGTAATAATCCATAAACATTGCATCTATATGTATCTGTCTGTCTGTCTGTCTACCTACCTACCTGCCTGTCTATATCAGTATGCTAATGTCCCCAAAGTAAGATTGCTCAGTGAATAAACATTTACATTTTTGCACAGTGCGCCACACTGTTCTGCACAAAAGCTATACCGATTTAAATAGGCAATATGTGTATAGAAAACCTAGCACCCCACACACACTTTACTATTGTCTTTCAATGATATTTATACTAATATTTTTACATTCATGTTTTGCGTTTTCCATCTTTTGCAATCAAATGTATCAATCTTTTATTTAGTTTTAAAACTATGCTTAAAAAGACTTAAACCACCATAAAATTACTTAAAAATATTTTTTCTTCTAGCACTCCTCTGGTTTCTTTTTTTATATTTAAATCTTTGATCCATCTGGAATTTAATTTAATGTAATGATTTACATAAGGATTTGGATTTATTCTTTCCTAAACATACTCAAGAGTTATTATTTCAAAGGTCTGTTTTTATGCTTGGGCTCAAGCCTCGTGGTGTGATTTCATATTTCCTCCACATGCACATCAGTGCTAGAAATTCCACAATTAGAGACTGGTTTTTCATCCTCCGTTAAAATATAAACATCCTATGGAGAGGAAATACTTCAAGGTTTGGCAGACATTTCTTTGACTTGGTGTAAATTGAAATTTTTCTAGGAGCAGTACAGGACATGGGAGATGGATTTTAGAATAAGAAAAAATGGAAGATACAGCATATCTGTAGGAGAAGAGACATTGAGAAGAGAATTTGGCATGGCTGGAATATGAGTTAGTGA
This sequence comes from Talpa europaea, assembly GCF_964194135.1. NCBI lineage: Eukaryota > Metazoa > Chordata > Mammalia > Eulipotyphla > Talpidae > Talpa > Talpa europaea. The sequence goes on from NC_140077.1 coordinate 52,756,763, forward strand.
CAGAACAATGATAAGCAATGAGGTGGTTAGGAGGGCCAGAATAAGATGTTGGTGGGTCTTGTAAGCTGTATTAGGAAACTTAGACTTTTCTTAGAGGTGGGGAGCTATGGAAATGGGTAAACCTAGCAGAAACATGGCAGATTGGGTTTGAGGTAGATTATACTTTTTTTTTTTTTTGGTTTTTTAATTTTATATATTTTTACATCATTTTTCATTTTTGTGCAATGCATGCATTTTCATCTTGGTTACAGTCCCTGTACAGTTCCCACCACCCTTGTTTTGATCCTACTCCCTTCTCCCCCTCACACCCCCCATAGTGTGTCTCTGGTTCATAGTTGCTTATTGATTTTGATTTTTACTTTATTATAATTAGTATTTTTCCTGATCCCTTAGTTAGGTTTTCTAAATTCCTGCTATGAGTGAGACCATCTGGTATTTTTCTTTTTCTTTCTGGCTTATTTTACTGAGCATGATCCCTTCCAGCTCCATCCATGTTGCTGCTAATTGCATGAGTTTATCTTTTTTGATTGCTGAGTAATATTCCATTGTGTATATGTACTATACCTTCTTGATACAGTCATCTATTTTTGAGCATTTGGGTTGTTTCCAAAGCTTAGCTATTGTACAGAGTGCTGCTATAAACATAGGGGTGCAGGTGCCCTTTTAAATTAATGTTTCTGTATCCTTTGGGTAAATACATAGGAGTGGAATTGCTGGATCATGTGGAAGCTCCATCTTTAGCAGATTGAGAAACCTCCACACAGCTCTCCATAATGGTTGGACCAGTTTGCACTGCCATCAGCAGTGCAGGAGAGTTCCTTTTTCTCTACATTCTCGCCAACATTTGTTCTTGCTAGTTTTTTAATATGTGCCATTCTCACTGGTGTAGGATGGTATCTCATTGTCATTTTGATTTGCATTTCCCTAATTATCAGTGATGTTGGCCATTTGCATTTCCTCCCTGGAGAAGTTTCTTTTTGGCTTTTCTGCCCATTTTTTGACTGTGTTATTTACTCTGTTGAGTCTCGTCAGCTCTTTGTAGATTTTTGTGATCAGTCCTTTATCATTAGTGTTGTGTAAAAAATTTTCTCCTAATCAGTGGGGTGTCTCTTTGTTTTGGTTACTGTCTCTTTTGCTGTACATAAGCTTTTTAATTTGATGTAGTCCCATCTGTTTATCTTTTCCTTTACTATCACTGCTCTGGGTAATGTGTCTTTAAAGATGTTACTGAGGTGTATGTCATGTAGTGTTTTACCTATTTTCCTTCTATATATTTTATGGTTTCAGGTCTTATGTCTAGTTTTTTAATCCATTTTGAGTTGGTTTTTGTGCATGGTGTGAGGTAGTGGTCAGGCTTCATTCTTTTGCATATAGCGACCCAGTTTTCACAGCACCATTTATTGAACAAACTTTCTTTGCTCCATTGCATAGTCTTTGCTCCTTTGTCAAAGATTAGTTGACTGTAAATTTGTGGGTTGATTTCTGGATTTTCTGTTTGGGTCCATTGGTCTGTATGTCTGTTCTTGTTCCAATACCATGCAGTTTTGATTATTATGACTTTGTAGTATAGTTTGAAGTCTAGGAGTGTGATACCTCCATTCCGTTCTTTTTTTTTTTTTTTTTTTTCAAGAGACCTTTGGCTGTTTGGGGTTTTTGGTGGCTCCATATGAATTTCATCAATATTTGTTCTATTTCTTTGAAGAATGTCATTGAAATTTTTATTTGAATCGCATTAAATCTGTAAATTGCTTTTGGTAGGATGGCCATTTTGATAATGTTAATTCTTCCAATCCATGAGCAGGGGATGTCTTTCCATTTCTTTGTGTTTTATTTCTTTTAACATTGTTTTATAGTTTTCTTTGTGTAGGTCCTTTACCTCTTTTGTTAGGTTTATTCCCAAGTATTTGAGTTGTTTTTTTTTTTTTGTTTCAATAAGAAAAGAGATGGTTTTCTTGATTTCTTCTTCAGATTTATTGGTTGTGTATAGGAAGGCTACTGATTTTTGCATGTTGATTTTGTATCCTGCTACTTTACTAAACTGGTTGATTACTTTGATTAGTTTTTCTGTGGAGATTTTGGGTTCTCTATGTGTATTATCACATCATCTGTGAATAGTGATAGTTTTACTTCTTCCTTCCCTATTTGGATTCCTTGCTGTCTTTCTCTTGTCTTATTACTCTGGCTAGGACTTCTAGTATTATATTGAAAAGCAGTGGCGGGCCACCCCTGGTGGCGCAGGCAGTTGAACGCCATGCTGTGAAGCTGTCTGCAGCCTCTGCAGCTTCAGTTTGATCCTGGCCAGCCGGTGAGGGTCCCACATGGTTCCTCAGACCTCTTCTGTTGTACCTGCTGCTCCCCTTAGCAGTGTATTTCGTCAGTCTGCCTGTTCTGTTCCCCTCTCTGTCTCTGGTAAATACTCTCACCCTCCCGCACATCTGGCCTGTACCCCGGTTCTTGTGTAAAATAACTAAATAAATCTTAAAAAAAAAAGAAAAACAGTAGTGAGAGTGGATATCCTTGTCTTGTTCCAGATCTTAATGGAAGTGCTTTCAACTTTTCACCATTGAGAATGATATTGGCTATGGACTTGTCATATATGTCCTTTATGATGTTGAGGTAAGTTCCTTGTATCCCGAGAATTTCAAGGGCCTTTCTCAGAAATGGGTGTTGTACTTTGTCTAAAGCTTTTTCAGCATCTATTGATATTATCATATGGTTTTTATATTCCTTTTGTTGATGTGTTGAATTACATTGATTGATTTTTGGATGTTGAACCATCCTGGTGTCCCTGGAATAAATCCTACTTGGTTGTGGTGAATAATCTAATGGATACATTGTTGGATTCTGATAGCTAAAATTTTATTGAGGATTTTTGTATCAGTGTTCATTAGAGAGATTGGCCTGTAGTTTTCTTTTTTTGTGTTGTCCTTGTTCGGTTTTGGTATTAGTGTAATGTTGGTTTCGTAGAACGTGTTTGGTATTATCCCTTCCTTCTCAATTTTTTGAAAGAGTTTGTGAAGGATAGGCACTAATTTTTTTCTGAATGTTTGGTAGAATTCATTTGTAAATCCATCAGGTCCTGGGCTTTTGTTTTGGGGGAGGGTTTTGATTACCATTTCAATTCCACTCTTTGTAATTGGGCTGTTTAGGTGTTCTATTTCTTTTTTCTAGCTTTGGGTGATTGTAAAGTTGTAGGAATTTGCCCATCTCTTCTAGATTGTTGAACTTGTTTGCATATAACTGTTCATAGTAGTTTCTGATTATTCTTTCAATTTCTTCTGTGTCTATTGTGATTTCTCCTCTTTCATTTGTGATCCTATTTATTTGTGCTTTCTCCCATTTTTCCTTTGTGAATCTGGCTAGGGGTTTGTCTATTTTATTTATTTTTTCAAAGAACCAGCTTTTGGTTTCATTGATCTTTTGAATTGTTTTTTTAATTTCTATTTCATTTATTTCTGCTTTGATTTTTATTATTTCCTTTCTTCTACTGGTATTAGAGTTTTTTTGTAGTTGTTTTTCTAGTTCTTTGAGCTGTGAGATTAGGTTGATTCTTTGAGTTCTTTCTTGTTTCTTGATGTGAGCCTCTATTGCGATATATTTTCCTCTTTATTACTGCTTTTGCTGTGTCCCATACATTAGGAAATTGGTATCCTCCTTGTTGTTCAACTCAAAGTATTTTTTAATTTCTTTTTTGATCTCCTCTTTATTCCAGTGGTCTTCCAGTAATGTGAGTTTCAATCTCCAGGAGGTAGGAAGGTTCCTTGCCTTCTTTTTATGGTTTATTTCTAGTTTGATGCCTTCATGGTTAGAGAAGATGGTTGGTATGATTTCTTTTTTTTTTTTTTTAAGGATTTATTTATTTATTTTATACAAGAACCTGGGTACAGGCCAGATGCACAGGAGGATGAGAGGATTCACCAGAGACAGATTGGGGAACAGAATAGGCAGACTGACGAAATAAAACTGCTGAGGGGAACAGTGGGCAAGACAGGAGAGGTCTGCCACTATCATGTGGAACCCTTGCCAGCCGGCCAGGATCGAACTGGCACTGCAGAGGCTGTGGACAGCTTCACAGCATGGCACTCAACTGCCTGCACCACCAGGGGAGGCCCTGATGGTTGGTAAGATTTCAGTCTTAGTGTATCTGTTGATGTTTGTCTTGTGTCCCTGCATGTGATCGATTCTGGAGAATGATCCATGTGCTCTTGAGAAAAATGTGTACTCAGATTTTTGGGGGTGTAGTGTTCTAGTTGTCTGTTAAGCCCAAGAGTCTAGATCCTTGTTTAGAGCTTTAGTCATATGATGTACTTCATATGATTTCCCTGAGGGCTTGCTTGGTTGCTCGTAGTTTTTCTTCTCCCTGCTGCTTATTTTCTGATTTGTCCTATGAGTTGGGACACTGTGTTACTAGTACTGGCCGGCATCTCTTTGGTGAGCTCCTTCTGGGATGTTGGAAGCTCTGACAGTTTTGGTGAGGTCCAGATGCGAACCTCCCTGTCTTAAAGATGGTGCATCTGTGGGATGCTCCCCTGTGCGTGGTCTGCCTGGGCAATGGCTAGATCCCCTTCTGGACTCTGATTTGTGGCAGTCGCCGGGCCTGGCTCGTGCCGGATGTCAGCTCACCTCTGACTCCAGGGACAGCCCTTTCTCAGTTCCATACAGTTTTAGTGAGGTCCAGACGTGAACCTCCCTGTCTCAAAGATGGTGTGTCTTTTAGTGAAGTTTTGTGGATATTTTATTTCTGGACTAAGAAAGGGACAAACTATAATTCAGAAGGCTGAGCAGGTAACAAATTGAGAAATAATGAACCTCTGAATAAAGATTGTGGCATTAATTGATGGCAGTGAACTAAGGGATTTAAGGAATGTTTTTGTGGTAAAATTAGCATGTGAGGTTAAAGGAATCAGGGAGGGCCAGCAGAAGGGCAGTATCTCACCTCTAGACTTCAAATGATACTCTACAGCCAAAATAATTAAAAACATACGTACAGTCCAATAGAATAGAATTGAGAGCCCAGAAATAAACCCACATCTATATAGACAGTTAATCTACAACAAAGAAGCCAAGAATATAGACTGGAACAAGGAAAGCCTTTATCAATAAATGGTGTTGAGAAAACTGGACCACATGCAAAAGAATGAAACTCGGCCACTGTCTTACACATACACAAAAATCAACTCAACACAGATAAATATTTCTTTGTTAACCCTGAAACCATAAAATACATAGAAAAAAATAGGCAAAACACGTCACATGAAAATAGGCAAAACACAACATAAATTTCAGTGATGTCTTTGCAGAGTCTTCTCTAACAGCAAGAAAAACAAAAGAGAATGTAAACAACTGGAACTACATCAGACTAAAAAGATTCTGCACTGAATCTGAAATGAAAAAACTCCCTACTGAATGGGAAAAATAAGTCAGAAGAAGAAAGGCAAATCCCAGATGGTGTTACTTATGTGTGAAATATAGAGAAACCAATACTCTAATGAATGAGAAAAATATTTGCATCAGACAAGGGGCTAATATCAAAGATCTACAAAGAAATTAAACAACTCCACTTTAAGAAAACAAACCAATCAAATAAAGGGGCAAAAGTGCTAAATAGGCACTTCTCCAAAGAAGTCATACACTTTGCGAATAGGCATGTGAAAAATGTTCATCACTTACTATCAGTGAAATGCAAATCAAAACCACAATGAGATGCCAGCTCACTTTTGTGAGAATGAACCATATCCAAGAATAAGAAACAAGTGCTGGCAAGGGCATGGCAAATGAAGAACCCTTTTACATTATTGATGAGGATATAGACTTGTCTACATCCTTATGGAAAACAGTATGGAGGTTTCTCAAAAGATTGAAAGTGGATCTTCCATATGACCCATCAATTCCACTCCTAGGTATCTACCTGAAGAATATAAGAATTCAAAAGGAAGCTTCACATACCCATGTTCATTACAGCACTATTTATAATAGCCAAACCATGAAAACAGCCTAAGTGTCCCAAAACGAATGTGTGGTGTGTGTGTGTGTGTGTATGTGTGTACACATACACATATATCACATCTTCTTGACATACACACACACAGGTACATACACACAATGGAATACTACTCAGCAATCAAAAAGATAAATGCATGCCATTTGTAGCAACATGAATGGAACTGGAGGGAATTATGATAAGTGAAATAAGTCAGAAGCAGAAAGACAAATCCCAGATGGTGTCACTTATGTGTGGAATACAGAGAAACCAAAAAAAGGGTCAGATAAAGTCAAACACAAAAACTAACCCTTAAACTATAGAGTTGAAGCATCTAGAGCGGGCAAGGGAGGGACAAGAATGGACTGGGAAAGGAGCTATGGACTATGTTGTTTTGGTGATGGGTGCTATGGACTATGGACTATGGTGATTTGGTGATGGTGTTTTGGTGATGGGTGCACTAGGGTAACAACTCCTGAAGATGGGGATCCTGTACTTCAAAAAAACTACCAATGATGTAAATCAATGTTACCTCAAAAACTTTACATGAAAAGTAAATTATCAATTAATTAATTTACTTATTTGTAGTTTCTGAAAGCCTCCCTCAGTGATTTCTGTCTTCTCTTACAACTCTTATGTGGGATTCTGATAATTCTGAAATAGATAGTTCCTGGACCACAACTTGAGAATGTGTATTAGAAAGGAGCATGTGTCTTCTGTGAATTCTAAAGCTTCTCTCAAAACTGGACAAGTTGGGCCTCCCTGGTGGCACAGGCAGTTGATTGCCACGCTGTGAAGCTGTCCGCAGCCTCTGCAGCGCCGGTTTGATCCCAGCCTGCCGGCGAGGGTCCCACATGGCGCAGCAGACCTCTCCTGTCGCGCCCGCTGCTCCCCTCAGCAGTGTATTTCATCAGTCTGCCTGTTCTGTTCTCCACTCTATCCCTGGTGAATCCTCTCGCCCTCCCGCTCATCTGGCCTATACCCCAGTTCTTGTATAAATAAATAAATAAATCTTCAAAAAAGAAACTGGACAAGTCAACTAACATCCCTGAATTTGGCTTACTCATTTTATTAAAATGAAGATTTTTAAATATGTGAGGATACAGTAAGTTAGTTTTCATTTCACAATATAGATAATATAACAATCATTATGTTGTATAAATTAAGCTAATACAATATTATATGTCAATTATATCTCAAAAATATGGAAAAAATAAGTTAATATTTATAAAAAACTACTATGTTTTTCCCTTTGCCTCCTACTATATATATGAGTTCATGACACTATCTTTCCTGAAGGCAAATGTAAAAATAAAAATGATGGTCTATATAAAACCGGAAAGCCATGTTTAAGGGAATCTAGCCTGAGGACTGTTCCTGATTTTGAGTAACTGATATTGTTAATGCCAGTAATCTTTGAACTGATATTTACTATATCCTATAAAAATATCTGCTAAAGGAATTCAGATATAGCCCAGAAACGAGTATTTTTTCATAAGGGAAAATGGAAAACTATACCAGAATAAAGCAAGAAATCACTGAATCATGCATTAAGAAACTAGATGGATTATCAATAGGACCTTGCAGGAGGGCGACTAGGTATCGTCTAGCAACTTGGAGGACTGAAGGAAGCCCTGGTTACTGGGAAAGGTAATGGGATGCTTTGGGGTGGATATCGCCATTAAATACCTATTAATTTATCGTACTTAGTAAGAAAGATACCACAAAAACAAAACTAATCTGCAATTAATCCAATATTGGTGCACAGCACAGGCCATGGTAAATCCGTAAAAATTTTAGCTGCTAGCTTTCTGTGTGCCATAAATGATACTAGGCAATTTTACCTAAATTGTACAGATAAGAAAACTGAAGCCCGTAGATGTGAAATGAATTATTCAAGGTCATACCTGAGTCTGTTTGATCTATTGCCTTTTAAGGGCTTGGATAAAATTTAAGGGTCTATTCTCACAGTGAGGAGATATGGTACAGACTAAGTCCTGAATTTATTGTACTAAGTGCAGTTCTTGTCCAGTGTGCCATGCAAATGGTGTGGAAGAATCACCTTTGTGGCAAAGACTGCCTGAGTGTTCACCAAACCTATTTACTCTTCCTCTTATGACTGCAACTAGACTTCATTTCACAGCTGTATGCGGTGATGTATAGAAATATGACTCAATTCTGGCCCACAAAAGATGTGGATGTGATGTGTAACATCTCCACTCTGGCCTAAGAGCAGGAAGATGGAAGGAAATTAGGTCTCTTAATCATTTCTCAGACAAAAGTCATCCTACTTCTTAGGAATATCTGTCTTCATTTTGGTCTGAGTTAAAAAGAAATTACTTTTATTTTTTTAAACCATTGAGATTTGGAAGTTTATCTTTTTTGGCAATTAGAATGTTCACCGATGTCATACTAAGCAGTCCTTTGATTAATGACAACAGCCATTAATTAAGGTGACAACTGGATTAAGTTAGTGAGGTCTGCCAACCAACACTTTTTTTTTTTTAAAGATTTATTTATTTATTTATACAAGCACTGGGTACAGTCAGAAGCACAGGAGGGTGAAAGAATTCACCAGAGCCAGAGAGGGGAACAGAACAGGCAGATGGACCGAAATACACTGCGGAGGGGAGCAGCGGGCGTGGCAAGAGAGGTCTGTGCGCCATGTGGGACCCTCGCTGGTGGCTGGGGTTCGAGCCGGCACTGCAGTGGCTGTGGGCAGCTTTGCAGCCCAACACTCAACTGCTGCACCACCAGGGAGGCCCTGTCAACCAACACTTTTAAAGACAAATCAAATGTACTAAACTTTTTTGTAAAAAAAAAAAAAAAAAATCCTTCAAACATGTAAATTCAGTACTTCTATAGAATTCCATTAAGAAGTAAACACAAACATACTCAGACATTCGATGAGAAATTGAATAACCCCGTGTTGCTAAAAAAAAAAAAAAATCCTGTGGTCATAATGTTACAAACATTAGCTATGAATAAGCAATAGTTTCAGTAGTTAATATATAATTATTGGCAAATAGGCACACACACAAACCCAAGGTAGAGGAAGAAAAAAGCCACAATGATACAGGGATGGGCAGGAGTAAGGGTGGGACTTCTTAAATGTGAAAGTCCACAGCTCTCATCAACAGCTAAAAATTAGTCTTGAGTGTCACTTAAAGAGTAACCTGAAATTAGGTAAGATAGCATTAGGTTTTTTGTGTTTTTTTTTTTTAAGATTTGTTTATTTATTTATTTATTTATTTATTTATACAAATGCTGGGTACAGTCAGATGCACGGGAGGGTGAGAGAATTCACCAGAGCCAGAGCGGGGAGCAGAACAGGCAAAAGGACCGAAGCACACTGCTGAGGGGAGCAGCGGGTGGCAGGAGAGGTCTGCGCGCCATGTGGGACCCTCCTCCAGTGGCCAGGGAGCAGCTGGGGATTGTACCGGTGCTGCAGAGGCTGCGGGTGGCTTCACAACCCAGCGCTCAACCGCTGCGCCACCGGGGAGGCCCCCAGCATTAAGTTTTTAAATACAATTAACCATCCTTTAACTTTGACTCCATGTGAGGAATTGGTTATAGATAGAGTGACCCAGTGTCCTCGTTTTTTCAGGACAGTCCTATTTTATGTCTGTTGTCTAATTATTAATAGTGTTCCCTTTCTTTTCTCTTCCATTGTGCATTGTCTTGATGGAATCTTTGTCTTTTATTTTCTTAAGGGTAATTGACTCCAGGGCTTGTTGGAATTTCTCTCCCAGGGCTTTAAAACTTGAACAAAGTATCACAAACTTAGGGAAAACAATTCATTTTTTTCTTAGTAGTAGTGACCTGGGGAAGACATCTACCTTTTACTCTTTTCTGTATGCCCACCTACCAGATCCTCTTTAGGTCAAGCCTAACTTTTCTTTAAACTAGCCAATAGCCTTGCAATAACTCATTATTCCTGTTGTCAGCAACCAACACATACTATTAGAGGGCAAGTGGTCTACTTCTTTGTATGACCTACCATATAAAGTATGACACAGCAGAGTAGTTCTTGACTGAGTGTTCATGGTTGATGTAATTGATATTTTAAAGAGCTTAAATGCATTGACAAAGAGAAACAAAATTTATGAAAACATTTTGTAAGTAAATAAGAGGATAAAAACTCCAATAAAGAACTTTAGGGATGCTTATTAGTGATAACATTACTAAATGGCGAATATACATTATCCCAATATCCACCTTATATGTTTGTTTTGTTTATTAAGTCACTTGAAAGGTACAAAAAGTAACTTCTGCAAATCCCAGTAAAATGCCCCAAACATTATAGTTATGCATTCTTCTAGAACACCTAATACTTCTTAGTCCAGAAGGCCCTATTTTAGTGCCAAAGAAGTTGATCTGTGCCGGGTTTAATGACACTCACTAGGTCACACTGATATTCATCTTATTTTTACATTTTCAAACTGATATAGTAGAATCATGCTAATGTGTACTATACAGGGCTGGAAAGAAATGAGGACAGAGCTCAGAGAAGTCATGTATGGGTCAACCATGAGACCAAAATAGAAAGTAATACCTATAGCAGTTGTCCCACTGCACATAGTGTAGGGACTTGGATCAGATGACCTCTAAAACTTCTAGTTTGGTCTAGTTTGGGTGTTCTTTGTTTTTATTTCTTTCAGTTGTTCGTAGTTATAATGCTCAGAACCACTCTCACAAAGAGGCACTGGGAAACATAGGAAGGATATTAAAATGATTATTTAGCAGTTTACTTAAAAAATATACTTTTCTAGTCTAAAACTAGAAATTTTCATTTAGTAAACATTTATTAATGGCCTACTATGTACGAATAACTGTGCTAGGTGCTAGGAGGAAGGGCAAGCAGAGATGCAAAGAAAAAGAGTTACAGCTGGTGCCTTTCAATAGCTTATAATTTACTACAAAAGAGGCTATGCCACTTTGTGCTCTATGCATTAAGCCCACTCTTTGTACATAGTAGCCATTCAAAATTTGATCAGTGACAAAGAACATTTTTGCCCTCTGGGAGGTTTTAGTCCTTTTTTTATTCACTGATTACTTCAGTAGTCTTCACTGACTTAATGTCCACGTACGAGGCTCTGTGCTAGGTGCTGTGGATACCCACATGAAAATGATTCACAAGGTTTCTCCTTAAAGAAGCTCAAAGGGAAACTAGAGATGATTAAGCCTCCTTGTAAGGGCCAGACTGGCCACAGTGCAGGTTTTCTGATCCCATGCAGACCGGGTAAAGGAGGAGTCAGAGTCCTCAGTAGTTTTGCAGGCTTTTTATTTGGGGTTCACCAGGCATATGGCAGGCAGGGGTGCTGGCTGGGGGGCTGGGAGGCTGGCAGGCCTCCCAGCCCCCCAGCAAGTCTTCACTCTATCTGGGCTCTCTGGCGTTCTCTGCTTCTGCTTCGGCTTCTCCTTCAGGTTCTGCTGCTGGCTGCCTGGGGCTGCTGCTGCTACTGCTGCTGCTGGCGTCCCCCCGTGACGCCGCCCTTAAAAGCACAGTCTTAGCTCAGCTGAATCCCATCTACCTATGCCCACACTCTATTCCAGGTGCCCGCCATCAGGCATGCATTCAGGACAAGGATCCATCATCTATCCTGATGGCGGAAGGACAGAAAAGCCTGACATTTTCTTTACCCTACAGTCCACCCCCTCAGGGTTTTCTGCCATACAGTCTTTATCAGTCTCTATGTACCAATTATAAACACATGTCTCTTGGCAATATGAACACTGCAGCCATGGCCCACAAAAGTAAATGAAATACATCACAATATAACAAAATACAATGGAACACAAATACAACAGAACACAAATAAGTCCAGGCAGGGCCCCAACCTAGCGCAAAAGACAATTATTGGTACCAGCAGATGAGCCACCAAATCTGCTGCCGAAGGCACTGCTCATACAAGGGAGGGGAAATCACACACGGCATCTGCTATAACATACCAGGAGCCGTCAGGCTTCCTGGCCTTCTCTGGCTGTAGTCTAGGCTACAAGGCACACATAGCATCCACCCCCAGGATGCACTAGCTCTGGGATTGGCAATTTTATTCTGTTGGGGGTAATCGCCAACCCTCAGGGTTTCTGTCTGCAGTCGCTCCAACACTCGGCCTTCATGGCCACCCATGCGACTCACAGACCCCTGCTCTCAAGCCAACCCACTGCACAAGCACATGGGTTGGGGATCCAAACTTTGCATTCGGCTTGGGCTCCACCCCAAGCCACATTCCCCACCCGTCCCCCAAGGACAGGTTCCTCAGCTCCTCACCCTCACTCAAGAATGAACAGGGCATCACCCACAGGTGATTTTACGAGACTCACAGTTCTTCAGCATACCCAGGCTGCTTAACAACCACTCAGGGCTTCTCAACTTAGCATCAGTACCAGCTTTTGCTTTCTTAGTTGGCTTTTCTCCTCCACCTGGCTGCTGGGCATGCACAGGCTGCTTTTGGCCATCAAAGCCCACTGGCCACCCCCAGATTCCCATCTCCTGGGGTTTACAAACAAAACTGTTCCACCCCCAGGGTCCCAAAACATATCAACCTGCAAGGTCCTCCGCCTTCTGGTGGGATTGTCAGTCCAAGTTTATAAGTCCATGTCCTTTGGCCTCTCCCTGCGTCAGCAGTGGCCTGCTACCTCAGGGGTCATTGGCTGGTCCTTTCCGGTGTCGTTGGCTGGTCCTTTCCGGTGTCGTTGCCTGGTCCTCTCGGGCGTCTCCTCCATGTGAGGTCTCGTCCCACAACTCCGGACCGTATCCACCTTCTGTGCCGCCATGGTGCCTCCAGCGTCATCACAGGCAAACAGTCTGTTCTCCTTAGTCCCTCCAGGTCTTCGGAGGGCTCCAATACCCGTCCGCATGGATCCTGCCGACTACGCCAATTGTAAGGGCCAGACTGGCCACAGTGCAGGTTTTCTGATCCCATGCAGACCGGGTAAAGGAGGAGTCAGAGTCCTCAGTAGTTTTGCAGGCTTTTTATTTGGGGTTCACCAGGCATATGGCAGGCAGGGGTGCTGGCTGGGGGGCTGGGAGGCTGGCAGGCCTCCCAGCCCCCAGCAAGTCTTCACTCTATCTGGGCTCTCTGGCGTTCTCTGCTTCTGCTTCGGCTTCTCCTTCAGGTTCTGCTGCTGGCTGGCTGGGGCTGCTGCTGCTACTGCTGCTGCTGGCGTCCCCCCGTGACGCCGCCCTTAAAAGCACAGTCTTAGCTCAGCTGAATCCCATCTACCTATGCCCACACTCTATTCCAGGTGCCCGCCATCAGGCATGCATTCAGGACAAGGATCCATCATCTATCCTGATGGCGGAAGGACAGAAAAGCCTGACATTTTCTTTACCCTACACTCCTACTTAATTTTATTACACCTTTTTCTCCTTTAGACATAGCCCCATTTTAAAAATCCCAATTTCATAAGGTCACATTTCCTCTGCTTAAAACTTTACAATGGCTTCCCTTGATATGTAATTGAAACTCCATATACAGGCAAACAAGGTCTTGTATCATCTCATTCTTGGCCATCATTTGAAGGCAGAATGACAGCGCTTCATAATCCAATTCAGCCTGGATAGATTGCAGTTAACATAAACAAGGTAACCTGTTAACATTAACAAGTTAAAGTGCTATCACCAAGCTATCACAAGCACAGCTTAAGTATTCAATGATCATGTCTTCCCACTAAATCCAGGACTCAATGTGGTCAAGATAAAGAATTGAAGCTTTTGGAGAAGTAGATCAAAGACAATGCAGAAATCTAGAACTGATTATTTACTTTTATAGATCGAAAGCTAGCATTCTAGTCTCAGTGAAATAGGTATTTAAATGGACTAAGACTTAAGAAATGAGATAACATGATGATTAAAGGATAATAGTGGCAGGGATTTTTAACATGTTAGTAGACCTTTGAAACACTGGACAGTTACTTCAGATGTTCTTAAATCACTTCAGATTACCGTCAGAATTTGACTCTTTATCTTATATTCTAAACCATGAATTTACTTCAAAGGTTCTATGACTTCAGCAATCGGCTATACAACATTCATCAAATTTCCTAAGGAACTTATAACTCAATAAATGTTAAGAACAAATTTTAACAAGTCAAAGCTATCTATGTAATCCCAATACTGAATTCCAGTTCTCTTTGTTAATAAGAAGGGTAAACTAGATCCCTGGGTTAATATATGGCCAAGTAGTTACAGAAATTCTAACATAGTAATGGAAAAGTTTGAGTATCTACATCAGTTTTCTTAGTTTAATTGGAAATATAAATACTTATTCTATAGAATTATTATAGGACTTAAATGAATTAATATAAGTAAAGCACTTAGCCCAGTGCTTTAAAACTTGATAGACACTCAAAAAGTTCTTGCTGTCATTATTTCTCTGATAGTGCCCACAAAACTGAATTTTTATATTGGGACTCTTCTATGTTTTATTTCTATACTCTGTTCCTCATGAAAAACACTCTTTGGTATGTCCTTAGAGCATATATAAAAAGGTAGAACATTCAAGCTGCAAGAATTTGATTGAAATGCCTTTATTTAAGGAAGAGTGTGTGCTGAGACTGTAAACTTATCCAAGGTTATGTTGGGGGGGGGGTACCATGTTCCCCTTCCCACTTAACAAAGGCCAGCACTGAATTATGTGTAAAGCTATGTAGCTTGAAGAAGCAATATACCATGTGTAAAGGCAGGAATGGACACAAGGCAGGTTTTCTAGGATCCATCAGACCGGGTAAAGGAGGAGTCAGAATCCTCAGTGGTTTTGCAGGTTTTTATTGGGATTACCAGGTACAAGGCAGGCAGGGGTGCTGGAGGGCCGGGAGGCTGGCAGGCCTCACAGCCCCCAGCAGGTCTTCACTCTGGGCTCCCTGGCCTTTTCTCAGCTTCTCTTTCAGCTTCCCTTCGACTTCTGCTGGAGTCGCCGTGACGCCACCCTTAAAAGCCCAGTCTCAGCCCAGGTGAATCCCATCTACCTATGCCCACACCCTACTCCAGGTGTCCGCCATCAGGCATGCATTCAGGACCGCAAGGATCCATCATCTATCCTGATGGCAGGAGGGCAGAAAAGCCTGACATTTTTCCTTACCCTACACCATGGAAGGCAGGTGGGCTCTATAAAAAAAGATAGTTCTTGTTCCTGTGGCCAGACTTGCACACTCATACTGCTAGAAAGGAGACATGTAAGGAGACACGTGGAGGAGAGAAACGTAGAATCACTTGGAAGAGACACAGGTATGAGATGCATGTGGGGAGACTGACAATGGTGCCATTATCTTGATTTGGTATCTCCTTTTGTCCCAGCTTCTTGGCACCTGCTTCAGAATCCTTTTCTATGGTTTCCCACCAGAAGTTGCCTTAGACTTGTAGCAAGCTTTTGAACCTCAGCCATCCCATTTCACACCAAACTTGTTTGGCTGGACATTTACCCATAAGAGGATGTGTAATTTGAGGGTATTTTATTGGCAAAAATATCCTGTTTTTTTCACCTCTCTCTTTTTATACACTAATGCTATTAAAGACCTTTCACACCATGAGTCTTCTTTGCCAGATACCTTGAGAATGTGCAAATTTGAAAGTCTGAGGTTGGCTCTCCTTCACTGGCTAACAGTTAAATGACTAATCAGTGACAAAATTGGATCTTGACCAAAATCGGATCCTATCTTCTAGTCCAATGGCTTTACTGCAACATTATTACTGCCCTGAATTGTGAGAGGGTATCCCAAATGAATATATTAATATATAGTTACTGAGCTCCTACTTAATGAATCTAGAGCTATGCTGAGAACTTTGGAAAGTATAAGTGTGATACTCATTCTTCATAGTTAAATAACAGTAATAATTTATAACACAAATAAATCAGATTGCAGCCTTTCATTGCAGACTTCTTTCCTCATTAATTTTACATTATCTTTAAATTCATTTCTTAATGTTTCTGTCTTCAACTATGAGAATAAGGAAATACAATTCTATATGTGAATTCTCAGTGAGGAATTTATAACTGATTATTGCTATGCAGAAAATTCCATTAGTAGGGTCAGACACATATTTACATATTGCCCAAACATATCTCTCCAACATCCTATTTTATAGATGAAATAAAAAAAACATGGAGACATGAGGTAACTTGCCCATGTCTCTCTAAGATGCCAAAGCCCATATTTCTACCACACAGATGCCCGTGAACTTTTTAACTTCAAAATATTAATGCCTAGCAATAAAATAGATATAAAAAAATGGATGATATCTAAGTATAATGCATATAAATTGCTTAATTAGTAGGAGGTTATTCCACAAATATTTTTAAAGTACTGATTATTTCCCAGGTTACTTCACAAAAGGGTAAAATTAGCATCACTGCAACTGTCACAAATGGCATTTTTCTTACTCCACCCATCCCCTCACTAAGGCAGCTACTACTGTCCATAGCTCTTGCATGTATTTGGGAGCTAGCGCCCCCCACCCCCGCCCACAACTGCCAAGGACCCTCAGCTGTCTCTTCCTTTGCTATTTCATCTTTTAGGATGATCAAGAGCGCTGCCCTGGCCAGTGTTGTCCTTGGACCTGTTTAGGTTCTAGAAGTAATCTTAAGGGGGTAAGTTTAGCTCACCCTGATTTGTAATATTAAACTGGTTACAAACCCATGTGTCTTGTGCTCTGAATACCCTAGAGAGGTATAAATAAAGGTCATCTCCCTTTTAATCTTAGAACCATAGTCTGGGCTACCAGATGTTTAGTAGCAGAGCAGCCTATCCTCTGGCCACTGGCCACTCAAACCTGCAAGAGTTCTTGCCCAGGAGCTTCCTCAGGCCTTCCCACTGGGCAGAGGTGAGTAAGTCCCAGAGAGCTCCAGATGTGCTCAATCACAAGCATAAAGAATGCGTATATTCTCAAATGTTTCCTGTGTGATGTGGAGGTGCTGTGACTACAAAAGAGAATAGCACCCCAGTCCCACCAGCATGAAGTTCACTGTTTTCACTGCTAAACCAGGTTCCTAGATTTCTCTTGGGTTCATCCACTCATTGAACGGTCCCTCTACCTCGATGTCTGAAGCAAGGATTCTGAATAGTGTGGCTGAGAAGTCGCTCTCTCCCCACCTAAACAACTTTTTTGGAACTAACATTAATTAGCCTTTGCCATGTGTCAGATACTATAGTGCATTCTTTACATATATCATTTATGCTTCAAAACAGAATAATTATGTAAATATGAAAATGAGGCTCAGAAAGGTTAAATAATTTCTCTCAGGTCGCACAGGCTTTAGGTAATAGAACTGGGAATCAACACAAGTCTCACCACAAAAACCCTTTCCTAATTACTAACCTACACTGCTTTCCTTTAGCTAGCTGTCTCAGTTTAATACTCATTTCTGAAATGCAAAATAGATAAAAGGACAACATGAGTAAGAGGAATACAAATGCATAATTAGCATGAGTAAAGTGTGCATTATCATTTTTATGTCAAACCCATTTCTGTGAATGTTCCATTATAAGAACATTTTCGTTGATAAAAATTCAAAGATGCACATTTGCTAGTTGAAGCAAGAAAATGTCAATAATCCCACTTTATTAATTTAGATATGGCTCGGGCAAGTACAGCTGGTACTGCTATTCTTAGATCTGGTAGGAATGAAGGGGAAAAATATTTCTGTTAGCAGATAGACTCAATCAGATTTGGAGATGACTCCACTGCTCCAAATTCCTAGTCATCCCCCATCCCATTCTGCCCTAACGAATCATCCACTGCAAACTATTTGAGAGAGATGAATGTGAGAATGGAATTAATCAAAATAAGACAAGGGGCCAGCAGTCTATCATAGGTGGCAGTTTGATTAATGAGGCCAGAAAGCAGCTAGTACAACCTGGGAGATCAGTGAGACCCAGGGAAGGCAAAAACAACCAGGAAGCTTTAGCTCTTCCTAAAAAATGTCTAAAATCCTTTGTATTTATTTAGATATTTGACCTGATTACATCAAGGAATTTCACAAATTTTTATTCTAATCTGTTATGGAAAAATCAACATAAACAATACAATTTTCCCTCTGGACTATCAGAAGAAATAAGAACAGAAGAAAGAAAAGGAGTCAGGTTCTTTCCTTTGTAATATTGTAAAGGGCAGGAACTGGACCAGTGCAGGTTTTCTAGGATCCAGTGGACTGGGTAAAGGAAGAGTCAGAGTCCTCAGTGGTTTTGCAGGTTTTTTATTGGGGTTCACCAGGCATATGGCAGGCAGGGGTGCTGGGGGGCCGGGAGGCTGGCAGGCCTCCCAGCCCCCAGCAAGTCTTCACTCTATCTGGGTTCTCCAGCGTTCTCTGCTTCTCTCTTGGCTTCTGCTACTTCTTTCTCGGCTTCTCTTTTGGCTTTTGCTTCGGCTTCATCTGGCGTCCCCGTGACGCTGCCCTTAAAAAGCAGTCTTAGCCCAGGTGTACCCACTCCAGGTGCCCGCCATCAGGCATGCATTCAGGATCACAGGGTTCCCTCGTCTATCCTGATGGCGGGAGGGCAGAAAAGCCTGATATTTTTCCTTACCCTACAGTCCACCCCCTCAGGGTTTTCTGCCATATAGTCTTTATCAGTCTCTATATACAAATTATAAACACATGTCTCTTGGCAATATGAACACTGCAGCCATGGCCCACTAAAGTAAATGAAATACATCACAATATAACAAAATACAATGGAACACAAATAAGTCCAGGCAGGGCCCCAACCTAGTGCAAAAGACAATTATTGGTACCAGCAGGTGAGCCACCAAATCTGCTGCCGAAGGCACTGCTCATACGAGGGAGGGGAACCACTCACAGCATCTACTGTAACACACCAGGAGCCGTCAGGCTTCCTGGCCTTCTCTGGCTATAGTCTCGGCTACAAGCCACACACAGCATCCACCCCCAGGATGCACTAGCTCTGGGATTGGCGAGTCTATTCTGTTGGGGGTAATCGCCAACCCTCAGGGTTTCTGTCTGCGGTCACTCCAACACTCGGCCTTCATAGCCACCCATGCGACTCGCAGACCCCTGCATTCAGGCCAACCCACTGCACAAGCACATGGGTCGGAGATCCAAACTCTACATGCGGCTTGGGCTCCACCCCAAGCCATGTTCCCCACCTGTCCCTCAAGGACGAGTTCCTCAGCTCCTCACCCTCACTCAAGAATGAGCAGGGCATCACCCACAGGTGATTTTACGAGACTCACAGGTCTTCAGCATACTCAGGCTGCTTAACAGCCACTCAGGGCTTCTCAACTTAGCATCAGCACCAGCTTTTGCCTTCTCAGTTGGCTTTTCTCCTCCGCCTGGCTGCTGGGCATACACAGGCTGCTTTTGGCCACCAAGACCTACTGGCCACCCCCAGAGTCCCATCTCCTGGGGTTTACAAACAAAACTGTTCCGTCCCCAGCATCCCAAAACATATCAACCTGCAAGGTCCTCCACCTTCTGGCGGGATTGTCAGTCCAAGTTCATCAGTCCATGTCCATCAGTCGAAGTCCGTTGGCCTCTCCCCGCATCAGCACTGGCGAGCTCCGATTCGTGGTCCTCTCTTCGCTGATGATTCTGCTGCCTCAGGGGTCATTGGCTGGTCCTTTCAGGTGTCGTTGGCTGGTCCTGTCAGGTGTCTCCTCCTCCAGGCATGGTCTTATCCCATAGCTTCTGGACCTTATCACCTCCTAAGTCGCCATGACACCTCCAGGGTCGTCACAGGCAGTCTTTTACTCCTTAGTCCCTCCAGGTCTTTGGAGGGCTCCAATACCCGTCTGCATGGACCATCTTGCCGACTTATGCCAATTGTAAAGGGCAGGAACAGGCACCAGTGCAGGTTTTCTAGGATCCAGCAGACTGGGTAAAGGAGGAGTCAGAGTCCTCAGTGGTTTTGCAGGCCTTTTATTGGGGTTCACCAGGCATATAGCAGGCAGGGGTGCTGGGGGGCAGGGAGGCTGGCAGGCCTCCCAGCCCCCAGCAAGTCTTCACTCTATCTGGGCTCTCCGGCATTCTCTGCTTCTCTCTTGGCTTCTGCTACTTCTTTCTTGGCTTCTCTTTTGGCTTCTGCTTCGGCTTCATCTGGCGTCCCCGTGACACCGCCCTTAAAAAGCACAGTCTTAGCCCAGGTGTACCCACTCCAGGTGCCCGCCATCAGGCATGCATTCAGGATCACAGGGTACCTTCATCTATCCTGATGGTGGGAGGGCAGAAAAGCCTGATATTTTTCCTTACCCTACAAATATGTTGCCAAATTTTAGTGCAGTCATTTTGATTAATCTTATAGTAGATATCTTTGTAGGCATTTGCCTAATTCACAGCAATCAGTCCCTCTCTGAAATTTCTTCACTTGTTCACAGAAGCAGCTCGTGGCTGCCATATTTATTCTAGGTATCTTTCCCCACCCTGACCATGGATAATGATTGGATAATGCGTGGGCACCTAACCCAGCTGTAAACAGATTCTCCCTCTAATGACTTGAAATTGGGATTCAGAGAACTACTCAGCAAGAAGAAAGAGACCATCTGCAGAGAAATGAATGAAGCAGTTGTTTAGAGAACTAAATAGGTATTTCTCTTGGTTCCTGACAGCTGTGCAGTTCCTGGTTCCAGCACATTGTGAGGCCTGGCCATATGCCTGCCTTTAGATTGAGTAAGACAGTCTTAAATCCTATTATTAAATCTACTTGCAACTAAGAGTATCATAATAAGTACTTCATTGATGAGCTTGTCAAGTCAACATTCTCCTTCTTAAATATTTGCCTTGTCATTTCTTTTGATTCTTGTCCTATATCTCCTTATATTTCTCAATCTTCTTGCATTATGCCCTCTTTTCTGTCTCTTCTACAGTATATAGGTGTTCTCAACCCATCTCTCTGTCCTCTTGCCCTTTTTAGAGAATCTTGCCTGTCCCATCATTTCAATTTATACCTAAGAGTACCTGAATTAGGGATCATAAGAGCAAAACAAAAATTGTGTTAAAAATTTTGTTTTCTGTGAGGGTCAAATGGATTAATGTAATGATGTACAGAATATAGTAGGTCCATAAAATAATTATCTATTACTACTCTACTATTTCACTCTAATTTAAAAAATGCCAATTTGCCTTTCATAGGTCTTCAGCTTGAGAACATAGAGAATTTTTTTAATAGCAGCTTTATTGATATATAATTTACACACCATACAATTTACTCATTTAAAAATGCACAATTTAATTTTTTAATGTATTAGCAAAGTTGTGCAACAATCACCACAATCAATATTAAAACATTTTAACCACCCCTAAAAGAAACTCTTACCCATTAGTGTCACTCCCCCCTCCTAAACTTCCCCAGCACTAGGCAACCATTGATCTACTCTTTGTTCTATGAATTTGCCTATTCTGCAAATTTCCTATCAGTAGACTTATACAATATATGTCCTTTACTTGGCTTAATGCCTTTAATGTGTATTGGGAGCCATGCTACTCATGTCATCTGACAAAAGTCCGGGCTTGGGGCAGATTTCTGAAAAATCAGGAATCTCATTAGCTGACTCCAAGATTCTCCTCATTTGTTTATGGCTAGTTTCTACCATTGCTAAAAATACGCATTTAAAAGTAAAACTGCAAATACTGATCAATTATTGAATAACCAATTTGATGGCAAATGGCACTGCATGATACAAATATTACATTTTTTATAAAATTAGTCCTTCTCTGCCAAAAGGCAGTCAACATTTGGCCTTACATTAACAAGTAAAAAAACTTCTGGGAACAAAAGGCTATAAACATCCCTTGGCCAAGTCTTTAATATGGAGATGTGGTCTTTTGAGGCAAGAGCTAATTGGAGAAGGAAATTCTATTACTTTAAAGATAGCAGTTGGGTGGCAGACGTGATCCATGCTCCAAGTGTAAGAAAATTCCTGATGAGCCAGGAGGCGCCATAGCTAACTCCTGCTAAATTCTTCCTGTTTGTTTAGGGCTGATTCCCCTGGAGGTGACAATTGGTATGGTAGCTGTTAGAGTATGCATTCAAGAATAAGTCAACAGCAATTTGATGACTGGTCGAGCTAAAACAATATAGATAATAATTTCTAAATAAAAGCCTTCTGTTTTTTACTTTAATCAATTAGTTATATGTTGGTCTAAACTTTATAGGTTAGTTAGAAATAATCTTTGTCTCGCTTCCCCCAGGTAACTTCCTGCCCTTTGTTTCCCTCAGCCCATAGTTAATCGTTCACCATGGCAAACTTAGAAATGTTAGTTGTAGACACATAGGCTTTTTGCGAGTAATAAAATAACTGTTAGATTGTTTAAAGTAAATAACTATTTTGAAAACATTTGTTTAGCAACTGTGCCTTCTTTAAGACAAAGAATAATAAATGTTACACCTCTGCCGGAAGGCAAACAAACCCTTGGTGGCTCCTGAAAAAGGACATGTGATGATTGTTATCTTCCTACCTTATGCTTGTGTACTCATAGTATAAATAAAGGGCTGCTGAGACCCTCAGCAGGATGATGTCAGCACCCTGATCAAGTGTCTGCGTCTCCTCATTCCCTCTCCCCCTTCCCTTACCATTTTCTCTACAATTGCGCCGACACCTTCCCATCCTTCAGGAACCCCTGACATCCAGACTGCTGTGGCTGGCTCGCAACAAATGTGCATCATGTTCTGGCATATATCAGTACTTTATTCCTTCTTCATTGCCTAATAATATTCCATCTTATGTGGATATACCACCTTTTATTCATTCAGTTGCTAGGCATTTAAGTTGTTCTATTTGTCAGTTTTGAAATGCTGCTATAAACATTTGTGTGTATATTTCATGTGAATATATGTTTCTATCACTCTTGGGTATATGTCTGGAAGTAGAATTGTTGTTGGTTCACAGGTCACTTTATATTTAACCTTTTGAGGAACTACCATACTTTCATCCAAAGTTACTGTGCCATTTTACATTCCCATCAGTGATTGATAAGAGTTCCAGTTTTCCCACATCCTCAACAATACTTGTTATTATCTTTGTGTTGGAATCTAGAATTTCTAGTGGATGTGAAGTGGTGTCTAGCTGTGATTTGTAATTCCCTGATGACTAATCATGTTGGACTTCCTTTTTGTGCACATTGGTTATTTGTATTTCTCCTTTGGAGATTTTTCTACTCAAATCCTTTACCCATTTTTAATTGGAGAATATATAATTTTGTTAAGTTGTAGGAGGCTTCACAGTTCAGTCTTCATATCTCTCAATTGAACAATTTATTATAGTGTCTTAAGAATTTTTTCTCCTATAGTTTTTTTTTTTTATAGACGCATTTTTTTTATTTATTTATTATTTATTATATTTGTTTGGTTTGTTTTGTTTATACATGCACTGGGTACAGTCAGAAACGCGGGAGGGTGAGAGAATTCACCGGAGCCAGAATGGGGAGCAGAGCAGGCAGAAGGACTGAAGTACACTGCTGAGGGGAGCAGCGGGTGGCAGGAGAGGTCTGCGCACCATGTGGGATCCTCCTCCTCCGGTGGCCGGGGAGCAGCCGGGGATCAAACCGGCGCCGCAGAGGCCGCAGGCAGCTTCGCAACCCAGCGCTCAACCGCTGCGCCACCGGGGAGGCCCTCCTATAGTTTTATATAACTACCTCCAATGATTGACAATCCATCCATAACATCTAAAAACAAGTACCTTCTCAAATGCAGAATTTATAAATATTTTCTCCTGCTCTATGTGTTATCTTTTCACTTTTTTCTTTCTTTCTTTCTTTTTTTTTTTTTTGGTGAGTTAGAAAAGCAGCTTTATAAAGATCACGGGAGGGTGAGAGAATTCACCAGAGCCAGAGCACGGAACAGAACAGGCAGACTGAAGAAACACACTGCTGAGGGGAGCAGAGGGCGCGGCAGGAGAGGTCTGTGCGCCATGTGAGACCCTTGCCGGGGCCTGGGGATCGAACATGCGCTGCAGAGGCTGTAGGCAGCTTCTCAGCCCAGCACTCAACTGCTGTGCCACGAGGGGAGGTCCTAGAAAAGCAGCTTTATTGTAGGTAAAAGTACACACTCAAGAGTGAGTGTGGACAGATTCAGAGGCAAATGGCTCACTTTTCACTTTCTTAATGGTGTCCTTAGAATAATGTTTTTAATTTTGATAAACTTCAGTTCATCAATTTTGTTTTTCTGCTTGTGATTTTGATGTCATATCTAAAAAAGATTTGCCTAATCCCAGATAATGAAGATTAACATCTATGTTTACCTCTGGGGATTTTATAGTTTTAGATTTTAAGTTTGATTTTCTTTCAATTACTTTTTTAATAAAATTTGTTTTTATTACTTGAAATATCCAGTTTTCTCAGCACCATCTTGTTAAAAAGACTATTCTTTTCCTATTGAATTGTCTTGACACTTGTCAAATATCTGTTGTCAGAGTTTATTTCTGCACTAGCACTTCTATTCATTAATTTGTTGTTTATCCTTATGTTAGTGCCGCAATGACACTGATAATTATAACTTTGTAGTAAGTTTTGAAATTGGGACATGTGAAGATAGTTTTATTTTTGTTTTATTTTTTGACATGTTTTATTTTATTTTATTTTTGTTTTGTTTTGTTTCCAGGGTATTACTATTTACTCCAATCCCACCCACAAAGAGTAGTTCTTGTTAGAGATTTTTTTTTTTAAAGTAAATTCCTGGGCCTCACCTCTAGCACTTCTGATTCCATCAGTATGAGGTAGACCATGAGTCTGATTCTTTCCAAGTATTCTAAGAGCATCCATTGCAGCATACCAAGGATACCATAATGTAGTGGCTAAGAATATGAGTTTTGGACCCTAACTCTCAGGGAATGACACCTGACTCTGCCTTTACTTCCTGGACGACACTGGGAAAGATATCTGCTTCTCCTGCTGTTAAATAGCTGTAATAATAATAGCACTTGTCATATGAATTGAATTCATTAATTCATGTAGAAGAGCGCCTGGGACTTCTTAACTGCTAAGTAATTATTTTTGCTAATAGTTGCTTAGAGGAGCAGACAATGGGGAAATGCAGAAAAAGAAAAGCGAATATGTGTCAATCTGTTGAGATAAAAATTTTTCAGCAACTTGGCAGAATCTATAAAGACTACTTATGGAAACAAACAAATGTTCACTGAATGATTTATTTGATGTGTTAAGATGTATATAGCACAAAGTTGCTGTTTTAACCATTTTTAAGGGTACAATTCAGTGGCATGAATTATATTTATAATGTTGTGATGCCATTACCTTTATTTTCAAAACATTATCAGTTCCACAAACAGAAACTCTGTTATAATTAAACAATAACAAGCCAACCAATCTCCTCTCCCCTTAGCTCCCAGTAATTTCTAACCCATGTTCTGTCTCTGAGTTTGCTTATTCTAGATATTTTATGTAAGTGGAACCATGCAATATGTGGGTTTTTTTTTTTTGCATCTGGCTAATTCTAGTTAGAAAAATGTATTTTAAGATTCATTTATATCATTGCATATATTAGAACTTCGTTCCTTTTTTGTAACTGAATAATATTCCATTGATTTTATATACTTCATTTTGTTTATCCATTCATCTATTCATAGTCCCATATTGTTTCTACTTTTTCCCTACTGTGAATCATACTGCAGTGAACATTGAAGTACAAGTATCTGTATGAACCCTTGTCTTCAATTCTGTGTTGTATATATGTTAGGTGAAGAATTTGAGTAAGTGATCTTTAATAGAAATCAGATATTGCTCTGGAGTAAAGAAAGCCTTTTGCTGTCTCTTTCACTCCCTGTTCTTATGACATGAAGCTAATCTTGTCGGTCCTCCCTTGACCTACATGTCTGGTGTTCATTGTAATTGCTGTCTGAACCATGGAGATGTGAGCATCTCTGGAGGAGAACAGGCTGGAAGAGGGGGAGTTCAAACTGTTACCAGATGACAGAAATCAGTGACAGGGCTCAAGGGAACCAGGGAGTAGCCCTGTAACCTTTCTTTGCCCCCTTTTTTTCTGATAGCTCTGGGTTTTGACAGAATGCCTGCTCAGCTGGAGATACTACAAGATTATATAAGGATTCAGAGGGGGAAAAGGGACTGTATAACTGTGCGTCTCTCTTGTCACTGCCAGCTGCTAAGGCTATCATTATTGCCCGCAGGAGCCCTTTAAGGAAGAGTAAAGGGGGAATTGGGTTGGGATTGGCAGGGTAAGGCAGCTATTAGTTAGTATGGACATCCACAAGTAGGGAAGAAGTTCCTGACACAGCTGTCCCTGACATTTATTTCACCTAACATCAAACCCACCTCAGCAATTGTCCCAAAGTTTCTAGACTCATTCTGATCCCAAACCAGACACTGCACCTCCTGGTGTTCCTCTGATCTCCTCGGCTCATCATGATCTTTTTCATTCGTTTGGTAAAAATGAATGAAGACCAAACACTAGTAGTGTTTATTATATCCTGATAGAGAAAGATTGTTACAGTAGGCAATATGTATGAGAAATATACCTTTAACTAGATTCTATGCATAAAAGGCATAATTCATGTGGTTGTCCATGGAAATATGTTATATATTTTTTGGTAGAATGAAATATATTTAAGTGATAGAATAAGAGAAAAAAGAGCTCATCAGTAATAAGAACATGTCTCCCAGCCTATACTGGGTATAGAAACTTGTTAAGGGATTATGTAGATGGTTTGGAAAACTGCAGTAGTTTTGCAGAGAGTTTGCACCCCATTGTTGAGAGTTGATAGGGAATGAAAGAGGATGCTTTGAGTGACACACTTGAGACCTTTTGCAATCATTCCTCCCTGTTGTCACTCCATCAGCTTATGGGACAATGTCTCTTAGCTGTGTCGTATTTGCCTGTTCTACTTGTCACCATATTGGATGGCAGAAACCCAGGAGTGAAGATGAAGAGCTGATTCTTCTTTCTGCAGACAGAATGCATGGTTGCTGATAGATCACTTACTTGAATGCTTGTCCTGCCCCTGGCTTCAGTCAGAGTCAGGCCCAGCTAGAAAGGGTAGGTCAACAGAGACAAAGGGAAAATATTGAAAATGAGCAAATGAAACATTTTTTAATATTTTAAGAAATCATGATTTCATGGAGTGCAGAATTTTATTGTTGTAGTAATTGATTGCAGCTGAAGGCATTTGGCAGACATACATTTATTTTTTTTTTAATTTTTATTTCTCATTTATTTATGCACACAAGAACTGGCACCTAGGCCAGAGATGTTTGTGGTGAGAGGTTTCTCCAGAGACAGTGGGAAGCAGATCTACTGAAATACACTGCCGAGGGGAGCAATGGGTGAGACAGGAGAGGTCTGCTATGCCATGTGGGCTAGCTCCCTGACTGGTTGTCGAACTCAGGCCATAGAGGGTGGCCATAGCTTGCTGAGACTAAACCCTTCTGCCACCAGAGAGGCCCCAGACATGCATTTAAATGACACATAGACCTCTGTGTATCCTCCACCCTCTAGTAATAGAATATGCTATCTCCATCAGTAAATCTACTTGTTAGAAATGATTACAGGGTTTACAAAGACTCTGTCCCTTCTAGTACTTGGTTCATATAGTGGTGAGCTGACTTTACTATTTCCAACCTGAACAAATTATCACCTCAGCAGTGAATCTACTCTTATTTAGTCTCCCTGATCCCTGCTCATGCAGGCAGGGAGAGAGGGATTTCCCTGCCTGGCCTCAAAACTCCTGTATAGACTTCAAGGAACACATTTAGACATTAGATCTGTTCTTCTGATTCTGAGTTACTGGGTGTTCTGTTCTCACCCATAGCATATTTTTTTTTCTTCCCTTGAGTCGATGAGACATTTTATCTCACTTTATTTTAAGATTGTATTTACCTTTCAGAGGTGCAGTATAGTTAGTGAAACAAAGAATCAAGGTCTAGACTCAGTCAATTTTGGGGCCGAATCCAAGTTTTTCTCCATATTAACTATCTTGATCACTCTGTGCCTCACTTGCCTCATATGTAAAATGAGATAATAATAGTTCATAAGAGTTTTGGTGTTTTTTTTTTAGCATTAAATGGCATAATAAGTATATAGCACAAAGTAGGGCTCAATAATAGGTTGCCTATTTTCTTCCTGCTTCCTCAGGGAAAGCTTAGCTTCCTCATGTAGTGTCATAGGTGATAAGCTCAGCTTCCTTATGTAGTGTCATAGGTGATAAGGTCCACATGGGCTCCTATGATGAGAATCATCTTCCATCTCCCAGCAGCCACATTATGTCCACATGGTTTTTCTTACATCAAAAGTTCATACTCTTGTTGGGAAGCCCCTGAAAATCATATTTTCTTTTTTTGTGTGGGACCCTCGCCGGAGGCTGGGGATTGAACTGGCATTGCAGAGGCTACGGGCAGCCTCGCAACCCAGCGCTCAACCACTGTGCCACCAGGGGAGGCCCTGAAAATCATATTTTCTTGAAACCAATTTAATAACATGAGGAAATGAAAAGAATATATTGGTTGGAAAAAGAAGGTAAAAAACATACGCTATGAGTCCAGTGGTCAAAAAAAAGAATGTATGAAAATGACTCTGCATTTACATATATGATATTGAATGGTATCATAAAGTTCCTTTGCTTAGATAATAAATGGTGGTTGTTTAGCAAGATCCCAGCCTTTCCACCTCTTTAAATAGTGTCATTTGTAAGCTGAGAAGAGAAGCAGAATTTACTACATGGAGAAATATCCTGTAGGAGAGAGGATTTAGCTAGGAGCTAAATAAAGAACAAAAATTTTAAAAGCAAAATGTTATATGCTCTTTGAGGCAGTTTCTACTCCTTTCCTTTATCTGCTTAAAATTATTAATGAAATAGAAAGTGCTCGCTTTGTGTAGAATTCTACAACATGAGTGTGGGGGAAGCCACTCAGGCTGCTGAC
Organism: Talpa europaea; assembly: GCF_964194135.1. Taxonomy (NCBI): domain Eukaryota; kingdom Metazoa; phylum Chordata; class Mammalia; order Eulipotyphla; family Talpidae; genus Talpa; species Talpa europaea. Next base: position 52,785,581 of record NC_140077.1, read on the forward strand.
AGGCCCTGACCTTGTATAAAGGATAATCACATACATACACACACACACACACACACACACACGCTCACATGCACATATGTATTGAAAAAAAATTAAGACACAAAAAAGATTAAAACACATTTATCACTTTTGTATAGTGATACCTGCTATTGAATAGTACTTTAAAGATGTCTCTTGGACTTAGATTATTTAACAAGCAGAAATAACTGACCTATCTACTGAGACCTGAGGAAAATCAAAGCTTTTCTGGGTCAAGAGTCCAAACTCTCCACTTTCTAGGTAGTTTATGCTGCTGTTGGCTTCTCAATAGAAAAGTGTTGTCAAATTTTGAGTTTACAATTTTTCAACATCAAATATTTCTGATCAAACAACATATTCTAATTTAGAGGTGGTCACTTTTCAAGGACATTCACTCAAGGCCACACATAATTAGTGCAGAACATGCCTAGAGATCTTGACTTCATGTTACCTCTCCTTTTTTCTTTATTGCTTTTGGTGTGCCATGAGCCTAGGAAACAACCATGTGTTTTCATGTACACATGTGTGTGTATGTGTGTGTGAATAAAAAAAAGTGAGAGAAATTACATAAGTAAGTGTTGCTACATTCTTGAATGTTTTCTTTTCTTTTCTTGAGAATGCAACAATCTATATTTTCATATGCCAGAAATATCTCAGAACACTAGTACATCTGTCAGGTACATGAAGATAGGATTTAGGAAGCCAATCAGGAAGGTATGATCAAGAAACAATCTTAGGACTTAACTTTTCAAATAAAAGTCTATGTTATTATGTGATACTCTCAGGGTCCAGGCTTTGAAACAGCAGATTTCCTTTAGAGGAATTGAATAGCATTAAGTCTACTTGGCTTGGTTACTTCTTCAGGTCAGGTCCTCACAAACTCAGATCCTGGTGGAGTCTCATTTTTTCAGCCCCTTTTGATGAGTAGGCCCAGCCAATCTAACACACATGAATTCCTCTATCTGAAGAGAGAAGGGCTGGGTTGGAATGAGCCCATTGCTTAGTTCAAAGTTCTTTCACTACTGCAACAACAGCTAAATCTGCTCTTCATCTCTCCTCTTTTTGTTTCCTGCTCCCAAAATTTCACTTCAATATATATTGTGATCATGTTCACTGGAAAAACCTCCAATAGAAGTTTAATGCCCTAGAATGAAAACTAATAAGGGCAACATATCTGCCCATCCAAAAATAGGAACTATCCTATATTAATGATTAAAGATCACTAAAGGACAGGTGTTAGTTAACACTGAAATATCCTTAGTTAAAGATCTTGTAGACAGTGTTATAGGACAGGGAGAGGGGCAGCCCAAACCCCGCAAACCTGCCTATTCTAAATGGGTTCTGCCATCCGCCGCATCAACACAAAACATCTGAGACTTTAATGGGAAGGAACTTTAATAAAACTAGGAAACAATACAGGTAAGGCAAAGAGTCTAGTTTGTAAGTGAAGCACCCAAAGTTACCCGTCCCCTCGTGGGTAAAAGTCCATCCAAATGGGATTGGCCCAGAGCAAGGCCCCAAAGCCTGCCACAAGTCTAAAGCACCTTCCAGTGGGGACCCACAGCAAAGGGTCAGAAACAATCAGACAAGCCCAGAAGGAAAAGAGCAAAATCAACATCAAGATAAAAGCTGCCATTGTCACCTCCCCACGGGTCTCACCCACATCTGTGTCACCCAGTCCACGACCAAAAGACAAGCGCAGTTTCTTCACATGTCTCTAGGCTCCATGCGCCTCCTCCAGGTCTCCTTCTGGCTCCATCCTGCTTCCTTCCTCAGTCTCTTCTTCAGCTTCTCCTCTTCCTGCTCAGCTCTACCCTCCCTTGGGTGGGGCAGGGAACCTCCCCCTTTCCTGGGGACCACCCTGTTGCAACAGGACTTTCAAAAATATTTTGTAGTGCTCAGAGCCTCCTTGGATGCTTGCTAAGGATCTGTGAGTTGCTTTGCAAAGAGACCTAGATTTTTGACACTTTTGTGAAATTACAAATCTTTAATAAATTATACATTTGCACAAGGCATTTGGTCTGTTTGCATTCTCATTCTTCTCTTCAAATCCCAAAATGTTCTTTTGTTTTCTATGTGGTACAGGACACATGCATAGTGGAAGGAGTGTAGGCCAAACCCAAACAAACCAGACTTTCTTCTCAGGGCTGCCATTCATTGACCTGGTGCTGTTAGTTCTGAGCGTCGGTTTCCTGATCTGTAAAATGGTATATATGTTAGGGGGAGGGTTTGATAAGGACTAAGGAAGATTATTGTTTAGCAAACGACCTGATATACAATAACAAATGTCTGCTGCTATTATTACTGCCAGCCTGAGTACCTGAGCCAGACTGCTGTATGTTGCCACCTGAAAGCAGGAAATTATACCCAAATTGACATGTCTGAGAAAAAGAGTGACATGTAAAGAAAGGAGGAAAGTACTGAAATATCTATCCTTCATCTTGTTTTAGTACTTCATTAGCATTTTATTATTTTTGATGTTTTCCAACCATTTTTACAGAAAGTTTTTAAATAAACTCATGGATCATAGGATTCAGACTGATATATTCTTGCGTTATAATTTGCCATATGTAGCATGTTCTCTATATTTAGCTGATGAATATAAAAACTTTTCCATGCTGCCTGAGTGCCAGGATTTTTGAAAATGTGAATCTAGTCAAAACTGTTTGGTTGTAGAAGAAATAACATGTTGAGAAAAGTTAAGGCATTTGCCAAAATAGATCATAGACCAGAATTTGAATTTTCTCATTTCTTAACAGGTTCATGGGAAAGTTATGTAAGACTCAAAGAGCCTCAATTTTACTGAGATATCCAAGAAGGACATTTAATTGTGGTGTGAATTTGAGATGGATGCAAACATAAATGGAAATGAACATGTTCTTCACCCCCAACAGTATCAAACAGACACTCATTCTCTATCCAAGGACACAGGGGGAGAAATTGCCTGAAGATGTAGGATCCAGTGCTTCTTTTTTTTTTTTTTAAAGATTTATTTATTTATACAAGCACTGTGTGCAGTCAGAAGTGCAGGAGGGTAAGAGAATTCACCAGAGCCAGAGCAGGGAACAGAAGAGGCAGAGTACGAAATACACTGCTGAGGGGAGCAGTGGGCGTGGCAGGAGAGGTCTCTCGCACCATGTGGGACTCTCGTGGGTGGCCGGGGATTGAACTGGCACTGCAGAGGCTGTGGGCAGCTTCACAGCCCAGCGCTTAACCGCTGCGCCACCAGGGGAAGCCCTCCAGTGTTCCTCTCTGAAGTCCAGCCCAGGTTTTCGATATAATTCTGGATTTAAAAAAAAAAAATGTAAGGAGAAAAAGAAAAATGGGGTGGAGGAGGGAGAGAAGGGAGGAGCTCTTTGTTCTTACTGATAGCCCAATAATCTTTTCCTAGGAATCTCTCTTGTTTAGTCACTCTATATAGCACAGCATTTATTTTCTCACACAGTGAAAGATTAGAACAATCCTACATACTTTAAAGATGGTGTCTAAATAGCAACTTGGTTGAAAATATTTTCTCCCTTTTAAAAAAGTCATGTAATTCTGATGTTTGATTTATGAAAGCATTTTTAAATTTCTTCTTTTTGCTGGTTAGTTGCTAGAAATGTGCTTATTTTTCTAAAGAAGCATCTTGATAAAGTTTTTGCAGAAATGTTTTAGGAATTCAAAGGAGATGTGTGAAAAAAAACATTCTAAAAGTAGGTCCACACACACTAGAATATTGATTAACACTAGAAACATGTACACACACACACACACACACACACACACACAGGATTGCTAAACCAGCAATTTAATGTCATCAATAAACATGGCTGGAATGACTTGCCTGAGGTCTGTGCTCAACCACCCTTTTCTTGCTCCCCTTATCTGGGCTCTCCCTGATGCCCAAGTGTAGCTCTGTATTGCCTCTGCTGACTCCAAGCTGGTCAGAGCTTTCTCTATGACACAGAATTATGCTGTGCTTTCTGCTACCTCATTTGTAGCAAAAGTTGCAATCTAGTTGCTTGGTTTCTGCCTTTTTTCTGAATTCATTTCCACCTCATGACACTATTCCAGCATCTGGACCACTATTTTGGTCTCCTTGCCATAGTGCTTGGGCCTATAATCTATACTGTGTAGTAGTTTTGCCAGAATGGAGGCTCACTTTCATTCCTATGCCCTTACCAATCACTCATAAAGCAATGTTTAATAAACATTGCTTATTTCAATCTGGTACACTCCTGACTATTTAACTATGAATATATTATGTTAGACATTGACAATATGACTTCCAAAATCATCTTTTGGGTCACAATCGTGTAAATTGAATGTTAATGCAATAGTTTTTTAAGATCAGTTCTGGGCATACAGTAGGTTCTTAATAAATAATTGCTGAATGAAGAATGAATGTATGATCCACTGTTACAAAGCAGCCTTTATGTGTTTACATAGAAGAGCATGTCTCAAAAATATTATTCTGGTTTCAAGTAATCCTTTTGCTCTCAGCAGATCCACACTTATTTAAGGATAACTACTGGGTTTATGTCCTTAGGATACAAACTCCACATTATATTTGATTTACTTCCTAAATAAAATTTAGAATATATTGGTTTTTAAAAGACATTTACAAATCATGACCACTGATACTTTTGGGGGGGTATTAATTTACTTACTGGTTGGGGGATTGGAGGTAATAAAGGAAAACAGGAACAAAAATGAATTAAGAGCTATTGGCTGACAGGCCAAGAAAAGCTTGATAGATTTGTATGACTTTGAGGGTTATGGTGGATCTTTAATGTGTTTTCCTGCCTAGCTTCCATTCTTCTTAAAGCAGATGTTGAACCTCTGATTTCTATTTGAGAACTCTCCTTCCCCATTCTTCATCTCTCCAAATTGGGAGGGCCATCTCAGCCTCCAGGTGCAGCTAAGATTTAGGAGTGAGGATAGATATCTCAGGTCAATCAGCACATTCTTTTTTCCTGGCCTGGGCAATGGTGATTAATTCAAGCTTATCCTCTTGACATTTATCAAGTCAATTACATGTTGACTTTTGAGAGGGTAAAGGGAGACTTTGCAACTAAAGATTGTTTTCTTTTTGAAATATCTTTTAATTTGAGACTAATTTAGATCTATTTACAAGCATGTTGTCCAGACACAAAGGAAAACAGAATAAAAATGGAGCTTATGGAAGGTAAAGCACAGCTTAGCAGTAGAGATTGCAATGTTTGCAGCCAAATTATTCAAGCCCTGATTCTGCTCAACAAGGTTATGCCACCTTGAACTTCTTAGTTAAATGAGTCAGTAAATTCCTGCTTTTACCTAATCAAGTTGGGTTGTTCATGTTACTTGAAGACCAAAAATTCTTGACTAATAAAGGAGTCATAACTGTCTTCAGGCCCATTTTGTAACTTGGGCACTTATTTCCCAGAATTATGTTGCCTGTCATGTCAAATGGGCAAACATAAACTTGTCTCAAGATTGGGAATCAGAACAATAAAAGGCAGCTAATTTGGACCTGCTTTATTTTAACCAAATGAAGTTTTGTAATCTACATTGCTACCAAAGAGAACATCTGAATTTGTATCTATTGGATTCAAGAGATTTCTTCTCTGGGCAACATTAGATAATCCTCACACTTCCTTTATACACTTCAGATTGACTATCCCTTCTATTCACAGAACCGAATAAATTTTATTGACTTTTTGCTTTCTCTAAACATTCAGTTAGATTCCATTTCTTAAATTAAAGTAACCTTCTCTTTCTGCCTTCACATATGTATGTCCTGATCGCCTTGGTTGACACTACAGCTGTTTTCACGCCTTCTAGACACCCAGTTGCAGGAAATTTCTTCGTTTGCACTCACAGGTAGCCAATTTTACTCACTGATGGTGATTTTTAGTAGCTTAGCTCACAGAGGGCGACACAGAGAATGACACTGTCACACAAAATACTGCCTACAAGGAGAAAACAAAGTAGGACCCAAAAGGTTGCTATACATTTGGGTTGTTAAATTTCCTAGTATCTAAGGATTCATTTTTTTTAATGAGGTAAAATTACTAGTAGGGAAATATATAGATCTCAAGCATATAATTCAGTGTATTTTGACAAATGTCTATACCTATGTGGTTAACACCAAATCTTGATAGAGAACACTTCTATAACCCCAGGAAGTTCACAAGTTCACAAGTCCAAAGTTTCAGAGTCCAACCAGTATTATTTGTACTTTCAGATCTACTGATTGAAAAATACTATTGACAAAAAGTTATTACTAGTTCAGTAATTTTTAATGTAATTTTTCAGTAATCACAATTGTATTACAATATTTGAGTAATAGAAGAACCATTCATATGTATTTATAATATTGCTTATTTGGTGTTACAGATTAAGGATTTGTATATCCCAAAATTTATTTGTTAGAAATCTTGACTTCCAATGTGATGGGTGGTATTAGGAGGTACTTTGATTGGCAATTACGTCATGATAGTGAAATTCTCATGAATGGGATCAGTACCATTATAAAATAAACCCTAGAGAGATTTCTCTGCTCTCATCATGTGAAGGTACCACAAAAAATAGGCAGACTGTGACCCAGAAATTGGCCCTCACCAAAACCCAACCATACTGGCTCCTTGATCTTCCAGCCTCCAGAACAATGAGAAATGAATTTCTGTTGTCTATTAGCCACCTAGTCTACCCTTTGTTATAGCAGCACATTCAAACTGACATTTAGTAAATAGATAAAGCTTAGTATCCATAAGGATTTCCAAATGCTTTTAGAAATTACCTTCCAACCACCTCACCAGGGATTTTTACCTCACAGATTAACAACTTCTGCCTTGGCTACACAAAATCATGTATATTCAAGTGCATTTGGCTGAAAGTTGAAAGATATGTGGCATAGTACAAAGGATTCCTAATATCATGACCATTGGTAAGATTCATCTTTGCCTCTTAATTATGTAAACGTGGGTAATAAATGAATTATTTTAAAAACCTCAGTTCTTTTTTCTATTAAATTAGAATAATAACTTACCTTATAGAGTTTTTATGAATATCATATGAGATGTGTGACAATCTTGAAAACTCTATCTTTCATTCTTTTATTGCCACTCATTAATAAATACAGTATTTGAAGGGAAGTAGTTCATTGACATATTCTATATATGGCTCTTTTATCTGACATGTCAGATGCTAACTTGTGGGTAGAGATCCTTAGTACTATGCAAAGCGTTCCTTCTGTTCAAGAAATGTTAATGGAGTTTAATCCCAATCAATAAACATGCACATACACATAGCCCAGCTTGATTAAATTAGACTTACAGAATATCAGGTAAATAATCTTGGAAGTAGACTCAATTTTCCATGGAAATAAATCTGAACTTTACAAATTAATTTTTAAAAGATCAAAACATAGGTGATTTGCCCAAGTCAACACAAACTATTGCAGTAGGATGAGCATTCAAATTCCTTTCTCTTGACTTCAGTGCTTTTTACTGCTACTTATTAATAAATAAGCTATTTGAGGGAATACTTTTTACTAAAACACTTTTTTTATATCACTAAACACATAAAACCTAAAATTTCTAAGGTGGAATTATACCCCTACTTATGATAATTTATGTATGTAAATTGCCATTTTGGCAGTTTCAACTCTCCTAGTTGCTCTGTCAGAGGAATGTAGTAATTGCCCAAAAGACAAAAACACTTGTTTTTCCTACATCTCATGATTCACATGCAGGATAATGTTTGTCCAAGCTTGGTTGGACAGCTAACAGTCTTAACAAGCCCTCCCAACTTTGTAAGTTCTGCTGTCACCATTTTCCACTTATGACTGAGCCTTTTAGAATCATTGCCATACTCTACCTCTGATGCCCAGGGCTTTAGTAACCACCTAACACACCTTGAAGTCCACAGGGGAAAAATTAAACTGAATGATTTCAAAGTAACCAGAGATGAATAGCAGTTGAAGCCGCATGCCCTGTTAAGTCGTAAAACATACTTTCATTGGTACCCTAGGGAGTAAGAAATTTGATTTTCTCTGTCTTCAAATCCACAAAAGTAGAAGTGAGATGGGGCAGAAAGAGCCAACTTTATAGTTCCCATATTTGATTCATTCCTGGCCTCAAGGCTTGAAAAATAAGCACTAGAGTTGGTTATTAAACTGAGATGGAAATGAACAGTGCTGCCAAATTGGCCCTTCTGTCATTTGATACTCCATAATACTTGCTAAAGGCCACTGAAATGTTCTGATGGCCCCTAGGTGAGCAGAAGTATCTACTTTACATTAACTCCTGGACGCCAAACAATTTTGCCAATAATTTGGAAGAGATTATGTTGGGCAAACTCTACTACCAGAAGTACAATCAATAACTGCAATCTCAATGTCACTCAGTCATTCCATCTGGAATTGCTTAAGAGGATTAATAATAAAACTTACTAGATCCGTTTTTACAGTTTATGTTTACCCATGTTCCCAATATGGTTGAAAATTGTATCTATTGAAGCCTATAAACCACAGATTTAATTAAATCTTGGGTGGGAAATTATTTCACTCCCATACTCTACAAGCAAATTCTATCCAATAAAAGCAGTTTCTATTTCTTGAGCTCTTATATGTCATACAATAGAAAATATATTATGCATAATTCATTTATTCACAAAACTTTGCAAAGTTGATATAAATAGTATAAAGCTGAGAAAACTAAAGCTCAGGAAGCTAAGTAAAATTACACATAATCACTAAGTTGGTAAGTGATAGAGTTAAGGATAGATTTGAAGAAATCAGGAAACTTACCATTTTCAACCATATGCAGTAGCAATTGGATGTATTTCATTCATTCATCTTTCAAAGCCCACCTTAAATCTCACTACTTTTGTGAAGTTTTTCTCAGAATTTCTTGACATTTCCTAGAAAAACTATGGGTCTCAAAGTCAAACAGACAAGATTTGAGTACCAACTCTGCATATATTAACCATTTAGTCTTGGACTATGCATTTAACCTCTCTAATCTTCACTTTTCTTTTTATAAATTGATAATAATGAATGCTATCTCATAACACTTGTCATAGGAAAAGGGAGATACCTAACAAGCATGCGTATAGTACCTGGTACATGCTAAAGGCTGCTTATTGAGGATTTTCTCTGTGTGAGACACTGTATTAAGTGCTTTCCCATCATGCCTTCCCACCACCCTGTGGGCTACTAACATCATCCTCATTTTGCAAATATCACAATGAGGCATCACCATGTTGGATCAGGATTGGACCAATGTATCAGAGTCAGAAAGTCATCTTACTCTAGAACCCATGTTCCTCACCACTACAAACAAATGCTTGGACTCTTGAAAGACATAGGAGATCAATTTAATGGGTCATGATCAGCATTCTTTAATGAAATAGAGGAGAAAACTTAAAATAAAATCAATTATCAGTATGCCTCACATAGGAAATGTAAATATTTTGAGAAAATTATGTTTTAGTTGTGTGTGTATGTGTACTAGGTCTTGCTGTAGGTTGTTTCTCTTATTGTACACTACGAAAAAAATTCACATATATTGCATTGTACTCTAAATAATAGGCCAGTGGGGCCTCCTGGGTGGCGCAGTGGTTGAGCACTGGGCTGCGAAGCTCTGTAGCACCGGTTCGATTCTGGACCCCGGGGGAGGGTCCCACATGGTGCGCAGACCTCTCCTGTGGCGCCCGCTGCCCCCCTTAGCAGTGTATTTCGTCAATCTGCCTGTTCTGCTCTCCTCTCTGGTTCTGGTGAATTCTCTCACCCTACCGTGCTTCTGACTGTACCCAGTGCTTTTATAAATAAATAAATAAATAAATAGATAAATAAACCATCATAAATAAATAAATAAATAGATAGATAGATAGATAGATAAATAATGGGTCCCTATTCTCACTTAAAAGATAAATAAATGAATGAATGAATGAATGAATGAATGAATAAATAAATAAATAATAGGCCAGTAATGGGTCATTCTCTCTCCCCTTTCCAAGTAATATGTAACACTGTTGTATCCTCAAGGCATATTGCTGCTGTCACTGTTGTTTTAGTTTCACCTGTTAAAACGTTGTTTAAGGATTACTTGTTGACCCATTCTAATATTCGGTGCAAAAATTGCACTGAGTTATTTAACTTGAATTATTTCATTCATTTACTTATTCAATTACTTAATAAATATTATTAAGATCTTACTATGTTCCAGATATTCTACTAGGCTCAGAGAATTCAGTGGTGAACAAAAGACAGGATTCCTGCCTCAAAGTGGCTTTAGTCCAGTGGAAAGACCAAACATTAAACACATAATAACAGTTTATTCAGTGAGTTCTCCATCAGAGTACATAGGGATTTTTATCTTATAACTTAGTAAGTGGGATAAAAGTAAAAAAGACATTACAGTCAAATGTACCTGGCCAAAACAGAGCTGAATTGACTCAGGGATAGCACAAAAGTTTCAAGGAGGAAAAAAAATCATTAAACTTGCACCTGCACAGTTATACTTAGGGGAGGAAAGAAGGGAATGGGATGTGCCAGGTAGGACAGGATGTGTAAAGGCCCAGAAGTGAGAAAATGAGCTCAAGGTGCCTAAAATCCACCATGGTTTAGAGTGTAGGGTGTGAGGGAGCAATGAAAGAGGTGATGTGGACAGGGGACAAGTGTGTCTTAGGCTCCAGCTGTTGCCAAGTCATCAGTAAAAGAAAGAAGCCTTTGGCAACTCTGCAAACTGCTGTGAAAGTGCCCACTGAATCCAAAATTACCTTAGGACAAAACCACCCCACCCCTAACATCTAGTCTTGTCTATTTCTGCTCCATTGTCTCTGAATGACCTCAAATCAGAAACCTAGGAAGAAACTTTATTTTGTTTTCTCCCCATTAATCCATGAATCCAGGGTTCCATAAGAATCTGTAATATAATAGTAGAACATCGTTCCTCTTTCTACCCTCTCTGTTAGGAGCATGGTTGCTGGATTGAAGACAGATCTCACACTAGCCTCTGAATAGATTGCTTGGTTTCTCTAGCTCTCAATTTCTCCCCTTAGAAAATCAGGAGACTAGCTATTTCTGTCTTATAAAATTGTTCTAAAGACCAAATGAGGTAATACATATAAAATAATTGGCACATATAAATGTTCACTATACCTGAAGTGTTAAAGGGCTTCTACATATATTTGAGGGAGGAGACATTTCATTTCATTATAGTTTATTTTTTTACTTCTATGCAAAGATAATGAAGGAGCAATTATCTTATTTCATTATATATTAAGCACCACAAGAAGACAAAAATCATGTATCATTTTTAAGCCAAGCAAATCACTTTCTCTTATCAATGGCTCATAATATTATTATTACTGCATTTCCCATGTATACAAATCTCCCCACTTTCTTTATTTCCCTGGATGTTGGAATGATGTATGAAGAAGATTTGTCAATTACTAATGAGAGAAAAATAATTTCCTATACAATGTAGCACAGATTTAGAAATGTCAATTTTAGGTGCTGTGATGCATATTCACATTTTCCATGCAAAGATTAGAGAGTAGCAGAATGAATAAGTTGAAGGGCCAGTGAGCTAAAATACCTCCTGCATGTTCCATATACTGAAATATTAATAAAGTAGAAAATCAAAATGAGAGCAGTTTAGGGACTCTCATGTCCCCTTATTACAGGCTCATTTCTGTAGGTCCAATTTTAGACAAAGAGAAGAATGATATTGGAAAAGAACACAGTAGGTGAAACAAAAATGACAAAAAACACAGAAGAAAGGAATGGAAGCAAAATCAAAGGGTCAGCATCAAAATATCCCCTCTTCATAATGCTGTACTTATTATAGTCTTCCCTCTTAGAATCTCCAACTGAGCTACTAGGCATCTCTATCAAGAATTGGTAATCATTTTATACTGTGCTGCATCATTTGCTGTTTATTGTCAGTTGAAAAGAAAGCCTCAAGTTTGTATCTTAGAACCCTCTACTTTGAGGTGACTTTTCATCATGTCTGGCAGTCAAGTTCTCCAGGAAATCAATAGGGTCTCTCCTGTCTCCACCTATTTTTCTTTTTTTAAATGTTTTTTAATTTTATATATTATTATATCGTTGTTCATTTTTGTGCAATGTATGCTTTCTCATCTCAGCTATAGTCCCAATGAAATTCCCATTACCAATTCACCCGTGTACCATCACTGTAGTCCTTTGTGCTCTACCCACCCCTGTTTTGATCCTACTCCTGTCTCCCCCACCCCAGCCCCACTGCAGAATGTCTCTGGTTGCTTGTTGATTTTGATTTTCACTTTATTATAATTACTTCCCCCACCCCCCACCCCGATCCCTTATTTGGATCCTCTACATTCCTCCTATAAGTGAAACAATCCGGTATTTTTCCTTTTTTTTTAGGCTTCTTTCACTGAGTATGATCCCTTCAAACTCCATCCATGATCCAAAAATCAATTAATTTAATCCAACACATTAACAAAAAAGGAAAAAAAAAACATATGATCATATCAATTGTTGCTGAGAAAGCGTTCTACAAGGTTTAACATCCATTTATGATAAAGGCCCTGCACCTATTTTTCAACCTCTTCAGTGTGGCTGAGAAATCAGCAGGGGTACCAGAGGAAAAAGTCCTTCTGCTGCACACCAAGAGCATCCACAATGGTGTGAGGCTATGGCACCCTGACCCGGAAGGGTGGGGCTTTCCTGGAGTTGGAATGAGGAAACAATTGGAAAAAGACAGTAAATTCTATCAGAGGCTGAAGGACAAGCTTGCATTAATCAGTTTTCTTTAAGGTGCCAGTGACAATACCCTAACTCAAACATGTAAGCAACAAAGACAGCTTGATTGAGTCATAACTCAAAAAGCAAAGCCAGGAATACCTGGAAGAGATGTTCAAGTGATGTTTTTGGACTCTTTTGCTGTTTTCTGGTGAGCTTTCACCTGTGTTGCTTTATTCTCAAGCAGGCTTTTTCTGTGATGACAAAGATGACCACAAGCAACACCAAAATGACTTCTAAACAGGTTCAAAACCTCATCCAGATGAATTCAACTTCTTCTCAATAGCCAAAAAAGTTTTGAGAGCAGATCCAAGGCATGTGCCCGTCTGTGTGTATGGCCCATTCCCTAAAAGAAAACTGAGATTCTGTTACCAAAAGTAAGAGAGATGAAGTTAAGGCAGGTAAAAACTGATAAAACTACTTAAGTGCTATGCCCTTTAGGTGATTCTTTTGATTGCCAACTAGAAGCAGAAATTTCACAATAAGAGATAGCTCATTATTCCCCCTTTGTGCATTGACTCATAATCTATGACTTTTCCTCAGGAAAATGTCAAAGATATTATGACACACTAGGGCACCTGAGTGCTGTGCCATCTTGAAGCTTAGACAAAATACCAGTACAAATGACAAGTTCTTCCTGTGAGTTTGCTGACACAGGATACTTTAACACCCCTGCTAAATCAAGCAGTCGTTTTCTATAGCTCCAAGGTAAAGCAAGGATACGTCAGCCATTTTCCCAACAAAAACTGATCAATTTAGTTAGAGACCTACTGATCTATATTTGTAGAAATGCCTTCATATTTATGACCACTGTCATATTTCTTCCCATTTTGCTGACCACATGGGAACCACCATTTAGTTTAGTGATTCCCAGCTATTTAAAAAATGAAAACTCCTTTCTAACAAAAAGGTTCACAAATGTTTCATGATAGTAGCTGGATCTCTTGCTTACATTGATATATTGACTTTTATACACACATATCATAAAAGATGTATTATTATAATAATGTATGTTATACATTATTTTAACATGTATTTGTTACAAAGCACTTATTTAAATGTGAAAAACAAATACTACAGGTACGTCTAAGATGTATTTATTTTTAGCATAGGAATAAAGAAATCACTTGTAATATTTAGTAGGTCAAGAAATCTCCACACAGCTCTCCATAGTGGTTGGACCAGTTTGCACTCCCACCAACAGTGCAGGAGAGTTCCTTTTTTTCCACAACCTCGCCAACATTTGTTGTTGCTAGTTTTTTTAATATGTGCCATTCTCACTGGTGTAAGATGGTATCTCATTGTAGTTTTGATTTGCATTTCCCTGATTGCAAGTGACGTTGAACATTTTTTCATATGCCTGTTGGCCACTTGCATTTCCTCTTCAGAGAAGTTTCTATTTAGCTCTTCTGCCCATTTTTGGACAGGATTATTTTCTTTGTTGTTGTTGAGTCTCATCAGCTCTTTGTAGATTTTTGTAATCAGCCCTTTATCATTAGTGTTGTGTGCAAAAATGTTCTTCCAGTCAGTGGGGTGATCCAGCAATTCCACTCCTAGGTATTTACCCAAAGGACACAGAAACATCAATTCCAAAGAGCACCTGTACCCCTATGTTTATAGCAGCACTATTTACAATAGCTAAGCTTGGGAAACAACCCAAATGCCCAAAAATAGTTGACTAGATCAAGAAGATGTGGTACATATACACCATGGAATATTACTCAGCATTCAAAAAAGACAAACACATGCAATTTGCAGCAACATGGATGGAGCTGGAAGGGATCATGCTCAGCGAAATAAGCCAGAAAGAAAAAAGAAAAATACTGGATGATCTCACTCATAGCAGGAATCTAGAAAACTTAAATAAGGGACCAGGAAAAGGAATAACTATAAGAAAGAAAATATCAAAATCAACAAACAACTATGAACCAGAGACACTTTATGGGGATTGGGGGGGTGGGGAAAGGAGGGATTGGGGTCAAAATAAACGGGTTGTAATTATATGGGGGATATAAAAATAAAATTTAAATTAAAAAAAGAAATCTCTTGTAATAGTTCCAATAAACCTTTTCTATAATAGGGCCAAGAAATTGGAGATGGATGACTTGGAATGATTCTCTTTGTAACTCTGGTGTTTGCTTTAATTCAAAAGGGCCAGTCATCCAAATGTAAGGTTTATTCAGCTTACCTATCCTTTTCCTATTTGCTTTAAATAACATGGTCACACTTTCATTTTATTATAAAGAAGGCCAACTGACAAACATGAAAGGCAATTGACACCAAGACTCACTACCAAGTGGCGAGTTAACACTGATTCTAGACATTGAAAATTAAAGTAACTGACTCAAGACATACTCAGGTTGAAGTCATCTACTAAGAGAGACAAATGGAAAGTATTGACTTAAGACCTGACTTCTGAGAAATAATGACAAATTTCATGAGAGGCAGAGCATTTGACTTTCAGTCAAGATATATAACTAGCAAGGAAACATTTTTATTCAAAAATTAGAGATTTAACATAAAGGAAATTTTTGAGGTTGTATGTTAGACAGGGTAGTTGACAGTTGCATTTGGAGTTCATTTCGTACTCTCTGTATTCCCCTTGTCACTTTCTTGCTCTGAGGAGTTCCTAATCCCTCTTCTAATCCTTCCCCCAACCTGAAAGATGAGAAACTGTAGAGATGAACTAGTCAGAGGGAATAGACTCCAGATTATGACCTTGGGCCACAAACCTCTTGATCTTTTGGAAAAAAACCCAGTAAATAATAAGGGGAAAAAAACAAGAAAAAAGTATACTCTATATTTTTCTCCACAAATCACAAGCATTTATAGATTTTTAGTTGGGAAGTTCTAGTACTAATTTGTAGAAATGTATCCTATTTGGTGACCAGTATGTTAATGCAGATCTGGGTACAAAATGGTGCATTTGGCTAAAAACTTGTGCAAAAGAAAAAAAAAGAATGAGTTAAATTGTATTTATTACATACAAACATGTGGCATTGTGTTTAAATGGTTGCTTCATTCTCCATTTAACCTCCACTGTCAGGGAATGAGAATACCTAAGTTTATGATGATTAAAACAGAGGCTTTGGAAGGAGATTGAGACAGAGAAAGGCTAGTTCTGCCATATACCAGCAGTGTAACTTTGGGCAAGTTATTCAACCACTTTAAACTAGTGTCATTATTAGCGATATTACAAATTACAAGAATATTAATTTTATTTTTTTAAAGATTTATTTATTTATTTATACAAGACCTGGGGTACAGGCCAGATATGCATGAGGGTAAGAGGATACACCAGAGACAGAGCGGGGAACCGAACAGGCAGACTGACGAAATACACTGCTGAGGGGAGCAGTGGGCGAGACAGGAGAGGTCTGCTGCGCCATGTGGGACCCTCACTGGTCGGGATCAAACCTGGGCTGCAGAGGCTGTGGACAGTTTCACGGCGTGGCTCTCAACCGCCTGCACCACCAGGGGAGGCCCAAGAATATTAATTTTATTATGACATCATTAATGCAATAAACAGGTAGCAAAAAAGAGTAAAACATGTGAAACAAAATGAGTGGAACTACTAATAAATGTTAGTTTTTAATTATAGATTATAGTAGGAACAAAAAATATTAACTGTAATCTTGTAGTAATTTGACACTCCTCCCACCCTAGCTTATAAGAATTTCGGTTTTTCTCTTTCTCTTGCCTGAGGGTCTGAAAAAAATTTCACCACGTTAGTTCCTAATCTTTTTGTAAGAATAAGCATAATCCAGAAACACATTAGACAACAAACAACAATAACAAAAAAACATCAAATGAGCCTGAGTAGACCTGCCAAATGAAAGCTGAGGAAGTAAAGTAAGTGATGAAAAGCTGCATGTTATATGAGAAGAAGCATCTTGGGTGTCTTTAGAGCAGCTTTGCTGTCTGAGAAACTGAAAAGAAAGCAAAGAGAGTTTTGAACAGTGTTTTACTGTGAATTAAAATTGAATCTGTTTTCATGATCTTTAAGAGTTGAAAGTAACCATTAGCTTTCAGCTGTAATTACTTTGGTTTCTGGACTGTGCTTTTTAGTGGAGCATCATGTGGAGACATGGCTTTGTGAGACCCCAGTTTGTGCCTGTTCATGCAGCCACATTTCCTGAATTGCTAAGTGGCACTTTTCTAATCATGTGGTAACAGGTCTGCCATGTTATGATCACTCCTTCTTGTGGTTCCTATGTATATTGTTTTTACTATGCCTTAAATAAGAGTCTTCATTCTTCCACCTTTACCACCAAGCTCTTTTCCATAAGCAACTCCCCATAAAATAGCACTGGCCTCATCAAAGGTATGCAGTGGTCAGTAGTACAGTCATCTGTATAGTAGTACAGGCAATCTCTAGTGACAGCACCTCAGATCCCAAACCTGGCTTAGTCAGTTGGGAAGTGACTAACAATGGCAGAACAATACAACCACCCTATGGACATAAGATTCCTTCTTTGATAGTCAAGTGCTCGAGTCATCAAGGGCACCCTAGTTTTGGATTAACTCCTGAAAGATATAGTCAAGATTTCTCTTTGAAAACATGCATCACAACTCTTCTCAATGGATCTGTTCTAGGTAATTATACTATTTTTCTCAGAATAAAACATCCACCTGTTAAAAAGCTTTGGGTACGATTAAGCACCTTAAGTTCTCGTCATAACCAACATGATACCTGGGGTTGTAAGAGGAAGAGGTCACTTTCACTATTTCAAATATACATCTGAAAAGTCAACACAATTCAAATGTATCAAACATTTAAATCATTGCTGCCCTGAGCAATCCTTCAAATAGCAGTTTCAAGATTAGTGGTTATTACATCATCCTCTAAATCACTCTCGTTTCATCAACTGAGTTCATCACATTCAAATATTCAAGTGATTTCTACCAATAGACAATTTTAATATCACCAGTGCAATTTGTTTTCAATTACCAGCCTTGCTAATGGCCTCCTGAAACTAATGGCCCCTTGAAACTAATGCTTGGGAAAGGTTTCCTGCGTTGTCATAGGGTTGTATACATTTTCTACACAGCAGCACAATTATTTACTGTTATTACATATTAAACCATGGAGATTTTATCTTCTACTCTAAAATGTGCAAGTCAAACAACCCAAGTCACCTCATTCTATGCAGGGAACTACGATTACCCACTCTATTTTCCAAACAAATTGGAGGATCTACCCAGGCTCCTAACACCAAGGACTTTGTTGAGCTTGTTGTAAATAAGTCAGTGAATAATCATAAAACACTTCTTAGCAATAACTAAATCAAGAAGATCAGTGATGGCCAGCCTAAACCACCTATAAATTTTATGGCTATTTTTTAATGAGGCAAAGGAAATGCTCTTATCAGCATTTTGTCTTTCAGGGTCAAACGAAAGGAAGCAAGAGAGAGGCACAGGAAGCAATCTAGTGCGCCTGGTGTTTGGGAGAGGAAGAATGGATAAAAAAGAAAGAGAAAAAGCCAAACAGAAGCTAAGTAGCTAAAGGCTTATATAACTTTCAGTTTAAGGACAGAATGTTTCAGTTTGATTTTGTCCCTAAGGGAAGCCTGCTGAAAGATTTCTGAACCAATGTGACTTTGGAAAAATTAAAGAAGGATCACAGCGTTGGTATAGGGGAGAAAAGTGAAAGAGAGGTGAGAGATAGACTAGGTAGAAACAGCAGGGAGGAGAAGAAAAAACATGCCCAAAGTATAATAACCAGAGCCAGTCATGATTATTCTGACCTACAGTTCTTTGACCAGTCCTGACCGCTGCGGTACTTATTCTAGAAACTGAATCAAAAAACCTCTGCCTTTGGTAATGTAATTCCTTTGCCAACCGGATGGAAAAAGTTGGTGTTTCCATTAGGGACTATGGAAACTTATTCTGATTCAGAAGAAAGACAAATACCAGATTGTATCTCTGTTATGTAGAATGTAGTGAAATCGAATAAAGGATCAGATGAAGCCAAACTAATAACAAACACTGGAAAATCTGACAGTAGAACTGAGGCTACCAGTTCTATTGGTCGGGAGGGAGAGGAGAAGGAGTGAGAACCAGGCGAGGAAGGAGCAAAATGGACTGAGGTAGTAGACTAGGAGAGCTTTGGTGGTGGGTGCAGTTTGGTAACAATACCTGAAGTGGGAAGAGCCTATACTTCTACAACACAAATTACAATGTAAACCAATATTACCTCCGTTAAAAAAATTAATCTCTTTTGATAAGAATCCAAATAAACTAAAGCAGAATCAAGACTCATTTTTCCAAATTCAATTAAACATTTTATTAATTCATTTAGAGGTGACTGACCAAATGTAATCCTGGGATGGTGATTTTTGAGGGAGGAGAAGTTGTGAGGGAATGCTGAGAACCTGACCTTCATTTGCAGCTGCAGACAAGGCCAGGTGGATGGAAGGAAAGATGCAAGTCACTGCACTGATATGTGTCTTTGGTGACTTAGCAAGTGACCCTTAAAGCCAGAAGAACCCATGTTAATTCAGAAAACAATCCACCTCTATGCAGCAGGCACTCTGCCTGGCATCAAGCATTAATGTTCAGTTAGTTTGACCTTTGATGCACAAAGAAGCTGAGCTCTGTTCCTCATGACATCGCCTCTAGCGTTTGTGTGTGTTCTCACTCTTGTTTCTCATCTCTGGCTTTTGCCCTTAGTGATGCCTTTAACTTTGTCATCTCAGATCTTGCCTTGTCCCTTTCATTGTCTTTTAAAAAAAGAGGTCAAAGAAACCTTGTATTTTCTAAAAGAAAAAGTTTTTAACCTACACGCTCTTCTCTACTACCTATGGGGCCTTTTTTAATATACCACAATAAACCAATGAGAAAAGAAAATTAAAAATCCTACAGAAGAAGCATCCATTTTCTTTTTAAATTAAATATAAAATTTAGAAATGGAAACTGGTTTCCTGCAGAAATAAGGATTCCCATAAATTTAACTGCAGTATCTTGTGTAATCACAGAGAACAGTGTTAAAAATAATGACAAATTTGGTTGAGGATGGGGTGAAGAATGTACTTAACAATCATTTTTTTCAGAGCTCTGAAGGAAAGAAGCATTCAGAGCTATTGGAAATCCATTAATGTCATAATATGGCAAAACTAAAGAGAAATAAAAAAAATTAAATGCTTGTTTACTTAGCACCTGAGCATTTTCTCTTAAAAGGGAAAAGACAAAGACAAAAGCAAAGATAAGATAGAAATAGCTAAGAGACAGACGATTCAAGGAATTTATTGTAATAAACTGTAATCTACTTCCATAAAGAAACATTATATCTTTATATCATTGATATAATCTTTTATATCTTTATAATATGATATAAAGATATAATTCAACACAGCAAATTCTTGATGTAACAATTCTAATTTCAAAGTTTACTTGAATCCAGATTCCTATGCTTCAGCATATTCTATAAAGAATTGTAAATTTTTCTCTCTGAGTCAGACCCCACATTAGCCATATTGTTTCTGATTCAGGTTTTCTTTCTAGCAGTCTTTCATAAAATGAAGAAAAAACAGTCACTGGAGTAGGAACTACAGGCCTTAGGTTCTTGCCCTACATCTTAATTAGTTGTTAACAAATATACTGAGTTACTTTTTTTTAGTAGAAGCTAAGCAGGAGGACCTGAAGGGGTGTCCTTGGACCAGTTGCTCAACTCCAGGCTGATTTCCATGCATACATCCTACCCAGTTGCAGAAGCACCTACACTTAGAAAGGCCCCTTACTCAGTTTACTGCTCTTCCATCTTAGTCTTAAAATTTTTGATTTTTAAACAAGAGCCTCCACACTTTCATTTTTTGTTGTGTCCTGCAAATTACATTGCCGATTTTGCCTTAACATCCAGCCTCTGTTTCCTTATCTGTAAAATAAGGATTGGAAGATTTCCAGCATTATTACAGCTCCTGGGTGTGACTAAACAATGCTTTGGGATGATCTGGCATTTAGGGAGCATAATTCGATGATGGCATGAGGAGATTTTCAGGATCTTATCTTATACTAGACCTCAATGTGCCTCTATATGATAGAAATTTCAGGGTTTAAACTTTGGGGATTATCCTGCTCCTTCTTTCTCCTCTCCACAACTGATGTCTCACGGTGCCACCACCAAGACACATATTGTCACAAGAATGTTGCAAACAAACCACCCCCCAACTGAGAGGCTTAGAAGAATATCCATTACTATTCTCATAGATCATAGTTGGCTCTCTGCTCTGCTCTTCTTAGTCAGGCTAGGCGTTTCTCTGGTTACAGATACAGAGAGGGAAAAATCGGAGTCACTTTTGCAATAATCTGTTATAGTCACTTGAGTCAGAAACTTTATATGTTGTTAATACTCTACCCTGATAACATACCATGGTGCGACCCTAAGCAAATCACTTGAGGTATCCCTTCATGCCTCATTTGTATAAAAAAAAAGGCATCAGGCTAGAAAACCTCTAAAGCCCCTGCTACTCTGATATCTTCATAATCTGTGAACCTCTCTGTTCCTGCTTTAGCCATGTTTCCAACCTCCTCCTTTTCTAGTCTAGATACCTACCTCTGCATCCTAAAGGGCATTTATGTAAATTCTTCTCAACCTTGCCAGAAATCCTCTTGCTGCAAAGGAAAGCACAGCAAAGGGTGAGTCCTCCAGGTTCATTGTCTATGGCTCTGGCTCCATTTTCTCTACAGAGCAGGATCCTTTTTCATTTGAAAGCTCTCTGCCCCACCCCCACTGTCCCTCCAAACTCCCTCATGGCCAAAGCCAAAGCATGCTGGCATGAATCACTGGAGGTCTTTGAGCAGGGGCAGCCATCTCTTAAGTGAGACGGACAGTGTGTTCTTGCTGATGCCTGCAAGGTCCAATTGACGTTGTGCTTGCCAATTTACATGGTTTTTCGATGACATAACCATAAAATTTCACTCCAGAATTAACTCCAGCCAATCAGATCTTTTCCAGGCTGGACAATTTCAATTTATCCAAGTGACTAAATCATAGTTTGTTTTCGTTTTCCTTGTTAGGATGCTCCTTTTTTTCTTCCAACAAATAATATAGCTCAATAAGCTCTTCAGTAATATATTCTGTGGATTCAGATCATGTTTTATTTCTCTGAAAAAAATAATAATTCAAGCACGGAAACTATACCTATGAAGACCTGCTATCTTGATTTCCAGAGCCAGTGAATACAACACAGACATGAGTCTGTTTACTGAATGCAGCTTTCTGTATATTGCTTCTTGGGCTGTTTCAGGGAATGGGAGCTAAATTTGGTGTTTATCGTTGTTTTAAACTGCAAACTGCTTCTTATGCTGCCAGATATGCCTTTTGTTTGTGCATTCATTTAGGTTTCATTGTCTCCAAAATAAACCTGTCTTTTCAAATCAGGAAATCTTCCACTAAGTAAAAGAAAAAAAAAAGAAGGAGGAGGAGGAGGATAATGATTGAGGACCAGCTAGTCTGTTTTTAACACGATGACATGTCCATTTCCTCTTCGGTGGTTTTTGTCATTTTATTGAATGTGTCCAGATTGGCAAGACAGTGGGCTTTTCTGTCAACTTTCAAGGTGACATTTGAAGGTCATTGGTCACCCAGCATATCCTTCCATCAGTGCAGTGATTTTCTGTGAGGTCTCTGCTTGGTTGCTCCAATATTTAAACAAGCAAATAGAATCTCTGAAGCTCCTGGATTTGGGCCTATTAGGATGTATGGGTAGGGAGGGTAGGGCGTATGGTAACAGTTTGACCTAATCTCACATATGCAAAAGCTCTCATATTCTTACTTTATGTCAATAAAATAGGTTATGTGTGCGGTTATAGAGACACAGGATTGAAAAGCAGGCATTAATTTTATACACATTCTGCTCCTAATGTACTTTGGTGCTTATAAAGATATAATTATCTTTAAAATAGCACACACTGCAGTATATGTCTTATGGTAAAAGTTTTAATTTATTCAAGAGAATATTTAAAATACAAACTTAGTCACCTTATTTTAACTCGTTTGTTTTTTAAATAAACTAGAAGACTTAGACATTGAAAGTTGCTGAAGCTTCTCTTAATCTCTCTAAGAGGTCCTGTTTTGGACAAAACAGTTTTGTTTCTTTGTGCATTACTAACAACTTCTAAAGAAACCACTGGAGCAGCAGAATATAGAAAGGAGTGGTTCACATGGTTTGGGGGGTGGCTCAGGGTGGGCGCCAAATCAAGCACTTCAGTCCCAGAGAGGAGTTGATGTGGACATATACAAGTGAAAGTCAAGGCTGAGACATAATGTCTATTAAGGGAAACTATAAGCTGCTTGTGGATTCTCCCACAACTCACCTAGACTTTTAGGATGTTGTGCTAACATCCTTGGCATACAACCTGGACCCTGGCCTCTGCCCAGTTCTTTATCTCTCCATTCTTCCACCTAAGCCTTTGCTTTGGCCACATAGTAGACTTCAATCAACCTCATGGATGCTGTTGAACACCTTCAGGACTTCATGCACACTGTCCCTCCTACCTGTACTTCCCACAACAACTTGTTTACTATGTAAACTCATATCCTTCTTTCATAAGTCTGCATCTTATACCTCTAGACTCAGAAAAAAACCTTAGAGTATTCCTATAAGTTATGTAGTCCTAAGTTTTGCTTTACTTGTTTCCTTGAGGGAAGGGCTGTATTTTATTGCTGCTTTATTCCTGGCATATAGCACAATGCATAGTGCATGACAGACTCAACAATGAACAAATACACAAATAAACAAAATGTACCAGAAATTTGCTAGAAATGTGGACTCCAATCTAGACCTACAGAATCAGCATCTGCATTATAACAAGATCTCCTGGGGTTTTGATTGCACACTTGCATTTGAGGAAAACTGATTCACCTTACCCTGACCTCTCCCTTTTGTCAACACCTGAAGTATTGATGATATAAAATTCTGAATTTGATAATTATTAATGTACCTGCCCTGCTCTATGCTTAACTAATACACATGAGTGTGTGATTATGCATTTATGTGTTTGTGCGTGCTCACACACTTCTATTCTTTCCTCTCACCCAGAAGACTAGACAGGGACTCTTTTGGCATTAGCCCACTATTCCTCTCAGCACCCAGCAGTAGGCTATGTCTAGACTAGGTGCTAAGTGTAAGTTTATGAGAAAAAAAAATAAGGGCCACTGAAAAAAATGGTTTTGTAAAACTATATGCATGTCTCTATAACCGTCTACAAAAAAACAGCCATTGTCAAACAAACTCTGAGACAATTGGGAAGGAGGCGAAGGTGAACTAACTCGTCTCTAGTAAGCATCAAGTGAAATATGAATTCTTCATTACTTTACTACTTACAACTCTCACCAACTTGCTCCTCAGCTTCCACCTCTGTCCTTGAAGGGATAACTGGTAGTCTGCTAAGATCTAGTTTCCTGATTCACATTCTATTTTTAACTTTTCTTATCGTTGTCATGACTAGGGATTTAACATTATTGGTTTACCACTCAACAACTCTTATTCTTCCTTGGGACATTTAGGAAATGCTATATAGCATATTTCATCCTAACCCCCTGAATTGTTCACACTTTGCAATTTGATGACTACAGCACTAGTAAATCCAGCTGACTCATAAATCCAGATAACTCTTAGTTTATTACTTAGTGTGTTGGGTAGACCACAACATGTACAAAATGAACTAAATAATGGGCATCAAGAGAAGCCAGTTAAATTATTTTTGACCTCCCAGGAAAAATATTACATAGGAAAATAAAATTGTCAGCAAAGCTATGGACAAAGGGTAATGGAGGAGAATTATAGAGGTGGAAAAGGATGCTAACTTTTATTGAAATTCTGCTGGTGTGAAATACTGCAACTGGCACTTTACATACATTATCTCATTTAACTTTATCCACCTAGTATGGTAGGAATCATATTCTGACCTTAGCTATGCAGAAGTCAAGCTTCCTAAGTCTCTCAGAGTCATATAACTAGTTACAGAGCTAGGTTTTCAAACACATCTCCTCCTATTTTTATTTTAAACTATGATTTAAAAAACACATAACAAAAAATTTGCCATCTTAAATCATTTTTAAGTGTGCAGTTTAATAGTGATAAGTATATTCACATTATTGTGCAACAGATCTCTAGGATTTTGCATCTATACTTAGTAAATACTATCTCCTTACCTCCCCTCTGCCATCATTGCTTTTCATACATTAGTCAAAGATAGTATTTTACTCATCCTTTCCTCTCTAATTATCTTTCTTCTGCTTTCTCTAACTTCTCATGGTACTGTATGTGTTATATAGTCCTAGTCTATTTCAGCAGTGAGGAAAGTGAGTTGAAAGAATCTAAAGTCTCAGGCTGTTACCTTCCCTATGGAGTCTGTAAAGCAAACAAGAATAGATAGCCAGTGAAAGAAAATCAAGAGAAGACAATTTGGCTCTTGTAATGTTGGACATTTACCTGTGAATTTTCCGTCTTAAGGGGAGCTCTCGATATAGATCACTATAAAAATAAGTTGCTCCTGTCCACAATTCTCACTTTCTCACCCAACCACATTCCTGCAACTGGGATGCAAGGATTGCGGCCATAGCAACAGCAACCTTCCAATGCTCCATAGGGTAACATATACTTGCCCAGTACTGGAAACTGCCTAATGGCCATGCTCACTGGGTGAGGTTGTCTGCCCCTGGAGCAGACATGGCATTTCTCAAGATGAGACAGAGTGAAAAGGTACAGTGGCCCTGGTATGGGTTTGAAGATTCAAATTTGACCCAGCAACATTGTCTTTGCATAATTCTATTTAAATGAGTCCTTTATTAGATATTCAAAGAGAAGAAAACATTTACATTGATGCACTAGAAAGCAATCAGGGCTCAGGAGAGTTGTTTGTAAATGCCAAGAGGAGCAGCACACATCCCAGAATCTGCTCTTTACCGAGTTCTGTGTCATCAGTGATGGCTTATCCCAGACAGCCAGCATCCCCGTGTGCCAGCCTGTGGGAGCGCAAAGCATCATCTCTTCCTGGATTCCATGTCACCAAAGATGATGGGCTGGCTTTGTTCAGATCCTGCAGCATGTTGTTTCATCTTGTTGAGAGCAGGAGCTTCCTGTTGTAGTTCCTGAGCCTTGAGGGTGTGCTGAGGAAGCAGACCTGCTTAAGCCCAGCTCTACAACTAATAGGGCAATGATCTTGAGTGACTGGCATAGTTTTTTCTGCACACAGGTTTAAAAATGAGATTTTTTTTAATTTTATTTTTATATTCCCCATACAATTGCAACCCCCTTATTTTGACCCCAATCCCTCCTTTCCTCACCCCCCATAGTGTGTCTCTGGTTCATAGTTGTTTGTTGATTTTGATTTTTTTCTTTCTTATAGTTATTCTTTTTCCTGGTCCCTTATTTAGGTTTTCTAGATTCCAAAAAATGAGATAAATTTGATGAAGAACTTATATTTATTGAGTTAATAAATGTTAGCTCTTTGTATTTTTACTAATTTTTTAAAATTTCCATTTTTAATACTGCAACCTGGACTAGAACTTAAATCCTCAGATATTTTCTGAGACTGGTCCTCTCTTCTATTATTACTAGAGGGACCACAAATTATCTCCCATATGCCAAATCCAGCCCACTACCTGTTTTATAAATCAAATTTTATTGGAAAACATATATATATATGAGTGTGTATATATGCATATATGTGCATGTATATGTATATATGTGTGTGTATGTGTGTGTATATATATATGTATATATACCATAAGGGTACTTTCATGCCATAATGACAGAATTGAGGGGCTATATTACAGATCAGATGGCTCAAAACCTTAGATATTTACTATCTGACCATTCACAGAAAAAGTTTGTTAACACAAGGGTGGTGTATATACTATTTTCATATAGCGGCAGAAGTAAATCCTAAGTACAGAGATTTGATATTATGAGGACATTGATAATTTTCTAAAATTTGGAATGAACAACAGGAATTCAATTTTCAGCTCTACCCCTCCCTAGCTGGATAATATTGAAAAATAATTCTAATGTTTGCTTAAATTTCTTTCTTCAAGAGATGGAAATAAGAATGCTCATGTTGCATATTGGTTGTTAGAATAAAACATCTTACATTCAAGTCCTGTATAAATATTCAAGTTCTGTAACAATTCATTCATTCACTCACTTATTCACTCACTCCTGTGACATGCACCAAACCAGATATACAGGATTCAGGATTTGAAAACAGTCTCTGGTCTGATGGAGCTGATCTTCTAACTGGAAAGACAAGCTGCTTTATACAAGGTACGTTTCCTAGTTAATCAATCTCTTTACAGTAACCTATAGTTATATACTATTGCTATAGTAACCTTAAGAGATCCAGTTTCAATTGTGAAATCGTACACTATAGGAAAATGCCTGTATTTTAACTGACTTTGACTCAGCACAGGTAAGAGATAGTTTTTCAGCCTTTACTTGGTTATTTGCATTTATTCAAACAATAGATCAGCTGAGTCCTTCAAAAGAAACACATTCATGGAGTTAGACAACTTATCTATTGAATGTGACACATGCAGAGATGCCCACAGGATGATTTAAGCCTTTGTACATTTACAAAAGAGAGTTCAACCAAGCAACATGGTGCTCTGTAAGCAAAACATACAGACCAAATACAAATATTTTTTTACACATCAATCCAGCACAGACTCATAAAACCCAACTGAGAAAAGAAAATACATGCCATCAGATTTTTTTTCACTTGCATAACATTATTTATGGACAATTGTAAAGAATGAAGAGGCACGAAAACCCAAGATTGATTTAAAATAGTCACCTCTAAATCACATTGACAAAAAAAACATTTGTTCTAAGGAGGTTAATGTCACATGACACTTTTATATGTCCATTTATCTAGAATAAATATTCATTAAATGCATATCATCCCTCAGTAATTTCATTAATAACTTTCTTCTTTAGTTTTCACTGCACTGTGGGAAAACTAGTCATGTGTTAAAGATTTGTAATCTAGTATGAGATACACCAATATCCTTATTAAAAGGGTATCACTCTTTAAAAAAAAAAAAAAAAAGCTCCCAGATGCTGGTCAGTCCACAGGCCTGTCTCCCAAGTCTGTCATCTGACCATGGTTTTTACACCCTGTGCACAAAAGGGACATTTAGTATGAAAGCAGCAAATGAAAACTCGAGGCTGTTGTCAAATTGTCAGCCATTGTGCTCATATTAATAACTACTGCAGCTGTCGGAGCCTCAAATTAGCATCTCTGAAACAAGTTAAACACTTCCAGCACTATTCAGTGCATTCAAAGAGAAGAACAGAAGTTTATATTGAGATTTTTTGCTAGATGGCCTCTAGAATAAAAATCTCTTCAGAAACCTAAACTGCTCTTTTTGGTAATGTCATTATGGGACTACCTGACATCTCCTCATTGCCAAATAACCACACATCCCAAAAGCTGGACTCAAAGGCGTATTAATTTATGCCTACATGCTCCCATGGACTCATATAAATTCTTATGATTTATAGATATAACTCTCCCTAGGACAGCACAATTCTCACTTATCAATCATCCAGCAGTTTTATTCCTGACTGCATCCTAGTATTTTAAGAAAATAACCATTTCCAGTGAAAACAACAATTCAGGTTGGAGTCAAGTGAGTGTGTCTCTCTGAATCTTCTGAGGTGAGGAAAAGACTAGCATCCCTCCAAATGCATGTTAAGGACAGGATAAAAAAAATTATGAGGGCCTCCCTGGTGATGCAGGGGGTTAAGATGCAACCTATGAAGCTCCCGCAGCCACTGTAGCATGAGTTTGATCCCTGGCCAGGGAGCTACCCACGTGGCACAGCAGACCTCTCCTGTCTCACCCACTGCTCTCCTCAGCAGTGTATTTCAGCAGGTCTGCCTGTTCTGTTCCCCACTCTGTCTCTGGTGAATCCTCTCATCCCCCACACCTGTACCCCAGTTTTGTATGCCAATAAATAAATCTTTAAAAAATTATGAGTCCATCTTGGGATCTGAGAAAACCTGTGATTTGATATCAATGTGCTAGCAAAGAGTAAGTCAGTCATTGTGTCAACTGCTTCAGAGGAGCCTGACAGCACTCTGACTTCAAACTATACCGCTTAGATTCATCATATGGCCTCTTGGGACTTCCATAAAGGAAACTTGCTATGCCAAGCGCCCAAAATGAGCCTTCCAAATTGATCAATGGTGAGACACAACCCAATACCTGGAAGCAAATGAATTTATTTACCAAGTAAGGAAAGACAGCTGAATATATTTTTAAAGATTTATTTATTATTTATGCATACAAGAGCTGGGGTACAAGCCAGAGATATGGGGTGGGGTGAGAGGACTCAACAGAGACTGAGTGGAAAACAGAACAGGCAGACCCACCAAAACACACTGCTGAAAGGAGCAGTGGGTGAGCAGAAGAGGTCTGTTGCACCATGTGGGTAGCTCCCTGGGCAGGGATCGAACTCGTGCTACAGTGGCTGCAGACAGCTTCATAGGTTATATCTCAATCCCTTGCACCACCAGGGAGGCCCAACAGCTGAATATTTTAACACTTGTCAAATGACAAGTCCATTTACCCTCTGACCATTTCAATATAACTATTTAAATTCCCAAATAATTGGGCCTCCCCAGTGGCGCAGCGGTTGAGCGCTGGGTTGCGAAGCTGCCCGCGGCCTCTGCGGCGCCGGTTCGATCCCCGGCTGCTCCTCGGCCACCGGAGGAGGGTCCCACATGGCGCGCAGACCTCTCCTGCCGCCCGCTGCTCCCCTCAGCAGTGTACTTCGGTCCTTCTGCCTGCTCTGCTCCCCGCTCTGGCTCTGGTGTATTCTCTCACCCTCCCGCGCTTCTGACTGTACCCAGTGCATGTATAAACAAAACAAACAAACAAACCAGCAAAACAAATAAATAAAGCATGCCTCTATAAAAAAAAAAAAATTCCCTTTGAATTATATATATACATTATTAATTATATATTAATTATATATTATATTAATTATATATACACATTTTAATTTATTATATTAATTATATATATTCACATTTGAAAAATGTAATGGTCTATTAGTTAAATACTTATTTTGTAAATATTTTTATTGAAGTAACATTGATTTACATCTTTTTTTAAGTGTAAGAGTTGAATTTTATTTCATTTTTTTAATTTTATTTTTATATTCCCCATACAATTACAACCCCCTTATTTTGACCCCAAACCCTCCTTTCCCCACCCCCAACCCCCATAGAGTGTCTCTGTTTCATAGTTGTTTGTTGATTTTGATATTTTCTTTCTTATAGTTATTCTTCTTTGTATTTTGGAAGGGTACTATCCCCCTCTTAAGGTGTTACCATAGCACTCCCACCACAAAATCTCCCATAGTCCACAACCACAGTCCTTTGCATTCCCTCCCTATTTTGCTCTTGCCCCTCCCCAACTAAATGCCTCAATTCTAGTTAACTTTCAAGGTTAGTTTTTGAGTCTGGCTTTACCTGACCCTTTGTTCCGTTTCTCTATATTCCACATGTTAGTGACACCTGGTATCTGTCTGCCTCCTTGTGACTGAGCACAAACCCAGCTCCATCCATATTGCTGTATATAAACATTTATTAAAAACTCCCAAATGTGTTCCAGACATGTGAAACAATGCTGTGAAACAAATATTAATCTACCCTTACAGATGAAGAAAAAATTTATGTCATGGCCCAAATTATAATAGCCATGATATGAAAAACTGCTATTTAAGACCTTTTCAATCCAAATCCAGATTCATTTGCTCCTATGTTGTTTCTCAATTTACAATAGTCAGTAAAAAAATTGCTAATTTAAATGTTTCACATAAAGTTAACTAGTGACTAACTTTCTTGTGTGGGAGACACTTCTATTTATTTCCTTGAAAACTGGAGGGATGGTGTTCACTCAATGCTGATCCTGTATGACATTCTTAGAATTTCCAACCAAGAAAGGCAGGATAGCCGTGAATGGTGATGGTGATTGACTGGCAGGGCTACCATGGAGACTGCATTTGGTAACTTAACATATCTGAATCAGGGACCTTCACCTTTATGCAAAGAAGTTCAGACTATGGTGATTTTATGGAATCCTAGAAGAAAATTGGCAGGAGGAGCGCTTTTATTGGGACACCTTAAATCTCAATATGCAGGAAGCCCTCAACTCTTAATAAGTTATGCTAATGTGTTTGTTACCTAAAATTTATGAGTATATTTATGCTATGCAAGTCATACAAGCACAACTGAGGGTACTTAGTTCTATGGTTTCCCTTCTTCCTGTACAGCTCAATAAGTTCCTTCTTGTTTAGAAACAATATTTTAGACTCATATGCACAATTCTCAGGCCATAGAGGAATATGAACCCCAAAATTCTGTCCAGTACAGGAGTCAGTCATAGAAGCCTATATGGGTGTCATCAAAGGCCCCATCTGGGCAACAATCACATGACTTCTTAGCAGTTGATTTGAGCTGTTGTTGGGAGAGGGGGAAGATGCCACGCAAAAAGTCTCCTTTCCTTTATGACTTAAGCTCCACACCCAGAGTCAGAATATATTTGGATTGTTTTTACTCTCCAGCCACTCAGTGATGTGCTTTTCATGTTCTCCCATCTCTAGGGAATGCCTTTACAACATTGATAAATAAGAAAACAAGATAACTCTGGACCACACACCTGCAGGGTGGAGTTGTGTGGTGATAAAATAACACTGTTCATTCAGAAACATAAGCACTATGCATGTTGTTTGGGATTATTGTGTTGGAAGTGTAAAGAGTCAGAGAACTGAAGTCCTGCATCCTCTTTTCCCTCTCCAGTCTCCTACCTTAAATATGGATCAAAATCTGTAGCATGCATATAAGGAGTCCCTTGAAATGAACTACTTTAGTAACACTTCCATGATCCTATAGGAGCCTCCTTTCACACCATGAAGGAGAGGGAAATGTTCCCAGGTCCAGTCAGGTGTGGTCATAATCTGCCTTGATCCAATCAGAGTCTTCAGCATCCCAGCCATTCTGACTTTGCTACGCTTTGCCCCTGACCTCAGTTCTTCCTACTATCTCTTTCTCCTTTTCTCCATACAGCCTTACCTCTTTGATTCTGATTCTAGATTTTGGCAACCTGAACCTAAAAGCTGTCTTATTCACAACTTGTAACTAGAGTTGTCTATTTACAATGTATTATGCCTACAATCCAGTAGAAGTAGAATCTCACTGAATAAGAACAAATTTATTCTAGTCTGTGACCAAATTAAAGATATTTCTTAGTTTTGGAACGAAGTGTGGGGAGTTTTCTTACAACACTTTCCAACAGCAAAAATAAAAAAGATCAAACATTTCCAAGGAATCCCAAGAGGCTATTTAGCCTGCCTCTCCAGAATTCTGTGCCTTCTCAGACCGACATTCAAGTACTGTGCACAGAACAAAAACTGAAGTAAAATAACTTCTTGTGGTCAAACAAGTATTTCAATGTGTGCACAGGAAAAAGAGCTTTAAAATGAGGTGTCTTCACATGTACTTTGATTGCTACTCTTTTTTTTTCTCTGCAAACTGGCCATTTACTCCCAGGCCATCTGTCTTGTCAGTGTAATTTAATGCTTATCAGTCTGGTGATAGAGAAAGTGACAACGTGTCACCATTCCTTGCTACTTAGCTGCACTTTTACCAAGTGAAAGTACAACGCTAGAAAGAATAATTTATAGGTCTGTAAATGAAGAGGTGGGGAAAATGGATTTCAAAAGTATGGCCAGTACTAGATTCATGGCTAAAACAGCTTTATACAAAATGAAGGCAGCTCTGCACAGGATGTCTGTATGGGTTGAATTGTGTTTCCCGAAAAGGTATGTTGAAATCTTAATCTCTTGTTCCTGTAAATGTGACCTTATCCAGAAATAGGGTCTCTGCAAATATAATCAATCAATTGCATTAGAATGAGTCCTAAATCCAATGACTGGCCTTTGAGGAGCTTCATTCTGAGGGCCCAACTCAGGTAGGTATGCCATTTGGCCATTGCCTCAGATAAGATGAAGTTAGGTTTTGATTTTCATACAAAGCCTTCCCAAATTTATGGGGAATTTTTACTAAATCCAATCAGCAAACCTAAGCTCTTCTGCTTACTCCAAGTCTCATTGATGATGAAACCCTCTGTCTCATCAACATCTGCACATGATCCCTATCAATTCCTCATTGACTGTACATTAGATGGATGTCTCAACACATCAGAGTTTTCAAACTCCAAGTGTGTATTGAAAATCAGTGCAAATATTTACAAACTGAAAACTATTGGATCTTGTGCACAAAGGTTCTGGAGTGAATGTGGAGTGAAGAACTCAGCATTTCCCTTAACTTTCTCCCCCTTCTCCCTTTACATGCCCTCTGTTTCAGATTTTTTTTTTTAAAGATTTATTTATTTTTTTATACAAGAA
Source organism: Talpa europaea (assembly GCF_964194135.1). Classification (NCBI taxonomy): domain Eukaryota; kingdom Metazoa; phylum Chordata; class Mammalia; order Eulipotyphla; family Talpidae; genus Talpa; species Talpa europaea. The sequence goes on from NC_140077.1 coordinate 52,818,772, forward strand.
CCAGGGTACAGGCCAGATGCGTGGGAGGGTGAGAGAATCCACCAGAGACAGAGCGGGGGAAAGAACAGGCAGACTGAGGGGAGCAGTGGGCGAGGCAGGAGAGGTCCGCCGCACCATGTGGGACTCTTGCCGGCTGGCCGGGATCGAACCAGCACTGCAGAGGCTGCGGACAGCTTCACAGCACAGCGCTCAACAGCCTGCACCAGCAGGGGAGACCCTCAGATATTTCTTTTTAATGATTTTTTTTTTAATCTCTCTAGCTGCTTGCCTCTTTCTCTTTCTCTCCATCTTAAGCCTAATGAGGGACCCAAATGAGTTTGGAGAATAATAGAAATGAACTCACAGACACCAAAATTTCTACTCACAAGCATTAGTGAGCAATAAAAAAAAAATTGATATGAGCACAGTTCCAAGATTCCCAGACCTGGATGTACAGTAGAATTACCTAGAAAACATTATTTAATACCTACAAATGCTTGGGCTAACCCCAGACCTCTTAAATCATAACCACTGTTATGAGGAGCGTAGCAACTGGCTATTTTTATTAGCAATCCAGATAATATGCTGGCAGGGTTGAGAACCTTGCAATAATCAAAGGATACAACTGCATAAATATGGGTTCCCAGTGTCTCCCTCTGTTCCTGACAGGAATGTTCCCAGAGTGGTGATGTTAGGCAGGCTGAGGGGCACCCAAGAGAACCCCAAATTTGTACACTCTAAACAGCTCTGCCATCTGCCACATAAAGACAAAGCATATTCTTAGTGTGACAGACCTTTAATAGAAAAGAACTTTAATGGAATTAGCATGCAAAGAGAGAAAAGAAATAAATGAAATACCCAAAGTTACCTATCCTATCATGGGTAAATGGCTAGCCAAACAGGATTGCCCCAAATCAAGGCCGTTGAGGCCCTTAAATTTGCTACAATTCTAAAACACCTACTGGAGGGGAACTATAGGAAAAGGGCAGAAGGGAACAGGTAAATCTGGGACAAAAAGAGGAAAATCAAAGAAGTCAAGATAAAGTTTGCCATTGTCAAACTCCCCACAGCTCTCTCACCCATGTGTCTCCTTCCATGTCCCCCAAGTCCCTGAGAAGTCCAAGGCTGAGAAGCAAGTACAGCTGCTTCTTCACATGTCTCTGTTCCTCATGCCTCCTCCAAATCTTCTCTTCAACTCTTGTCCAAGTACTTTTTAGCTTCCCCTCGCTGCTCAGTTCCACCCTTCATTAGATGGGGCAGGGAACATGGAAACTCCCCTTTTTAAATTATTCTGTTACACTGACATTGGCAGCTGCTGAGGGGTAAGAAATTTGCAAATGGAGAAGATGTCTGCAAAGGGCTCCCAGACTTTTACCCCAGCCCCTCCTCCTACCATACCAGCACCCAAAGACATCATAGGCTACTAGGAAAGCAATGATTGTGCTAAACCATGTTGCCCAGGCCAAACTTCTGGGCTTCTGGTCCTGACATTGTGCTATGCCATCTTTCTTTGTTCTGTGTCTGTGTTGTGGATTATGCAACCTATTCAGCAGGTCCTAGGAATTTTCAATTTGTGTCTCTTTATGGATTTTTCCAAAAATATTCCTGGCCATGACGTACATTAAAGTTTTTGTTCTCTTCTTTTCACTCTCAGATTAAAGTTTTCACATTAAAGGGCAACCACAGTCTATTCACTTTACCTGTCTAAAATTTAATGAATTATCTTTCTAATGAATTTTTCTTCGTTATAATGAATTTAACTGGAAAGAGAAGTCATCACTCATAGTCCCTCCCATTTTCCCGACATCTTTTTGAGGTTTTGCCAAAAAGAAGAGAACTTGGAGCTCTTCAGTGGTCAAAATAGAGCTAGATTTAAAACCTTTTACTTTTAATATTTATGATCTGCACACTATTTCATTATATACCTGCCCAAGTTTAATTAACCAGTACCACACTGACAGGCACGTGGGTAGTTTCAGTCTTTTACTATAATAAACAATCATGGAATGAATAAGTTTCTAAATATTTTACATATATCTGTGTGAGTACACTTGTAGAACAAATTGCTAGAAGTGGAATTTCTGAGATAAAGGGAATATGCAATTATAATTTTGGAAGATACAGTAAATTGCTTTCATAGAGTTGTACCAGTCACCATCCCACCACTGATATCTGAAATGAACTACTTCTCATATCCTCACTAATCAATGCCGTGTCAAGCTAGTTTTTCTTTGCTCTCCTGATAGGTTAAGATAGAATATCATTACAGTTGTATTTATTGTTTTAATATTGCATAGCAAAGTCAGTGAGATTGGACGTCTTTTCAATTGTTTAAGAACTCTTTATTTGCCTATAAACCATATCTTTGTATCTTTTCATATTTTTTCATTGATTTTTTTCTGATATTTACTTATATTTAATAAATTAGGAAAATGGAGCTGTTGTCTATAAGATGCAAATGCTTTTTCTTAGATACCCACTTAGTATTACTTGTGTTGTTTTTTTCTTGCAGATTAGAAGATGTATTTCAGGAAATACATTAATAGTTTTTATGATTCTGGGTTTTGTGTTATACCTAACAAGGCCTTCCCCTCTTGGAATATGTATGTGTGTACATATGTGTGTGTGTGTATATATATTTGCATGCATATATAAACATAGTACATAAATATAATACATGTATTATATACATGTGTATCTATGTATAAGTATTTTTTTCTTCTAACACTTCTCTAGTTTCTTGCCTTCCTGTTTCTACTTTTTAAATTGTTTATTGAACAATCCCTTTATCCCATTATTAAGCAATGCCACTTTTATCAATTACTAAATATGTATTTATATCTATTTCCAGGCTGAATTTTCATAATTATTATCTGGTCAAACTAAAACTTTTTTTTTTCATAATTATTATCTGGTCAAACTATTTCATTACTCTTTTATTTTGCAATTTTCCCTGACTATTTCCACTTCTTACTTTTTACATATAAACTTAGTCTCAGCTTACCTATTTATAAAAGAAAAACATCCCAAGGATATTTTGATCATGATTACATTAAATGTGTGCATTAAATTAAGGAAAAATTAATATATTTATGGTGAGTGTTTCCAAAATCCAGGTAAATGTTTTCATTTGTTCAAGTGATAGTTTGTATCCCTCATAACATTTAAAAATGTTCACACAAATCATGCATACTTCTTATACTTTCTACCTACTTTATTTCATTGGTCTTTCTTTTTTCTTTGATACTTTGAAATAGAGCTTTCTTTTTCCATTACACAGTTTAACTTGCTTGAGTGTGTGTGTGTGTGTGTGCATGCATGCATATACCTTACTGGTTTTGTACTTAAAATTTTATCTAGTATTCTTATTTCCTAGGAAAGACCTATAACACTAAGATACTGCAGTATGAAATGTTGCTAATGGAATAGAAGGAAATATATACAGATATTTTTGCCAATTCAAGGATATCAGATTTCTCCTTTCTACCTTGAATCTTCAATAGTACTATTTTAGGATCAAGGCAAGGAAATTTAAATTGTGACCATATTTAAAAACCTGAAAATATAAATTAATTACAAAAGTGTTTACGTAAAATCACAGGTTATAGCTTAAGATTCAAAAAAGCAATGCAAAGTGTTTAGCCATGCATTCAGGGTCTTCCCTGGAGGATATAACTTCCTATACTTCATCTCCTTACACTCCTCAGCATCCCTACATGACCACCCCCGAGTCATGATGGTTTCCATCCTGTGTCTCACACCCCCCACCTTTGCTTGCTATGGCCACAAAGTTCACTTCTGTGCCATTGCTCAGTGTGCTTTGCCTACAATGCAGTTCTACTTATCTTACGAGTCTCAATTTTTATATCTCTTTAAAGACCAATATCTTCTCTGTGAAGCTTTTATGTTCCATCACTGTCTATAACCTTCTCCCTGACATTGCTTATTAATATTAGCACTTTTCTCTAACTAATTTCCAGATATGGGGGTTGAGCATCCCAATCTTCAAGATCTAGTTATGCCACTATCATCCTAGACTGGTTTATTAACTTCTTTAGAGTCTTGGTTTTCTCCTGTGTACAGTAAGAGTAATAATACATAATCTACTTCTCACCCATGGTTATTGTCAGGATTAAGTGCAATTTAAAATAGTATGTAAACTCTGAAGTGGTATCCAAATATCAAATGTCAGGTATAAGGAATCACCTACAGGCTAAAACATTATTCTACAAAGAGAAAGAAACATAGCCCCTTCCCTCTTGCTCTATGAGGGATTCAGAAAGAAGACAGGAGAAAAGTAATTTTCCTTTTTGTTTAATTCATCCGATATGGTTAGTCAGGTAGTTGGTGCACTCTTTTGGAGGAAAAGCAGAAAGACTTTATCACAAGTGCCAATGCTAACTGATTATGTATCACAGCCAGAGTGCTGTGATCAGGTGTCTGAGGACCCATCTGGGAAGAGAAGTCAAACAGCTGCAGTCAATTGGTAATGGCTGTATGTGCATAAGAAGGAGAAAGAGCAGATTGAATGACACGTGTCTGCCCTCAGCTTTGGGATCCCATCATGGGGACGCAAGAAATTGACCTACTACCAGTAATGATCCTATGATTCCCATCCCCTCACCCCTAAACCTCTATGTTGTTGTTAGCATATGTCTTAAATATAATGTATTCCAGGTGTTCCTCCAGTGTCTGACTGAAAATACAGATCACCCCCTTGAGGAACTAATTTCCATGTACATATTTCAGTCAGATAACAATTATGTATTATTCTTATACTGTGCAAGATATGCTGTGCTGGGGGCATGGGGAAATAAATAGCATTTATTGAATACCTCCTACATGCCAGGCACTCTATTAAGGCAGTCAATGAGCTTTTTAACTTTGTTCTCAAAGACTGTAAAGCAGGTATTATTCTTCACATTTTACAGATGAAGAAACTGATTTTATGAAGGTTAAATATGTTGTCCTTGGACTTGCAGAACTCTTTTCACTACATACATTATTCTGCCTTTAAGAAGTCTCTGAGTGTGCTACACCCGCTTGATCACTGCAAATGGAAAGGAGTTTATTGACTGTAGGGTAAGTTGACATTCAAATATTCTATCTGCTAATAACAGAGAGATCCCAAAGACATAAATTGTTCAGATCTTCCAATTCAGAGACAGAAATTTTTCTATTATGTTCACAAAAGAGAGAAAGACTGTCAGCCCAGTTATAACCCTTGGTCCCTTTGCAAAGTTACCCAATGATCTAAATTTATACTCCAAGAGTTATAACTGTTATTTTATTTATGGCACTCTGGATCTCAATATCCTTAGTTTCATTACTCCCAATTAAGCTTATGTATGCTCACACAAAGCATCATTACATGATTTAATGACAGAGTATTCTGAATTAATTATATGCCAACACTTTATCACATATTCTAGGTGCCTTACTAAAATTGGAGCTGCTTTTTATAGCCACAGATGAGGGTGGCTATGTTCTTGAAGTTCCACTTCTGAGAATTATCCCCTAATTAAGGTAAACTGTACACTCTTCCATATGTATGTGTTTAGAATCCCATGATTTCATACATACCGCCTTGCTCTCAGTAAACATTTAACTGGAAAAAGAAGCATGCACATCTCTACCTCATGAAACTGAATAGCCTGAATAAATTAAAACATGCTTAGACATTTATTAATTACTTTCCCTTTACTGGTTCTGGTGATGGATGAATTAAAAGTAGATCATCATTCCACAAGGGCCACAACTACTTTTGAGGCAGGGAGGTTATTATGGCTCTCAAAGAACAGATGGATTTATATTTTCGTTGGAGTTAATTCCATGGTGCATCAAGTGAGAAAAAAACTCAGCTCTCCTCAAGGCAAACGAGGGTACTGTGACCTCTCCTTAGGTACTAAGTGGTTCCTGGAAGTATAATTTTATGTACTATTTTATTATGTTTTACTCCCAGAGAGCTTTGTCTTCTCATAGGACTATGAAAGCAAGTTTCCCTATTCCTTCTATTTTCTCCTCCAGGTCCATTCTGAGATCTAATCCTGTATATCTCTTTTCCATTGCTCTCATACAACCTACCTTCACCACTAATCTAACTACTCTCCACCCCATCCTCTCTACCTCCAACCCTCAGCTCTCTAAAGCCCCCATTTTCCCAGCTTCCATGCCTTCCATACTGTAGAACCTTCAAACCTCCCTCACCCCCAGTTTTCTACCCTCCACTCATACCTTTCACCTCCCAATTTCCCTACCTCCCTTCCTGGATCTAGTCCCCTGAGGTTTGATGTCACTGCCTCCTAATCCCACCATCAGATTCACCATGGTATATCCTATTATTTCAGGAATCACTCTAACAGAAAATCTGATCAAGTTAATTCTCAGTATAAATGGCTCATGGTAGATCAACGTGTTTTTATTTCAACATATAATTTTAAATAAAAAATATTCAATAATTGTGTAAAACAGCATACCATAACTAAAGGAAAGAAAATGAGAAGTCATCTTTCCCTTCTTATTTTTTCTAGTTGAAAGAATAAAATGACATATGCAATGAGGTCATTATTTCAGTCTTGAATTAAAAAGAATTTGATTTTCCAAAATTAAGTCTACCTTGCTGCTTTAGTTGAGTGAGTACAGACTTTGGAAAATCTGGATAGATATGGACTCAAACCTAAGCTTACTGGTTAGCTAATCTTAGGTAACTCAGCAAATATTTCTAAATCTTAGATTCTCCATCTGCATAAAAAAGATAAAAATCGGGCCTCCCTGGTGGTGCAAGGGGTTAAGACACAACCTATGAAACTAGCCACAGCCACTGCAGCACAAGCTCGATCCCCCACCAGGGAGCTACCCACATGGTGCATCAGACCTCTCCTGGCTTGCCCGCTGCTCCCCTCAGCAGTGTATTTCAGTCAATCTGCCTGTTCTGTTCCCCACTCTCTTTCTGGTGAATCCTCTCACCCCCACACACCTCTGGCCTGCTCTCCAGTTCTTGTATGCATAAATAAATAAATAAATCTTTTTTAAAAATCTGTTAAAAAAAGAAAAGATAAAAATCTTCCTTCTTCATAGATTAAACAAATAAGATTTAATGGCAGGTAAAATAATTTAAGCAAAGACAATATTTTAAATAAGTATAAATTTCCTAAGAGCCAACCTTTAAAAAAATGATTCCCTATATATTCTTTTTACACAATAAAACTGATGATCTTTATAGGTATACCTCCTACAGGTGACCAAAGACTCCTATGCTGGCAATCTGCCACTTAACTGCACATTCAAAAAAATCATTAACTCATCTGAAAACTCCCCACAGAGCAGAACAGCTGGTCTTCTGTGAAATTCTTTGAGCTCAAGAATATCAAGGCTGAAAGGTAGTAATATAATGTCATCTTGTAACAATAGAATGCCTCCATGCTAGGTCTCCCCATGGTAAATCTAGAAATGGGCACTGCATAGCTTTCAAGTAGGAATCACACTCTTTTTGAAGATGGCCCAAGGCCAGATTTACAGTATTCTATGTTTGTGTTGAGTGAAGAGTTTAGACCTGGAGCTTTTTGGATACATTTTCATTGACCATATGAGGGTTAATGTCTTTTAAAGAGGGTGTGTGTGTGTGTGTGTGTGTGTGTGTGTGTGTGTGTGTGTACTTCTTAGTAGTCAGTGTGATCTGTCTGAATTCTATTGCATCTCTTTATTATTTGAGGACAAGTTGCTGAAAATTCTCAGGACTCAGTATCCACACTGGAAGATTAATAATCACATCATAGGCTATTATGAAAAAGGTGATTAAGTGGTTAGAGGACAAAATGAACTGGCTTAAAGTAGGAAGTACATAATAAGAACTCAGCAAATCCTGGTTCCCTTCTTTCATCAGAAGGATGAATTTCAGATTCATGATCCATCTTACCTTTCACCAAGTAAATTTCCATCTTTTGATATAATTATAGTAATAAGAATTTTGAAAAAAATTCACTGATTCTTTCCAACTAAAGAGTCTTACCTGACTCCCCTATTTCACTTAAAATTCTATGGCTGCCCCCTCTTCATATCTTCTCCTACCATCCTACCCAAATCACTCCCTTCCACATTGCTATCTCCTTACATACTTTTTTTTAATAACACATCACTACAGACATTATATTATACATGTACTTGTTTATTCCCTGTTTTCCCTCACTAATATGTATGCTCAGGAATGGCAGTTTATCTGTCTTGTTCACAGTTATTCTCTCAGCCTGGCATTTAATATGCTGCCTGGATACATTGATAGGTGCTTAATACATATTTGGTTAATAAATGATTAAAGAGTGATTTGATTTTCACCACCAGTCTTAATTTCCTTCCTTTAAAGCTTTACTTATAGCAAGAACCATCATTTGTTAAGCATTTGTTCTTTCCCTTGACACTTTACATGGGTAATATATTTTAATCTTCTGAGCTTTCTCTATGAGATGGAAATTATGATCCCCTAATACAGGTGAGAAAATGAAAGTTTAGAAAGATTAAGTAACTTGCCTATATGCAGAAGTGCAGATGGGATTCAATCTAGGTTATTGGACTTCAGAGTCATGAGCATCTCCATTTCTTCCCATTCCCTCCTTCTTCTATACTTAAATTCTATTGTATTTTTGAATTGCCACTCTACTTCATATCAAAATCAAAACACCTCTGGGGACAGGCAATAATTAAATGCCGTTAGCCATTTACCTTTTTTGGTGCACGCCAGCCAAGACATAGGGTTAGGGGGCAGGAGATAGAGTTTGGAGGTCAGAGCAGCTGAAATGGGAACTCTAAACCCAGGACACAAGTGTCTTAGACTAGTAAAAATCATTTGTAAACATTACTCCATCTTGTAATGATTCCACATCCAGAACACACTTCCGCCTTAGCGTGGCTTGACCAATCTCCCTTGGGTATAAAAGAAGTCAATCAGACATCAGATGGGAATTTATCAGAGGTTTTTGTTTGTTTGTTTTGTTTTATTGATTTTGTTCCAGTGTCATTTCTTCCTACGTTAGTGAGAGTCCAGGAAATGGTTCTGGCTCATTGAATTTGAATAATAATCGGCAATCTCTACCTTAGAATAGACACACCAGGATGTCACTGTTATCACAGTAGATAGAACATACATGGTCGGCAAAAGGAAAGAACAGGAATAAAAGGTACCAAGTTAGCTGTACATATATGTAGAAAGGGAGATTTCTCCCATGTTGCAATTTGAAAGGCATTACAGTGTACTTGTTTCAAAATATGAATCTTAAGTCTTAGTTTGAGTTTTCCCCACTAGTCTAATTTCACCTCCAGGAAGAGATTGTCTCCAGAAGTCTTCCTTGCTTGTGAAGGCAGGACTGGCGCTTTAAGCTTGGATTAGCAGGCAGTTGCCATAGCAACTAGAAGCAAGCCCCTGAGGGGGAATGGAAGGTTGGGTAGCTAAGCTATGATGAGGGAGAAGGGAATAGAATGTGAGGTTAGATGAGGTGGCACCATAATTGGGAGCCCTGGGCAGCCATGGGGCAGTCATCTATAAAACGAAAAGTTATTATTCATTTCAGTCAGATATAATCTTAAATTTTGTCAGCACAAAGTTAGCCATTGCTCACCTTGAAATGGTCAGACCTCCCTCTTTACCAAAGCATGATTTCATTCTTAGCCCCCTGCACTCTCTAGTCCATTTCCTAGGCAAATATAATTTAGTTTTCCCAAACAACAATGAGCAAAACACCGGAATATACTTCTATCTTTGTGTATAGAGTTTTAAAACAATTGACCAGGACCTTTCTTATGTTCTCCAATACTCATCTGGGACAATAGATTATAGGAAGGAATAGACTGTAGTTTATTTTTAAAAAGTGAATTTTATGAAAAGTCATTATCCTTCAAATGAATGTTTCCAATACAAAAATAAATCTTATAAACATACATCTTAGAGCAGGGAAGAATCTTAAAGGTCTTCCCATTCTATCCCCTTCTCTTACAGAGGACAGTGCTAAGAGTCAAGAGGTTAATCATGTCCTCTAACCACCTAATCATTCTGTCATTTCTAATTATTGCTAGGAAAAAAACCAGGAATTCCCAGTGTCCTCTGCTTGTGTGCACTGAAAAATCAGTTTGCATATTAGCAGGATATATCAGCATCATGGCTGCGACGATTTGATTTGTTCATAAAAAAAATAGTAAGAGCTGACATGTACTGAATACTTATAATGTGCCAGGCACGATGTTAAATGCTTTACAATTTGTATCTTACTCGGCTTCTACAGAGTTCTGTAAAGTAATGTTTATCCCATTTTACAGATGAGAACATGAGGGATGAGAGATATTAGGTAAACTGTCAGTAAACAACAATGAGTAAGGGAAAGATTCAAGGTCTGACTCAAGTCTTCACTCCTTACCATAATACTAATCCTTATCTCCTGCCTATTTTTGTGTCTCACTTGTCTGAAGGAAAATCAGGGATTAATAATCTACTCTGGTAGAGGAGGTACCATGTTCCCCACCCCTTCTTACTTGTGGCCTCCTTGGACTACAGATCCTAGTGTGCTACTGAGAATAAGGGGTGGAGTTGAGTGGTCAGGTGAAGCTATTGAGTTGCTGGAAAAGTCATGAAATATTTTTTCTATGTTTTTCAAGCAAAAATGCATCATGATTTCTCGAACAACCCAATATTTAACAAAAGGCACATGGGCGCCAGGGTAAAAAAGAAGAGCTCTTGCTTCTACAGCCCAACTTGCATTCTGGTACAGCTGGGAAAGAGACATGGAAGGAGACATGTGGAGGAGAGACACATAGAGACACTTGGAAGAAACACATGGGTGAGAGACATGATGGAACACTGACAATGGCAGCTGTTATCTTGGTAGCCGCTTTTGTCCCAGCATTCTGGGATCTGTTTCAGAACCCCTTTTCTATGGCTCCCTCCCAGAATGTGCCTTTAACTTGCAGCAAGTTTTCATGTCTCAGTGGCCATTCTTTTTTTTTAAAGATTTATTTATGCATACAAGAACTGGGGTACAGGCCAGAGATGCGGGGGATGAAAGGATTCACCAGAGACAGAGGAGGGAACAGAACAGGGAGACTGACTGAAATACACTGCTGGGGGAACAGCAGGAGAGACAGGAGAGGTATCTGCTACACCATGCGAGTTGCTCCCTGGCCGACCGGGATCAAACTTTCATGCTGCAGAGGCTGTGGACAGCTTCACAATGCTGTGCTTAACCCCTCGCACCACCAAAGAGGCCTTCAGTGACCCTTCTTTTGGGCAACCCTATCAGACTGAGCATTTACCCAGGAGGGGATGAGTAATTTGGGGTGTTTCATTGATAAACTCTCAGTAATATCTTCTCTTCTCTATGCACACTAATTCTATTAAAGATCTATCACACTAAGAGTATCCATTGCCATTATGTGGCAGCTAGCAGGACCCCATTTTATAACATGCAAATTTGGGGGTCTCTGGGTACATCTCAATTGTACACTAATAACTCTACTCATGAGTTTAATGCCTTCCTCTGACAGCTAAAACTATCTCCAGGGAGTCATCCAACTCTATTCAATTAACCATATTTCCTAAGAATGTACTTTTTTAAAAATATCTTTTGTTAATAATTAAATTGAAAAATTTATTCAGACATTCATTTGAATTATTTTCAATATGGTTTTTAAACTCTAAATGTAAATTTTAGAAAATAAAACAGTAAAATTGACAAGATAACTAAAGTTGTTGACATACTTATTTTCTACAATTTTTTATTGAAATAACATTTATTATAACATATAAGCTTCAGGTGTTCATCATTAAAATTCAACATGTATATATACTATTAATACATTAAGTTTACCAATTATATGCCAAATAAATGAATGAACTATCAATAAGTAATGCAAAATACATTTTTAGATTATAAGATCAATTAGTGGTTTCCGGAAGGGAAAGGATAAGGTGGAGTGGGTAAATAAATCAGGTAAAAGGGGTCAATTATACAGTGAAGGGTAAAAGGTGGGTTGGAAAATAATTTATATAGTATTGTAAATGTAATTTGTATTTAATATGCAAAATTTAAGCACACAAAGACAAAGGAGAAAATTCACGTCCCCTATAATAAGGATCACATGCAGAGAAATATTTTTTCCTTCCATTTTAAAGACCACTGTATTTCTTACAAATATCAGCAACAGTCTTAAGCATTTCCTACACTTTCCTTAGGGAAAGTCATGGAATGAATGACCACCATCAATGATTACTCTTTATTTTACTCATTTATTCAACAAGAATTGTTGCTGAAATGCCTCCCTAAGGCCAGGAGTTCTGCTAGTTACAGAAACTCGTTGATGGTTAAAAATGGGCCTGGGCCCCAAACTCATGGAATCTACAGACTAATTCTCTGAAAGAAGTTTTGATGTATTTCACCTTAACTAACCTCCAAAGATACAGATACTTAAAGTCCAAATGATCAACTGAAGTCATTCTTTCCCCCATTGTGATAGATGGAGGACTGATATAAAAACAGGTCTCATAACATCAAAATTGACACAGAACAATCAAATACTATTTTAAATTGTGAGTCTTCTTATACCTCATCATGACACACATAGTTTATAGACTAGGATTTTAGGAATTTCCCACCTAAAGTTTCTTCCTACCCAAGATATAGCTACTCCTTTGGTGCTAAACCGACAGCCTTACTTGGAGAGGGATTGGGAATGAATTATTGTGCTCGGAATTCCTGTAACATGGACAAAATTTACAATTAGTCAAATACTGCTGAAGTTGATTACAATAAGGAACTAAAATAATCTACACAACATACAATGGGGACTTCTTTTATAAGGACAGTTGTTTATGGAGGTGAGACTACCAGACACCTGAAGGCTGTGGAGATGGAGGAGACACATCACAAATCAGCCTGGGAGTCTGTCTTAGTTTCCTTTTCTGCTTCACTGAATTGCCATGGGTTGAGTGATACATTTCTTACTTCCAGTCCTGAAAGTGTCAGAAATCTAACATAGGTCCACAGGACTGTCTTCCTTCTAGAAGCTGTAGGGGTAATCTGTCCTTTCCTTCCCCAACTTCTAAAGGCTACCCACATGCCTTGGCTCTTGGCCCCAGGTTGTGCTGCCCTCCCTATCTCTATTACCCTATCTCCTTCATGGACAGTTGTTTTCCTGACTCTTTCTTATAAGGTCCCTTGTGATGATCTTTAGCCCTTTAATAGAAACCAGAATAATTTCAACACCTCAAGAACTTTAACTTAATCACATCTGAAACATCCATTACCATGCACAGAAGCAGGGAGTCGGATCAAGATATTTGTGCTTGGGGGGTGTTATTCTGCCTACCACAATCTCTTTTAAAAAATTTTTTGAGTATTTCAGTTTTGTCAAGCTGTAGCTATCTGCAATAAGGACTTGAGTCCCTCCCACTTCCTTTTCTCTTTCTGTCCTCCCAATTCCTCTCCTGTCCTTCTATTCAGTTCTGTCTCTTTTCAAGACCTGAGTCATCCTTCTGAGCCATTCCTTCCTCCCACAGCAAGACAGAGGTTGCAGAGTTCTGTTCCAAAGCTACCCTTCCTTATTATTTCACCATAATCATTTTAGTGCTTGAGAAGCTCAAGGACCTATTAGGTAATTGGATGTGTGTGCAAAGTTACAACCTACATCACACCCTTGAAAGGAGACTTAGTCACTGAATACTTATTTTAGCCACACAATTGCAAATTTCTGGTTGCTTCATTTTAGAGAGTTGGACTTAAATATAGAGGTCCATTTGATTTTTAGAGGATGAACCTAAAAACAAAGATCTGTTCTCTCTGGTATAATATCTATAAGCATTTCAGTACTGAGGCAAGCCAGTGAAAGAGCATTTCAATGCCACTTGAACTGTACATTTGTCCTATTCTGTATAACCAGTATGATTTAGGAAAAAATATCATTGCTGAGCTATTTTGCCTTCTCTTTTAGGTTGAAAGCACTTTAGCAGAAAAGCCTAAAATTTATTACACAAAGATTACATTGATGTTAGTGGTGGTGGTTCCCCTGAAGAAGGACAAGCATGCAAAGCAGAGATGAAAATTAGGAAATGCACATGTATTAATACACACCCAAGACAGACAATACTAATCACTTTGCAGAACCTGATTCTGACCTTAATATCTTTCTCTACGACATGCTCCAGTCAGCCACTGCTACTCAACTGGAGTTGGCAAACAAATAGACCTCTGTCTGATGTCCCTACATTAGAGAATCAATGGTCTCCTGTTTCACAGGCATCAGGAAAATTCCTTCTATTGCAATCCAGCAGTAAAACACTCTGATGCCTAGAACATTACTTGAGTTCAATTTCTGGAGCTTGCAAAATCCTGGGAGAGGCTGATTCAAAAGTAAGCAGATGTTGCAGTTCCTCTGTTTTGTGTTTGGAGATATGGCGGGAGCTAGGGTGGGAATCCTAGCTCATCTTACTGTCTCCAACTCCTCCTTTGGAGATACTGGATAACATGGCTTTCTCCCCTTTCCCTTCCACCAGACTTCTGTGCTTTAAATTTCTGCATTAAATGTGCAGCCCTGCTCCCAATTTCTGCTTGTTCTTTCTAAATTATATGGTTCTGCTTTCCTTTCCTCAATCTAGAATCTTGCTAGTCCCCCGGCACCCTCCCCAGTGACTGCATTGTTAAACTCTTCAAAGACAAGGAGGAAGAAGTGCAAACTCATCCATCCCCATCTCTTTTTTCACCTTGTGGTTTCCACTCACAATAAGCAATCTTCGAGGTTATCAAACACCCTACAGTGCTTTGACAGCTGTTCATCCATTAAGCCCCCTAATTGCCTGACATAATTTCAGACTGTACTCCTAATCCATGGCTCCTCGACTGTTCTCAGGAGCTGGCTTGCTTTTAAACCAGAGTTTGATAGGAAATAGGGAAAACCCAGTTCATTCAGACAGCTCAGTGACAGGTGAATCAGTCATATCACAACATGAGAGGAGAAAAATGCCAGCACGTGCCATTGTGTATTTGCTTTTTATTAAAAGAAAATGACTTACACAGCAGATTCCTCATCTTTTTAGCTAAGGATGACAGTGAGATTTTTTGTTTCTGGCCTGGGCCATCTGGAACCTGAAAAATCCTAGAAGCTTCCAAATCAAAAGAGCAGATCACTTCATTCTCCCCATTTCATTTCAGCGTCTTTCTCAAGTCCCAGTCAATAATCCAGCTGCAGAGCTCTGCAGTGAAGCACATTCATCCAACATTGTGTCTGAGTCGCTGTGCAAAGGGCTTTTCAGCTCAGATACAAGCTGTCTGATTGCCTTCCTTGCAGGATCGCCACCCGGAATGGAACGCCCACCTGAGTGCTGCTCTGCGGCAAGGGGTGCAGCAGCTCAGCAGGATCCCTGCACGTTGGTGCCTGGAGCCAGACCTGCTGGCTGAAATGCACCAGGCTAGGGCTCTGAGCTCACACCCTCTGCGGTGCTCCCAGCTCTGGAAACCAACCAAAACAGAAAACAGCAGTCTGCAGATTCCTAGTAGAAAATCCTGGCCTGGGGAGGTTGGGAAGCTCTGGCAAAAAGGTTAAGGGATGCTGAGAGGGCACCAGCCAGGACTTTCCAGCCAGGACAATCAGTGACTCAGCAAAGGTCGATGGTTGAGCCCAGGTGAGAGGCCAGAGGCCTGGACACTGACCCTAACATGGTTTCCATGTCACTTAAGCTACAGGGTCTTCATAGTTCTCACTTAGAAAAAACATATGTACTAGATCTTTATTTTTAAGACTATTTTGGTTCCAAGAACTTCTAAAAAAATAGAAAAATACAAAAGAATACAATTATGTGCCTGCCTTCTAGCTGAGACTATTGTTAACATTTTTTAATGTTTGTTTCAAGAACTGTCTTTAAAATATAAATGAAGTAAAGCAGACAGGAAATGAACACTTCTTTTAGCTTCTTCATCTGCTTCCTTAGTTCATTCCACCTCCCCAGAGACAAATACCTGAAAAAAATTCAAAGCTCTACTTTCTAATCCACTTACAGACTTTTACCTATACATAACCAATATAGAGTATATAATATTGGGGGTGCATATTATGATTTGTATCTTTCTGCACTCATATTCTGAATTGTTTTTGTTTTTTTCCCTCCATACTGTGATGTTTTGCTGATTCCACATTCTGTATAAAGACCTAGGTTACTCATTTTAGCCACTTATGATTAATTTGGTGATTTCAAAATCCCCACCTGTTCTCAATACCAAGTTGGTGATTCTCAAGCTGCACATTAGAACTGCCTGGGCAATTTTATTGTTTTTTATCATTTATTTTTTATTTTTTATTTTTTTATTTTATTTATTTTATTATTTTTTTAATGTCTGGGAGTTTGTTTTTTTTTGTTGTTGTTGTTGTTGTTTTTAAGATTTATTTATTTATTTATACAAGCACTGGGTACAGTCAGAAGCACGGGAGGGTGAGAGAATTCACCAGAGCCAGAGCGGGGAGCAGAGCAGGCAGAAGGACCGAAGTACACTGCCGAGGGGAGCAGCGGGCGGCAGGAGAGGTCTGCGCGCCATGTGGGACCCTCCTCTGGTGGCCGGGGAGCAGCCGGGGATCGAACCGGCACTGCAGAGGCTGCGGGCAGCTTCGCAACCCAGCACTCAACCGCTGCGCCACCGGGGAGGCCCTATCATTTATTTTTTAAATTTATATCTTTTACAGCATTGTGTAGTCCTGGTAAAATTCCCACCAGTTCACCTGTGAACCATCACCATAGTCCCTTGTGCTCTTCGCTCCTGTTTCGATCTTTTTTTTCCTCCCCCCTCCCTTGCAGAATGTCTCTTATTAATGGTTGCCTGCTAGTTTTGTTGTTTTATTATTACCATTATTATTGCTTTTTCCTTAATCCCTTATTTGGTCCCTCTATATTCCTCCTATAAGTGAAACCATTCAATAGTTTTCTTTTCTGGCTTATTTCACTGAGCTTGATCTTTTCAAGCTCCGCCCATGTTGCTGCACATGGCATGAGTTTATCTTTTTTGATTGCTTAATAGTATTCCATTGTGTATACATACCACATCTTCTTGATCCTGTCATCTAATTTTGGGCATTTGGGCTGTTTCCACATCTTACCTATTGTGAATAGTGCTGCAATAAACATAGGGGTGCAGGTATCTTTTTGAATTAATGTTTTTGTGTCCTTTGGGCTCCCTCGTAGCGCAGGGGTTAAGTCAGTGCTATCCACCATACACAAAAATCAACTCAAAATGGATTAAAGAACTAGACATAAGACCTAAAACCATAAAATATATAGAAGGAAATATAGGCGAAACACTACGTGATTTGCACATCAAAGACATCTTTGCAGACACATCACCCAAAGCAGTGATAGTGAAGGCAAAGATAAACAGCTGGGACTACATCAAATTAAAGAGCTTCTGCACAGCAAAAGAGACAATAACAAAAACAAAGAGAAACCCCACCAACTGGGAGAACATTTTTGCACCCAACACTAATGATAAAGGACTGATCACAAAAATCTGCAAAGAGCTGATGAGACTCAACAACAACAAAGAAAATAATCCAGTCAAAAAATGGGCAGAAGAGCTAAAAAGAAACTTCTCTGAAGAGGAAATGCGAATGGCCAACAGGCATATGAAAAAATGTTCAACATCACTTGTAATCAGGGAAATGCAAATCAAAACTACCATGAGATACCATCTCACACCAGTGAGAATGGCACATATTAAAAAAAACTAGCAACAACAAATGTTGGCGAGGGTGTGGAGAAAAAGGAACTCTTCTGTTGGTGGGAGTGCAAACTGGTCCAACCACTGTGGAGAGCTGTGTGGAGATTTCTGGACCTACTAAACATAGAGCTTCCATATGATCCAGCAATTCCACTCCTAGGTATTTACCCAAAGGACACAGAAACATCAATTCCAAAGAACACCTGCACCCCTATGTTTATAGCAGCACTGTTTACAATAGCTAAGCTTTGGAAACAGCCCAAATGCCCAAAAATAGATGACTGGATCAAGAAGATGTGGTACATATATACCATGGAATATTACTCAGCATTCAAAAAAGATAAACACATGCAATTTGGAGCAACATGGATGGCGCTGGAAGGGATCATGCTCAGCGAAATAAGCCAAAAAGAAAAAGAAAAATACCGGATGGTCTCACTCATAGCAGGAATCTAGAAAACTTAAATAAGGGACCAGGAAAATGAATAACTATAAGAAAGTGAAAATCAAAATCAACAAAAAACTATGAACCAGAGACACTTTTAGGGGGGCGGGGGCGGGAGGGGAGGGATTGGGGTCAGAATGGGGGGGCTGCAATTGTATGGGGAATATAAAAATAAAAAATATTAAAAATATATAAATAAATAAATAAATAAATAAATAAAGTCAGTGCTATCAAGCTATGCCTGGGCATTTTTAAAAAACAAACATGCAGGACCTGTTAGGAGTCTGTGATTCCAGGGAGGAGAATTGTGCATGCCTTGTATGCCTCTTCTGTTACATAGAAATGGTTTTACATCTTTGAGCTGAATTTCATTAATCAAAATGAATTGCTAAGATTGTTTCCTGAGACCTGCTGATGGCTGTGTCTAAGAGATGGCAAGAGTCCTCTCCCTTTATCTGACTGCTGAAAAAAAATGATATTTATGGGGTCCTACCAATTGGCATATTCTCACCTCTGTTCCCTAGCAGAAATGGAGATTTTCCTATTGAGAGCAATATCAGAGAGATGATTCTGTCAGATGAAGAAAACCTCAGAGAGTAGAGTATAAAAGGAATCTGAATTACTCTTTTTTTAATCACGTGGCATGATGTGAGGGAAGCTACCACCATGTAATTCTGCTGAAATTCTAGCAACCAACTACTCCTGCACTTTGCTGATTTTTATTTTTGCCACACTCAACCTCCTCACAGAAAGGCATTTATTAAACTACCACTAGTAGCTTTGCTAGGGAGAGGAATTGTGGAGACCTGGACCTGCCCTCTAAGAACCACTCTTTGGGACAAAGTTCAGGCACCAAGATCACCTTGACAGTATTTTATAACCTTGGTGTTTTATAACCCTCCCCACTTCCCCAGTTTGTTATGCTGTAACCAACCAAGCCAGGTGTTTTGTTTTTCACTCACACCCAGAAAACCAAACCCTGAAGCGGGAGAATTGTTTTTCTTTTTTTTTTTAAGATTTATTTATTTATTCAAGAACTGGGGTACAGGCTAGATGCGCGGGAGGGTGAGAGGATTCACCAGAGACAGAGCGGGGAACCGAACAGGCAGATGGACTGAAGACTCTGCTGAGGGGAGCAGCGGGAGAGACAGGAGAGGTCTGCCACACCATGTGGGATTCTCGCCGGCTGGCCGGGATCGAACCTGCGCTGCAGAGGCTGTGGACAGCCTCACAGTGCTGTGCTCAACTGCCTGCACCACCAGGGAGGCCCAAGAGGGAGAACTGTTTTTACATGGAGGAGTTTTATTGGGAATGACCATCAAAGGAGTTGAAAGGATAGGTACCCCCGAAAAACTGGCTCCTTGAATGGCGGAAGTGCTGGGATTTCATAAGGTGTGAAGGAAAGTGAGGGAAGTGTAGGGCTTCACAACTCTAAGTCCAAGGAGGGGCAGGGCAGTCCAGGTGACAGGAGTCAAGGTATTTGCCATTCACAGCAGGCTGCTTTCTCAGCCATCAGCAGATATTTGTTCCTGGTGCCACTATCAACTCAGAGAGACACAGAAACTTTTATCAGGGAATTAACAATCAATTTTCCAAGTCTCCAAGGATGCAGGTGAAGCCAGTTAACCGTTAATTATAAGGAGCAAGTACAAGATGAAATTCAGTGAGTTAACAGTTAATCCTAGAGACGGAATACAATTCGGTAGAGTATAATTACATGTATTCCTAATTTTCAGTCTAGAGGTGTTTCCTGTTGCAAAATGGAGGCAGTCCGGCTACAGTGCAAGGCATGGAGGAAATTACATGGAAAGAAGACTTAATAAGGTACTGTTTAATTTTCTGTCCTTTTTACATTTAACAAATGTGTACTGAGTGCTTACTAGATGCTGGCCACTGTGCTAGGTCATAGGGATTCCACAGATCCAACAGTCATAGGCTTTCCCCTCCAGTTTGGGATATAGACCAAAGAACAGGCAACTGAACAGTATGTATAAAATGTGCTACAGCAGAAGGAAGCACGGAATGCTCTGGGAAAGCAGAGGAGGTGGCAAAACAAATCACTCTAAAATACTCCACTTTGGCATAATGATTATTTTGAACGGAAGGCAATTGAGAAGAAGCAATTAGAGGAAACAGTACTTCCCTCCCCCTATTTGCCTAAAAGCCGGGCATAAATTTGTAAAGGTGTCCCCCACTCCCGCCTCTACCAGGAAGGATAAATAGATACCCAGGAATTATAGTCCTAAGGTAACTCCCTATCCTTAGTCCAAAACAACACCAAGGAATCAATGTAACAAATCTTGGTAAAACTATCCTTTAGAGAACATTAATTTCCCCATACATTTGCCGCCCACAATTTATGCCACACAGAGACTCAAAGTCCCTTTCTGTTTTCTTATTCCTTCTCTAAAAATGAATTTTTCCTTTGCTATAGTGGTTTATAGGCTCGAGATTCTAATCCCTTTAGGTTAGTCATCTCTGAGTACTCCATGTGTGTGCAGTATGGAAACACATGTCAATAAGTTTCTGTTTGTTTTTCTCTTGTTAACTTGTCTTTGTTAGTCTAATCTACAGGCCCTCAGCCAAAGAAGCAGAATAAAATAAATAAGATTCTTTTCCCTTCCCTACAGTACTAACCAGTCTATAAAATTTCACTTTGATACTTAGGTTTTCATCATTCAGTTTAGCCAAGATTTACTGAGCATTGTGCACCAACCCCAGTTCTGGGATGGGACAGGGGCAGAGGCAACAGAATCCAGATCCCTGACTCTCTCTCCTTGCAAGGTGGGGAGCTCAGACAAGCAAGCGATTTTTCCAATGTGCGTTAGTTTGAATCTAGTTGGAGATTTGACAGTGCTGTTAAATGGGAGGATTCTGTGCCATCCAACTCCACTTAAGTCCTCAGCTAAACCATCAAATGGTCCCATTCATGCTGCAGCTGCAGGATTACTGAGGTCATGCCAGTAAGTGCCGGGAATGCAAACTAGGGCTCCATCTTGGCTCCTGACACTCTGTGAGCTTAGAGGAAGAACAAGTAGGCATTTGTTAAGAGAAGGCCCACAAAGGCACCACAGGAGAGGGGATTGAATGCCTCAAGACATTCCAGGCCAAATGCAAAAAGCCCATGTAATCACTGCCACCAAAGTCTGTGTGACCTCACTTTCTTGCTGACTGTGAAGGCAGCTGATGGTCCAGTGACTGAAGCAGGGTCTCTGGGTAGAGTGAGGGTAGCAGCTCTTCAAGAATAAGTTGAAACCTGTAACCTGCAAAGGTAAGAGTTAGGTCAAGCCTGGCTAAGGAAAACAAGGCCTTGTAAAACAAGAAACAGATAAAGGTATCTTTTGCTGTGATCCATGGAGTTTTCCATCCCAGATGTATCTAAAAGGGAGGCAGTGGAGAAAAAATACAGGTGATGAGTTGGATTCCCTTTAAAAGTTTGTAGAGTGCAGCAAAAGCAGAATAAAATAAATAGGATTCTTATTCAAATTCTTATTCAAGAGTCAAAACAAAACAAAAACAAACAAACAAAAAAAAACCAGAAAACAAAAAGCAAGCAAACCTTTCTTAGATCATTCTTTGTGGAATCCAGTTCTCCTAATAACTCAGATATTGTCAGTTTGGTCCTGAAATTTGATTCTGCTACCGTCAGCAGTGACATAGTTGTTTGTGTTACTCAAAAGCTATGTTCAGGCTTCACTGACTTGCCTTCCATGACACTGTGGGCATCAGCACTTTTACATCTTATAAGGTGACTTAGATCATGCATAATGTGAGGATTATTCAACTTCAACATACTACTGACACTTTAAATGTTATAATTCTTTGTTGTGGAGGACATTGACCTGTACATTGTAGTATGTTTAGTAGTATTTGTGGTCTCCACCCACTAGATGTCAATAACATCCTCTAGTCATGCTGCTGAATGTATCTCCAGGCATTGCCACCTGTTCCCTGGGAGCAAACTTTCCTCCAATTGAGAATGACTGGTATAGAGAAAGGGTACAGAAAGATTTTGATATGAAATATTTAAAGAAAACAGGAGAGGGATGGATAGTCTTCATTGCTTAGAATTTGCAGTTTCCATATAGTGAAAGTCTCAAATGATCAGAGTCTTGAGCAGGATTTCAAACTTCCACATAAAATAAAAGACATGAAACTGAAACAGCAAGCCACCTGTATAGCCAGTCAATTCAGTCACAACAATCCATAGTACTTTATTAAATCACATTCAGTAGGCATTGGGCATCATCTATGCTTTGACTTTGTGTATAATACTGTCTCAGCATTCAGGAAGCTCCACACTCTTAAAATGATTTGATTAAACAGTAACACCCAATGACTGCCTCAGGGAGCTATCTAATGGTGTTACACAGAGTTATCAGGACTGTACAGAATTTATAAGTTAGTTTCAGCTGGACTCTGAGGTGGAAATGACTTTCCCTTGTCCAAAATGTTCAAAATGTTTCTTTGTTTGCCAGAGGGCACAAAATATGGCTGGACCCATGAAGAAAACATGGCTGCCAAAGTGAACTCAGAAGATAAATGAAGGATGGGAAGGGAAGGAGGGACTTAATAGTAATAAGTAGTCATCTTAATTAAGAAAAGCTAATAAGCTACATTTTGAAGAGCAGAAAACAAAATACATACAAAAGCAGGACATAAAGGCTTGGTCTTTTGAACAATTTGAGAATTTGTATGAGCAAAATATGAGAACATTCTCACTAGAATATAATAATCCTATAAGGCTTACATTTCCAGAGCCTAGAACCTATGTCTGGTCCTGACAGCTGCATAATAAATATTTGCTTAATGAAGTTTGAAATTATTACTACAAGGCATGATACAAAAAAGAGATGGCCCAGTGCTGTGTTGATTCCGTGGCTGCAGAGAAGCTCTAGACTGTATATACTAGCCGTAAGACTTTTCTCTTAAAATGTTCAAAGATTAGTATGGATATTTCCAAATCACTCAGGAGATAGATTGAAGGGACTCCCAATGACCAATATGAATAAGTGGAGAAAAACAATGAAGGATTGGCATTCTGAATAAAAATTAATTCCTTATCCATATTCATGGTTTAATGACAGTGAGAGAGAGAGAAATGGGGACCTGTGAAAAAAGTTTCTTTTTATTTTTTTATAGAAGAATGCCAGGTAATATATGTAAAGGCAGTTATTGGATTAGAAAAATCTCCATTTTCAAATGTCAGTGCAATCATTGATTCAGTCACAGATCATCAGTGTTTCTAAAGTCATTGGTAAACAGCTGGGAATTGGAATATTCAGACAATCTCAATTATCAACCCACTGATTTTTTTTTTTTTACTACAATGGAGAAAGGTAACTTTTTCTAACCTAACCAAATGATCAAACTTAGCACTCCAAATCATAGACTATGCTGTGTGCTATCATTCCATGGGAAACATACAACTTTACTGGAGTTCTTCTCTACTGTTGAATAATAAATGCCTCAAGAACTTAATAGCTTAAAACAACAGTGACTATTTATTATCTCTCATATTTCTGTTGGCGAGGAATTCATGAATCTTTTGGCTAGGAAGTTCTCATTTGGCTCTCATATAAGGTCACAATCAGATATCAGCTGAGACTGTAACCACCTGAAGGCTTCACTGGTTGCGATTATCTGCTTTGAAAATGACATATGACTGGACATTAGACATTGGAAATTTGGTTCTTCCATACCTGGGTAACACGCAGAACTGCTTGAGTCTCCTTAGGGCATCACAGTGAGATGTACCTATAGGTAGGGAACCAAGAAATTAATGCAGATTCCATCATGCCTTTATAACCTAGGTTTGAAGCCATGCATCATCACATCCACAGTAGCCTATTGGTCACACAGGCTAGCCCTGATTTAATGTGGATGGTACTACACAGAGGCACTACCTCCAAGAGGTGAGGATGCTTTAAAGTCTCGCTTTTACAATCACTCATCTTATATTTTTGTAAAAAGGTTTAAACTCAACCTTATCGTGAAGGAATAATCAACAAATACAGAAACACATGCTATATGACAATTATCTCAAACATTAAAAAAGTTATAAAATATATCTTGTAAAAGCAGAGCTGTTCTCAATTAAAAGACACCAAAGGAAAGCACAATCAAATGCAATGTGTGATCCTTGATTTGACTTTGGAATGAAAAAAAAAAACATAACTAACATTTGGGGACCATTGGGATGATTAGAATATAGAGTGCGTATTAGACAGAATTATTGTATTAATATGTCCATGAAACTTTGTATAAAAATAGTAATGTCCAAAATACTCGAAGTAGCCCAGATGAGATGTGTAACTAACAGTGCTACATTCAGATAATATAATACTAACCAGCAATGAAAAAGGAATGAACAAGAGACACCCTGCCACAGGGGTGACTATTTCAGAAATATCATGAGAGGAAAAAAATTGCTGAAATATACATACTATGTGGTTTCATTTAGAAGAGGATAAATGAATCTGTGGTAGTAGAAATCAGATCACTGGTTGATTCTGGGTGTGAAGAGAATTGACTGGGAAAGTGCATGAAGGAATCTTCTAGAATCATGGAAATACCCTGTATATTGACAGCAGCTTGCCTTTATAGGACCATGGATAATATGCATTTGTCAAAGCTAATTGTACTGTATACTTACAACCTGTGTATTTCTCTATATGTAAGTTGTATATTAGTAACAAATTATTTTAAAATTATATCAATGTTAAATTTCAGGGATGTAATAATAATGTTGTGATTAGGAGAAATACCCTAAAGTATTTGTGGATAAAGCATCATGATGTGTACGATTCTTTTTAATGGTTCTGGGGAGGAGAATGAACTACACAGAGAGAAATCAAGAAAATTGGGGAAATTTTCATAATTCATAAATATTAGTGAGTGAAGGATAGGCAGTAGTTCATTGTACTTTTTACAAGCCATTCTGTAAGTCTGAAATGTTTCAAAATAAAATGTTAGAGTAAAATAAATCAAAATGATAGAAAATCAGTTACCACAGCATAGAGTAGTATCAATTCCTGTAATTTTACATTCTTAATATTGTAATTCTAATTGTAATTCTTAATACAGATTGTGTTTAGTTACTCAACAGTTTGACAGGGGGAAATATTCAAGAATCATTATCTCAGAAGAACCCTGGACAAAGGCAGCAGGAGGTATGGGCTGCCTACAGAAACTTTAGGGGCTAATACCTGAACTTTACCAGGTCCCCTCTAACATTTACTAGACATACATGATGCTCCAATTTACCTGAACTTTTAATATTTTTCAATTATTTTTGTCTGCTCGGGAGTGCCAATTTCCCAAGGCTTCTGCACAGCCTGAGTTTACAGTTCAAATGATCAACACTCAATCTGATTTGTATTCCAAGACTGTCAAGCATAAACTGGGCCTGAAAGGAGACAAACACCATTAATTGATAGAGCACCTACCATAAATGTCACAGGTGAGAAAGGGCAGGTGCCTGGCCTGTCCTTGGATGGCATTCCAGGGAGGGCAAAGGCTTTAATTCACTATGTAAATGACAATGTCTGTCAGAATGTCAGAGGGGGTCAGCATGCAAAGATGCAAATTTGTAGGATAAATGTGTGAAGAGAAAAAGATATTTGAGATTCAAGAGAAATTACTACAAAGATTTGTTTCAGAAGAGATGTCTTCAGAAAGTGCAGAGACCATATTTGGGTGATTTTGGCTCAAAAGGCAAAGGGGAAAACAATTTTTATTGTATAGTGCACATGACAGATGAAAAATGGGGATACCAGATGGAGTTTCTGTCAAGGAAATAATGAGGGAGTTGAGGAGGTCACAGTGTACCAGCAAACATCTTCTGGAAAAATACTGTAAGAATAACCTATGTGGTTGGGAATAATGAGGAAAAAATTTAGTTCTTACATGAAATATGTTCTATTTCTGGGTTAGTAGCAATGGTAGGAAGAAACTGCCTCTATGATGTACTAAGGATGGTATAAAATTGTGACTTTCCATGAAGATGGTGATTCTTTTAGTCAGGAAATTTTAGAGACATAGTTGGTTCTAGGCACAGCCTGAGAATAGAGACATAAGAGGATGCATCTTAAGAATCCTTAGAAGTTCTCCATACCTGGCTTCAGAGGCCAACCTCAGCATCACTCCTAGGGACAACTAATAAATGCATTGATTTTACAAAATGCTTTTAGTTTATCAAGTACTTTTACACATCTCTCCATATTTGGGCCTCATCTATATAGGCATGGACAGTAGAGATTACAAATTGTTTTGTAGTTGGGGCACTGAAGCTTAAGGACACTGAATCTTCTCTAAGGGCAAAAGGCTAATACCAAAGTTCTCTCTTCTAATTCCTCTTTCTGTTATGCTGCTGGATAGATAGGTGAATATTTGTGGCAAGGTAGAGAAAGGTAACTCCCAAAGTGCCTTTTTGATTCCCTCCGACTAGATATCTAGAGACCTGATCGGGCCTTGAAGGACTAAATGTAAAAGATGTGTGGTTCATATGAAAACAACTATGTTTTGGCCCAAAGAAGGAAATAGGGCATGGGTGACAAATTCCAACAAGTTTGTAGGGCCCAGGATTGTGTGTATGAAGCAGATGGACAAAGAGAACAGATCCTAGACCATGGACTATCTTGGAAAAAGCCCTGTATCCACCAGGTCACACCAAAGGCTCAGTGTCCATTACATCATTTGGCCAAGGGCAATCTGAGGCTAGCATTTTACTGTTTCTTCTCAGGGGAATTGACTTTCCTGAAAGTATTCATTTCAGCCAGCTAAGGAATTCCTGGGCATTCAGCTAAACTGCTGTTTCTTTGTTCCTTTTGCTTCTCCTGCTTGCTTTAATATGCAGTGTGGAGGAAATTGGACCTCACTGGTAATTGGATGTAGGTTCAAGTCACAG
This sequence comes from Talpa europaea, assembly GCF_964194135.1. Lineage (NCBI taxonomy): Eukaryota > Metazoa > Chordata > Mammalia > Eulipotyphla > Talpidae > Talpa > Talpa europaea. Next base: position 52,845,836 of record NC_140077.1, read on the forward strand.
CCCTGGCAGGTCTGTGACACTACTCCTGTGTGACCTTCAGCCCCTCTGAATTTGGTTCAATTATCTGGATACTGATGGAGAATTCTTAAAATAAATTACAAGGAGCTCTAACATTCTCTCAGCTTTGGCGGAACAACACATAGGTAATGTGTGCTTCCTGCGTCTGACCTTTCAGTGAATGCACCCCATTTTGTCCTGCCAGGGGCCTGGGCGGGTGTGTAGGGAAAACTGCAATATCGTGATCACAGTTCTAATGGGAAAGGCCTTCACCTCATTACTGCTTTTCAAGAAACTACCAGGAGCTTCTTTAGCCCTACCTCTCAATATTTCAGCAACAATAACTGCTATGAAGTTTATTATTTTTCAGGTAGTCAGAGAAGCTCTGTAGGCTCCTTTCTGGGATCTTACCTTGGAACTCTTGAAAACCATGACCTGCTTCAATATGGTCAATGGGCATAGCAGAGAATATTTTTTTCCCACTTTAAATTGTTTGGCTAGTGGTTTGCTCTAAATGAGAATGGATACAGGGGCCTCCCCAGTGGTGCAGCGGTTGAGTGCTGGGCTGCGAAGCTGCCCCTAAACCTAGGCAGCACGGGTTCGATCCCCAGCCTCCAGGCGAGGGTCCCACATGGTATGCAGACCTCTCCTGCTGCCTGCTGCTCCCCTCAGCAGTGTACTTTGTCAGTCTGTCTGCTCTTCTCTCCCCTCTGGCTCTGGTGAATTCTCTCACCCTCCCGCACTTCTGACTGTACCCAGTGCTTATATAAATAAATAAATCTTAAAAAGAAAATTAATTATTAAAAAAAAGAAACCTTTAAAAAAAGAGAGAGAGAATAGATACAAATTGTGGGTACTTTTTTTTTTTTTTTTTTTTTTTTTTTTTTTTTTTTTGCGTGGAGAAGGAAGAAAATGGAATTTGCACTGAGAATCACATATAACTTCAGGTAGCCTGTGGGTATATGTAATACATGGAAAGGTCATCTCTCATATCTCCTTCAGTAGAAAAAGTCTTTCAACTGATGGTGCCATCCATGATTGTCTATAAAGGTAAAGATTTCAGGTCAAGAGGAGAGAAAAGCAATATGGGGGGAGGGCATTTTGTCCCACCAGTGGGTCAGGCTAACCATAAATAGTTTCTATTTTAGTATTTTGGGCTTACTGACAGGGTCTTATTTTTATCATCTTGAATATACTTTTCTGCCTACTAGTGGGGGCATGGCTCAGTTGATAAGTAGCCTCATAAATTTTGTGTGTGAGTATGTACAAAACTATAATAGTATGATTATATCTGGAACATAAATATTTATGAATACCAATAAAACTGTCTAAGATTCTAGGCTCATTTCCCCAAATAGATCTCCATTATATTTATAATAACCTACAGTTAAATGTATGGTTAGATCAAGCAAAATGTTGGAGGAAAATAAATGGCTAGCTACTATCGTCTCTCAAACTGCAGCTAGGCCTGCAAAATAAATAGTTCTTGATATCTATCTATCTATCTATCTATCTATCTATCTATCTATCTAATCTATCTATCTATTTGCTGTGTGGTCTAAAAATGTCACTACAAGCTAAAAAGAAATGCTTATCCCAAAGCATTTCTGATTTCTCACATACTGATTACAATATGTAAATATGCTTAGTTCCACATAGAGTTGGTGAGAGAAAAGAGTCATTGACTTTGGATTTTGCATGCCTTGCAGCAAATGTCTAGATATACAATAGTCACTATTGTAGGCATTTAAAATAGAACTGGGGAGAGGTAAACATATGGGCTGCTCCTTTGAGTTCACAGATAATATTTTGTCTACCTTCAACTTTGTGGGCAGTCCCAGGTTCACAACAGATCCTAAACCCAACTTTGTTTTTAAAATTAAGTGATTGCCTGTTTTCAGCCTGTAATTCTTTAAAATCTAATACCTGTCTTGGTTTTACGGCCAGAAAATCCATAATGACATGTTATTTGTTCCCTCTACTGCCTAGAAACACTCCAGGAGCTAATTCATAGTGTCATTTGCTAAGAGGCCATGTTATTGAAGAGCTGAGATTTTCAGAGAAAAACAATTGCTTAATTGATACAGAGTCTTGATGAATGAGGAGCTGATAGGCAAATGAGGGGTGGCACAGGCCTCTTCAGCCGAGCTCAGTGGTTGCATGGTGTTGCAAATTCTTGCACTGAAAGGGCAATTCCAGTGTTTGACACACAGGTAGCTATGATTAGTACTAAGGAGAATATGGCCAATGGTACACAGACATGATAGAGGTGATTAAGTCACTTTGACAGTCTTTTTGCTGCCATATCAGGTATTGGTCAATAAGGGATATACTAATTAATCCCAGAAATGCAACAAATGTTCTTTTGATCTAAACTGATGGAAGCCAAATTTGATTTTCAGGTCTCAATGTTTCTCTCCTCTACTTCCCAATCAAAATGTGCCTATTCTATCTTGTACTATTGGACCAGACTTCTTTGCCCATCAAGATCCTGGTTAACTAGTCTAATAAAATCACCTTTGCCAATGGCATCATGGAAAAATCAAGAATTCTGTGAAAACCAGTTCTCCTTTTTCTGGCCTGGAAAATCCCCTGGGATCTAGTCTTCTCTTTTCATACCACTATCTGCCTGATTTTACATCATAGTTATCTGGCTTATTTTAGCTCCTGGAACACTCCTCACTCTCTCTTCACACATGCTGTTCTGTCTACATCACTTTTCTCCCAGCAAATTTCTTGTTTTTTAAACCAAACTTCATTCATTCTCAAATATCTAGTATTTTACCATGAACATTTATCTTGACACCCTCTTCCCCTCAACACCCATGTTAACATGGCCGAATAGATACTGAGCTATAGATTCTCACCCCAAGGACAATTCATTGCTCAATACCATGTCTGTCCTTCTGGAGGATGAATTTCCTGAGTACTGGAATCATGTCTTTTTCTTTTATCTCTGTATTCTTAGTACTTAGCCTAGGACCTGAAATACTGTGATCTTGTTAAATAGTTCATTAATAAATGAGAAATAAGAAAAGAAATATTTGATTTATTCCAGTTGGGATATTGCCTTTCAAAGTATAGTTTGAAAGGATACCAGATGTACAAGTATTGAATCCACATCAGGTTTCATGGAAACACAGTATTTGCATAGGAGTGTATTAATCTGCTGGTTAAGAACAAAAAAATCTTATGAGCATTACTCTGTACCTATCAAGGTACCTTTAATAGTGCCATCATGCAATGGTTATCAAGGAGCTTCATAACCTTTGGGACTACCAATCACTATCCTAGCGCTGGATCAGTTCAGATTATAATGCGAGTCTGCCATCTACTGGTGATGTGGGGTAGTACTGTGAAACCTATGATAAGATTGGAATCTTGTGCGTGGTGGAAATTAGAAAGGACTTAGGGTTCCAACACAACCAACCATTTTATTTTACCAAAGGGGAAGTCATTCTCCATGGAGAGTATATGATTACCCAGGACTATGCAGTTAGTCAGTGAAAGGGTTCCAATTGTAGCCTAGAATTCCAAACAAAATTAGGCTTTTTTGTTTTTACTCTAAAGAGTAATTCTGGATGCTAACAGCAGTACATCTGGTTAGCCATGCTGACCTTAACTTTTTCCAAAAGGAAATGGAATGATTGAGAGTAGTTCCAGTTTACATGCCAGGAATCTCTGACCCCCTTGTATAAAGTTCCTCACATTCCAAGAAGCAGAGGCTCTGATTTTCTGCTTTCTGTCCAAGGACTTCCTGGATCTGGAGACAGCTGTGTGGGATCATGTGGGAAAGACTAGACTTACAAAGCTTGGAACGTCATGCCAAAAAGTTAGGCAAAGATATGGTGTAGGATGTGTGTTACATGCCATTGGATTGCATGCCATCTGCAAGACTTGGAGGGATTAAAAACACACCAGAAGTTTGTGTTCTGTAAAGCTGTGATCTTTAATGGAAAAATTGACAGCAGACAACTGAAAGAACTAGGAACTGCCATCCTAATCAGAATCAGTAAGATTGGTCTAAAATCTTCCAGAAAGTCTCCCTCTGTGACCTGGCAAAATTGGCTGCAGAAGCACTAGGATTTCCAATATCTACATATTTTTATTTTTTAGCTACCCTTTGGGACTGGATTTAACTATAGTCATCTTTTTATTAAAGTGTGGTTCGCATGGAAAAATGCCTATTAACATTCCTGGAATCAAGGCAGAGTTAAAACAAAGCAAACATCTCGGTACCTGCCAGGAAAGTTTCATCTTTCCCTAACAGTTCTCAGAACCAAGCACTTCAGGGACTGGGTTTCTGGAAAGAAGGAAAGATGGGACTATCTGGAAGTTGTCACTGGGTACTTGGGAAAATTTCCCTGGAATCTTTTGTCTCTAAATGTGCTTTCTAAAATCTTTACTCAAGAGTATAGTATAATGGGGTAATCCTCAGGGAAAGGGGAGGTTCCAGGTTCCCTGCCCCACCCAAGGAAGGGTGGAGCTGAACAAGGAGAAGTGAGAGAAGACTGGGAGAAGGGAGAACATCAAGAAGAAGACCTGGAAGAGCCACATGGAGCAGAGATATGTGAAGAAGCTGCACTTGCGTCTCAGCTTTGTACTTGCACCAGGGACTTGGGGGACATGGACACTTGAAAGATACAGAGATGTGGGTGAGAGGCCAAGGGAAGGCTGACAATGGCAACCTTTATCTTGACTTGTATTTTGATTTTGCTCCTTTCCTTCCAGACTTGCTTGTCCCCTTCTGCCCCTTTCCTAAGGGTCCCCACCAGAAGGTGCCTTAGACTCGTGGCAAGATTTTGGGCCTCCGTGGTCCTGCTTGGGATCAAGCTTGTTTAGCTGGGCATTTGCCCAATAGGGGATAGGTAATTTGGGATGTTTAATTGGTAACCATTTAAGCTATAGTCTTCTCTTGTCTTTAATGCACATAATTGTATTAAAGTTATTTTCTATTGAAGGCCTTACACACTAGAGTATGTTTTATCTTGATGCAGCAGATGGCAAAATCTATTTAAAGCAGGTATGTTTGGGGATCCTAGGCTCCCCCTTACCTTACCCTGTAACACCAGCACCAGCTAATGAACATGTTTGGGCTGGTCCTTTTGTTCCATAAATTGGAAAAGTAACACCTTTATGTCATATCCCCGGGACAACCCTGGTAAGGAAACAAGAGGATCCTGAGGATCCTAAAATAGTGCCTGCAGTGTTGGAAAAAAAACAATTCTTCCTCTTGAAAAAAAATATATGGAAAGCATCAGTGCTCACTCAATTAATCATTTGTCGTGATCATTTCTCCTTCAGTCTCAACCACTAGTGTGATTGCCCAGTTCCTAGATGTGACTGGAATGTCCTCAGCTTAAACCCAAGTTCTTGTGCATCCTTTCCATAAGGTGCCCATGATGGAGAGCAATGACCTGTTGGCAGAATTATAGAGCACTGCTTTGAGATACTGAAGACCTCTGCTCCTCCAAGAAGGAAAGAATGAGATTGTTTACCCAAAATTTTGGTGCAGGGTTAAATGAGATCTGGGAGGTCCAAATGAGTACCCGAGGTTGAGAGAAAGTTCTTATGATTTAACAATTATCACTGCTCTTCTTCCCTTATAGAGATGAACTCAGGATTCATGGAATCTTTGGACTCTAAATTATGCCCAGCTGTCCCCCATAACCCAGAGACACACCTCAATGCAATAACACATCTTCCTTTACAATACTCATGAGGGGCATGCTAGGGCTCAGCCTCATCCATTATCCCCTTTCTGATCCATGTTAAGTGGATGACATAACTAGAGCCCCGGATTCTCCCTTTTTATCCCTCCTGTCATTTGACACCTACCAACATATTCCTTTTTATTTCTGCCTACCCCTACTGGTAGCTACATTTATTCCAAATTCATTTCCATCTCTTCCCTGACTCACGCTGTTATTTCATAGTCATCAATCAATATCAAGCAGTCTAAAATAGCCTTGCAGACTTGTCTTGAGACACTAGGCTAAAAAATGATTAGCTGGCCTTAATATCCCTTCCTGGTCCTACAAATGAGACAGTAGTACAATTTCCTTGCTGAAAATATAAACACTAAACTTTCAAGAATTTTCATATTTACCCCAGAATTTTGCCTGACTTAATTTAGGCATAGCTTAAGTGATTTCAAAATGAATTCATCCTTTGAGTTTAGTTAAATGGACAATCTGATATATTTTTAAAAACAAAAGTAATCATATAAAATAGTGTTTGAAAGTGTGGCCTCTGGTCTTAGACTGCCTGGGTTCACATTACCATGTTCACTGGGGAATCTGTGCAAGTTACTTAACCTCTTTACAACCAAGCTTTTCATTTATAAAACACAGATAATAATAGTGCTTGCCCATCAGTCTGTAAGAATTAAATAATACACAAAATGAAATAGTAGACTATCTTATGCTTTTTTAAAATATATCCTACATCCTACATGATAGGAGAGTGGTTGAAGCAACAAAACCATCATTTTATATGGCAGGCATTTCAATATAAACTCTCATTTGATCCTGATAATTCCGTGGCTTAGGTTTTCCTGTCTTAATTTTTTTTTACAATGCTGGTTCTTGAAGATATAACTTTCTATACATTTCTGTAAAGGACAATTTGCTCAGTCTGGAGATAGGATTAGAGCCCTCCTTGCTCCACACTGTCTTTTTACACTATAGTTTCTGCACCTTCTTGTAAAACTCCCTGCTCCAAAATACATGTCCTCATTGTCACCATCATCTACCATATCAGTCACATCTATGTGACTTCAACTTTTACATTAATATCCCACATCCTGGATGCTTCATTCTTTGAACTCTTTACCACCAGTCCACTGATTCTTCACTCCAATCATTGGCCTTGTGTTTTCCTTGCCATTCTCTGCAACTTGCTATCATCTAGAGACCAGTTGGACTGTTATTTCTGTTATTTTGATTTCTTCAAAAAATCAGATATCTCACAATGCTTGTAAGTAATGCGTTGAGTTATTTACACTAAAGCATCTCTTTGAATTCATTTGATGACTCATAATTCCCCACATGTCAGTGTCTTCCTTCCTTTCTTGTCTTTTTACTTTCTTGTATTTTCAACTTATATTCATAATTTGGTTACTTCAACCACTCTCCTCTCAACTGTCTCAATTCCCTTGAACCACTGTCCTTGCATCACACCTTTTTGACCTTTTTCAGTGAGTCCAACTATCACAGGTTGCTGAGCATCACTACATAAAATGCAACAGGGCAGAGCTCTATCATTACATGTTCATGGTTGGCATTTGCCACAGGAAATGAAACACTACCAAGAAACCCCACTGAGTCTTACCTGTTCCGTCTCCTTTGCCCCCAGTAGGAATGCCATACTTTCTCTTCTGTCTTCAATCCTCCAACTTCCTTCCCAATGCCCAAAGAAGGCAGCATCAATTCCTACATCATAGAGAAGATAAAGACCCTTGGAGGGGACATCCTTAACTTTCTACCACAATTCAAACAAATGCCTATGCGCCACTTGCCTCCTGAAACTTTAGAAGAGGGCCCCTCCCTCTAATTAAGGCTTGTCCTTCCACTAGTCCCTTGCCATGCTTTATCAAAGAGGGAACTCACTTTTAAATTATCCCCTCTTGTCTACATTAAATTTCTTGCTCTAAATTGGATCTTTTGCATCAGCTTTTTCATCTCTTAAAACTGAAAACAAACCTGAAATGTCTATTTGTCTTTCTCCCTTTCACTGATGAGAAAATGGAGGCTCATGATGATTAATAAAGAAAAGGGTTAAAATAGGGTTCAAAGCCAGGACATTATAGCTACACTCAGTATCTTTTATTATGCTGCCACACTATGTTCTGTAGAAGTTGATCTTGCCTAAATTTTAGACAGTCTCTTCTGCAGGCTGTATAGATCTCTCTATTTTAGGTATCTTCACTTGAGGATTGGATTGATTTCCTGGCTAGTCAATCTGCTGTTCAGTGCTCTCACATTTGACTTCTGCTAAGAACCCAATGATAAATGAAAGTAGTTGGTACTTTGTACTTTGGTTACTCCATCTACAAAGTGTAACTGATAATGTATCTTCTTAACTTCTTCCCACCTTCTAGTGTCATCTTCATCTTACTTCCTGCCTCCATTTTTCATCAGCAGTGCAACAAAGATGGCAAATCTCTTGCCTATGGAAAGTTTTCAATTGCTGAGGAGGGTGGTGCTATAGAAGTGCTCAATATAGTCATCTTTTTTAAGAAGCTAACTCCCTGCTGGTGCTGAGAGAAACTGTGATGTGAATGGAACTGAGTACATTTTCTTTAGAAGGGAAAAATACAGAGCAAGAAGGAGGAAAATTAGGTAAGCATCTGGAGGAGAGACTCAGAGAGGACCTATGTAAAAAATGGTCAAGCAATTAAATCAGCATACACTGCTGCAGCTATTTGTGTCTGCCCTTTGTTAGTCTTAAGCCCAGGAGGAAGCAAGGAGGCGTGTAGAGTGTGATATTAAAAGAAAGAGATCTAGAAGTGGAGAGGAAGTTAACAGAGTATGAGTCTTATAAGGAAGATTAAATAAGATAAAATAAGAAAGATGAGCCAACACAGCTAATCTCTCTTTGCCAAAAGGAGATGATATGGAGTATAGAAAGAGAGTGCATGTCAGTGTTTGGTCCTTGAATGTTATTTTTCATTAAGATAGTAAATCCTGGGCCTCCCCGCTGGCGCAGCGGTTGAGCGCTGGGTTGCGAAGCTGCCTGCGGCCTCTGCGGCGCCGGTTCGATCCCCAGCTGCTCCCCGGCCACCAGAGGAGGGTCCCACGCAGACCTCTCCTGCCACCCACTGCTCCCCTCAGCAGTGTACTTCGGTCCTTCTGCCTGCTCTGCTCCCCGCTCTGGCTCTGGTGAATTCTCTCACCCTCCCGCGCTTCTGACTGTACCCAGTGCTTGTATAAATAAATAAATAAATAAAAAATTAAAAAAAAAAAAAGATAGTAAATCCTCTAATGTATAGGACTAAGGCAAAAACAAACAAAAAAACAATTAAAACTGAAACCAATAGACTGAAATGCAAAAAATCTTTTTGCTTTAAACAAAGGAATAATTGAGATGCTTGAGATTAAATTTAAAATTAATTCTATGTGAAGTAAAGCTTTTAAAAGTGTTATTAGGATACAAAGGAAACCATTCTCTATCCCTCTGGGTTCTACAAGGCTGTCAAATAATCAAGTAAGCATTAGACAAGTTGATAAACGTTGACAAAAGAAAAAGTCAAAAAGAAGTTTAATAAAAAACATGTTTATCTCTTGCATACATGGGAGAAACCCAACATGATTGAATAACATGCCCAAGTGACTTCAGATGCCATTGTAAACAGCTTAGCTAAATCAGAAAGACTTTGAAGGGGAGAAAAGGGAGGTCAGTTACCAGGGAAGGCCCAGTAGACAAAAATATGCAGATTAAGTTTTCCCTTCTCTATTGAAAAGAGGTAAGGAGAGTAGATTTCCCCAGTACATGCCTTTACATATAAATTTTCTTTTCAGGGCCTCCCCGGTGGCGCAGCGGTTGAGCGCTGGGTTGCGAAGCTGCCTGCGGCCTCTGCGGCGCCGGTTCGATCCCCGGCTGCTCCCCGGCCACCGGAGGAGGATCCCACATGGTGCGCAGACCTCTCTTGCCGCCCGCTGCTCCCCTCAGCAGTGTACTTCAGTCCCTCTGCCTGCTCTGCTCCCCACTCTGGCTCTGGTGAATTCTCTCACCCTCCCGCGCTTCTGACTGTACCCAGTGCATGTATAAACAAAACAAACAAACAAATATAATAAATAAATAAAAACATGCCTCTATTAAAAAAAAAATAAATAAATTTTCTTTTCAAAAGAAACTTCTTACCTAGCCTACAGAGACCCTCCTATGAAATCAAATTTTTGCTAAAAAAAAAAAACAACAAAAAAAAACCCATGTATATAGAGATTGCAGGTTTTTGTTACCCCCAGTGTAGTCAGAATTGATATTAGGATCACGTTTTGGACTTTCAGTTAAGTAGCTATGTGAGGTTGGTCAAGTCACACTTATCCTACCTGAGGATATGAACTTCCTAGTTCATAAAATTATGAAAATTGACTAAATCTGCTATTTTTTAAACTGTAGGTTAGATTCCATTAAGAATCATTTATTTTAATGACATATGCTACTGAGCAAGATGGAGGATGGGAACAGTATGAAAAGAAGGCAAAAGCTTGCGAAATACTGGTCTTTCACAAAGACTTCTGTAAGACACAGAATCGGTTAATTTAGAGATCTGGCTTGAGACCAGTTTCACCTTTAAATTCATATAATTAAGTCACTTGGGAATATATATAGAATCTGTCATATCTTTTTCATGTGCATTTGACTGAAAATCAAATATAAATGAAAGGATAGTAATCTCTGGCAGAAACAAAGGCTTGGAAGAATCTATAAGGAGTCAAAGTCCCTTTTATTTTGGTGCATGTCTTCATCTAAGCAGTGAAGAGGAGACAAATAGTTTTCAAATTACTATTTATCAGGATTAAGTTGCCTGGGGTCAGGGGCACCATTGAGGGTAAAAAATGGCAATCCTTTACCAATCACTCTCTTTTTTTTTTTTTACCTTATTTTTGTTCATTTTTATTAACTTTCAAAGTTTTAAATTTGGCAAACATCATTTATACAAATCTTGGAATTTGTTGAATTTAATATCTTAAATATTTACTTATTTTTTCCCAGGAAAATGAATAACTATAAGAAAGTGAAAATCAAAATCAACAAAAAACTATGAACCAGAGACACTCTATGGAGGGTGGGGCGTGGGGAGGGGAGGGATTGGGGTCAAAATAAGGGGGTTGCAATTGTATGGGCAATCACTCTCTTTTTAAGTGAGCCACAGAAACTGGAAATCAGCTTCAGTCTCCAAATAGCAGAGCACTGGCAAGGGAGTAAATCCAAACTAAAAAAGAGAAATAAGAACTGTTAAATAAGTCTGTTATCGTATATGAAATCAGGGATCTTACAGACGTGACTAAGATTACATAAGATTATCCTGGATTATCTAGGTAGGACCAATATAATCACACAAAGCATTAAAAGTGGGGAATCCTTCTTAGCTTTGGTCAAAGAAAGAGATGTGCAGCTTCACTGAGATGCTACTCCCGCCTTTGAAGATCAAAGAAAGGGGCCACTAGCCAAGAAGTGAGGGCAGCTTCTAAAATCTGGACAACATAAGAAACAGATTGTTTCCCAGAGCCTCCAAAAGGAATTAACCCTACTATCCCTTGATTTCAGCTCAGTGAGTATCCTGTCAGACTGACTCTCAAAAACGTAAGATAATAAAATTGTCTTGTTTTAAAACAATACATTTGTAGTAGTTTGTTATGGCAGGATTAGAAAATTATTGTGCTGCTGATCCAAGATATCCTTACATTCATGTATGGCCTTATAGAACAACTAGATGTCCTGCTTCTGTGTTTTAGTCGATGATACTTCTTTATTCACATTATCTTTCCCAAGCTCATCACTCCCAAAAACTGGAGCTATTTTTCTACTAAGACTTAGCTTAAACATCAATAAAGAGCTATTTCTAAATATCCAAAACTATCTTTCTTTTCCCCAAGTCCATGGCGGTGGAGGGACTCCAAAATTCCCATATCTATGCTTCCACCATACCATGTGCAAATGTCTACTAGAGCACTGTATTGAAAGTGTATATTTACAGTCTGTCTCCCCTTCTTAAAAAAGGATGGCCCTCCCGACCTGGGATCCCAGAATACTGCCCATCTGTAGGCCCATAATGAAAGATGAATGAGAAACCAGCTTTGACGAAATACTATATTTAATTTTATCTCCAACCAAATGGGAGAACATGTATTGAATACATTTTTTTCTAACCACTACATTAAATAAGTTGAGTAGGTTTTTTTGTTTTGTTTTACAGTTTCAAAACATTTGATCAATACAGCTCTATTTTGGTTTGAACACCATTAAAAGACAAGATACCAGTACCCATCCTGTCTAGAGACACCTGAACATTCACAGAAAGAGCACTTTCTTATAAGCAGATGTTTTCCTAGACCTGATTTTTAAGTCCAAAGTTGGAAACAATACTAAACTGAGCTGTTTTTGTTTCCATGAATTTCTTTTTTTTTTTTTAGATGTATTTATTTATGCATACAAGAGCTGGGGCACAGGCCAGAGATGCAGGGGGTTGAGAGGATTCACCAGAGACAGAGTGGGGAACACAGAACCGGCAGACTGACTGAAATACAGTGCTGAGGGGAGCAGCAGACGAGACAGGAGAGGACTGCTGCACCATGTGGGTTGCTCCCTGGCCGGCTGGGGATTGAACTTGTGCTGTGAAGTTTGTGGATTGCTTCATAGTGCAGTGCTTAACCCCTTGCACCACCAGGGAGACTCTGTTTCCATAAATTTCTTTCACAGTTCTGAGAGCCATCAATGCTCTTCTCAGCTCAGATTTTCTTTTCCATTTAATATGTCCCATGTTCCCAGGTGTGCTGTCTTATTCACCAGACCATTTGACCTGCATCCCTAGAATTTTAATGATCCCTTGAATCAGAATAACAGACAGGTTTTTGCACGTGAGTCAATTCTCTGATCTCAAGACTTTCTTCAGATCAGAACATATTTCTGGCTACCCACACGCCAAAAACATTGGGAATATATCTCCAAAATCATGTCCTTCATATTTACAGCTACCCTTTAACTTAAGGAAGTTTAGTCAAGCATAATGAATGAAAAGGTAAAGCCAAACCTCTCTCTCTCTCTCTCTCTCTTTTTTTTCAAGATTTATTTATTTATGCAATCAAGAGCTGGGGCACAGGCCAGAGATGTGGGGGTGAGAGGATTCACCAGAGACAGAGTGGGGAACAGAACAGGCAGACTGACTGAAATACACTGCTGAGGGGAGTGGTGGGCGAGACAGGAGAGGTCTGCCTTGCCATGTGGGTAGCTCCCTGGCTAGCCAGGGATTGAACTCAGGCTGCAGAGGCTGTGGCTTGCTTCATAGAGCGTTGGTTAACCCTTTGCGCCACCAGAGAGGCCCAAGCCAAACCTCTTTTTAACATAGCTTGTATGTACTGCATTAAAATCATTTAAGAAATGCAGAAAATGAAAGAGCAGTACCAATAAGAGAGTCCCAGAAAAAGAAACTACTACCCCTATATGCTGAAGTCCCAAGAAAAGTAAGATTAAAACAAGAAGACAACAAGAAAAAATGAGGGGAAAATATAGTTTCACTAAATGTTTTTTATGAATCTTTTTGTGCCATTAAAACATCTTATTATAGGGCCTCCCCGGTGGCGCAGCGGTTGAGCGCTGGGTTGCAAAGCTGCCCGCAGCCTCTGCAGCGCCGGTTCGATTCCCAGCTGCTCCCCTGCCACCAGAGGAGGGTCCCACATGGTGCGCAGACCTCTCCTGCCACCCGCTGCTCCCCTCAGCAGTGTACTTCAGTCCTTCTGCCTGCTCTGCTGCCCGCTCTGGCTCTGGTGAATTCTCTCACCCTCCCGCGCTTCTGACTGTACCCAGTGCATGTATAAACGAAACAAACGAACAAACAAATAAATAAATAAAACATGCCTCTATAAAATTAAAAAAAATAAAAATAAAAAAAAATCTTATTATAAAAACCGTTTTCTGTCAGACATTTGTCTAATATGTGATGTATAATGAATGTTCTTCAACTTCTACTCCCCAATAAATATGGAGGTGCACAGAAGTTAAATTCAATCCCTTTTTTCCAGATTCCCTAGCATGTGATGAGATTTAATAGATGTTCCAAAGTAAGGGGTTCAAAATGGTCAAAAATATTGAGTTAATCTAAGAAAAATTAAGCAGATTTCTTTGCTGACTTACCTGAAACTTCATTGTTCTAATATACTCTATGACTCAAGAAGGAGATTATGCTGTAAACTATTTTGTCGAGAAACCATTTTGTCAAAGGAGCATCTATTAGCATCCTGAGGTTCAATTTAGAAAAAATTGCCTTAAATATTCCCACAAAGCACATCATATCTAAATATAGTAGCCTCTCAATAAATGCTTGACCGGTGCATGAAAGACAAAATTTCCAAAATGACCAACCAAGATCTTTTACACATGTTTTGCTATCAAATAATACAAATGACTTCCATGAACCTATTTTTCTCAAATCAACAAACTCCTCAGGTAAACAAAATGCTTTCAGTCAAGATAAACAGACTACTTTGGTCCGGAGCTTATGCCAACTAGTCAGAAAGAGGCCAAGCATTTGCTAATCGACTATACACAATATTCCTGACATTTTCAGCTATCTTGTTGACTTCATCTGAGAGGAAGAGAAATGATGTCAAACAGAAGGCATCTGAGGAAATACTGGTAAGCATTTAGTAGTGTCCCACTAGAAAGTCTTGATGTATGACCAGTGGAATACCATCCAAAATAACCCCAGACAAAAACACAACAAATATCTGGCTGACGCCAATTAATCAAGGGAAATATCACGGAGAGCATTCAAGGTCTTTGGCTCTACTTCTAGGCTTAGTTCTCGGACATTCAAACTGTTTATCTGAAACAAACCCCTTTGAATGACCATTCAACTCTAAGTTTCTGAAGACCAGAGATTTTTCTACACTTTGTCAAACTCAAATAACAAAATGATTAAGCAGGGAACTTGATGTTACTTGTAACTAAAGTTGCATCAAATACATGGATTTGTTGGGGTTTCCTATGGCTATAGCATAAGTGACATAACTAATATTTTCCTCTCTTAATATTATTCCCTAAGATTTTCTAACTTTGTTTCTTTTTGAAAACAAAAGTGTATAATCTCTGTTTTTTCCTGAGTGGTCCTGATGAAAACATCACCTTATTTGAGGCCTTCCCTAACTTCAGAAGGCTTTACATTTCTCCTTTGTGAGTTTGCGCCACATGACTAGAAGCTTATATTGATAATATGATAGTTTAATTATATGCTACCTTGTTTTGTCCTCTAATGGCTATTAGTCTGGTTTCCCCAGCACAACTGATTGTCCCACTGTGACTTCAGAATAAACTATAGATGCTCTGCTCCAATTTGGTAGCTTTAACATTTGCCATCTTAGTGATTCATCTAATAATAGGTTCTTTTCAGCGTGACCATTACAGACTGTGCCCTCATTTTCAGAGGACTGGGCAAGAAAAAGATCAAGAGTCAATATGAAAAACCAAACCAGAAGCTAGGTTGCAGGAATTGGGACACATAGGAGTGGAGGTAGCTTGGATTCTGGATTAATGCCAAAGTGCACTTTTCATCACTAGGAGTGTAGGATCATATGTCTGAGACAGTGGCAAATACGACCTGTCTTTCTCTTCTCTACTTCCTAGAACATTTCAACCCTTATCCCATACGCTTCCCTTTATTGCTTCCTAGACCTCTGCTACCAGCCAAGAGTATTTAAAAGCTGCTTGTTTCGGGCCTCCCCTGGTGGCACAGGCGGTTGAGCGCCTCACTGTGAAGCTGTCCGCAGCCTCTGCAGCGCTGGTTTGATCCTGGCAGGCTGCCAGGGTCCCACATGGCACGGCAGACCTCTCATGTCTCACCCACTGCTCCCCTCAGCAGTGTATTTCGTCAGTCTGCCTGTTCTGTTCCCCGCTGTGTCTCTGGTGAATCCTCTCACCCTCCCACCATCTGGCCTGTACCCCCGATTCTTATATATAAATAAATAAATAAATCTTAAAAAAAAAAAAAAGCTGCTTGTTTCACCACCAACTGGCATAGAGGAAAAAAGCAATGAACTTAGGGTCAAGAGAATACCAGTGAAGGAAATAAAACAGCCTGACTCACTGATCACCTTCCTTTGCTACCCTGTGCCTCATACATCTATATCTGTTACACCAAGCTGCTCATCCTGACCTTAACATACTGTGCTGACTTAAGATGCGCCTTTCGCTCTCCTTCTTTTCCCTTCCTGGAATGCTGGATCCTTCTTTTTGTTTCTGTCTGGTATGTTCTATTACACAACAGTAGATATCCAAATCATAGTTCTCCCATCATTAAATCACTCACAATCCTCCACCATAGTCCATGTTGTTCTCCCCTCTCTCTTGCCCTCCTCCTCCCCCTTTCTTAGCATTTAACAGAGAATGGGGGCTTATTTGAAGAGCTTAGGTAACAATAATGCTAATTTTTATCAATGTATGTGGAATTTGCCTGTGAAAACATTGCCTGTTTACAATTTTCTTTTTTAGTTACAGGGATATCCAGATTTTCTATTTCTTTTTATCCAGAAATTTGTACATTTTATTGATAGTATAAAATTAATCAACTCAAAGTTCCCATAATATTCTTTCATTTTTTTTGAATGTCTGTAGGATCTATATAGATTTCCCCCCTTTTGTTTCTGATATTTAAAGTTTGTGTTTTCTCTTGATCATTCTTGCTAGGGGCTTATCTATTTTATTTGTTTTTCAAGGAATCAATTTTTAACCTTGTTGGTTATTTCTTTTTTTTAAGATTTATTTATTTATGCATACAAGAATTGGGGTACAGGCCAGTGTTGTAGGGGGTGAAAAGATTCACCGGACACACAGTGGGGAACAGAACAGACGGGTTAGGGTTAGGGTTAGGGTTAGCAGTGGGCAAGTCAGGAGAGGTCTGCTGGGCCATGTGGGTAGCTCCCTGGCCAGGGATAGAATTTGTGCTGCAGTGGCTGCGACTAGCTTTGTAGGTTGCGTCTTAACCCCCTGCGCCACCAGGGAGGCCCACCTTGTTGGTTATTTCTGCTATATGTTTGTTTATTATTTAATTGATTTTTTTAGGCTTTTTCTTCTTCTTTACTTCCTTTCAATTTTGTTTGCTCCTCTGTTTCTCCCTGAAATATTTGCTTAGATGATTGCTTTTCAGTATGTCTTTTATGTCTTTTTTTTTTTTTTTTTTTTTTTTGGTGGGACTCTCACTGGCAGCTGGGGAATGAACCGGCGCTGCAGAGGCTCAGCCCAGCGCTCAACCGCTGCACCACCAGGGGAGACCCAGTATGTCTTCATTTTTAAAACAGACATTTAAGGATGTACTTTTTTTGTTCTGACTACATCTTCACATCTTGATGTATCATAATCTCATTGTTTTTCAGTTGGAAATATTTTCTACTTTTAATTATAATTTCTTTTTGACCCATGTGTTTTAGAAGCATATGATTTAATATCCTAAATTTGGGTACTATTTTCTGATATCTTTCTTTTTTTTATTTCAAACTTAATGCCACATATTTCTATTTTGGCAAGTATTCCATGTGCTTGAAAGAATACTTTTTTCTTATTGGTAATTTTGTGTTGTATCATTTTACATAGGCCAAATTAGTTCAAGTTTGTTGTTAACATGTTGTTCAGATTATATCCTTCTTAGTTGTTCCTTTTCCCCCCTCCTTTCTTTCTATCTGCTTGTTTTGATTATCACCAGAGCAATTGAATTAAAATTTCCAGCTGTGGTTTTGGATTTGTTAATTTTTCTATTTCTTAGATTTTTTAAATATATAATATGTACCTATTTCCTTATGACTAAACATCTCCTTCAGTAATGTTATTGTTTTAAAGTTTACTTTGTCTTGTATTGGAATAGTTATATCATCTTTCTTTTGGTTGATGTTGCATGATATACTTTTTCCATATTTTCACTTAGTTCTTTATATTTAAAACTTGCACTTTGTAAGGAGAATATCTTTTAATTGAAGTGTTTGACTCATTTGCATGTACTTAGTCTACTGTCTATTTACTTTCTATTTACTAAATGTTTTGTTACTTTTGCCCTTACCTTTTTGAATAAGTCAAGTGTGTTTAAGGCTGTTTATCTGCTTTCTCCTTTTAGTAGTGATTTCAGTGACTACCTTAGACATTTTAAGATGTTTTGAATTTTAAGATGTCTTAGACATTTTATGACAGTATCCCTAACATTAAGACTTATTTATTTATTTATTTATGCATACAAGCACTGGGGTACAGGCCAGAAGTGTGGGAAGGGGTGAGAGGATTCACCAGAGACAGAGTGGGAAACAGAACAGGCAGATTGACCAAAGTACACTGCTGAGGGGAGCAGTGGGCAAGCCAGGAGAGGTCTGCTGCTCCATGTGGGTAGCTCCCTGACTGGAGATCAAACTCATGTTGCACTGGCTGCGGATTGCTCCATAGGTTGCGTCTTAACCCTTTGCACCACCAGGGAGGCCCCAGTATCCCTAACATTAGTTGTTTGGCTGCTTTTTGACCATGCAATCTTATAGTATTTCCACTCTGTCATTGCTCATTGTCTTCTGTGTTACTGTTCTCGTGTATTATAAGTTTCTGTATATTTCAAACTACAGATATTTTGACACTACTTTTCTTAATTGTCAATATTTATTTATCTTTTCCCAAAACCTCCCATCAATAGTCATCTTCATCCCTTCTTTAATTACTTTGTTTCCATATGAGATCAAATTTTCTTTTGCATAAAGTTTTCTTTTTAGTAGTTCTTTTAGTGTACTTTCTGAGATGAATTCTTTCATTTTTTTGTTTGTCCAAATCTGCCTTTATGTTTTTTTTTAATGTGGATATCTTCACTGTATATAGCATTTTGAACTAGAAATTATTTTCTTCCAACATTTTAGAGTGATTAATCATCCTACTGAATTCAGGTGTTCAACATTTCTGTTGAAAAGTGAATTGTCAATCTTGTTGTTATAAAGAAGGATGTCTTTTTTGTGGTTACTTTAAAATATTTTCTGTTTGTATTTTGTTTTAATGTAATAAATACACTGTATTTAGATATTGTTTTCTTTATGTTATCCTGTGGGGTATACAGCATTTCTTGACTCTGTAAACATGATGTTTTCCAATTTATGGAAAATTCTCAGCCAGCGTTCTTTCTAATAAATTGTTTCTATTTCCTTTCAACTGTTCTTTCCCTGGAATTCCAACTACATTTTGTAGTAATTTTAATGATCTATATCTTATACATATTTCAGATTTTCAGTAATTTTCTTATATATTTAGATCTGGGTATTTTATGCTAATCTATACTTCAATTTAATGTCATTTTTATTCCATGTTTAATTCACTGAATTTATAATATCTGATGTTATATGTTTAAGCTTTAGAATTTCTATTCAACTCTATTATTCTTTATGTATTAGCAGTTTTCTGCCAAAACTCTCCACCTTTTAAAAAAATTCTTCATCATATTAATCATAGTTACTTTAAATTCCCTGTATCATAGCGCTAATGTCTGGCCCTATCTCTGTTGTTTGCGGTTCCTTTTGCTTTTTGACCTGATCTGATTTCTTGGCATTTCTAGTAATTTCTCTTTAAATGTAAACATTGTATATGAAAAACTTGTAGTATCTCTAGATGAATGTAGATCTAGATGATTTAGGTCTTTAGATGACTTTCTCCTGGTGTGATTTAGTTTTTCCTGGTAGGTAAATAGAATATGTGAAGATCAATATTATCCAGTCAAGGCTGGACTTAAAACTTTGTTATAGCTAGTTTTTGGCATAATAAATATGGCATCAAATTCTTTGACACTTTTCCCATTGAGTTGAGAGGTTGAGTTTTCCTTCTTATACAGTTGGGTGGGCTCTGGAACTGGTTTGATCAAATAATATGGCAGAAGTGATACTGTGCTATTTGGGGGCCCTGGTCTTAAGAGATTTGCAACTCTGCTTCCTTTCTCTTGAGATGCTCACTGTAAGAGAAACCAGTCACTATGTAAAAAATCTAACTACAATGAGACTTCCGTACTGTAAGGAAGCCTAAAATCATGTGGAGAGGACTCCTGTAGAGATAAATTTTCAACCACAGCTGAGCACAACCTTTTAGACCTCTCAACCAATAGATACTTGAGTGAAAAATCTTTCCATGGATTCCAACCTCAAACACTATCACATGAAAGGCACCAAACAAGAGTCACCCAGAAAAATCTATTCATATCTAGAACTATGATAGATAATGTTTTTTTTTTTTTCTCTCTTAAGTCTCTACATTTTGAAATGGTGTGCAATAATAGATAATGGGAACATTGTCTATTTCAGGATTGCCTTTAATGCTGTGACTAAACCCTAGTCCTTAGGGCATACTCCCTTTTAGAGTATCAGCTGAAAGCAAGAGGGTATTCCCTAGGTTTTCTCTACTTTATTGGGTCCTGAACCCCAGTCTCAGTTAAATGACTGTGCAAATCTTTACTCAGCTCTTTTCACTTCCCAACTGCTGTTGTCCACTTTTATTTTTTCAGAGAATTATCTTACTTTACCACATATGAGCACGGCTAGGATTCGTGAATATATTAAGAGAAAATTTCACAGAGAATTTCATGCTCATTACTCCAAGATTCTCTGCTTTCCAAAACTTTGAGTCCTCAATTCCTTGCTACTTTGGCAGCCTCCACCTCTGACATTTGTTTCCACAGACTAATGAGAATGTCATACCTCAGGCTGCCTCTACCTACTAGACTTCTGCTCCTGATCTATAAATTGGCAAATGAACCAAGGGGAGATGTGAGAGGAAGTATGCACTCTACCTAATGTACCCCATTTCTTTTAGAGCTCTTGGTCCCCTCAAGTCCTAACTGAGTTGGTTGCTTCCCTGTGCCTTAAAACTATTGTTTTACCAGTTTTTATAGTTTATATTGGCAGGAGAGTTAATTTGATAAAGTCATTCCATTATGCCAGAAGCAGAAGTCCTAAATTCAAGTATCCTATAATAGCTCTATATTTCCCCAAAGGCCTTCATTACCAATTCCTTGTGACCTGTTGACACTCATCTACTCTTAGCAGTCATAGATACTCCTCAGTCTTTCTCACAAGCGACCCATAGGCTCAATTTCTGATTCTGCCTGCTTACTTCCACACCCAACCCCCAACACATTCACAACTTCCACAGGACAAAGAATCAGCACCAGATGCTAGTTTTGGTGAACTTTCCACCATGATAGGGATGAAATGAAAGATTTGCTTATATAGTTCACTGCTTCTTCTTTTGCTGATACTTTTAAGGATACTTTTAGCCTTGCTCATTATGCCACACTGGAACTATAGTGAATCCATATATTGTATCTTTCACCCATTTTGTGCAGCAGGAAACTGTTCAAAGAATTACTAAGAAAAATATTCATTTATTTTATTACAGTTATTATCATTAGGGCACTAAAAACGTGTAGACACTGCAAATACCTTTTTCTGGAAGTGACCTCAGAAGGAGGTCTGCATTTGACCACATCTGACCAAGAGAGAGCTAAGCCAATTCTAGCAATGAGGACAGAATATTGCAACATATGCTTTTTTTTAAATTCTGATCTTTTTAATTTTGGCAAACATAAATATCCCCACCCTATGACTTGTAGAAATAAGCCCAAAAGACTAGGTTTCAAGCTATACCCACTTCCACAAGTGGTTAAAAGAAAAACGTACTACAAAACTCTTTTGCTTACCAAACAAAATTTAAAAGGAAAAAAGTCACAATATTCTATTTTAAGGAATTTTCATTTAATACCAAGAACCAGATAAATTTCTTTGCCTTTAGTTTCCAGTTTAAAAGGTGCTTGCCTACTATAATATTATCTGGACAGTAAGTTATAATTTCTTCTATAAATGTATTCAGTAATACCATTGCTAGGTGTTCAGTTATCGTAATTATGTTTAAAACTCATCATGCAAAATCTGTTACCTAAAAGAGATGCCTTTGAAAATGTTACAAGGATCATTATATTTAAATTGCTGTGTTGCAATTGAGAGAGAGAAATGGAGTAAGCAGTGTAAAGTGAGAGCAAATGAGGTAGAAGGAAGAAGGGTGACAATTATATGGATAAAAGGGAGAAAAGAAATTAGCAAGCTTATAAATAAGTACATGCTCTATTTTTTAAAGATATCTCAGAATTTTCTAGATTCCTTGTATATCTGTTTTCCTAGATTCTATAAATTGTTTGCCTGTTTTCATATCCATCTTCACTTCTAAGTCATGTCTTTCCAGCATAACCTGTATTATCTCTTACTGGTTTGGCAAGCTGGAGATGAGAAATATTTTTATTTTCCAAACTTCAAATTTTACAACTTGACCAGTTCTTTTTTAGCTTATTTTCTTCTTTCTGTTCCTTACACTACTCATCAGGCAGCAACTAACTGATATTTCAACATTGTGCCTAGAGGCTTCTGAGCCAAATCCCTAGGGACGGAGATGTTCATTAGGGACGGATACCATCCATCATACCACAGAATGGTTCACAAGTCATTTCATTATTATTTAACATGGGTTGCTATTTTTCCAACCTCCCCTAAAAACTTACTCACCATTTTTCTAGCCTCAGGTTACAGTTTGCCCATCATTTTTCTAGCACCACTAAGACACAAAACTAGGACCACTTACATTAGGATTTTACTGTAGACACCAATTTCTGTATCTGTCAGTAATTGCTGTGCAATATATCATTCCTAACTTGGCAGTTTAAAACAGCAATCATTTTTTATTACTCATGAGTTTCCAGGTTGACTAGGCAGATTTGGAGCAAGCTTGACAGTTCTCTTTGGTTCCCTCGTGCATCTACGATTAGCAGGTAGGTTGACCAAGGACACTCTTCTTTGGGGGGGTTTGTGGAGGGAGAGGTTGGCTCAACAATCCTCTAGGTGATTCCCCACCCTGTCTCAGGACAGTCTACCCTTGTTATCATTAGAGAAACAGGGTTGAAAAACACCAGAAGTCACAAGATTCCTGGAAATCTAGACTGGAACTAGGTACACCATCACTCCCACCATGTTCTACTGGCCAGGGAAAGTCACACAACCAACCCATATGCAAGAATTAGGGGAAATGGATATTACCTCCTGATGATGAAGTTGTATGGCAAAGTGCATGGATGTAGAATGCAAAATTGGGGTCAATTTTTATAATCAATCTACCAGGAGCTATATCTGAAACAGTATAGAGTAGGAAACAATAAAGCAAAAGCATTGCATGCAAAGTATGTTTCAAAGCAAGGTAAGCTACATTTTAGCTTTGTAGGATGAATAGGAGTTAATCAAATGAATAAAAAGGAAAAGCATTTCAAGTACAGAAACTGACATGTGTAAAAGATATTAAACTGAGAGAAGACACAGGTGCTGGAAATACGGGTACACAGTATTTTCTTGACTTAGACTGCCCTCTCCAGTGCTGTCCTCAGACTTAAGTCTTACCTTGGCAAGAGAATTTATGAATCTTACCTCAGGAAATCTTTCTTAATTCATTTCTTTCCATTTCCCATCTGTGGTCTTGGCATTGGAGTCAGATTGGCTGGGCTTGACTCCTATTTCTTCCACCTACTATATGAATAACCTGTGACTTAGTTTCCCTATTTATAAAATGAAGATAACTGATAGGAATAGTCTAAGAGTTCATTTAAAGAACTCACCTAAACTGGTTAGTGCAATGCTCGATACTTGGTGAGCCCTCTATAATTATTTTTAATATTGTTATTAATAATATTATTATGGCAAAATACTGTTTGCAATTTGGAATGGAAGTTGTTCTTGTATGTTACTTTTTATGTGTTTCCTTCTCCCTTCTTGGACAAACAAGGCCCCAGATGCAGGGGTTGGGTAAGGCTTAGAGGAGCCTAGCATGGAAATGAAAATGAAGCAGAGTTTGGGACAAAAGCAGATGCAGGAGCCCTCTTGTGGGGGTAAATCTGGAGTCAGATCAAAGTGTTGCTATTAAGAGGTCTGCATGAGACTAGCAAAGGAGGAACTGCTTCCTCTAAGCAGATAGCAGGGAGTGCAGATAGCAGGCAAGACCTGAAGAGATACTCTCCACAGCTGTAAAGCAGACCACACTGCTTTCTCAATTAAAATAAAACCTGTCTGAAGGGTGTTGAGAGGGGCTTGAGATTGGGTCGATCCCCAATGACCATTTACTTAGTCAATATTTACTGCACAGTGAAAACACCATAAAATCCCTGAAATGATGGAGCTTGGAGAGCTGTTGTGGGGTGATGTGTCGCAATTCCACGGAAACAGAGGCTTCTGCATTCAGGACACTTTTGAATCTTACTTTCTGTATCTCCTAATCTGGTTATTATTTTTATCATTTATAATCAACTGTAATAGTAAGTATAGAATTTTCCTAAATTCTGTGAGCCATTCTAGAAAATTATCAAATCTAAATGGGAATCAGATTTATAGCCAAGTTGGACAGAATTGCAGATGACCTGGGTCTCCCATTGTAACTGGCACCTGAAATAGGGAGCAGACTAAAAGACATTCCCAAAGTAACCCATAATTAAAGCCTTAAAATCCTATTTAAAATTTTAAATTTTCTCAGTGATTAGTTACTATAAATAGGGAGAGCCAGAATCTACCATGTATTATTTAATTTACTTGTTGGAAATATGGGATCTTATACAAAATTTTATGCTTCCTATGATGGATCAAGATTCTAAGAGCACTATAGATAAACATAATATCCAATTATAAAAGAATGATTAAGGAAAGTATAGTGCATAAAGGTAGCATTATACAAATTTAATTTTTTAATGAAAAACTTTTGATAACATTGGAAAATGCTTATAATCTAAGAGTAAGTAAACGGCAGTGTACAAAACTGCGTGTAAAATAATGATGCCAAAAATATAGATACACATATAAAAATAGACTGGAAGCACACACATCAAAATTTCAATAATAATATTAATTATCTTTTTAAAGTTTTTTTTGTATTTTCCAACTGTTTTTATGTCATTATCTGCTCACCTCCTAATGTGTGGTAATTTTTTATCTTTAGGAACCACTAAGCAAAATGCAATTGCCAAGAAGTTGACTTCAACAGTTCATAAATTTGCTCATTAAATTGCTCCCTATCAAAATAGTGGCAAACAGACCGTTCTTTTCATAATGAGTTAATTCATTTTTCTCTAAGATGGGCACAATCTCAAATTTATCTTAATCAATTTCCTAAAATTAAGTGGCAGCAAGTCCTACTTTCCTCTGCTTGTTACAAGTGTTATCTCTAATGAGAAATGCAATTTAACAAATGCAAAGGATGGGATGCCTGAGCTGTGGCAACGATGTCACTTGAGCTCCTAAAACTTACAATACTATATTCTAGAATCATACTCCTGTGTCTTCAATTTGAAGTCAGCCAGTAGGCTCATGCATGACAATGAACCTAGCCTTCCTTGAAAAGGCACCAGACAGCTTTCTAGCACATTTAATTTTTCTTCTATTATATGACACCATAATGCCATTCCCAGTTGTACTTAGCAAAAACTAAAGAGCAAATGAGCTTAAAAAGAAAATGCATTTGATGGGGAGTGTATTTTTTTGATGCACATAATGACAATGTATCTCAAGATTACTCACTAAAGAAAAGGCCAACATTTAAAGAAAAAAGCAAAAAAACAATATAATACTGGGGCGATAACCAAATTGCCTTCACATTTCCCCATGCTGGTTTCCTAATAGTTGCTACATACATATGAGAAATTAAATTGTTTTTAACAATTGATATTATAATATATAAAATTTGGTTTTTTTAAACAAATTATATAATATACAACAGTCAGAATATTGTCACAGTCCCTCAGGAGCATACAATAAAAAGATGGAAAAAATATTCTTTCCTTTATGATTCTGATTATAACTCAGTAGTCTTTTAGAAAATGGGATGGGAAGAAACATGGAAACTGAGGCAGTCCCACTTCAGGTCTACATATTGAGGTTTCCTGCCAGTGTTTCAAGGGAGAGAGTCACAAGGCCACCCAGGGGTCCATTGCCACAGTCTAAGGAATGCAGTTATATTAGGTGCTTCATGCTTCAAAGAGCCTTGCATTTACCAAGTGAATTGCAACTTTGGCTAGAATATTAATGACTATTATCATATTTACTTCATAATGACCCTCCAATGAATTATTTCACAAAAGTTGCCATTCATATGAAAAAAAGTCAGTGAAAGGGAGGTGCATTTTCAAAGCTAGATTTTTCCACACTTATATTTTAGCAAGCCCTATTTTTCTCCACAAAGACTGTATTGTGAAGTCTATTATCTGTGCTAGTTGCAGCTAAAGGACATACGCACATAGAGTTCTCAGAAATTATCACCTTGCCCAGAATTTTTTGAACATATTTTTTAATAAAGTACCATTGTATTATAACCTTGTTAATATTTTGACTGTATAGCATTTCCCCCCTCAGGTGTGATTACCCAGAATACTTAAGGAGTGTTCTAATGCCTCAATGGATTAGAATCACGGAAAGGCACTTATTTAAAAATGTAGAGTTCGGTGATTCACCCCAATGTTAACGCCACACAATCTCAGAGGGTAGAAGGTAAAGAATTTGCATTTTAAAAACTTTTTCCTTAGGTGATTTTCATGCCTACCAAAAATCTGAATATCACCACTCTAATGGAATACTTTCTTTAGAAACAGATCAAGTCATAAAAATCATTATTAGCAGAACTAACTCATAACAACTCAGTGGATTTGCCTACAGTCTAATGAAAAGAAGCCTGAACTTGTTGCTGTGGAAACGTGCTCGGAGGTATAGTACTTCATAAATGTAGATGTCATAGGACAGGTTGAGATGCATTTTCATTAAATGATCTTTTAAAGTAAATATCAGATGTTTTACATTGTATACTTTGCCTTTCTAGAGATGTGCCTGTCTGATGGGCCACATCAAAGCTATAGGCGCCAAGAAAGAATAGAAAAAAACAGAAGTAACAGAAGGACCAGAAGGGAAATATCAGCCCAGCTGCCCATAGACTGCCAATGCAAACACCAGAAAGTCACCCCAGACAAATTCAAAAAATATGAGTGATTCTGGGGCTTGGATTTGTGTTTCCTAGCCAAGTCTAATCTAGGACAGAAGGAGAGTTAGGCTTCTCAGACAAGTGAGAGAGGATGTGGGAGAACAGAGGCTTCCAAACTTGTCTGTATGTTTGAATCATCTAAAGAACTAAAAAAAAAAAAAAAAAAAAAGACTGATTGTTTTATTGTTGAGTTTTATGAATTATTTCTATTTTCTAAATATAAGAACTTCTATCAAAAATGTGACAATTTCTTTCAATTTCAATCTTGGCTTTTCATGCATTTAAAAGCATCTTTCATAATACAAAAATTTCCAAACTGTATAAAAATCCAAATTATAAGTTATCTTATGTTTTTGGCATATCTAAAAATTCTTTGTGACCTCAATCTAAGGTCACAAATATTTTCTCCTAAGTTTTCTTCTAGAAGTTTTATACTTTTGTCTATAAAACATTTTGAGTTATCTTTTGTAAGAGATGTGAAATATGGCTTCAAAGATGTTCTTTGTTTTTGTCAATGAATATACAGTTGTGTATAATGTCCCTTTTAACTTCAAATTTTCTCTTTTATTTTCATCTGTTTGAAAATGAAATGCTTAGGTTGTGCTGTTGTTTATTTGGTTGGTATTTATCCAACTTGGTGTTCTCTGAACTGGAATCTGTAGCTAGGTGTCTGTCATTAATTTTGGAAAACTGTCAACTATTATCAGAATACTAAGATTAAAGGATTAAGAACTAACCTGAAATATGAGCTAGGATATGAAAGATTGCTTATCTGGGTAGATGCTGCCAGACACTTGGTAAAAATTCAATCAGAATAGTTGATGAATTGGCAAAAAGAAATATGGACTAGAGGGAGAGTTGGAAGACCTTGAGGTCCATAAATATGGTCAGGGGGAGGTGAGCTTCATGATCTCTTGCAAGTTTTTTCTCTATCTTTAGAAATCACTCAGAAGACTAGGAGAATACAAAGAGATTCTTTTAGGAGTTGACCAGGGAAAGAATGGTCACTGTGGAAAGGGCACAAAACTCTACATATATTTTTTTTTCCTCTATCTCTCCAATCTCCTCTATGCAACAAAGCTTAATATATAGAATGGGGGGAAGGCAACAAAAATTGCTCCCCCCAGGGTAATGGTAAAAACTCCATGTGGCAGGGAATGGAAACAGAAAAACTACCTTTCACTCCTGAGGGTGGATGTTGAATATATGCTGGGCCCAGAACTACAGCTAAAGGAGAGGCAAGAGGATTTTAAAAGATATCTTCCCCAACCCAGAGACACAGAATCTACAAAAGACAGGTTTAATTAGAATCGGAGAATGTCACCCTCACCTTCCATAATGCTAACAAGCATGGAGTAAAAGAAACCGGACCACTGCTAAGACAGCAGCAATATTCAGACCCTCTTCACAGTATAGTAGAAAGGGAAGACCTAATGCTGAGGATGGAGCAGATATTGAGAAACATCCATAGGTCAACCAGCCCCCAATATAAACACAAATAGTGAAAGGAATCAATGCCTGGTGTTCACTGAGACTAACAAAACAACAACAAACAAATTTAAATTTGTTTTTTTACTAACACAAAGTCCTATGCTACACACTTATCAGGAGGAATTGTGTCCATTTCTAAGCTCAAAACCTACTTATTTCAGTTTTTATTGTTCTAGACAAGTCTCTCTTCCCTTCTGCCTCCCAAGAAGCAAGCAAACATAATCATGTGATTATCATAAAGATGTGGGAATAGTCTAACAGAATTTTTAAAATCTCAATTACTTAGTAAAGGCTAAAGTGAGATTTAAAATCCCTTTAAAGCCAGAAGAGTTAATATAGAAGTGCTGATATGGGTATTGACAAGTGAAGGTAGACAATGGCTAATTAGTGTTTGTTTCTGAATATTTCTTCTTTCAGTTTTTCTATAGAGTGATTTATCTTATTGTTGAGTTAGAAAAATTCTTTATATGTTCTAGAGAAGTTCTCTAGCTGCTATATATTTTGCGAATTATCTTCAACTATGTGACTCTATAGTCTTAATGGGATCTTTTGAAAGTAAGTGTTTTGAATTTTGATGCAGTACAATTTACCATTTCTTTAAAAATCAACCACACTTTTGATATGTATCTATGAAATGTTCGCCTAATCAAAAACCACAAGTTTTTTCTCCAATATTATAATTTTTTTATGTTTTGGGGCCTCCCCTGGTGGCACAACTTTGCTGGGCTGCGAAGCTGCCGGCAGCCTCTGCAGCTCCAGTTTGATCCCTGGCCACCAGCGAGGGTCCCACATGGCATTACAGGTCTTTCCTGCCACTCCCGCTGCTCCCCTCAGCAGTGTATTTCATCAGTCTGTCTGTTCTGTTCCCAGCTTTGGCTCTGGTGAATTCTCTCACCCTCCCGCGCTTCTGACTATACCCAGTGCTTATATAAATAAATAAATAAATAAATAAATAAATAAATAAATAAATAAATAAATAGATAGATAGATAGATAGATAGATAGATAAATCTTTTAAAAATAAAACAAAACAAAACAAAAAAGGTTTTATGTTTTGCTCTCTTACATTTAGGTAGGTAAATATAGTTAGTTTATTTTTGTATTTGGTACAAGTTATGAGTCAAAGTTTCTTGCATGTGGCTATTCAGTTTTCCTGTACTGCTTATTGAAGACTCTCCTTCCTCCACTACATTTTTGGCATCATTATGGATATAATATTGATTTGTTTCTAGACTGTCTATTCTTTTCTATTGACCTGTATCACTATCCTATGCCAATGACACATTGTGTTAATCTTTAATGTTTTTAGATGAAGCATAAAATGTCTATATTTTAATTGCAAATGTATTCACATACTATGAAATCAATAGTTTATTGAATTACAAAACGTTCTGACAAATTTATAAATGCCTAAGGCAACATTTTTAACTTGCTGAATTTAAAACTCTGATAACCTGAAAGCAAAAGCTAACAAATTAGAGAAAAGATATCTTTAAGAAAAAAATAAATCTCTATGATCCTAGAGAACTGTATAGCACTCTGAAAAAAAAAATTATTCGAAGTATAGAATAAAAGGATAAATTTATGGAAGATTTACCAGAGTTGACTACACTAGTTGCCCAGGAGATCATTGGGGAAATTTTTTAAAATTATGAATACTGGACTCCCAGCCCCAAAGATATGGATTGTTTTGGAACAGGGCTATGTTTGAGCATGAGAAACCAGATTGATATCTCAGTTGTAAATTCTCAGACGTGTTTAATCATCATGAAAAGAGTTTAAGGAAAAAAGTATGCAATGTGGAGATAAGGACTACATGTAAGATCTAGGAATGAGCTAAACACCAGAGAAATAAATTCTTGTTTTTAGTAATTATTAAAATCTGTAGAAAAGCACACATTTACACAGACATAGTTATTTAATATTTAGAAATCCAGCTTCTGCATAGTAGGCTAGAAGTCATTCTATATTAGTAAGTAACATTTTTAAAAATGAGTTTGCAAAGATCTACAAGCAGATCATCAAACAATGATTTGATGCAATTATTTTATTGGTAGGCACAGCAGGGAAGTGCAGATATGATGGCGGGAAAGAAGGAAGACAGTAAAGGATGTGTAATCTAGCTGGCTGCCCCTGTGATTGGCTGGGTTTTAATACTACAGAGAAATTTGGCAAGGGGCACAAAACGCAATCATCAGAGTCATCCCACGAGGTTAAGGCACTAGAGTATTTATGCACCAACACCTGAGGTTCACAATTTGAGGGCTTTGGGGGCTGAAGAGGGGGCAGCTATTCCCCAGACATTTCTGTACAACACTTCAGAAATAGCCCTCAGGTAAAGAGATGCATGCATTATCAGTTGGAAATCCACCAAAGTGCTTAAGATTGGGAAAGTCTGGGGGGCAAAAGATGAGGCATAGACAGATTCTGCTGCAGTATGCTAGGGGACTTTGAGATTTCATTAAATACATTATTTATAATTTTCATGAACACTGCAAGGAGATTTTTTCTGTCTTCACTTTAAAAAGGGAAAACCTAAAATACATCTGATAAATAATTATTGTATGACTTTTATCTACCTGGCACTATTCTAGACACTTGGGATAGAGTGGTGAACAAAACAGGCTAGTAATGTACCCTTCTGGAATTAATATTGTAGTGGGGAGATTGGCAGCGATGTAAGTCAATGCAGCTTTCAATATAGATAAGAGCTGAGTAGAAAAATAAAGCAGGATAAGGGAATTGTGAACGTCTAGAGGTATCTTTTTTAGATGACTTGTTTAGGGACATCTGTTCTAAAGAGATGAAAATGAGAAGAGATCAGAAGGCAGCGCAGGAGCAAGCTGAATGAATCATTCCAAACAGAGGAAACAGCAAGTCTCCAGACCCAAGGTGGAGCTATGCTTAGTGTGTGTAAAGAACAAGGAAATTAGTGTGGGTAGAGCAGAGTGGGGGCAAAAAACAATTAATTAGGAATAAGGTGAGAAAAGGTTACCTTATTTCTATTCAGAAATAACCCTCAGGCAGGTCAGAGAGAAGACGTCATATTTAGATTTAAACC
This sequence comes from Talpa europaea, assembly GCF_964194135.1. Classification (NCBI taxonomy): domain Eukaryota; kingdom Metazoa; phylum Chordata; class Mammalia; order Eulipotyphla; family Talpidae; genus Talpa; species Talpa europaea. The sequence goes on from NC_140077.1 coordinate 52,877,144, forward strand.
TAAATGTGACTGGTAAAAAAAGAAAGAGAAGTTAAGAGTCTAAGATAGGACTCTAATTTGGGATCAATGATGGTATATAAAATGACTCTCCCAACAAGATAGAATTGCTCAATCCTCAACTCAAACACAAATCTGTCTTCCTTTTGAGCTGAAGATCTCTGCAAGATGTCATGCTGCCCCCCAGCCCCCACTTCATGGCATAACATTTTCATTTCTCTAGTACCCTTTACAAAGGTATGTGATCAGTAATGTCTCTATCAAATCCAAACAAGGAAAAGCACCCCAAATTCATAAAGAAAATTTCTGCTACAGCCTGAATTTAATAAGATTATGACCGCCTTATTTTTCCCAACCCTAGGAAGTAGGAACATTTTAAACTTACAGCACTGATACTTCACAACTATCTTTGACTGCCAACCCTCAGCATTATCTTGTGAGTCCTGGGTGCACCGAAATCTCAAATTGCTGCTTTTTCTGCCTGCTGCGTGCTGTGAGTTGAAAAGAACTCAGAATCATTTGCTTCCTCCACAAGCCTGAGGTATTTTGTGAATCCACATTTATTTCAGGGATGCTTTCTTTCCCTTGTGGGAGACTTTTAAGTCTCAAAGGTCAACAGAAAGCTTTGGAATACACAGCCTTTTTCATCTTGCTAACAGCAGGGAAAAAGAGTAAAAGAAAGAAACTAACAGTAAGAAGACATAAAGAAGAAAGGAAACAGCAACATAATTACTTTTATGTTTTTCAGGCAAAGAAAGCAAGCAAGACTAGCCCTGGCACAGTAATAATTACCTGGTTAGCATTCTGGAACCTTGCTGGGTTTGTGGTGCTACAAGAATATTAATGGGGCTGCTTCTGAGGAAGTTTGGTCTAACCAATGACACAACTTTTCAAAAAATGCAAGATTGGCTTTTACAGACTTTCTGAGTCAGTTCTCACCAAGGCTAACCCCCCTGAAGCTCCAGTCAGGTGTTAGTAGTAAGGAGGTGGCTTTTCTCTTTTTCTCTTCTCGAGATGCAATCATTGTCATTTGTGGCCTAAATCAATAATAAATCCGTCAGTAAATAATAAAAGCAAAATACATGTCAGACACCGGTGGATGGATCCTCGATAGCAGTCACAAGGTACATACACGGTTTGGACTTGCTATCATAGGGTAGACAAAGATAAAAGGGGCAGTAGAGTAGAGCCAGAATGCCAGCTCCTCTGCTCAGTGGTCAATGCCCCAGGATCCTGATCCGAAAAATGGGGATGAGTAATAGCATTATTTACTTTTCGATTTTACTGAGTTAATATAGAAAACAATCCTGGAATAACTTCTCCCAGGAAATGCATATTTGCATGTTACCTGTTCCCTTCTATCTCCTTCCTGGTCCATGTCATAGAATTCTACTATCCCAGTACTGGGCTAAAGAGTGGGTTCACCTTGTCAGGAAGCTCCTGCAATCACCCTGACTGTCCTGGAGGTGTCAGCCAGGCTTTCAGGTCCCTGAGTTATTGCTTACAGATGGCATCGATCCATGGCCAAACAAGGATGGATTTCATTGTTTCGGGGAATCTCTAGTCAGCTGACAATAATCTTTTGATTATGTTTCTTTGGCATTTTGCATTATTTGGGTCCCATTTCTACATTAGAGAGGGATGTTGAGTTATAAATTAAAAACTTAGGACATTGAGGAGTACTCTGTGTGTGTGTTTGTGTGTGTGTGTGTGTAACTGTGGATTGCTGTTGCTATTAATTTTCTGGGGATAAAAGACAACGTTAATATTCTAATATTCGCAGCAATGCCTAATATTCGCAGCTTCTATATGTTCCCTCATTGTATCAGTAAAAGAAAAACAACCAAACTGATAATCCTGAAAGGATTACTTATCTATAAAATGAGAAAGTAAGAGATGACCACATCAATTTCCACATTTATCTAGTTGTATGGTGTGCAGTAAGGAGAAGTAATTTGAGTTTTGAAGAGAATTTGTATAAAACACAAATCTCAGTGGAAACATATATCTTGTAAAATATGAATTTTTGCCTTCTTCAGTCTCAGTAAGATGGCAAAGATTGCACCAAGGGTATTAGTAAATTCCTCCTCCCCACTAGTTATTTTTATAACATCCTGTGGCCAAACTTTTCTTCATTAAGTATTTAAGAAGTTAGGAGGATGAGGGGCTGGGTGGAGGGGAGAGGGAAGGAATACCACCTAGGAAGTGTGCGAGTCCCCCCCCCCATCTTTCTGCTTCTAGAATGCAGAAACCTTATCTTCTGCAATTTGCCTGTCCTCATATGTAAATGAGGACATTAAGACCTGCCCAAGGATTACTCTAGGTTAAGTATCCTGTTTGATACTCAAAGAATATCACTTGCTGCATTCCTCAGATCTGTAAATCACACTTAGAAAATCAAACCCCCATATACTTAGAGTGACTTGTAATCCTGGCACAAGGTCAAGCAAGAGGTGGAATCAAAGTCTCCTAAATCCAAAGAAAAGATCAATTTCTAGGAATTTGGAAGCACTTAATGTGCTCAGTGAAGCCTGAATGACATGAATTATACAGCTTCATCTTTTCAAAGATAAAGAATTTTTGCCCATCAGAACACAGGTCTCTTACTTTCTACTGGCTCAAGGCAAATAATTAGTATTTTTATGGCATTTGTTGGATGATTGGTTTTCTAAATCAAAACCATGTTTTTCATTTTTTAATCCTCATTACCATAAGCCAATATCAAGTAATTTTTCCATCCTGACTTTTCCTGTCATTCATGGTAGCAGTCTTTTCATTATGTATGTATCACCATCCACATACTCATTTGCTTATGCATTTAAATATTTTTTAAGCTTAAAGTTGTTTTATATATTCACATTCAATCTTGTAGCCTTGAGTATGCAGTTCAAATCTTAAGAAATAGAAGTTCAGTTTGAAATCTCAGGTCTTTATAAAAAGAGAAAACTAGCTCATTTGTGGGAGGAAGAGAAGTATGCAAAAAAGCAGACCTTTGTTTTGTGTGAAGGCTTCAAATTTGCCTAAACTCTCTAAATTTATGAGTGCTTAAGTCTATTTCTTGAAACTTTTGCTGTGTTGCAGACCTCAAATGATGTAGACCATGAATTTTAGTTGTGTGTGTGTAATTAAGTCAGTCTGTATAATCATTTTAAATAAAATTTAAAATTAAAGTCATTTAAAATATTTTCCAGAAAGTTTTCTATGAAGAAACTTATTTTATTAATTTTATTTTAATAAAAAATTTATGAGTAACTTAAACCATATAGAGGAAGATATTTTAACAATCTTCCACCAAAATGCCTTGGGTATGTGCACTTGTAAAATACCAGAATATAATAGAATTTAAGAGCCTGAGTTTTAGAGGCAGAACTTGAGTTCAAATGTTGGCTCTGCAACTTACTTACTTGGGTAATTTACTTACCTTTTTTGTTCCTTAATCTCCTCACTGACAAAGTGCTTCTGCACAGCACTGTTACAAAGACTAAATTCAACAAATGTGGAAAAAATTTCTGACATAAAACAATTACTCAATAAACATCATTAATGTTATAGGAGGTTCAGCAGTGAAAGCCTCCTAATTTCAGTTAATTTAATCCCAAAGTATACATTCACTAGCCTACTTATTTTAGTTCAATAAAACCAACTTTAGACCCAATTAGTTTAATTAGTCAAATTTCTCCTTGATTTTTTAGTTAGCTTTAACCCAAAACATACGCAAAAAGATGTTCAACCTTAACGATATTTGAGCAAATTGAAATCACAAAATTCACTTCTCAGATTAGCAAAGGCAAAAGGATTGCTAAATCTCATTGATGGTGAAGGATGCACTGTGAAAAAAAGAGTCCTCTTCTACTGGTGCCAGGGGTTTAAATTGCCAAAAACTTTCTGTAAGTCAAATTAGCCACATAGATCCAAACCTTCAAAATGTATATTCCCTTTGATACAGAAATTCAACATACAGAGATTAATCCTAAGGAAGCACTAGACAAATGGACAAAAATGAGTAAACAAGATGGTCACTATAGTATTATTTACAACTTCACATTAGAAACTACTTAGAAATGGGTAAAAGTTAATGATATTGGAATTCACTAACTGTGCATAAAATAGAATTCAGCAGCACCATTTACAAAGATGATAGTTGTGATATAGAAAAATGATCATGTGAAAATAGAATTATTACAGTATTATCCAATTTTTAATAATATGTCTGTATATAGAAAAAAAATGAAAGGCTCAACACCAATATATTACCAGTTATCAGTTGATACTTTCATGTCTTTTTTTACCAAGAAAATACTATTACTTTAGGAATCAGAAACATCAGTGAAGCTGGTTAATAAAAACTGAATCCAGAGAAATCCCTAATTTTACAGAAAAAAAAAATTATGGTGTTGAACTATTTGACAACAGATGCATTCAAAAATACAGCTTTGTTTACTTCGTTAATCAAATGGTCCTCAGTATCAGAAGCAATACCTGAGAGAATTTCAATCAAGGAGGCTCTTTGGCCCTGTACCTAGAGTAGAATTGTGACTTTTTGTTTTGTCTTCCCTATACTACCCAGACCCTCAGGGCAGTTTATTTCAGTTAATGCTCTTTCAATCTGGCTGCTAGGTATAATTTAGAATTCATTGAATAGTTGACATGGTTGACCTGGACCAGTGTGATTCAAGGTTAACAGGACTAAAAGTCAAAATGAAAAAGAAGTTCTCTGGTACACAAGAAAAGCAATCATAGAAGAGCTATTCCAGAACAGTGGAGTTAATGAAAAGCTATCTGTCTTCTGTCAGTAACACCAAAATTCTAAAGATCTTAACTTTTTACCAGTCTTAAAAAAATGGTTAAAGTTGAGTTGGGAGCAACTTTTACAAAAGGAGGTTGATAACCAAAAACCCAAGTTTTGTACTTGATAAGGAAGCTTGGTCAGGGTAGGCAAATATTTAAATAAAAGAGTCCTTTAATTCTTAAAATGTAGGGGGGGAAAAAGATTAAATATTCTTTTTTCTTCAAAAGATTAATTAATATAGGGCCTTAAGCTTTTTTTTTTTAATTATTCCAGGTGTCAGAATCAAAAACACATTTAGAGTTTTTTTGTGAGTGGATATTGTAAAAAACAAAACAAAACATGATCCCTCATATATTGTTTTTAAATACTGTACACTTAAATTATGGTGGCCAGGGAGGCCCTTTTCAGAAAATATTCCAATATAAATTTATCTGAGGCACTAACATATGAGAAACCCAAGTTAGATTGTGGCAAGATAATGTTTTAGCAGAATCATCCCAGTGGTGATATCTCTGTATAAGGAGTTAGCAACTGCGAATAAATTGAAGAGAGAAACATTTAGTAAGCAGAGTTGAAGATAAAGACAGGTACGATAAATTAACCCAGGAATTAAGAACTCCAAGTTCTTCTCCCATCTCTGTGGATGAATCTCCAGACTTAGTCTCTCATTTATCACTATAAATAAAAGATGTGAAGACTAGGTACCTATAAGTCTTCAGTGCTCAACTGTCTCTTTATTCTCTGCCTCTGTGGGCTTCCAGATCATTTGGCATGGCAAACTACAAAATGACAAATTTAAGAGTTTGTAGAACTAGGCCATTCATTAAAATACAGACCAGTAGAATACCCACACTAACATACCACAGAAAAATTGGTTGTGAACTAGGAGATTTAAATAAACAAAGGAAATGCAAGTGACCAAGTAGCTTGAAAGATCTTTGCTGCTCACCCTAAGAAGAAAACCTATTCCAGAAAGCAGTAGCCCTACCAATTTTAGATTATAAAAACTTTATTTTTTAAAAGATTTATTTATGCATATAAGAACTGGGGTACAGGCCAGAGGTCGGAGGGTGAGAGGAGTCACTAGAGACAGAATGGGGAACAAAGCAAGTGGATCAACTGAAATACACTGCTGAGGGGAGCAGCAGGCAAGCCAGCTGAGGTCTGCTGTGCCATGTGGGTATCCTCCCTGGCCGGGGATTGAACTCGTGCTGCAGTGGCTGCAGATTGCTTCATAGTGCTGAGACTTAACCCCTTCCACCACCAGGGAGGCCCCTAAATTGTAATAACTTTAAAGTTGAATTTAGAAATATGTGTTTGTACCCAGTAATAACGTTTTTTTAAATCATGTTCCATCTTTTCTAATTGCAATTGGTATCCAAACAATAGAGGAAGACATTTTGATTTTTTTTTTATTATTATGCCCAGCACAGAAGTGTACACTTTGATGTCACCAATTACCTTTCATGCTTGAAATAATTTGACAGGAGAAATCTAATCTACCCTAAAAGGATGGAATCTTCCACCAGCTATCTCAACCAAACTATGTGAACATTGTCTAAGCAGAACTAACTAGCTACTAAAAATCTATCTTCTAGATGCAATCTTAATATGTAATGACCAACATTCAAGGAAAAGTAGCAAGGGCTTCACAGATTCCCTATCATATACAGCTTTTATCTTTTCCTTCCCTATCCTTTCCCTTCCTTCCTTGCTTTCTTCTTTCCTTCCTTCTTTTATTTTTGTCTTTGAATCAAAAGCTACTATGAAGTTTCAAAACACTGCAAAGAAATATTTATTTTCATTAATTATATGTTCTGTAGAACATGAAGACTGGTGATTGATTTAATAGGGTGTATATTTTTTAACATATAATAAAGAACCAATTTGACTGGTGAAGTAACTCCTAAATGTTATTTTAGACAATGATCATTCTAAATTTCAATAAGCCCTTTAGTGCTTTACCCTAGAAAAATTTAGTGGAAATGTTCAGGAAAAAAAGAATAATAGCTAGATCCAAATAAGCTCACTGCAGTTGCAGAGAGATGATTACAAGTGGCAATGTACACAGTAAGTGAGAAAGATCTGGTGAAGCAGGTCTAAGATGGCTGCCAAGTACCATTTCTTTTGCAGCTTTTATAGATGAGCTGCAAGACACAGAAGAAGTAAACACACTAAATTTACCCTCAAATGATAAAGGACTCAACATTATCGTAAAAACAACATATAAGGAAAAAATTCAGAGAACTCTTAAAATGCATGGAATGATTTATCTTGGTGACTGGAGGTACCTGAGAAATACTGTATAGGGACAGGAGTAAGTATCCAAGTTTGAGACAGCACATGGCTACTTACAATGCTTAAAATTTTTCAATGGTTCCTCATTTCTTACCATAGTAAATCTTCAATATACATGCTACTGAAATTTCTGGTGGAATCTATTTCCTCTATCTCCACAACCTCACAAGATTCAACTTTGTCTTTAGACCTCTTTTTTTTTTAAAGATCCATTTTATTTATACAAGAGCTGGGGTACAGCCAGAGGCACGGGAGGGTGAAAGGATTCACCAGAGACAGACTGGGGAGCAGAACAGGCAGATGAACCAAAGCACTGCTGAGGGGAGCAGTGGGTGAGACAGGAGAGGTCTGCTGTGCCATGTGGGTATCTCCCTGGCTGGCCGGGAATTGAACCTGAGCTGCAGAGGTTGCGGACAGCTTCAGAGTGCTGTGCTCAACCAGCTGTGCCACCGGGGAGGCCCTTTAGACCTTTAATCTAGTTGATGTCACACACATGAATCTTCCCCACCACCACCCTAACTGCACCCATTCTGCCCAGTGTCCTTATCTCTTCTCATTTAAACCCAACCCAGATTCCACTTTCTCCTGGAAGTTTTTATGGCCATTTGAAGGTATGTTGATCCCCAAATTCTCTGAATAATACATTTAGTGTGCTCTTTTGTTCACTTAATTGCTTTTGTTATAAGTCTAATCTATCCAACTATAGTCTCCAACTATAAAGTGTGTCTTCAGAGGTAGAGATTAAAACTTGCCTGTTAATTTTTTGATTGAATTGAGTTGACTACACATATGTAGAGTCTAATCAATCCATATGTTATATGTATGCAGATTGATTGTTTCCAGGTAACTTTAATAATGTTATACATCATTTACTTTTTCATGTCATCCACATATCTGAGATTTTTTGATAAATTAATGGTCAATTTTCACAATAATTTAATTAATGAACAGTAACTGTTGCTATTTTAATTCTGGAGTTAATACTACTCAGACTCCTAATTCAGCAGATAACAATTCTGGTCATTTGTATGAATAGCACTTACAGTATATGAAACAACTTGTTTAATTTTATCTAATTTAATACAGTAATTCTTTATCATCGACATTGAATGAAAGCTGGTAATGTACTAATAACTCTCTAGAAGTCACTCTCAGATCCCATTGCTATCAGGAGGACCAGTTCCTCAATGCCATCTCCTACGACTGACCATGACCTTAGGAGGAAGGTCATAAATATGTCATTTATCAGTACTATTCACTTTTTATGATATACTCCTAATGTCATTCATAGTGTCTTCTGGGCCCTCCCACAAATTATAGAGTGCAGATGGGCTTTCCTCCATTACTAGCATGTCCAGTTTTTTATATCTTTCTTATAGTTTGCCATTTTTTACTTAGTATTATCTTCCTCCAAACTTCTAAGAGCAATCTTCAAAAACAGTACCTCCTAAAGTACTTTACTAGATCCTATAATACTCAAAAATGTTGTTGTATAAACTCTCCCTTGCCAGCCTTTGTGGTTTTCCCTCCTGTTTAGCAACCTCAGGTTTCCATTTCTTACATGTTTTCCCAATTCCTGCTGACATGTGTTTGTGCCCCTTTTCCTTTATCATCTCAGCATTTACATAGCTGAGCTGAGTTGTTACTTAGCCCTAGTTACTAAGCTGGTGACAAAAAGGGAAGTGAAGGCATCTGGAGAGAACTGAATTTTAACAGAGAAAATTAAGTCTCTTTTCTCATGTCCAGAGGATTAAAAAGAATCTGGGAATTCAAGATTTTTAAGAGTGTCAACCCAGATTTCCCTATGTCCCTGGATCCCACTTCATATATAGTCCTGCCTTTGGCATAGAAAACTTGTTCGATTTGATGGCTCTGCCTCTTACGCAGTTCTTTTACTTTTTATTTTATTTTTATTTTTTTTTAAAGATTTATTTTTATTTATACAAGAGCTGGGGTACAGTCCAGATTTGCAGGAGGGTGAGAGGTTCCACCAGAGACAGAGCGGGGGACAGAACAGGCAGACGTGATATACACTGCTGAGGGGAGCAGCAGGCGAGACAGGAGAGGTCTGCTCGCCATGTGGGTTGCTCTGAGGCCGGCGGGGATCAAACAGGCTCTGAAGAGGCTGTGGACAGCCTCACAGCGCTGCACTCAACCACCTGTGCCACCAGGGAGGCCCCTCTTTTACTTTTTAATTACTAAGTTCTGAGGTCTGATTCTCTGCTGTGTAGAGATGAGCATCTCTGTGCTGGCAACGAGAAACTCTAGCTTTCACAGTCATGCTTTAATTGGCGATTAAGCACTCTTAGTTTCCATTATCTTCTCCTATATATTGGTTGCTGCCAACTATAACCATTCCATTCCATAGTCATTGTAATTATTGTTTCTCCCTTGCTCTGGTTATCTATTCCTGCTGGTTTTAAAAACAACTCCAAATTACTGGTGTAAAACAACAATAATCTTGGTATATTTAAGATTCTGCAGGGCAGGTATTTGGATGTAGCACAGCAGAGAGGAATTGTTTTTCTCTGCTTCTTGATATGTGGGGCATAAATTGGGTAGACTGAAATGTCTTGGGTTACTCAAAGGCCTTTGAGCTGAATTCATCTGAAGGAGTGATGAATGGGGTGATTTTTCCTCAGGGAATACAGCATTGTTGGAACATGTTTATTTGTTATGACTGGGGGCCAAAGGGAATGTATTGATGTCTAGTAAAGAGGTCAGAGATATTACCAGGTATCTCTGGTCCAATAGTGTGAGGACCTTGGCTCCTCTTCCCATACAAGAATTATCTGGCTTCAAATGTGGGTTGTACTGAGGAGAGAAATCTTGATTTGGAGCATCCTTCCTCCCTATATTAAGCACTTGCATTAGGAGAACTCAAAAAGTGGGCTCAGCCGGGACTTTTCCAAGTCACTTGGGCTTTCTCATAGCATAGCCACCTCAGAGTAGTTGACATTTTACGTGTTGCCACAAAGTTTCATGAGTACACAGGCTTTCACCAGACCGTATACTTTAAATGTTTAATGATTAAAATGTATTGTTTAAACAAAGCATAAGAAGCTGCGTGGACTGCATGCATAGAAAAAGCTGCATGGACTTTAGTGATATTTTCCAAGTCACATAGGGGCACTTCCACAGTAATCTACTCATGAAAGCAGTCATAAGCACATTCACATTCAGGGATAGTAGACATAGTTCCTACTCAATAAAGGGAGGAGTTAAAAAAAAAAAAGTATACTGCCATGCTCCAAAGACACCACAGCCTTATCTCTTGCATACTTGAGCTATTACACCTGTCAGTGAATTTTCTTCTACCAGTATCACACCCCAGTTCCACACCAATGAAATGTTAACAGTTGTGTTCCTGTAGCATGCCAAGAACTTCTCATCCTCCACTGATCAACACGGATGGAGTTCTCATTATTATTCAACTGGGAGTTACTCAGTACCAAAATCTCATTTTAAAGCATACTTCTTAGGTTCCAGTTGTTTCAGATCAGGACTCCCAGGAGACAAACATTGAGATTTGCATGTGAGCGTTCTTTTTAGGAAAATGTTTTCAGGAACAACACCTCTGAGGTGCAAAGTAAGGAGTGGGCAGAGGAGAAGTTGAGCCATGGGGAGCTCTGAAGATGGGATGGTCCTTTCTAGAGATTCTGTCATAAAGGAAGAGGTTCAGGCATCTGATTCCTGCATCAGCCAATTACTGGATGCTGTCTACTCTCTTGGAGGGGCATTGCCTTGAGCAGGACAGTATCATAGGCTGACGGCAATTCCCAAAAAAAGGACATGAAGTCATGAAACTTCAGAAAGTACACTCCTGCCAGCTGGAGGAGCAGATACCTATAGGGGGAGCTGGTTGGCACATTCATGGAGATTTTATTGTATTTTACCAAAGAAAGCTTTTACGATCCACATTTAATTTACTAGGGAGGAAAATTGCCGTTTACCCTTAGTGATTGTCCTATAATTGCCATTTGGTTTACTTTTAAGACCAATATCTATGAGCCCCCTAAGCTATGAAATAATTACTCATCTCTGTAGTATTTTAACAGAAATTGCCAACAGCTTGTAGCCTAGATGCAAATAATTCTAGTTGCAGGTCACATGATTCAAATATTTTAAGCAATCCTTTGGGGAAAAAATGTAACCTTGTTTTTCTGTTCTATGAAAAATAGTTGACCTTCTGCCCACAAGATATTTCATTTTTCACCTCTGAAAAAGAGTTCAAGTTTGTCCGGTTCACTGGAGTTCAGCTCAGAAAATAACTATAAGGGCTATTATATTCCTTTCAATACAAAAGGAAACAAAATCAATGACAAAATTCCCAAACTCTCGATTAAAGGATTCACTTAGGAAGTCTCATTAAATGCTGTCCCTCAATAGAAAATGCAACTTTGCAGACAGATTTTTGGAACACGTATGGCTTTTTATGTTGGAAATAGCAGAGTTCATGGTGGACAAACAACTAAAACCCAAGTAATAAAAGGTAAAGGTAAGTCAAAACAAAGGAAGCTGCCTGTCGTTAGCAGGACCAGGATTTGGGTGAGGCAAATGAATCACCTAGGGTACAAAATTTTAGTATAAAGTTCACTCTCAGACAGGCTGGCCTTGCATGACCCCAAGAATGACTATCTCCTGAAATTCTGCACCCAGGTCTGTCCTGCCTCACCCTAATCCCAGCCTGACTCAGTAGTAATTCTGAACAGAAATCAGATATGAAGTAATGAAACAGGTTTATCTCTACATGATGTGTGTATCTTAACAGTTCACACTAAATGATTGTGTCTTTCATTCTTTTAGTCTCTCTTTTAGTGGTTCATTACCCAAAAGTCACCCCACTTTGTACCATGGGATCCAGCTAACTGGTTTACTTAATTTGACCAGGATTTTTTTTTTTTTTACTTTTTATTGTATTTTATTTTTTAAATATATTTCGTACATCATTTTTCATTTCTGCACAATGTAGGCATTTTCATCTTGGTTATATTTCCCATACAATTGCACCCTGTTATTTTGACCCCAATCCCTCCTCTCCCCCCCTCCCGTAGTGTGTCTCTGTTTTTCCCCCCTTTTTAATTATTTATTTATTTATTTATTTTAATTTAAATTTTATTTTTATATTCCCCATACAATTACAACCCCCTTATTTTTACCCCAACCCCTCTTTTCCCCGCCCCCACCCCCCATAGAGTGTCTCTGGTTCATAGTTATTTCTTGGTTTTGATATTTTATTTCTTATAGTTATTCTTTTTCCTGGTCCCTTATTTAAGTTTTCTAGATTCCTGCTATGAGTGAGACCATCCGGTATTTTTCTTTTTCTTTCTGGTTTGTTTCGCTGAGCATGATCCCTTCCAGTGCCATCTATGTTGCTGCAAATTGCATGTGTTTATCTTTTTTGAATGCTGAGTAATATTCCATGGTGTATATGTACCACATCTTCTTGATCCAGTCATCTATTTTTGGGCATTTGGGTTGTTTCCAAAGCTTAGCTATTGTAAATAGTGCTGCTATAAATATAGGCGTGCAGGTGCTCTTTGGAATTGATGTTTCTGTGTCCTTTGGGTAAATACCTAGGAGTGGGATTGCTGGATCATATGCAAGCTCTATGTTTAGTAGGTCCAGAAATCTCCACACAGCTCTCCATAGTGGTTGGACCAGTTTGCACTCCCACAGCAGTGCAGGAGAGTTCCTTTTTTTCCACAACCTCACCAACATTTGTTATTGCTAGTTTTTTTAATATGTGCCATTCTCACTGGTGTAAGATGGTATCTCATGGTAGTTTTGATTTGCATTTCCCTGATTACAAGTGATGTTGAACATTTTTTCATATGCCTGTTGGCCATTTGCATTTCCTCTTCAGAGAAATTTCTTTTTAGCTCTTCTGCCCAATTTTTGACTGGATTATTTTCTTTGTTTTTGTTGAGTCTCATCAGCTCTTTGTAGATTTTTGTGATCAGTCCTTTATCATTAGTGTTGGGTGCAAAAATGTTCTCCCAGTTGGTGGGGTTTCTCTTTGTTTTTGTTATTGTCTCTTTTGCTGTGCAGAAGCTCTTTAATTTGATGTAGTCCCAGCTGTTGATCTTTGCCTTCATTATCACTGCTTTGGGTGATGTGTCTGTAAAGATGTTTTTGATGTGCATATCATGGAGTGTTTTGCCTATATTTCCTTCTATGTATTTTATGTTTCAGGTCGTATGTCTAGTTCTTTAATCCATTTTGAGTTGGTTTTGTGCATGGTGTTTGGTAGTAGTCAAGCTTCATTCTTTTGCATGTAGCGACCCAGTTTTCCCAGCACCATTTATTGAACAAACTTTCTTTGCTCCAATGCATATTCTTTGCTCCTTTGTCAAAGATTAGTTGACCATAAATCTGTGGGTTTATTTCTGGATTTTCTATTCAATTCCATTGGTCTGTGTGTCTGTTCTTGTTCCAATACCATGCAGTTTTGATGATTATGGCTTTGTAGTAAAGTTTGAAGTCTGGGAGTGTGATGCCTCCATTCCCTTCTTTTTTTTTTTTTCAGGAGAGCTTTGGCTATTCGGGTTTTTTGTGATTCCATATGAATTTCATCAATAATTGTTCTATTTCTTTGAAGAATGACATTGAAATTTTGATTGGAATAGTATTGAATCTGTATATTGCTTTTGGTAGGATGGCCATTTTAATAATGTTTATTCTTCCAATCCATATGCAGGGGATATCTTTCCATTTCTTTGTGTCTTCTTCTATTTCTTTTAACAGTGTTTTATAGTTTTTTTTTTTGTATAGGTCCTTTACCTCTTTTGTTAGATTTATTCCCAAGTATTTGATATTTTTTGTTTCGATAGTAAAAAGGATTTTTTTTTATTTTATTTCTTCTTCTTCAGATTTATTTTTGGTGTATAGGAAGGCTACTGATTTTTGTGTGTCAATTTTGTATCCTGCCACTTTACTGAACTGATTGATGAGTTGAATTTGTTTTCTGTGGAGTTTTTGGGGTTCTCTATGTATATTATCATATCATCTACAAATAGTGATAGTTTGACTTCTTCTTTTCCTATTTGGATTCCTTGTATGTCTTTCTCTTGTCTTATTGCTCTGGCTAGGACTTCCAGTATTATGTTGAAAAGCAGTGGTAAGAGTGGACATCCTTGTCTTGTTCCAGATCTTAATGGAATTGCTTTCAGCTTTTTGCCATTGAGAATGATACTGGCTGTTAGCTTGTCATATATGGCCTTTATGATGTTGAGGTATGTTCCTTGTATCCCAAGAATTTCAAGGGCTTTTATCATGAATGGGTGTTGCACTTTGTCGAAAGCTTTCTCAGCATCTATTGATATTATCATATGGTTTTTATATTTCTTTTTTTAATGGGTTGGATTACGTTGATTGATTTTCGGATGTTGAACCATCCTTGTGTCCCTGGAATGAATCCTACTTGACCAGGACTTTTCTTCTGAGCTGGAGGCCATTATCTATGGGTGTGGCCTTTGAGGAAGTCTGTGTGATGCCTCTGCCCTACAAGGGCATGTCATAGCAGATGTCATGCTGCAAGTCAGTCTATTGTCTTGTGGAGAATTTGAATGAGGATTAGTAAAGTAACACCAAGTAAGAAATCTCAGTCACAAATAGAAGTAAAGAGAAAGTGAATCAAGGGACAGTTGGTCACAGAGTAAGCAGCAGTGCCAGATGTTGTGAAGTTAACATTAGAGCATCACTCTTTGAGTCGTGTTTAGCTGCAGGCACTGACTTTAGAATTCTACGGTTACTCCTCTATCTTAAATAGTGAGGGTAATACCCTGCTTTCTTTTGAAGCCTGACTATTCCATACTGAAATGTTTCTCATCTTTCTTATTCCTTCTAACAAGTCATTATTAATAGAAATAAAATACTTGTTTCTCTATGTATTTCAGGGTTATGATTATGGACACTCTTGATAAACATTTTGAATGATTGCCAGATAACTTCTTGATTTACTTCATTTGCTAGTGAAATTCATGAAAAATGGGATGGAGAAAATCCTTTTAATGGGAGGATTATCTGATAAGGGAGAGAACTAGGCCTCTATCCTATAAACTTTGCCTCAACACCAGGGTTGGGTCCACCTGCAGATCATATTTTCATCTAGTTTGCATATCTGGTTTAAAATAATGTAAAGTGACAATGGACTAAATGAGAACTAAGCTATTCCCCCGTGTGCTGGTAGACACGAAAAGCACAGTCGGGCCTCCCTGGTGGTGCAGGGGTTAAAGACGGCACTGTCAAGCTACTGCCAGCCTATACAGTATGAGTTCAATCCCTGACTGGCCAGGGAGCAACCCACAGGGCACAGCAGACCTCTCCTGCCTCGCCCGCTACTCCCCTCAGCAGTGTATTTCAGTTCATCTGCCTATTCTGCTCCCTACTCTGTCTCTGGTGAATCCTTTCACCTCCCGCACTTCTGGCTTATACCCCGTTCTTGCATAAATAAATAAATCTTAAAAAAAAATCACAATCATCAGAGCCAGAAAGATCTGAGTTCAAATCCTGGGTCTGTTCTGTATCTGCCGGGTGATCTTTAGATGATAAATTTGCTTTCTGGGGTGTTTCCTCATTTGTAAAATGATAATAAGACCTATTTTGAGTATCATAAATAACATAGGAAAGCAACTAGCAGCAATGTAGCAGTACCCAATTATAGTACCTGATCACAGCTAGTATATATGAATGTTTCAACACCCTGGTGAGCAATACACAACCTTTGCTTGAAGTTGAAACTTCTATGCGAGGCACGCAAGGCCCAATCATTCTGTTTTTCACTTGTGCCTCTGGAGCTATGCTTGGCTTTGGTCTATTACTTCTGCACACACTAGGCTCTGTTCGTCTCTCTGCATTCATTGAACAATGAATAATGACATTAACATATCATTTATTATACTGCATTACATAATTTACAAAGGAATTTTCAGGCATTATCTCATTTGTTCTTTGATCTAGTGAAATAGATTTCTACTTTTCAAATGAAGAAACTAAGGGCCAGAAAGTTTAAATAATTTATCAAGGTCACTTGTAAGTAAATAATAAGTTTAGATCTAAATTTCAAGCTTTCTGACTTCAAAGCCCACAAGTTTTCCTACAGAGTTTCTCCACTCTGGCTGCTTGTTTGAATCACCTGAGTGCTGTAAAACAAAAAGTTATCCATGTCAGTGCTCCCCCTCTGACCAGTTAAATCTGAATAGCTTTGACCTAAAGTTTGGGGACTTTTCAATATCCCCAGATTATATTATGCTGAAATAGACCAATTTCACTGAAAATCCTGACTTTGCTATGAAACTTTCCTCAACAAAATTAGGACATCTTATCTACTTTCTGCATCTCTTGTGTTCATTAACACGTCTACATTATTGCTACTTTATTTTAGAAATCAGAGCATGTATTATAGGAATTTATATCCTTATTCTTTTGGCTCCCAAACTTTTATCTGAGGACACATTATTTCCAGGATTGACCTACACAAAAATGAGAAAACAAGGATAATGGAGCAGATGCAAACTGATTTTCTTTTGGAAAGATCGATCATTATTTTAAAATTTGTTTGTGTTAAATGTCCTTTCTTTTCTGAAATAAAGTTAGTAGTTGTTTTGCTAATATCCTCATTTAGAAATACAAATTTTTGACAAACTTTTATATATGCCAAATTATTTAAAAATTTTTATATTAGCCTACAATTATATTATATTAGCCTACAATTTCTGGAAGCCGTTGATCTTTCCCAATCCACTCCTTTTACAGATGAGGAAATTGAGCCCCACAGAAAAGTTCCACTAAAGCAAGTTCAACTTAATGTAATGCCTCAATATTTTCGAACTTATTTTTTCTAATGCCCACTATTTGTTTTGTATGTACTAATGCATTTTAAATATAAACAAAATATTTTTTGTCTAAATTGTATTGCCTATAATATGTTTTTATTTAAACATCCTTGTTTATTTTTCACTATATAAGATTTCTCCCCTCAGGTGTAATCACCCATAGTTTTCACACCACCAATTGCCATAGCTCTCCACTACACTCCACCATGCCTTCCTCCTCCATGTTCTCCACTCTCCCCCCGCTTCCCTTCTGATTGTCTCAGATCTATGGTCTGCTTTCAAGGGTCAGTCTTAAAGTTTGCCTTTGTGTGATCCTTTGTTTGGTTTCTCTAGATTCCACATATAAGTGAAACCATCTGGCATTTATCTTTCTCCTTCTGGCTCACTTCACTTAGACTAATCCCTTCTAAGTTCTATCTATGTTGCCATGAATGGCATGAGCTTATCTTTTTGACTGCTGAGGAGTATTCCATTGTGTATATGTACCACATCTTCTTCATCCATAAACTTATTTTTAAAATAAAGTTTAATTGTGCTTTTTAGTCTATATGTGTCTCTGAGGGATGCTGTAGAGAAAAGAAGCATGATTGGAAAAAACAAAGCGGAAGGGTAAAAACAAAGCTATAACTCAAGGACACTGAAATGGTGACATGACAGATTTGAAAATAAACCAAATAAAAATTCTAGAGCTATTAAATACAATAAACCAAATTAAGAATTAAGTGGACAATGATAAAGATTAAATTGTCACACACACACACACATAAAATCCTCCAAACACAAACACGAGAAAACCTTTTCAAACCTAAAAGGAAAAAACTACAAAAGGACTATCAATGTTCTTTTTTTTTTTTTTAAAGATTTATTTATTTATTTATACAAGCACTGGGTACAGTCAGAAGCGCGGAAGGGTGAGAGAATTCACCAGAGCCAGAGCGGGGAGCAGAACAGGCAGACTGATAAAATACACTGCTGAGGGAGCAGCAGGCATGGCAGGAGAGGTCTGTCGCACCATGTGGGACCCTCGCTGGTGGTCAGGGATCGAACCGGCGCTGCAGAGGCTGCAGGCAGCTTTGCAGCCCAGTGCTCAACCTCTGCACCACCAGGGGATGCCCAAACTATCAGTGTTCTTAATCTAACCTTGTGTCATGACTTCTTTGATTGTCTGGTGAGACCTGTGAACACTGTCTCAGAATATAGTTCTTAAATACATACACTAAAGTATGTCAGATGACCAAGAAAGTCAAATTTAGTCAAATAAAAAATATATGATATTTAATATATAAAATAAAATAAAATATATGATAATAAAAATAAAATATATTATTTAATAAATAATAAATAAAATATATGATTTAATGATATACATTTATTAACATGCTAAATAATAAGATAACTTTATCTTGGATAATGAATAGCTAATTTCTGGGGATATGGACCCAACAAGATGTACCAGGAAATTAATGCTAACATGCTCAGGGTCATTTCAAAATGTCCTCTTCCCCTTTTGTAAGAAGAATGACTTGTCAAAATTATTTTGTTCACCCAGTCACCCTGTTCTCTCTAGGGCACCCTTCTACTCTGCAATGGCATCAGACAGAAACAGGATGGCATGATCTACATATAGATGTAAATAACATCTACAAGAATTCCTCAGTGAAAGGTTATGGAAAAGTTTATCTCCCTGAGTTTAGTCAGAAAGCTAACTGCCCTAAGTTCTTTGGGCAGCAAGAAAGTAGAAAAGGCAATCAGCTTGAAAGATGATATATGACTAAAGCACATCCAAAAGGCAGAGACTGGTGTCAACCATTTTATAGAGTGGATGGTACAGACCCTTGATAAAGGTAATAATAACGAACAGCCAATCAATGCTTGCTACATAAAAAGAAAGTGTGGATCCACAAGTGTGTGCCATTTCTATTTTTTTAAAAATACAGTGACAAAAAGTCTTTGAAAGTATGTATGCATTTTTATTTGAAAGTATATGTGCAACAATGGCAAGCTTTAGATAAATGTTCTCTGCTTCCTCAAAGCAATTAGCTTCACATAAAGGTTTCTTTTTTAAGTTGTTATTAATGCTATTTCTGAGAAAGCAGATTGTTGGTATTCTTGTTCAGATAGTACAGGGAAGAAAGATGTATTGTTTCATGGCAAAGAGATACTAGTTATTTAAAGTATTCTCTTAAACTGCATCTCTGATGCACTGAGGCAATTGTCTATCTGTGGCTTTATTTAGTCATGAAGTGCTTCTTCCTTTCAGCACAAATATTAGCAGGAAGAACTGATATTTGGGCAAGTACCTGATGATGCTGAATAATTTGAAAACCTTTAAAGTTTTGAAGTGTTGAGTTTATCATTTTGCCAAGAATAAACATTGAAATACCATCTGCTGTGCTTATAGTTAGAGCTTCTGCTCTCCCTGGAGCCATGTCACCAATGTGACCGTCACCTGTGGATGCTGCTTCAGAACTGGCATTATCTCTTGATGCTCCTTAAGTAGCTCATCTTCTCCTCCTCTGATAAAACTGTATGGAACAAAATAATCGTCTTTCCAATTTTGCTGGCCAAATCAAACGCACACTGTGGCAAGAGATCAACATTATAAAGAGAAAGTCCCCAGTTTCCTTGCTCCCTTTATTTCCTCAACGCAACCTTCAAAACACTTTAAGATTCTTGTAAATCCATTATGAAAATGTCCACATTATAGCTTCCAAAGTACCTTTGTGCCAAGAAACAGAATAAAATTCAAATTAATTTGGAATGCTTCGGAAGGGAGCCCCAGCTCTGTACTGCTGCTCATTGTGGCTTCTGATAGCTCCAAATTGGGAAGCTGTGCCACCAGCCTTACAGTAACATGTGGGCCTCTTCTGGGGGCTTCATTAAGTCAGCGGGACTTGCCAGGCATGGAGAAGGGAGTTAGTTTCATGCCCAAGCTTACGAAGAAATTCTGTGTTGTTTCAGTTTAACCTACCAAATCCCCAGAATGGGAATAGCATTCACAGTGCTGCAGTGTTACCTATATTACTTGTGAGATTTGGGCTTATTATGAAGATCTGAGCAATCAGAAGCGCTTGCATAGATTTTATTAAATGATTTCTTTTCCATTTCACTTTATCCTGGAATAAAGCATAGCTAATTTCTGGGGGTATGGACCCACAGAGATTTTCCAGGAAATTAATGCTAACTTGCTCAGGTTCATTTCAAAATGTCCTCTTCCCTTTTTGTGAGAAGAAAGATTTGTCAAAATTGTTTTTTTCACCTGCCCACCCTGTTCTCCCTAGGGTGGCAATGTGCAAGTTATTGACATGGAGTCTGAGTAAAGTTAGTGGAAAATATAAAATGTTCTGCCTCGCAGAGAGCTTCTGAACAGGCAGCCCCTTTGTTACCTGTTATTCAGAGTCCTGTCTCCTTTCCTCTTCCTTTTTCTGCCACGTGACCTTCCCCCCAACCCCCAGGTAATGCCAGTAGGTTACCTGTTGCTCCACTGCTAATTAGCATTTACCTCATCTGCATGTGTTATGAGTTACCGTAACCAAGGCAACCAGGAGTGGTGCTTGTGCAGCGGGCCAAGATTTTCCTCCATCTGCTCTGGCTGCAACAGCATTCTGGCTCACCTCATTCCTATGGCAGCAAGAATTACATGTTCAGCAGAATTTTCCCCATGTCATCAGTTTCTCTGCAAGGATTCAGGGAATATACACTTTCTGCTAAATTTATCAATTTTAACTCATTTTCTTTCTTCTAAAAAATCTTGATATGTTTTCTTCCTCCAGTAAGATTATTCTTCCTATCTATCTGGTGCATGTGACACATTTCAAAAGCAGTAGGAAAAAATGTACAAATACGCACTTGCAGGCAGACATACACCTGTTCTTACATCAATGCTCATGAACGTGTCCTCTGTGGAAGACAAACAGAGCCCTCTATGGAATGTTTATTCTCTGGATATTTTTCCTTCAAAGAAAAGATGGACTGCTTTGCCAGTGAGACAGCTGCAGTAATGGGACATAATTTACCCAAAACCCTGGATAGATTAGTCTACTGCTGATGTGCCTCCTCCTTTTTATCTACACTCTTACATTTTAATAATTTCATTCATTTTTCCATCTTTGAATCCCATCTATCTGTATAATGAAGTCTGTTACATTCATATATGCAATCTGGAACACACCTGTGATTTTCAGACCAAGAAATTCACTGGCCTGCTTGTCATCTATGCTTGAATATCTCTTAGGGATCCCTATGTGAATATACCCAAATAAACAGAGATGTTGATCTTGCTTTTATCCCAAACATTTTTTTACCCTCAACCATTCTCATTTCAGTTAATGGCAACTCCTTTCTTCTAGTTACTCATGCCAAAAATTTAGATTCATTTTTGATACCTCCCTTTCTGTCATCATCACCCATGCCATTGCTCCTCAAAACTTACAGGCTCTACTTTCAAAATATATCCACAGTCCAAACAGCTCTTTAATTTCAACTGCTACTAACCTGGTTCAAGTCATCCTCACCTCTTTCCTGTATTAGTTCAATTAGCTCCCACCCTTGAACCTTTCCAGCTGTGTTGCTCAGCATATTCAAAACATATCTATTAGGGTGGGTCTCTTACAACTGAAAATTAAACCTGATTAACATACTCCAGTAAATGTCCATCCCATTCTGAGTAAAAGTCAAAGCCCTTATAAGTCTTGTAAAGATCTGGGTGATTTCTGATTTTATCTTTTCTACTTGTCCTAGCTCAATCCACACGAGTCATATCATGCTTCTCTTTGGCGATTTGAAATTGCATGTTTTCTCTACTGGAAAGTTTTGCTTTTTTTATTATTATTATTAGATCTTCATATTGCTGACCCCCTTGTCTTCTCTGGGTAAAGAGAAAGGAGAGAAAACCAAAATAAGAAAGGGGAAGAGAAATGAACAAAGCATTGATTTAGTATAATAAAATCAGGCAGCTATATAGTTGACAAGGAGATAATGTCTAGAAAATATACTATTGTCTGGGAGATGTATCATTGTCCAGAGAAACTAGAGACCTGGAGGAACAAAAGTGGAAGTATAACAAAAGCTAGGAGTGAATCAAAATAAAATGCAGAAACTTTATCGCCAAGGATATGAGACATCCAGATGGCATGAACTCAAAAGTTTCATTCCTGTCTTGATGAGCACTAAATTAGAGAACTCCACCTAGGTAGTCATTTCTGCAATTTTGACTATGTTCAGTTTGGATAAACCTCTTACAAAGTTGGGAATATAGATGATCAAACAGAAAAGTATGATCCCAAAGATAAGCCAGAAAATAGTGATTCAAATGGTTGGGCTAAAAATTGGAATGTTAAAAAGGCTCAGGAGAATTTAAAATATTATTTTCCAAAGAAACATTTAAAAGACAAGAAGAAAGTCCTTTTATACATGTAAAGGTAATGGCTGTGGAAATATTTATTAGTTCGCAGAGTTCTTCTGGCTTGTAAGAAAGTTATTCCAGAATGAAATCCAAGTGCTTAGTCTCGTCCTCCTCATAGATCCTAATTCAGAATATTCTGGAAATGAATCAGGCCAAAAGAGCACCACTTTTATCCAAATATTTATCTTACTGGCGTCTCCTTAGCCAGAGTCATTCAAATAGGCCTTAAAATTGTTTGAAACTAGACAGCCTCTCAAGGCTTTATTTGATTATATTAATTTAATTTTATAAGGAAGTGCTAGTGAAGGATGAACACTCATTTTTTATTTTTATTAAGGTAGCATGACTTTAAAACACTGTGTAGGTTCCAAGATTACCTTGTTTTATGACACCACCACCAAATATGCAATCACCATCCACCACCAACCAAC
The DNA here is from genome assembly GCF_964194135.1 of Talpa europaea. NCBI lineage: Eukaryota > Metazoa > Chordata > Mammalia > Eulipotyphla > Talpidae > Talpa > Talpa europaea. The sequence goes on from NC_140077.1 coordinate 52,899,899, forward strand.
CTGCCCCTTCTGCCCATTCTTACCCTTCTTTCTTTCTGGTAATCACCATTCTGTTGCTGGAGTCTAAGTATTTATTTTTGGTTTTGTTTTCTTTATATTCCACAAATGAGTGAAATCATCTGGTATTTATCTTGCTCCTTATGATTTAGTTCCCTTAGCATAATCCCCTCAAAGTTCATTTATCTTGTAACAAATGGCAAAATTTCTTTTTTTATAGCTGAGTAATATTCCAGTTTGTGAAACATAACACATTTTCTTTATCCTTTCACCCATTGTTGGGCATTTGGGTTGTTTCCATATCTTGGCTATTGTGAATAGAGCTGCAATAAACATAAGGGTGTGCATCTTTTTTAGTTAATGTTTTCATATTCTTTGGGTAAATATCCAGAAGTGGGATTACTGGATCATATGATATTTCTATTTTTAATTTTCTGAGGAAATTTCACACTGGTTTCCAGAGTGGCTGCACCAGTTTACATTCCCAGCAAATATTGCACCAAAGGAACTACGATAGTTCCTTGTTCTCAATATCCTTGCCAACATTTATTAGAGCTTGATATTTTAATGATAGTCATTCTAACCAGTGTGAGGTGAAATCTCATTGTGGTTGTTATTTGCATTTACTGAATGTCAAGCAATTTGACATTTTGTCATGTATTTGTTAGCCTCTGTATATCTTTTTCAGTGAAAAGTCTACTGAGATCCTCTGTCCACTTTTTTAATTTTTGTAGTAGAATTGAATGAATTGTTTATATATTTTATATATTAACCCCTTATCTGATATATGGCTTGTAAATATGTTCTCCCATTTAGTAGGCTGCATTTTCATTTTCATGATTATTTCTTTTGCTGTGCTGTGTAAAAGCATTTTAGTTTCATGTTGTCCTTGGTTGTTTATATTCTCTTTTGTTTCTCTTGATTTTGGAGACAAACACAGCACTAAGACTGATGTCAAAGAGCTTTTTACCTATGCTTTCTTCTATGTATTTTATTGTTTGGGGTCTGATATTTAAGCCTATAATCCATTTTGAGTTGATTTCAGTATATTGTATAAATGTAGTGGGCTACTTTACTTTTACACGTGCTGTAAAATTTTCCCAGCACCATTCATTGAAGATACTTTTCTTTCTCCAATGTATGCTTTTAGCTCCACTGTCATGAATTAGTTGCCCGTATATGTGATTTTATATCTGGGTTCTTGAATCTATTCCATTTATATATGTGACTTTTTTTACTCCAATACCACACTGTTTTGATTATCATAGCTTTGTAGTATAGTTTGAAACTAGGGCACATGAAACCTCCATTATTGTGCTTTTTATTCAGATATTTTTTTTCTATTTGAAATCTTTTCTTGTTCCTTGCAAATTTGAAATTTTTTTGGTTCTTTTTATGTGAATGCCAATGGCATCCTTCTCTCCCATGTTTTATATATATATATATATACACATATATTTATATATATATGCATTTATTTCCCAATTAAATTATCATTTTCTTACATCATTGTTCATTTTTGTAAAATATTTGATCCCCCCATAGCACCCTTGACCCATCACCATAGTCCCTTTTGCTCTTCCCTCCCCTGTTTTGATCTCTTTCCCTCTCCCTCCCCTGCTGTATTCCTCAGATCTATGGTCAGTTTACAAGTTTTCTCTTTTTCCTGAGCCTTTGGTTTCTCTATATTCTGTACAGAAGGGAAACCATCTGATATTTATATTTTTCCTTCTGATTTATTTCATTTAGCATCAGCCCTTCCAGCTCCATCCATGTTGCCGTAAATGGCATGAGTTTATCTTTTTTGATTGCTGAGTAGTATTACATTGTGTGTGTGTGCATGTGTGCATGTTATATGACATCTTGACCCATTCATCTTTGGGGGGGTGCATTTTTTACATTTTTCATATCTCATTTTTTATCTTTATGTTATGTAAGTCCCTTGACCAATTGTATTTTAGTTAATTTGTACTACTCTCATTTTCTAATCTCTCCTCCACTTTGTAGGTGCTTGCTCTCCTACACTTACTGTTGAGTATTTTTAAAGTGGTATTTTCCCCCTTTCCTGTTATTTCTTGCTTTTATTATTTAGTTCTTCTCAGCTTATATGTGGCCAATTAGCATGTCTTGCAGTGCTGATTTATCAATAGTAGTGATGAATTCCTTTGGCTTTTGCTTGTCTGGAAAGTCCTTAATCTCTCCTTCAAAACTGAATGACAGTTTGCCAGGCATAGAATTCTTGGTTTCTTTTTTTTCATTTCAGCACTTTGAGTATGTTGTGCCATTCTCTGGCCTGTATGTCATCTGTTAAAAGTGTGCTGATATAACTCTATGAGGTTTTCCTTCTATGTGGCATGCTGTTTTTCTCTTATTGCTTCTAAGAGCTTCTCTTTAGTTTTTGCCACTTTAATTGTAATATATCTTGGTGTGTGTGTGGAGGATGAAGGCTTAAATTATCAAAACTATAACTTTCTGTTTTGCATGCAAATGGTTTATTCTGTAGCAAAAAATCAGAATTTTTCTTCAGTAAAGTCCACATGGGCAGGTGCTTTTTATTATGCAGATGAAACACAAGTGCATACCTATTTCTTTTGAAGAATGTGGCTTCCTGTAAGTGATATAACCCAGACATTTAACTGTACTTAAGGATTCAGATTCATTGTTTTTACTAGATTTCTCTGTCTGCAAAAAAAAAGTATTGTGCTGTTCTTATACAGGGTGTGAATATATGTATGTTGTGTCTAAGTACAACATTTAAGAAAATTCAAGCTGAGTTTAGTTGATAGCAGGAAAGATGTGGCAGCAGATCAGGCATGTCTTCAACTCATTCTGGATGTTAGATCATGAAATAGTCTAAATGAGATTTACTAGTACCCACTCTCTGCTAGTTCTCCCAAAGTGGCTAATTTCTGACAACAATAACTCTATTATCTGATATTTTCTTGCTTTATTCCATGACTTGGGGACCCAACAACATTCTATAAATTAGAATGGAATATTCCTCTAAAGAAAAACTATGTTTACTCTGTTAAATCATCTGAAGAGAGAAAATGGGGTGAGCCTTACCCTGGACAAGGGAATGAAAATTCTCCTCCTTGTTTCTGTGAGCTGTTGATCCTGAAATTGGGAACTTCTGGCCAAAGACATTGTTGAAGAGGTAGGTTTAGCTCTGAAACTGGATGATAGATCAATGTCAAGTAAAGAACCTCGGGAGTAGCGTTTCTAAAAGCTCTAGGAAGAGTGATGTTTATATTCAATTTTAATTTTTTTTCTGCATTTCAGTTCTCTTCTCAGATAACAAACAAGAACCAGGTTTTAGAGTATGTAAGTATTCCTTTGAAATTATAAGAATATACTTAGCAAGAGAAATTTATTAAGGAAGAAAAAAAGTTTTTTCAAGTTTCATCAGATGAGAACTCAGAATACTGGTACTGGGAAAGATTGCTGAAGATTGGAAAGCCCATGGAAAACTAGGCAAAGTTTAGAGACTTGAGGTCCTATAGCATCCGTGTATTGGAAGATGGGCAGTGCCCAGCAATGATCTTTATCCCTAACATGGAACATTGTAACAGGAACAAGGTCACTGTGTAGCTAGCACTTTTAAGGCTTCAGCAGTTAAATGCGAAATCAGAAGTCAGAAGTTTAGTAGGAGAGTAGTATAAGTGAGTAGCCCAAATGCTATATATCACACTATCATCAATTACTATAGCAAAATAGTATTTCTATGGCTCTGTCCTCTCTGGTATTTACATAACACTAGCCTACCCCAAACACCTCTGACTGCCTCTCCAAACTTCTTAGAGAATCCATCAATGCTCATTAACCTACCCTGTAAGCTACAATTTAAGTTCTGTCCTTTCTCTGATCCTGTTCAAGCTATTGCAGTAAGCCCTCTTTTCTCTGGAGAGCTTCCTATACAGCAGATCTCTAATTCTCAATTCCCTGTTTTCTCATCTCATTTCATAGGTAAGCCTGTCTGTTCTATGTTCCAAAGGCTGCTCAAGTCATCCCCCTCATCCACACTTAACTACTCAGCACTGCCTTCCAATCTCTTTGTCTTGCTGAGACTATATCAGAATTTTTTTCTTTATACTTCCTCTTTATTGAAGTTATCTCTCTCTATAAAGAATTCACGACTCTGCAAGGGATGATCCAGAGGACATATTGAGAGGCAGACACTATACTATATTCAAAATTACCTCTGCCCTCTGACTCACACCTATTTTTCTTGGCTTGAACTCATGAATCTAGTTCCCTCTTTCCAGTTGGATACATCTTTCTTAATCAGCGACTTGGGGGTCAGCCTTCCAGGACCTCCAGACATGCCCAGACTCTTAGTAAAGTGAGGTTCTTATGGTCCCAGGAGTGACATCTCTTTTGGATGGAAAACATGCACATAAAACAGTTACCACCCTTTGATTTCATATCTCTCTGTCTGACCTTTAATGTCTTATTGCATATTTCATATAGCTTTCTCTAAAGGTTTTTTGATGATAGTCTTTAAAAAACCATTAAAAGATGATGCTTTGGGGGAAAGTTTTTTAGAAACACCATCACCATCCTCCTCCTCCCTTTGTCTCCTACCTCCCAATTGGTGGCTCTTTTGATTGAAATTCATCTGTATCCTCAGCAAACAGAGCTTGGCTCAAGCTAAAAACCCCATCACCATAGCAAACATGAAAACTATTTCCTGATTAAATTTCTCTCTTATGTTGGACTAAGGGAATGTGGTAGATGGCACACATGCCCTTTAGCCCCTGATCCCAGGATCCTGAAAAGTGCATTATTGGGATGGAGTTGGAGTTAAACCTTTAGGTTACATGGGGGAATCTTCAAACATTGAATCTAGTGGGTCACCAGATGAACTAAAGAATCATGATGAGGATAGACGCCTAAGAGACTTCAACATTTTACAGATCATTGAAAAGAAATTGTTGGGCCTCCCCTGGTGGCGCAGCAGTTGAGCGCTGGGCTGTGATGATGCCCGCAGCCTCTGCAGCACCGGTTCAATCCCCGGCCACCGGCAAGGGTCCCATATGGTGCGCAGACCTCTCCTGCTGCGCCCGCTGCTCCCCTCAGCAGAATATTTCATCAGTCTGTCTGTTCTGTTCCCCACTCTTGCTCTGGTGAATTCTCTCACCCTCCCACTCTTCTGACTGTACCCAGTGCTTGTATGAATAAATAAATAAACCTTTAAAAAGAAAAGAAAAGAAATTGTACCCTACACTATTTAGAAATTGATCCATTATTACATTTTGAAAATGGATACACCTACATTTAAAGAGGCACAAGTAATTTATTCTAAGTAAAGTTATGTTTATTTTATTGGCAGCAACACGCATAAGGTCCTGAGAAATCCAGGAACAAAGTGTAATAATAATTTCAAAGACTCTTGTGAGACTGTGGAACAGAATTATCTGATGGTGATTGCAGTTTTGTCATTGGATTTTGCCAATGACACCATGAATTCCCAGAAGATAAGGGCTTCATTCCCTATGAATTCCCAGCAAAAAGACATCTTTACCATATTTTCACTTCTAATTACAAGAGTAACTCCTTTTTTTTCTTTTATTTTCAGGAGAGAGCGCAAACATAGTCCCGCATTACCACAAATTATGTAGTCGAGTTTCCCACTTTTGGGGAAATTGCAGGGGTCAATATGCCCAGAGTGCAATGCAGGAGCTTCACCCTGGGAAAATCACCTTAGTGAATGTGGTGTTTCCCCTGTCAGGTAAGTACAAGGGTAACTCTTGATCAGAGTATCATAATTTGAAAATATATGAAAACATAAAGGAAAAAAAAGAACTGCTTTCAATGCCAAACATCTATGATAGCTATTCAATATTTTGGTATATTTCATTCTAATATTTTCATATTCTTCTACAGACACATTTTTTTTTCCACATTGTAATGTCTGTGACCCAGATGTATCTTATAAATTAATGATGTATTAAAATAATCATTAAAAGTGTTTTACTCTTTGTTAAAGTATATAAAATAATGGTACATCTTAAAGTCAGTAATCATAGATTATATGTTTATTTTAAATTTCATGAAATACAGAATATATAGGCATGTACATGTGAAGCACTGATATTTAGGATTTATCATGGCTCGTTACTATTTTGTATTCAAAGGTAAACCAATCAAAATCTTTAATTCTTTCAAAAGACATTAGAATACAACCCCAAGTTAGCTTTAAAATCTTCTTCTCAACCTTCCCTTATTCTCCTTCCCACACCCCCATCCCACAGTCTCCTTCACTTCTCCTTTGTTTAGCCTCTATCGTTTGTTTTTCTTGAAATCATTACTCTTTTTTTTTAAGATTTATTTATTTATTCATACAAGAGCTGGGGTACAGGCCAGAGATGCAGGGGGTTGAGAGGATTCACCAGAGACAGAGTGGGGAACAGAACAGGCACACTGGCTGAAATACACTGCTGAGGGGAGCAGCAGGAGTCAGGAGAGGTCTGCTGCACCATGTGGGTTGCTCCCTGGCTGGCCTGGGATCAAACTCGTGCTGCAGAGGCTGCGGACTTCTTCATAGTGTGGTGCTTAACCCCTTGTGCTACCGGGGGGCTCCAAAATCATTGCTCTTGAGAGTAAAACTGGCCAATTCTGATGTGGTTCCCTTCTCAGCAGGTGGGAGGAAAGGAAAACATTAACACATACACACACACACACATATCTTCACCTAGGTTAAAGAAATGTTTAACTTCATGGAGTTTATCACTGTGCAGTATAAAAATAAAAGACACAGAAACTCTCCTTTGCACATATGGGTTTATATTTCCTTTAATTCTTACACTAACGCTTGGCTTATAATCAAAAAGCATAGCTTAAAGACTTTTTTTATATATATGTAATTCCTCATCTCAAGAAATTCAGGAGAATATATTACAGACTTCCTTTCCTCACTTATCCACACCTGAACTGAACCTACCCTTTGCTCCTTTGGAACCTTTGACAGATGTCACCTTTACGTACACAGTGTTTTGAAGGAGCTAATCAACTTTTATCAGGCTTGACTCATACTTCTTACCTTTTCCTAATGCTTTGTCAGAGGACTGTCTTTTGCTACAAAATGAAGGATGAGGTTTAAATGCTCAAAATGTTAATACAGAAATCTCTATTCATATGAAGGTATAAATGACCAATGTCATTTTCTTCCAAGGACAGTCTTGATGAAGGTAGGAACACATTGGAGAAAGAATGATAATGTCGAAAAGGAAAACTAAGGGGAAGCAAATAGACACATTTACTATTTCAGCCTTATGAGTCTCATCAAGTCAAGACTTAGATTATTAGTTCCCTGCTAAATGTGGCTGTTAATTTGACTAGGGATTTTATTTTTAAAAAATGGAAAATAGGGCTTCCCTGGTGGTGCAAGGGGTTAAGCACCGCACTATGAAGCAATCCACATTCCCAGCCTGCCAGAGAGAAACCCACATGGCACAGCAGACCTCTCTTCTCTCTCCCGCTGCTCCCCTCAGCAGTGTGTTTCAGTCGGTCTGCCTGTTCTGTTCCCCACTCTGTCTCTGGTGAATCCTCTCACTTCCAGCATCTCTGGCCTGTACCCCAGCTCTTGTATGCATAAGTAAATAAATCTTAAAAAAAAAATAGAAACCATTTGGGTTCCAAACTATATAGAGACAAGCCTGAAATTTAGATTCAATGGAAAGATGGAGAATCTTCCCCACATCTGTTCCTCAAATTATAGTAGTCATACAGAAAATGCTCTGGATATCTTCTTCCTCATCCCCATTCTTCACCTCTGTTTTCTTCAAATATTTTATTTACAAAAGAACAAGAGTGAGAGTGAGAGTGAGAGAGAGAAAGAGGGGAAGAGTGAGAGGGGAAGAGTGAGAGAGAAGAGTGAGAGGGGAAGAGACTTAGTGTAGATAAACACTAAGCAAATCAGAGCTGAGACAAAATTCAAGCAAAAAAGGTGTCAGCAGGATATAGCGTAATTGCTCTGTACACAACAGCACATTCAGAAATAATAAACACTAAACATTCTTTAATGTCCCACAACATTCTCCCCCAAGCTTATTTATCCTGCTGAGCAACAGAAATTTGGCACCAAGCCCTGGGTGACTCCGTCTCTAAGGCAAAAACCAGTAGATGAGACAAGGAAAAAAATACCAAAGTCAAAGTTTGTGCTAGATACATTTCAATGACAAAATCAATGGTATTCTCCAGTAATTTGGGCTCTCAAACAGCCTTTCTTACATTGCTGTATCTGTAATAGCTCCCTAAATTTAATAAAAAATTATTATCCATGGAGTTGCATATAAGGAAAGAAATACCAGGCGTTTTCTATTTGAAGAGATTGTTAGTGTAAATCTCCCTTTCCAAACTGATGTCTCGGAGAGTGCAGAAATGCGTCTAAAACAAGGGCTGTGGAAAAGTAACAGAGAAAGCTACCTTTGTGGGTAGCTATCTGATAGGAATAAGCAGATAGATTTAACCAGTTAAGCATATAGATTTAACAAGAAAGTCATTAAGGCTCAATTGACCTGCATATTTCAGTTAGTTCTCCATGAGAAAAAAAAAAAAAGACTTGGTCAGAGTTAATTGCAAGATGCAAAAAACCTAAGCATAATGTTTAGGTACATTTTAAGAAACCTGAATAAGACAAGAATAAGTAAAAAAGAGGAAATGAAACAGTACATCATCCCCACCCCGTTATAAGCACTATAAACTTTTTGTGAATGGATCCATCGATTTATGGATTCATGACTTACTATGTGGTTGTCACATTTGAAGTAAACCTCTCATTTATGACTAGTTACCTGACCTGAAGAATCACAACCTTCTCTGTCACCTCCAAATTATCCCTTTTTTGTTGCCACTGCTGGTAAAACCAATCTCTTTGTCTTCACATTTTCCTCCCTTCCTCAGCTAATCCTATTCAATAATCTGAAATAAATTATAGAGTACATATTCCTGGCATGAGTATGTTGGTGGTGTAGGCATTCTTCCATTTAAAGAGGAAAACCAGGACCTCCCTGGTGGCGGAAGGGGTTAAGCCTCAGCTCTATAAAGCTATCTGCAGCCACTGCAGCACAAGTTTGATCCCTGTCTTGCAGACCTCTCTTGTCTTGCCTGCTGCTCCCCTCAGCAGTGTAGTTCAGTAGGTCCACCTGTTCTGCTCCACACTCAGCCTACACCCCAGCTCTCATATGTATAAATAAATATTTTTTTAAAAAAAGGAGGAAAACGACTACCCCTGTGGATGATCTGAACCCCTGAAGCTGAAGACACAGAAGATGCCAATAAAATAGCTGCCAGTCTTTCACTGCCCAGACCTGACCTGTGTGCCAGCAACAGAGCCTCAAACTAACATGACTACCTCCTTCCAAATTATTCTGACTTCCACATTCACTGTGAGCAGACTCTACCCACCAAGGACTGCTGAGCAACAAGAGATTGCCATCAAGTCCTGCTGAGCAACAAGAGGTTGCCATCTTTAAGGCAAAAAAGCAGTTTGGGCCAAGTTTACCTCATCCCTCAAATTCCATATTCATCTTTTCATAGCTACTCCAGTAACAGTGTCACCACTATAGCTATGTTGGAAAAACCTAATTGAATATGGTATATACTATAGCCCCTTACCATGTGGAGTTATAAAGTAGAACCTTAGATCAGAATGTCTTTAAGATAGTTTTCAGAAAGGTTGCTCTACTGCACATCCTCCCATAGACAGTAGAGCCAGCTTTAAAAACCAAGACTTTTGAAATTGTTTTAGCTTGGTGAGACAGAGCTAAGGTAAAAAGAGGTCAGAAAAACAGAAGACTGACAAGTTAGGTATGTTTACTTTTTTGTGGCTCTGCTAACAGCAGGGGCTATTTATGCCTGGACATTATGTGTGTTCCATTTGCCTGGTTTTTATTTAGAAAGACAAAAGAGAAAAATGACTTATGTGTGAAGCAAGACTGACCTTGGGAGTCTTACCATGGTAAACATAGAATGATAGTGAGATCCTTATGGATCAAGGCCAGCATTGTGATGTTGGCCAAGTGATGGAACTTTCCTAAGCCTCAATTCCTCAATTAAAAAGCAGAGTGATAATAATAATAGCGCTCATGTCATATATTCAGAGTGAGACTTAAATACAAGAACTTAACATATAGTACTCAAAAATGTTAGGTGTTATTATTAATGTTAATTAGTGGGAATGATTTCCCGAAGCAGAGATTGGATAATCCCTTTCTGAGATGCTTTGTGCTTCTCAGAGTAGAAATAGAAAATCTCTTGATCCTTTCAGGTCTAAGGTTTTCTGATTCCCTATGACATTCTTTGCATAAGAACAACTACAATAACTAAATTAGTGATCATTCTTAGAGCTTCTCTGGGTCAGCCAGTGAACTAGATCCTATATACATGTATGCATGTACATATATACAGACATATCTATTATTCTGGTTGAGCCCAAACTCTGTGGATCATGCATTATTTTCATTTTATAGATGAGAAAAATGGAAATCAGGAGGGGAAATGAACTGGCCTCTAGTCAGTGGTGGAGGTTGCCTCATAACCTTAGTCCTTCAGCCTGAAAGTCTAAGTTCTTTCCAATATGCCATCTTCTATATGGAAATAGCAAAAGAGTCATTTATCTCACATGGTTTATTGGGAGTAAAGTGAATGTTTTTCCTCTCATTGATATACACTCATTTGTCAAATCCCTTTTGTGACCAATAATATTAAAATGGTACCCATCGGCATCTTGGTGGACAGGGACAGGGCTGCCATCTGTCATCTAGGATGACCATCAGGCCAGAGGCTTATCTGATGTGCTCTGGACATCCTACAACTTGGATGGTAAAAAATGTAAGTTAGTTGTTCTATTTCTTCTTTGTCCAGCTTTGGATGATTATATTGTACTAGGAATTTGTCCATCTCTTCTAGGCTGTTGAATTTGTTTGCATATAAGTGTTCATAGTAATCTCTGATTATTCTTTTGATTTCTACTGAGTCTGTTGTGATTTCGCCTCTTTCATTTATAATCCTATTTTTATGTTTTCTCCCTTTTTTCCTTTGTGAGCCTGGCTAGCAGTTTGTCTATTTTGTTTATTTTTTCAAAGAACCAATTTTGGTTTCATTGATCTTTTGGATTGTTGTTTTCAATATCTAATTCATTTATTTCTGCTTTGATTTTTATTATTTTATTTCTTCTACTGGCTTTAGGGTTTTTTTTTGTTGTTGTTCTTTTCCTAATTCTTTGAGATGTGAGATTAGGTTGTTTCTTTGATTTCTTTCTTGTTTGTTGTGGAGAAAAAGGAGCTCTCCTGCATTGCTGGTGGGAGTGCAAACTGGTCCAACCACTAGGGAAAGCTGTGTGGAGATTCCTCAACCTACTAAAGATAGAGCTTGCATATGATCCAGAAATTCCACTCCTAGGTATTTACCCAAATGTCACAGAAACTTTAATTCCAAAGAGCACCTGCACCCCTATGTTTATAGCAGCACTATTTACAATAGCTAAGTTTTGGAAACAACCCAAATGCCCAAAAATAGATGACTGGATCAAGAAGATGTGGTACGTGTACACAATGGAATATTACTCAGCATTCAAAAAAGATAAACACATGCAATTTTGAGCAACATGGATGGAGCTGGAAGGGATCGTGCTCAGCGAAATAGGCCAGAAAGAAAAAAAAAAAAATACCGGATGGTCTCACTTATAGAGGGAATCTAGAAAACCTAAATAAGGGACCAGGAAAAAGAATAGCTATAAGAAAGAAAATATCAAAATCAACAAACAACTATGAACCAGAGACACACTATGGGGTGGGCGGGGAAAGGAGTGTATGGGGTCAAAATAAGGGGGTTGCAATTGTATGGGGAATATAAAAATAAAATTTTAAAAAACCCACGAAAAATGTAAATTACCATTGTTACTACAGGGTGTTTGGCACAAACCAATAGCTTTTAAAACTCCTATAAAATAAAGGGATAAGGATCTGTTTTGTTTCTACCTTCAAATAGGGGTAGAGATACATGAACTCATATGAGGCTGGTGCTCCTGTCTTTATTGCCACTGATTCTGAGACCTTAGAAGCTAGAAGAGATAGTCAAAGCCATGAGGTGAAAATGATAATGGAAAATATTTAACGCTGTTTCCACAAGTTACAGTCACTAGAAGCTAGAGTATCTTCCCTTCTTTACCAGGGTCCTAAATACCTGGGTATGTCTCTTGAGAGCCTATTATCTGTGTTTGCTATCAACCTCAAAGTCATGTTTCATCAAATTGCCTTCCAGCCTGATGGGTGACTCACCAATTCTGCCAATAATGGTCTGCAGTGTCACAGCTGTGGGCCTATGGTCACAGGATTGCCCGCTGTGAAACTTGGACTCCCAGACTGGAATTTATGCATGTTTATTTTGGGCTCACCAATGGGTGGTTGGCTATTTGCTTTTAATCCACTTGAGGCACTTGGCACAAGTTGACTTAAACCTGGGTTGGATTATATTTGATTGACACAGCCCAGATCACAACCAGAACTTACAGCCACACTGACCATAAAAGAGTGGCTTAGGAACGAACTCTGGCACCTGAGAGCAATTGCCTGATCCAAGCATAATAGTCCTTCTGTTCTGAAGGTTGATTCTCAAAGTGTATCCAGCTTTCTTTCTGTGAGCTAAGCAAGGTCCTCCTGAGGATCCATGAAGTGATCACTATTTCTTATGGGTGAATAATGAAAAATCCAGTGTACATCTTTTTGAGCATCATTTACATGTTTATGTAAATGAAACTACTAACTTACCAATTAAACTACTAACTGATGTATTAAAAGTTTGATATAGAATTACCCATGGAACTTTCCTAAGCCTTCAAGTGCTCAGGTAAAGAGCAGGGAGATAATAATAATAACTGTATGTTCAGAGTGAAACTTAAATACCAAATCTTTTTTTAAAAGATTTATTTATTTATGCATACAAGAACTGGGGTACATGCCAGCGGTATGGGGGGTGAGAGGATTCACCAGAGACAGAATGGGGAGCAGAACAGCCAGATTGACTGAAATACACTGCTGAGGGGAGCAGCGGGCGAGACAGGAGAGGTCTGCTGCATCATGTGGGTAGTTCCCTGGCCGGGGATCCAACTCATGCTGCAGTGGCTGTGGATATCTTTGTAGGTTGCGTCTTAACCCCTTGCACCACCAGGGAGGCCCTAAATACCAAATCTTAACACAGTACTCAAATCAATGATTGCCCAGTGGTTTATTTTTCCTCCAAAACAGAATCAAGCAATTTCTTCATGCCCATCACAGACATAGTCTTTGTGTTTCCTGTTCTGGGATTCCTGGTTTTAGGCAGCGATCAAAACCTTTTTGAGTTTCAGAATTTATATAGTGTTTGCTGACATGAGACTACGCCCATCCTGGGCTGGGAAGGCTTTTGTCAGTAATGGAATTTTGTCAGTAATGTCAATGAATGCAGCGTTTAAGGCATAATAAGGAGATATAGTGTCTCTGGTAACCCAGAGCTAATGTGTCATTTCTAAGAGAAAGTTGCCACTGCCAACCAGATTGATGTCATTATTAAAATATAAATCTGGAGATAAGGGTGATATGGGATTTTTAAAATTGTTAAATATTAGCAAATAATGTTCTTTTTCTTGAGCATTTTGTGATACAATGGTTTTTAGATCACAAGAAATATATCTGTGTGTTAGACATGGTTTATACAATTTGGGTTTCAGTCCTAATCATTGTTTCCAAGTTATGACCCAAGGACCACCTTTATCAATGTCATTTTTTAATTTATTTTCCCCCCTCAAAGAATGTCTCTGGTTCATAGTTGTTTGTTGACTTTGATATTTTTCTTTCTTATAGTTAATCTTTTTCCTGGTCCATATTTAGGTTTTCTAGATTCCTGCTATGAGTGAGACCATCCGGTATTTTTCTTTTTCTTTCTGGCTTATTTTGCTGAACATGATCCCTTCCAGCACCATCCATGTTGCTGCAAATGCATGTATTTATCTTTTTTGAATGTTGAGTAATATTCCATTGTGTATACGTACCACATCTTCTTGATCCAGTTATCTAGTTTTGGGCATTTGGATTGTTTCCAAAGCTTAGCTATTGTAAATAGTGCTGCTATAAACATAGGGGTGCAGGTGCTCTTTGGAATCAATGTTTCTGTGACATTTGGGTAAATACCTAGGAGTGGAATTTCTGGATCATATGCAAGCTCTATCTTTAGTAGGTTGAGGAATCTCCACACAGCTTTCCCTAGTGGTTGGACCAGTTTGCACTCCCACCAGCAATGCAGGAGAGTTCCTTTCTCTCCACATCCTCGCCAACATTTGTTGTTGCTGGTTTTTTTAATATGTGCCATTCTCACTGGTGTGAGATGGTATCTCATTGTAGTTTTAATTTGCATTTCCCTGATTGCAAGTGGCATTGAAAATTTTTTCATATGCCTGGTGGCCATTTACATTTCCTCTTTGAGAAGTTTCTTTTTAGCTCTTCTGCCCATTTTTTGACTGGATTATTTTCTTTGTTTTTGTTGATTCTCATCAGTTCTTTGTAGATTTTTGTGATCAGTCCTTTACCATTAGTGTTGGGTGCAAAAATTTTCTCCCAGTCAGTGGGGTTTCTCTTTGTTTTTGTTATTGTCTCTTTTGCTGTGCAGAAGCTCTTTAATTTGATGTAGTCCCTCCCAGTTGTTGATCTTTGCCTTCACTATCACTGCTTTGGGTGATGTGTCTGTAAAGATGTCTTTGAGGTGCATGTCATATAGTGTTTCACCTATATTTCCTTCTATATATTTTATGGTTTCAGATCTTATGTCTAGTTCTTTAATCCATTTTGAGTTGGTTTTTGTGCATGGTGTTAGGTAGTAGTCAAGCTTCATTCTTTTGCATGTAGCAACCCAGTTTTCCCAGCACCATTTATTGAGCAAACTTTCTTTGCTCCAGTGCATATTCTTTGCTCCTTTGTCAAAGATCAGTTGACCATAGATCTGTGGGTTGATTTCTGGGTTTTCTATTCGGTTCCATTCATTCATGTGTCTGTTCTGGTTTCAATACCATGCAGTTTTGATTATTATGGCTTTGTAGTATAGTTTGAAATCTGACAGAGTAATGCCTCCATTCCCTTCTTTTTTTCAGGAGGGTTTTGGCTATTCGGGGTTTTTGGTGGCTCCATATTAATTTCATCAATATTTTTTCTATTTCTTTGAAGAATGACATTGAAATTTTAATTGGAATAGCATTTAATCTGTAAATTGCTTTTGGTAGGATGGCCATTTTGATAATGTTAATTCTTCGGATCCATGAGCAGGGGATGTCTTTCCATTTCTTTGTGTCTACTTCTATTTCTTTTAACAGTGTTTTATAGTTTTTTTTTTTTTTTGTATAGGTCCTTTACTTCTTTTGTTAGGTTTATTCCCAAGTATTTGATTTTTTTTGTTTCAATAATAAAAGGAATGGTTTTCTTGATTTCTTCTTCTTCAGATTTATTGTTTGTGTATAGGAAAGCTACTGATTTTTGTTCATTGATTTTGTATCCTCCCACTTTACTAAAGTGATTGATTAGTTGAATTAGTTTTTCTGTGGAGTTTTTGGGATTCTCTATATATATTATCATATCATCCACAAATAATGATAGTTAGACTTCTTCCTTGCCTATTTGGATTCCTTGTATGTCTTTCTCTTGTCTTATTGCTCTGGCTAGGACTTCCAGTATTATGTTGAAAAGCAGTGGTGAGAGTGGACATCCTTGTCTTGTTCCAGATCTTAATGGGAATGCTTTCAGCTTTTCACCATTGAGAAAGATATTGGCTGTGGGCTTGTCATAGATGGCCTTTATGATGTTGAGGTATGTTCCTAGTATCCTGAGAATTTCAAGGGCCTTTATCATAAATGGGTGTAGTACTTTGTCGAATGCTTTCTCAGTATCTATGGATATTATATGGTTTTTGTATTTCTTTTTGTTGATGTGTTGGATTACATTGATTGATTTTCGGATTTTGAACCATCCTTTTGTCCCTGGAATAAATCCTACTTGGTCGTGGTGAATTATCTTATGGATGCATTGTTGGATTTTGTTGGCAAGGATTTTGTTGAGGATTTTTACATCAGTGTTCATTAGGGAGATTGGCCTGTAAATTTTTTGTGCTGTCTTAGTTGGGTTTTGATATTAGTGTAATGTTGGCTTTGAAGAATTTATTTGGTAGTATTCCTTCTTTTTCAATTTTTTGAAAGAGTTTGTGTAGGATAGGCACTAATTCACTGCTGAATGTTTGGTAGAATTCATTTGCGAAACTGTCTGGGTCTGGGCTTTTGTTTTGGGGGAGCGCTTTGATTACTGCTTCAATTTCACTGCTTGTAATTGGTCTGTTTAGTTGTTCTATTTCTTCTTTGTCCAACTTTGGATGATTATATCGTTCTAGGAATTTGTCCATCCCTTCTAGGTTGTTGAATTGTTTGCATATAAGTGTTCATATTAATCTCTTATTATTCTTTTGATTTCTACTGAATCTGTTGTGATTTCTCCTCTTTCATTTATAATCCTATTTATACATGTTTTCTCCCATTTTTCCTTTGTGAGCCTTGCTAGAGGTTTGTCTATTTTGTTTATTTTTTCAAAGAACTAACTTTTGGTTTCATTGATCTTTTGGATTGTTTTTTTTTTTAATATCTAATTTATTTATTTCTGCTTTGATTTTTATTATTTCCTTTATTCAACTGGCTTTAGGGTTTTTTTGTTGTTCTTTTTCTAGTTCTTTAAGATGTGAGATTAGGTTGTTTCTCTGAGTTCTTTCTTGTTTGTTAATGTGAGCCTTTATTGCTATATATTTTCCTCTTATTACTACTTTTGCTGCATCCCATACATTCTGGAAAGTGGTGTCCTCCTTGTCATTCAACTCAAAGTATTTTTTAATTTCTTCTTTGATCTCCTCATTAGTCCAGTGGTCTTCCAGTAGTGTGGATTTCAATCTCCATGAAGTGGGAACGTTCCTTGTTTTCTTTTCATGATTTATTTCTAGCTTGATGCCTTTATGAGCAGAGAAGATAGTTGGAATGATTTTGATTTTCATGTATTTGTTGATGTTTGTCTTGTGGCCCAGTATGTGATCGATTCTGGAGAATGATCCATGCGCACTTAAGAAAAATGTGTACTCAGATTTTTTTGGGTGCAGTGTCCTATAGATGTCTGTTAAGTCCATGAGTTCTATGTCTTTATTTAGGGCTCTAGTGTCTTTGTTTATTTTTTGTCTCGTTAATCTGTCCATTGGTGAGAGTGAGGTGTTGAAGTCTCCCACTATATATATGTATTTTCTTTAATATCTGTTTTCAAAGCTGATAATAATTGTCTAATATATTTTGGTGCCCCTTCATTTGGTGAGTATATGTTGATGAGTGTTATATCTTCCTGATGTATTGTCCCCTTGATCATAATGTTGTGTCCATCTATGTCTCTTTTCACTTTTATTAATTTGAAGTCTATTTCATCTGATATAAGTATGATTGTTCCTGCCCCTTCTTTCTTGGTCCATTTGCTTGTAGGATTGTTTTCCACCCTTTTACTTTTAGTCTGTGTTTATCTTTTGTGGTTAAATGTGTTTCCTGGAAACTGCAGAAGGTTGGATTTTGTCTTTTAATCCAGTCTGCTACTGTCTTTTTACTGATGAGTTTAATCCATTTACATTTAGAGTAAAAATTGATATGTTGGCATCTGTGTTTGCCATTTTGTTTGTCTTTTTTGTGATTTTATTCCTTGCTTTATTCTGTTCTTCTTGTTCATTCCTCTGTTGGTTTTGGTTTTAGGACTTCTTGTAGAATTTTTTGGAGTGGGGGTTTAGTTGTAATGAATTTCTGGAGTTTCTGTTTGTCTGAGAATGTCCATATTTTTCTTCGTAGAAGAAGGAGAGTTTGCAGGGTAAAGTATTCTTGGTTGGCATTTGCTGTCTTGAAGTTTGTTGAAAATGTTACTCCATTCTCTTCTTGCCCGTCATGTTTCTTCGGAGAAGTCAGAAGCTAACCTGATTGGTTTTCCCTTATAAGTTATCTGTTTCTTCCCCTTTGCCAGTTTCATTATTTTTTCCTTGTCTTGGACTCTTACAAGCTTTACTATTAGGTGTCTTGCCGTAGCTTTCTTTTCATTATGGTAATTGGGAGTTCTTGCTTCCTGTATGTCTATATTCATCTCCTTTATCATGCTTGGGAAGTTTTCTTCAATTATCTCCTTGAATAATTTCTCAGTTCCTTTGTCTTTCTCCTCACCTTCTGGAATGCCTATAACTCTTACATTTCCTCTCTTCATGGAGTCTGATAATTGTCTAAGAGTCTCCTCACACTGCTTCATTTGCACGTCTCTCTCCTTTTCTCTTTTGGCTCTTTTTATCTCTGTATCTTCTATAGTACTGATCCATTCTTCCATTTCATCATCCTGTTTTCATTGCTTTTCCCAGAGTTCTTTATCTCTTCTAGTAATCTTTTTATCTCCTGCATTTCTTTTCTTTCCTTTCTTAAGGTCTCAATTTCATTCTTCTGTTCAGTGATTATTTGTCTCAACTCATTTTTTTTCCTTTTTGTTTTCTTTCTGCTTTTTAATCAGGATGATTATTAATTCTCTATCTCATAGGCTGAGAAGTTCTTCCATGTCATCGCTGAGCTCTGGTGACTGTGGGTTTTTTATTTTTTTGTGGTGTGTCCTCCTGCTGGCTTGCTTGGTTATTTATATTTTTTCTTCTATCTGTTGTTTGCTTTCTAATTAGTTCTATGCATTGGGACATTGTGCCACTGGGTGTTGGAAACTGTTTACCAGACTGAGACTAGCACTGCTAGGCCAAAACTCCACCAGGGTGTTGATGCTGTGTTGCTGGGCTCTGTCCCTTACAGTTTCCTCCCTCTGTATTTACTCAGTTCCAACAGGGAATCAGCTAGTTGGTGGTTTAGTTCTGGTCACGAGGGGCGCCAGAGATGCATACTTGCTGACCTGTGGTTCTCTGTGGTTTCCCAGTGGTTCTCTGAGTGGGGGGAAGGGGGGAGTACCTCAACACAGGGGCTCTTATTCAATCCAGGTGCTGTGTCTGTCCTGTGTTCACCAGGTGTTGTGCCCGCAGCTGTATGGATCCCACGCTCTAAAGTCTGCACTCTAGGTCTCAGTTTCAGGGCTATCAGATCCAAAAAGCTGGCTGGCACTCTGTGCAGTGCCTGCTGCTATGGCATGTCCCACGCCCCAGATCCTGTGCCTTGCTCTCAGTTCCAGGATGGGGTCTTGCTCCATGCCTTATTTCCCTCCTTACCCCCGTTTGCGTTGCCCACCCTCTCTCAGTGCCTGAGGGTGTTTTTGTGATCCCTGGTTTCCAACTACAAGCTGTTGGTGATTTTTTTTCTGGTCTCTAGGTGGTGCCATAGATCTTTCCTAGTGTCCTTCTGGAACTGTTTTTAAGCCCGTGGGTGGGGGTAACAGAGTAGGAGTGGCATGGAGAGCCTCAACGGCATGGGGGTGCTGTGTCTGCCTTGTGCCCCACCCTTGTGGGGATCCCACGCCCCGAATTTCGTGCCCCGGGTCTCAGTTCCCAAAGCTCTCAGGTCCAGGATGCGGGCTGTAGCCCAGTTCAGTGTCCGCAGAAGTGGCGCCTTTTGCACCCCGCTCCCGTGTCAGGGCACCTGGTTTCTGATTACTCAGTGAGGAACATTCAGCTCAATGAGGGCCCCCGCGCGCGCATCTCCCTGCAAGCCTAGGTCGCAGGCGCGGGGCTTTTCTGCACAAGCTTACCGGCTGGCCTGGGGCTGTTCGTAGGTCTGGCCTGGGGCTGTTCGTAGGTCTCCGGGAGTCTTTGTTTTTCTCCAATGGCTCCCGGAGCCGTTCGCTCACCTCCTTGGCGAATCCTGCAGGGTTCTCCATAGCTCCAGTTCACGGGTATGGTGGCTGAAAGTTTCTTTCCACTCACAGTCCTGCTTGATGCGTAGTTTGTTCTTGGTTGTTTTAGTTTTTTTTTTTTTTTTTTTCCTTCCTTTCTGTTTGGAGAGTGCCGACTTTGTGGGAGGAGAGGGTAGCAGAGTTCTGAGCTTTCCTCCTATCTAGTCCTCTTTTATGGCAACTTTCTTCTTTGGGCAGTTTGCCAGAGTCTCCCATTTATCTTCCGTGTCCTAGTTCTCGCAGGGACTTGCCACTTTTCTTCCCTATTAACTTTTTTTTTTTAATGGGAGGTCTTACTAGCTGCCATGTTGATGACGTCTCAATGTCATTTTTTTTAAATGGAGATTTACACACCTACTCCAAGCTCCAAATAAGAATATCCAGAAGCAAGATCCAGGAATCCTGAAAAAAGATCCTAGGTGGAAATGGAGGGGGAGGTTAGTTCAACATGAAGACATTAGGTTTTCCAAGGTTGGGAAGTCTGAAGACAAACACAATATCCCCTTTCATAAATAACACCTCAGGACCCCAATTAGTCAGCTCTCTACTCTCTATTTTAGGTATTTCTCTTGCTTTTTGATCATTTGACCAATTAATAGACATTTATTGAACTCTTATAAGTGCCAGGTTGTATTCTAGACCCTGGGGATGCAGCACTAGAATGAAAGACACTGAATTGCTTGCACACATGGAGCCTAATTCCTGTGGGGCAGACAGAGTAAAGAAGGTTCTAAGTAAAATCTACTGGTTAGATGGTAGTAAGCACTAAGGAGAAAAGTGAGGGAAAAAAAGGAGGATGGGGTCTTGTGGAAAGTGTCTTGAAAGAACGGAGTTGCAATTTTCAGAGAAGGCCTCACTGCCTTGAGCCAAGGTGTGAGAGAAGAGGTGTCTGTCAAGCTTGGGGAAAGTCCAAGCAGAGGGACTAGCAAGTGGAAGGGCCCTCACATCTTTATGATATGGCCAGTTTGAGAAACAACATGGAAGACAGTGTGACCAGGACAAATAAGCAAGATTTGAGCAGCAGAAGATGAAGTCACAGAGGAAGTCAGACCATGTAAAATCCTATGAGTCCCAGGTAATATTGACAATCTACTTAATTTAAGTGAGACCCCACAGAGTTTTGAAAAG
This sequence comes from Talpa europaea, assembly GCF_964194135.1. NCBI lineage: Eukaryota > Metazoa > Chordata > Mammalia > Eulipotyphla > Talpidae > Talpa > Talpa europaea. Next base: position 52,920,907 of record NC_140077.1, read on the forward strand.
AGAATAGCAGGATCTCTCTGGTTTCTGAGAGAGGCACTTGGGCCAAGGGGATATGGGTGGAGGTTGTTAAAAGTGGTTGAATTCTCGGGCCTCCCTGGTGGCGCAGCGGTTGAGCGCTGGGTTGCGAAGCTGCCCGCGGCCTCTGCGGCGCCGGTTCAATCCCCGGCTGCTCCCCGGCCACCGGAGGAGGGTCCCACATGGCGCGCAGACCTCTCCTGCCGCCCGCTGCTCCCCTCAGCAGTGTACTTCGGTCCTTCTGCCTGCTCTGCTCCCCGCTCTGGCTCTAGTGAATTCTCTCACCCTCCCGTGCTTCCGACTGTGCCCAGTGCATGTATAGACAAACAAACAAACAAACAAATAAATAAAAAACATGCCTCTATAAAAAAAAAAAAAAAAGAGTGGTTGAATTCTGGATATGTTTTGAAACTAGAGTTAATAGGTCTTGCCAGTAAATTAGATATAGAATGTGAGACAAAGTGTCAAGAATGAAATCTAGGTCTGGGGCCTTCACAGCTATAAAAATCATATTGATATTTACTGGAGGGGAAAGGAAGAACAGGATTGGAGTGTAAAGATAAATCTGAACCTCAATTTAGAACATATTAAATTAAAAATGCCTATTAGGTATGCAAGTGGAGATTTCAAATAGGCAGTTGGATACAGGGGCAGGTAAGGCATTTCCATTAGTCAGAGTACTACAGAGATACATAAATAACTGTGTGTGTGTGTGTGTGTGTGTGTGTGTGTGTGTGTGTGTGTGTGTGTGTAGAGAGAGAAAGAGTGAGAAACAGAGAGACAGAGAGAGAGGCAAAGAATTTATATTAAGAAACTGACTGACTTAACTGTGGAGGCTTAAGGAGGCCAACATCTGATGGGACAGGCCAGAGACTAGAGACTCAAGGAATAGTTGCAGTTTGAATCCAATAATTATCTACTGGCAGAATTCTTTCTTGCTCAGTGGAAATCAGTTTTGCTCTATTGAAGCCTTCAACTATCTGGATGAGGCTCAAGTTCATCAGTGTAAATCAATTTAAATGCTAATGTCATCCAAAAAATACCTTCACAGAAAACATCGAGAATAGTGTTTCACCAAATTCCTGCACTGTGGCCCAGTCAGTCTTAGATATAAAATTAACCATCATGCTGTTATCACCATAACAATGATTAACCATATTTGCAATTTACTGAGTATCTATTATATTGGTGGGTATGTGCCTTATATTATTTTCACTAAACAATCCCCCGAAACACCACAGGTAAATATTATTTCCATTGTATAGATGACAACATTGAGGCTCTCAGAGATTAAGCAGTTTGCCCAGCATCGCTAATCAGGATTCAGTCCCATATCCAAATCCAAGGACCATAATCTTCCCCACTATGTCACAGTTCCCCTAATTCACAACCTCTTTATTTTACCAAACATGATAGCTGTTGTGTCTATACTTTGTCACATGCTGTTCCTTCAGCCTGGAACACTCCTTCCCACTTAAACTCACCTTCTTCATGTGGATAAATTTTACCTATTTCATAGACTTAGTTCAAGGATCCCCTACTGTAAGAAACCTTTGTTTTCTTCTCCTGTCTAGATTTGAGCCTCTTTATGTTCTCATAGCAGTGGACTAAGTATATGTCTATACAACGAATCATCAAAATATCATTGCTGAACTTTCTTTACCAGGAGACTGTAAATACCTTTATGGACTGGAACATCCCTGTATTTAAATAGCCTCAGCACCTTGCCTAGTACATGTTATCTATACAATAAATATTTGCTGAGGAAATTAATGAGCAAATGGTATGTAAAGGAAGGAAACACAGCAAGGGGGTCATGAAAGAGCAATAAGGACATAAGAGCTAGCCAAAGGAAAATAAAATCGTAACAAAGGATTGGTGAATGGTACTAAATGTCATAGAGATATTGATGCAACTAAAAAGTAAAAAGGAAGTTTTTTAATTCACTGGGAAAAGCCTAGCAAATTCCATGGAGTATAAGTGGTTTGGAAAGAGATTTTATTTGTATGATTATTAGTGATATTTACTGGACCATCTGAGACAGCAGCACCAAGAATTTGTAATCTAATCTGGGACTTACAACAAGGGTAGAATTTGAACAGGGATGTGTTGTATGGGTGGGGTTTGGGAGCTTGTGATGAAATGACAGGCAAAGCTGGATGAATTTTTTTTTGAGGTAATGTTGATTTATATTATTTTTATTTTGGGAATATATGGTTCCTCCCACCTCCAGTGTTATCAACATAGTGCACCTGTCGTCACATTCTTAACATAAGGAGACTATCAACGACAATGGAATGGAATTGCGTACCCAGGTGTGAAGCAAACAACTCAAAAAAAAAAAATTACTCCCATTATTCCCTGGCAATGTTTTTGCCTCCTTGACAGCTCACCTCCTGTCAGCAAATAGGGCAGAGTGAATCTTAACTCTGATATTCAAATAACCGTGGTGTATAATTTGCAAGTCTATTCCTTTGAGGAAAAGTGCAGTAAGAACAGTAACCAGTTTAGACATATTTCAAGTGATACATATATCAAATCTGATACCAATTCATCTTTTTTGCTTCTTCGATTTCCTAGCCAATTCAAATGTGACTAGATGCTAAACAATTTTTTCTTCTGCTTACTTTAGAGCCTCAAACAACTTTGCAACAGATAACAAAATAATTTCTCAATGAGAAATAAAATTAAATGGCATACAATCAGTTGAATCTGGCTAAGATTTCACATTTCTAAACTTCCAATATAAATGAATCATTGATATTATAATTCTAAAGAAATATGTTTAGCTTTTAGCTAAACCTCTACATTTCTTAAATACCCTAACACCAGCTACATGAGCTACAGGAGAACAGTGAAAAAAAATGAGGCCTTTGCTCCTTCTACCAAATTACAGAGCAGGGTTCAATCAATACACCGAGTTAAGTGGGGTCATTTTTGCAGCTCCAACGGAAATTATAGCTTTTTTTAAGATTTGGCAATTCCATACTAACTGCACAAGATCCCAATAACATACAGATCGTAGCAAATCTGGAGTAAGATGCATTTGCATCTTAGACAGATGGCAGTAGAGAATTTTTTGTTTAGGGGATCTTATCTTCTATGTATACTAGCTTCTGTGCTGCAAATATTTAACACAAGGCATACGTTCAGTATGCAAAGTAGTGTCTAAATAATTTGCTAGATGTTACGGGTTTAACAACCGGAGCCCAGCAGATCTTTGAAAAGAAAACTGGTTTTCTCTGCTTTCAAATCTCAGCTTCTGTTGATCACTAAGGACAAGATAACTTTAGATTGTACTTCCTTCAAGACAAAATGGGTCACAAAGTCTCAAAGAGGAACTCTTACCATCCTCAGTGAACCTAATGAGAATTAGCACTTCTGGCAGAGTGTCTTGTTTCCGGGGTATCTCTTCAGCCTGCTATGAAATATAGCTGGCATCTGATTTGCTAAACCTGCATATGGTTGCCTCTGGGAAAAATTGTCTTTCTTAATCTTGATGAGAAAATTTTATTGTAACTCATATTCCACATTCAACTATGACATGACAAAATATTGAAAGGTCTTTCTAATGTACAAGTGACTTAGAAAAAACATGATATACGATTTTCTTTGCTCTGCACCCTTCTAGAACCTAAAATTTTGGAAAACAATGCAGCTGCTTCTGATTATTTCTCACTATGTCCTAGCTGGGTATTGGGAGCCCAAAACCCCATGCTTTGAGAGTTCAAAATCGTTAGCTTTTTGGCTTCTACTCTAGTCCCTACACCTGTGCTCCCAGAACCCAAGGGGTAAAATGCTGTCTAAGTAGCCTCAGCAATAGTGAGAAACACAGGTGGTCCTTGTCAATGCAGTGACATTAGAAGAGGATATCCCAAGTTTTATTACTAGGGGCCAGAATCTAAAAAGTACCCATTACGTCTAATCCCGTCTGCCAAATAAATCAAGTTCCAGTTGAGCCGCATCTTAACTTGAGTACTGTACAAAGGAAAATATGTAGATTTGATTCACAGAAAACCTGGTGTTCAAACCCTTTACACTTTCAGTCTTTGGGTTTATATTGAATTTTTACAGTGAGTATCACTATATTGAATTTTCATTCAATTTTTATCTTGCTGAGCCATTTTTTGCCACACCTTTAAAATTTCATTCCCACCAGGATGTTGGAAGCACCTGGGAAGTGCTTCCCACATCAGGTGCTTAGTAAACAACTCGGCCCGCCTGAGCTTCTAAAGTAGACTGAGTGACTGGACTTGTTTATTAAGGGAAGAAAAAAAAATAAACAAGAATTCCATGGCAACATCTAATCAGAATTTTTAAAGCATCTCAGGGTTGGAAAACAATTCCGATGCTGTTTGTTTCTCCTGCTGAATTGTCTTTACACCATCTCTGTAAATTACTATTCAATCCAGACTCCGGGATGGGCATTTCCAAATACAGATGAGTTGCCACTTCATCAATCAACCATTAATTGTGACAATGAAAAGGGAGAAAAATCAATCATTTTTGAGACTCACCTGTATACTCAGCACTATACAGATATTATCTGACTTTATACTTGCTCATGATTTCTCTGTAAAGTAGATATTATCCCACTTTAACAGACTAGAAAACTGAAGTTCCAGAGTGTAGGGTCAGGAAGACCACAGAGCAGGTTTACTATGATCCAGCAGACCGGGTAAAGGAGGAGTCAGAGTCCTCAGTGGTTTTGCAGGTTTTTTATTTAGATTACCAGGTACACGGCAGGCAGGGGTGCTGGAGGGCTGGGAGGCTGGGAGGTCTGCCAGCCTCCCAGCCCCCAGCAAGTTTTCACTCTGGGCTCTCCAACCTTCTCTCACATTCTCTCTGCTCTTCTCATGGCTCTGCTTCTCTCTCGGCTTCTGCTGGTGTCCCCGTGATGCCACCCTTAAAAGCCCAGTCTCAGCCCAGGTGAATCCCATCTACCTATGCCCACACCCTACTCCAGGTGTCCGCCATCAGGCATGCATTAGGACCGCAAGGATCCATCATTTATCCTGATGGCAGGAGGGAAGAAAAGCCTGACATTTTTCCTTACCCTACACAGGACATATGCTTTCACAACCTCCCACAGCACAACTTTATTTAAAACAGCAGTGATCTCCAAAAGTGATATATTCTCTCTAAAATATCGAGACTGATCAAATTTAATAGAATTGTTTTACCACTTGCACAATTCTTATATGCCTATGTTCTTAATTGAGATGGATAGAAGCCTATGTTTCATCTTGTTATAACTCAAACCTTCTCTCCAAGTATAATACTTATCTCTAGCCTCTCATATATTAGGTCAGAACCCCAAATTTTCATTACAAAAGCTACTCTTTCTATAGATTCTGAAATGAAAACTAAATCTATGTCATCCTTATTTTTTACACCTTTTCTTTTTTAATATAGTTTTATTGAACTACCATTGTTTTACATCCTTGTTCATTTTTTTCAGAATAAATAATTTCTACCCTCAGGTATGGTCATTATAGTTCTCCCACCACCAATCTATGTCATTCTGGTAACTACAAGTTAGGAAAGCAGAGGTGAAGTTCCTTCTTGTTTCCCCTGGTATTCTCAGTGCCTGATACAAATAGGTATTCATTAAATAATTATCGATTAATAAGGTCTAAAAATGTGGAGTAGAGACTCAGCCCCATTGTGAGCTAATCTAATCTCTTTTTAAAATTTTAAAGAATACCAAGTTAGCTTAGATAATGAGGAGGATAGGGTATTTTGAACCAAGGAGCTGAGTTTTCACCTTTACTTAGGAAATTAATTTCCTTTCTTCAGTTTACCCTGATTTGAAGAGGATGACTCATATCCAATGAATTCTCAGATTGTTATTCGGGATTTCATGGTGTTTTCCATGCAGTTAACAAAAGGATTTGGCTCCCAGACCTCTATGCAATTCAGTTGCCTGGTCTATAAAAAAACACTAATTATATTTGAATATTGCTAAAAGGATAGTCCTTATATCAATTGTTCTTATCACAACATAATGGCAAAGAGCAGGAGGAAACTTTGAGGTGATGTATTTACATACATTGTGTTGATGGATTCAAAAGTATATACTTATCTCCAAACTCATCAAGTTGTATACATTCATTATGCAATAGCTTTTGTATGTTCAAAAAAAAATGCCAATAGTGTAAAAAAGCAACCACTTAATAGATTATTTCAATAATGAGAGATTTTTTTTTTTTCATTTCAATCAGGATCTGGTGAGACAAATTAAGGAATACTTGGTTTGAGGTTGATAAATACACCCCTTGTTCCCTCATGTCATCCTTAGGTAACACTTCCCATCATCCCAGCTTCCCACATTTGCTTTGTACATTCAGGAATTTGGAAATTCTGAGAACTTCCAGCTCTGAGAACTTCTTTGTGGTGAGCCTACCTTGCTTCAATCTTTCAGTTCAAAACAACAAAATGAAAGGCCCAAGGGGAAATAACAAATCTCAGATATCTTTTTCCTTGTTTAACTTTTCTAAAATATTTTCCTTGGAGAGGTCTTGTTGCAAATCTTCTCAAGGCATTTTCTCTGCCTTCTGTCCTTTCCAGACCTCCTCTTAGACCAGAACCAATTTCTCTAACATGGGCATGAAAGGCTGTGTTTCTCCTTCCTTCACAGCTCACCACTCATTCCTAATTACTCTCCCTCCTCTTTCTTCTTGACTCCCTCTCATATATTTTCATTCTTGTTTCTCCCCCAGAAAACATAAGCCATGAGATCATTTGCCAAGATGGATTTGGCCTCAGGAATAGAGTTTTCTAGTGCCTTAGCACATTTCCCAGGGCATGGCAAGAATTTTTGAGCATTAAGAAAGTGTATTGTTCATTGACATGTAAAGAGGAAAGGTATTCTGAAAGTACCCCTTCGTCCTAGGAAGTGAAATTCTTTAAGAAATGAAAAGTCACTTTATTTCAATTTAGGAGCATTTCTTCTTTCCTCCATGGTACAATATATAATTAGAAAGGTTGGTTGAAGGAGTATAAAGGGAGTGTTATTATACTTTTTTAAAAAATTATGCCAGAACTGTATCTTTTCAAGGTTTTAAAGTGCATGCTTCCGTTTTGGCTCATAAGTAATGTCTTTCTGATTCAGGTTCAAGAAAAAAAAAACTTTTCCTAATCTCTTGCACTGATCACCAGAAGGCAATCAGCCCATTCATTCAGTAAATACATGTTGAATACCCATGGTGTGCCACAATAAGGCAAATCAACCCATGAACATGCTCGGCAAGCTCCTGCATTCTGTTTCTCTCGAATCTACTTAAATTGATGAAGTGACATCTCCTGTCAACAATGTTTCCCACCATAAACCAGTACTGATTTAATCATGAGGTCTCCTAAGTCTTGTAAAACATGCCTGAAGATTTTAGTGTAAAACAAGAAAAATTAAATATACATAATCCTCAATGCTCCTCCACAACTTTGATATACATCCCTGGCCTTCATGGCTAGATGCTCAAAGACCTTGTTTTCTCTTGCCCAGGAGGTGGAGTTGGGGGAAACTGCAATCAGAATCAATGCAGCTTTCAAGTTAAAACTATCCTCCTCAATTTGGTTGCAATTAGAATCTCCTGGTGAATTTGTTTTTCACACATGATCAGAGCTTTATTTTTTACAGCTGTTTTGCACATCTCTATTTCTGTCCTGGGCATTGTTGACCAATACTTCATCTGCTTCTTTCATTGTTGTTGTTTAAGTCAAATTTTATTTTGGAATAATTTTAAATTTACAGAAAAGTTGCCTCTGACCCAGTTTTGATTCCCTCTTACATTATCATCTTACATTATCATGTGCCATTATTGTGATACATTTGTCAAAACTAAGAAGCCAATGTTAGTATGTTACTATTAATGGCAAGCCAGATTTTACTCAGATTTCACCGGTTTTCCTTTATGTCCTTTTTCTCTTCCAGGATTTAATCCAGAGCAACATAATGCACAAGGCCTTATGTCTCCCAATCTCATCTGTAATAGTTTATCGACCTTTCTTCCTTGACAGTCTTGAGGAGTGCTTGTTCAGGATTTTGTAGAATGTCTTTCAATTTGGGAATGCTGATGCTTTTTTCTTTTTTTTTTTTGTTTATTATTTTTTTAATTTTATGTATTTTTTACATCATTTTTCATTTTTGCACAATGTATGCATTTTCATCTTGGACTGATGCTTTTTTCAGTACTAGATTGGAATTATGAGTTTATGGAAAATGTGTCACAGTGACAAGTGTCTTTTTCATCACATCATATCAGAGATCCATGATAACCACTTGGTTAAAGTCATGTTTTCCTGGTTCCTCCATTATAAAGTTACTATTTTCCCTTTCTCTTCTTTATTTATAAGAAAATCACAGTCTAGTCTATCCTCACGCAGATAAGATTTAAGCTGCATCTCCTGAAAGGGGAAGTATCTACATAAAATCCTTGAAACTATTCTAAAAAAGATTTGTCTCTTTCTCCCCACTTATTAATTTAATCATTTAACTATATCAGGGTTCATTCATATATATTTTATATTTTGGGTTTTATAATCCAATACTGTGTTATTTATTTTGTTGTTCAAATACATTCAGCTTTGGCCTTTGGGAGTTCTTTCAGGCTGGATCCTATGTTTAGCATGATGCCAAATTTTTTAAACATTGTTGTACTTTCGGGTAATACAAAAAACTGCAGGTTTATTATTTACTTTCCATGCCATTGCCTTGGATCTAGCAAGTGGGAAACTGTCATTGCTTTCAGCAGACAGCACAAGGTAATATTAGCCTGTGTATAAATAATTCTGCTCATCTGTGTGTGGATAACTAAACTGGAACACATGTGCTGTCTTCAACTCCAGCAATACAGGGTTCATTCTAGCCTTCCCTTCTGACTTATCAGAAAACTGAATTGCACCACCTATCATCAGTCTGTCATTTTTGGACTTCAGTGTACATAAAAAGCAGTTTCAGAATTATTCTTCCATATCCCATCTGGAGAAACTGAAAAAAACTAGTTGCCTTAGGCACTTAAGAACAATTAAATCAGTTTGTGAAGATGTGGTTCGGCCTTAGGCATCTTTGAGTTTCCCAGGTGATTTCAATAGAGTCAGGCTGAAAACCATTGGGTAAAAGGTCAGCATATGTAGGTGGGACCTTTCTTATCTTTCTGTCCCAGCCATTTGTGTCTATGCCACTGGAGAGGAAAGGACTGTAGGCTGCTTCATCATGGAGAAACAAAGACAGTTCACTTTCCTTGGGTAAGTTTCCCTTCCAGCCTCAGTTTTGCAGGAGGGGAATGATTTCTCTCTTGGGCTCTGTTTTTGAGGTTTCAAATTCCTGGTGTTGTCTGGACCCATTAGCTTGTATGATCTGACTCTGGCTTAGGTAGGGGAAAAACAGGCCAAGCGTGCTTCATAATATGTTTGACTGACTCCCAGGTTATTTAAGGAGAAAAGTGTTTGCCAAGCATTGTGATAGCCCAGGTAACTGGTTTATTAAGCGTTGGCTTGTTGATTAAAACCGCAATTATGACTAGTGTTCCTTTGCCTTTGTTTACCTAGTTGTTGCCTCCGTTGTATGTGTGTTTCATATGTGTGGGTCTATGTGGTGGAGTTATCAGTCAAGAACAAGATTTGGAGGTTCCTAGTCTAAATAGCTTAAATATAATTTTTATTTGAAAATTAAACACATGCAGGTATTTATATGCAAATAATGTGCATCATTTGTATGAGGTATTTTTAAATTTAAATTAGGCTTAAACTAATATCTAGGTGTAATTTTAAAAATTCAAACCGTGTAGAGGAATTTAAACTTTAAATCTTTTTCCCACCTTCTAATTCATGTCAATAGTTACTTTTAGTATTTCATTTAGATTTTCTGTTGTTGACTATTAAAAGTTTAAATAATATATTCACATTCCTCTAGCTTAAATGATCAATATTCAGGAGTTTCTTGACTTACTACTATGAAAGGTGAAAAATTGAACACATTTATATATCTAGTTGCTTTCATTTCTCCATATATAGTTATGTTTTTCATTAAGATTATATTTAGGTTTTATAATCATAGCTTTGTTTTTTGTACTTGTGCAACTGTGAGGTTGGTTTTTCTGCTTTTTTCTCCTGTTTTCTCCTAATGGATTCCTTTGGCTGTCAGGTTTTTTTAATGATGAAGCACAAGGTTGATTACTACAACAGGGGTCTGAACTGGTTTTCTGTAATTTGGTTACAAAGAACAAAATTAACTCTGGCTTAACATAGAGTAAAATATACACCTGAAGATAAGAGAATTGCCTCTGTAGGTACCTCTGAAGGTACCAGGCAGCCAGGGGGGTACAGAGATTAGAAAGTAATGGGCATCCTATTTAGGGAGCTGCCTCTAAAATGACATAGCACCAAGCCTGTCTCTCCTTAAGATACATATTACAGGCAAGAGCATCTGTTAGGGCTCTGTATTCACCTCTTAGCAAGCTTAAGTACTCCCTGGTTATACTAATAAATATAATACTAATAAATGGCAGTCCCAAAGGGAAAAACAAGAAGGGGAAGGAAGGAGTGTTGACAGGACCTATGTTTATATGTCCAATGAATTTTTCCCCTTCCATTTGTCTAGGTCCATTTCTTCAACATATCCTTAAAAATAGGAGATGACAAGCTCTGTCCCCTCAGGCTGCCCAGAGTAACTCTTCCAATCGACTTTTCTCATGGCTGGCTCCTTTTCCTGCATACAGTTCATTGTTACTCCAAAAAGTGCTTCCCTGATATTCTTTCTGAAGCAGTCCCAAAGTACCTTACAAGTTATCCTGGTTGTATCCTCACCAGTTTTCAGAATTTGAACTTCTGATTTGTGTACTGACATCTAAATGTAAGCACCATGAGGGCAGGGACATGTTCTTCTATGTCTGGTATATTCTCAAGACATGTTTGTGCAATGAAAGATTGACTCATTGTGAGCTGTAATTGGAAACTATCTAAAGGAAGAGGAGAAACTGCATACCCTGGTCTTCTCATTTTCTTTCATTAATCTGACCCCATCTACTTTGTTTTCCAAGATAGGCTCAAAGTTTTCTGGTTTATTGCTAATTGTCATAGTCTGTTTGTTATCACATTTATCTTCCACTAACTTATTCTCTTGTTTCAATAAATTTAAGCTGTTTGAAATAGATGTATGTGTATAGGCCACCATTTTTGGACAAGATTTCAAAAATAAACCAGTTTCATTTTCTATCTTTTAAAAGCACCCTCTTTCTATAGTTTCTAACAGAAATACAGGTGACTTATTTGATGACTAAACTGGGATAGTATATATTAGATTGTTCTTACAGTACATAACAATATTACACTGAGAAATAGTATTCCTAATACTAACTGGATTAAACTGCTTATACTTTCATTCACTTTAGTACAATAATCTTTATTTTAACTAGATATTGTTAAAGTTGAATCCTTTCTTTCAAAATCCTCATTAGCATTTTTAAATATCTGTTATCTAATAATTTGTTGATAATAGCCTGAAGAAAAATCTAAGTCCCTTTGTTTTACTCTAATATTTACTTATCAATAGTGTTCAGCATAATTCTATATGCATTTTTGTCCATTTTTATGTTTGGAAAAAGTTATAAATTCCAGGTATCTTATCAAATTTTTATAAGAAAATAGTGGGACACATTAATGAACTTTGTTAGGAAAAGTCATAACAATTCATAAAAAGTACGAATTTTAAAAGGAGAATGTTTATTACGTAAGAACTTTCAAGTACTATTTATGCATGACAAAGATAACAAACACAATGAAAAAGATAAGCCACAGACTATGACAGGTGTCTGTGGTGTATATTATACACAGGGTTATAACCAGAATATATACACAATTCTGACCAATGAATAAGGACAAGGAAAAACAGAAAAATGGGCAAATATTCAAAATTGGAGGGATGGGGGCCTCCCTGGTGCTGCAAGGGGTTAAGTCTCAGAACCATGAAGTTTGCAGCATGAGTTTGATTCCCAGCTAGGGAGCAGCCCACATGGCGCAGCAGACCTCTCCTGTGTAGTCTGCTGCTCCTCTCAGCAGTGTATCCCCTTGGTCAATCTGCCTGTTCTCCCCACTCTATCTCTGATGAATCCTCTCATCCCCACCCCCTCACCTCTGGCCTGCACCCCAGCTCTTGAATGCATAAATAAACAAATTCTTTAAAAAAATTGGAGGGATAGTAAAATGACAAATATGTAAAAATATATTCTTTCACTGGAGATCGGATAAATGCTACTTATAACAAGACTCAAAAATATTTTGTATCAGTTAAATTAGCAAAAGTGGAAAAGTTTGACAGCAATAAGTATTTGATCATATTTAAGGAAAAACTGTTTACTGCTGGTATAGGTTAAGTTGATGTGGTTACTTTGGAGAAGAATTATTCTATAAAATGGATAAATTGCACACGATGACATTAAGTCATTTCTTTTTTTAGCGGTGTTTTTTTAACAGTGTTTCTCAAGTTCTTATCAGAATTTCTGGGTCACTATTAAAATCTAGGATGAACCTGGAAATTTGTGTTTTTAATCTCAGATTCTCTAATGGTAGCCTATATTCCTTTCTTTTCACTTCTCCAAATCTACCCTCCTCCTTGCCCACCCTACTCTCTGTCCCACAAGTCTGGACTAGAGCTCCATACACCCTGGCTTCAAAATTAGCTTAGCTGGGCCTCCCCTCATGGCTCAGGCAGTTGAGCACTGCGCTGTGGAGCTGTCCACAGCCTCTGCAGTGCCAGTTCAATCCTGGCCGGCCAGTGACGGTCCCACATGGCGCTGCAGACCTCTCCTGTCGCGCCTGCTTCTCCCCTCAGCAGTGTATTTCGTCAGTCTGCCTGTTCTGTTCCCTGTTCTGTCTCTGGTTAATCCTCTCGCCCTCCTGCACATCTGACCAGTACTCTGGTTCGTGTGAAGGAAACTCTATGGGGACTACACCTGAGGGGGTGAGGGAAGCAAATATTGTTTAAAAATGAACAGCGATGTAAAAATTTAAAAAGTAATATAAAAATAAAATAAATTGCCAAAAAAATTAGCTTAGCCAAATGGGGCACCCTGACAGCAACTCAGGGCTAAGTTTTGGATATTTAATTCTCCCTGGAAGTTGTCCTCATGGTTCCTTTCAAGGCATTCATATGACTATATAGAGTACCCTCTCTCCTTTCAGGGTGCAGGAACCTCTCGCTTCCCTCAGGTCTGGGTAGAAAAAGCTCCATTGCCACTAGCCCCAGATGACTGCACTGCTCCTTGCTTCATCAAACTGGGGTTCAGAAAGCTACCAGCCTGTTTCTGTGTGGTCCTTAAGCTCAGAATAGTTTTCATATTTTTTGTTTTCAAATTTTTCATTAATGTAATTATTTTATTTTATTCATTCATTCATTCATTTATAGTTAATTGCAGTACCATTTAATATCCTTGCTGGTGTTTTCACAATATAAGATTTCCCCCCTCAGTTGTAGTCACTGTCACATTATCATCAATGAAGCACCCATAGTGTTCCAGCATAATCCACTGTGTTCTCCCCCATTCCACTGTTTTCAGTCCTGTGCCTCCCCTTTTGAAAGCCAAGGATCTATGACTAGTTTTCAAGTGTTGGTTTTCAAGTTTCTCTTTGACCCTTTGATTTCTCTATATTCCACATATAAGTGACACCACCTGGTAATTATCCTTTCAGCTTATTTCACTGAGCATTATCCCTTCCAGCTCCATCCATGTTGCTGCAAATGGGTTTTCTTTTTCTTTTTCTTTTTTTTTTTTTGGTTGCTTAGTATTCCATTGTTAATATATACTACATCTTCTTGATCCAGTCCTCTGTTTTTGGGCACTTAGGTTGTTTCCATAGTTTGACTGTTATAAATAGGACTGATATAAATATAGGAATACAGGTTTCCTTTCAGATTAGTGTTTTTATATTTTGGGGGTAGATACCTAAGAGTGGGGTTGTTTCCATGTTTAGTCTTGTGATGAGAAACCTCCAAACTGCTTTCTGTAGTGGCTGAACCAGTCTACATTTCCACCAACACATCTCATCAGCACTTGATCCTTTAGATATGGGCCATTTGTACTGGTATGAGGTGGCATCTCTATCTCATTGTGATTTTGATTTGCTTTTCCATGATAGGTGATGATGAACATTTTTTCATGTGCCTCTTGGTCATCTGGATGTGTCTATTTACCTCCTCTGCCCATATTTTGATTGGTTTATTTGCTTTATGTTTGTTGAAATGTATGAATTTTTCACAGATCTTTAAGTCCCTTGTTAGATGTATGGTGTAAAAATGTTTATGCACTGAGTTGGGTGTCTCCATTTTAGTTACCGTCTCGTTTGCTTTGCAGAAGTTTTTCAGTTTGATGTAGTCCCAATTGTTTGTTTTCTTTTGTTTCCTCACTGCCAGGGATGAATCTGTAAAGATAACTTTGAGGTTTATGTCTTAGAGTAGTTGACCTGTGTTTTCTTCTAGCTTTTGTTTTCAGGTCTTTTATCCATTTTGATTTTGTTTTATGGTGTGAGATAGAAGTCTTGTTTCATTCTTTTGCATGTGACATTCTGATTTTTCCAACACCACTTACTGAAGAGACTTTCCTTGTTCCAGTGTATCATCTTCACTCCTTTGCCATGGATTCGCTGCCCATATGTTTATTTCTGGGTTCTCAATTCTAGTCCACTGGTCTGTGTGTTTTAATTATCTTGACCTCACAGTATAAAGTCTGGAAACGTAATATCCTCATTTTCTCCCATTTTTTTGTCAAGAGGGCTTTGGTTATGTGGGGTCTTTCCCATATGAATTTCAGTAATGTTTGTTCTATTTCTTTGGGTAAGATGACCATTTCGACAATGTTGATTCTTCCAGACCATGAGTAGGGGAATATCTTTCCAGTGTGTGTGTGTGTGTGTGTGTGTGTGTGTGTCTTCTATTTCCTTTAATGCACAAACCACAATATTAAAGATCTGTTTAAAAAAAAAATGATAGTTGGGCCTCCCCGGTGGCACAGCGGTTGAGCGCTGGGTTGCAAAGCTGCCCGCGGCCTCTGCGGTGCTGGTTCGATCCCCGGCTGCTCCCCGGCCACTGGAGGAGGGTCCCACATGGTGCACAGACCTCTCCTGCCGCCCACTGCTCCCCTCAGCAGTGTACTTCGGTCCTTCTGCCTGCTCTGCTCCCCGCTCTGGCTCTGGTGGATTCTCTCACCCTCCCGCACTTCTGACTGTACCCAGTGCATGTACAAACAAACAAACAAACAAATAAATAAATAAATGCCTCTTAAAAAAAAAAAAAAGATAAAAAAATGATAGTTAACAACTTGCAACAGACATTTTTCCCATCCACGACCCATGTTAGTACTTTGTAAATAGTCCCCTTGTAGTTAAATCTGTTTTGTTTTGATCCTGCTAAGTTTCCTGTCTGGCCCTGGACTAATATGGAGCAACCCAGAAAATATACTTTGAATAGTACCACTTTATCTCTAGGGAATTTTGGAAAACTCTGTACTAAAATAGTTTGTGTAAGTATAGTGATGTTGACTTTACCAGTCTATGCAATGATAAAGAAAACAAGGGGGAAAAGGAAAGAACAAATTAAATATTCATCAACAGTGAATGAAAAAAAATGGCATATTTTCAGATGGAGGTTACCAGTGAGCAATACATCAGGAGGACTAGGCCTCAAATATTTGAAAAAGAAAAATCAAGTTATAATAACCATGTACATAAAATACAATGGGTATCAATTTTAAGTGTATATTGTTTACCCATAGATGTGTACATTGGTGACTTCTGGGGGTCAGAAGGGTAAAGTTTCACTAGGGAAGGGACCAGTAATGGTTGTCAAAAGAACTGAGGAAAAAAATACTGGTGGCTGGTGGCACCACACTGTCATCCCTCTCTTTTATCTTTCTGCTGGTATTCTTCCTGTGGCCTAGGTTCTACCGAACAGTGACCCGTGCACATTTGCATCAGAAAAGTGAGAATTGTGAGGTGGTGCTTCTGTCTGAGGGACATGCTTGATGGTGACAGTGTCTAATTCTTAGACACACTGTGCCAAAGTCTGAGCTTCTAAACCCTAGCCTCTTAGGCACTACATAATTGGTGGCAACAGCATTGGTACTTTTGCTGGAAGAGTCCCAGGTACAGTTGGCATGTCTTCTAGCTCCATAGATCCTGACTGTGTGGCGTCCAAGCCTGACTCTCAGCTTCCTGGAAATTTTGTGTGCTTCACTATCACCCTTTTAAAAATCCCTGTCTGGGGGCTCCCTGGTGGCGCAGGCGGTTGAGCGTCGCAATATGCTGGTCGCAGCCTCTGCTGTGCCGATTCCATCCCTGCCAGCCAGGGAGAATCCCACATGGCGAGCAGACCTCTCCTGTCTTGCCCACTGCTCCCCTCAGCAGTGTATCTCCTCAGTCTGCCTGTTCTGTTCCCCGCTTTGTTTCTGGTGAATCCTCTCACCCTCCCGCATATCTGGCATGTATCCCTGTTCTTGTATAAAAATAAATAAATCTTTAAAAAAAATCCCTGTCTGTTTAAACTCAATAAAATGAGTTGTGTGCAAATTAGAACAGTGGTATAAACATAGTTCTTTGCAAAGCAACAACAACCAAAACAAAACAAAACAAATACGATACTATTTTGGCTGTGTTATAAAAATATAGTTTTGTTTAGTTTTTTCTCTATAATTTTATCTATACAGAATTTTGTTCTCTACTATCCACTACAGATTAAATAATTATTCATGACAGGAAGCTTTTCATTGACCCAACACAGAAAACAACTATTACATTAACAATATCCTAAATATTATCCATTCATTGCTTTTCTTCTCATCTTTTCCTGTACTATTATAGTTTATTAATAATTTCCCCAAGTTAAATTTGCCCTAGGGGGGTTTCCCTTTAGAGATGCACCCATATGTCTCTTGATTGCCTTCACTCTATCAGCTTCACTCATGGAAATCAGAATTTCAAGATAATGTTTTTCTTCATTTCACTAATAATTTTACTGGTAGAGGGTGATGATCACTTCTGAATGAAATTATAAGCTACACATTCTTGATAAAAAATTAACCAATAATGACAAATGTCAACATCTTTTTTTCTCATATGTTGAGCCATATGACTCTGTGAAACTACTTGATTTCTCCAAATGTCATTGTTGTCGTTTGTGAATTCGGGGCTTAGCTTGTATAGCTGACAGAAAACAAATCTTTTTAACATGTTGAATTTGAGGAGTCTTTACTAAGTAGAGACATGAGTTAAGTAGTTGGTGAAGGGTTGATGGGGAGAATTATATGAGAAATTATGTCAGGAGATAGAAATTTGAAATTGATTTATATATGACTCTGTCCTTAGGAAGACAATATAGAAAAAGGGAGACCCTAAGCCAGACTTCAAAACCTGCTGGGGAGATATAAGAACATGAGCCTGCATAGAAAAGTAGGCAAGAAGACCAGGGTGGAACAGGGACGAAGAGGAAAGTCACCTTAGTTTCTTGTGCTCAGGGAAGAGAATGTTTATAAGTAGAAATAATTAATGTACTTAAAGTTCAAGTAATTTGAAGACTGAAATTTGTCCAATAATTTTGTGGAATAGAGGTTAATGCCAACCAGATATAAGTATATTGAAGGAAAGATGGGCTTTCTAAGATGTGGGTGAATTGAGAATGTTTAAATGTGAGTGTAAAAATTCCTGTTCACTTGTTTCTACTGGCTCTTCTACCCAGAAGTCTTACTCTCATCTCAACTCCCTATTTAAATTTGCACATCCTTCCTGGACCATTTCTTCCTTTTTTGAATGATTTATACGAGTCAAGCTTGAGTTGCAGAGACCTGAATTTACTCTAGCTAGTTTTAGACAGAATGGGATTCACATGGAATAGTACAGAGAATACAATATTGTTGCTGAAGTAAAGACGAAAGAGAGCTGCTGCTTTTGACACAGTCACGTATCTAAGTACTAACCAGTTATTTCAGGAAATAAAACTATAAACATAGGTTCTTCCCCAAACATTGCAATTTGGTGCTTATTCTAATAGAAGTTTTGATTTTCATTCTCCATGTTTACATAAAGTTAATGTAGAGTATAAACCTGTATCATTTTAAAACATCTTCTATGATTATTCTATAGCTTATTTTTTCATATTTACCAAGTAGAGATATTAAGGAGGCAATTATATATATGCTCTCTGGAGCTTAATATTATGTATGAGATATTTTCCCTTAAAATTCATACTGCATTTTATGTCACTGTATGATTACCAAAAAAATCATTATTCTGACATGGGAAGTTGGAGTTTTTTTACAATTTTCTCTATTAAAAAAGCAACAATCCATCCATGCTCCATCCATGATGGGGTCCTGTATTTACCCTCCCTTTATAACAAGAATGCTAGATAAAATGAGACAACATATGACATTGGACAGCATCAGTCAACAAAGAACCATAATCCCTGAGAGACAAGAAAAAGAGAAATGAGTCCTCTGATGCTCTAGTTTACTGCCCTTGCAGAATTTTCATGCTGTGGCACAGTCAGGGGCAACTTGGGCAAAATTTGGCATATTCCCTAAGCTGAAGAAACAAAGCTGAGGGTACAGGAAGATCCTAGCTTGAATTCACATACCAGAATACCAGAGGGGAAAAAATATAAACAGAGAACTCTGAAGATTTACAGAGAGATTCAGCAGGGTTCTGATCAGCATGAATTTAGGATGAAACTACCCAAGACTTGGGAATGAATCATTCAAAAGATTAGAGGAAATGTATTCAGGTGTCACACATGCTGGGAATAGTATCTGTTGTTAAGTGTTTATAATTTTTTTCCTGACAAGTAACAGGAGGTTTCTGGATCAGAAACAAGCTTTTAATTACTCGGAGACCAATTTTGTCAGCCTCTTATGCTCCAGTCTCCCAAACAGCAATGCAAATGTGGCAGAAATCACCTGTGTGTAGGTGGGATTTGTACAACAGGAGAGCTGACACTTCTGTTGCCTTTCCTCAGATAAGGGGAGAGAGAGACTTTTGATTTTAATATAAACAAATCCTCTTTGGATGATAAAGGGTGAAGGTGCCTAATTCAGTTATGTGAATAGCTCCGGGGTCTTTAATTCCCAAGTCTTTATTTGTTGTTCAAACATCCTTTAGTCCAGGAACTTTCCGGACTCCAGCTGCCTCAGTGGTGGGAGCCAGCAGCAGCAGTGGTGCTCCACTGCTGCTCCACCACAAGACAGTTGTGACAGTTGTTCCTCAGAGCCCTTTCATGCAACTGTGTACTTCCTGGATTGTGGAAAGGACCAATCAGATGCGAGCTATGAGCTGATGGGTGCTAAATGGTCAAATCAACCACAGTATTGAAAAATGGTCCAATGCTGTTGGTATAGGCCAACAACTGACAAAGACCTGTTAATATTTGGTGTCTCTGCCTCTGTGGGACCAGTAGTGACCAGCACTCATGGTGACCATCACTACTGGCCAATGTGGTCTACTTCTGGTGACCAGTACTCTGCTTGTACTTCTGGTGGACACTATCTGGTTGACATAGCCAAACAAAGTAATCTCTTTGTTTCCCCTGTTTGTAAAATAAACCCCATGGTGGTTGTTCCTGGAGTCTGAGGTCTCTTGAAATTGTGTGCACACAGGTGAGAACCCACAGACAATGACCTGTCCTCTTATTGGGCACTGTCCTTTGTTCAGCTATAGCCCATAGGCCCCTACTGTATGGATATTGTATTGCTGTAGCCCTCTTGGAACTTTTTGGTGGCTCTCTTGTCTTAGAACCTGGGCAGGTGGGTGGCTGTTCCATCTTACCATCTGGCCTCCCACCCTGACCACCCCTGTTTCAGGGCCAGCAAACATTGTTCAGAAAGGCCTGATCATGGAATATTGATTTTTTTTTTGTGGCATTGTTTCCTGATTCCTGTTTCTACTAGCAATACAGGAAATTTTTATAATTCAGAAGAAGGTTGGGTAATAAAAAGGCTCTTACCTCAGCAATGGGGCTTAATTATCTCTAGGATAAATGTTACAGTAACACCTAACAATTTTAAAGCAACTCCTAAAATGATCAAACTGTTTCCAACACAAATATAAAAGTATTTAGCACCTAACAAGGTAAATCACAAAGTTTGTCATCCAATTACCAAGAAATTACAAGCAACAACCCAAAACCCTTCAAGAAAAAAATAAAAATTGACACTGTGGCACTCATAAATGTTCCAATTGCCATGCAAGCATTTTACATACTTTCATAACTGAATTCTATTTGTTCAAAGAATTAAAGGAAACTGGAATATTAATATGAAAGAAAAAATCCTTATTAAAATTCTAGAGGTGAAAGCTTTGATGTGGGACATGAAAAATGTACTTGATAGAATTAATGACAGACTTGATTTTGTGAACATAAAGGCTAGTGAAATAAAAGCTGTAACAATATGAACTTTTCCCCTACATTAGCAGAAATAAAAAGGTACATTAAATAAAAACAAAAATAGGCCCATCAATGAGCCTTGCAGTAATTTAAGTAACCCACTGTAGATGTGTTTGGGAGTTCCTGGATGAGAGAAGAGAAACATTGTTCAAGGAAATATATTTGTAGAAATAATGACTGAAAATGTTCCAGATTTGATTAAAATTATAAACCCTCAGATCCAAGCTGCTCAGCAAACTCCAAGCACAAGAAACAGGAAGGAAACTATAGGCACATAACAAATTTAAATTCAGCAATATATAAAATGATCTTAAAAGCTTCAGAGTAAAAATACTTTATCTATAGAGGAATGATGAGACCACCAGCAGATTTATTCTTGGAAATCATGCAAGTGAAAGGACACTGGAGCAGCAATTTTATATATTACTTAAAAAATTGATAACCTTGAATTCTGTATGTAATGAACATATATTTCAGAAACAAAAGTGAAAAAAATATCTGTTCAGTCATATAAAAGTTCAAAAGATATTTTATTAGACCATACTATAAAGTGTTAAAACACCATAGCCAAGATATGGAAACAACCTAAATATCCCCAAACAGATAAATCCATCAAAAAGTTGTGATATATTTATACAATGGAATATTAATCAGAGATCAAAAAGGACAAACTCATGCCATTTGCAGTAACATGGATGGAGCTAAAAGGGATTGTGTTAGCTGAAATTAGTCAGAAGGTAAAATATAAATAATGGTCTCACTTACATGTGGAATATAGAGAGAAACCAAACAAAAGGTCAAGAAAAAGTCAAAACTAGCAAGCTGACCATGGAACTGAGGCATACAGCAAAGGAGGGAGAGAGAAGCAGAGGAGGGCTGAACACAAGGGAATATGGGGATAGTTCACAAGTGATATGGAGGTGGGAGAACTATGGGGACTACAATGATGTAAGAAAAAAAATTTAAAAAGTGTTAAGTACTTTGGGCAGAAAGAAAATTATCCCAATTGATACCAGGTCTCTGACAAAAGGAATAAAGATGATAATTTGTATTTAAATTATCCGTTAGTTAGATCTATAAAAGTTAATTGGCTTTTAAAACAAGCAACAGGTCCTCCCCCCCTTGGCGCAGCAGCTGAGCTCTGGGTTGCAAAGCTGCCTGCAGCCTCTGCAACGTTCCATCCCCGACCGCTTGCGAGGGTCCCACGTGGCGCGCAGACCTCTCCTGCCACGATCGCTGCTCCCCTCAGCAGTGTACTTTGTCAGTGTGCCTGTTCTGCTCCCCGCTCTGGCTCTGGTGAATTCTCTCACCCTCCCGTGCTTCTGACTGTACCCAGTGCTTATATAAATAAATAAATCTTTAAAAAAAAAAAAAAACAAGCAACAATTTAGTGTGGGGGTTAAAATATATGAAGGAAAATATAATAACTCATAGGTTAAGAGGCGAAAAGGGAAATTTTCCTGGTTTTGACTCATTTGTAAGTTTTTTTTTTTTTTTACACATTCTAGATGCTAATCCTCTGTAAAGTTTATATTTTGCAAAGAAAGATTTCCCTGGCTCTCTAAAGGTAAAACATTCCTATTTGGTACAATTTGGTAGGCTACTTTTGGTATGAGAATGCTAAAAAAAATTTCCATATAAGTCAATAGTCATCGCATTCCCAGATCTAAATAATAACCTAACGTATCATACCAGATAGGAATATTCTATTTGTAGAAAACAGGGGAATCCTATATTTTTCCAAGGTTTACTGTTGATTTTATTTCAATTCTGATATCTTTTGATATATATTTATATTTTAATGTCTTCAAATTTATCAATATTCTTGCATAATTATACTTTTTCCAAGTGTAAGAAATTTTTCCTTACCATTCCTGAGATCATAAAAATATATTTTCATCAAAAAGTATTCCCATGTTTTCATAATCATTTCATATTTAAACTAGCCACTGATGACTCAACTGACACAAAGTTCCTTGCAGAGAACTCTGTTTTGTGATAACTTGTTTATTGAAGAGCACTCCTACATACAAAAGCCATCCACTCAAACCTACAGTGGGCTTCCTCCTGGTGTGAGGTTGTAGGAAGGGTGTAGGGCAGACACATCTGACATCAACCCTGAAATGAAATGATTGTTGCCACAGTTATATAATCCTCAAGTCAATATAATTATTGAAGGTCACCAGCCAAGAAGGAAAGTAGCTTATGTCCATGAGATAATCCTGGATGCATGAGAGGGATATGGAAGTACCCAGTGAAAGTCCAGCCTTCCCACATTCATCATTCTGTGTTTGGGAAGCAATTTCACCAATGATAACAGCAAAGGAACCACTGTTTTCTTGTTTGTTTGTTTTATAAAGTTTTATTTATTCATTTTACACAAGAACCGGGACACAGGCCAGATGCTCAGGAGGGTGAGAAGATTCACCAGAGACAGAGTGGGGAACAGAACAGACAGATTGATGAAATGCACTGCTGAGGGGAGCAGCAGGCACCATGTGGGATCCTCGCCAGCCGGCCGGGATCGAACCGGTGCCACAGAGGCTGCGGACAGCTTCACAGCACGGCGCTCAACCACCTGCTCCACCAGGGGAGTCCCAGGAACCACTGTTTTTAATGCAGGGTAGGCATTGCTTAAATTTCCTCAAAATATTTCTGTCATGGTTCATGACTCATCTTCTTTCAGAGGTCACACTTAGTTTTCCATGTTCAACTAGACTCTTGACTCCTCTCTAAATAGATGATTAGAAGAGGGAATAGAATATTTAGTCTCAAGGATAGACTCTGACAAAAAGTTTCTAATGGTGCTAAAATGCCTACTAACTATTCCTTTCCATTGGATAACTAAGATTCTATTTTGAAATATTTGAAATTCCTTATGAAAATATTACTTGTTCTCTCTTTTATTTTCCTTTTGCATAATCACTTTGCCTTACACTTATGTCATTTTCGATTTATTATCCGGAGTAATTTCAGTGTTATCAACATTATTGTGCAATATTATTTTGATTGGATAATTCTTCAAGTGAAAACTTTTTTTTCATCCATTGTTTCCTCTGTATTGCTTCAAAGAATGAGAATAAGTGTTGGTTATATAGTTTTGAAGTACATACTATGGAAAAGGTGACTTTGACTCAAAGTTTTCTTTAATCTCTCCTAACATATTCTGCTAATAATTATAATCTTTATTTCTTGGCATAATGGAATAAATTGCCTTTTGTCTTGCATTTGAGTAGACCATGTGCCAGAATAACATTAAATAATCACAATCTGTGGTTTTGGTTTGGACTTTCCTGTGACATGAACTGTGAGGGGTGATGCAATATTTTCTCTAATTAGTCCTTGTGTGACTTACAATGCTGGACTCAGAATTCCACCCCAGCTGTGAATTTTGGACAAGGTTATGTGAAGTTCTCAGCCTTAGATAATCTGAAACAGCCAGTGAAATACCAGCAAGAAGCCGGTGTTAAAGGGTTTCAGGTGAAATTTTATCAGAGTACAGGGGCACCCCCCCCAACTCTGATAGGCACATCCACTGCATCCATCCTAACATGCAACACAGCAGCATTGCAACCACAGACCCAAACAGGATGAGGCCAAAAAGACTGTATAGGGTTTTAGTTCTAAAGGAGCAGTAGGTATTTCCAAGAATAAGGGCCTTCGCTATGAAATTTGGATGAGAGTCCTTGAAATTCAGAAGAGTATTGATCTTGCTAAAATCTCCTTGTCTCTTGAGAGATGCTGTACTTCTTTCCCGTTGGTCAGAATCCTGCAGGGTTCTATTAGCAAAGATACCCCTGAGGGAAGTCAAGTTTATATTTGAGGCATTTATTTCCCTTAGAAGCTCCCTCTTCCTCTCTTCCTGTATTCTCCTGGCATCCCAAAACCCTCATTCCATTTCCTGACAGCCCAGGTATTTCTTCTACTACTCAGCAACTCCTTGAGCAGAAAACTCTTTCCTTATGAAATGTGCTTGTTCTATTTCTCTAATTATAGAGTCACTAAGGAAACTCAAAGATGAGGGTGCGGGGAGCACAAAAATGATATGTCTTTTAAAGTTCAAAGATCCTGGGCAACCTACTCAGGCTACAACCCTAGTATCATGAGGGTCTGGTGGGGAATAAACCAAAACCTAAAATTATAAGCTGTGCCTGAACGTAGGGTAGAGCAAAACTACCCTAAACAATGAGTCACTGTTTTCTAAAGAATGAAGATTTTATATTTTTATTGCCCTATGAGAAACGGGAAGGTTTTGTGCTCCTTTCATGCTCCCTAATGCACAGAGAGAGCAGGGATAAAGTATAGTACATGGTGACAAAATCAAGAGGCAGAGAGCTAAGAGAGATGTGGGTCTCCCTCCCATTTATCACTTTTTTTTTTAATTTAGGTAGTGTTGGTTTACAGCACTGTTTGTATTTGGGGAGTAGATGGTCCCCCTTCATGTGTTATTTCCATAGTGTACCCTCCACCAAAGCACCACCATCATAATCCATTGTGTTCCCTCCCCCACCCATTCCTCAGTTCTATGTTCATCTTTCTCAGATTATATTTCAAGTTTGGTTTTATCTGACCTTTTGTTTGATTTCTCTGTATTCCTTTTATAAGTGGCACCATCCTGTACTTGTCTTTCTCCTATTTCACTTAGCATAATCCTTCCAGTTTCATCCATGTTGCCTCTTAATGGCATGAGTTTATCTTTTTTTAATCGTTGACTAGTAGTCTGTTGTATATAAATGCCACATCCTGATCCCCTCCTCAAGTGGACAATTCCTTCCATATCATAGCTATTGTAAATGGTGCTGCTATAAATATTTCTCCCATTTATCTTTATCTGACTTCTACCCACAGAATTGGCTTAGTGTGATTATTTTCCCAAACATCCTCCTTGTTATGTCCCCCAACAACTCCCCAAATTCCCAACTCCAGATAGGATCCTATGCACTCCCCTTGGCATGCATCTATGCGTCTATCACAAGTTTACTGATTAATTTATTTCTGTCACCTTAATGCATTGTCATGTAAACATGCTGTGTCTTACTTGACTTGTTCATACAGGCTTAAAACAGTTATAGCATACTCTAGGTGATGAGTAAGTGTTCAATCAAATCATAAGATAAAGAATGCTTGATTTCATACCCATGAAATAACCATATTGTTCATTTGACTTTGCGTTCATATAAGATAAATAGAAGTGTCAGATGTTAAAGATAAGAGATGCAAATGCTATCTCCTGGACATTTTCTGCTCAATTAAAGATTCAGGAATGTGACTTAGAATAGTTATTTAGATTCTTTTTTTTTTTTTTAATCTGACCTGATAAAATGGATGCTAGTGAAACAAATGAGTGTGCATGTAAACTAAAGATATTTATACTCTTGGCCTTTCTTGTGTGGTAACTGACATAGAACTCACCCATGTTCAGAGGTGTCCCAGTACAACTTTGGCCTTTCCTCAGAACCATGGTAGAAACATGAACCCTGTTTGTGGGTCAGGAAGGGACTCGCTGCTCAACCACTTAGAGACAGAGAGGTAAATCCTAAAGGCCTGGTGTGCTCAAGAAATTAGAGTAAGAAGAGCAACTAGTCAAAATGTTATGTGGAAGTTCGCCTGTGGAGGGTGAGGGCAGCGAGGGTTCTGGACATACCTTGTGAGCCAGAAAAGGTGTAAGAGGGAGAAAATAGGGAAGTGTAAAGCTATATCATGCCAGCAGGCAGGGGAAGGAAAGGACAGAAGACACAAAGCAATCTTTTGGAACCAGACAAGCACCCAGTACATAATCTGGAGAAAGACCCCTCAGCCCTAGTTGGCTCTTCTCCAGATACTGCATGGTACCCCACTGGCTCCACTTAGGCAAAAGCATTCATTTATGACTGGTAAGCAATCTTGAGGTTGTAACCAAATCCTCTGGGAGCTTCTAAACAATTTCCATGACTCATGACAGTATGCTTTGTTATGAAGTACAGCTCTATCTGCCCAGAAGCTACAGGGTTCAGAGAAATTTCTCATGGCAGCCCTTACCACTGAAGTTCCAAAGAGATCACAGATGTCAATTTTAATGGACCATAAAAATCAGAGCATAGCTGTACCTATCAAGGAGCTGTGATCATCCAAGAATAGTTTTGATAATCCCTATTAGGGCTTGTATTAATTATCTGGTAAGCATGACCAAATAATTCTGGCACCAAATCTATGTTAAACATACTCTGCGTGGGAAAGGAGCTCCATGTATTGAGCAAGCACAAGGCTAGCTATTTTCATCTTATTTAGTTCTCATAACAAATCCAGGAGCCCTGACCTTACACATGAGGAAACCAATTCTAAGAGATAAAATAAATTACCCATGATGATCCACAGAGCTAGCAAGTAATAGAAATATATTTTGGAGTCATGTCCGTCAAACTCTCTCTTGCAGTGATAGTAATAATAGTTACTGTGGTGTTGCTATAGCACTCATTCCCTGCTCAAAGCACTTTATATACATTATTTGAGGTTATGCCACCAAGAGGTGACATACGAAACCCCAAACTTCATTGCCCCTTAAATATCAACAATTAGCAATCATGAATAAAAACAGCTGTGGGAGAGCTCTGACATCTACTTAGAAATCTTGACACAGTGTGACAAACAATAGCTGAGAATAACTGTGCCACAAGTACTGGAAGAATGCCTTCATTATGCCTGCATCATCCCACCCCACTGCCCTGCCCCCAGGTCTGCACTGCTTCATGTCAAGAGGAAACTTCCCAGCTAGAAAGACTTCCCCCTCACTAGGAAATAAAGAACAGGGTTTGTGGCCAGCTCTCTCAGTCTCTCAGAACATCAAGAAAAAGTCTCCACTTTAGTTTCATGGCACTCAGACTGGCAAAACTAAGACATAGAGACAGATAGAATCAAGAAAGAAAAGCAGGGGCTTCCTGTCACTGCTATGTAACATGGCCTGCTCTGCAGATAAACCCAGAAGGTTTGGCCCTGAATAAACCAACGAGCAGCACAGTTAGTGCAGACCCTTGCAGATTTCACCAGCTTTCACCATACAGGTAAAGATGTTCCCTGCCTCTAGCTGCTTAAGTCCCCACCCACCTACCAGAGCTGAAGATCTACAAAAGGCAGCCAGCCCAGGCCTCTGCATAAGTATGTCACCAGCCTAACACCCCTCTGCTAACTCCAACCACTGTGCACTTTCATACCAATATCCTGATGCTTGTCACTACTAACTGTGCTGTGATGCACATACCTGGGGTACACTGCATCCACAGGAGAGTACAGGGACCTCACAATTTATGAGGGCCCAGCTTAGGCCCTACCTTTTGTCACTAGCTGGCACCATAGCTGTTACCTGAAATTTGCCACTCTGTGCACACCCTCAGCCCAACCCTTGAAAGAGGTTTCCTCTGCAATGATACACCCATAGGGAGACTCTACAGCCACAGGAGAGCATACAGATAGCAGGACCCCCTCAGCAATCTCCAACCCCCTAGCAGACCGCAACCCTGGTTCCTACCACTACACATGTGTGTACATCCCTGCAACTGAGTGTGCACACCTCACCAGCTCCACTCACCAAAGTACTTCTATTCTGGTCCCTAGTTGCTGGACCTGAAGGTACCACTGAGGACCCCAACAGCTTTTGCAGCCACTATGGGGCCCCCACCCCAGTCCACATGGTTGTCAATACTGAGGACCTCACTGAATGGGTCAAGGAGTCATTATACTCTTCCTCCCACATACGCTTGGTTCCCTGCACCCTTAAACTCAGGTTCATTGCCTGCTTAAGCCCAGCCCCACACACATTTGAAAGTCTTCCTTTACCAAAGTCAGTGCCGAAAGTCTGGAGGATGTGACTAGTTTTTTAAATGCAGATACCTACTAAAGACTACAGGGATCATGAAGAATCAGGGAGACATGATTCCTCCAAAGGGACCTCAACTCTCTACTGGCACAGAGCACAGGCTGTGCTGACACCACAGCAACCAGCACCCTCTAGTCGTGTCAGGGTCAACAAAACTCTGGCGATTCCTCTTCATTCTGGCACATTTCGTTCATCCTAAGCACTGCCATTCATGCTTAGAGAGGCAACCAGTCATGCAGACATTCTAAATGAGCATTTTCTTTTGACTCCCATTTTGGCTGCATTGCCTGCAAATAGCTGTTTCATTCACAGACCTGGTCCGTTTACATCAGCTGGGATTATTTTCTCCAGTTGTTGCCTCACAGTCAAAGGGCAAAGGTGGAGCTTCCTACCTTGTTTAGAATATAACCTAATCCCCTTGAGCTGTTGAACCTCTGAGCTGTCTTCAAATAAGCCGCTGTTGACCTGGGGAGGGAAATCAGGCAGGAATAAAGATGCATTTCACCATTTAAAAAATTCCCAGATGCAAAACAGTACCTGCAACAGCCCTAATAAAGAGGTGTTTTTTTTTTTTCACTGTTTTAGATTTAAGTTTTTCAATCCCGTATATAGTTAATTTCTCAGGAGACTGTGTCTTGTGGGCAGGAGTACCTAATGTTCCCTGGGAATCTTGCAGTTGTGGTATTTTAGCGCAGTGTTTAAAATGCAGTCAGCCTCACTTGAAAATAAGTTATAAGCCAGACCAGAACATGGGATGAGAGGCACAGTCTAATTAGAGAACCAAATACATTCACATACTAGATCCTTCAAGCCCAAGGGATTCCAGATGTCAGGAGCTGTTAGCTGAAAAATTCATATCTGACCCACAGGGGAGGAGAGGAACCAGGTGCAAGTTCAAGCACCAAATTCCCTGCCAGCCACAGCTGCTCCCATTCAAAATGACCTCCAACTTTGTTTCTCCCACACTTTGGGAAGGCATCTGGGTGTGCTGGGGTTTTCTAATATGGAGGAGAGACTGGCTCACCCTTCAGAGGTTTGTGGACCACCTGTAGCCCTTCTCCTCCAGCCTGCTCGCAGCCACCCAGCAGGTTCAGCCCAGGAAATTTGCTGCTGCTCTTCTCTCTGGCCCTGAGATCTCTGATTATAGCAAATGATCCAGCCCTGAACAGATGGCTACATCACTCACTTTGAACTTCATATCTGGCGAAGATAGGGCATTATCTATCTCATGGCAATCTAGCAAATGAGGTTGAACATGCCAGCATCATTCTTCATTTAAACATCCCAGCTGTTGGCTCGCAGGCCGTGGACCATTAGGCAGTCTCAGTTGGGCCTCAGGGTAAGATAAAGGCTTGGGAAGAGCCTCTCAGAGACCAACCAGAGCACCAGGTGGCGCTAGACAGCATCACGCAGATCTATATAGATTGTGCAGACTCACAACTTAAGAACTAAGGGGAGTAGAGCCAACTCCCACCAGGACTGCCATTAGAGTAGGTATGGAATAATGATTCCCATGGTGGTGACAGCAGTGATTGTTCATTTTTATTGTTCATTTACTACTATTATAGTAGTTTCTAAATTTTACTTATCAGAGGATCACCTGGAGCAATCTTAAAACACAGGATAGATCCAAGAGGGACTAGAAAATCCTATTTTGAGAGGCCTGAGTCTATAGAAAAGATTCCTATGTAACTTTGATAGGTAGGTGGAATTATTATGCATGCATGCATGTTTGTATGTATGTATAACAAATACATGAATTATATGTAATAAGCAGCCTACATATAATATAGAATAAATACCTTCTGCAGACTCATACAGAAATTGTGAAGTGACATATACCAACATCCCCCAATATTTGCTAGAGACTTATAACCAGCATTTGGTCAACTAATTACCAAGTATTTATTGAGCACCTGCCATGTTCAAAACTAGGTCCTAAACTGTAAAAATTAAAAAGAAATATCAAATTTGATGGAAACATAAATTGGAAAAATCTTGCTGAAGACCATTTAGTCTAGTTATGTGAAAAACCTTAGCACTTGCCACTCTTTCACCACCTAACTCCATATCATGAATTTCTCCCAAGAAAATAGATGTTAACAAAAAAAATTTCACTGAAGCCTTTTTAAAGTGAGAAGGTGAAATTCTTAATGACCAACAAATATAAATGTAAATAACCAATAATTGCATTCTTCTCTCTCTCTCTCTGACTCTCTCTCTCTCACTCACTCACACATATACACACACACACACTCTTCCACGCTCCCCCATGTTTCTCTAGATCAGTGGTTCTCAAAATGTCTAGAGGTGTTTTTTGTTGAAGGTATGTTTAGGAAAGGTGTGTTACTGGCACCTAGGGGGATGGATGCCAGTGATGCTACTTAATATCCCACAATGCACAGGAAATCCCACAACAAATTATCCAGCCCAAATTATCCATAGTGCTGTTCCTAAAAAAAAAAAACAAAAACAAACAAAAAAATCTGTCCTCACTTTCCAGGGTATTCCATGGAGCCACATGAATTATAATGACAGCCAGCTCATAGAACCAGGTCCCAACTGCACAGGGAAGGCCTTTACTCTCCTCAGAGTCCCAAACTTATCTCTGTCACAGGGTTTGTCTCAAGTAAATTCATACAGTCAAGTAAACTTTTGCTTTGGCTTCTGTCCTTGTAATGGTAGCTCCAAGAGAAGACCATAGGGAGCAGCAGCTCCCCCTGGTCATGTTCCAGGAGATGCTGGTGGGGGCCCAGTGCACTGGCCCCTGGTGCTGACAGAGCTGGCTAACACTCTCCTTGCAATGTCAGTGTCATCATAGCTCTACAGAATCTGGTTACCCAGAAACCAAAGCAATATTGCTGGTCTGTCTCATGGACAGACCTGAAAGGAGGGTTCCTTGACTTTGGATCCAACAGAAATTTGTGGGGCCTAACCAGGAGACCAAGAACTGAGAAAAGACCATGCTGTTTCCCCATATCTTGGGTATGTGAGCCAATTATTTTTCTTCTCCACTCAACAAAATCTATTAGCAAATAAACACAGATCCAAGTGAGCCTGGAACTGACCCTGTAGAATGCATGGTAGAATAAGTCATCTTGAATGCTATGGAAAGTTAACTTCAGGGCTCTTTTTTCCTCTTCTTTATTTTAATATTAATTTTACAGTTTCCATAACTTTAGGAAGACATTTTCATACCTCCTGTGTGCACACGTTTCAGTAATCCTCTACCAGATTCTCCCATACTAGTGACCTACCCACTTTCTTCTTCTGTCTCTTCCTTCCTCCCTCCTGTTCCCTCTGGTAACCAGTATTTTTTTTTACAGAGTCTTAAGAAATTTTTTTTGCTGCGCTTTGCCATTATGTAATATTTAGTTATTTATATTTGTCAAGTAAAGCCATTTGGTAACTGTCTTTCATTTTCTGACTTATGTCACTTAGTATAATCACCTCAGGACCCATCCATTTTGCCCCAGAGACATTATTTTATCATTTTTAATAGACAAGTAGTGTTCCTTTGATTATATATTCCAGTTTCTTTATCCAGTCATATGTTGTTGGGCAGTTAAGTTGTTCTATGACTTGGCAGTTGTGGACAGTGCTGCTATGAATGTAGAAGTGCATAAATCTCTTTATATTAGAGTTTTCATATTCTTGGGGCAAATACTTAGCAGTGATATTGGTGGATCATATGGTATTTCCATTTTAATTTTTTTGAACTTGTTGATAGAACATATCAAGAGCTATCCAGAATTTTCATTGTTCACCATGCCACACACTCAGTGAAAGGTGTCACATGGAGAGTCAACACTGAACACTGAAACCTGGGATTCAGGAACATTGAACAGAGCAGCTGAAAGTGCCAGCCAAGGGTAGAAATGTTTGGGATTTCTAAGAAATCAAAACCAATAAAAGGTTTCTATTTAGGACTTGGGATTTTTCTTTAGACTTTTTTTTTTTAGTCATTTTACACTCACAAAACTGAAAGGAAGATAGAGAGATTTCCCATATATCCTCTGCTTCCCTGTTGTCAGTATTACTTATCAGAATTTACCAAAGGTGAACCTTTTTGACACATCAGAATCACTATAGTTTACCTTAGTATTTACTAGAAATTTTGTGTGTCCTATGCATCTGGACAAATGTATAATTATATACAGCCATCTTTATAATACTATAGAGTATTTTTGGTTCTCTAAAAATGCTCCATGGCACACAGACCTCTCCTGCCGCATCCGCTGCTCCCCTCAGCAGTATATTTCGTCAGTCTGCCTGCTCTGTTCCCTGCTCTGGCTCCAGTGAATTCTCTCACCCTCCTGCGCCTCTGACTGTACCCAGTGCTTGCATAAATAAATAAAATAAATCTTTAAAAATAAATAAATATCCTCCGCATCAGCTATATATTCTTCTCCTCATGCCTAGCAACCACTTTTTTATTGTCTGCTCAGTTTTGCACCTTCACATTGTTGGAATCATATTTTACAGTCTTTTCAGATTGGCTTCTTTCACTCAGTAATATGCATTTAAATTTCCTCCATGTCTTTTCAAGGTTTTAATAGCTCATTTCTTTCTAGCACTAAATAACATTCCATTGTCTGAATGGATCACAGTTTATATGAATTTTTTTAAACTGCCAGGTGATTGATTCAGGTTGGTCCATATGCCTCCCTCCAGCTCCCAGCTGCTCTGTCATTCTTACATAGTCACATCATTAGCAAATCACTGACGTAACTGCTCACATTTGTTAGCGGCTTTCATTGTGCAGACAGTCCAGTGAGAGCTTTGAACACCTGTATGTTACATAATCCTTATAACAATCCTTTGAGTTGGATTCTAGTGTCATCTCATCTCATTTTTACAGATGAGGAAGCAGACTCAGAGATGAAAAGCCAGATGCCCAAGGTTACACAGCTAAAGCAGACTTGGCTAGAATCATATCAAATGTTCTTTGTTCTTAAAATTTGTGTGTCTTGTTCATTCTTCCATTGTCAGAATATATTGCAGAGTCTGGTACATAAGTAGCTACTTATGAAATAATTTTGGAATGAATGGACACAAAGTATATTGTCCTGGGAGAGTGTTTTTGTTTTGTTTTTAAACTTACCTTTTTTACATCATTTTTCATTTTTACACAATGTATGCATTTTCATCTTGGTTATATTCCCCATACAATTCCCACCCCCCCTTATTTTGACCCTAATCCCTCCTCCCCTCTCCCCCCCTCCATAGTGTGTTTCTGGTTTATAGTTGGTTATTGATTTTGATTTTTACTTTATTATAATTAGTCATTTTCCAGGACCCTTATTTAGGTTTTCTAAATTCCTGCTATGAGTGAGACCTTCCGGTATTTTTTTTTTTCTTTCTGGCTTATTTCGCTGAGCATGATCCCCTCCAGCTCCATCCATGTTGCTGCAAATTTCATGAGTTTCTTTTTTGATTGCTGAGTAATATTCCATTGTGTATATTTTCCACATCTTCTTGATCCAGTCATCTACCTCATACCATGCACAAAAACCAACTCAAAATGGATCAAAGAACTAGACATAAGACCTGAAACCATAAAATATATAGAAGGAAATACAGGCGAAATACTACATGACATACACCTCAGCAACATCTTTAAAGACTCATCACCCAAAGCAGTGATAACAGCTGGGACTACATCAAATTAAAGAGTTTCTGCACAGCAAAAGAGACAATAACCAAAACAAAGAGAAACCCCACTGACTGGGAGAACATTTTTGCACACAACACTAATGATAAAGCAGTGACCACAAAAATCTACAAAGAACTGAAGAGACTCAACAAAAACAAAGTAAATAATCCTGTCAAAAATCTGGGAGAGTGTTTTTCAATTGAATTAAAGGCCAAGCATTCTCGGAACATGAGAGTGTCTTTTCTGTATCCCAATAATCCCTGGGAGACAAATGTTTTGTAATATCTCAGAACCATCTCATAGATGGAAAAACTGAGGTCAATCAATGCTATCTTCTAGAAGAGACTAAAACTATGAAAGGAATTTGGATTTTCTGGCTTTCAGTTCCAACCTCTTCTCAGACCTACTAAGCCTCATTGCTAAGTGTTACTTAGCAGATCTGCCTCACTGTGCTCCAGAATGATCAACTGTCAGCTCGTTTCCCAATTGTTCCCGCTTATGTCTCATTTTTGTTCTCAGTGCCATTTCCCCTTTTCAGTTTAAGGCTATTATTACTAATTCTTATCAGTTTCATCATTTGATCTTTGACATGCACATCAAACCAAACACCAGAACAAATGTGCACAGAGTAATTACAGCCAATGGATCATGCTGTGAAATGACACTACACTGCAACAGAGCGTGCTTTTTGCCCAATTCAAGAACAATAGGTTCTGCATTTGGAAAAAATGTAATTGGCTCTCATGTATCTTCCATTCTTCCACTTCCTGTCTTAGTCCAGTCACTTCCAGGACCATCTCCACTCTAAAATGGCATGAAGTGACAGTAAGAAGCAGCAGAGGAGAAAGAAATGGTGCTTCCACTTCTGTCAGCAGCCTTTTTTTTTTTTTTTAATTTTCCAGAGTCCCCTTTTATTCAATTCATGTTGGCAAATATTTGTTGAACTGTTACTATTCCATCATCATTCTCTTAAATACCATCAGGGACATCAAGATGAAATAAGATAGAATGAAAGTTAGTGTCTGTCTCTTAAATATATTATAAGGCAACATTTGGTCAACAATATGAGAGAGGTACACAGGGCGACAGGACATCAGAGGAGCAATAATATACTTCCACCTGGTAGTCAAAAGCAAACAAACAAACAAAAAACATGGTGGAGATTTCTTCAACTGCCCTGCAGAGAGGGATAAGATTTCTTGGTGATGGGAGTGCTAGGGTAACAGCACAAGAAGAGGGAAAGCCTATATTTCCAAAATACAAACAATGTGTAAACCAGTATAAACTCAATTTAAAATAATAATAAACTTAAAAGATTTCTAAAAACCAAAAAGTGTCAAGGCATTCCAAGCTGCAGGAATTGCTGTTTAAAATGAGGCTGACAGAGGATGTGTGTTGTGAGTCTTGGAAGACAGGGCTGGAAAGGAAGTGTGGAGGGTCTTTATAATGATAAAGCACTTGGACCTGGATCTGAGGAAAGGGCATATTGAGGTAGGGACAACTTCCCTGACATATTTGTAGGTAAGGCTCACATCTTGGGGAAACATGTTATTGGCTGCTTGTTCCCATATATCCATTTGTCTCTATAACTGCTCCCAACAAAAGGAAAAGTTGCAAATCAAATGAATAGTTCCTATAGCATTCATTGGCTTTGTTTGACCCAGTGAGCTGGTACTCAGTTTTGAGATAGGCTCCCAACTTCAGCATGTCTTCTATCATTTCTGGTCCCTTCCCAATGATTCATCTTTCCACTTCCTCTTCCCACTTCTTGTTTTGATATAAGTCCCCAGGATCCAGGCCCCTAGGAATGAACTCAGACTTTGCTCCATCCACCCAGTCATTCAATGTCAAGGGGGTGAGAATAGATGCTTTACTTCACCTCTTGGCTCAACTATGTTCCCAAATTCTGTTGTAGCAGAGAAGCCCTCTTTACAAATGGAATTGGACTTGAAATTAGTAAAGTATCCTATTACAAAGCAGAACGTCATTTCCCTTTTATTTTCTGTTCCCTGAGGTCTTCCTATTCTGTTCTCACGTTCCCTCTGGGTAGGCCAGCCATCCTCCGGATAATAAGAGCAGGCAATATCTATGCACCAGCTGTACCTTTCACATCATACCAAGAGAAACAGTGTCCCTCTATTCCTCATCTCGGGGTTCCTTTAGGAATTAATGCTGTTAAATGGATCTGGGAAGCAATATGGATATACAACCGTATGGTATTTTTAATACCTAGCCTAACATTTATAAATATGATCAAAAACTGGCTATGAAATGTACCCAGGAACATTGATTCCAGAGGCATCATTTAACTATTTGTAGAGTTCATATTCTTCCCCTTAACCTCATTCTCCATATCTTCAGATATGGAGCTCTTAAATATAGCAGAAATATCTCTATTAGCCTTCCCTGTGTTTTCAATTTACCTTAATTTGTGGTTATGCAATTCAAACATTCTGCTGTCCCTCTTCCTTACTTCGTTTCCCCACAAGGTCTTTTGTTATCTGTCAAATTACTCTAAATCCATGGACTTCACCCATTCTATTTCTTTTTATTAACCCTAGTACCTTTCCTCTTCCAACGCAGGATCAGAAGTCTAATTGTATAATCGCAATAAGTTCCACCTGTCTTCCTAAATGCTTTAGCTCCTTCCAAAAAAGTGCTACTCATAATGCTTTCCTCTTTATTCTTCTTGTCATTTTTTCTCTCACATTGCAAAAAGAATTTAATTACAATAGGAGAATTATAAAGATCTCATGATATAACCTCTCCCTCTAAACTATTTAAAATCTTAACTTCCACAAATACTTCTTCCAAATACTGACATCCTTTTATGGGCTATTGTCATATTGAAATGAAATCAATCTCATTGTCATATTGAAAATATCTTTTTGGCTTCCATGGTTTGATCTATTCTTTTTACCATTGTTCTGAACAATGCATGTACTCCCATTGCTAGGGTGTTTATAATTGTTGCTCACCTCTTCTAAACTTAGAATTTCTTCATTTATGTCTACCTGGAGGTTGAGAGGCATACTTTGTTTTTAATTTCACTTCAGTGCCCTCCAGAACATTAAGCTAAGACAGGAATTATAACACCTTAGCCCTTACTTACTAGCTTGAGAAACCCAAACATCAGCTTGCATCATCACTGTAGTCAAGAAACCAGGTCTCTGCAGCTGTCCTCTCTCCTGCTACAGATTGCAGATGCTGTCGGGCCAGCTGGATTTGATCCTTCAGTCTCTCTTGAGCATGTAACAACAGTGTCTTTCCATGCCCACAGTTTGTTTCATCTGCTTTGGACTTTCTTGTCAATCTCTGAGGTACAAGATGCTAGACGGACCCTCATGGCACCCATCCACAGGCAGTCTAGAAGCATGTTGGCTTGATTGATATTCAGGGGTGCATAAATTAATCCAAAAGCATACAGGATGGAAATGAGCTCTTCTCTTTCTGCCCCCTATTCCTAAAGACTGGTTTATAGAGGAAACATTCAAATGACCTCTGAGAAGACTTCCCACAACACCTTGAGGTCATCTTACCACAAAATTGTGGTCATCTTGGGAATACACTACATTGTCTTAGCAGTCCTGCCTTCTCTGACTCATTACCATTTTTTTTCTCCACTCCTCTTTGCCTCTGAATGCTCTCCCACTGAAATATTAACACAAAATATTTTCTTCTAATCATTTTCTAAAATGCATGAAGAACACAGTAAATTTGAATGCTGGTAATTTAACCCTCTTCTACTTGTACTTTTACACTGTTCTTAATGTAACTATCAATATAGTATGTAAATGCCTTCATACCACATCCCTAATGATCCTCCTCTGAGGCTAATCTATCCTCTTGCAGGAGCTTAAATAAGGAGCACAGTCACCTCAAAGTAACCAGTTCCATATATCATCAGGTCTAACACAAGAAGCTGTCATCTTGCAATTTGTAGCTAAGCCCTTTCTCTCCTCTAGAGTGATTGGAGAGCCTTGTTCTGGGTTACCACACCAACACCCAGAAGAGTTGTAAAAGGAGGCATTTTATTCAAAGTAATCTAATGGCAAACTCACATCTTTGATAATTATGTCATAAATCGACCACATTTTGACCCAAATACACACAGTTCTCTATAAAAATATCTAATTCCAGGCATCTTTGGTTTATGACCAATGTTAGTCCTGGAGGTTCTGTCAATTTATGTCCCAGATGAAGTTGACATAATATTTTAGCTCATGTTTTCAACATACCGTTTCCAAGGTCACATACCCATAAAATGTAATTTGGATAACAATAGTGGATTACAGAACATAGAGCAAGGCTCAAACATGCACCCAATTGTCTTGTGAGGACAGGATAACCTGGAGAAGAAGAGGGGAAAATGGTACCCCAAACCCAATTTGAGCCTCTTACTCTAAGATCATGACCTCAATGGTTAATTGCCTGAGAAAACACTGCCCACATCAGTAACAGCCACAGAATGAAAAGAAATTTAATAGATCATAATAATTATGGCTGACTTTTGTTAAACACTAACCATATGACAGAAACTGATATGTAACTTATTAGGCATTATTCAAATTGATAATGATCATCAGTCCTTCACAGAGGATGCCTCCCATAGGGACAGAGCTGATTCCATGTCCTTTGATTTCTAAACTGCAAAGGTTTATGAAAATCAGATTGAAAGAATTTTCTAGAGAAGATAGCAGCTAATGCCTATTATTCCACCGTTGAGTCTTTGCCCCTGTGGATTACATCATTAATTTTGGGCGACATATCAAGTCGCTTTTAGAAATAAAGACATTTCTTGCTGTTAACACCTAAGCAGAATTTCTCCCTTCTCTTCCCCAAGGGATCTTGTTTGACCTGAAAGAAAATTTATTGAGGAAGGGGACACAAGTTAGGGAGGCTCTAACAGTAGATCTAGAAGGGCCAATTAGAGGCTTCCAGAAGATTGAGAGAAAGCTGAATGCAGAGCCAGTTAAAAATTAAGTACTCATTCTACAGTTCTTCCCACAAAGCACTTTGCTTTTCTCCTATGACTAAGCATGCAAAGAAAAAGTATATTGACTATAGCATGAGAAATTTAAGTGGAATGTAAGGAGGAACTCCTTTCTGGTTATTGCTATTAGGTGAGTTACTGGAGGGAGAGGAAGCTTTTTGTTCCTAATATTTGAACACTCAAAACAGAATCCTGAGTCTTTAGCAGCTTTGAGCTGGAAAATATCTTTCCTTTTTCCACATGAATTTCCCACTCGCAAGGTCCTTACCTGCATTTTTGTTGTCACTGTTGTTCTTATAAAATGCTACAGGTAACATAGATCGCTGATGGTCTTAGTTTATAGCTTTAGGAGTAGCAATCATAATTCCTTTAGAAGACACACTGCCAAGAAAAATCTCAAGCAGATGTTGCTAAGTCCATAAATTGACCATGTAGAAAATCTATTCTCTTTCCACTTTCTCTGACCCCAAAGTCAAAATAGTAGTAGCACTTGGTTAGCCATTCCCAACCTAATCAATCCATTTTCTACTCTTATTCTGCTTAGCAACACCCAGAATAGTAGTGCTTTCTAGGATGTGATCATTTCATGCCATTTTTCAGATATTGGCAACAAAGGCTACATGCTGGGGAGCTCTGGTGGGAGAATACCAACAATCCCTTATATGGAAAATTCATTTCAGGACAGCAAGAAATACTGTATGTACAATTATGAAACATGTCATTTCTATGCAAATAATGTTAGCTACTTGTTTAGTGATAGTTATTTTCAACATCTTTTGAAATGTTGCCCTAGAGAAATCACTACACTGCAAAGGACGAAAAAAGAAATGAACTCCTCTTTTTCCTTCCAGTTTTGCTGAGATACAATTGATATATATCACAGTGTCACTTTATGGCAATAGAAGGAATTATACTTGATTTAAATAGAATTATTTATATTTATTGTGAAATTGTTACAGCAAGTTCAGCTAACATCCAATTCTCAAATAGATACAATAAAAAGAAAAAGGAAAAATATTCTTATGGCAAGATATATTAGGATTCATTCTCAACATTATCATATACTGTACTGCAGTAGTAGCTATGGTTATGGTGCCTGTTTACATACCCAGTTCTTATAACTGGAAATCTGTACCCTTTGACCACCTTTTGTCAGTTCTCCATCCTGCAGGAAACACAAATATCTCTAGTTCTGAGTCTCTAGTTCTGAGTTTGATGGTTTTACATGCACATAAAATGAAGTAATACAGTATCTGTCTTTCTGAATTATACCACATAGCATAATACCTTCAAGTTGTCACAAAAGACAGAGTTTCATTCTATTTATGGCTGAATAATATTCATGTCTCTGTGTGTGTGTGTGTGTGTGTGTGTGTGTCTGTGTGCATCTTCAATCAAGCAAAATGGATATTTAGGTTGTTTTTACCCATGGCTATACTATTGTAAATAATGCTTATGAACATGGGTTACAGAAGTGTTTTCAAAACAGTGTTTTTATTCCTTTCAATATATTCTGAGAAGTGGAATTGCTGGATCATGTGGTAGTTCTATTTTTAATTTTTTGAGGATTCTCCATAGTGTTTTTCATAGTAGCTGTACCAATTTACAGTTCCACAAACAATGCACGAGCCTTCCCTTTTCTCTCCATCCTCACTGACATGTTTCGTCTCTTTAATGATGGTTATTCTAGCAGGCATATGGTGATTATCTCATTGTAGTTTTAATTTGCATCTCCCTAATGATTCGTGATGTGAATATCTCTCCAAGTACTTTTAGGCCTTTCATATATCTTCTTCGGAATAATGTACTCGGGTCTTTTGCCCACTTTCCAGTTAGCTTATTTGTTTTTTGTTATTGATTTGTATGAGTTCTTTATCAATGTTGGTAATTTAGCCCTTATAAGATATATAGTTTGTAAATACTTTTGTCATTCAAAAGTTTCTTTTCACATCGTTGCTGGTTTCCTTTGCTTTGCAAAAGCTTTTTAGTTTGATAGAGTACCACTTGTTTTATTCTGCTTTTTTATGTTTTATGTGTCATATCCAAAAATCACTACCAAGATCCATGTCAAGGAACATGTTTCCTGTGTTTTCTTCTATAAGTTTTATGGGTTCAGATTTTTTCATTTAATTCTTTAATCAGTTTTAAATCAATTTGTCTGACTTGTATAAATTGGGGTCCACTTCACTCTTTTGCATGTGAATATCCAACTAACCCCAGCACCATTTATTGAAGAGACTGCCCCCCCTTGATTATTCTTGGCTCCCTTGTCAAATATAAATTGACCATTTATGTTTTGATTTTTCTTTGCTCTCAATTCTCTTCAGTTGGCCTAATTGACTGCTTTTATGCCAGTACCACACTGCTTTAGAGTGTAACCTGAAATCTGGAAGTATAATTC
Organism: Talpa europaea; assembly: GCF_964194135.1. Classification (NCBI taxonomy): domain Eukaryota; kingdom Metazoa; phylum Chordata; class Mammalia; order Eulipotyphla; family Talpidae; genus Talpa; species Talpa europaea. The sequence continues at coordinate 52,962,243 of NC_140077.1, forward strand.
CTTCTGCTTTTTTTTCCTCAGAATTTCTTTGGCTACTTAGGGTCTTTTGTAGTTCCATATAAATCTTAGCATTGTTTTGTCATTTCTGTAAACAAATGTCATTGGAATCTTGATAAGGATTGTGTTGAATCTATAGATGGCTTTTGTTAGTATTGACATTTTAACAATATTCTTCTATTCTGTAACATAGGTCCCTTTCCTTTTGTTTGTACCTTTGATTTCTTTCAGTAATGACCTGTAATTTTCAGCATAAAGATACCTCACCTGCATAGTTAAATTTATTCCCAAATATGTTTTTTTGGTGCCATTTTAAATGTATTTTCCTTTAGAAAATTCATTGTCAGAGTGTAGAAATACTGCTGGCATTTTCATGCTAATTTTGTTGGGTTTTTTTGTTTGTTTGTTTGTATTTATTTATAACTGAGGTAACAATGGGGTATTACCACTATGATGAGTTGGTGATGGATGCATGTTAATTTTGTATCCTGCAATTTTACTGAATTCATTGATTAAACAGTTATTTGATTGAGAATTTAGAACTTTCTATAAAACCATGTGATCTGCAAATAGGGCCAGTTTTACTTCCGCCTTTCCAATACCTTTCATTTCTTCTCTTGCTTTATTGCTCTACCTAAGACTTCCAGTTCTTCATAGAATAGGAATGGTCCATAGGCACCCTTGTCTTGTTTCTGATCTTAGAGAAAAAGTTTTCAAACTTCCACCATTGCTCATGATGTTAACTATAGCTTTGTCTTCTATGACTTTTAGTAACTGAAGTATGTTCCTTCTAAGCCTAACTTGCTAAGAATTTTTATGAGTTGATGATAAACCTTGTCAAAAGCATTTGCTGCGTCAATTCAGCAGATCATACTCTTTATTCTACTAATATAAAATATCACATTGATCATGTTGCCTATATTAAACTACCTTTGCATCCCAGGTATAAATTCTACTTTATCACAGGGAATATTCCATTTAATGTGTTACTGAGTTCAGTTAGATATTACTTTGTTGACATTTTTTTGCATCAGTGATTTTTTTCCCACACTTTTTTCTTTTATACATTTTTTACATCATTTTTCATTTTTGCACAATGTATGCATTTTTATCTTGGTTATAGTCCCCATACAATTCCCACCTGCCTTGTTTTGATCCTGCTCCCTTCTCCCTCTCCTGTAGTGTACCGGATGGTCTCACTCATAGCAGGAAATTAGAAAACCTAAATAAGGGACCAGGAAAAAGACTAATTATAATAAAGTAAAAATCAAAATCAACAAGCAGCTATAAACCAGAGATGCATCAGTGATATTTTCTTGTAGTTTTCTTTTCTGTTTTTGGTATCAGGAAAATGCTAGCATTGTACAATGAATTTGGAAGTATGCCCTCCTACTCAGGTTCTACCTACTTGAGGTTCTTTGGGCTTCTTAGATCTGGATGTTTATTTCACTCCCCAGGATTAGGAAGATGTTTAACCATCATATAAACCATCATTTAAATACACTTTTTAGGGCCTCCCCCGGTGGCACAGTGGTTGAGTGCTGGGCTGCGAAGCTGCCCGCAGCCTCTACAGCACCGGTTCCATCCCCGGTCACCAGGGAAGGTCCCACATGGCGTGCAGACCTCTCCTGCCGCGCCCGCTGCTCCCCTCAGCAGTGTATTTCATCGGTCTCCCTGTTCTGTTTCCCGCTCTGGCTCTTGTGAATTCTCTCACCCTCCCACGCTTCTGACTGTACCCAGTGCTTGTATAAGTAAATAAATAAATATTAAAAAAAAAATAAATACACTTTTTAAAAAAATCTATCTCCTCTCCTCCTGGGATTCCCATAATGTGATTAACATTGCTCTTCTTTGTGTCCCATTTTCCCATAGGTTTTCTTCATTCTTTGTCATTCTTGTACTCCTCTGGATAAATTTAAATGTCTTATTATCCACAATGCTGATTCCAGAATATTAAATATAGGGATTTAGCTGTGCCTGAAACATCCCCTGTATTTTCAGTTAAATAAATGAAATCCCTATTTTACCTAAACACATTTACATTGTAGTCTTTTTCAAGTTAAGAAAGTTCCTCTCTACTTGTAGTTTACTGAAAGTTTCTAGTCATGGGTATTTCTATTGATATGATCATGTGATTTTTCTTTTTTAGTGTGTTGTTGTGATGGATTACATTAATTTTGCACTTGTCCAATATGTATTTCCTTAGAAAAATGTGTAAAAGTGAAATGGCTCAATTGAAAGACTTTTGAAGATATCTTAAAAGTTCTTTAAAAATGTCAATAAATGCCTAAAAAACAAAAACACAAAAAATGAGTTTTCATCACTTGCCTCTTGAAGAATACTGAATACATTATCTCCTAAGGTTATTGTGAGGAGTAAATGAGATAATTTACATAAAGCATATATCTCAGTGCATGGCAAGAGTTCAATAAATAATTGAAAGGCAGCCCATTTTCAGATCCTGGTGAGTCCAGAGCACTCTGGAAGAGCCTGACTTCCTTCTGCAGGCCATGTGTACCATGGAACCCTCAGCACATGGGAAAATACCGAAACATCTATGTCAGTCTATTCTACTTAGAGTGACTTTTGATCTCTCAACTCTCAGAATTTTGCTAAGTATGATTCCACCCAGTGTTCTGCCTACTTATCATGTTGACTATTTCATCTGACCTTTCTCCTCTCTGATGCATGTCATACAAAATCCAGGATATCTTAGAAGAGAAAATGTGGGCTATTTACAGGTTCAGTAAGCAATTCTGGTTGTGGGCATTAACTTCATTTGATTACCAAAATACTATCTTTTCCCTGCCCAATATTCCAAGCAAAAGAAAGCACTTTTCCCTCTTCTCTGGTCTGCTCTGCCCTAAGTATTCACCTCTTTTCCTCCTGTATTCCCACCTCTAATTTTATTCCTGAGCTTCCATTTGATGGGAGTATGAAGTTGATATGGGGGAAATGAAGTTATTTTTAATTTAAGGATCTTGAAAGAAGCAGATGATCCAAAGAAGAAAAAAAGAATAGACCTGCAGGCTTCTTGGCAAGATCGGCAGAGAGTGACTGAGAGTTAAACAGCAGTCACAGAACATGTTCCATGACCCAGCCTAAACAGGAAGCAAGAGAGAAAGAAGTCTGGCTTCACTAATACTCTTTACAAAAATAATGATAGCTCTATGCTGAATTGACTGTTTATTGAATGAAACCCAGTTTGTGGGCCAAGTCTGGCTCAGAGGGAACCTTATTTGTCTTACCATAAAGGGATTATGGGCCAAAGGAAGCATTCTCCACATTGCTATTCCAGAGAGAAGACCGATGACTAAATCCCCATATGAGGAACATCGACTTGCATTTTAATGGGAGGGGCTTCAATCACTGGGGGAGAGGAAGGACAGAAACTAATCATGTCATTTTATTCCCTCCACATAGAGTATACAAATGCTTAGGGAGTCTGTGCTGGCTTTGGACTATCTTGCAACTGATGTGTTCATATTTTTAAGTGATTGTAGTAGATGTTTTTAAAGCATGGGGTGCTTAATGCATGTTTTCCTCGGGATGTCTCCATTCAGAGCTCATATTTGCCCCTTTTTATTTACACTTTGAAGAATGGATTTGCCAAACTGAAGTAAATTGCAGTTCATCCCCTGACTAAAATCTTTCAGTAGTATCTTAAGGATGGGAACAGACTCAAATTTAGAACCATAGTGAAGTGTTAAATGGAAATGAACTATGGTCTAGTCCAATGGTTCCAAAGATTAGACTTTCAACCTTGATATGAAAGAACCCTGTGAGAACCTTTTAGGGAAATAGGGAATCCCTAAATCTTCCCCCAGAAATTTGTTTTAACTCTAAGGTGGAGGTAAGGAGTTGGCATTTCTATAATGGTGCACTTAAACAAAACATTAAAAAAAATGTATAAGTAAATGCATCATAAGTCATAAGACCAAGGAACACATAGGAACTATACTTTTGTAATCCATAGACTGGCTTGGACTGACAGCTATAAGTGAGAGTATCATCTATAAGACCCACCAAGCTGGCACAGACATTCCATGCACACAGGCCCACACAACCCAGCAGTAATTTTTGGCAGGCTCCCTTACCTATGGTTTCACTTTTTGAGTTTTTGGTTAGCCACAATCAGCTGCTATCTGAAAATATTATGTGCAATAAATATTTTGAGAAAGAGAGAGACCTAATTCAAATGGCTTACATTATAGCATATTGTTATAATTGTACTATTATTTTTAATCTCTAACTGTACCCAATTTGTAAATTAAACTTTATCAGAAGTATGTGTAAGAAAAACATTATATATTATATAAATTATATATATTATATATAAAATACCAGATGGTCTCACTCATAGCAGGAATTTAGAAAACCTATATTATATGATGATATAGTATGAGTGTAATGATAATATAGGTTTTCTAAATTCCTACTATGAGTGAGACCATCTGATATTTTTTAATATATATTACATATATATTATATATAATACAAACATTATATAAACATTGTGTGTGTGTGTGTGTGTGTGTGTATAGAGAGAGAATCTGTACTACCCACATTTTCAACATCCACTAGAGGTCTTCATCCACATCCTCTTTGGGTAAGGGTAAGTACTGTGGCTGTAGGATGTGTTTATTTCTTTATAAAGGAAAACTCTGTGTGCAGGTTCTTCCCTTGATTCATATTCAAACTGTCTCCCTCATTCCTCCCATCATGGGGAGGATGGTGCGCCTCTCTGTGCCATCTCTTCTCCCTGACACCCCAACCAACTGGGGCAAATCTTGGATGGGCCTGAGCAGTGCTTGGAAAGGAAACCATTGCACAGAGCCTTATTTTCTAGGGGGTTCCTTTGACTGAAGCAGAGCCCATGACTGGAGGAACTGGAAGGAGGACACATCCAACATGCACAGACACAAGCGCTGAGATTTCATTCTTCTGTGTTGTGGCCTATAGATCTTGGTGTAGCATAATTGCTCCAGTTTTCTCTTTCCCTTTTCAGTATTTTATTTGGTTTCTTTCCTTTCTATGTGAGTGATTGGTCCTCATAATCCCCAAGCAGAATGTAGTTGGTTTGTATCCATTACTCCACATGGTCACTCCTTTCAGTTCCAACAGGCACATTGATTTGGACATCCTCATCACAGCGTTGTCACCTGTTTCTCCAAGCTTTAGGCTTAAGTGGCCACTGTTTGGATTTGTTTTTCCCTTTTGCTACTAAAAACATATCACTATCATTACCTGCTGTGGGTACTTGGATGTTTCCTCTGCTTTTGCAGAACATTAGAAACAATTTCCAAGAACACCCTAAAGAGGTGAAGTTTTAACATCTGCTAATACAGAATAGCTTTAAGTTGCCTGGGTTAGACTCGCATGGGCAAAAATGGCATGGGCCTGCTTCCAAAATGCTGATATGACATGTATGCCCTGCAGGCTTTTGTCTTGGAATCCAATAAACCGCCATCTTGAGACTATCAAAGGAAATATTTTCACTTCTAGAGCATGCCAGATAGTAGAGTTTCTGCCACACAAAATAAACTCTCCTCCCCATGATGAAAAGTGCTATTTCCCTTCAGTTGTGGAAAAGCATAAATAAATGGGACAGCATGAGATAGAAGAGCCAGCAGAGGGAGAATCTGATACATCCAACACAGAGGAAGCTGCAATAGTAGCCACAGGGCTGGCAAAAGAACAGAAATCAAAAGAAAAGTACATTTACATTGAGCAAACATGAGCGGTATATTTTGATATTTTTCTGGGAGATTTATTTAACTTACTATGTCTTAAAGACACTTGAAAGTACATCCAAGTTCTCATTCTAGGCTAGTGCAGCTAATAAAATCTGAAGATGACACTCCATAATTTAATTCCATATATGTATTTTTAATACATTTAAAGCTTTCTGTTATGAAAAATTTATAATTAATATCTTGAAGAGTGGTTTGTAGATTGTGAATTTGAGAATATTTGTCCCTGGCATGTGATACATACAGAAAGTGAGAGTAAGCATTTAAAGACTTTTATATAGCAATGTTATACTGCCACCCAATTTTATCTATATATTTTTTAAAAAATTTGTTTATTTATGCATACAAGAGCTGGGGTACAGGCCAGAGATGTCGGGGGTGAGAGGATTCACCAGAGACAGAGTGGGGAACAGAACAGGCAGACTGACTGAAATACACTGCTGAGAGGAGCAGCAGGTGAGACAGGAGAGGTCTGCTACACCATGTGGGTTGCTCTCTGGCTGGCCGGGGACCGAACTCGTGCTGCAGAGGCTGTGGATTGCTTCATAGTGCAGTGCTTAACCCCTTGTGCCACCAGGGAGGCCCCCGATTTTGTCTATATTTTACAAATATATTAGTCTGCACTGAATTGAAAAAAGTAAGCTTTTTATTACATATGGTTTGAGAAAATCTGGTATAACATCCATATTCACATCACCTAAATTTGTTTTTAACAAACTGGCAGAAATACAGAATGAAAAATACTCTGTGAATAGTACACAAAATTAGCCAGCTAAAGTTTTTAAATTATTTCCTTAAGCTTTTAATCGACTTTTCTATCTTGTTAATTTATGAATGTCTGCAAAATAGTGTGACCAGAAAGCAATGAATCTATTTTTCATATTTATACTTCCTGATGTGTGGATAATCCAAATTTTGTATTTATACCAGGTTTATTATAAATACAGTGGAGATAAACACTATCCTTATCCACATGACCCTGTCTCCTAACTTGACTTTATGCTCACTGATATTAATAAGTGAGTTCTTCAAAGAGATCTTCATTATTTTGGAATCCACCTGTTTCATATTAATATGTGCCAGGGAAAGCTGTACCCTAAAGTCACCTGTCCTCACATTTTTCTGACAGAAATACTTAGTCCTTTTATGTTTTAGAAAAAGATTTCCTATATATAAAGAACATAACAGGATGGATGTTCCCCTTTTCATTTAGGAATTTAACTCAGATTAGTGAGAAAGAAGGTAGCATAACTTTTCATTGTATGGGTTTTTGTAACACATAGGAAGAATTTATGTAGCACAACTTCATTTGGCTATTATTAATGTCAGTTTAAGATTCTGGCAAAAAAGGAGGGAAAAAGGAATTGTCACCCACCCACATCACCAAACTTGAAAAGCTGGAAAACTTTATTCATGGTGACTTTGTGTCAAATTGCATCAGCAACTTGGACAAAAAGTCAGTTGTGCTTCAGTGAAAATTTTGTCTGGACATAAATTGTTTTCTAGATGTTTTGCTCAAGTCTTTTAATGTCTAATTCCCACAGCCTCTCTATTAATGATTAAGAAGCACTGGTTGCAGTGAGTTCAGTCATTTGTTTTCTCTGGCCTTAAAAAAAGGGGCCACACACACCAAATTCTGTAGCTACTCTTTTTTTCCCCTTGTAACTCATCCAAACATTCTATTATGAAGTTGAAACATTTCAGTTACTGTAATTTTTTCCTAAAGGTTCTGATTCCCACAATGAAATTCTACCTCCAAATTCAATTCTGAACCCAACTCCAAATTCTTTTCCAAAACACATTCATGGCCTAACCCTTGAGAAAGGGAGCTTCCCTCCTTTCACAATGAGGTCTTGTATGTGAAAAAGCAACTGAAACTTGAAATACCTTGATGATGAAGTGTTTTTGAAGTGTCTGGGAAACATCTGTAGAAAAGGTCAAACAGCATCTAACTCAATTCACTTTTTAAAGTGGAAAACAGCTAAACTTAGCTGTTTAATAAGCAAATATAAGCAAATGGTTCCCAAAAGAAAAGCCCATATATTTGCACAAAGGAAACTGGTATTAAATTGCAGAGTGGCAATGGGCCCAAAGGAAAGAAAGCGGGGAAAATTGGGCAAAATGAAGGAGGTAGGACTGATGAGGACTTAGAGTGGAAAGATGCCATGTGGAAGTAGTGAGAACTCTCCGGGAACATGACAAGTAGGCGCAAATCACGTGACTGTTAAAACTAGCCATTAACCCTCGCCATACATATGTAAAACTTGGCTATCAATACTCTGGTGAGTTCAAGATTTAAAATAAAAGAAAAAGTAATCAAATGAAGTGCAAATTTCTGTCAAAGTGAGACAAGTGCCTGAAACTGGAATTTCAGGTCATCCTGACTAATGTTCTAGCACAGGAAATGGACTTCCCCTTCTGATGCCACAGGAAGATGAACAGAGTGAAGATCCCTAGTAGAGGGAAGAACCATACCATGAAAGGAACACTGATGAGTGTCAGTAGTGTCTGCTTGTAGCTATTTTTTTTTTAAAGGCATGTTTTTTATTTATTTATTTGTTTTTTTTTGTTTGTTTGTTTGTTTATACAAGCACTGGGTACAGTCAGAAGCGCGGGAGGGTTAGAGAATTCACCAGAGCCAGAGCTGGGAGCAGAGCAGGCAGAAGGACCGAAGTACACTGCTGAGGGGAGCAGTGGGCAGCAGGAGAGGTCTGCGCGCCATGTGGGACCCTCCTCCGGTGGCTCGGGAGCAGCTGGGGATTGAACCTGCGCCACAGAGGCTGCGGGCAGCTTCGCAACCCAGCGCTCAACCGCTGCGCCACCGGGGAGGCCCTGCTTGTAGCTTTTAACAACCTTTCTCTAATTCCCCATTCCCCCACCTTCCTACCTCTGGTAAACACAAATCTGATTTCTTTCTCTGAGGTTTGTTTTTGTTTTGTTTTGTTTTGTTTTGTTTTGTTTTAAATCCATGTATAAGGGAGATCACACAGTATTTCTTTCTGTGTAACTTATTTCACTTAGTGAAATGCCTTCAAGGTCCATTCATATTGTGGCAAATGGAGTACATCTTCCTTTTTATGGTGGAATAATAAGACAGATATATTCTTCATTCATTTATCCTTCGGTGAACACTTAAGTTATTTGTATGTCTTACATTGTAAATAATGCTGCTATGAACATGAAAGTAAAGATATCTGTTCAAATTAGTGTTTTCATTTCCTTTAAATATATTTCTAGAAGTGGGATTGCTGGATCAAATGATATGTTATATCATTTGAAAAAATCATATGCTTAATTTTTTGGGGATTCTCCATGTCTCACTGATACATAGTGAACAACGTGTAAGGATTCTCTTTACATCCTCACCAGCATGTCATCTCTTGTATTAGTGATGGTGGCAACTCTAAACAAGTATGTGGTTATTGTGGTTTTAATTGGCAACGCCCTAATAACTAGTAATGTTGAGCATCTTTTCAAATACACTTTGTGGATATTCGTATCTTTGGGGAAATGTCTATTCAGGTCTATAGTCTGATTTTTTTTTTTGGGGGGGGGATTCCTATTTATTTTGGATATTTACCACTATCAGCCAAGTGGTTTGTAAATATTTTCCCCCATTCCTAAAATTCTTTTTAATTTGTTTCTTATTCCTTTTGCTGTACAGAAGCCTTTTAATTTGATGTCATCCCATTTGTTTATTTTGCTTTTCTTAGTTATATTTTAGGTGTCATATCCAAAAATCATTACCAGGATGTCAAGAAGCATTTTTTTCCTCTTTTCTTCCAGGAATGTTATGAATTCAGGTTTTACATTTAATTCTTAATCCACTCAGTTAATTTGTGTGTGTTGTGTAAGATAAAGGTCTAGTTCATTCTTTTACATGTTAATATTGATTGTAGAGACCCTTTTATCCATTGCATATTCATGGCTCCCTGGTCAAATATGATTTGGCTATATATACTCTGGTTTATTTCTAGACTCTGAAATCTATTCCATTTGTTTACTTGTGTCTGTCAGTCTCATACTGCTTTGAAGTACTACAGCTCTAGTGTGTAACTTGAAATCAGTAATTGTGATAGCTCCTGCTTTGTTCTTCTTTCTCAGAATTTCTTTGACTATTTAGAGTCCTTTGTGACTTCATATAAATTTTAGAATTCTTTTACTTCTGTGAAAAATACCTTTGAAAATCTTGATAGGGATGGAATTTTATCTGTAGATGGGTTTTGGTAGTATAGGCATTTTAACAAGATTAGTTCTTGAAATCCATTAATTTGGAGTATCATTCCACTTATCTGTGGCTTCTTAAATTTCTTTAATCTATGTCTTGTAGTCTTCAGAATACAGATCTTTTCACATCTTTGTTTATTTCTATGTATCATTTATGCTATTGTGCATGGGATTATTTTCTTTCTTTTTCAGATAGTTTTTACTATATAGAAACACTACTGATTTTTGTTGATTTTTTGCATCCTGCAACTACTAAATTCATTAATTAGTTCTGACAGCTTTTATTAGTTTTTTAGGCTATTTCAATACATACATATATATAATTATTCGCAGCTATAAATAGAGACAATTTTACTTCTTTCTTTCCAAACATGAGGGCTTTTATTTATTTTTCTCACCTAAATGGTATAGCTTGCACTTCCAGTACTACATAGAGTAGGAATTGAGTATAGGCACCCTTATTCTTGATCTTAGAGGAAAAATTTTGTCCTTTCAACATTGACTATGATGTTAGTTGTTGGCTTATCATACATGGATTTTTACTATGTTGAAGTATGTTATTTCTGTACCTAATCTGGTAAACATTTTTAACATGAACAGTTGTTAAATTTTGTGAATGATGTTTTTGTGCATGTTAGACATGACCATATGATTTTTTCTTTTCTTTTATTCTATTTATGCTATCTATGTATATCACATTGGTTGAGTTGCTTAAGCTAAACTATCGGAATCCCAGTTATAAATTCCACTTGATCATGGTGTATACTTCTTTTAATGTGCTGCTTAATCAATTCTTTAAATGTATGGTAGAATGCACCAGTCATGGTTTTTTTTTCTTCATGAAGTCATCAGTCGTGGTTTTTTTTCTTCATTGGGAGATTTTTGATTATTGAATATCCTTACTAGTAATAGGCCTGTTCAAATTTTTTATTTCTTCTTGGTTTAGTCTTGGCAAGTTGTATGTTTGCAAGACTATTTCCATATTTTCTAGATGATCCAATTGTGTGACATATAGTACCTGCTTATGATTGAGTTTCTGTAGTACCAATTGTAACATCTCATTTTTCATTGATAATTTTGTTGATTGGGTCAGCTATCATTTTTCCTTGATTAGTCCTAGCTAAAGATTTGATAAATTTTTCTTTTCAAAGAATATGCTCTTTTTTTGCCTGATTTTTTTTCTATTGTTTTTCTGTTCTATAATTTTTCTGCTCTAATCTGTTCCTTCCTTCTGCTAGCTTTGGGCTCAGTTTGGTTTTCTAGTTCCTTAAGATGTGAGTTACATCGTTTATTTGCAATCTTTCAGTCTTCTTAACATAGGAATTTGTTACAATGAACCTTTCAGATTGCATTTGTTATATCACATTTTTTTGGTATGCTGTATTTTCCATTTTTATTTGTCTCAAGAATATCTATTTCTCCCTTAAAATCTTATATGATTCATAGGTTGTTTAGCAGAACACTGTTTTCCATGAATTTGTGAATCATCTGGTTTTCCTCTTGTTATTTTCAGTTTCATGCCATTGTGCTCCGAAAAGATATTTGATGTGATTCCAATCTTCTCTAATTTGCTAAAGAATTGTTACCTAAGGTATTGTCATTCCTAGAAAATGTTCAATATGCACTTGAGAAGAATGCATACTCTGCTGTTATAGGATAGGATATTCTGTTTATATGTGTTGATCTCTTTGATCTATAATACTTCCATTAGTTAAGAATGGAGTATTTAGGTTCCCAAATATCGTATTACTGTTTATTTTTCCCTTTATTTTTTTGCTTTATGTATTTATATCTTCTGATTTTACTCATAATTCTAATTGTTATGTCTTCTTGATGCAATGATCCCTTTGTTATATAATAACCTTTTCTGTCTCTATTTACCATTGTTTAATTCAACAAGAATTGCTATAACTGCTTTACTTCGGTCACCATTTGCTTGAATTATTGTCTATCCCTTTACCTTCAGTCTATGTGTAACTAAAAAGCTAAAGTGAGTGTCTTCTAAAGCATATTGTTAGACAGTGTTTTCTTTTTTCCCTCCATTAAGGTATTCTGATGTTTGATGCAGAATTTAATACATTTATGTTTAAAGTAATTATCGATAAATAAGGACTTCCCATTTTGTTAACTGCTTTCTGGTTATTTTGTAAATCCATTGTGTTCTGTTTCTTTGGTGGGGGAGTAGATATTTTTTATTTATTTTTAATGAGATAATGTTGGTATACAATATCCAGAGGTATAGGTTCATAACTCTTCAGATGTATGCTACCTACCACACCTCACCCACCATTGAGGCACCCATAGTCTTTACTATAAAGCAGGTAGCCCCTCCCCACTTTGCTCCTCACCCAGACCTTCCCTATCTTGTAGCTTCAATTTGATGGTTATTTTTCTAAAGTTTGTTTTGGTTTAGCTTTGTCAATTCATTTGTTTTGTTTTTTAATATTCCACATCTGATACTTGTCTTTCTCCTTATAATTTCACTGAAGCATAATCCCCTCCAGTTCCACCCACACATTTACAAGTGGCAAGACTTCATTTTTTTTTCAATTATTTTTGTGTAGTAAATATTCCATTGTGAACACATACCGCATCTACTTAATCCACTTATATGTCATTGGGCACTTGGGTTGTTTCCATAACTTCACTATTGCAAATAGTGTCGCAGTGAACATAGGCATGCATACATCCCTTGTAATTACCTAGGGATTCTTTGAGTAGATACCTAGGAATGGAATTACTGGATCATATGATATATCTATTTCTATTATTGAGAAAACTCCATACTCTTTTATAGGAGACTGGTTCAGTCTGAATTCCCATCAACAGTGTATTAGGGTTCCTTTCTCTCTACACCCTCATCAACACTTGTTTCTGGTCTTTTTGACATGGGCCATTTTCATAGATTAAGGTGGTATCTTATTGTGGCTTTGATTTGCGTTTGCCTGATAAGTGATGATGAGTATTTTTCCATGTGCTTCTCTGCCAATTATATCACTTTGGAAAAATGCCCCTTTAGCTCTTCTCCTAACTTTGGAGGATTCTTTTCCTCCATATCCTTGCCAACACTTGTTGTTTCTGGTCTTTTTGACTTGGGCCATTCTCACGAGTATGAGCTGGTATCTCATTGTGGTTTTGGTATGCATTTCTGGATGCTACGTGATAATGAGCATTTTTTCATGTGACTGTTGCCCAACTGTATTTCTCCTTTCAAGAAATGTTTATTTAGCTCTTTTGACCATTTTTGTTTGTTGTTAAGTTATATGAGTTTTTTTATATATATATATAGGATATTCTCATGGGGTGAGATAGTATCACTGTGGTTTTAATTTGCATTTCTCTTATAATAAGTGATGTGCATTTTTCATATGTCTATAGGCCAACTGAATGTTGTTCTTAGAGGTCCTTTGCCCATTTTATAATTGGGTCATTTGTTTCTTTGTTGTTGGATTTTATAAGTCCTTTGGAAATTAATACCTTATCAGATGTATGATATGCAAATATTCCCATTCCTTAGGTTGCCTTTTTGTTTTTGTGATGGCATCTTTTGAGGTACAAAAGCTTTTAAGTTTGATACAGTCACACTTCTTTGTCTTTACTTTTGTTTCCTTGCTACTGGGGTTGTATTCCCAAATACATCTTCGTGGTAAAGGTCCTGTAGTATACCCCCTATATTTTTTTAAGTACTTTATGGTTTCATTTGAAGTGGATTTTTGTATATGGTTTTCTTTTTCTTTTCTTTTTTTTTTTTTTGCATGTGGCTATCTATGTTTCCAACACCATTTATTGAAAGGCTATATTTTCTCCACTGTATGGCTATAACTCCTTTGTCAAAAATTATCTGCCTATATTTACATGGATCTATCTCTGAGCTTTCCATTCTGTCCCATTGGACTGCGTTTCTACTTTTGATCCAGCACCATACTGTTTTAATTACTGTTGTTATGTAATATTGCTTGAAGTCCGCAAGTGTGATAATGTAATCATCCATTTAAGATGATTATTAATACATGAAGATCTGCTACTTCCATTTTGCCTATTTTCTTGTTCTATTTCCTTTTTCAATATTTCGGTGAATTTTCTTGTCTTTGATGTAGATAGGAGAGCTCATTTCAACATTTCTTGTAGGGGAGGTATAGAGCTGACAAGATGTTCAGCTTCTGTTTGTCTGGGTATCCTATATTTCACCTCATATATGAAGGAGAGTCTTGTAGGAGATAGTATTCTTGGTTGGCAGTTTTTATCGTAAAGCATTTTGAATCTATCATTTCATTCTTTCCTTGCTTTGTAGGATTTTCTTAGAAGTCTCATATAAGCTTTTGAGTACTTTGATTGGTGACCTGCTTTTATTCTATAGCCATCTTCAGTATTCTTTGTTTTGAATTCTTAGTGGTTTTGCTAGTCCGTGTTTTGGTGTAGGTCTCATTATATTTAGATAACTAGGTGTTCTTTTAGCTTCATGGATTATATATTCAATTCAGCCCCAGGTTGGAAATTTTTCCTCTATTCTTTGAATAAGTTTTCTGTCCCCTATCCCTGCCCCTTCTGAGCTACTCTTTATTCTTACATTGCCTTTCCTAATGAAGTTAGATAGTCGTAGAAGTACTTCATTTGTTTTCCTCTGTATTTTTGTTGTTTCACCTGCGTCCTTTACACATTATTTATTTATTTGTTTGTTTGTTTGTTTGTTTTGTTTATACATGCACTGGGTACAGTCAGAAGCGCGGGAGGGCGAGAGAATTCACCGGAGCCAGAGCGGGGAGCAGAGCAGGCAGAGGGACCGAAATACACTGCTGAGGGGAGCAGCGGGCGGCAGGAGAGGTCTGCGCGCCATGTGGGACCCTCCTCCGATGGCCGGGGAGCAGCCGGGGATCGAACCTGCGCCGCAGAGACCGCGGGCAGCTTCGCAACCCAGCGCTCAACCGCTGCGCCACCGGGGAGGCCCTTTTACACATTATTTTTGAGGTCATTTAATTTATTCTCCATCTGGTTTATTCTGCTTCCATAGCTTTCTCCAGCATTTAGCTTACCTATTAATTGGCTTACATCCTAAATCTGTTTTCTTAAACTTTAAATTTCTATTTCCTGCTCATTAATTTTATTTCAAGTCATGTTTGGTTTTCTGAATTTTGTTGTATCTCATTGCTTAGTTTTCTGAAGTCTCTTGTGTCATTTTTACTGTGTATGTGTTTTCTTTCATGTCTTTGATTTTCTTTATTGTGTAATTTGAACTCATTATCTGATAAGACGACAAAATTTTCCATGTATTTGTGGCTATGTTCAGGAAAGTAGTTCTCTGTACATGATGTCATATTCCCTTGACATTTTAGGTCAAGTGGCCATGTATTTTTCCTGCTCATTTTCCTGATTTCTATTTTCCTATTTTTAAAAAAGTATGTGCAGCAGTAACATAGAGATTTAAACTTTTGCTTTCCAGCAGATGGCACTGTGGTTTTATATGATTTCAGCTTTTTCGCCTTTCATCATTTTTCTAGCACCAGAGAGCTTATCCTGTAGCCATTGAGTCTGGGTGTTGGGGAGGGACCTGGATGGGTTCAGCTGCTGCTGTGAATGCTTTTAGGGGCTGGGAGGGCTCGTGTGTGGTTCCTCTGATAGTCTTCCCAAAACACTGCAGTCTACACACTATGATTGTACTTCTTGAGATCAGTATTGGTCCTGACTGGTGAGGAGAATTCAATCCAATATGCTGTCTTTGGTTCTATTCACTGAGGACACTGCCTGCAGGGAGTACCCCCATTCCCTCACATGTATTTTTCCCTCAGTCAAGAGTGTGTGGGTGTGTAACTGGCTCAGAATAGCTGGGTAAGACAGCTGGCTTTGTTCCCTGCCAAGTGAGGCTGTAGTACGAGATTGCCAGTTGCCTGAATTCTCTGGCTAGGCTTAATGGATTGGGGGGGAGGGTACTCAGTGCTATACTTAGCAGTATGCAGTGCAGCAGGATGGAACTCAGGACCTGCACAACTCATTGTTGGGATCCATATTGGACAAGAATGTACACTGAATTCCCTGGTGAGGAATTCATTCCCTCTGCAGATAGGGAATGCCAAAGTTCTGTTCAAATATCACTATGAACAGGGCTTTTGGAGAGATTACATTCTTTCGTGTGATCTGGTGTCAGTTTCCCTAGTTGTGCAAGTTGAAGGCTGTATTAAGCAATGGGTGAGGTTAGATATTTTCCTGCCTGGGCTAGCAGGAAAGGCAGCTCTAACATCACTAAGGCTCTGTTTGTGGTCTTGACTCAAGTTGACCCATGCCCCAAGTTCTCTGGCTGAACAGGGCCATTTGCTTTGATATTGGAAGCAGTCAGCTCTGCCTGCTGGCTTCTGGGCTTGAGTGTGCTGGTTCATGCAGCAGTTTCCAGGTGTTTTCGCTCACCAGTGCTCCCTGCCATATGGGACAGAGGGCATGGTCCATACCAGTTGAAGCTATGATTCTACTCTTGGCCCACTCTAGGCAATCCCAACATTCCCCAAACTGGTTTCCTGGTTGGGAGCAGCCTCAAACCACGGTTTGCCACAGATAGGGCTAAGACTTAGATTTTCTGAGTGGTCATGGGCATTTCAGGCTCAGGACTGACATAATCACTCATTTGAGCATTCCCATTAGGTAGACCAGCACTGCATTGAGTTCCCTGGTCAGACTGCACCACCAAACTGGTTTATAGATGAATAAACCCACTCATTGGGGCTATATAATTGGGCTCCACAAACAGGAACTTGTTTTACGAAGATTCTAGTATGGATTGTTGGCAGCCCCACTCCTTCTCCTCCATAATCAGATTCTCAGCACTGAGACCCACAGATTTCCCTATGACCTTTGTGGGCAGAACCACAGCAGGGCTTCCATGAAGTGACTCACAGCGCTAGGTTTGCTGTTGGCCTCTGTTTCCTACTGGAGAAACCATAGAGTCAGGGTAAGCTGTTGGCACTGAGTTAGGCCTGGGGGTCGAGGAAAGAATTCAATGTTGAGATCAGAGTGAGGCAGAAAAGCAAGAGATTTATTGACAGACAGGAGGTCAGGAAAGCTCTCTGAGCAGAAAGGGGTCCTGGATAGGTTGCCACTGAGGGGGGAAGAAGCAGGTTTTTATATGGGTATAGTAAGCAAGGAGTAGGGGTTCGGCCATTGGGTGTCTATGTTGTTTCTTGCTGACTAGTTGGGGCTGATTGTGGGGTCACCGAGGTTACTGAAGCCCACTGAGTCCCAGGTCACCTGATGTGCTTTCCCATCCATTGTTTTAGCATTGTTATTGTGTCAGTGTTCTGAATTGTTACTGGGTTGTGGGCCACCCTGTCCCCAACCAATTGTTCCTCAGTTTGATAAATGGGCTTAGGATACCTGGGCTTGGGACCCCTCCCCTCTGACTCTAGATAACCACCTGTACCCATCTCCTATCTTCCTCATTCAGCATGCTGCTGCAAAGGTTTGGGGGAGCAGCAATGCAATCAGTGCGTAGCGATTCCTCTTACCTATGATCTCTGTGGTGCAGCGGGGATAGTGCAACCCCATTCCCATGTTCTCGGATTCTGTGATCTTTCCCAAGAATAGTTTTTTTTTGGTGAAGGGAACGCTAAGTCAGGAATGACCTATATCACTATTTGGTGACATCGGTTTCTACTATCCTCAGTGATCACAAACTCATGTTCCTTCAACATATTGCCTGACTTCTAATTATTGCAGTTATTTGAAGTCAAATCTAAGAATTGCTAGGTCACATAGTGTAAAGGCAAATTTGTATATCATAACCCTTTTTGACAACTCACTCCTTTAGAGAATGATTAAAACTGAAACCTAGAAAGAGAAGGGAGTGGATAAAAAGGGTATTTTACATCTGAAAAATACAGGTCTACCTCTATGATATGGATAATTTCAACACCTGTCAAAACTGAGGTTTCTAAACAACTCAAGAGTCCCCTTGGAGGTCTCTATTAAAGGGAAGACACTGTCCATCAATCCCTCCTTATCAACTCTACCCATCTCCATTTCCATTATGATTAGCAAGGGAAAGGGTTAGTTTCATTCACTGCTGTGACTTGAATGGGGCTGTGTTCTTTTTAAGCCTTTATTAGGTATTTATGTAACGAGTGATTGAATGGATAATGTTAGGTTCATAAGTAAGATTTCAGTCATAAATATTTTGTGCTTGAAACAATTTTGAAACTAATTCAAGCAAAGTTAGTACTGGGGGCATAATGTGTGGAGGGTTAGGGCTTCTCTGAAATTTCAGCAAATATTAGGATTAGTAATACAGTATCAATTCTGTTTGAGAAGGAGTTCAGAGAAAATTTCAAGGCAGAAGAGGATTCAATGTGACAACACAATGGTCGGTTTCTGAAATGGGAACCTGGGTCAAGAAGTCCAGCGTCACTTTTGTAAGGTGCTCCTTTGCTGATGGATAAGGTGGTCAGACCAGTCATCCACTTGAATCTATATATGAGAAAGCAAACAAGAATAAAACCCATTCCATAATCTTGCTATTTTTGTATATACTTATGGGTGGCCACAGAAACAATGACTGATTACTGGTCCTGAATTCACTATCTTAGTCCTCATTTTTAAGCAGGAGACTATCAATGCAAAACAACAAGACATAAGGTGCATATTCAATTCTACTGCAGAAATGTCTTTCAGTTCTGCTGAAAACAAAATGTTCTCTTGGAAAACAGAGGCACAGAGTTCATAAGTAAAGAGACACATTTCATTTGGCCAGGCAATGCAAAGGGGGTATATAAATTTATTTTTCATGTAGCAATTGATTAGTTTAGAAAAATTCCCATTTTCAATGTTTAATTCCATCTCTCATTTTTAAAAAAATCACTAAAAGGACAAAAACCACACAAAAATACAATCTGTATCTGTTCTATATTTACAGATAACCAGTCACTAATAAGGCACAGATTGATTAAAAACTAATATTTATTCAAATAATCCAAATATTTTGTGCATCATATAACACTGACAACACTGTACACTGTAGTGTCATATTCCTTTCATTGCATCAAGAGAAAGTGAAAAAGCAATTTCCAGTGTTTTTTTTTTTTTTTTTTAATTTTTAGCCACCCTACTTAATGTAGTTTAATAGGGACAGTCTTTCCTTTGGCATAATATCAAAGTACTGTTCACAAAACCTGTATCAACTTAATACTACAAATTCATTCCATCTTCCTCCTGCTGCAAATACATGGTAGAGAGCTAGTAAAAGAGCTCTGAATGATTATTTGGGAAGATCTTACTAAAGAAATGATAAAATTTAAAGCACTGAGTTGAACAGGATGCAAATCTGGAATTTTTACTCTCTGCTAAATATGTAGCATGATGTATTATACAGACACATAATGCAGGGAGCTACAAGTGATAGTCGGTGTACATGTAACATGTGTAACATGATTCCATTGTATTTGCAAGGGGGGAAATTTAGTCGTGCATCCTTAAACAGGTATAGCTTAGTTTTCTAATGGGTATCTCCTTGGTGCCGATATAATCGATCATTTTATGATAGGCTCATTACACCTTCAGTCTTTCTAAAGTAAAACTTTTTCATGTGCAAACTTTCTCAAAATTTGTTTTTACTTTAATGGTAAGGCTTCACCATGGAAAAAATATCAGGCAGGTATTTCTGATCCCACATCTGTACAAAAGAGCCCAATTGGTACTTAAGCCTTCTGCCGAGAGCACATGACAGTGGTTTATGTCCATGTAGAGAGTCTTGAATACTGAAACATAAATAAGTCATTACAGTACAGGTAATTCACAACATTTCCTATGGGAAATTTTTCTAACAAATTAATACACTTGGAATAATATTGCTTTGAAGAGAGGCACTTAAGTGATTTGCTTCATGGATTGAAAACCCCTTATAAAGCCACAATGAGATGTCTGAAAAGACCTAAGAAACAATGCTGCCTGATTTGTTGGACTTTCACAGTGTAAGATTGTAACAATGTCTAGCCACTTAGAAGAAAGGTTTGTCCCCCTCCTTCAGAACTCAGGTGTCTTTATAAACTGTCACCCTGACGACTTAAAGCCTTTCCAATTCTTAACTAACACAAGTCTACTCCAAGCAGACAGAATTTTAGGAAAGTCCTCTGACCATATGGAGCACAGCTAATGTGAACAGGGTAAGGACAGTAATCTATTTTTCCTCCTAACGGCAACAGTGCTGTCTTGTCAGATAATTATTTGTATTTCTTAAATAAAGTGACAATCTAGGACTCCAGTTATTGAATGCTGTCCATTCTCTACCATAAACCTCTAGTAGATATCAATTTAATCAGTTATGTACTGTATGCTTATAATATCTAAAAATAAAGGTTTGATATAAATAAATGTCCTTTAGTGGCAGTATACTAAAAATAGCCCTTTGCAAACTTCAGACCACCATTAAAATCATTTTAGCAATACAGGCAGCAGCTAAATATGATGACTGCAAAGGGTTAATATTGCAAAGTCCATTTGGTCTTTTTTGGTACCTGTTACAGCGAACGAGGGTCATTGCTAAATGTTTCTAGGATGCTGACAAATGAACAGAACTGATGTAGAACAAGTGGAATCATTTACATTTCCCGAAGTCACAGAATATTCTGCACAAAAATAGTCCAGTACCATTTGAAATAAAAATTTAACACAGTCAGAAAAAAAAGTGACTAAATCTGATTTTTACCAATATATCAGGTGACATGAAAATGAAAGAATTTCCACAGGACAAGAAATTAGAAAGTGTAAAGTGCTGAAAGACCTCAATAATTACCTTAAAGCAGTACCAGAAAGTTCCACTTTGATTATTCTTTTAAAATCCCCAAATACCAAAACAAGCAAACAAAATAACTTCTATGTTTTCTAGCATCCCAGAAGTCAATTCATCCTTCATTTTAAGTAAAAAATCAGTGCATATGTTATATAGGTAAATAAAAACAGGAAATAAAGCCCTATCTTCATATTGAAAATTCTGTCCACTTGCCATTTTAAAAAAGTAATCCACATGTGGCGTGCTGTATGATGACATAAAACACCTCTCTTTTCTTCCTTTTTGGCACAAAGTTCAGGTGTGAATAAGATGCTTTGGTCCTGATAGCAGATACCCAGCATGCTGAGGGCGGTGCACAGAAAAGGCTGTCACAGAACTTCTGTGTCCAACTTGACAGTCGGTGGGCCTGGAGGTCCTGCTACCAGCGGCCACTGACACTAGCGATGTCTGAGTGATACTGACGCGGCAGCCTCCCGCTCGCTCCACCTTCCAGGAAAGAGGTGCGTGCATTTGGTGATTCAAAAAGCTTTCTTCGGTTTTTATTTAGTTCTAGAGAGAGAAAGAGATGACTGTTACTTAATGGAGAAGTTCTATAATCTACAGGACATGGCAGTAGAGCTCAGAAAACAAGGAAGCCTGGGGATAGGGTGAATTAAATCTGGTAGCAACAGAAAAAAACCTTTAGTTGAAAGAGTCAGGACATTTGTGAAATACTAGAAAGTGTGGTATTAAATGTAACCTGTTGACAGCTGAGGAACCAAGGACAAAAAAAAAGTTTTATTGCAGTTTAACATAGCCTCCAGATAGTGTATATTCTCAGACTCCTCTAACATCCAAATCTACAAAGGACACAGGTTTGACCTCTCCCAAATGTCATTTCAGAGGCAAGAGGGATCATCAAGGCTGGTGAACGGCATCTGAGAGAATATATTACCAATGACACACACAAATTACAGCTATTAGACTCATTCAGGACAAACACAGTAGACGATACTACCCCTAATTACGAAGTCAGACATGAAGACACCACATCTAAACCCGCGCGCACTGCAGGGGCATAGTGTGGTGCTAAGGCACAGTCCTGTGGCTGCTGCCACTCATGGCATCTGTATCCCTGGAGTCTGAAGCGGTCATAAGAAGCTTATCAGTTGGAGGTACCTTTGAATAAAAAATCAACTTTGTGAAAATAGCAACAGTTCAGAAAATAAGTACAAATGGAAGCAATCCTTGAGTCCAGATTTTCAAAGAAAAAAAAATATTTTTAAATCAGATAAAATACCATTTACTTTGTCTCTTATTAAAAAGTATTAAACAGAAAGGTAACAAATTAATTGAAGCAGCCTACATGCAACAACACCCACCCCTGTCCCCCGCCTTCACACACACATTTCGAATCAACTCATAATGAACAGAATTGGCAATTTCTAAAAATCAGGATTTCTGGTTTGTAAAGCAAATATTTTCAAACTGTCTTTTTGGTGATGGGGTGTTGCTGCAATGATTTAGCACCTTACATCTGCATACTATTCAACTCTTTCAACTATCTACACAAACTACTCTTTTGAAATGAGTTTACACTGCAAGCTCTGGCCTGCTACGGAAATGCTGAGGCAGAGAACACACACAGGTCACAGGTAGGCTCAACGGACATGTGGCCAGATGTGCTCCAGTCTCCTGAGTTTCAAAATATGGACAAACAGCCTTAACATTTCACCCCCCGATGTCCAAAATTTAAATGCCTGCTCTAAATTGGTAACACAAGAGTAGAGACAACACTCCTTTGTTCACATTTAGGTCTCAGGGAAGGAGAAAATAAGTGATTTATTAGAGCCATTTATATATACATAACAAGCACTTTACATTTGCTTTGTCCTACTGAAGTCTTCTTTAGGGATAGATGCTATTATTTTATCATTCCCCATTTTATAGATAAGAAAACTGCACTTTAAAAACAGGCAAAATAAACTTCTCCACAAGGCTGTTAAGTGACAGACCTGAAATTCAACCTGCCTGATGCAAAAGTTTGACTCTGGGCGCCAGTGCTCCATCAGGTACATTGAGAGGATGAACTGAGGTATCAGGCAACAAATTTGAGAAACTGGTAGTTTCGGGGGTGCCAGGTAACAGAGCTTTACTTTGAACTTCAATATAGCCAATTTATTTTTTAAATAGAAAAACACAGCTGAAAAAAGTTCAAGGAAGATACCTTTGCAAGCAAGACATGCAGGCATATTTTGTTTAAAGTTCCTGTAGAAACAATACCAATGACATTCCTATTAAAGGCGCAACACATGCATATTGTGTTTAAGGGCAAACTTTAAGAATAAATGAATTCCTTTAAGTTAGAACACTTTCTTTGGCCTTCGCTTTCTCTAAGGGAAATAACTCACAAATTAGGACAATCCCATACTATAGAGAAGGAAAAGGAGTGAATGAGATCAAACACCATTCCCCCTAGTATACATAACATGTACAGCTGCACACATGAAAACAACTGGGCCACGGAAGACAAAAAAAATTAGTAGGCTCTGAAAACTTAATTCTGAAAAATCACATCAACTAGATTGAGGGATTTCAGCCATCCCTAAAGACACAATTTCTGAGTGTGTATTTCCAAATGCCAGGCACAGAGATAAATCTAGAGAGATTATGAAGGATCAACCCCTATCAAAGACAATTTAGTTATTTGTTGTTTTTTTCCATTAAGCAAACTCCCTCTTCTGATTTTTTTTTTCTCAGTAAGCCTAAGGAATAGTTTGGGAAAATACCAACCTTTTTCTTTGAAATTCCAAGGTCACACAATCCTGGCAGCTCTCAGGATCTTGTTGCGGATCTGAACAGAGTCACAAACTAAAAGAATAGGTCGGGAAATGTTAGATCTACCTGAGGCCGTGTGGGGTAAGTCTGTCAACAGGATACTAAACTTCCTTTTGTCCCTGTAAATTTAAGCACTAACTAATATACCCTGAAAAAAAATTTTAAATTTTCAAAAACACATGGATTTGGGAAAAAAATTTCTCTGATCCTTCTCTACCAGAGACAAAGCTCACCTATAACATTAAAATGTCTTCTGGCCCAAGATTAAAAATAAAACTTCATACTGAAAGAACAACTCGATTACAGGTTAAAAATCTACAAAATTTTGAACAAACTGTATCTAACCAAACTATATATTCACAAGAAAAATATGAACAGCTATTTTGCATCTATCTCAAATGGGTTGTTCTAAGATTATAGATTATAAATGCATGTCTTTGTTATCAGGTGAGTTGAACTGGAAAAAGAAGCTTTTTGATGAAGGGTTTCGCAATAAAAACTCATTACTTGCAGAGAAAATTATTCACTGAGTTCAAACAAATGCACTCAACAAAGTAAGGCAAAATCATCCTTAAAATAATCAAATACTTCACACTGTGTAGAGCATTCAGAAGGCATCTTATTCCAGTCTCTAATTCCCTTTAAAAGCAAGAGGACCTGTGAACCCCACTGAGAGGCAGTCTATAGAGCAGGATGTAACCTCAAAGAACCACACTAAAGATGATTGCAGAAACTTTTTTTTTTAAAAAAAGGATTCAAACCCCCATCTCCCTAAAGTACACCACAATATATTCCAAATAAAGGTACTAATGATCCATCTGGAACCTATAAAAGTATTTAGAACTATCTGATTGCTGCTACAGGCTTTCTAGACTTTAGAATTGGGTGGGTACACAAAGGAAGACGTTAAATTTCTATACTGTCACTGACATCCAGGAATTTCCAGTGAAAGATTATAGTTTTCCAGAATACACACTCTGCTCTGGTAGAAAAAAATGCTGCATAGTTAACAGTATAGGCATGATTATATTAATCAAATTTCTAGTATATCAATTTCCAATTAGCAAAACAATATAAAATTTATTTAGGTTGAAAAACCTGCTCTATTGCCATAGATAAGGAAGTAAAAGGGCATGTCCTACTCATTGTATGTATTGTTAAAATTGCGGGTTGTCTATTTTCGTCACGCCTGATGAGATAGATACCACATGGAAGAATAAATCTTACAAATGGAAAGTGACCTTACAAGATCATCTGTTCCAATTCACCTTCTTGGTTAAGAAACCAAAACCAAAAGGTTTGGAAACTCACCCAAGGACTCATAACTTGCCGGAGGTAAAGCCCAGATTTCTTTATTTGAATACCATGTTCTTTCCACTATACCAAGCCGAGCTTATGAGCAAACAAGAAAAAACATGTGCCCTGTGGAGCTCCATTAATGCAGCCGCGTGGGTACACACATAGAGGGAAAACTTCTCAGCCTGATGTGAGCAGAACTCTACCATAGAAAAGGCACAGAAAATCCTAGCAGACTGCTCAAGGCTGAATTTCCACCCTATTTTAAAGCTAATCTGCTTCAGATATTAGGTCTATATATAAGATTGCCTGTGGAGAGGTGGTGGGAGATGCAATCTGCTAAAACAAAATGGAAAACTACTGAGGTTTTTAATCTTATTTGCTGATCTGATTAGTGAGTACTGTTTGGAAATGACTTTTACCAGTTGGATGCCACTGCTGGCCTCATAAAAACATAGCCTGCAAATTCAATGTTTTGGAAAAGCAAAGTCATTTTCTTACCACACCTGATGTTTGGCTTCTGCCCTGGCTGTCTCTCTTATTGAGAGACTGGCGTACATATAAACTTAACATTCAGATAGGCTTTAAAAAGTAACCTCATTTTTTCCCTCCAAATTTCTTCATATTTCTCTAACCACCTTTTTGAGGTGAACTGTTATGAATTTGCCAACTCCTGATACATTATCTGGCTTAATTCCTTTCAAACTGAAGGTAAATATGTATAAGAGCATTTTCTAATACACAGGATATGCAACAGATGCAATCTGGGAAAAAGAAAATATTATTTTCCTTTATTCTCTAACTACCTCAGGATACTACACCCTTCTGTGACTCAAATTCTATTAAAATTTTAGAAAAATTAAAAAACATTATGATAAATAATACTTCCAGGCTCCAACTATACCGAGGAGCATCCTTTTTCTCTCTGGTGCAAAGATCTCAATTGGTGTACAAGGACACATACATTTGCAACATGACAGCCAACCCAAAATAATTATTCATTAACCCCAAAATTATTGCTTTAACACATAACCAAGAGGAGATTTCAGTTGCTCTCCTTTTCTCATATTCTGCGAGGGGCAATTTTGGTTAGATCTTTCTGTAGAGATCTGTTTTAAGGCACAACATTGTCCTGATAGAGTAGGTGCAGTCTCAGCATTTGTCAGTTACCAGAATATTCTCAATCCCCAAGCCACCGGATTAGTAAGCGAGGGGTTGATGGTAGAACAAGTTCCACTGGCTGAGAACACTAACAGAGGTTATTCAGATTTTAAAATATAAGTATGAGCATTTATATTCACCTGAGATTGCAAGCAGCATTTTCCTCCTGGCACCAAAAGTCGTAATTCCTAGCTCCTTCAGATCCTGGTCTGTGAGAGTGAGGAATGTCTGAAGATCAATCTGTGGGTGAAAAAGTAATGTAAAACCAACAAACTAGGTACTTATTTTCACACCTATTTATTAAATATGCCCTGCCTGCTTGCAAAAAGAAAGGTGCTGTCACAAAACGAAAACAAGAGGAAAAGAATTAAGATGGCAAACTGAAAGCAATGATTCTAAGCCAATAACTTACTACAGTTGAGATAAGCCTGAGTGTCCTGGTAGCCAGGGGCAAAAAGGGAAACATGGATTGGACAGTTTGTGTGAACTGTTCAAGCAATCTCTCTCCAGGAGAGTATATAGCTTTGGATTCTGAATAGGTTATGTGTGTATCTCTATTAAAAGAAAATGAATACCAATACTTCCATCTCACAATGTGCAGTACATAAGAATGATTAAAGAATTCCCAGATCATACGCAGTTAGTTCAGCCATGCTCTCTCTGCAAGTGGCACATGAGAACTATTCCCAACTATAATTGCACTCTTTGGTATCAGTAACGAAGTGGAGGGAAGCAGCCTCAGGATCCACCCTTCCTTTGAATATAAGGTGGAGGAACGTAAAGCAAATGGGGCTCTGAAGCCAGTAGACTCATGTTCAGAATCTGACTTTGCCATTATTAGTTTTGAGTACTTAAGGTGAGTAGGGCATTAAAATAATTGTAGATATAAAGAAAGCAATAGGATCACCAAGAGTTAAGATCACCACTATGGCTAGTAATTCTGTATACATACATACTAACTGTGAATGTTGCTATATACACCTTTAACCTGCTTATATATTATTTAAATCTCACAAGGTTCCTTAGTAGGGAATTCCTCAAGTTACACCAGAATATTAGAAAATAGCCTGAATAATGGAAGCTCTACCAGTTTTCAACACACCTGAAAACAGTGAAATATACTTATTGTATAGTATATATACTTGTCATTATATAGAATACAACTGGAAATGTTCTAGATTTTTAAGTATGTCCAGGTTACTCAACCTTTTTTTATCATACTTATCATTTGTTATAGATCTAGAGGTATGCTTTTAGAAATTCTATTTAAAAAATTCCCAAACTTTTCTTAAATGGGCAGATTAAATATTTTAAGGTTTTCAAGTCATATTATCCGTTGCAACTACTCAACTGACTCAAGTTGAAACTAACCACAGACAATATGAAAACTAATGTGTGGCTCTGTTCCAGTGAAACTTGATTTATAAAATCAGACAGCAGGTCAGTTTGCTGATCCCTGTTCCAGTTAGCATTAGGTAAAGCTTATATGGTTTTATGTTATCATGTCTTCTCCCTTTTTGAAGTGGATAACTATAATGAATTTAATTCTAAGCTTCTTCAAATAAGATATTATAGATTTTTAGAAAACACTATCATTGGATAACCTATAATCTCTTACTTTGAAACTTTCTTTGTCTAGCTTCTTAATCAGCTGCTCTCATCTAGCCAGCAGATTAAATAAATTCTTCAATACAACGATGATGAAAGCATTATTCAGCTTAGGAAATGTTGGGTCCAAAAAATCAATACCCCCAATACCAATATACACAACAAATCTTTCTGTGTATAAAAAACAAGTTGAGCAATTAAACTTGTGATACAAAGTACCTAATAAAGAGCTTAATTTGAGGCAGGTCACTGTTGATCATAGTGTAGTATATACAGATAGCAAAATGTAAAACTGTATACCTGAAACTTTAAGAGTTTGCTTTTTTTAACCTATGAGTATAAAATTAGTTCCCAGAAAAGGTGGATGGATGGGCACTAGACTTTTGTAGAGATCATAATATAGTATATACACATGTCAAACTACAATGCTGTACAACTGAAACCTATGTTATAAATCAATGTTCAATAAAATTTTTCAAAAATCATCTTGTCGCACAAATATCCTGAATTTAATTGACATATACTTGGGGATTCCTGCCTTAGTAGGTGTTCTCTAAGATGAGATAAAGATAACTAGCATTGAACTTGGACCGTGTCCAAGTTGCTGGCTAGATGAGAGCAGCTGATTAAGAAACTAGATAAAACATATAGAAAGACAAAAATGCCCAAGGTGGTTTGGTTAATGACCACATTCATGGTGGTTCTCTTTCCAGGCAAGCCTAGGTGGTCACAGGCTAGCCCATCTGGGGTTGTGTAGTTATACTCCGGTGATCTCAGACCACCTCTCTGTCATTAAGTGTTGTCTCACTTTGTGGCTTTGGCTTAGCTATACCTGGTAATGTGACAGCACTTGGAAGAGAATCATGCTCAGGGGCTCTCCTCTTTGTGTCAGTGCATAATGGCTTTAACTGAATAGTTTGACTAAAATCCATGGTAGGATAGTTCATAAGGGATGTGCCTGACTCAGTTCAGGCACAACCTAGATAGTGAATAAGTTAGCATGTAAAATAAGTGTTGTATTCTGTGAGCAAAGACTTCAGCAACATGACTATCATGGAGGTCAAAAAGAACCATAGTTTGTTCTTTTATATGATATTTAAGTGTCACAAATAAAGGTAACAGATTAAAGAGTGAAATATTATTAAAATCAGTCTTGTTGCTGATCTTGGGGAGTTGTGAATCCAAAGTTCCAAGGAATCAATACACTAATTAGATGTTTTAGCTAAAACTGATGAAGGGTTTTTATCTTTTGTGAAAACTTGTTTTTTCTAGTTCTGCTATCCCGTGTTCATGAGTTACACTAAGAAATAAGATGACATTTTTCTTAGCAGAAAAATAAGCTATGAGACTTGAATAAATGCTCAGTGAAAGCACAGCCATAGGTCAATGAGTGATTTCCTCCTAGAAGTTGTCAGAGACACAACCACACCAAAGATGCCTAGGAAAATACACAAATTATGACTGACCTCTTGTTGCTGGAAGACATCTGTATATTTGCCCAGGCCCAGTTTGCTGAAGAGCTCAGGGAGGTCAGAGCCTTTGAAAGAGCTATTCAGGTTACAGCCGTTGCTCCCTGTCAGCGAGGAAATGCAGTCCATGTAATTGCTACTGCTGAGATAGTGTTCCGCTGAAAGGCAAAGGAGAGACAGGCTTGAAGTATAAATGCCCAGAGAGAACATGGTTTAATTAAAAGTTTTAATCACTCAAATATTTCAGATTTCATTGTTAGGCTGAATAGAGCAGTAGCTGCAGAAATACAGCAATCCTTTACTGAAACATTGGCTTTTCATTAAGGAAATGCTGGTTATTGCTTTCTGGGAAGCTCTTGCCATTTAAAAGGTTACTCTTGGGAGGCAGCAATTCAGCAATCATGCCTCTGCAGTTAATAATCATTAATCATATTCTCCATGAGCATTCAGAAACATTTGCTCTTTATAATTGATTTGATGTGAATTAAATGGGGGAATTGGAAGGCGAATTCCTGAGACAATAAAGGTATGGAAAGTTACTGTAAGTCCAGACTCCTTTTGGATGGTAAGATGGTTCTCTGCATCCACACTTGTGCTTTCCTGCAGTCAAAGGAATTCTATGATATTTCAACATATAAATCTAATTCCCTACAAAAATATGAATTGGCAGCACGTTCACAAAATGGAGTGTTCAAAAATTAAGAGCAACATATGAAGTAATAATAATGATATTGGAGTTCCTGGATTTCAGCTAAGATAGAAATAAATGTGTCTCTTGAGAAAAATTCTGAGACAGCACTGCCAAACTTTGCTTTGGCTCTGTGTCTGATTTGGTGTTCAAGTTTCTCCACATTGTCTGTGGTTCTCAGCCCCAAAGTCATGCACAGCTGGGTGAGGAACCAGTGAGCCATGCCAAGTACTTGACCAAATATTCAAATATGCTTCGACAGAGGCTTTGGAGAGCCTAGCACAGCCATGCAGCCAAAATATGGCTCTTGTCTTTTTGGGAATCCTGCCTTCCTATACCAAAGATGCAGCTTCACAAGGGATTTTCAGAGCAATGAGGGAGGCAGACAAATCACAAGCCAACCAGATCCATCCAGTCCCTTCTGGGACCAATGCACTCACCTAAACTTAAGAATCTTATGAATCTTATTCTGCATTGTTTTCAGCACCACTAATCATTTTCTCGGGTTAATTTCATCTCACAATAAGTCTTTTATATATCTCAAGTGGAAAGAATTTCTTGATAAGGATTTTCTCTTAAAAACAAATGTTTTGGGGCCTCCCTGGTGGAGCAGGGGTTAAAGACCGCGCTATCAAGCTATCACCAGCCACTGCAGCACAAGTTCAATCCCAGACCAGCCAAGGAGCAACCCACATAGCACAGCAGACCTCTCCTGCCTCACCTGCTGCTCCCCTCAGCAGTGTATTTCAGTAGATCTGCCTGTTCTGCTCCCCACTCTCTCTCTGATGAATCCTCTCACCACCCCTGTACATCTGGCTTACACCCCAGTTCTTGTATGCATAAATCTTAAAAAAAAAAACATGTTTTGACTCGTATATGAAGAATATGTAGAGAAAAGGACCCACACCAAGCCCATAATACCCTGAGTGCTGGAACAATCCAGTATTTGAAATTAAGGTCACAAAGTTATCAAAAAATATTCAAGAAGAGTGATTGGTGAGGTACCAGGCCAAAGGTGTCACACACAGAGTATGAGAACATGTGACTTGTGATCCCTGGACTAGACAACATGTGATTCCTGGACTGACAGGCTGGCCATATAACTTATGGCCCAAATGATAAATTTACTTTGAGAATAAAAGAGGAGGGAGGTACTGAGCACTTCACTAGAACAAACGGTATAAACAGGGAGAACAGACACTGGTAACCTTGACAAGGGTGTTAAGAAAACCATCTAAAAGTGTGCTGTTCAATCCAGTAGCCATTGGCTACTTGTCTCTTTAGCACATAAAATGTGGCTAGTGGAATTAAAATGGCCTATAAGTGTAAAATACATACCAGATTTTGAAGACTCAGTACAAAAAATATAAGTCATAAAAATTTCATGTTGAAAATGAGTTACTTTACGTATGTTGGGTTAAGCATATACATTACTACAATTTGAAAAAAAACATGTTTTAGAATATTCTTAGTGATACTTATTATGGTACACAACTTTAATTTTTTTATCTTTATTTTTTATCTTTACTTATAGTTTCCATATCCTCTCTGAAACTGCCTAAGCTCTTAAACATCTGACAAAAGCCAAATAACTATGCTTCTTTAATCATTCTTTTGTATTAATGAGCCCCCTAACCCTAATATTGAACTTGCATGCAGCTAAGTTGTACAGTCAATGTTAATTTTCCAGTATTAAGTGATGGAAAAGGAGAGAATGAAGCAAACACTCATTCATACTGGGCTATAGAAATGGAGATCTTTTCTACCCCTTTATCTGCACCTGACACCACTCTGCCTCTCAGCTCCATTTCCCCATCAGTGGTTAAAATCAAGCTGCTAACAGTCTCTGGCTACTTCTGACAGGCCCTGGGGAATGAATGAAAGAGGTGACAGTGCTTTCTTATTTAGACTTGGCAGACACCAAGATTGGCCCTTTCAAATCTGAGACTCTTGGCCACACAACCAACTTGATTGACAATAACAACTGGCTGTTACTGAGCATCTACTACGCTCACAGGGATCACCTTCCTTCAAGTAGTATTCGAATACTCCAAGTTATGTGTTTCAGGATTCCAAATTTGTCAAACACTGCCCTCTCCCCGCTGGCAAAAAAAAAAGGCATCGAGGACATATATTGTCAGTAGCATGTCAATTCTTGTCTACTTATATGGCCCAGAAGTATGGGTGCTGTTATAGACAAATCCACAGCACTAATGCTGAGTCTTTGCCATATTTGTTCACAGCTAGAATTGCTCTGCTTTAAACTGCTTTCTCTATGTCAATTCAGCTACATTTTGTCTATAGAAAAAAAAAATCAAACCCTGCTCTTCGCCTTTGGTAGCTCACCTCGGGTCAGACTTACTTCCATTGTCCAATATGCTACTCTGACCACATTCTGCTCAACTCCCTTAAGTCCCTCTCTTTTTCTTATCATCTCCTGGATGACTGTGTGCATGATTCATTCATGAGTTCATTCAGCACACATTTACTGAACCCTCAGTAGGTGTCAGACTCTCTGAGACATTTGGAAAGAACGAAGAAGGGAGAGCCTCAAAGCATATTCCTGGTCTATGGGTATTAATAAGTGTTTACTGAATGAATAACTAGATCCTTGGCTTGTGGAACTCAAATTCTACCAGAAGAGGCAGATATTAAATAAGTAATTAAACATCAGTATGATAAGTAGTAGTGAAAGCAGAGAGACATGTGGCTGCTTCACCAGGAAAAACAGGAAAGGCTTCACAGAGGAGGTGGCCTGTTGAGTTACACCAAATACTCAAGTGCATGAAACCAGGAGTTTATACTTGAACATCACACTAAGCCCAGTAATCAATTTCTAAGCTAATTACATCTGTACATATGACTAAAAGTCAAAGCTCACTTGATTTGTTTTGTTTACGCTTGGGGCTGCCAATAGAAGCTGCAAATTCACCATGACTTGTGGGTCCTATTCCATTTCGGTCTCTCCAGTTATGAGATTCACTTCCACTTCCCAAGTGCTCACGACTGTTGGACCTCGACAGGGACATTGATGAGCCCTGTAAAAAATCAAAGCCAGAAAAGAAAATATTTAATAAGGTGGGCTTCTCAGGATGGGAGAAGGAAAAATCCAAGTCCGGCCTGCCGTTTACCTTGATTGCTAACCACTGTGGTTTCCCATGAAGGCTGATTCTCAGGAATCCTGCCTCTAAAGCTTGTCCAGAATTTTGCCATGGACTGAGGTGCTTCATAATTGAGCCTCTGCACATCTTTCCAACTTTGTCTTCAAGGCTCCACAATCCTGTCTTCTCCGTAGTGTCACCAACTAGTTCTAACTTTAGGATAAGCATGCATGCTAGTTGTTTCTTGGCCAAATACCCTTTATCTTCACAATGTTGGTCCTTCCTTGTCACCCAGGTCTCAGCCTGAATGTCACCTGCTCCTAAGGCCTGCTATGACCACCCAATCTAAAGCTGCTGCTAAAGCTGTTTCATATTTATCAGGGAATTATTTACCCAAGGCCTTCTTGATTATCTGTTTTGCATGTCTCTATCCATCAAAAAGAAAACTCCACCATCAAAGATCCCTTGCATTGTAGCTCTAATGCCTAGACAATATGCCTGGAATACAGAAGGTGCTTAATAGTTGTGGAATTACTGGCTCTCACAGATGACTTTCCTTATGTCTATGGCAGGTCCTGTGCTGACTTTAGGAAAGGACATAGGGAAATGAAGGCCCCTGAGACTAAAAACTGATTTTTTCATTTAAAACCATCTTTTAAATTATGTACTTTAATCAAGATATATCCAATGCAGCTAGTAATTCAAAACTATGAATTGCTAGCATAATGAGATATTTTATAATTTTTATATATACATTGCATGTTTCTACATCTATCTATGTACACCTATATCTATACCTGTACCTATGTCCCTATCTATATCTATACACATATATACCTCACTAAACATGTTAATTTCTAGAAACACGGAGTAAAAACAAAATCTTGTGATATCTACTAGTTCATTGTCTACTAATTCAAATACCATAAGAAGCATCTTGCCTCCATTCTTTAATTTGTAAAATTTAAAATAAGATCATTATTCTGAGGAAAATTAAAAACCATCTTTGTTCCTAATGCAAGATTTTATTTGCTCCAGAGAATATGTGCCCATTACATATGCTTTTAAGGGGCAGTGTCAAAAAAGGGAAAATCCCTAACCAAACCCTGTTATAAGTCTATTGATGATAGAGATATTGTAGGTAGAAGCAGCCTTTTGTTTGACCTTTGGTTGACCCTATAACAGTAAGTAGAAGGAACGTATTTTTGAATCTTGGAGAAAAAAAGTTTCAAGCTGCCTACTCCTTATCTAAAGGATCTCTTTGAAACAGGCTAATTTCTCAAAGCTGCCCTAAAACTAGAAACAACTGCTCAAGAGTAGCTTCTCGGTGATCTGAATATAGAGCACAAAGCATCAACTTCTTGCCCTGAGCAAGTTTCCAGGAGCAGGAAAGCCATGTGCTTCGATCCCTGGCACAGCAGGAGGGTCCACACCCATCGGAACCTATTGGCCAAACATGCTTCTTCTCCTACATCAGCACTCTACTCATCCATTTGGTTTTACTTTTCTTTGGAAAAGAATATGGAAAAAGAGTGTTTCTAGCCACCCTCTAATTTAAAAATATTAAGGCTATAAGCAGTGATGTGTTCAATTTCTTAATATAAATTTGAAGTTCTCTCCACTTTTCCCCAGTTCCTTCTCCACCCTATGCTGTTCCCACATCCTATCCCAAAGAAACAATCCTTACTAATGCCCAGTTTTTAATCCTTCTGAACTATGAAGAATAAAGGGAAGGGCATAAACATGCAGGCAGGAACTGCTGCAGAGTATCAGGCCATGCCATGTAAGGGCCCTTTCCTCCCTGTCAACGGACGTGGGATACAAGAAGAAAAGTTCAAGTCCTAAACACCAAGGAAAATCCAGAACACTATTTCCAAAGAAAGACTGATCATATCAATGTGTCTACAGAGGACCTGAAGAAAAGCAGGTTACACGGTGAACACCCATGCCCTGCTCTAGCTGGGCCTCCTCCCTGTCCTCTTTCACTGAGAAGGGCTGCTAGACATCAGCCGGGAAGGTGGAAGAGGTGAGTCCAAGGTAGCCAAAGCAAGAAAAGTCACAAGAGGGACTCCAGCCACTGGGTCTTGCACATTTCTGCCCACAGAAAGTGGTCTATTCATCCTGGGCAAATGCCGGAGAAGAGTCAGGGGTGATAGCTTTCCACATTAGCTCCCTCAGTGTTACATCTCCAAGGTTGCCTGTATCAGAATCACATTAGGTTTATGCTAAAAAAAAACGTTCCTGATTCTACCCCACACCCGTCTGATGAATGGCATCCCAAAGGAAGAATAAGCATACTTAGCAAACTCTCCAAGTGATTATTACACCTGTCCAGGTATGCCAACATGCTTCCAGATCACGTGCCTGTCACCTCTGCAAAATGCCCTCTAGCATAAACCACCAGGAAGCACAGTATAAGGACACTCTGCCAAAATGAGTCTGACTCCTTTTTCTGACACATCCTCCCATAAACAAACGTAACTGCTCTGGGCTGCTGCCTCTTCATGGGGAAGTGTTAAGACTCGAGGAGTGAAGTTCCTCATCAAAACCGCAAGTCCAGCGGCGGCTGTCAGCCCTCTCAGCCCTACACTTGACCGCTACATGATGAGACTGTCCATCGTGTGGTTGCTGTTGGGCTTCAATAGCAGAACTGAATTAACATTTGTAAAGGGTACTATTTCATCTCTGGAAATACAGAAACACAACCAGCCACCCAACACACCCCTCTGCCAAAAGCAAGGAGAGCGACACGGATGACCACAGGGGCAAGAGGTGAATGCTGCAGAGTCAGCACAGCGGTTGGAAGGTCTCTGCCAACAAAAGGAATTGTTTATTTTCTCTCCGAGTTCTAATGGCAGCAAAAGGAGTGTACTTCCTAGCACTTTGAAATTTTTCATACTGGTTCCTACATTCTAACTGCTGACGGGAACTTCAATCTTTAAATACAGCCTGCCAGGCTGCTACTGTAAGTCTGACAATGGGATTCAAAGGAAACTATTCTTTTGAGTATTTCAATCATATTTTCTTTTTCACTTACCCAAAGAGAAAAAAAAATAGTACGTTTGCTTTTTCCTTTCATCAACAGTCTAATTTATTATAAAGAATATGGGTGGAGAAAACAAGGTCAGTCTACAAATGCTAGTTATTAGACTAACAATTATGAAACCCTTAACTAGTATTTGTTTTTCAGCCTACAGTTGAACATTGTGATACTTGGATTAATCATTTTCATCCTCATTTGCTCTGCCTGATCTCCCCAGCATTGTGCGTTTGCACTCACTCTGTCTCTCTAGCCAACCCCCCAACTCTCCAAGGCTTAGAGCCAAAATCTGATACCCTCAGATTGAAAAGGCCTGCTCAGTGAGTCACGTGCGGCCTGGCTGAGGACTCTGGAATGCTGGATCCCTTCTCCCCGTGGCAAGGATGCCAGCTTCCCAGTCTCACTAAGGAGTGCAGCCAACATCTGGGAAACATAAAATTTTGGAGCTCTTGTTTGTGATACTTCCTGCCGTGTTCCTGGCACATCTGAACACACTGGATTTTTACCTCATATCGGAAAACTTGTTTTTGTTGAATATTTGCCTTTTCTCCTTATGGTGGCTTTGCTAGTTGATTAAAAGGACTTTATATATATAAAGTGAACTATTACATCTTCCCTTTGCTTACCTTTAGCCTTGCTCTATAATTTATGACACTGTCCCCGTAACAAACATACATTTATCCAAATTCTCATCCCCTTAAGCTGATCAACAACTTTGAGAGAAGATATATATGTGTATATATAATATATGAGGGTGTCCATTTAATAGCAATATAAATTTCACATGAATAGAACTTAAAACCCAAATCACCATGAGTGACTCTTCCTTATGAAGAGGGGAACAATGGTTGTTCTCTTTGTTAAGGGGAATAGGCAGCAAGAATGAGTAGGGCATGACTACAAACCTCAAAAGTGGTTGTCATTGTGGGCTTATAGGACACATGATTGGCCCTTCTCAGCTCCTTGATGGTTTCAGCTGGCATGGATTTAGAAAACCCCAGGCCACTCCAGGTATTTGTGGGGGTTCTGACCTCCGTCACCACTGGTTTCTTTAGCATAGCTTTGGGAAACAGAATATAAAACAGATACTTAGTATTTTTAAATGTACTTATTAGATAAAATAATGAGGTTGTTTCTTTGACATATGTCAAGAAATGATCTCTAAGTACTATTTAACACAAAATGTCTTAAAATGTCTTCAGAGAACATTTTATAAAAAGGAATAAATTTAAAAAATCCAACAGTATGTTTTGATTGATCTAATATTAATCAACTCAACAACAAAATACAACCCAACCTCAACAAAATTTTTGCAAATTGCACCAAAATATCTGGATTTTTTTTTTGAATATGCAACTTATCAATTCAACCTTTTTTGGGGGGTTTATATCACATGTTTTTATTTTATTTTATATCTTTTACAACATTGTGTATTTCCTGTAAAAGTCCCACCACCAATTCACCTGTGAACCATCACCACAGTCCTTTGTGCTCTTCTCTCCCCTGTTGTGATTCCTCTACCTCCCCCTCCCTTGCAGAATGTCTGATTTATAGTTGCCTGCTAATTTTGTTGTTTTATTATTGTTGTTGTTCTTGTTGTTCTTCCCTGATCCTTTATTTGGTTCTCCTATATTCCTCCTATAAGTGAAGCCTTTTGATATTTTTCTTTTTCCTTCTGGTTTAATTCGACCTTTTATGAATAAACTGAAAAAAGTAAAGTGTAGATCATTAATATTTCACATACCTTTGGTTGCTAATAGTTTTTTTTGTTCATAGTCAAAGGCCTGAAAATAAAACAGAGAAAATATCTTTATTATCAATTTACTCAAATGTCATGTCAATACTCCATGATTAGAGAACAAAGGTTTTGATTACAGTCCATGAATCCGACTGGGACACATGTTAAGTTTCACACCATGTGACAGAATCGAGTTACTGTCTGATAAATTTAAACATGTTTCAAAACTAATTAATTAGAATAATAAATTACTATGACTAATAAATTATAAATTACTATGAATAGTAATTTATAATAGTAATTTAGAATAAATAATAAATTACTATGAATAATAAATTACTATGTCATGACAATGACAAGAGTTAGAAATTTTCCTTAAAAATAAAATATATATCCAGTTCACTATGAATATTTAACACACCAGGACCCAGTATGTGTAATATAAAATAAATAACCTAATAATAGTTTTGCTAAGTTTCAAAATGATGTATCATCCAAACACTTTCAGGTTATGTACTGGCCTCCTTAGTTTCTCAAATTCCCCTCTTCATTTAGATAAAACATGGATGGGAAGGAATGGGATGAAATCAAGACAACTTGTCATATTACTTATCCTAATTATAGTCTTTACTTTGGAAGTGAAATAAATGGCAAGTGTCTAGCTTTAATCTAAACTACATTAAGCAATATAACAAAATTAAACCTAGTTACCTTTTATTGCATGACTAGATGGCACCATTAAGCCTTTCAATTAACATTGAATGAGTGACTGTAACAGTCAGGTTTACATAAAGACCAAGGTAGGTCACTTTGTAAAAAATACTCCAGATATAGCTACACCTCATATGCTAACCTAGTGTCTCAATGCCCCAGTTTAAGGACTACCTAAGACTTGAATTCAGAATATCTTAAAGGCCTACCATCAATTGCTAAGAGTTCCTTTAACCATTTTCCCAAAAGAACTACATCATCAAATTATATGGAGCCCATATAATTTATCGTCTGAAACAGAATGGTTCTGAGAGTGAAATGTGCTACAAATAATAATTAGGCCAGGATAATAAAGGTAAACAGGGACAGTCTCAGACAAACCAGGATGTGTGCTTCACTCTAAGAACATAGCAGAGACAGATTTTTAGATAACATAGCTTTGTGATATTGTTCAAATCTTCTTTCTAAAATGGCATTAAGAGTTAACATCAACTTTTAATGATTAATATCTAATGGCAAGGTATAGAGAGATTCCAAATTCACTTGTTCAATAAATATTTACTGAGTGCCTTCTGGTAAAAGAGACTATGTTGATGAACCTTGTGGAAGAATACAATAATTAATCAAAAATAATCTACAGCCTTAAAGCACTCAGAATCTTAGCTGGGATGGGTTAGAGGGAAAACAAACTACAAAATAAATTAGGAAGCGAGATAAGTGTGACAAGAAAGGTGGAGACACAGCACTCCAAGAACAGTCAGGAGACAGAGAGATCATTCTTAGCTGAAGGAATCAGGGAATCTTCAATCTTTCTTCCTGTCAATGCACTGGGACTCTTATTGATCTCTTACTGATTGTAAGAGTCAGCTCTTCACTAATGGCATAAATTACATCTACTTAAGGTGAAACTCTATCACCAAGAACATTCTTACTCACTTTCAAAGAAAGGAACATAAAAATGTTTCTCTTTACATGTATCTTGATGGAAAAGAAGATGAGAACCACCAGATGAATGAAAAACATGAAGAGATCATGAAAGGGATTAGTTATTTCTTTCTTTCTTTCCTTTTTTTTTTTTGTGGGACCCAAGCCGGCGGCCGGGAAATGAACCGACTCTGCAGAGGCTGCAGGCAGCCTCGCAGCCCAGCGCTCAACCGCTGAGCCACTAGGGGAGGCCCGGGATTAGTTATTTCTTAGGCAAGAGAATTTTATTTCAGACAAACAAATCAATCACAGAAAATATAACAATTTTTTGAACATTTACACTTTATAAAGGTCATGTCTTATAAAACTATATTTAAAATCTCATGAAAATGTTAAAAGGCAAAGGATTAAAAGACAGACAGGCAGGAATCACTGAAGTATAATACAGTTCCATGAATTACTTTTTTTGACATATCTGTGAAAATGTCTTTGATTATAGGATTTTGTGAAAAGTTTTTCCCTTATTTTTGGAGGTAGGAGGATAGGAATGATAAATCTCTTAGTATGAAGTAGGGAAGTCTACCTAGTTATTCTAAGGTGAAATTAAATGAACACAGGATCTTTAAAAGCACAAATCCTTATTTTTCATATTGTGACCGATATGGAAATTGTTTAATGTAAAGGATGCTGGGTGCTTTGATGGTGGGGTTGGTGTGGTAACATACATGTGAGGAGATGTGACCCTCAGCCCCTAAAACATACACAGTGTTATAAACCAATGTTATCTCAGTAAAGAAAATAATAAAGCAAGGCAGCTATCCCTCAAAAAAAAAAAAGTTAAATGACTATTAATTGCAAGTTGTGATGCTAAAAATTAAAAAAGTTTCTAACAATAATAAAAGTTCTTTCAATCAACCACACTAAAAAAAAGAAAACAGCTCTCACATTTATCTATAAAAATGTGTAAGCAACAGATGAATAATGCCATTTGAATAAGAGGTGGTGACGTAGAACATTTTAATATTATAAGCAATTCTTCTCCCTTGAGTTTAATTTTGTTAAGCTTAACCATTTCATTGCTGATGTTTATAGCAAAACAATTCCTAACTAATAAATGAGTTACCATTTGCTTTTAAGTAGAGTACAGAAGGAAAACCCATTTCTGTTCTACTGCTCCCCTAACCCAGAATAACCTACATTTGGATATCTTTTGCATTTTTTTAAAATCATTACCTGCATGTTGATATATGAGGGCCGGGGGGCCAGGCAGGCCCTTTCAGAGTTCTGCTGGGCGGCGGCAGCCCGCTCCGCAGCACGCTCACTCCCGGGGGCCTTCTTGTCAGTCAGGGGGCTTTCTGCAGAACTCAGTTCAGGATCTGAGAGCAACCTGTCAGAGCTGCTGTGAAAGAGTTGAAATTGAATACTCCATTATTATATTCTAAAGTAATGAGTGTTTCCTATGCACCCCAGTCATTATCTATGTTTAATATTTTCAACAACTTACATGTATGATCTCATTTAATTCTCCCAACACTGCTTTGAGGTAAGTACCAGCAATTCCCTCATTTTACAGAGGAGGGGAGTACCTTGTCCAAGGTCACACCTCTGGTAAATGGTAGTGCTGGAATTTGAACCCAGGTGTTTTGACACAAGAGCTGGTACTGAAACTATTTTATGACATATAGTCATGCACATTATAAATGGCATATATACTGTGCCACAGAACAGACATATAACACTGAGGGGCAGGCCTCCCGAAAAAGTCCAGGGCAGGCTTTTCAACAGGAGTCACTTTGGCAGGTAGAGCTAAAGTCAGCTGACGTCCTGTGGGTTTTCAAAAAAACTGTTACCATTACCTTTAAAATGATGATTACCCACATTTAGGGTCATCTCCAGAAATAACCATTTTGTTGAAGAAATTTGTATTATAACTGGGCAAATTATCTATTGCATCTTGCTTTGTCATGGGTCACCCTCTGATTTGTTCATTATTATCTTTTTAATCATTCATAATTTTGGAGAATTTAGGAAGGTCTATTATAAATAAAGGGAGGACCAATGAGCTTTGCCTGACAAAAATTCACAATGGATTCACAGAGGACACTCTGAGTTGGAATTAAAAGGGCACCTACAGATCCTCCAGTGCAAAAGGCCAGCAGAGTTCAGAGGGAGCAGCACAAGCAAAGGAAAGGGATGTGGATATTGGTTTTAAAGTCAATGTGTGACAGAAACTGACTCGTGTTTTCAAAATAAGTAATGGACAAATCAAAGAACTGATCCAGTGAATGGGAGGATGAAGGCAGGGAGGCCATACTGGAGGTTGCAGTTGATTTCCTTAACAAGGAAAGGAGTGGGACTGGTCTTGAAAAGTGTCAATGCAGAGGGAAAGGCAAAATCATTTCTCCAAGCTATATCAAACAGTGGTAATTTGGGATATTAGTACCATGTTAAGAAAAACACAGATAAAGTGCATTTGCACTTGAAAAAATGGGAATAGCAATTATAAAACTGCAATTACAAAAGCAAAACAAGTTTGCAGAATAAAAGGAAGAACTGGCAATATAGATGATATATGTGCCATAATTGTCAAAAGCTACCTAACTCTCAGGATATACAAGAAACTGTGAGACAGAAATTGGGTAGTTGAAGGTGGGTGGAAACAAAATCTTTTGACGTATAATCCTTTCATTGTTTCGCTTTTTCAAAATGTGAACAGATCATCTATTTGATAAAAAATAAAATGGAAAGAAACAGTAAGGATGGCACATGTATAACTGAAGTATAGGAAGGGAGCATTACATTCAATATAATATATGCACTTATATTCACTGTGATTGGTAAAAAATACCATGATATTGACTTATTCTTAACAAAGTTATCAATTATCTGAGAACAAAGGCAGCTTAATTCAAAGTCAAATGAATTTACAGCGGGAAAATTTCTAGCAGTAAAAATTCCCTTGCTTATTATTGAAGAGCAAAGAGAATGTTAGCATTTCAGAGCAATATAGATAGTTTAGAGGACCGAAAAATAAACCCAAACAGCTACAGTGGGGAGGGACTATAGAGAAGACAGAAAGATTTATAACAGTGAAAATTAGCAGTGGTTATTATGAAAAAAGGGAAAACCCGTGGATATGATCAAACTCACTTTAACCAAGAAGCACTAACTATTGAGTTTAAAGCTAATTTAGCTCATTACACACTTTTTTTTCAATGGATCAGGGCTTTTGAAGGTTAAAGTACATACTGTAAGTGTGAGTTCTTAGTGCCATGCAAGAGTTCTACCGTCTGCCTCTTGGCACAGGAAACTTTAGATGGACCCATCATTTGTTTCAAGTCACCAGCATTCCCAGAATGGGAGGGGCTTCGAGGCATGCCGACTTCAACAAAAGCATCATTACAACCTGCAGAGGAGAAGAGAGAAAAGTGAAAATCCAAATGTCATCTTATAATCATCTGCAGTGGAAACCAGTCAGAATCCAATACAATGGCTGGAGACATAAGGGGACAGTTCTTGGCTCCTGAGGACAGCTTAAGAAATTCAGGTTGTCTCAAAAACTCATGAGGAAATGTGAACAGAAGACTCATATTTTTTAAAGAATATTAGGGTTAAAGAGTTTATAAAAAGAAATGCTTGACTTGAAGTAAAAAACTGCATGCACGTGTGTGTGTGTATGTGTGTGTGTGTGTAAAATAAATTGAGGCTGTCCTGCTACACAATTACATTCACTTTAAGTTAGGAAGTTATGTGGGAAAGAGATTACATGCAAACTGTTGAATTTCATCCAAGATGTCAACTTTTTGCATATTTGAGGCAAGACATTCATGATTGCTTAGCAAACCAAAATCATGGCACAGATTTTCTACTATGCCCTTGATCAAAGTAAGAGACCAGACTAAAGTTCAGAAGGAAAGATACCTTCTGTGGGGCTTGACTTGGGAGATGCCTGCTCAGACACAGTGGCTTGTCTGGATGGATCAACATGATTCGCACTCAGTACTTTTTCTCCAAGTGATGAAGTGGATATTGCACCATATTTTATATTTGGAGACTGAAAAAAAAAAAGAAAGAAAGAAAAGAACAAATAGATAGGGTCATAATTTGAAAATTCACTTAGGTGAAGGTTGAAAGGAGCTACCAGTGGCTCAATACACAGAGCACGGAGCACATACTCCTGGCTGAAGGACATTACCTGTGCGT
This sequence comes from Talpa europaea, assembly GCF_964194135.1. Classification (NCBI taxonomy): domain Eukaryota; kingdom Metazoa; phylum Chordata; class Mammalia; order Eulipotyphla; family Talpidae; genus Talpa; species Talpa europaea. The sequence continues at coordinate 53,005,738 of NC_140077.1, forward strand.
GTCCATTTAAAGAAGCCGAGATTTTTTTGCCTTCTGTTTGCATACTGCTGATGTGGACATCAACAGGAGTCAAGCCAGGAGGGGGAGATGGAGCTGTGTGCCCATAGGTGGGGACTCCAGACAACAAAATATTAGTGAGCGTGGGGGCGGTAGATGGGATCATGAGGTGTGGTATAGCAGAAAAACCTGCAACAACATTTCATGAAAATTCAGACTCAACGACTATCTTTTCAATAACATTTTTGTTGCTGCAGATTTCAATGAGAATTCCATATTGATACCGCTCTGTACTTAACATTGGGCCTCCCTGGTGGCGCAAGGGGTTAAGATGCAACCTATGAAGTTGTCTACAGCCTCTGCAGCATGAGTTCGATCCCCTGGCTGGCCAGGGAGCAACCCACATGGCACAGCAGACCTCCCTTGACTCCCCTGCTGCTCCACTCAGCAGTGTGCTTCGGTCAATCTGCCTGTTCTGTTCCCCACTCTGTCTCTGGTGAATCCTCTCACCCCCCACACCTCTGGCCTGTACCCAGCTCTTGTATATATAAATAAATCTTACTATGAATGTTAAAGTTGTTAATGTTACTATGAATGTTAAAGTGGAACAGCACTGTGGAGAATATTTAATACAAACGTCTCACTGTACAGAGGAAGAAACTAGCAAGACTAAGCATGTGCAGGTAGCTCTCCAGCACATTTGTCTAACTAGAAGCCACATTTCTGAATGGGTCAGTGAGCTTCATGGGCCTTTGTCACTGCTCCCTGAATATCACGTGCTTTGTCCTACTCTGCCTGTCATGTTTGAAGATTATGTTTAACTTTTATGAGAAATTCACTGCTTTGGTGTGCTCCATTTTAAACAATTTACACCTCAGGAAATTCCTGCTTGGCTGCAGTATGCTTTCAGCCATAAATTTTCCCTCAGAAACAAACTCCTAGAAAATTTTATTTAAAAATTGGTAATACCTAAGAATACATGTCTTGGATTATATTTAAAAGATACTGACCTGTAGCACTTGACGTATTAGCAAGAGGGGATGCCCATAACGTGGGGCTGGGGGTGCCAGAACTTGGACTTTGCAAAGGACTGACTGAGCTATTGAGAGCATTCAGGAGTGAGTTCGGGGTCGTTGAAGTGTTTAAAGATAAGGTGGTGGGTCCCAAGAGACCTGTAATAAATGAATAAAAAGTCAATATGGACAAGTTCAAGATTTTTAAATGCAGATAACCTAAATATTGACATTTGGAATGCACATTGCTTTTATCTAGTATTTTCCAAATATAAAATATGGGTGACATATTCATGACCTTCTTTCAAATATTCACATAAAATGTTGTATGATACAACTCCAACACAGAACCCAGCTTACCCACGAACAGATGTTGGTCAGAAAATGGAAGACAGGCATGCCCAAACCAGGAAAGCAGTTTGGGCCATTCATTAGCACCAGCTATTTTGCATTCCACTCAACTAGCCAGAATGAAGAAAATTCTGCTCAAGTGGAAGCCTATTTTAATTTCTCTGAATAACTTACTGGTCACCTACTTACAAACAAACTCTTTTCAAAGCCATGACAATTAACAGTGGATGATAAAGGAATGCTTTTCTTCAGTAAAATGGCTCCGTCTGACCCATTTGCACACAGGTTGAACTTCCCAGAAGAGTATTCACACATATGTCAAAACACAACAGGACTTACTCATGTCCCTCCTTCCTCAATGTGTATGAGAATCTCTTTCAAAAAATTTTATTTTGTTTTTTTTGCTTAAAAGATCTTTTAAGGATTTAATAAGTAATGAAATTGCCCTGCAGACATGTAAAATATATTCTGAAGTAAAATGCGGATTTGTATATAAGTTTCCAGGAATACTTAAAACATTAAGCTTTATAAGACAGGCACAGTCATGAAAACTTTTTATAAATGGAATAACACTAAATCTTTGCTCGCTATTTTTCTGGTTAGTGCAGCAGGAGCTCAGTTCCTGCTAAGTTAACTGGCATCTTCTTACTCACATACATTGTGGTGTTATTATGAATCTGTTCTGGTATCTAATGGAAGGAACAACTTCGGGAGTTTAGGTTCCAAGAGGGGGGAACCCATCTCTACTGTCATGACTGGAATCTTAATCATATTATAACCATATTATATTTTTAAAGCAAGAATAGCTATTAGAAAAAATTAAAATATCTTTTCTGTTTGAAATCAATACAGAATGAGGCAGAATGATTTGCTAGATTAATTAACTTTTTATATTAAGGCTACTGAAAATGTACATAAAGTAGTGAACCTATAATAATTGTAATGTAGCAACTAACTTTGGCCCTTAGTTTGGGGAGTCATAAACGACGTGCTCTAAGTCACCCGATTAAGTGACTCACCCCACTTTCTTAAAGAACTAAAGCACGAAGATGATGCTGTTCTTTCATCTTTCTATTCAGCGTAGATATAAATACAAGTCCATTTGCTCCCCTTTGTGGCCGCAGGCTAGATTTCCTTTGTGTCTGGGTGAAGCAGGTCTAACTACCTGGGGTGATGGGGTTCTGTTTGTTTTCACTTTCCCCTCCCCTGTCCTCCTCTCCTACAAATTTGCAATTACTTTTAGAAAAGCAAACTGGATAATCTTTATCTCCAGGGACTGATAGCAATATTGCAAATGCAAGAGAGAACAGACACATAAATTACAGTCAGGCTGCTCACTTCACTCTCAATGGCATTCTTAATTTAGGAGAACAAACAGAGCCACTGAAAATAAGTCAGACCTTTATTATTTATGCCAAAGTAAGAAGAACCTAGGAAACAGAAATTCATAGAGTCTAATAAAAAGCCAAAATGGATTGATTCGAGTTTTGTTGCTTTTCACCTGATGTCAGGGCCTGAAGAGGAAAGAATAGCCTTTTAAATGGAGCCCCAAACAGTAGAAAGAAAGGGAATTAGATAAGCATTTCCCCCAGTGACTGAGAAGTGCTATAATAATAAATTTTATACCTAGTCCAGTGAGTCCGAGGCCTGCTGAAGCTAAGATATCCAGGCTGGGACATGCCAGGCCAGCAGGGCACGATGCTGGGGACGGACTGGTTGCTATGGTAACCCCACTGCTTTCAAGTCCGAGGAGACATTTCCTTGCTTCATACATATTTAAGGCATTTCGTTCAACACTTTTCACAATCACAGACTATGAAAACACATAATGGGAAAGAAAAAAAAAAGTGACATGCAAGTAATCCACCATGAATTGGGAGGTGGGTGAGACATGAATAATGATAATACGAATCCTACTCGGAATATATTAATGCTGCTTTCAAATCAATTGCTCTGTGAATTCTAGCCACTTAGTTCTTACGCTTATACCTTTTGGTAAAACCTTAAAATGTTAGTTAGCATTTATTGGGTGAGTTCTGTGATCCAGGCACCGTGACTGAAGTTGTGCCTATATCCCAAAGCCTTCTGGGGTGGTATTATTCATCTTCCGTGAGGATAAAGAACTTACTCAAGGTTACTGTGAGGGCTGGGCTGTGAAAGGCCCAGCTGGTGAAGGGGCGATGAGAGGCCTGGCACCCTGGTCCAGCTCTACAGCCTATTCTTGTTTACATCCTCCTGTCCTTATGTAGAGCTTTCCTCCTTTATGTCCTCTTTATGAAACAAATCAAACTTGTCAGCATACACAGACTGCATACAACAGTCACTTATGTTTGACATTTATGGCCTATTAACTAATCGACTTTGAGGTTCCACTATTTCTCAATGACGACCTATCTATGGCAAAGCTTGTGGTAAAATAAATTTCTAAACAATGTCTTTTATATTTTCCCTCCACAAACTCATACAGAAAACAAAAATGTAAGCCCAAGGAGAAAAGCCTCCAATGGACAATAAAGATAATTTGTGGCTGAGAAAGCAGTTAAAGCAGCTGGCCCTGAGAGACTCCCAGCAGTCTATTTTCCCCAACCTTTGCTCATTTCTAAGAAAACTCCAGGAATTCTTCCTGCACCTTCCTTAGCTTTTAGTCTTGGTATCCACAGTCACCCTAGTCAAGTCAAATCAGTCAAATGTGAAGCTTCACAATCTGTAAAATTTAATGTCCCATTCTCAAGCTTGAAACTCACTGTATCAAGTTCACTTAGAATGAAATCTGTGTTTTCCTTTAAAGTTTTCTCTGGAAGAAGGCGAGATTAATTTTCTTAACTTCGACAGTGAATACCACCTTATTTACATATATGCAGAATTATACATAAAATATGTATCACTATGCATATATGATTCATAGCTCAGAAATGAAAAATCAGAAGTCATGACCGCTCAGTATTTTAGCTATCATAACTTACCTACCTTCACTCAGTTTAGAAACCTTTTTTCCTAAAATTATTGTAAACTTCAGTTATATTTTATAATTCTTTTATTTTAAGATAAAGAAAATCAAGATTACTGTAACATCTAATACCTAACACCCTAGAATTAAATGTTATTTTTATTCCTGTTTTTGTTGAAGAAATGGAACATTCCTTTTGCTTACTTTCCTGTTCATTTTTCCCTTCCTCCTACCCCAAAGGCAACTCATCCTGAACATGCTTTGCTCTTAAAAAAAGAGAAAAAAGGCACCGTAGTACAAATTGTTGTGCAACTTTTTTTTTTTTAATTCAACACCATTCTTGCCCCTTGGCTTCTGGTACAAAAGTGTCTACTTCAGAGTCTAGAAGTAGAATTGCTGGGGGTAGAGTATTTTCAGTGTAATTAAATGGTTCCAAATTGCTCTTCAGATAATGGCAATTCATACAATAAAAAAGGAACCACTTTCCTCATATTCTCACTAGCATTTAATACCATCAAAATCAATGCATTAATTTTTTTACTGTACATATAGTTACTGAAATTTGGCAATATCTTAGAGGCAAGGTTCTGAAAAGGTTGAACTGGGGATACTTCATTACCTAAAGTATTTATTAAAGAGAATGGGCATCTACATTTTAAATTTCCAGAGCTAACCTAGTAGCTCACAAATAGTAAATTCACTAATTTTGGAATTGCATACACACACACACACACACAGAGTACAGAGTACATTGCTTGGCCTTATTAACTCTCTCTTTAAGCATTAGTAATGCTTAAAGTTACCAGATTGTAAGTTAACAAACAGAAGTTCATTCTTTCCTTCTCATATTTACAGAAAAATAAGGATCACAAAAAATTAATTCCAAAAAACACCAAATACATAAAGGAAAATGATGATCAGTAATGAGTCCTGTTACAAATTTATATTTGTGTAAAGTAACTAAACATATAACATACATTATATAGGATATTTATCCCCATGTATATGGGGATATATAGAATGTGACATGATGCCTAGTTCTCTGGGTCCAGCCCCAGATTTCCTGGGCCACTAACCTTGCTTGGCTGTTTGGGTTTTGGTTTAATGCTGATAAAGACATCGAGCTGTTCCATCAACTGAGCAATGAATTGTGGATCAACATCAATTTCTTCCTTCATATCAAACATCAACACAAGAGGCAGACAACCCTAGGAAATGTCAGAGTAGAAAGTGCAGGATGTGAAAAGTTATTCATGCAAACATTCAAGAATTTTAACATGCCCATAAATAATGCAATTATTTTACAGATCTAAAGAGTAAACAAAAGTTAAGCTAAATATTCCTTTAAAAAACTCAGACAACTGTGTGCAAATATTGTGAAGAGGCACAAACTATTTTTTTGGAAAACAAGATTATATGTGTCTTAAGTTTCTGTTTTCAGTCCTAAATGGTTTACCCACTCTCAACCTTGAAAATTTTGTCCATTCCCTAAATTCAGTTTTGTTAGTGATGTTTAGAAATTGAATTCTCACCCACATCAACAGTACTAATCTTGTGCATGTAATCAATCACTTAACACTTACAATGTGGCTTTTTACTGTCTCCTGAGTGAAACCTAAATATGTATCAGCATTTAAAGATCTCCACATTTTGGCCTGACTTTGCTTGCACAGTCACAGGTCTGCATGTCCACATGTCAAGGTCAGCCTCAGGACTCGACAGTGTTTAAACAGTTTCTGGACATTGGTATCTTAACTCATCGAAGGGCTTTTTCAACAACTATAAAGTTCTACTTCCGATGAAGCGCAAACTGTTCTTTCTTCCTAGAATAAAGTTAGCATTGTCCCATTTTAAATTAAAAAAAAAAAAAACTGCCTCACTTTATAACTCTGCTTTTTCTCTCTGTGGAGAGAAAATTTTCTGATGCACAGGAGACTCAGTGCTAGCTAGGATTTGTACATGAGTTCCAGGAGACATTACAGTCAAACACACTAGGATTAAAATGAAATCATTTATGCTCCATTTGTAAGTGATTTTTGTAAGGACTTTTTATAGTGATTATATTTAAAAAATGGGATGACATTTAAAATAGTTTAAAGCTTTTAAATTTTCCTTTCCCTCTCACTTCTTTCAATATTGTATGATAACCTGTCACATTAGATAGCAATATTATTGCCAGGAATGGTCAAAGTATGAATATTCGTGCAGTACTACATAGAATGCTAGAAAAAAAATTCATTTAACTCAAAAATAATATCTAAAGAAGATGAAAAGCAGAAAATATGAAATATGAAGAGTAATCATAGTTATTTTTGGATATGAGCATGCTTCCAGACTAGCCTGACAAAGTAAGCTTAACTAAAAATAAATCATCCAGTAAATTTCTTAAAATTATGTATTATAATCCTTAATGATATAACAAGTTCTTATCTGTCAGAGGAATGGTATCAGCAACAGAGACTTGCATTTTCTGAAAGTTTCGCAAAAATAAATTCTGCAAGTTTATAATAGCAAAGGTCACACCGAAGCTGACTGTTTAAAATGTCACTAAAGGTCAGAAGAATACAATGGGGTTTTCAATAAGAATATTTGTGAGCCCATATTACTTCATTTGGTACAATTTGTTGCCATATATCAGTATGCACACTGGGTTTTTAGATGAGTATGGAAGACTAGAAGTATTGCAAATTATATATTGGAAGTGGTACTGAATTATATAACAGCTACTTTTCATTAACGCATGCCACTTAAGTTAATGGCTTAAATCACATATTTTAAAATTATATCAGATTTATGAAATGTGCTAATGTTTCATGTTACCAAAGTTTATGTCTTTGAGGGTAAAATTTTTATTTTTACTTTTGTTTAAACAGAAGACATTCTTTGTCAAATACAAACTAATAATACTATATGTCTGATTAAAATAATCACCTTCCATAAAAAATAGCCTATTATTTATATTTACCTCTTCTGCATTTACTCTAAGTTAAAAAAAACAAACAAGCTAGTAATAGTGGAAGGAAATTGCTCATCTCTGTGAAGAATTTAAGCCTCTGAGGTACTGTGTACTTTACTCTTGTAATTTCCTTTTACTAAGAAACTTCCTTATTGACCAGACTCCCAATGTGCCTGTATAAAAACCACATTTGCTCAGTGTACACAGCAACACACCCTGTAGCCATCAAGGTCACAAAAAACAAACAAACAAACAAACAAAAAAACCAAAGCCTGCAACACTCATTTCAGTAAACCTACCATGAGATATTGCCTTGCAAGACAGACAGACTCAATGGTGCCCTGGAGGTAGACGGTGGATTTCTTTTGTGGATTGCTGGGATCAGGAAAGTGGATCTGAGCACCTGTTCTCTGCATGATATGCTTAATGTTGCTTCCATTTCGACCCATCATAAAGAGATGATGTTGAGCTGCAATATCCAGCTGTGTGCTCACGGGGATAGCTGATGCCAAGCTCCCAGCAAGATGTTCCAACAGCATGGCAGTTCCTTCCTAGGAGAAAAGGGTAAGAGAGAAGAGGGCAAAGTGTGGAGGGGGCCCAGTGAATGGTGGTGGAGGCATAGGGATGTGGTAAAAGACATATGAAGAGGTGATCCTATGCAGCTCAATCATATTCTGTGTGGTAAACCTACTCTACTTCAATTAAAAAAATAAGCAAACTGCTCCTATAGATTCACATACAGCAAAAGGGTCTATTGCAATTCTAATAGCTACAGAGAAAAACTCAACATAGTCCATAAACTAGAATTAGTAATACAAGAGAAAATTCTGGAAGACAAATTAACTTAAAATCCTCTCAAACCAAAACATGCATGATGGGTATACTTAGGATGTTCTGAATTCATCTCAATCACTTACCTTCACAGCACTGGTGTTATTCTGAGACCCTCGCACTATGACAGTAGCACCATACATTCGGGAACGCTGTTTAAATGACACTGAAATGTTGTACGTTTGTGATATGTGCTGAATAGAGGGGGAATTAGGATCGGGAACCGGTTGAAGAATTCCAGCTATCGGGAGCTCAAACATCAGCACCAAAGGAAGCAGTTCCTAAAATGAATTGATGACAAACCAATCTACAGTTAAAACATGAGGCATTCAGGGATGTGTATAATTCATTCATTCTTTTCTGAAGGTGGAATTTTAAAACATAAATTGCTTCTGTTATAGTCATAGTTTGCGTAAAGTTTCTTTAACAAAAGAAGCCTTTTGTGAAACATGAGAATTTGTAACAATATGCCTATAGCGTTTTTTTGCTCAGGCCAATTTTCCTCACTTTGAAATCATCAGAGCAACTGAGTCAGATAAAATTCAGAACATCCCTAACATCTTTACTACAGTAATACAACTTTCAGTTATTATTCCATACATACTGAACATAGGATTTAGTTAGAGATTGTTAAATTATGATATTTTAATGTCTTCTAATGCAAATATCACTTACACTGATTTACACTAGTAAAGTAATAGTTACCCGAATTCTAACTCTGGCAGATTCTACTCCTGCCGTTTGTCCTGCTATAGATACCTGCCAAAACAAGAAAATACAGAGTTAGATTTATTTTAATTGAACCTGTGCCTGCTTTTCCAGTTATCTACACCCTTGTTGCTCAAAGTGTCCTCCAGGGGAAAAAACAGCAGTCATATTATCTGGGAACTTGTTGAAAATGAAAGATCTCAGGAACCAAGTCAGATTTGCTTAACCAGAATTTGTATCTTGACCAGTTACTCAGCTGATTTGTGTCAAATGATCTACATCACCTTGGGGACTTACAAAAACCTCATAGCCCTCAGCAGGCCACTCTGCCCTCACCCACTGTAATTGTTTGCATGCTCTCCCTCTTGTTTAAACTCTTCGCATACTAGATGAATATCAATACACAGTGATACCACTACACTAGTTTCTCAAAACACTGAATTATTTCCATACTAGATGGTAAAAAATTCTTGCTCCAACACCCACCACCAGTCCTCTCCTGGATTCATGCCCTGAACTTTCCCATGACAAATACAGGGTGGTCTCACTTATATGTGGTGCACAGACACACATAACAGAGAATAAGACAAAACCCAACCAATAATAAACTCTCAACATCTGACCGCAAAACTAGGGCAACTACAGAGGGAGAGTGGCGGGATGAGGTTCTGAGAGGGAAGGTTGGGTCACTGGTGTTGGTTAGGGTGTGAAAGTAAACACTTATAGAAGTTTGAACCTATAACCAAACCTACTTTACCTCAATAAATATAGTTTCAAAAAAAATAAAAAAATTATGGCCCACTTAGAGCTCATCTGTAAATGCAGGGCATCTTCAGTCTCCTTGCATTGGGACATACAATCTATAATATACGCTGTTTCCACAATTACTTTTTGTACTCACTTACCAAAAGAAACATGCACATGGAAAATTAAGGTTGTAATTTTCCCATAAATGTTCATGTGAAAAAAACAAAGCACCTGGTTGCTTTTTTCTGCTTGGTTATTCCTGTTAGAATCTGGAAAGTGGATGTGGCATCCTGTGTCTTCCATCACTTTTTTAATATTGTTGCCACCTTTGCCAATGACATGAGAATGTTCTGTGTGTGAAACATCCATCTTCAGGGTGACCCGATTGCTCTACATGGAAATAACATATTATCTCTTGAAGCATAAAACACTTAATCCCCCTCCCCACAGTATTAACAAAAAGTGACCCAGTGGAAGATCTTAAAGATTTCTTAATAAGATCTAATCTAATCTATAAATGCTTCATTTCTATCTATTTCCCTTTGGCTATTAAAAAAAAAATTCTCATTTTAAGACAAATTTGACCAAAGGAAAAGAAATATTTTTTTACAAAAATATTTCTTGTATAATAAATAGCCTTTAAATAAAGTCAGCTACAATTACAAATACTCATTTTTGATATGCATTATTAATGAAACACTTAATCCAAACAGATGAAAACAAGTATGAAACTGACAATATGTATGCTAATAGAACTATATAATTAAAATGACAGAAAACTAGAAATAAAGTTCAAAACTGAATTAAAAATATTTACAAGCATTGTTTTCCCAATTTCTCTATCACTGCATGTAACTCTCTACAAAGTAAACCAACTACTGTTCTCACAGGTAGAAAGAAAAGCAAGGAAGAGGTCACAAATCATAGATATCTAGCAGTCAAACACTAAGTAAAACAACATAAAACATAAGATTACATTAAAACAAGAGGTAAATTCTGAGACATAATGAATAAAACCATTGTGGTCATATCAGAATTCATGCATTTAATCTGGGGAAGTTAACCTGTGAAATTATAAAATCTGACATGAAATATTTTCTCATTTACAAGATTGATACTGAAATTCTTCAGTGCTCAGAGTCAAAGTAAAGTCAAATACAATAAAATGTTAAAAATATCAAAAGTTTTACGTGCTCTGAATTCTTCAATTTTAAACAATTTTTCCATGAAGTACTTTGATTTTTTTTTTAAAGATTTATTTTTTAATTTATTTATACAAGAACTGGGTAAAGGCCAGATGCACGGGAAGGTGAGAGGATTCACCAGAGACAGAGCAGGGAACAGAACAGGCAGACTGACAAAATACACTGCTGAGAGGAACAGCGGGTGAGACAGGAGAGAGGTCTGCCATGCCATGTGGGACCCTCGCCAGCAGGCCGGGATCAAACTAGCGCTGCTGAGGCTGCAGACAGCTTCACAGCACTGCGCTCAATCGCCTGTGCCACCAGGGGAGGCCTAGTACTTTGATTTTTAAACTTAGGTCTTATTTTAGTTTTCTCTTTGAAGTACAGGAAAGAGATGCTCATTTTTGGAGAAAATTCTTAAATATTTAATAATTATAAAGTGAATAATTCTTAAGAATAAGAAAAAAAATCAGAGATCATTTCATTGAGATACCAGATAGTAAACCACGGTGCTGAGGACTTGATAAATCTTCTGTCACAGTGTGGTGTTGAGCTTCATCTCTGCGTCTGATTTGAAGGCTCACAGTTCATGAATTGTCCTTTGTACACAATACACTTTTACTAAATGCCTCCCTCCCCACAAAAAAAGAACCGGACAACCTGGATGCCACCCTCCCACTTACCTACCAGCCATTGAATTCTGAGTGAATTCTGTGTTCATTAAGAGGAAGTGAGAGGGGATGGGGGTGGGAGGAAGGGGAGAGTGCATACTGGACTAAGGTGAGGCCAAAGAGTGTTTCTGTGAGATGCCCACAGGGAGCGCAAGCAACTACCCTGAGGGGGAAATCCTATACTGTCAAAACACTATCAAGGATGTAAAACAATGATACTTCAACAAAAATAACAATTAAAAAAAAGGATTAAACAAGGCAATATGCTTAGCAAAGTGCTTGACATATAGTAATTTAGAAGTGTACATTAAAGAAAATTCTCACCAATGAGTACAAATTTTCCATATTTAAATTTTGCATTCCCTATTATTCCTCCATATATGTTCTTGTAGGGAAACCCTACACATGTATAAGAGAAAACATCAAATTTCACACCACCACACACACACAAAGGATACAGAGGAGCGACCTAGTTTTCTATGGGCATTAGAAAGGCAAAAAGGTTAACTCCTGCCAAGCCAATTTAATCATGACCAATGTCTAGTTTCTGAGGATGGCACATACATACCTATGCACATATACATACACATGTGCATACATACACATATGCATTGTGCGTGATATTACTCAATTACCCAAATGAAAGAAATTAGTGAAATTTTAAACAGAACCCTACATCCATTGTAGAATCATGCGTGCTTATTTTAAAATAAGCACCATTCCTTTCTCCTGGTTTTTCTTCTCCAAATGGTTCTTTCATGACAGCATGAAGCAGCCCTTGCAGATATAAGGTTTTGACATCTGAATGTCCTTAACATTCACTTACTTTTGTGTCCAAGACAGACATGATCATTTCCTTGGCTTCCTTAACATCTTCTTTCTTTCCAGAAACTTTAATATGGGGATCTATAAAAAATCAGAAACAAAAGATTCATGAAAACTGCACTCTTTTAAAATTGATGTTGCAATAAAAGATTCCATAATAAATTCAACATTTTGTTTCATCCTAGGTGTGTTACTATAATAAAACAAGAATATGGAAATCCCTCAAATCATGTATTTATCTGCAGCTCGATTCCATCTGAAAGCTAATCAGAAACTTAAAGCTAAATTTAAATTTAATTACAAGATAATATCATATAATTGTAGCTAAAACAAGTGAGGAATCTAAATTCAATTCAGTAATTGTTTTTTTGCTACATTACAGTCCCTGTTCTAAGAGTTTAAATGCACTAACTCATTTAATTCACATAATAATAATATACAGAGAAAATTGAAGCACACAGTAGTTTAAAACCTTGCTGCAGAAAACCACTCAAAAATTTGTTTATTATAATTTAATGTCCTCCAGCTCCAGATCCACACTGTAAACCAAGTGCTAATTTTAAAAAATGTTCTTTGTGACAATTTTAAAAATATTTCCTGTGATAACTTAGAAAATATTCTTATAGTTAAAAGTTAATTTAAAAAATCATCATTCAAGGACATTTAATAGTCACTCAAAATTTAATATCCATTTGGTTTTGTGTGATTAATATATGCTTTGTGTCTATTATTTATGACAGCTGCTGAATTTCACACAGGAAAGCATTCCTTCATTCAACAAATATTTTCTGAATCTGGACACTGTACCAGGTGCTATTTTGGGGACTAGAGGATAGATCAGTGAGGTAAAAAGACCTCTGTTCACATGAGCTTACAGACTTGTGCAGGAAGATGAAAATGAATCAAATAAATGCCCTAATATATTAGGACAAAGAAATTATTTAAAAATCAAAAGGAGAGCAAGGTAAGAGAATCACAGTCCCAGCTATGGCAAGGGGGTTAGGGGTATTAGACTTCGCAGAGAAAGTAAAGACAGTTCAAGTCTCCTCAGCAATTTAGGTGTTTTAGCAGCCCATCGGTCAGTTTCATGGAACAAGACCATGTAGTATATAACCAATAAATTTAATGACAAAGTTGAGTAACACAGAAGTTATTTATAGGTATTATTACTACTACTATCACCATCACTTCTGCTAATACCGTGCGTGTGGCTTATCAGTGTGTCAGTCAATGACAGGCCACATATATGATGGTGGTCTCAATAAGCTGTACCGTACTTAGGCGTGGGGCAGGCTATGCTGTCTAGATATGTGTAGTTAATTATATGCTATACACTATATGTAATAAGTAAAACCTGTAAACAACCCAAATGCCGATGACTAGATCAAGAAGATGTGGTATATATACACAATGGAATATTATTCAGCAACCAAAAACATAAACTCATGCCATTCACAACAACACGAATGAAGCTAGAAGGAATTATGCTCACTGAAATAAGTCAGAAGGAAAAAGAAAAATATTGGATGGTTTCACTTAGGAGGAATATAGGGGAACCAAATAAGACATCAGGAGAAAAAAATATTACGATACAAAACACAATGAAACAAAAACAAACAGACAATTATAAATCAGAGACATCCTGCACAGGGGACTGTGGTGATGGTGCACGGGTGCATTGGTAAAGGAAATTCTATGGGGACTACACCTGAGGGTGGGGGGGGGAAGCAAATATTGTTGAAAAATGAACAATGGTGTAAAAAATATATAAATACAAAAAAATTTAAAAAAAATCATCTGTTATAATGTTTGCACAACCAAAAAGTCACTGTTTCTCAGGAACTATGCCCTTTGTTAAGTGACTGCACTACCACCAACACCATTGCAACAGTCACTGGTCACCCCAAATTCATTGAGTGCCCACAAGGTCCTACTGTCTCAGGTAAGTCTTGATGTACTGTATATACCTCAGCTCAGTGATAAAGTCTGCAAACTTTTGTTGAGCATCTGCTCGAGTGTTCCACTTGAGTCCTTCATCCTTCTAAGCTGGCAACTCTCTAAAATTAGGAATCAGAATCACCTAGTGGGGATTTTATCAAACTGACAGATTTCTCTGCCGTGTGATTTCCCCATTCTCATCCCACAGTGCAGTGGGAAATGAACACCATGATGAACATGAGCATGGCATACTTATAAGGTGCAACTGAGAGATGTGAGGAAGGATGGAGGGGAGGGATGGAAGAAACTGTTTTCTAAAGCTAAAGCTCTTAGGACCACGATGGAGCAATCACAGGCCACATTCCCCAGTCTTCTGAGTTAAGGAATGCATCTGGCCTCCTGGGGGACATCCCAGCAGCTGTGGTGAGTTGGAGTCAGTGCCATCACCTCAGGCACCCCGCCCTCTCCCCAGACTGTGTTTGCAGGGTGGCTGCTCTTGGCCTAATGCACTTCTCACCCCATCCTCTAACATGTACCTCAGACATGCGCTCAGTCAAAGGGACACTGTGACGATGAAAAGCAGTAAGATCGGTTGAGACTCCAAGAGCTTATGTATCAGGTATTGTAAGGCAAGGGGCCCAAAAGCAGAGGGAAGAGGATGTCCCCCCATACGTTGGGGAAGAGATGTTCACACAGCTTGTCCCTTGATGCATCCTCTGGACCACCTTTTCTCTATAAGACTCTCGCCAACTTTAACTCACTATGCAAACAGAGCATTTTCTTGAATAATCTTATTATACCGATTGTAACTCCTCTAGGCAATTTTTACTAGAGCTGTCTACATTGAACAATTTGGCCTCAACTATCTTCAACTTTGGTTTGAATTACTGTTCGCTGACTGACCCGAATCCCTATGGAAAATGTTCCCTTACTACAGTGCAGAACTGGATCTTAGTGCTTCTCATAACACATCTGCTCAACAGACTCACTTGCTAAAATATATATTCCTGGTTGTCTAAGACTCAGATATTGACATTTTGTTGGTTTCCCAACACATTCTTAAATCAAATATAGGAAATAGATTAAACCACCCTAATATGTACTAATAATTAGTCCTTTATGTCTCAACCAAGTATATATAACATAAAATGCTTTCACAGGAAATACAAATTATTTTTTTCACAAAACATTATCAATGAGTATTAAGTGGCATAATAATTAAAAAACCTATTATTTTACAGGTTAGCTAAACACACTAAAATTCCTAGGTATCTACAGAGGAACAGGAAATCTCGGCTTAAGAATAATTTGATTTCCTCCCATCTCTGTATCAACAGAACAATAAACAAAATAAAGGCAAAAGCCTCAACAGAAAATAACTATTTCAAAGTGAAAGAGCGCCATCTAGTGGCCAAAAACAAATTCTCAGTGAACACACATGGACAGACACACTAATGTCTAACTCTCTCTTTCCAGGACTTGAATCAGCTTTTGTTTGGAAAATGGGCTTTTAAATAATCAAGACCCATTTAGAACATATAAAACCAAATAACAAATTCATGTTTGTATTGCTAAGGTAGTCAGTAGTACTGTATTTTTCATTCCTTCTTTGCCCTTGCTTATAGATTTATACAGGATGTGAGCTACTACTTCAGGTTGAACTTAATATTCTCATTTCAAGTCCTGTTACAATTTTCTGCTTTCACACAGTGTTACAGTGTACAGTTTAAGCTTGCCCATGTAATACAAGAGACTAAGTAACATTGCATTCAGACCCAGTCTAGAAATAATTGATGGACAAAAGTCAAAGGTAATGATATTAATAAACACAAAAGGAAAAGGTCAGCAATGAAGAGTGGATGAAAGATGAGACAGGAGGAACAATTTTATAGACTCCACTCCCCCAAATTAATGCTTTGAGAGACAACTCCAATTTAGATATGAACCTTTTACTACATTTACTCTAAAAATAACACATTACTTTCATAATCAAACTCCCTGCTTAAGTATTATGTCTTGATTGGTTTTGCAACTCCCACAAAGCCAAACAAGTAGTTTTTAGCTGTTTTAACTGTTGCCCAATGGACTGATGGCTCCCCTAACTCTGGAAGGGGCAAAACACAGAGGAAGGGAATGGATCTGTGAGAAGAGCCTAAACTTCTATCTAGAATGACCCTGTTCATGCTTCCAAAAATGGTTTGGATTTTAACCACTCTGATCTCAGTATTTGTGTGTGTGTGTGTGTGTGTGTGTGTGTATATATATATATATATATATATATATATATGAAACTTTCAGTTTTTCATCCAGATTTTTGTTTTTAGATTCCTGCTCACATCCCTCCAGTGTCATCCTGTGGAAGAGAGGAAGACCAGAGAGTCATCAAGCCTCCAATAAGTAATCAAAAGCTGCAGGGACCAGGCTGTGGAGTGAGGATTTATGTGTGTGTGTGTGCTGCAAAAGTGCTCAGCCTGCAAGCAAGAAGATTCTTATGACTTCCATATGGACATTCATAAAGACTTGATACGACAACCACTGTTTTCATAAGAGCACATGCTAAAAACCATATTTTTGATAATAAATATTTAAGAGAGCTAGGGCATTTACATGAACATACGTGTTGTTTAGTTATGGTTTTAAAGGATTATCTCTTGATACTCTGGTTTCTACTCTCTGGTTTTAAATCCTTGGAAAAATTCCCATTCTTGGAAGCATTAGTGAATATTTTATTGCCTTTTCCTTCTCTTTTCAAGCTTAAATCTCCTTGCTATTTCATTCCTATCTCAGCAAAATCTACAGAAAAATGTTCATATAGGCCATTTCATTGTATTTATTATGCTACAGGAAGTAATGTGCTATTGACACATGATAAATTTAAGCCATCCGTGTTTCTCCAACAATCTCTTTGTAGCTATTTTCCTGTCTCCATGACTGAGTATTGCTTAGCAAAAGATTCAATCTGAACAGTTCAAAGAAATGCTTTCATTCTCAGCATGTTCCTTTAGAGAGAGAAAACAACAGAAAATTTCTTGTTTGACTAAACCCACTCCTCCCACCACAAGACCCCAAAATAAAAAAAAAACATAGAGTTACAGTTATATTTATGGAAAAAAGTCCCATATCTTAATCTGAAGTAACAATGACTTTTGACAACAAAATTGTCAAATTGGCCTGAAATCCTAAATAAGAATTCAATGGCCTTAAACCCGTAAGTGGATAGAATTCACTTTCTCCTGGTTTAGAGGTCTGTTCACTGCTATTATTTTTTTTAATTTTTGTTAACTGAGGTAACATTGTTTTACTAGATGATTTAGAGGTTCTTACCTCTTCATTTTTTTTTTAAAGATTTATTTATACAAGAACTGGGTACAGGCCAGATGTGCGGGAGGGTGAGAGGATTCACCAGAGACAGAATGGGGAACAGAACAGGCAGACTGATGAAATACACTGCTGAGGGGAGCAGCGGGCAAGACAGGAGAGGTCTGCCTCACCACGTGGGTATCTCCCGGCTGGCCAGGATGGAACCCATGCTGCAGAGGCTGGGGACAGCTTCATAGCACTCCGCTCAACCACCTGCGCCACCCGGGAGGTCCTTCACCTCTTTAGATGTGCATTACCAGGTCACCACACTACATCCACTACCAAGGCATCCACACTTCGCCACCATAGTTCACTGGGCCCTTCCACACTGTGTTCTCCACCCTTCTTTCCCTCTCAGTAGCCTCAATTCTGCAGTCAGATTTCTAGAGTTTGTTACTGGTTTTGTCTTGTTTAACTGGTCACCTTCTCTCTATATATTCTACATATATTGAAACCATCTGGTATTTATCATTTTCCTTCTGACTTATTTCACTTAGCAAAATTCCCTCCAGTTTCATCCATGTTGTTGCAAATGACAAGTGTTTATCCTTTTTCTTTTATAGCCAAATATCATTCCATCTTGAATATATAACACATCTTAATCCACTCCTCTGCCCTTGGGCCCTTAAGTTCTTTCCATACGTAGCCATTACACAGTGAACACAGGGGTGCATATATCTCTTTAAATTAGTGTTTTGACATTCTCTAGGAGTGAAATTGCTAAATCATATGGTATATCTATTTATAACACTTTGAGGAACCTCCATACTGTTTTCCATAGGAGGTGGACCAATCTGAATTCCCATCAACAGTGTACAAGGGATCCTTTTTCTCCACATTCTCACCAACACTTGCTGTTTCTGGTCTTTTTGATATGGGCCATTCTCATAGGATTAACATGGTATCTCATTGTGATTTTGTTTTTTTTTGTTTTTAAAGATGTATTTATTTATGCATACAAGAGCTGGGGTGCAGGCCAGAGGTGTGGGGGGTGAGAGGATTCACCAGAGAGAGTGGGGAGCAGAAAAGGCAGATCTACTGAAATACACTGCTGAGGGAAGCAGCGGACAAGACAGGAGAAGTCTCCTGTGCCATAAGGGTGACCTCCTTGGCCGGGCCTCCAATTCGTGCTGCACTGGCTGCAGACAGCTTCGTAGTAATGAGATGGAACCCCCTGCACCACCAGGGAGGCCCCTCATTGTGCTTTTGAATTGCATTGCCCTGATGGTAAGTGACAATGAGCATTTTTTCATGTGCCGGTTGGCCACCTGTCTGTATTCTTTAGAGAAGTGTCCATTTAGCTCCTCCTCTACCCATTTTTTGATTATTTGTTTGCTTCTTGTCAAGTTATATAAGTTTTTTTTTTTTTTTTTTTTTTTTTAGATTGTGCCTATCAGCCCCTTGTCTCACTTATGGTGTGCTTATATTTTTTCATATTCAATAGTGTGTCTTGGGCCTCCCCAGTGGCGCAGAGGTTGAGCGCTGGGTTGTGAAACTGCCCGCGGCCTCTGTGCGCCGGTTCGATCCCCGGCTGCTCCCCAGCCACCAGAGGAGGGTCCCCACATGGCGCGCAGACCTCTCCTGCCGCCCGCTGCTCCCCTCAGCAGTGTACTTCGGTCCTTCTGCCTGCTCTGCTCCCTGCTCTGGCTCTGGTGAATTCTCTCACCCTCCCGCACTTCTGACTGTACCCAGTGCATGTATAAACAAGCAAACAAACAAACAAATAAATAAATAAATAAATAAATGACTCTATAAAAAAAAACAAAAACAAATAGTGTGTCTTTTTCACTGGTAGTTTCCTCAATTGTGCAGAAACAATGAACAAAGATATAGCCCCACTTGTTTAGTTTTGCTTTTGATTCCCTTGCTATTAGACTTGAATCCCCAAAGCTATCACTTTAAGTCAATGCTATGGAGTATTTTGTCTGTTTTCTTATGCATTTTATAGTTTCAGGTCTGACATCCAAGTCTTTAATCCACTTTGAGTTAATTTTTATGCGTGGTATGAGAGTGGTCTAATTTTATTTTTTTCATATGTTTGTCCAGTTTTTCCAACACCATTTTGTTGAAGAGACTATTTCTTCCCCCAATGTATACTCTTGGCTCTGTTGTCATAGATTAACTGGCCGTATAATGTAGGTTTATTTCTGGGATCTCAATTCTATTCCATTGTTCTGTGTATCTGTTTTATTCTAGTACCATACTGTTTAGACCACAGTTTTGTAGTATAGTTTGAAGTCTGGGAGTATGATGCCACCATTCATTGTATTTTTTTATTCATTTTATTTTTTTGGTTAGGATTCTTTGGGCTTTTCAAGGTGTTTTGTAGTTCCATTGAATTTCAGTAATGCTGTTCTATTTCTTTGAACAATGCCATTGAAATTTTGATAGAGATTAAACTGAAACTGTATATTGCTTTGGGTAAAATGAACATATCAATAATGTTAATTCTTCCAATATATGAAATGAAAATATCTTTCCATTTCTTTGTATCTTTTTCTATTTCTTTAAACAATGTCCTGTATTTTTCATTGTACAGCCCTTCATCTCCTTTGTTAACTTTACTCCTTGGTATTTAATTCTTTAGCTGCAATAGTAATTGGGATTCTTTTCTTTTCTTTTTTAGATTTATTTATTTTTATACAAGAACCAGTGTACAGGCCAGGTGCGCGGGAAGGTGAGAAGACTCACCAGAGACAGATCGGGGAACAGAACAGGCAGACTGGGGGGAGCAGCGGGTGAGACAGGAGAGGTCTGCCTCACCATGTGGGACTCTCGCCGGCCAGCTGGGATCAAACCCACGCTGCAGAGGCCGCGGACAGCTTCACAGTGTGGCTCTCAACCACCTGCGCCACCAGGGAGGCCCTGGGATTATTTTCTTGATTCCTTCTCTCCTAGCTCACTGTTTAGGAACACAAATGATTTTTGTAAATTGATTGTGGGACCTGCCACTTTACTGTATAGATTCATTGTTTCAATTAGTTTTTTTAGTAGAATCTCTAGGATTCTCTATTTACATTATCACATCATCAGTAAATAATGAGTTTTACTTCTCTTTTCCCAGTTTGGATTCCTTTTATATCTTTCTTTTGCCTAACTGCCATAACTAGAACTTCTAAAACTATGTTGAATAGTGATGAAAGAGAACATCCTTTTCTACTACCAGACCTAAGAGGAAAACCTTTAATTCACTTTTATTTCATGTTCTTCTTTAAAAGTCTCAGCCTTTAAAACTATCTAATCAAGAAGTACTCTAGTTGAGTCCAGGGCCTTCAACACTGTCAAGAGTGGTCAGTGTTTATAGAAAGAGGCATCTCCAATTTCCTCTGAAATCCCCTGAAACCACTGGCAATATACCAACAGTTGGCAAGCAGTTCCAAAGTAGTAATCGCCAAATTGTTTATATCAGGAAGACTGTGGCTGTAAAAGATTTTGTCTAACAGTCATACACATCAGGTTTCAGGAAAAAAAATGCAGACATCAGAAGGGCACTGGTGGGCTTGGAGCACAGAGGGACATGCTAGAAAAAGCCAGCAAATCTCATACAGAAAGTATTCATTTATAATGACTATGATTGGTTATGGATTATCTTCACGTTGTGAGGGAAATATCTTGATTCTACAGTCATAAACAATAAGTTTTGAATCACAATGTGCTATCAACATACCCTGTCACCTTGGAAAAGTCATGGAATCTCTAGAATATAATTCCTTTTTATTTCTCCAAAATAAGGGTGCTTGGTCAGATCATTGTAGTATTTTAAGTTTAGGCTTCCTTGGTGGAAAGCACTGCTAAAAGGTTCTTAAATAAAAGTAACTTCATAAACAACTGTTTTCCAATTCTTTATCTCCTGATAAACAGTTCACTAAAGACAGCACAATTTAAAATGTTTCCAAGAACATGAAGTTGAGGACACTACACACAAAGCCTCTAAACTTTGGTGATGGATCCACCACTGGGTTTGGAGATCAGCTTTGGCTTTCATTTATTTTGTACATTCTAGAAATGTGCAAATTTGAATCAAAGATGAAATTCAGTGGTTCCCCTTATGACCATTTCCTGAATTATATGCTTATGGGCAGGAAACAAATGCATTACTATCCAAACGGAGATGGTTCTACTCCAAATCCTATTTGGACCAAATCACAGTTCAAACTTAGATGCCATCCAAGACATCTGCTAGCTTGATCACTTTTTCTTTTAGGTTGGAAAGTCACTTTGGTGATCAGTGAAAGTGAATTCAGCTCATAGTCAACTGGCTGCAGCCCATACTTTCCTGCGAAACAAAAGTGTTTCTGTCTGACCTCTTGACAAATAGACCTTTTATTTTTTTTCAGACTTTGCTTTATACACAAAATTTATGGTCCAAATAACATACCAGTATCATATTTTTAAAATGGTGATATATACTTTATCAGAAGATAGAAAAAAATGCTGAAATGACTCATTAAACCTGACTGGAAACGATTTGAAAGGAATGAAGAAGAATGACAGAAGTCAATGCACTTTAAGCTTATTTTGTAGCCAGTTATATAGACTCCAGATTCTTTCAAGGAATGCTCTTTAACAACAAGAATTCCAATAAACTGAGCTAGAATAAAAGGCCAGAGAGCATATTTGGAGAGGGGCTATAATAGCTCCAGCTATACGTGTCTAAGGCTAAATGTTTGTGTGCAGCTACAATACTTCAGATATTACAACTGGAATCTAGAACAACAGCAAAAATTCACTTGTTGTAGGAATTCCATAAATGTTGTTGCACAAAATCTTGTTTATTTACCTGATTTTAAAACAGCAAAAATAAAATTAATGTTCTTATTAGCCAAGGGGTTAGAAGCCTGGTACTGGAAATGAGAACAAAAACAAAGGAATTTTGAATTCAAAAACCAAGTTTTCATGAGAAAAACTTTCCACAATCAGTTTGCATGCAATGATATTCTACACTAACTTCCTCTCAAAACTCCATTCAGCAGAATAAAACAATATACAACAAAGAAAGAGAATTCTTAACAGGATAGTGGCAAGATCGACATGAATCAATCCAAAGATCAAAGTATGGAAAGTTCATCAAGATGCTTTTCAGTTTTACTATTTGACAATGACTGGAGAACTGCCCTTACCCTACGGTCATGGACACCTCAGGCCAGCTCTTGCTGAATGAGAGGGGGGAGGGGGCACATTCACATATAAGATGGAGCTTATGGACCCTTTATGAAGTGGGTAGGAAAGAGCTATCAGCTTGAGGAAATTGATCAAAACTGACTAAAGAAGGTAAGAAAGCGTTTTACTGAGGGACTACTAGAATTTCCAACATAATCAGCAATATATTATAATATTCCACTATAGTTGGTTTCCACCCATGCTTCAACTTTAGTGAGAAACAAAGCATAAGAGAGGAAAGAGGTAAAGTGGGCACATGCCTCTTTTCTGGTAAGCTCCCTGTGTGCTGTTTGTTAATCAGAAGCAGAGTTACAGAGACTCAGCAAAAACCTAGTAATAATCTCAGAGAACAACAAAATGCAAACAACATAGAAAGCAGTCAAGGCATACCAGATGAAATAATCAAGAACACATGTATTTAAGGAGTGTGAGAATTGGACAAGGGTAAATGACCTTATTCTGTAAAACTCCTTATCTTATGCAGTGTAAACTATACTCCAAGTATAATTGCAGAGTTGCAGTTCAGGTAGAAGGAAGGCAAAAAAAAAAAAAAAAAATCCACAGTAAAACAGAAATCTAGCTTTGGAACATGGAAGATTGAAAGTAAAAACTCATCACTCTGTTTCTTGAAGTCTTTTGGCATCCGAGCTCTATATTCCCACAATAAGGAAAAGGATTCTGGGAAGGAGGAAAGGAAACTTAAGTGCCAGGAGGAAGTCTGGGATTGTCTTAATGGTTTGTATAGAACAACTTTTCAAAAGGCCCAGGAAGTGCTAGCTTACTATGGTGAGGGGGTTCACATCTGGATGAGCAAGAGACACACAACTCTTGTGACCGTGGAAACAAACTCCAAGCCACATGGTGTGACAAAGGCAATAATGCAAGGGCCCAAGATGAGGACAGAGCACTGCAAGGGAGCTGAACTGTATAGTGGCCCTCTGGACTGGAACTGGAGACTCAGTTGTACACTCAATCGTCCCCTTGATAAAAAGGGAGAGCTCTGAAGTGGAGATAGAGGCCTGTGCCAGGATAAAGCATCCCCAAGAAAATATACTGAGATAAGAGCAAGTTATGCAAGAATTTCTAAGAGCCAGAAGTGACTAATCTTTATTCTCTCTCCAAGGAATACTGATGTTCAAGGCAGTGTACAAGGCAGTTCCCAGCGGTATTGCTGGTGGTCTAAACCCACAGCTGTTATCTGTGACCAGGGCAGATTGTTCTTTTTTGCAGCTGGGATTATTCACGAATATTTTTAACGCACAACTGCTGGCTGCTGATACAGAACAGTGGGATCCACACATATGAGACTAGAAAAGTGCTGTAAATGAATATTTAGTCACATTATTCCACATATATGATCTCTTTGTTTTATATTTGGCCTTAAGGAGATCAGAAATTCAAAAACCAGAAATTGTCCTCTGAAGATATTTGAGGCCCAATTAAAGTTGCACACAAAAAACAGCAAACCTCTTAGGAATTCAGTTCTAAAAATAACTTACCAGCTTGAGGCTGGCATTAAAATTCTCCACCCTTCTCATCTTTGTTGTAAATTCTGCTGAGAAAAATTTACAGATTGTACCAAGGAGCAGCTAAATAAGGGCTCATGCAACTCTGGGTGTTAGAGATTGTTTTGAATTCAATAAAGTTAGTGACTTTCACAAAAGTTAGTTTTGGCATCTTCAGACACTGAAGCCCCAAAACCTGGGTTTTCAGTTGACATAGGAAAGACAATAGTTGTAATCAGAAAGTTTAGAGTGGATGTGGTTACCTCCAGGACTTGTCACTTTTAGCTCAGCCTAGGTTCATGGCAGTCATGGAAGTGGGTTTCTGAATAGTAAGAGTTTCCAAAACATTAAATAAATACCTAATTTTAGATAAGTGACCCTTAATAAAATTATTATAAGGAAAATGCCTATATGCGAATGATTTCTACTGTTGCAATTTCCTACAGACGAGGCCAAGAGGTATTGCTGATATTTTTTTTTAAGATTTATTTATTTCTTTATTTATTTACACAGGCACTGGGTACAGTCAGAAGCATGGGAGGGTGAGAGAATTCACCAGAGCCAGAGCAGGGAGCAGAGCAGGCAGAAGGACCGAAGTACACTGCTGAGGGGAGCAGCGGGCAGCAGGAGAGGTCTGAGCGCCATGTGGGACCCTCCTTCAGTGGCCGGGGAGCAGCTGGGGATGGAACTAGCACCGCAGAGGCTGCGGGCAGCTTTGCAACCCAGCGCTCAACCGCTGTGCCACTGGGGAGGCCCTTGCTGATTTTTTTTAATGCAGCCACAGATACGAGACAATAATTAATTGTGTCCCTGTCTCTAACTGTATATTATTCTGTTTATTATTTATTTCTTTCATACATTTTTGGTAACTCTAGTAAGTAGGACAAAGGTCTTAATTTCTCAATCACAAAAGTTTTATATTTTCTAGGTGGAATATAAAAAATATTACAAATGGTCCTTTTCCCTAAAAATTAATCTGAAGTTACCTTGATATCTAGCAATATCTAAAACAGGATTCACCATTTATTCAAATATAATACTTCTGTTTAAATATCTTAAATAGCAAAAAATTGAGAGTTCAATGTTTTAAAACTAGCTCTTCTTTTTTAAAGATTTATTTATTTATGTATACAAGAGCTGGGGTATAGGCCAGAGGTGTGGGGGGTGAGAGGATTCACCAGAGACAAAGTAGGGAGCAGAACAGCCAGACCTACTGAAATACACTGCTGAGGAGAGAAGCGGGCGAGACAAGAGAGGTCTGCTGTGCCATGTGGGTTGCTCCCTGGCCAGGGATCGAACTCATGCTGCAGTAACTGCTGATTGCTTCATAGGTTGTGTCTTAACCCCTTGCGCCACCAGGGAGGCCCCTTGGCTTTTCTTCTATGACAATAGGGCAGGGGGTTCTCACAGAAAATAATCACCACCTGATAAAGGTGACCAGGTAGTCCTATCCAATCCATCGAGAGATGACTTAAATGAATTTGTATTTATACAAAGTTCCTATATTAAAAAAAAAAACTGTCCCAAGGGACATGAATAAATAATTCAAGAGAAAAGTGGCCAAAAGAATTGTCCAGCAAGAAGGCAGCAGAGTAAAGACACTGGGCTCGCCTTCTCAACTATTCACAACTAAATCGCAGTAAAGTCAATAATCCCGAAAGAAAAAGGCCAATGGCAGGTGCATCAGAACCAACGGTCCTGGCAGAAAGGAGTAGGAAAAACTTCAACTGAACTGTGATTACAGCAATACCACTGTAGCACAACGTGGGAGGGCCAGCTGCCGTGTGGAGCCCCCCTACAGTTGCTGGACAGAGGGGTGCTTACCCACGCTGGGAATTGGGAGACCTGGCACTGTGCTGGACAGGGAAGTGCAGAGATTGGCATCCAGGACAGAGGGTGCACTACTGTAGAAGTGCAGAGAGATGATGACTAGCATGAGGTTGCTGATACAGAAAGAGTGGAGCCTCAAACAGTGAGGAGAACCAGGCGGGATCACCTGTGTCTCCTCGCAGAAGAGACCATTACCTACAGCCTAAGGATGTGACATTAGAAATTCCTGCCATCCCCCATTGAAGGCCAAAATTGAGGCAACGGAAAGCATTCAGACATCAGAGTCCCAGCACATGAATCTTAACTACGGAAGCAAGCTCCCCAGAGGAATACTATCTACTGGAAAAGCAAAGAGAGCCACCCCAGCTTGAGGCCCTGTTTTAACAAAAGTCCACACCAACACTGCATCTCAAACACAACCAGAAAGCTGAGGCTGGCAGGAGACAATATGAGACACAGAGGCCGAGGAATTAGCCTGGGAAGAGGATGGCCAGGGCTCCCCATCCATCGCTAGCACCTGCAGCACGGCAGGAAGCTTGAAGCCAAGATGCTCACTGGAGTCCACCTTTGCTGCCCTGACAACCCTGGTTCCTTTCTACATTTTACCTTCTGCCAGTCCAGCATTATGCCACCCGAACAGGCACTAAGGCAGTGAGTGGCCTGAGAACCTAACCCTGTTACAACCCAAAAATTTAAAAAATGAGACAGAAAAACATATCAGAAATGCTGGAGCCCCAAACCCCCTTTCAATCCAGAACTGAAGAAAATATGCCAGAAGAGGAGTTTGATGGTAACAGTTAGAAGAATATTTGCTGAATTTAAAAAAAAAGGGGGGGGGTGATGTACAGGAACAGAAGTAAAGACTGAGGAAGTATGAGATTTTACAATTAGAATTAAGGTATTTAAAAATACTATAACTGAATTAAGAAATACAATAAAAGGCCTCAACAGCAGGCAAACACAAGCAATGGAGACAATTAGTGAGAATAATGAAAGCATAATGTCAAATAACACACACGGAGAACAAATAGAAAAGAGAATGACATCATGAAAATAGTATAACAGCCCAAGGGGATATTCTAAAGGGAAGTAACACCTGTATCATGGGGGTCCCAGAAGGAAAAAAAGAGAGAAAGGCTGGCAAATTGATTTAAAGAACAAACTGCTGAGAACCATTTCAACCTGGGAAATGAACCAGACATTGTGATCCAAGAGGTCAAGAAATATATATGCATGAATAAAGTTCAAGCTTAAAAATAATTTTCTTTGTAGTATTCACAAAGGTATTTTTTTAATCACCAGGCCAACAAGGATATAAGTAGACAAACTCTAACATGCTCTTGATGAAAATAAAAACTGGTGTAAAGTGTCTGAAGAACACTTGGAACAATTAATGAAGAATAATAATATTACACTTTCATTTTAAGGACACCACAGAATCAGTGGAGGAAAATGAAAGAACCAAACTAATAGTGATTACTTATAAGTAACAGGGTCATAAGTAATTTTTCCTTTATGTTTCAAGTTCTTTTGTATTTTCTATTATGAAAAAGGACATACTTGCAACGTGGAAAAAAATACTTATACCTTAAAAGAAAATTATTGGTATCTGTAAAGTCTAAAATCAATTTGCTCTTATTACATCCGTGTATTTTCAAACAAATGTATTTAGTCAGAATTTCTCATTTTACACATACAATATTGCAAGAATTCCTACTTCAAACTGAGGCCTTTAAAACTGTTAACAATGATGACAACGGTTTTCTCAGAGTTCATTCTTTCTCACCCACAATTCTGTCAGGCTTCCTGCCATGTAATTTCTAAGTTTTATCTCTTTTATTTTGTGCCATCACCCTTAATATTTTATCAACATACTTTGGCTCTGAATACAGACTTCTCCAGTGAAGCTGGAGCAAGAATATATAACCATGGGGTTAACTGCAGTTGAAAGACATGGCTGGAACCGAGTTCATATAGCTGGTGGAGGCCACGTGTTTATGGCCACCACTAACTACCTATGGCATTCTTTCGAACATCTGAGACCATGTCTCTCTTTTTTCAGCAGCGTTTCCCAAAGTAAA
Organism: Talpa europaea; assembly: GCF_964194135.1. Taxonomy (NCBI): domain Eukaryota; kingdom Metazoa; phylum Chordata; class Mammalia; order Eulipotyphla; family Talpidae; genus Talpa; species Talpa europaea. The sequence continues at coordinate 53,033,842 of NC_140077.1, forward strand.
TGGAAACAAGAGCAATCCTGCTGGGGGGGGGGGGGGAGTTTAGTTCTTTTTCCTGAAAGAATCTTCTACTGTTTCCCCCACCCCCACCCAAGCAAGGACATTTAGAAAAGCATTAGTTAGGTGCCATTCTCAGGTGGGATTCAACCACCCATTACTATAGGTAAATAGAAGCTCAAGGGGCAGTGTCCTTCACCAGGTGAGTAAGAACAATTTCTTTGTCTTGTCAGCCGTGAAACCCAAGTGTTGAAATGGTACCTGGCTGCGTTCTTGGTCACTGTCTCAGGGTGAGCTTCTCCCCCAGGTGCATGGCTCCCTGACCACAGCTACACCGAACTCTCCTGCTGCAGATCCCCTCTCACAGGGCTCCCACAGTTCACCGCCCTCCCCATGACCCTTCAGCTCTTGGGTGACAATGGTTTCCAGCTGTTGTAAGTTTCATGCCTTGACATTTGTAACTGTCTGCTTGTCCCTTTACCCTGAATGCTGTAAGTGGTGCCTTCCTCAGTTTCTTTAAATTGTTTGGAGTCAGTTCTGTTTCATGTCAGAATAAGACTGATCTAACACTTTTCCACCAATTCTTTTCCTTCTCTTGATTAGAAAGTATGTGTGGGGCTGGGAGTGGTAAAGTGGAGAGCCCACTTTGAATATTTGGGCTTGTTTCTTTTCTCCACAAAGGCACTGATGTTTAGGCAGTGGACATCTTGACTTATATTAAGGATAATACTCTTTAATTCTCAGCAGACATTTTTTGGAAAAGATTTTCTTCTAACTCATTGTTCAATGCGAGCAAGTTTCATAACCGTAGTAAGACATCAGTAATACTGTTTCTTTCTCTCTCCCTTTTTCCCCTCTCCTCCCACCCTCCCTTCCTCCTGACCCTCTTTCCTCACAAGTTATGCAAATGCATTTTCATCATATGGTCGTGTTCATTCTGGTACATTACTGGAAATATCTTGGCACCTTGAGATATTCCTTGATAAATGTGTTGTAATGTTTATAGGGCCTTTGAGAACTATGTGTGGATTCAGCAGCATTTTAAAATTTCTTTAATATTTTCCTGGCTTCTATACAATTTTTACCTCTAAAGGCATTTGTTTGCATGTTCCACTGAAAAAAAAAAAACACCTTTAAATACATCCATTCATCTGTTTTGTGCCATCTTTAAATCTACAGAAATAAGGTTTTATAAACCGTGGAATCCTTCTGGAATCAGAATTCCTTACCAGGGTTGGGGGAAGCTGATGGATTTTTTGTGGGACCTGTGATCCTACCTACACCTGCATTCAATGACTATGCATAAATACACTGGTAAATTTTTCTGAATAGATCTTTAGGTTTCAAAGGGACTTGCTCTAAGCAGTACGGGATTTTACAAACACATTGTCACTCAATTTTAGCTTGGCGTTGCTGCCAGCTGATATGGATCATCTTCTCATAAATTTTTAACAGTGACATTTTTAATACAATTCCAACAATTACATCTACATATAAACAGTAATCAGCAAGATGATACCAAGTTTGTGTACATCATAACTTTCTTTCAGTTATTACAAGAGACACAGGAGAAAAAAGTAAGCAACAAAAATAATGGAAGATCTGGGAGAGAATTCACAATTGAATCAAGTTGACTCTTAAAAAACTCTATTAAGGTAAAAAGCCTAGGATTTTCATTATTCTGCTACAGACATAGCTCTTATTCAACAGATGATATGAAATCTTCTTTTACAACAACTTCCAGAATTCTATCAATGAACTTCTGACCTGGAATGGAACAAAGTCCTAGCCATCCCTACTTTGCTCAAGGTTCACTGCCAGCTAAGCACCCCTTACGTTGGGCTAGGTACCACTTACGTTGTTCAGTCTCAATATGGGTTACCCCACAGTATGAGCCAAGTCAGTGGTGGCATATTTTAAAAGCTCTTTCTCCTGGCAGGCTTTCTTCCATATAACACTTCTCCTAAACTATCTTCTAGACTACCACATATATGATAGTAAGTATACCCCATTACCAAAAAGCTAGCTGAGAATAACTTTCTTAAATCCATCTTTCAGTGATTTCCCAACCCCAATCAATTAAAAGTCTGGACTGTTGGCTGTGGTCTTCAAAGTTCTCATGATCAGGGCTGCACCCACCTATTCAGCTTTCATCTCCAATTTTTCCCTTTACATAACCCATACTACAATCAAACCGAGACACTAAGTGTCACAACAAAACATCGTATGGTTTCCTATCTCCATGCCTCTGAAGCTATCACAAAATGCCCTGTTCCTACTTTCAGTTCTATTCGTTAATCCTCACCCAAATCAGCCTAAATACCACATAGCACTAGTGTACAATATCTGCTGTTTCTTCTATCACTGTTCAGCTCTCCAGTGGTCCGGTCATGTTACCCCATCTTCCACATACTTACCATTTCCTCTAGGTCTCTAGGTTCTCTGACCTTATGTAAGATACCGTCCAGGTTTTAAACCCTCCCCAGACATATCCTTTACTGATTCTTAGAATACTCTCTGCATTTCAGTAGCACTTCCCAACCTTTTCAATACATTTACCCCCTCTTCCTCCACACAAATAAGCAATCCAGAGGCTTTCAGTTTGTCACCTTTGTCACAATGGAGTAGGTGGATGCAGCTGTGAATGCAAGATCACACAAGGTAGATGGAAGCTATGGAACCAAAGAGGGTAGTGTCAAGAGAAGATTCTCAAAGACCCAATACCCACTCAACTGTGAAAAAGATTTCTGTTGGTGGCATTAAAGAAGACACTGAAGAACAGCACCAGGAGTTATGTTGAGCAGTATGAGAAAACTGAAGTGATTGAAATCATGATAGATCAAGGCACTGGTAAGGAGAGGCTTTGCTTTTGTGACCATGAATCTGTAGACTAGACTCATTCAGAAATACCATACTGTGAATGGCCACAAATGTGAAGTAAAAAAAGCCCTATCTAAGCAAGATATGGCCTGTGTTTCATCCAGGCAAAGAGGCCAGAGTACTTCTGGAAACTTTGGTGATGGTCACAGAGGTGGTTTTGGTGGAAATAACAACTTTGGTCGTGGAGAAAACTTCAGTGGTCCAGGTGGCTTTGGTGGCAGCCATGTTGGTGGTGGATATGGTGGCAGTGGGGATGGCTGTAATGGATTTGGCAATGATGGAAGCAATTTTGGAGATGGTGGAAGCTACAATGATTTTGGCAGTTACAACAATCTTCAAATTTTAGACCCACAAAAGGAGGAAACTTTGGAGGCAGAATCTCTGGCCCCTACAGTGATAGAGGCCAATACTTCACCAAACGACTTTTAAGGTGGCTGTGGTGGTTCCAGCAGCCACAGCAGCTATGGCAGTGGCAGAAGATTTCAATGAACAGGAGAGCCAGAGAAGTTACAGGGAAGCTACAGGTTACAACAGATTTATGAACTCAGCCAAGCACAGAGGTGGCATGGCCTAGCAGGTACAAAGAAAATATGTTTTAAACAATACTCATGTGTTGAGTATTTTAAACAATACTCATGGGCAAAAATCTCAAGGACTGTATTTGTGACAAACTGTATAACAGGGTTATTTTAATTTCTGTTATATAGAAAGTTCAAAGCATTTCCAACAAAGGGTTTTTATATAGATTTTTTTTTGCACCCATGCTGTTGATTGCTGAATGTGACAGTCTGATCATGAGGCTGAATAAATGTCTTTTTTAAAAAAATAGATAAATTCAAAGTCAAAGAAATTATAAGATGTGATGCTTACATTCATAATAGTATAAATTCTTTCCCTAATGAAATATGGCCATGGAGGGGAGACTTTTTACAATCATGAGCTTTTATGGTTGAAAATATGTCTTACTAGCTTCTTTAATTAATAACTGAGGTAATTCAAATTTTATAACAAGTTATATCACTAAATAAATTAAAACATACATGCTAAGGAAGTGAAGAATTTTCCTGTACCCACACCCAATTACTCTCCTTACTCCACACCAAGGGGAATAAAACCAACCAACCAACCAACCACACACACACACACACACACACACATACACACGGGGCTATTCTTCTGCTAGATCATTTCATCAAGTTATAGTTTCCCTGCTACTTACTAGCCTCCTCCAAGACTAGATCTGGCTTTAATCTAATTCACAGAGATCGGTTTTTCTTGGAACACAGTATATGATGAGCCACCTCTGCAACTCCCAGACACTAAGTAATATGACTGGGGAGCACGACCACTGTCCTGCCAGAAATGATCAAGATGCTCAAACCAGCAGGAGACAGCTTTGAGGGGGTTGGGAGGGGTGAGGGATGAACTGAGGAGGAGGAACAGTTGAACAGGAACTAAACTGAATCAAAAGGGACTGTTTCTCTGCTGCATCCAAAAACACAATGCATACTCTAGCTAATGTTACTGTGGACTGGAAAAATTTCATATGCCCTGTGGACTAGCTTTACTGTGTTCCACAGAGAGCAGCTTTCAATGGATAGCCCCATCCCTGTAACATCTGCTTTCGTTAAGGACATTTTAACAGGACTGTCTTCTCTTACAATTCAGGAGTGATGGAATCATCGGCTCCTCTGACATGATTACTAATATGTACAGAAACATTAAAAATACCATTTTGAAGTAGGAGGAAAAGCCTTAACCTTCTCTAGGTCCTTACCTTAGAATCCAAAATGTTTATTGGAGAAAAACAAAACTGCTTCGTTTATGTTCTGACTTATCCAGAATTGTTGCTTTGACATATAACCTCAGGAATATGAATGTCACTGATTTATAATCTGAAAGTTTGTAACTAGGCTGGGGTTTACCATTTCTTTGGATATGGAGAATAATTAATAAATAAATAAATGTAAATAAAAATGTCTGGGCAAGAGAACTGCTATTCAACCACAATCAGGACCTTTAGAGACCAAATATATATACATTTTAAACTATGTGCTACCAATAAAAATCATAATAATTAATCATTAAACACGTCTCCCCAGTAATATTAGTAATAATTTGGTTATGTAATCCAAAGGAAAGAAACATTTCTTCTAACAACAGCTTTTGGATTCAAAATTTCTCCTTCTTAACACCTTGATTATTAGCAATTAGCAATGATTCAATGAAATGTCTGTTCTCATAAAGCCTATAAAGATAACTTCCAGACAGGCTTGTGAACTTCCCTGGGCTTATTATTTTTATTTCCTCAGTGGTCCCTGAATTTCAGTCCACTGATTTTCTCCTTTTACTGCTATAAGGACTACAGAAAATTAAAGAAATAAAATTTAAACCCATCCCTTTTCCTGTTTTAAAAGAAAGTCGGAAATGCCCGCCCTGGGGCAAAAAAAAAAAAAATGGAATTTCTAATCGATTTCAAGGCTCTATATTTCTCTGAGTCTGGACTGGGTTTTCTGCAAACTTGAGTCTTTTTCCTCTTCTGCTGTATCAGCATATACACATATCACCTTCTTTGTTTTCAGTATATTTTTATTGCTTTTCGCGTGTCTTTCACTTTTTCATCCACAAGCAAATTTCAGGTCCTTTCCATGTTAATGGATCCCTCTACCAATAAGGTGTCTGGAACAGGATACAGCATTCCACGCACAGAATATTCTCCATAGTCATATAAACCACATTTTATGGTGCTCAGACTAAGGTCTCTTGGTATGTAAGCTGAATGCCTTGATGGAATTGTGTTTCTGGCAATTTACAGTCATTTCTAACTCTTTATTTTATCATTCATCTAATTAAAAATTCAAAAGCCTAATGCAGGCAGCTCGTTATTTTCAAAGTAAAATAGGTTAACAGTCCTGGTTCTACTGCTGTGAACTCAGTTTCCTCACTCATAATGTGGTTTTGATATTACTTCCTATTGCATAGTAAGTGCTTAAAAAACATTACTATGTGTTACTGCATCTAGACCCTCTGGGAGCCTCAAAAGAGTGCTAAACTTCCAGCAATTTCATGACCGTGAGTCTTTACTTGGTATTTCTTGCATTCTCTTTTCCTGCCTTCCCTGACCCTGTTCCCTTTGGCATTCTGCTATATCATTTGCTCGGATGTTCCCCTCCTAATCACAGAGCCTTAACCGCTACACAATAATAGATGTTTTGCAATTCTAGTTTCCCACCTTCAGTTTCCATAGCTCCAGCCACCAATAAACAACTTCTCACAAGCCTCACCTTTCGAGTTTCCACATGCCAGATCCACAGTTCATTGCCATCTTCTCCTTCTGGGAGACCGCCTCAGTTTGGGAAGGAACACGCTTGTATATAAACAAAGGGCCAGCATGGGATCTTGCCCTACACTTGCAGGATAAGCTTGTAGATCTTCTCATGCAAACACTGTTCTGTGCTCAGAAATAAACTCCTCCTGGAGCTCTCCTAGCTGTCTTCACCAGCAATATCTTCTCCATCACCAGCCAGTGTGGCATTGTCCACTATCAGGAATATACAGGCTTATTTTTTCTTCAAATAATTCCAAAATTTGGGGGGTTCATGTACATATGAAAACATTTTCTTCCTTCCTCTAAGCCAATTTAACTTGTCATCTGGGATGCAGTCTCAGGGAAAACAAAGGCTATACTCTCATGTTTTTTAAATCACCATTGAAGGTTCACTAACCATGCTTTTGGCTGCAGAGGCTAGTCCTTTGAGTCTCAGCAATATATGGGGAGATGCAGTAGTAATGAAGTATGAGCTCAGGATCCTGTGTTTAAAAATGAAATCACTCAGGGCTTCCCTGGTGGTGCAGAGCATAAAGTCTCATCGCTATCAAGCTATTGTCAGCCACTGCGGCACAAATTCAATCCCGGCCAGGGAACGAATCCATATGGCACAGCAGACCTCTCCTGTCTCATCTGCTGCTCCCCTCAGCAGTGTATTTCAGTCAATCTGCCTGTTCTGCTTCCCACTCTGTCTCTGGTGAATCCTGTCACCCCCACATCTCTGGCCCACACCCCAGTTCTTGTATGCATAAATAAAAAAAAAAAATGCAATCACTCAAGTACTGACATATACTTGTCAGACAAATCTGTTTTGTTTTTTTTTAAGTTTACAAAGTAAGTTACAAATTTGGTCAATGTCTATTAACTTCTATTTCACAATCCAAACTTGTGCTAACTGGCACATAAAGAAAATTTTAAAAGAGAATGTACAGAAGTTTAATGTACGTCACCCAGCACTGAAATGACCCATCAGCACAAACAAACCTCTGCTATAACCAGGCAGACTGGACTTGACCTGCAGAAGGGCCGACTACAGACCGCAGAGTTTGTAAAGCAACAGGCCAAGTGCTTCATAACCCACTCCTCTTTCTTTTACCATGTAATGTAGAAACACAAAGAAAACAAAGTTGACTACATTTTTGGCCTGATACTTCTATATAATATATCATGTAAAGACTTATGGGTCTTGATTTTGGCACTTCCATTCTATGTTTTAGACTTTTGTTTTTGTTATATTGAGCAAGTCTGACAATTACTTTCTCCAATATTTCAGATATTCCCAACAAAGCTTGGCTGCAAATCAGATCTCAAATCATATGTCTGACCATATTTCTTCACTTCAGAGGCAACGCTTATATTCTCTTGCTTTGTTCTCTTCAAATTGCCATGATTTGTGTTTTTCTATGTTTGTACATTCTTCAGCTTTCACTAACTTGGTCTTGAATTTGATAGGTTCTCTGAGTTTCCTGGCCACAAATTTCTGTTACAGTGATGAGGGACTGCCCATGCATGGTGGACACACAGCACATACAGCCTCTTTCCAATATAAATCACCAACAAAGACAAGGAGAAAATAAGGCCATGAATGAAAGCAGTAAGCTAAAAACAAACAACTGAAAAGGAGTTTGGTTTTAGAATGAATCTGGACCCTTGCCCACAAAACAAAGTTGCCTTCTAATTTGACCTTTCATCTGATTTAAAGCTCTCACTCCTGATACGGAAATCTCATATCATCATGGATATTGGTGCTTTTCTAAGTGGCTTATAGGAACTTCAAAACCCATCAGGTCTTGACATATATTCATGAAAGAGATTATATAGGCACTTACTCTAAATGCCTCGAAGATGACCCACTCCCACAAATCAAAGACTCTCATGCCAGTGCTTGCTTTGCAGTCTCCAGAAGAGCAGTGCAGACCACCTCCTTTAATTTTCTTTTTTCCCTATCTAGACTAAAGGAATCAGCAGCCCGAACCTTTTTAGTTATCCATTCTCCTTTTTAGTTCTCCATCCATTATCATTATCTACAGGAAAACTTCTTTCCCTTTTATTACATTTAAAGCACATAAACATGTCTGTCTTAGAATTTCTAAGTGCTTTTATCAAAATAAAGGGAGACAGAATTAATTAACACACAAAGGAAATCATAATAAACTATCTCTAAGGCTCTATGTTGATGGGTATCTCTGCTAGTACTATTAAATGGAGATTGATTTAGGTCCCATGGAGGATAAGTTCTTTAACTGACTCATTTTTTTCATGTTTCTCTCATGAAGATTTTAAATCTTGTCACTGGCCTCTCCCCTAGGATTCATACACCTACTCTTTCAATTAGAAAGCAATCAGCTTTCTTCCAAGACTCTTTCTTTCCCTATAGAGACAAGCTAGGAGAAAGTTCGAATGACCTCCACCAGTATCATACCATCATCTAGTTTCACATACTCATCATTCTGTTCATAAATTCTTAGTCTCTTACCTTACAAAATCTTACTAAATCATATTGTTAGAGAATGAACTTTACACCTTTCATAACAGTGAATGAAGACATCTGTATCTGTTAAGGAATTAAAATAATCTTTTACCTATCAGAAAATAATCAAGGAAGCTTATGTATCTTCTCAACTAATTCCTCTGGCACTATCAAAGGATCATTTCTATCACTTATAACTAATATAAGGAAATATGCAAAAAAGACTGCTAGATGTGTCCAATGGAAAAAAAAAATGCATTGGTTAGAGAATCCTTCTAGGACCTCTGATTCCAGCTTTTCATTGCCTTTGAACTATTATATATCTCTTAGTTTTATATAAAACTGAGAGCAAAGCAAAATACTGTCGACAAATTCTGTCACCTGCCAATTCAATTAACTCCCTTCTCCCTCCCATTAGAAAAAGTCACCTTTGATCCATTTGTAAATTCATTTGACATCCCTTTATTCCATATAAATTTGCACTTCTTCTTGAATGGTTATAACATCTACCTGTTCTCTCATTAATGAGATCAATAAAATCTTCAATATGTGTTTATATCTGTATAGGAGTCAGAATTTTCCATTTTTGGAAAAATTATCCTTTAATATTGAAACAAACAATTCCTAAAGCCATTAAAATCAGGGCAATCTAAATTCCATTAACTATAAATTTTCAAAAAGCATTTTTTAGCTAATGGCAATTTCTCTGCATTGAATATTATTAGATTAAATAAATGGGTCACAAATTCTGTGGTGTTTGGTGATGAATAATTTATTGAGGTAAAATTTCACCTGGAATGTACATGTGAGCTCCTCTGTGGACAAGAATATATTAGTTTCACAGTATAACAAGAAGCAAAACTATTAGGTACAGATACACTAAGGAGCTGGAAAATAGTGCAAACTGTCATTTGGGGACTCACCAATCTGGTGTAGGAATATAATTTATAGTAATTTAACAGCCTGGATGGAATCAGGGATCCTAGAGAAAACCATTTCCATTCTCAGACCTGCCAACAAACAGGCTCCTTCTAATACTATTTGCTCTTTCCACAATATACAAATTCACAGCGGACTTGCTATTAAACCAAAAACAGAGCTTAAAAACACGTTTGCTTAAAATATGTTTATGGAAAACAGCTAACATTATGTCATGTTTCCAATGACCACAACTTGCTCAAAAGTGAATAGTTTTTCTCACTTCTCTGCCTTCTTAATATAATTCTATTTTTAGGTTCCACAAAACAGAAGGGGAAACTGAGTTTTTCCACACCATGGAAAAGCAGTAAACAGAAGGTATTGCTGTAACAATGAAAGAAGAATTTGGCAGTTTTCATTTCTTCCCTCCCTACTTGGATTTATAACTCAGTGAGGAATGTTATTTGGCACTATACAAATATATAAGGTAAATGCCCCAAACTGTTCATATTAACAAAGCCTATCCATGTGCCAGTAAACAGGCCTAACACACTTAATTCCTGGTTATTAGCCTGATGTTCTTTCTCTACAGAAGTTTACAAAAATTTTAGGTTTTTACAATGTCTTTTTGTTTCTACTGAAATATGTATACAGTTGTCCAAATATTTTAATACTTCAAAAATTTTAAGGCCTTCAACAAATGGCCAGCTTCACATAAAAATCGCATTGGAACAAACGCTCAGTTTTTATTTTGTGTCCTTTCTCTGATCATACTTTTCATAACTTGAGAGTTTTTATTCCCAAAAACAACAGAAATTTTTCACAACTAAGAGATAAAAGAAGTTAGTCCCATTTGTTCCATTGTCTTAGACATACAGATGACAGGGAAAAAAATAGCTGATAAAATATTTCTCATGCTTGACAGTTCTGGGTCATAATCTACAAAGTTGAAATGGAATCACTATTTAGTCTGACAGTTTGGTTATTAGAACTGGTCTAGTCTTTTTGCCACAGTCCCAATGGGGGTGAGGGGTGGGGGTCAGGAAACTATATGAATATATGCCAGGAATATCATTACTGACTATTATACTCATAGCAGCTATATAATTATCTCTATCAAGACTCAGCACAGACACCATTTTTTAGTGGTGGAATTAATAGAATTGCCAATATGGTAGAAGAGAAGGCCATTAGAAATCATCCAGCAACTTTCATACACCTACAGTGAGGGCTCTCACATAATCTTATATCCATGCATATAGCACAAACAATACACATTTGCAAACCACAAATTTAGGAATAGGTTACATTTTGTTAAGTGTTTTTGTAATGGGTTGTGTGAAATATGCAATGTATTTTCCCAGCCAAAGGCTCTCAAAGGCCTAATTATCCTCAGGGTTAAGCTATAAAACTAGATAAATAATTGTTTTAAATAGTAAACACTGTAAACATTTATCAGTACATTACATGTTCCAGAGAATGACTTTGGAAATCAACTGCCATTTTTAAGGTTCTTTCCTATGTGTTGCTTCTGGGACAGAAGTCCAGCTTCTCAATGCTGTCAACTTCCAAAAACATCAAACCTTTTGCTGGGACAGCAAGAAGAGAAGCCTTGATGTGAAGGCCAGTTGCACACAGCTGACATGAGCTGGAGGTTTCAGGCTAAGGACAGTTTCATTGATATATATATGGTATCTCTGGTTTTAACAAACTTTATTCATGAGCAACCTAAACATATAAGCATTGACTGAAGTCATGTTTTGGTCCCAGTCCTGCCACATCTTTGTTTTTTATCTCAGGATACATGGAAACCAGAATTGACACAGATGCGTGGACTTCACAAAACTCCATTGCCCTTCCTGATCCTGTTTATGGACCAGAGCTCTTAAAGGTGTGAAACCTTAGTTAGTGACCTTGAATCTACAGCCTCCATAGCATCCACTTTTTGATCATATGCTACACTCCTGACTGGTTTCTCTGATGCTTATTTTTACATTGTTAATGCATGCTGCATGTCAATTACACAGAGGTACATGAACATTTGTTGTGCTTTTGACCTCCCACATCTTAACTGGGAGTGTATTTTCCAATAGAAACACAGAAATGTGGTAGTTGGGTAGATGAACTGGCACTACCTTAACCATGATATCAAATACTCTTCTGACAGAAAAACTGTTGGGATTTCAAAGAACTAACTAAAATCTTTATTTCACAGTTAAGAAATGTCCACATACTCATGAGCAAATAAAAATCTACAAAGAGTAAATACTTAGTATTAACATCCAATAGAAAGGCTAATTTCATGCCAGAGGCATAGACTGATGTTATTATTTTTATGCAACTCTTTTTTTTTTTTTTTAAGTTGGTTTATTTTTTTTTTATAAATTTTATTGTTATATTCCCCATACAATTGCAGCCCCCCCATTCTGACCCCAATCCCTCCCCTCCCGCCCCCGCCCCCCTAAAAGTGTCTCTGGTTCATAGTTTTTTGTTGATTTTGATTTTCACTTTCTTATAGTTATTCATTTTCCTGGTCCCTTATTTAAGTTTTCTAGATTCCTGCTATGAGTGAGACCATCCGGTATTTTTCTTTTTCTTTTTGGCTTATTTCGCTGAGCATGATCCCTTCCAGCGCCATCCATGTTGCAGCAAATTGCATGTGTTTATCTTTTTTGAATGCTGAGTAATATTCCATGGTATATATGTACCACATCTTCTTGATCCAGTCATCTATTTTTGGGCATTTGGGTTGTTTCCAAAGCTTAGCTATTGTAAACAGTGCTGCTATAAACATAGGGGTGCAGGTGTTCTTTGGAATTGATGTTTCTGTGTCCTTTGGGTAAATACCTAGGAGTGGAATTGCTGGGTCATATGGAAGCTCTATGTTTAGTAGGTCCAGAAATCTCCACACAGCTTTCCACAGTGGTTGGACCAGTTTGCACTCCCACCAACAGTGCAGAAGAGTTCCTTTTTCTCCACACCCTCGCCAACATTTGTTGTTGCTAGTTTTTTTAATATGTGCCATTCTCACTGGTGTAAGATGGTATCTCATGGTAGTTTTGATTTGCATTTCCCTGATGACAAGTGATGTTGAACATTTTTTCATATGCCTGTTGGCCATTTGCATTTCCTCTTCAGAGAAGTTTCTTTTAAGCTCTTCTGCCCATTTTTTGACTGGATTATTTTCTTTGCTGTTGTTGAGTCTCATCAGCTCTTTGCAGATTTTTGTGATCAGTCCTTTATCATTAGTGTTGGGTGCAAAAATGTTCTCCCAGTTGGTGGGGTTTCTCTTTGTTTTTGTTATTGTCTCTTTTGCTGTGCAAAAGCTTATTTATGCAACTCTTTTATATTCTAAATTATGCTCAACATGGCATATTTTTAACCAAATGGTTATTTCTATGAATGACAGAAAGTCTTCATTATACCAATTAAGAAATTAAAGTACCAAGGAAATTAGTTCAAAGTTTTCATATCGGCACCTATAAAATTCTGTGCAAATATCAGACAAGCATTCCCTGCTTTCAAAGTCTGTGATGTTGAAATCCTGCTGCAAAGGACATTATGTTATTTGAGTCTATTATGTCCCTGAGTTTCAGACAGGGTTTGTTTTGATAGGTTTGCAAAGCACAGTACAAAGGTTAAAAATTATTTCCTTTGTCTATAAGACAGATCCATTTTTAAAAAGGCATCTCAATGTTGCCAAAGTGTTAGATCAGAAATAATCAATCAAATACAATTCTTGAATTAAATTACTGCTTTTCCTCAGAAAGGAATGAAGCGCTAACTTAGTATGCCTTTACCAGCCCTGTGGCTCTAACATTCTAGCTGAATGCTAGTAGGTTCTCAAGAGTTCAGGAAGCTGAAAAGGTCTGGGAAGGGCAGTAACCATATGAAAGGCATTTGGGGTGGGGCCAGGACAAGAAGAAGCAAGCAAATGGGACCCTTGGGTGTCCTGCTAAAAAAGGTGTAAGAGGCGAGATCAGGAAACTAGTCCTATATATAGGAATAGTTTAAAATCAACAAAATGGTAACAGAAAACCTGTGGGAGGTAAAGGTCAGTGACTGTAAATATTACCATGCCCCTCACATTCACCCCCACACACAAAATCACAAAACAGTGAGTTTAATTTCACACAGGAATGCTTGTGGTTTCTCTAGTAAGTAGCAATCTAGTCGACTTAGGAAAAGCAAAAAGCAGTAAAAGCAAAAAGAAGCCTTTCCAAATGGTCTTCAAGTGAGAAGAGCTACTGGTTTCTAAGATATGAAAGGTAATTGAAAAAAGGTCTCTCCATCTTGATGTTGGAATCAATCACATAAGAAAAAGGAACTTTTTTTTTTCAAAGGAAGAGATTCACGCTTTAAGGGACAAGTCAAAATGGAACAAGCAGAGCTGTGACACTGGAAGAATGAGTAGAAGCGAAGGTAAAAACAATTGTGATGGGAACAAATCCAGAGGAAAATGAAAACAGCAAAGGTGGGTGAAACAGACACAGAGCTCGTGAGCACCGAAGGGAAAGTGAAATTATCTCATGGCAAAACCCGCAAAACTGAGAGGTGACTAATCACCAAATGGTGGAAAATGTCCATAAGCAGCATTTGTCGGGTTGCTCAAGCGAGCAGGTGCCGCGATGTCGAGAAGCTTCCACCATTAAACTGTGGAATCGAATCCAGACTCAACTGCTGCTGGAAAGATTTTCACAAACTCAATTTAAATTCACATTCCAGAATGTCATTTAATATGCTCGCCAAAAAGGGATATACATATACATCCATATCCCAGGAATGTAACTGAAAAACACTCTTTCAGATTCAAGGTGTGTTTCTTTATTTGTTCACTTAGAACTGTGGGTTTCCATGAACTCTGTGATTTTTTCCTCAAGTTCTCAGATAGAAAATCTCTAATACAGAGGAAGGGGTGCAGAGTTGCCAGAGCCCAGGAAATAATTTACCAAATTCATTGTGATGTGCAATCCAACCATATACAAACCAAAATCAGATGGAGAGTCTCAGCTGTTCACCAACAAGCCATCTTTTCTCAGTTTATAATGTGCCAGCCCCACTGACTTCGAGACTATGGCGTGTGGAAGCTGTAAGGCTGAGGATAATTTGTGGATAAATGTTCTCATCCCCATGTTTCCCCAAGAGGAACAAAAGCAAAACAGCAGAGCTGAAGATAGAAAGCAGCAAAGACACTAAAATTTGTGCCCTGACAGTTAAAAAGGAAAAAAAGAACCAAACAAACCAGAGTTCAGAAGGCTAAACTAAGGGTGTCTATTTAGCTCCCTACATTTGTACTTGGTTTAAATAAAACAGTCACCAAGCCCAGAACAACTTTTCCATGAAAACAAAAACAAAGAAAAATCTTGTGATCTGGACACAGTTGCTTTTCAGAATTTTCAGTCAGGCTTCTACTCACTAACAGTTTCGGTTTACCAAGAACTTTAAGAGAAAGCAGATGTAACCTAAAATCCAATGACTGCAACTCATACTGTAATTTGTCTGAGATCACAAGCAAGAACCTCAGATCTGTAACCTACCTGCTCCCCCATCTTTTTGCATTTTTGATCTGCTGCAAGAAAAGCATTTTTACACTCAAAATCTCTTTTCAGGCGTCTTTCTCTTCCTCTCAAAGTTATTTGGAAGGTAATCAATTTTAGCTTAGAAATTAGAGCTCAGTGTTTTCCAAACATACCCACTTAAAAGTTTGCCTCTAAAGCCTGTATAGCACATTCACAAAAGGAAAATTTCCCAGCCACACCTGAGGCATCCCTGGGCTCCCTTGGGGGGACCACCCACTCCAGACATAGATGAGACATTCCTTCTGCTCCCTACAGTGTCGAAGATCAACTGAGAAGAGGTTGCCAACCTTTGGCAAGTTACGAAGAAATTAGAATAGAACTGCAAGGGACTTGGGATTTCTCTCCAAGAGGAAACACCCACTTTAAAACAGCTGTGGGTTTTTCTTTTCTTTTTTTAATAATTTGCAACCAAAATTTCTTTAATCCTTTGTGACTGAGTTTTGCAGAACCCCACGTTTTCAACTTTGGATTGTTATTATCCAGCTAGGTGATGGAATTTACCAGATTTATTGAGTCTCTTAAGTACTATTCAACCAAATCCAAAAAGTCACTCTCTACTTAGAATAAAAGAAAATAGTGCTTTCTTTCAAAGTTATTCACTTTAAATTCCCAGCCCTACAATTATTTTTAGTCAGATAAGGTATGTGACTAACAAGTAAATTGGGCTAACAAGTAAATTACAATTTTCACATTGTTGCTTTTACAGTGTTATTGCTACATTGAGACCTCTTATATACCAACTAATTCAGAATTGGTTTTTAAAGTTGCCAATGAAAGATACACTAAAATGAAGCCCTATAACATAAAGATACAGATACGATATACATAATACCACACAGATATGCTACACATAATACCACACAAGATAGGAATGCAAAGAGAAAAAAGCAAAGAAAAAGAAAAAGAAGACATTAAAATAGGACCAAAAAAAAAAAAAAAAAGACTCTGGGGCCTCACTAGTGGCACAAGGTGTTAAGACACAACCTATGAGCTACCCCCAGCTACTGCAGCATGAGTTCGATCCCCGGCCAGGGAGCTACCCACATGGGGCAGCAGACCTCTCCTGACTCGCCCGATGCTCCCCTCAGCAGTGTAATTCAATCAATCTGCCTGTTCTGTTCCCTACTTTGTCTCTTGTGAATCCTCTCACACATACACACACCTCTGGCCTGTACCCCAGTTCTTATATGCATAAATAAATCTTTTTTTAAAAAAAGACTGAACACTAAGTGACCAAGGGCAGATGAGTGGATTAAAAAGACATGGTGTATTTATAAACTGAATACTATTCAGCTATAAAAAAAGATGAATTGGGGAAAAATATTTATTTGTGATATTTTCATTCTCTATATTCTCCTTTTTCAGTAAGTTTGAATCTCATTGGAGATTAAGATACCATCACCTGGGCTTGAATCTCAATATAAACATACCAAAACAAGGCACAATAGGCATTATACTCCATGTTCATTTCTTTACTTCTCTGCCTGCTCCATTAGGCTTTAAGTTTCACAAGGGCAAGCATTTATCTTCTTTGTTTACTTCTAGATCCCAAAATGCCTAGAACATTGCCTCACATACAGAAGGAACTCAAAAGTCACACAATTTGACACAGAATGAATAAAAGAATTTAAATCTGATTTGTACTATCACTTGAACTTTGGGAGTTCTTTTCTTCACCTATATCATAAGCTATCAGACTCAGTCTTAAATAATTTGGGAACTCACATCACTTAATATGGTGTGATGTACCTTACTGATTGACAAATATTTTTCATAACGGGACAGAGAGTAAATATCTTAGGCTTTGCAAGACATATGGTCTCAATTAAACTACTCAATTCTGCTTTTATAGCATGAAAGCAACCACAGAAAATATGTAAATGATGGCTGGGGCTGTATCCCAATAAAACACTATTTACAAAACAGGCAGTGGGCAATGTGACTTGCCAATCCCCTCTTAAGCCAACAGCACTAACAACTATTACAGTTTTATATTTAAAAAAATTATTAGGTTGAAGATACAAATGAAAGGTTATAAGCAACTTTCAAATCACTAATAAGAGAAAGAACACACTAATGTTTATGCCCTTTAAAATCTAAACCACCTAAGAAAAAGAAAAATAATTGGGGAGACATAGCAATTCTTGCATCAATATTTATTTTCTCTAAGTGGAATATCGTAAAGTTCATTGTATCTTTTTAATACAGAAACATAATCAAGTTGGACATTAATGAAGCTGTCTTCTTCAATTAATTCACTGATCTTACACAATTTGGGGGCAATGATGACAGTTGGAAAAATGACTAAGACTTTACTAAATGCAAATTTACTAAATGCAAAGCTAAAGTTATCTCCATAGCATCTTAAAAGGCGTTAAGAACAAACAAATGTATCATTTTTCACATTGTTTTTGAACAAAAGAATACTTCCTTTGCCATTACATCCACAGGAAGAAAGATCTGGCCCAGCACCACTCTGTGTGGTCCTGTGAACCTCAGCAGCTGACATGAGTGACCATAAATCACTTGGCTCTGTTGTTGGGGAGCAAGTCCTTTGGAAATAGAGGGAAAGGAGAAAGCCAAGAGCTGAAAGTCACCTTCTTGAGCACTTTTGCATTGCCAGAATCACAGTTATTGTTATTGGCATTCACTTTTTAAAGAGAGAATATTTTGCTGCTGTTGACATATCAGTTGACTTTAAATATTTTCTTTAGTGAGTTTTATGAGCTGAGAACAAATTTTCCCCTCCACCCCTTTTTATTAAATGTAATCACTGAGAGTCCAGGTACATGCACACTGCACTAGAAAACAATCCCTTAATATATTCACAGCCTTGCTTAGGAAAGGGAAAGAATAGTGCTCTTTGCCATCCCACCTCTGTATACTCACAGTAAGGAACCAAGCACAGCAGAGAAACACAGCCATGGAGTCTCAGCTTAGTTCCTCTGCAGAAACCTTGGAGCTCATCTATTCATTCATTTTACCTCTTCCCCATGATCATACCTCTGCCAAATTTTAATTAAAGAACAAGGTAAGAGTTTTTCTTGCCCCATCATCTTTGGCAGAAGCAATGGGAAAGCAAATATGTAGAGACATATTTATTGTCTAAAAGATTAGAGCTGCTTTACTTCTCAACATGCTGACAGGCTCCATAAAACCAGTTATATGAAAACATTTGTAAACTATGAGGTACCTCGCAAATGTTAATACATTTCATTACATTTGTTTTCTGAGTCTTTGCCAGATGTGTAAATCATCATATTGAATGCAGTTGTCACACTGTACAGATATAAGGAGAAAAAAAGAAAGTTCAGTGGGGGAAAAAAGGCTTAAAATGAACAGATTAACTATTGCCCCAATCTTATTAACTGCTTTTCGCAAATCTTCAGAGGCACTAGCCAAATGAAAAGGCAAATGTGAAAAGCTATAAAAATATGACAGAATTATCTCCAGTCTATCTGG
Organism: Talpa europaea; assembly: GCF_964194135.1. Lineage (NCBI taxonomy): Eukaryota > Metazoa > Chordata > Mammalia > Eulipotyphla > Talpidae > Talpa > Talpa europaea. The sequence goes on from NC_140077.1 coordinate 53,052,473, forward strand.
TTGCAAAAAAAAATTAGCATTTGTACATAATTGTTTCCACTTCTCTCTGTTCACACTCATGTGTCTAGAACATATCTGCTCCAAAGTTTTTAGAACACAATTATGCGAAAATATAAACATTAATATCGCAACACTAGTATAACATGAGGTAAAAATGGAAGGGGACAGATCAAGACCCCCTCCCCAAACCCACAAAGATCTCCACATCCTAATTTCCTGGATTCTATGAATATCATTGGTCTCAGGTACATATAGGAAGGCTGTAGGTGGAACCAACTAAGGGACATTATCCAAATGGGACAAATACAACCACATCATCCTTAAAAGTAGAAGAAGGCTGAGATGAGAAAGTAAGATGTGACTACAGAGAAAAAGCTGTGAACAAGGAGCAATGGGGCCAGGAGCCACGGAATGTGGGTGGCCTCTTGGAGCCAAAAGAGTGACCTCTTAGAGCCTCCAAAAGGGAACACAGTTCTGCTGACTCTTTGACTTTAGCTCAGTGAGACCTGTGTTGGAATTCTGACCTACAAAACCATAAGAGTAAAAAGGTCATGCTGTTTCAAACCATTAAGTTTGGGGTAATTTGTTTTAGCAACAATGGAAATCTAACACAGTAGGCATTTCAGATATATTAGTTCTTAGAGAATCCATTGAAGCAAGTATGATTATTATTTCCATTTCACATATGAAGACACCACAACAAGTTAGTAACTTTCCCAATGCCACAGAGCTGTTAATGGGCAAAGCCAGGATTCAAATTCAGTCCCCAGCTCCACAGTCAGTACTTTCATACTATGAAAGATCTAATGCTGTATATAACACATATGGACAGCCCTACCCTGTCGTTAAAATCTGAAGTTTGGCAATGGAAAGTCAATAAAAGATAAGAGTCAATGTGTGGTTAAAGGAAGTAAAATGGGCTGTTAAAACATTCAATCAAGAATATGGATATATGTAATTGAATAGGTCATAACAGAGACAAGAGAAAAAAACCCTAAGACTTGACTGAACCTGGGAAATAGACCAATAAAACTCTTCAGTAAGATCTCTCAAGATTAGTCAATCTTTCTCATTTCTTCCAGACTATTCAATCCCATCCTTTTGCTTCATTACCTTCCTTTCCATGGTTCAGTCCCTACGTTACCACTGTTCACCTTTAAGTGAGCACTCCCTAATGTCTTTGCCTTGACTTCCTGCATCAAGCCTTCTCCTTGAACCCTGGTCAGATGAGCATCAGATGGAGACATCTGAGTCTGACAGAGGGGGACTTACCAGCAAACGGCTTCCTACCCAAAATAAGATAGAGATAAAACCATACAAATCTCAGCAAGGAATTAAAGATTATATGCTTTTCCCTCTGTGGTGAATTAAATAAAAGAATATTTAACAATAAACAAATAAAAGAAAATTGTCATTTTAGAAAAAAAAACTGATCCTACTAAAATTTAAGCAAAATTGGTTAAGAAACAGTTTCTGCATTGAATGGTACCTCATTCATTATACCTGGGTACCACTTTAGCCTATACAAAGCTTTAAAGCCACACATTACAAATGCCATTGAGCGAAAAAAAATTTTTTTAATTACATCTTTTAACAAATATATGGCTTCATCAGGTGTTAGCTCTAAAAGGAAATTTTTCGGGCCTCCCCAGTGGCGCAGGATTGAGCACTGGGCTGTGAAGCTGCCCGCAGCGCTGGTTCAATCCCTGGCCACCGGCGAGGGTCCCACATGATGCACAGACCTCTCCTGCTGCCCGCTGCTCCCTTCAGCAGTGTACTTCGTCAGTCTCCGTTCTGGGTCTGGTGAATTCTCTCACCCTCCTGCGCTTCTGACTGTACCCAGTGCTTATATGTATAAATAAATAAATAAATCTTTTAAAAAAATAAAATGAAATTTTTCCTTGGCAGGAAAACTGGGACATAGAGTGTATGCAGAACATTGAGAGAATTTACTTATTACACTACAGAGAGGCATAAAAAACACTTCTATTGTGTTTAAGACATTTAACATTTCTATCACAAAATAACACAGCATGTTTTCAATGAGCAATTGAAATATTTACTTGTGGTTAAGTGAAAAAAATATTAATTTAAAGATATTATGCAGGGCCTCCCCGGTGGCACAGCGGTTGAGCGCTGGGTTGCGAAGCTGCCAGCAGCCTCTGCAGGGCCGGTTCGATCCCCGGCTGATCCCCGGCCACCAGAGGAGGGTCCCACATGGCGCGCAGACCTCTCCTGCCGCCCGCTGCTCCCCTCAGCAGTGTACTTCGGTCCTTCTGCCTGCTCTGCTCCCCGCTCTGGCTCTGGTGAATCCTCTCACCCTCCCGCGCTTCTGACTGTACCCAGTGCATGTATAAACAAAACAAACAGATGAATAAATAAATAAATAAATAAAACATGCCTCTAAAAAAAAAAATAAATAAAGACATTATGCAGCATGATATCACTCCATTTTTTTAACAGTTCCCTCATAAATGCAATCTTATTAAACTCAACAAAAACTAATTTTGAGATAATTATTCACATAACACCTTGAATAAGCTAAATTTTTCTGGCTTGGTTTATTAGGGTGGCATTAAGAATGAAAGGCATTTTTGTGGCATGAATATTTCACAGTAGAGATGATACTCAATACCTGCAGAGTTTTGTTGTCATGGGGACCATCTAGGAGAAACCATCTAAATGCCAGAATTTCAAACTCCTTCAAACACTGCCTTCAAGTCTGACTTCACTTATAACTTGGAAATCGAAACTAGTAACCATTTTTATTTTTTAAAAATGTATAACTCATCTGCTCAAAAAAAAAAAAAAAAAAGTACTAACTTCACTCTTTGAAAAGTCTTCAATTTCCTTTCCATGAAAAATTCTTACGCTTGAGCATACCAACCTGGGGGAATCGGCTGCCTAGCAAGTAGCCATGGAAACAGAAGTACACACTGCGAGCCTGCACTAAAGCTAGCATGATAAGGCCATAACTGAGAATTTTGGCATATGTTTTTACAGCTGCTGTCTCCTTGTTTTATTTCTATTGGTATTTTAAGAGAAGTCCAGCTAACTTTATCTTTTCCTTCAAGTTTCACTGAAAAATCACCACCAAAATATCAGAAAGTATGCCAAGCAAATGGCAAAATTACATGGTATCACAGAGAAAAAAAATCAGCCTGAGAGGAAAGGAAGAGGCCCTGAATCCCAGTTAGCTGGAAGCATACATATGCCACCTTACCAGCTCAAGTTTCCTTGGCAAAGACTCAAAGTAGCCCACACAAGGGTGACAGCCAGACCAGTACTACTAAGAGACTTGCATATGGTATTTTCTTAGAAATAATACATCACAAGGTTTCCTTAATTTGGCTCCAAGCTACCTTATTTTTAGCCTGTCTCCAACTACATTATTCTGTGAACTCTGTTTTCCAGCCAAACTGACCTGCATGTCATTCCATAAATATGCTGTATGCCCCTCTGGCTCCCCTAACCAACCAACTACCTGCATATTCTTAGAGCCATCATCCTACAAGGAGTCTATAAAACCATGACCAATTCCCACCTAGCAAACCTGGCTTATGAATTGATAAAATTATTTTATTCATATTGCTTATTCAACATTTATGCCACCCAGAGTATTCCAGTGTCCAACTCATCTGTCTGTAACTGCCCATTAAAGGAGGGGTTTGACTCTTGGTCTGAGAGCTAGCTCTCCAGTAACCTGGATGGTAGTAGTGAAAACAGAATGGCAGAAAATTAAGGAGCATCAATTGCAATCAACCAAATATCTAGTAACACTGAAGTAGAAACTATTAAGCAGATCAAGTGAAAATTGTATGAGACACACAACTAGAATAGGCTTTTATCCTAAATCATACAGATAATGATGGCAAAAGTGAGCAATTCTTTAGAATAGCATTGAGATATAATGAGTCAAAACAGGGTTATTTATTTGATGAAGAAATCTTTAAAATTATTCATAAGAACTAGTGAGAATATAGTACTTTTTTAAAAAATAAAATGATCAGAGGTATTTTTCCCTGAAGTTTTCTCCAGACAGCTTTCTGACAAAACAAAGACACACAAAATGAAACATGACACTTGGGCGTGAAGTAATAATTATGCCTAGAAGAAAAAAAAAATCAAAAGTGTTCAAAGTGACTACGTTAGCAGTTTTGGACATCGACCTAGGAACTTTTCTTTAAAGCCATAATAAAATGGAATATCCAAACTTTAATGGTCCATTTTATAACAGAAAAAGTTACAGTTTTGTCAAGTTCAAAAATATATCTTTCATTTCTTGGAATTCTAATTGCTTATTGGACATCTCCACTGAGCACCTCATGCACAACAAGTCCAAAGCTTAAATGATTGTCTGTTTTGATCCCACACATACAAAATAAAAGCAACATTCTCCTTTTCTCATGTTTACTATTTTAGTTGAAATGCCAGCAATCATAGTCACTCAAACCAGAAGCCTTGAGGTCAGTCTTTATTTTGTAGCCTCAAACCTTAGATCAAACAGTTCCAATAGGAAAACAGCATCATGTAAAATAAGCCTGGGTTTAAATATAAAAGGTTTCCTACTAGTTATAAAAACCTAGGGCAAGTTAATCTTATTAAGTCTCTTTTCCAGTTGCAAAGTGAGAGTATAAAACCTCTCAATATAAGTCTTGTGAGAAATTTCTTTAAAGTAAACCAGGTAAGGGGCCTCCCTGGTAGCGCAGGGGTTAAGATACAGCCTATGGAGGTATCTGCAACCACTACAGCATGAGTTCAATCCCCCAGCCAGCCTGGGAGCAACCCACATGGAGCAGCAGACCTCTCCTGACTTGCCCGCTGCTCCTCTCAGCAGTGTACTTCGGTCAATCCTCCTGTTCTGTTCCCCACTCTGTCTCTGGTGAATCCTCTCACCACCCAAACCTCTGGCCTGTACCCTAGTTCTTGTATGCATAAATAAATCTTTAAAATAAAAAATATAGTAAACCAAGTAAAATAAAACAATCTATATTGCCCACTTGGAATTTCACAAAACATATTCAGATTAAAGGTGATAATAAATAATGTGAATAAAGCCAAAACTATGCTTAACCTACTCTTTCCCAACTTATCTGACTGTAGTAGCCTTTTCAATGGGTCACTGAAATACACTGACATTTCTTCTTTTTAAAAAAATGTAAAATACTAACCTATTTCAGGGGGCTGTCATAAGGTTAAATCTCATGTCTTATCATATGCATCTCATACATATTAATTAAGGTCCTTTCTCCTTCTGCTAATCAATTCTATTGCCTGAGTATTCCACTCCCAACCTCTCTTGTTCCTATTTCTGTAACTATAGTTCGTCTGTCATCTGGATTATGTTCAAAACCTTCCAACAAGTCCTCTATTCTCTCACCTCTTCAGCTTATCTTCTACCTAGAAATCTTTCTAAAATACAAGTGTGAGCCTGCTTTCCAGGTAAAGAACAAATTCCTTAGCACACACACCCTTCTCAATTTGGCCCCAAATCCTTTTCTAATATCGCGACACAACCTTCCCATTTGAGGCCACTCTTGCTCAGTTATGGGGGACAGCATTCACACTGTAATTTCTTATGGTCCCAGGAACTAATTTCTCACTCGTAATGAAATACGTGTGCTTTCAGGATGCTGCCTTTTCCCGTGTCACTCTGTTGGTCTATAAAAGCCGCCCCACACCCGTCCCTTTCTCCACCTGGCAAACAATTCATCCTTCAAAGCCAACCCAAATGTCACTTCTTCTATGAGGTCTTCCAGAATGAGTTAGTCACTCCCTCTGTGGATTTTCATTGCACTTTGTTCTCAACTCTGTCCTGGGGAGCTATGAAAACTCGTAACAAAAGTGAAAAGATATAAGCAGTGATTTCAAAACTAATAATTACTAGATTTTTCCACCAAAATCCAAGCCACTGCATGCTTTTGACTAAACAGACATATGTGCACACATGTGCCTAAAAATCCAAGGAAATACTGCTAGTTCAACATAATCAAATAAATTCAGACACAGACAGAGTCATCCAAATAAATGAGACCCAATTTCATTTTGAAATACCTGATGGTGTCTGGCAAGTTCTAAATGTTAAAAGAGTTTCAGGAAATGGTCGAAAATGTTAAGACATTTAATTTTCCAAATTACAATTTCTTTTTCCTTAATTTTAACTGATGTAATATTGGGGTACCACCATTAGGAAGCACCACCACCAACTCACCCATATTCCACCATCACAGACCATTTTGCTTCCCTTTTTGTTCTTTTTCCCACTCCCTAATCCCCCTTGGTGCTTCAGTTCTGTAGTCAGCTATATCAAGGGTAAGTTTTTCAGCTAGTCTTTATCAATTAATTTTACTTTATATTCTACATATTAATGACACCATCTGGTATTTCTCTTTCTCCTGCTGACTTCTTTCACCTAGCATTATCCTGTCAAGCTCCATGTTGCCGTAAATGGCAGGAGTTTATCTTTTTTGATTGCTGAGTAGTACCATCTGACCCAGTAATCCATTCCTCGGCATCGACCCAAAAAATGTAAAAGCACTAATTCGAAAGGAAACTTGCTCTCCCATGTTTACTTGAGCACAATTTATTATAGCTAAACCGTGGAAACAATCTAAGTGCCCAGAACAGATGAGTGGATCAAGAAGCTATGGTATACATACACAATGGAATACTACTCAGCAATCAAATTATAATCTCTAAATTGTCTTTTCCTTATACATGTACAAAACTTTTAGAATTTATTGGAAAATAAACTTTCACTTCAAAAATTAACAATGAAATTGGGAAATAATAACATATGCTATTTCTAGGCAGTAAACATAACAATAGCAGCTACCATTTCCTAGGACATAGTACCACGACTCCTCCAGGCAATACCCACAGATTCTTGTATTTAAATCCTGCAGCTACTGCCCTGCCAGGAGGATTCATCATTGCTACTTCATAGATAAGGAAGTTGGTCAAAGGGGTTCAGTGAACCAAACAAAATATCACCAGGAGAGAACTCAAAACTAGATCCTCTGACTTCTTTGCCCATGCACACATCCTAAAAGCTACATATAGTACCACAAAGCTAGGGTGTTTGGATGATTTCTCTGCAGAGCAGAGAACCAATGGCTGTCAAGTTCTTAGGAGCAGCCTTCTCTGACCAGGAGAAACTATCACGAGCCATTCATCTAAGATTATATGTGAATATCTTGGTGTGCTGAAAGAAATTATCAAAAGTATTTTGATTTCCTTATAAAGGAAGAAACTATAAAATTCCTTAAATATAAAAATATTTTAGCCTGACAGAACTATAACCACAATTTAAGGAAGATCACTTCTAAGAACAAAGGAGTCTGTTATATTAAAATTTATCTAAAATACCTCAAAAGCAAACAAGAGGAGGAAGTCTTGCAGTTAATGTAAGAATTAATGGTGAACAACCAGATTTAGAAATAAAGCACAGGAAATATTAAACCAAAGTCTTATAAATTCAGTTCTATTTTCTTTACTTCCTCAATCAAATCAACTTAAATATGACAAACAATTCAGTTTTACATTTCCCTCATACTCCTCAATTCGCTTCCCTATGGCAAGTACTGGGCAATCATAAACAAAGAGTCCAGTCCTTTAGTAAGTAACAAAAGAATTCTATCCCATAATAATGACCTTGAATTTAACTAGTTTGTAAATACATGTTTATTTTCTTTTTTTTTAAGATTTATTTATTTATGCATACAAGAGCTGGGGCACAGGCCAGAGATGCTGAGGGTGAGAGCACTCACCAGAGACAGAGTGGGGAACAGAACAGGCAGAATGACTGAAAAACACTGCTGAGGGGAACAGCGGGTGAGTCAGGAGAGGTCTGCCTCGCCATGTGGGCAGCTCCCTGGCCAGCCAGGAATCAAACTCGTGCTACAGAGGCTGTGGATTGCTTCATAGGTTGCGTCTCAACCCCTTGCGCCACCAGGGAGGCTTTCCATGTTTATTTTCATATATAGTCTTTCTTCAGTGTCAATAAAGATAATTTTAAGATTTGCTTACTTGTTTATACTTTTTAAAAATACATCAGCAAATAACACAGATACCCAAAGGAAAGATGGCACCACAGAAATTCTCAAATGTGACACAAATTGCAAGGGTGGTAAATACTATAAACTGGTGAATATTTTCTCTCCTTTGATGACTGCCTGGGAATATCTGGTACTTGAGCTTTCACAAGAATAAGAAGCACAAGAGAAAATAACACGCTACATTCATTTAAGTACTGAATGGGGCAAATATCAAATTTAATCACAGAATACTGCACTGTTTAAATTTTTTATGAAAAAAGGATACTTGATGTGCATAATTCTTAAAAAATGCTCTACTCCATTTTGGTGACTAAACATCTACTTGTTGAGTGCCTATTATGTGTCACATACTACCTGAGTGCAACATGCCACCCCCAAACCTCATTAAGGTACTCTCAGAGGAACAAAGTCAGTAAGTGTAGTACCAGGAAGGGCACAGAGCAGGATATCTATGATCCGAGCAGACCAGACTGGTAAAGGAGAGTCCTGGAGCCCTTGGTAGCTTTCTCAGGCTTTTATTGAGCTTTATATGTAGTACAGCAACCAGTTACACAGCAGGCAGGGCTGCCGGGGGGGGGGGGGGGCAGGAGGCCAGTAGGCCTCCAAGCCCCCAGCGGCAAGTCTTCACTCTGGGCTTCACTTTCTCTTCTGGTTTTCTGTCCTGCTCCCCTGTTCTTTCGCCTTCTGCCTCTGCTTCTCTTGGCGAATATCTCAATACTGCACCCATGGCCCACAGAGTTAAGCAACACATAACAATGTAACATCTGCAGGTGCCCCATCAGGCAGGGCAATCCTAATGGTGGGAGGGCAGAAAAGCCTGAAAACCATTTACCCTACAGGGAGAGAGCAGATTGGCAGGGGTTGGGGGGTGGGGGTGGGGGCGGCAAATGGACTATGGTGGAAGATTATGGGTGAATTGGTGGTGGGTATGATGTGCTATCTGAAGGGTGTAGTCCTATACCTGTAAATCATACACAGCATCATAAGCTAAAATTGTCTCAATAAAAAGTAAAGAATCTATCCAGCAACTCTGGGATCTAGTATGAGTTGGATAAGCCACTCAAAGGAAGATAAAGGACAGCCGATATAGGATCCCATATGGAATTCCATCTAAGTGCTTAAAATAAAGGTGTGACAAGATCACTAATTACATAATGAGAGATGAGTCCACTAGGAAAAGAATAAAAAATGGAACATCAAGAAAAAATAATAATCGTCCACTAGGGAATTTTTCCCATGGTCTTGAGGCCTGGAGATTATCAGGGTGGATGGACCTATGAGGCCTTTTATGGGAAGGCAATTATTTTGCAGTTAGGGTAGACCAGTACCATGCCTCAATCTGTGTACTGGTGATTATCCAATGTAGGCTGTCAGACAGGTACTGTAATGCCCAAAGATTTAAGATTGGAAATATTACAGGCCTAGGAGAGTATTCATTAACAATTCTTACACAGAGCCACATGTACCTGAGTATCAAATGCATTCCATTCCACATGGCACTGCATCTATTTTCTAATGGAAACACTAACAAAAAAAAAAGGAAAAAGAAACAAACAAAAATCCTTTCGTGTTAAATAAGACTTAACAATGTTAATATCTTATGTAGAGCTAAAATCATACCATTGAAAATTTCTCTGTTACCATTATTTGATAATTTTGTATTTGATGCCTTGTGGGGGGGCCTCTATTTTTGGTTTATATGTTATCTAAACTGTGTCAGCAAATAAGCCATAGTTCTCCCAAAGACAATTTATTCAATGTGACATGTACAAATCCATTTTAAGCATAGTCTTAATTTTAGATGTAGCCTATCAAGAAGCAGCAACTTCTTAATTTACAGTTGACTCAACATGGACTTGAGCTGCATGGGTCCACTTATATATGAATTTTCTTGCAAATAGAGGACATAAACCTATGGCATTGACAAATGCAATTCAGTACTTATGATCTTCCTTATGATTTTCTTAATATTTACTTTTCCCTAGTTTACTTTAAAAATACAGCAAATTATAAATACAACATACTAGATGTGTGCTAATTGACTGTTTATGTTATCAGTAAAGCTGCTGGTCAAAGCAGACTATTAGTAATGCTTTTAAGGAGTCAAAAGTTATACAAGGAATTTCAATTGCACAGGGGTTGACTTAGCCCTGGGCTCCTCAAGGGTCAACATTATTTGCATTTGTTGAATAAAGTCACCTTCTTAAAAATCAAAATAAAATGGCTGTAACATAGTAGATGGATTAGAGTAGAGCAGGAATGGAGACATACCTAGTGGGAGTGCTGCCGTCCAGGTGTCAAGGGAAATCAGCTGACCGTGACTTGGTGCTGGGGAAGAACTGGGATGAGGGGTCAAGGCTGGACAGACAGGAGGTGGTGACCACTGAGGGGTGCTGCTTTGATCTCCTTATAAGAAAGAATTTGCTGTGCAAGAGGGTAGTGACTATTGCTTTAACTATTCAGGATCTTTTGTGGTTTCACATAAATTTCAACAATGCCTGCTCTATTTTTTTTTTTTTTTTGAAGAATGTCACTGAAACTCTGACAGAGATCCAAACAGGAGAAGATATTTGCACATTATATATCTGACAAGGCTAATATCCAAGATCTACCAAAAAAAAAAAAAAAAACCCTCATATAACCCAATAACAAAAAATATCCAGTTAAAAAAATGAGCAGAAGAGGGCCTCCCCTGGTGGTGCAGCGGGTTGAGCGCCGTGCTGTGAAGCTGTCTGCAGCCTCTGCAGCACTGGTTTGATCCCGGCCAGACCGTGACAGTCCCACATGGCGCGGCAGACCTCTCCTGTTGCTCCCACTGCTCCCCTCAGCACTGTATTTCATCAGTCTGCATGTTCTGCTCCCTACTCTGTCTCTGGAGAATCCTCTCACCCTCCAGCATATCTGGCCTATACCCCGGTTCTTGTATAAATAAATCAATAAATCTTTAAAAAAAATGAGGAGAAGAGATAAACTGACACTTCTCCAAAGATGCACAGATAATCAATAGGTACATGAAGAAAGGGTTCATTATTAGGGAAATGCAAATCAAAATCACAATGAGAGACCACGCCACACCCATGAGAATCACTGACATAAAAAAAAGAAACCAAACCAAGAAACAAGTGGTGGTGAGGGTGTGGAGAGGAAAGGAACCCTTATACGTTGTTGGTGGGAATGTAGACTAGCCCAATCCCCTTTGAGAACAATGTAGTGGTTTCTCAAAATATTACAAGTAGATTCACCATATGATCGAGCAATCCCGCTCACATATATCTACCTGAAGAATACAAAAACACCGATTTGAAGGGATAAATACCAACCTGTGGTCACTGTAGCTCTATTTACAATAACAAAGTTATGGAAACAACTTAAGTCCCAAGGACAGATAAGTCCCAAGGACAGATAAGCTATTAAAAAAAAAAAAGTTGAAATCTTGCCATCTGAGATGGAATGGAATGGAATTGGAGGGGATTATTCTAAGTGAGGTAAGTCAGAGGGAGAAAGACAAATACTGGATAATTTCACTTACATGAGAAATATAAGGGAGGTGTCAGGGGTGAACTGAATTGGGCTCTGCCTTGTTTCTTTCACAAATATTCCTTCAACTGACAAAATGATAGTTAATAGGCAGACTCAAGGGTACTTTGTGCCTGAAGAAAGCCGAGTAGAAGAGAGAAACAGGGGTCATGATAACACCTGATATTTTTGTGTTTTTTTTTTTTAATAGAGGTATGCTTTATTTATTTATTTATTTGTTTGTTTATACATGCACTGGGTACAGTCAGAAGCGCAGGAGGGTGAGAGAATTCACCAGAGCCAGAGCGGGGAGCAGAGCAGGCAGAAGGACCGAAGTACACTGCTGAGGGGAGCAGCGGGCGGCAGGAGAGGTCTGCGCGCCATGTGGGACCCTCCTCTGGTGGCCGGGGATCGAACTGGCGCTGCAGAGGCTGCGGGCAGCTTCGCAACCCAGCGCTCAACCGCTGCGCCACCGGGGAGGCCCAACACCTGATATTTTGGTTTGAGCATCTGAGGCTGGAAAACTGAAGGGAAAATAAATTTAGGGAGATCAAGGGCTCTCTTTGGGTCAGGCTATGAAAGAAGTATCTATATAAAACCCATTTTTACTAGCAACTGATTGGGACAGAGAATACACTTTGGGACACAGACTGAAATTTCAGGTTTTTCTTCCCAGCTCAGCTATATTCACTGATGTTCTTGAATATTTCCCTTCACTCTGAAACTCACTCGAGAGATGGCTAATGCAGTACATGGGATTCAGAGTATAAAAGGCACAAGTTTGAAATCCAGCATCTACTTGTTGCAGAGTTTTCTAATCACAAATGGGGGTGGTGATCCTTACCTAGCAGGATGGCTGTGATCTAACAGAGTAGCTGAGACACAGCCAGCACTTAACCAAAAAAAAAAAAGTTTATTTTTTATTCTTTGTGCTGCCTAAGTGAACACATTTGTTAGGTACAAGTAGTGCTGATTCCTTCATTAGACATGAAATACACCTATAAATACACATAGTAGGGTTTAATTAAAAAATGTTACAAGGCACCATGGCCCATAAAATTTGTGTCACAAGGCTTTAACAGTATGGTTAACACAGGTTGGTATCACAAGGCTTTAACAGTATGTGGCATGTTGTGATTGAAGGTACCTCCACTAAGTGACAGCAAACATACAGAGGGTATTTCCAATAACTCAGAAAAGAAGAAAACTCTATGGCATCCAAACTGGAGACTGTATTCCAAAGTCCCTGATGCAGTCAGAAATAAACCAGCCATGACAATATCATATCACATGGTAGATAACACATGTTTAGAAGGAAGTCTTATTTGATTTTTTTATAAAATATGAAAAACAAAAAGCCATTACTTCTGCATAAGAGTGGCTCCATCATATCCCCATACTATTTTTTTTTTAACTATCTACCTTTGTCAGAAAGGACACTGTGATTTATTTCCTGGAGAGCTAGAATTTGTGTGGCAACTAGTGAGGGAATGAAAATTCATTCTATAAGATCTGCTTGACTGACAGTTACAGAAACCAAATCTGCTTGCAGATGTGGAAATACACATAGCTGATTGTTTCTGTGCCCTCGTACTACATACCATGTAGGACTCAGCCTTTCCAAGATGTTGATTTAATATTTAGACAAAGAAAACAATTTCTGGATGTGCCAAAAGGTCAAGTAATACCTGAAGTTGCTGCAACAACTTGGAGCCAGTTTCCTTGAAAAAGTATTTTTTTCCTATGAAAAATGGATCATTTGCCTCTTCAGTGAGAATGTTAAATTTTACTTTTCTCAGCTAATATAAAGTTACCACAGATTTCCTGAAAACCCAAACACAATTTTGAAACCCTAAAATTATGATGACAAATAAATATTTCCAGTTCACTTCAGTATCAAGTTAAATGAAGAAAAATGTTCAAGATTTCCCAAATCATAATCGTTCCTCATGAACCAGTTCACATATACAGTATGCAGAAGCACAGTATTTATCAAGTCCATATGGGCCCTTGGAAATGTTAGCAATTGTGTTTAAAACAAAAATAAACTCAACTATGTCAGCATTTCAGGAATTTGCAGCCAAAGACCACAGTCAAAACATGCCAAAAATCTCATTCTAACCAGAAAGTATTTTCAAACTTTACCAGAATGAACATTTTTATCATAATGATCACAGACTCTGAAGAGCTTAATTAAACACTGGCACCTGGCTGGAAACTGTGACCTAAAGTCCTTAGCAAGCTGGTAAGTCACAGAGTGAGGTGTTCACTCCTGATAGTTGCAGATAAGGAGAGGTAAGGGGGCATCCAAATAAATAAAAACAAGCCTGTCTATATGTTAAAATCTTTCTCATTTTTATCTAGACCCCTATGCAGTTAGTGACAACAAAGATTTTTCTAAGGGGTGGCAGTGTAACTGACACTAAGGCAGAGATCAGTACAAATCCCCGAAGATGTAGCTATTGTGTTCCCATTTTACAGATGAGCCTGCTGTTTCACAGCTAGGATGGACTGAGCTAGGAGTCTAATACGTAGTCTGAATCAAGACACCATGCACCTAACCTGACCCTGTACTAGCATGAAAGATCTTTAAAACAAAAAAACAAAGTACAGCTGATCCTTGAACACAGCACAAGTCCCCTTATATGCAGATTTTTCTATTAACGGGTTCTGCATTTACAGATTCAACCAACTGCAGATGTCAGGTGGTTGACTCCGAGGACGCAAAACTCTTGTGTACAGAGGACCAACTATACATTATATGCAGGTTTTCATATGGAAACTTTTTCATGTGAACTTGATGGAAAGATGGATGCTGCCCTTCCCCCAGAGTTGTTCAAGGGTCAACTTCCAAGATAATCAAGATAGCCAGACACACATTCATGACACCAGCTGACTGACCCTGCATCAAGGCAGCAAACAGCTGTCTGACTTACTCAGCTTCAGCTGAATCTGGGAAGGTGACTGAATGGGTCACCAAGAGAACAGCTCAAAATCTGCATCAACAGAAACCATAAGAATAGGCTTGATCAAATGACATCAGGGACTGAGGATGGAGGGGGTGGTGCTGGAGCTTCTTCCGGTAGGATTCAACCAACACCACTAGAACCAAAATCTCCGCTGGTATTTGTTGTGGACTTCTGTGCTTGGGATTATTTCTCTAATTGTAAACCAGCATATTCTCTGAGCAAGAATCTAAGGATATCACGGTAAGAAAGGAGACAAGGACTAGAAGAGGAATACTATTTGTTATGTATTAGAATCATAGGAAATCACACTGGCACCAAAAGGAGGTGCTAAGCTCATATATCACATATCAACTCGTGGACCAAGATATCAATCATACATGCTCCTCCAATTCACATATGCACACACTCACAAAACCTCTTGAACATCTACTACATGCTAGGCACTACCTCATGGGCTGGTGATTATTTCACAAAGGGTTACTCTCACCGACTCACAGAAATGAGAAGAATCACAGGTGTTTACATAACTACGTTTACGTTAGCTATATCATTATTGTTTACATAATCTTACTAAGCATTAAGTTTATGAATTAAGATGTTGACTGACATTATTCACCTGTGATGCTAAATAGATATAAATCTAATTTCTAAGATATTTTCAAAATAAAAGGGGATCCATTTGTTAACAAAACTGCAATGAATTCTTTTGCCTCCTGGAATTTGTGTGGACTTTTGTGCTTGAGATTATTTCTGTAATTGCAAACCAGAATATTCCCTGAGCAAGAATCTAAGTATACCAGAGTAAGGAGACAAGAACTAGAAGAAGAACATTATTATTATAATATATGTATAAAACAGTATATCTAACTTAACTATCAAGTTAGACTCTGGACATTTACGCCTACTAACTTTCTCAAGGAGAAGTGAGTACATAAACTATAACACAAAATGAGCATTTTAATCATATTTATATTATATTGTTACTTTTCAATGGAAAATTCCATTTTCTCCCGGTAAAATTCAATTGAATTTTGTAACAACAATTTTGCAACACTAAATTCTATCATCTTTTACATGCAAACATTAGTGACATAAAGCTATAAAGCACTGTAAGATTAGCATTTAGCTGTACTTTTTATTAGTTGCTTACATTTCTCAAGCAACTTCTTCACATTTTCTCAATCTCCTAGCCACAAACATACTCCTTTTCTCCTGGATTCTAAACTCTGCCAAGTTCTAGGAAGAAAAAGTTTCATTTTACATTAACAACAGCTTGAAGATATGATTTTCCCTGGAGCAAATGTGTTCCTTTAAAGATTAAAATACATTTATGATCAACTGAGTTATTCATCCTGAAGAAACCAGTACAGAACATTCCATGGTAACAGACATTTTTAAGATGATGAAGATGATTACAAAAAATAAAAACAGTGGAAGGCCAATTCTAGTTGTTCTAAAAGAAAATGCAACCACATCCAAATGTAAGTAACAGACATAGGACAGCAGGGATCCACTTAGCCTTGTCTTATTTGTACATGTAACAGGTAATAAAAACATTGTCTACTAAAATCAGAAAGACTTAACTATTACGCTGCTCAAAAATATTCATGTGCTATCCAAAAGTACAATAGCAACGTCAGGGTTCGTAGTTTAGAAACTCTACAAACTGCATAGAGGATGGGTTACCAGCTGAGTCACCCATAGGTGCAAACCCCAATTAAAGCATCTATACTACAGGTTATTTAATTTTGCTGATCTTCTGCTACTGCATTTGAGATGACACGTTCAGCTTATAAAATTATAATTTGTAAGGCTGAGATAAGATACACATAATCCAACATCTTAGTTGGTAGAGGTTCAATTATTAGTATTATTGGTGTTACTATTGCTATTATTATTGAAACAGATTAATATTTATTTTTAATTTAAATTTTATTTTTATATTCCCCATACAATTACAACCCCCTTATTTTGACCCCAAGCCCTCCTTTCCCTGCCCCCCCACACCCCATAGAGTGTATCTCATTCATAGTTGTTTAATGATTTTGATATTTTCTTCCATATATTTATTCTTGTTCCTGGTCCCTTATTTAAGTTTTCTAGATTCCTGCTATGAGTGAGACCATCCGGTACTTTTCTTTTTCTTTCTGGCTTATTTCGCTGAGCATGATCCTTTCCAGTGTCATCTATGTTGCTGCAAATTGCATGTGTTTATCTTTTTTGAATGCTGAGTAATATTCCATGGTGTATATGGACCACATCTTCTTGATCCAGTCATCTATTTTTGGGCATTTGGGTTGTTTCCAAAGCTTAGCTATTGTAAATAGTGCTGCTATAAACATAGGGGTGCAGGTGCTCTTTGGAATTGATGTTTCTGTGTCCTTTGGGTAAATACCTAGGAGTGGAATTGCTGGATCATATGGAAGCTCTATCTTTAGTAGGTTGAGGAATCTCCACACAGCTCTCCATAGTGGTTGAACCAGTTTGCACTCCCACCAACAGTGCAGGAGAGTTCCTTTTTCTCCACAACCTCGCCAACATTTGTTGTTGCTAGCTTTTTTAATATGTGCCATTCTCACTGGTGTAAGATGGTACCTCATTGGAGTTTTGATTTGCATTTCCCTGATGACAAGTGACATTGAACATTTTTTCATATGCCTGTTGGCCATTTGCATTTCCTCTTCAGAGAAGTTTCTTTTTAGCTCTTCTGCCCATTTTTTCACTGGATTATTTTCTTTGTTGTTGTTGAGTCTCATCAGCTCTTTGTAGATTTTTGTGATCAGTCCTTTATCATTAGTGTTGGGTGCAAAAATGTTCTCCCAGTCAGTGGGGTTTCTCTTTGATTTGGTTATTGTCTCTTTTGCTGTGCAGAAGCTCTTTAATTTGATATAGTCCCAGCTGTTTATCTTTGCCTTCACTATCACTGCTTTGGGTGATGTGTCTGTAAAGATGTCTTTGATGTGCATATCATGTAGTGTTTTGCCTATATTTCCTTCTATGTATTTTATGGTTTCAGGTCTTATGTCTAGTTCTTTAATCCATTTTGAGTTGGTTTTTGTGCATGGTGTTAGGTAGTAGTCAAGCTTCACTCTTTTGCATGTAGAAACCCAGTTTTCCCAGCACCATTTATTGAACAAACTTTCTTTGCTCCAATGCATATTCTTTGCCCCTTTGTCAAAGATTAGTTGGCCATAAATCTGTGGGTTTATTTCTGGATTTTCTATTTCATTCCATTGGCCTGTGTGTCTGTTCTTGTTCCAATACCATGCAGTTTGATGATTATGGCTTTGTAGTATAGTTTGAAGTCTTGGCGTGTGATGCCTCCATTCCCTTTTTTTTTTTTTTTTTTTTTTGTTTCAGGAGAGCTATGGCTATTCGGGGTTTTTGGTGATTCCATATGAATTTCATCAATAATTGTTCTATGAAACAGATTAATATTTAAACCCATTGTAGAGAGTAACACAATAATAACTGGAAGAAAAGACATGCTTATTTTTTTATTTCATTTCTATCTTAAGTCTTTCCATCCAAGGTTGCAAAGACTTAATTTTAATGGGAAGAGTCAAAGTACTGAATTTTCAATCTAATTAAGAATGTATTACTCAAGGAACATATTTTAATCCCTTGTGGAAATGAGAGAACAGAAGGAACTTTAACTGCTATTTTATAAGTTAAAATAGCATTAATAATCTGCATTAAGGTTGGTCTTGACATCCCCCAATTATAAATGGCATCTTTAATGCATTAAATATACAACCATTCTCCACATAGTTCTTAAGAAATATTAATCAAAACAATACAGGTTTTCCCTCCACTATCCAAAAGTAAAATATGCCCTATTTGGTATGATTTGGTAGGTTATTTGGGGGTATCTAGTGTTAGGGGTTGCCCTGTAACACTAGGAACACAACAACTTTTCCATATAAATTAATGAAAATAGCATTCCCAAGCCCCAAAATATCATTCCACACAGGCATGTTCTACTTTCAGATAGCAAGTGAAGTCTGTAATAATGCAAAGTCTTCAAAAACTTTATTTTATAAAGAAAAAATTGTTGCTTGTTGATTTTGATTTTTACTTTATTATAATTCGTCTTTTTCCTGATCCCTTATTTAGGTTTTCTAAATTCCTGCTATGAGTGAGACCATCTGGTATTTTTTCTTTTTTCTTTCTGGCTTATTTCACTGAGCATGATCCCTTCCAGCTCCATCCATGTTGCTGCAAATTGCATGAGTTTATCTTTTTGATTGCTGAGTAATATTCCATTGTGTATATGAAAAATGATGTAAAAATATATAAAATTAAAAAAATAAAAGAATATGAAAAAAAGAAAAATTTGTTAACTACCGTTTCCCTAAAATCATGTTTATGAGGGTATCTCCTCAGAGGGTGCCATGTTTACAGAGTTAATATTAGTAATCTAGGCTCTATGCCACACCTGAGGCAGTGAGGAAAGTGCCCTGGATTAGAAGATCACAAGTCCACAATCTGAGATTCAAGAGTCATGAGGATTCATAAAGGCAAAACAAACAAAAATACATCCTGCATAAATTGAGCACAGCTATTTCTTCCTCTGATAGAATATTTCACACCAGGGGTGAAACAGATTTCCACATTGCTCCTCTTTCCTCCTAAGGGCTGGCAGGTGCAGGAGAAAATAACTACAAACTAGGACCTAGAGTAGATGATCAATACTTCAAAGAAGCACAATAGTGACCAGAGTCAGAGTTTGCTAAATGAACTGGAGCTGAGGATGGCAGGAGGGTGGGGACCAATGGCAGTGGAATGTCTCAGATGGGAATAGTGGATTAAGCAAAAGATCTTGGTGACCTACACACTGAAGTCACATAACTTAAGTCCTATCTTGTAAGCGACATCTCCAAGAGGAAAATTCAAAAAGGAAAGCTGTGTTCCCTGTCATGCATGTACAGTAATAGGTGCAGGACAGGCGATTAAGTCATACTTGAAATCAGGTAAAATAACTAGATGAAAGTATCCCAAACTCAACCTCACTAAGTTGCTAGAGGACTCAATTCCCACTGCAAATGGAGAGGAATGTGAGCAAATTTTACTTTTCAAAATGCCCAGGATACTTCAGCTCACACCTGCATCAAACTGAATAAAAAGGAGACACAGGACAGTCAAGGGAGTGAGACAGCCAGGACAGGTACCGAGATCCTCAGAGACTGTCATCTGTCTTCATCTCTTGAGCTTCCTTTTCAATAAAAGCGACTGGATCCCATGATGACCAGGTACAATATAAAATGAATCAAAGCCCTGGAGGCTTGTTGTCTGCCTTATCAGGAAAGAGGCAGCAAGTTTGGGGCAGACAGGTTTTGAAGAATGACAGTCTGTCCGCAAAGCCCTCATTTCCTAGAAGTCACCAACAGATGCCCCTCTAGAGCAACTAGCTCAACAGATGCTAGAGGGGCAAGTGGGACTGAGCATAAGAAGGCAGAGAAGCAGAGACAATAGCTAGAAATAAAAGGAATGGTTTGCAGGGCAGAAAACACTCTCTGTGACACCCAGGAATCATGTATACAGCTCTGGGCTGGCAAAAGTGACAACTTTTGATGCTGTGGAACAAAAAGGTAACCTAGATATTTACTGAGGTGGTACAGAGAAGTAGCCGGAGAGATGATCATATCAGTTCTAACTAGTACTTAAGTATTTGTGTATTTGCAAAATTAAACACACACACAGATTTTTTTTCATCCAATTAACCTACTGAATTTCTATAAGAAATTAAATAATTTTGTCCCTTATAAGATGTCATAAGATTATATAATGACCTCAGGATTAAGTAGCTGGGAAGTTATGAAGTTCCAAATTATGTAACATCTAAGACTCATGGATTGCATTTATTTTCTTTCGACCTATGATGTAATTCTCACTGGAAAACATGCATAAGTTATGAGGTGTTTACACATGTAACATTTTAAAACTGGCTAGCAGAAGCACTGAGCAGCTGTTATGTAAGTCATTCTTCCATACATGAAAGTCAATTAGTAAAGGAGTATTAGCTAGGCTGCTCTGTTTAAAACTCTCATAGAATTTAGTAAACTAGCATCATATTGACATTGTTTTGATCTAACTTGGTTTTAACTCATTAACAAGTTTGTTGTTGTTTGTTTAAAGAATCCTATTTAATTTTGCTACACAATCTTAAAGATGCTGAAAATTACTAAAGTGTAAAAAGAATTACATTATCAGTAATCCACAAACCTAGCCATAAATTGACCTTTATCACAGTCCAGATCATTCTAACCTCGAAGACTCCTTCTAAACATGTCATTTCCCTCTGTGGCCACAACCTCCCTCCAATCCAATTCCTGAGTGCCCACAACCCTACATGTTCTCTAGACCATATGACTCCCAGTTCCCTGCCCTTCTTCTAGCTGCCCTGCTGTTTTCAATTCTCCCTTAACCATCATGCAATGGATGGCCAGTTCCCCTCTCTCAAATATCCTAAAACCCTCACTCCTGTGGAGTTCTGCTGTATCCCCCTTGTCACCCTCCACTCTGGAACCTCCCATCTGTTTTCTCCATTTCTAGATGACTAAAAAGCTGGTAAGTGAAATATAATTCTCCTAAGAAATCTGACTACAAATGTATACTATGTAGCCTCAGCTACATACTATGTCAGTTTGGCAAATTTTTCATTCATCTCTACTGCATTTTCCTTAAGTGATGTTCTGCACATTTCCCATTTTTTCAAGTCTCCAAGTCACTCCCCTGTGGTCCCAAAAGATGAATTTATCTAAACAGACTGAAAAAAGTAGAGAAAATTTATACTCAACTTCCTCTCCTTCATATCTTAAATCCATTATAATCTTTACTTTTCACTCCTCCTTATCAGCAAACCCAGAAAAACATGTTCAAACCAGTCTAGTTACCGTTGATGGGGAACACTACAAACCATGCATGCTACTGGGTGTGTACCTGGCAGAATCAATGGCCTCAGTCACACAATCTGCAACCATACCTGCAAGAGTCTGACAAGGACAATGGAAATCCAAGGCTGATCAACCTCATTCCTAACACCTGTTATTTGAAATCGACCCTTGCCCAGGGTGGTCTATTCCAAGATTTATGCTCCTGTGTCACTCTTTCTTACGCTTTCTCAGCCTAGAAGTTACTCAAGTAACCTTTGTTCTTACAGGAAAAGAATAAAACTGTAAAATGAAAGTAAATTCATTTCGCTTCAACCCATTATGTCAAGTACCACTCCCTCTATTACCATTTGCTTTCATAAATAAGCACCAGAAAATAATGGTTGCTTCTTCCTTCCCAGGTCACTGTATTCTAGATTCTGTTGCTCTCTCAAAGGTCTTTAATGTGACCATGACTTAATTTTGCTTTGCAGTAGATGATGACTTTTATAATGGAGGTGAATATTTTCTGATTAAAAAGCCACATGTGGGGTGGGGGGAAGCAAATATTGTTTAAAAATGAACAATGATATAAAAAAAATTTAAAAATTAATATTAAAAATAAACTTTTATGATCTATATAAAATAAAAAAATCCACACATGTATTCCTAAAATAAAATTAAGTTTTGTGTTATTCCATAACTAATATGATTGATGAGAGCATTGTAATGTGACAATACAAATGAACTCTCCAAAACAGTAAATGCTGAACAAACAAAATGGATTTTTTTTTATAAATTTTATTGTTATATTCCCCATACAATTGCAGCCCCCCCATTCTGACCCCAATCCCTCCCCTCCCGCCCCTGTCCCCCTAAAAGTGTCTCTGGTTCATAGTTTTTTGTTGATTTTGATTTTCACTTTCTTATAGTTATTCATTTTCCTGGTCCCTTATTTAAGTTTTCTAGATTCCTGCTATGAGTGAGACCATCCGGTATTTTTCTTTTTCTTTTTGGCTTATTTCGCTGAGCATGATCCCTTCCAGCACCATCCATGTTGCTGCAAATTGCATGTGTTTATCTTTTTTGAATGCTGAGTAATATTCCATGGTATATATGTACCACATCTTCTTGATCCAGTCATCTATTTTTGGGCATTTGGGTTGTTTCCAAAGCTTAGCTATTGTAAACAGTGCTGCTATAAACATAGGGGTGCAGGTGTTCTTTGGAATTGATGTTTCTGTGTCCTTTGGGTAAATACCTAGGAGTGGAATTGCTGGGTCATATGGAAGCTCTATGTTTAGTAGGTCCAGAAATCTCCACACAGCTTTCCACAGTGGTTGGACCAGTTTGCACTCCCACCAACAGTGCAGAAGAGTTCCTTTTTCTCCACACCCTCGCCAACATTTGTTGTTGCTAGTTTTTTTAATATGTGCCATTCTCACTGGTGTAAGATGGTATCTCATGGTAGTTTTGATTTGCATTTCCCTGATGACAAGTGATGTTGAACATTTTTTCATATGCCTGTTGGCCATTTGCATTTCCTCTTCAGAGAAGTTTCTTTTTAGCTCTTCTGCCCATTTTTTGACTGGGTTATTTTCTTTGTTGTTGTTGAGTCTCATCAGCTCTTTGCAGATTTTTGTGATCAGTCCTTTATCATTAGTGTTGGGTGCAAAAATGTTCTCCCAGTTGGTGGGGTTTCTCTTTGTTTTTGTTATTGTCTCTTTTGCTGTGCAGAAGCTCTTTAATTTGATGTAGTCCCAGCTGTTTATCTTTGCCTTCACTATCACTGCTTTGGGTGATGTGTCTGTAAAGATGTCTTTGATGTGCAAATCACGTAGTGTTTTGCCTATATTTCCTTCTATATATTTTATGGTTTCAGGTCTTATGTCTAGTTCTTTAATCCATTTTGAGTTGATTTTTGTGTATGGTGTGAGGTAGTGGTCAAGCTTCATTCTTTTGCATGTAGCGACCCAGTTTTCCCAGCACCATTTATTGAACAAACTTTCTTTGCTCCAATGCATATTCTTTGCTCCTTTGTCAAAGATTAGTTGACCATAAATCTGTGGGTTTATTTCTGGATTTTCTATTCGATTCCATTGGTCTGTATGTCTGGTCTTGTTCCAATACCATGCAGTTTTGATGATTATGGCTTTGTAGTATAGTTTGAAGTCTGGGAGTGTGATGCCTCCATTCCCTTCTTTTTTTTTCAGGAGAGCTTTGGCTGTTCGGGGTTTTTTGTGATTCCATATGAATTTCATCAATAATTGTTCTATTTCTTTGAAGAATGACATTGAAATTTTGATTGGAATAGCATTGAATCTGTATATTGCTTTTGGAAGGATGGCCATTTTAATAATGTTTATTCTTCCAAACCATGAGCAGGGGATGTCTCTCCATTTCTTTGTGTCTTCTTCTATTTCTTTTAATAGTGTTTTATAGTTTTCTTTGTATAGGTCCTTTACCTCTTTTGTTAGATTTATTCCCAAATATTTGATTTTTTTTGTTTCAATAACAAAAGGGATGGTTTTTTTTATTTCTTCTTCTTCAGATTTATTGTTTGTGTATAGGAAGGCTACTGACTTTTGCGTGTTGATTTTGTATCCTGCCACTTTACTGAACTGATTGATGAGTTGAATTAGCTTTTCCGTGGAGTTTTTGGGGTTCTCTATGTATAATATCATATCGTCTGCAAATAGTGATAGTTTGACTTCTTCTTTTCCTATTTGGATTCCTTGGATGTCTTTCTCTTGTCTTATTGCCCTGGCTAGGACTTCCAGTATTATATTGAAAAGCAGTGGTGAGAGTGGACATCCTTGTCTTGTTCCAGATCTTAATGGAATTGCTTTCAGCTTTTCACCATTGAGAATGATACTGGCTGTTGGCTTGTCATAGATGGCCTTTATGATGTTGAGGTATGTTCCTTGTATCCCAAGAATTTCAAGGGCTTTTATCATGAATGGGTGTTGCACTTTGTCGAAAGCTTTCTCGGCATCTATTGATATTATCATATGGTTTTTATATTTCTTTTTGTTGATGTGTTGGATAACATTGATTGATTTTCAGATGTTAAACCATCCTTGTGTCCCTGGAATGAATCCTATTTGGTCGTGGTGAATTATCTTATGCATACATTGTTGGATTCTGTAGCTAAAATTTTATTGAGGATTTTTGCATCAGTGTTCATTAGGGAGATTGGCCTGTAGTTCTCCTTTTTTGTGTTGTCCTTGTTCGGTTTTGGTATTAGTGTAATGTCGGCTTCATAAAACGTGTTTGGTATTGTCCCTTCCTTCTCAATTTTTTGGAAGAATTTGTGAAGGATAGGCACTAATTCGTCTCTGAATGTTTGGTAGAATTCATTTGTAAATCCATCAGGTCCTGGGCTTTTGTTTTTGGGGAGGTTTTTGATTACCATTTCAATTTCGCTAATTGTAATTGGTCTGTTTACGTGTTCTATTTCTTCTTTATCTAGCTTTGGGTGATTGTAGAGTTGTAGGAATTTGTCCATCTCCTCTAGATTGTTAAACTTGTTTCCATATAACTGTTCATAGTAGTTACTGATTATTCTTTTGATTTCTGCTGTGTCCGTTGTGATTTCTCCTCTTTCATTGATGATCCTGTTTATTTGTGCTTTCTCCCTTTTTTCCTTTGTGAGCCTGGCTAGGGGTTTGTCTATTTTATTGATTTTTTCAAAGAACCAGCTCTTGGTTTCATTGATCTTTTGGATTGTTTTTTTTAGTTTCAATTTCATTTATTTCTGCTTTGGTTTTTATTATTTCTTTTCTTCTACTGGTTTTGGGCTTTTTTTGTTGTTCTTTTTCTAGATCTTTGAGCTTCGAGATTAGGTTGTTTCTTTGCGTTCTTTCTTGTTTCTTGATGTGAGCTTCTATTGCTATATATTTTCCTCTTATTACTGCTTTTGCTGCATCCCATACATTTAGGATATTGGTGTCCTCCTTGTCGTTCAATTCAAAGAATTTTTTAATTTCTTCTTTGATCTCCTCATTAGTCCAATGGTCTTCCAGTAGTGTGGTTTTTGATCTCCATGAGGTAGGAAAGTTCCTTGCCTTCTTTTTATGGTTTATTTCTAGTTTGATGCCTTCATGGTCAGAAAAGATGGTTGATATGATTTCAATCTTGGTGTATCTGTTGATGTTTGTCTTGTGCCCCAGTATGTGATCGATCCTGGAGAATGATCGGTGTGCGCTTGAGAAAAATGTGTACTCCATTTTTTTGGGGTTTAGTGTTCTATAGATGTCTGTTAAGCCCAATTGCTCTAGGTCCTTATTTAGAGCTTTGGTTTCTTTACTTATTTTTTGTCTTGTTGATCTATCCATTGTTGATAGTGGTGTGTTGAAGTCTCCCACTACGTATGTGTTTTCTCTGATGTCTGTTTTCAGAGAGGACAACAGTTGTCTGATATATTTTGGTGCTCCTTCATTTGGTGAGTATATGTTAATGAGTGTTATTTCTTCTTGAAGTATTGTCCCCTTGATCATAATGTAGTGACCATTGGGGTCTCTTTTTATCTTTTTGAGTTTGAAATCTGTTTTATCTGATATAAGTATAGCTGTTCCTGCTTTCTTTTTGGTCCATTTGCTTGTAGGATTGTTTTCCATCCTTTAACTTTGAGCCTATTTTTATCTTTTGTAGCTAAATGTGTTTCCTGGAGACAGCAAAAGGTTGGGTTTTGTTTCTTAATCCAGGCTGCAACTCTGTGTCTTTTTATTGAAGAGTTTAGTCCATTTACATTTAGAGTTAATATTGATATGTTAACATCTGTATTTGCCATTGTTTGTCTTTCCTTTGATTTTATTTATTTATTCTTTTAATAACTTTTTTTTTTGGCCTTCTTTCATTGTTATTCGTCCCTCTGAGGTTCTGGCTTTAGGACTCCTTGTAGTATTTTTTGGAGTGGGGGTTTAGTTGCAATGAAATTCCGGAGTTTCTGTTTGTCTGGGAAGGTCCATATTCTTTCTTCAAAGAGGAAGGAGAGCTTTGCGGGATAGAGTATTCTTGGTTGGCATCTGTTTTCTTGGAGTCTGTTGACTATGTCCCTCCACTCTCTCCTTGCCCGTAGTGTTTCTTCGGAGAAGTCTGATGTCAGCCTGATTGGTTTTCCTTTGAATGTTATCTGTTTCTTCCCTCTTGCCAGCTTCATTATTTTTTCCTTGTCCTGGATTCTTGGGAGCTTTACTATTATGTGTCTTGCTGTATTTTTCCTTTCGTCGTGGAAGTTTGGTGTTCTTCTTGCTTCTTGTATATCAATTTTCAGCTCCTTCTTCACATTTGGGAAGTTCTCTTCAATTATCTCTTTGAATATTTTCTCTGTTCCTACATCTCTCTCCTCTCCTTCTGGTATTCCTATAACTCTTATATTTCCTTTCCTCATGGAGTCAGATAGTTCCCGAAGTCTTTCCTCGTTCTTTTTCCTTCGTACTTCTCTTTCCTTTTCTGTTTTGGTTCTTTTTATTTCTGTGTCTTCAAGATTACTTATTCGTTCTTCCATTTCATCTATTCTGCTTTCATTGCTTTTCCCAGAATTCTTTAGTTCTTCCATTAATTCTTTGATCTCCTGCATTTCTTTTACTTCCCTCTTTAGGGACTCAATTTCTTTCTTCTGACCATTGTTTTCCCTCTCTAGGGACTCAATTGCATTCTTCTGATCGTTGATTATTTTTCCCTTATCATTGTTTTCCTTTATGACTTCTGTCAGTTTTTTAATCACGGCAATTTTAAATTCTCTTTCTGGAAGGCTCAGAAATTCTTCCAAGTTATTGTCGTTGCAATCTGGGGGCTGGCTTTCTTTTTGTGGTGTGCTTTTTTTCTGGAGAGTGGCTAGGTTGCGTGTGGTTCTTCTCCTCCCTACTGTCTGTTTTCTAATTTGCTGTATGCATTGGGACACTATGTTGTTGGGACTGGCCGGCATCTTGGGTGGGCTTCTCTGCTCCCCTCTGGTTCCTCCAGGAGTCATCTGTCAGTTTCAAGCAGTCTTTACTGGAGAAAGGTCCCTGTTCTAAAATGCCGATGTGGGGACACACTCCCCTGTGCGCCTGGTCTGCCCCGGCGGTGGGTTCCTGCTCCCCCTCTGGGCTTGGACTGCAGGCCAGAGGGGGTCTGGTGTGGGCGAACTTCCCCCGCCCACCTCTGGCTCCTGAGGAAGCCTTCTGCAGGTAGTCTTTACTGAAGAAATGTCCCTGTTCTAAAATGGTGATGTGGGACCCACTCCCTGCGCGTCTGGTCTCAGGCACACTCTTCTGCGCGCCTGGTCTGCCCCGGCTGTGGGTGCTCGCTCTCCCTGTGGGCTCAGACTACTTGTTCGGAAGGGGCCCGGTGTGGGCTAACTCCCCAGCTGGCCACTAGCTCCTTCAGGAGCCTGTGCTGGCTTCAAGTCGCTAGGTGGCACCAGAGATCTCTCCTAGAGCCCTTGGGGAGCTGATTTTCCACCCCGTGGGACAGGGAGCAGAGCGGGGATGGTAGGGTACACCTCAACGGCTTTGGGGTGCTGTGTCTGCCTTGTGCCCCACCGTCGTGGGGAACCCACGCCCCTAATTTCGTGCCCCGGGTCTCAGTTCCAAAGCCCTCAGTTCCAGGACGCGGGCTGTAGCCCAGATCAGTGGCGCGGGAATGGCGCCTTTTGAATCCCACTCCCCTGCCTGGGCGCCTTGTTCCTGCTCACTCAGGGAGGGCCTCCGCGCGTCTCCCCGCAAGCCTAGGTCGCAGGCGCGGGGACCTGGGCAGCTGCGATCCGATCCGGATCCGCGCCTGCTTTTTCAGCGCGCCGCTTTCCGCGCAAGCTTACCGGCGGCCGGGGCTGTGTGCTGGTGCTGGTCTCCTCCTGGGGGGCGGGGCTCTCTTTAATGGCGCCTGGAGCTCACCTCCGCAGCGGATCCTGCAGGGTTCTCCACAGCTCCCGTTCACGGGGTGTGGTGGCTGAAATAGTTCCTTTCCACTCACAGTCCCACTTGCTGCATCCGTTTTTCTTGTTGGCCGTTTTGGTTTGTTGTTTCCCTCCTCTCTGCTGTTCGGAGAGTGCCGACTTTGTGGGCGGGGGAGGGGAGCAGGGTTCTGCGCTTCCCTCCCTTCTGGTCCTCTTTTATGGCAATTTTCTTCTTTGGGCAGTTTGCTGGAGTCATCCGTTTATCTTCCGTGTCCCAGTTCTCACTGGGACCTGCCGCTTTTCCTCCCTATTAACTTTTTTTAATGGGAGATCTTACTCGCAGCGTCTCCTCGCCGCCATGTTGCTCTGCCCCTCAACAAAATGGATTTTAAACAAAGTTCAATACATTTTAGAATTCTGAAAGGTTCTGGAGGAAAAAGAAATGTCCACTATTGGGCCTCCCTGGTGGCACAAGGGGTTAAGCATCACACTATGAAGCAATCTGCAGCCTCTGCAGCATGAGTTCAATCCCCAGCCGGCCAGGGAGAAACCCACATGGCACAGCAGACCTCTCCAGTCTTGCCTGCTGTTCCCCTCAGCAGTGTATTTCAGCCAGTCTGCCTGTTCTGCTCCCCACTGTGTCTCTGGTGAATCCTCTCACCCCCCCCCCCGCATCTCTGGCCTGTACCCCAGCTCTTGTATGCATAAATAAATAAATCTTAAAAAAAAAAAAAGAGAAACAACCACTATTCTTTCCCTTCTAGACTAAGGTCCCACAGAGAACACAGGACTAAGGAAAACCAGAGACTGTAACTGACAGGACCCTCTCTGTGCAGACATCTTTTCCAGCGGTCCTCACTTTCAAATACTGAAGGTTGTGGCGTGACACATCCAGAAACCAGATGGAGTCACTGCTTCCTTTCTCTATAAGTAATTTTCTTGCCACTTGTCTATAAAATGCCATCAAGTATGAGGCATATTTTATGAGGTGTATTTTAAAATATCTGGATGCTAACGTGAGCATGAGGAAAAATAGGAAAAGAATGAAATCCTACTGTTAAGTGTGATAAGTGTGAGGGAGATGATGCACACTTAACAACTACATTGTTAGTAACAGAAATATTTTTCCTAACTTGGCTCAGGTCACTAACCATGACTTTCAGGAGAGTACAATGAGGGGACAGAAATGATCCTATGACTGAGTCCTCTCCCCTGTGATTGATAATCAATGCTCTCTATCCTGGCAAGAATCACATCGTAGCTGCCAATGGCCTGGGATTCCTAAGCCATCTGGATGACACCCAGGTAAGGGAGCTCAGCACTCCTGGCCTGCCCACAAGCTGACATTCTTTTTCCTGATCTGCAAACACTACGGATTTCTAGACTTTCTTTCCCTTCTTGCTGCTCCCCATAGTGTATATTTTCCTTTTCGTTGACAACAATCTAATGTGCCTGGGAACTGCTTCAAGTGCCTATGTTCCACTTGGGATCATTTTAATACTTTTGCAGATGGTTTGTTGCATTTTTTTCCCTCAAAATGAGCCATGAACTCTAAATCATTTTGCCATATTTCTTCACTGATATATAAAATACATTTGAGATGAATGCAGTCATTTTTTCACTAAACAACAGAGTCATTAACTAAGGACTAGGAGAGGATGCCAAGTCCATTTTTCTACAGCGTAATGATTATCACAATCATCCAGGATACCCATCTCCATATGGGTTCCTCCCCAAAAAGATGCTGAGACAGGACTTGGGTTAGTGTGTGCTACTTGGAATAATTTATTTGGGAGGTGAGCCCAGGGAGTAAAAGTTAAGGAATAAAGAAAATATAACTGAGAAGAGAAGAAAAACAATACAGAGAGTAGTATGGAGCAGTCACTTCAGGGATCAATCCCCTGGGATATTCTGAGGAAATATGAATAGTGTGCCTAAGAATTGTCTCAAAGAGGGAAGGGGCAACTGGACATTTAATTTCCAATTCCATTTCTTTGGTTGAAGGTTGCCCCTAGCATAGTTCATTCACCTCCATCATTTCCAGCATTTATAGGCTGTTCTGCACTGCACAGGACAAAGTGCCCCAGTAGACAAGCTCAGTGAGCATCACTTGAAGTGGGAAGCTGTTAGTGTTCAGGAAAATGCCCACTGCCGCCAAACTCATAGGTAGGTCAAAAACATAACAACAAACCTCTGCTACAGTAGCCAACTATCCAATTCCTTGCCTGTCAAGCTGATTCATCTTTTGAAGTCTCCTTGATCCTATAGTCATCAAATATGAACTACTATACTCATTTTTCAGTCTTTAATCCACCCCACCAGAGCTGTCAATTATCTCCCATGACCAAACCCCACTAAGCTCGCCACTTAGGTGAAAAGGATGGATGAGGTTCTCTTGAGGTCAAGGCCCTCACTGATATACCCTCCCTGTCCAAACTTACTGGCCACCAATTCTTTCATCTTCTTCCCTTTCACACCAAACAGCCTCCTGTCCTCCTCCTCCCACAAGGATCCTTCTCAGCTTTGAGATTTCCCCACACACAATGTCCCAATCCCATCCTTTTGAGATCCACAGTAGGAACTACCACTTCCTAAGGAATATTTAATTTATCTGTGGCTTGCATTCTCCTCCTCCTCCTCTGAACTATTCTAGTCCTGACAGCAAACAAAGTCATTTTTTAAAATTTGCTTTAAAGTGAGGCTGGAAATCCTAGCCAAATTCTAAACATCCAAAGAGCAGAGACTGAGATGAATGCTGAAGTTCCTCCAACACTCAACTCTACAGCCAACTAGCCAAAGACCACTAGAACATATCTGTAGGAAACAAAGCAAGCTTCCCTAGTTCACTACAACAAAAAAGTACATCAAAGGAACTGGGGCCATTTAGAGGAAACTGAAGAACTCTTATTAAGGAATTTTGGTTTGTCTGAGTGATTCCAAAGAAGGTTTAATAAAGCAGAGGCCAGATTTTAATTCAAGTCTCTGAAGAAGTAGGGGCAATTCATTGATGATCTTGGCAAATGTAAGCTTAAAGGCAGAGGATTAAAGCTGAACTCAAGTCATCCCTGGTAAAGCAGCAGCAATCATTCATGTCAGTCATTGAAGAGGGATGTTTAATTACACTAGTGGTTGTAGTGTGTCCATGTCTCAATCTCGCTTTGGATAGATTCAAGGAGTAGTCTCATCTAATTATTTATATTCCATGAGAGGTATTTATGTTCCGCTGCCAGAGCCATTTTCCATGTTCTCAAAAGTGACTCAAAAGATACCAGAATGATTTAAATCATAGTTGAATTAATTTCAAATTTATTCTAAACCAAAATGATAATGTAAACGTTAACTCATAATTTATAACTCTAACTGCCTGGCAGGCACACTGCACACAGAAGGGAATAAGACATGTTTGTCTTTGACATGGGTCCATGAACTCACAGTTCAGAAGGAAAGGCAAAAGTCTAGGCTGATAAAACACAAGCATGAAATATTCCAAAATATAAGTATGTATAAGGTACTGAGTTAGTTCAGGAGACAGAGTATTAAACATCTTCTTGTCAGTGGATGACGCTTTCCAGGAAGACACATCATCTGAGACTGATGTAGAAGGACGACTAAGAGATGACCAGGAGGAAGGAAGACAACCTTCTGTGGTAGATGCAGAATATTGTGAAATGGCATGCTGGCTTGGGAACAGAATTTAAATCAATGTTGCTGAAATAAACAGAGCTTTACTCAAAACTAAAATATAGTTTGAAATAAAATTTAATACATTTTTGAATGCTAGATTATACACATAGTATATTTTGTAGGTATGGAAAGAGGATATTACATAATTTCTATTAGTCACTGACCTAAGGATTGGATGAGGACATACCCATTTGATGGTGAAAGCAAGAGAAATAGTGACATTGTTTGATCTCAAATATGTATTTCTTTGGTAGCTTAATGTCCTCTCTCATTTTTTTCATCATTTGATAAATTTACGCATACCTCAAGGCTAAGTGAAATAAATAAGGACTCCAGACATTGTGTCAGATGTGAGAAAGAGCAAAAGCCATACAAAGAAAGCAAAGGGGTACTGGTAAGTATAATGTAGGAGGTAGTTTTTGTTCTGTTAACTGGTGCTGAAGAGAAAGCAAAGTATACCAAAACTAAGCATATATATATATATATATATATATATATATATATATCCCACTTCAGAAATGGGGAGAGTACAGAAATGGAATGCAAGTCAATCCAAAACAATATATTTAACCATCCTTCCCTTTAATATAAGGTATTGGAAAAATTTTTAGAAAGCTTTCCAATAAAATACCAAACCAAAACCAAATAGAGGGAATTAAAGCTGAGCAACGTACTGGGTCTTGTTTCTGTTACACAAGGAAAATTTGAGAAATTGATGACTGATATAATATTGTAACTATTTCTCATGCCTTGCGACATGCACATACACTCTGACACACACATGTAAGTAAACACATGTGTGTATCATATGTATACATGCCAATATACATTTATGTATACATATTAATTGCTGGTAATATTGAAGACCTGATCTTTAAACAGTTTTCTTTGGGGAAGTCCAATGCCCTAAAAGTTAATATATACTTTTTTACAGTCTTTCAAAAATTAATACATTATTACTGCTTAAAGCCAGTATTACAATGTAAGCCAATGTTACACTGTACATGTAAAGCAATGTTATAATTTTACAATCAATAAAAAATATACAAATAACAAAAAGTCAAATAAAGTACTGAGTATGCCACCATAATGATGGATACATATCATACATTTTCCCAAACTCAAAGAATGTCCAACACCATGAATGAACCCAAATATCACTATAGACTTTGGGTGATGTTGATGTGTCCGTGGAGGCTCTTCAATTCTAACAAATATACCACTGGTGCAGGATGCTGATAATGGGGTGGGTATAGATGTGTGGGGACAGAGGATGTACCTTTCTCATGACTTTGATGTAAACCTAAAAGTTCTCTAAAATAATCCTTTAAAAAAATAAACTGTGAATAACACAAATGAACCCTGAAGACATGCTAAGCAAAATAAATCACCTCACAAAAGGACAAATATTATATAATTCCACTTATATGATATACCTAGACAAGTCAAATTCAAGACAGAAAGTAGAATGGTAGTTGCCAGACACTGATGCTGGGGGTAAGGAATCAGGAGTTAATATTTAATGTGTACAGTTTTAGTTGGAAAAGACAAAATAGTTCTGGAATTGGGTGGTGGTTGCACAAAAATGTAAATGTACATAATGCCACAAAACTATAGGCTTAAATATTATAAATGCTTTAAAACAGTAAATTTTGCCATATATATTTTATCACAATAATATTTCAGATATTAACCAAAAGAACAAGGTAAAGATATAAGACTCAGACAGAATGAAACTTAAACAGCAGAACCTGGGGGATATGGGGAGGGGGGCTGGCCGGTTAAAAAATAATAAAGTTTGGGCCTCCCTGGTGGTGCAGCAGTTGAGCGCTGGGCTGCGAAGCTGCCCACAACCTCTGCAGTACTGGTTCGATCCCTGGCCACCAGCGAGGGTCCTACATGGCGCGCAGACCCCCACCTGCCACACCTGCTACTCCCCTCAGCAGTGTATTTTGTCAGTCTGCCTGTTTTGCTCCCCGCTCTGGCTCTGTTGAATTCTCTTACCTTCCCGCACTTCTGACTGTACCCAGTGCTTGAAAATAAATCTTTTAAAAAAATAATAAAGTTTTTGAGTTTGGCTTTCTCTGACACTTTTTTTTTTATATATTCTACATATATAGTCTATATTCCACATATGAGTGACACCTCCAGTATCTTTCTCCTTCTGAATCATTTCACTCAGCATAATCCCATATAACTCCATCCAGGTTACCACAAATGACAGGAGAGTATATTTAAAAATTAGCCCTCAAAAGCTGATCACAGAATTGGGATATTAAGAGGGGATCAGGGAGAGGCATGAGTACAAAGTCAGGAAGAAACACAATGACCATTATGGTGAACTATGGGCATTACAGTGGTGGAAGTTTTGTGGTGACTTCAGTGGAAGGAGGAATCTTGTGCTTCTAAATTGCAAATGACCATGTGGACCAAAGGTGAAAAATAACAGAAAAAAGTAAAAATTGGAAGTAGCCCAGGGGAGTTAACTGATGAGAATGTAAAAGGCAATATAGAGGTTACACAGGAGAAAAGCAAGCAAAATGAATGAGCATAAATAGAATGCAAAAAAAGAATGTAAAATGGTTAGAGATAAAATTATATCTAGGGATGACAGGCAAAGGAGATCCAACATACACTTACCTAAAATCCAACATACACGTACCTAAAATAATGGTAAGAACAAATAATTCAATGTGAATTTTCTTTTTGAAAGGGCAATTCAGGTCTCAGGAAAAATTGACACATAATGGTCAACACAGATATATCCTAATACAAGTGCTGAACTTTGAAGATAAAGAAATAATCCTTTGGACAATCAGGCAAAAGCAGTGAGTCATCTATGACAAGTGAAAACAAAACCGCCTGACCTCTCAACAACTGCATGCAATTCTAGAAGATTAGAGAAATGCTTCTAAAATCCCCAAAGAAAGTGTGACCAAGAAATATATATCATCCAAACTGACAGTCAAATATAAAGGCAACAACTTTTAATATTTACAAACTCCAGAAATACCAGGGAAGTATTTGTAATTTATATTACAAAGTGACAACTTTTAGCTATAAGGAATCTTACTTTTGAAAAAAAAAAAAACTGTAGCTAAACCAGTTAACTCCAAAGATCAATGGACAAAGAATATGGACAGTTTACATAAGAGGAAATGTAACTGACTCTAAAGCATACAGGAAATGGTGTTCAATATTATTCATAACTAGGAAGAAAAATTAAAATGAAATATTAAATTAACTCATCAAATTGGAAAATATCACAAAGATGATAGTCTGCATTAGTGAGAATGTATTAAAGAGGCATTTGTGCTGATAGGAACAAGTTAGTACAACTTATATATAGGGTAATTTATTGAAATTACAAACACATGCATTCTTAGACTTAATTCTACCTCTAGGAATTCATCCATATATATATCCAAAATAATATATGGACAAGTCAAGTCATTATAGTGTTACGTGTAATAGCAAAAGACTGCAACCAACCTAAATACCCATCAATGTGGAGCTGGTCCAATAAATGATGATACAGTCACTCAGTAGAAGTCTATGCTGCTAAAGAAAAGATGGTTAAATTTATGATTGGTACAGAATTAGTTACAAGATAAAGCATAGTGAGAAAGGAAAAAGCTTGAGTATAGATTATTATCATTTACGTAAAAACTGTATGTACAAGGCCTCCCCGGTGGCGCAGCGGTTGAGCGCTGGGTTGCGAAGCTGCCCGCGGCCTCTGCAGCGCCGGTTCGATCCCCGGCTGCTCCCCAGACACCAGAGGAGGGTCCCACATGGCGCGCAGACCTCTCCTGCCGCCCGCTGCTCCCCTCAGCAGTGTACTTCGGTCCTTCTGCCTGCTCTGCTCCCCGCTCTGGCTCTGGCGAATTCTCTCACCCTCCCGCGCTTCTGACTGTACCCAGTGCATGTATAAATAAACAAATAAACCTTAAAAAAAAAAGCTTAATAAATTTAAAAAAAAAAACTGTATGTACATATTTGCCCACACATGCATTAAAGAATGTATAAGGCACTGGAAATAATAGTAGACTCTAAAGAGGAGAACTAAGTTAAAAACAGAAGTTAAAGAGGACTTAGGGTATACTCATATTTTGGGGATTTTGAAATAGGAGTTCATTAACCTACTTGAAAGTAAATAAATAAAAAATATAAAGTCAATACATTTCTTTCTAGTTCGAAATAGAAATATTCCATAGTTTTCTGGTAAACAAAAATTAATGGTGAGAAGTAAGCCACTGGGATAATATAATGAGAGCGAAGCATAAGTAATTTTGAACTTCTGTGTACAGAAAACAATTAATGGTCTCTATTTCATTAAGGAAAATATGAACGACTCACCAGAATAGAGAAAGGATATGAATAAATCAACAGAGGGCCAGGGACAAACAATTCACAAAGTAATACAAATAAGTGTTCCATAAACAGATGAAAAATGCTCAATTTTTCTTTTAATTAAGGAAGTGCATGAGACTATTTAGACTGGCCAAGGATGGGAAGACACTGCTGGCAAAGAGAAGAAGAAAGAGTAGTTTCCCTTTCCAGAATTCAGCCCCTGCCTAATAGTTCAACAGTCACTGGAATGCCAACATGACAATCCTAAAAAAATTTGTTCAAGTTGCTCATTACCTGTGTAAGAGCTCTACTTGTAAAGATTTATGTGAGTAAATTTATAGAAGTAAACAAATAATGTTGAAGTTTATTGTAAAAAAAAAAAGAGAGAGAGACAGCAACCCACTATCCAGCAGAGCAAATCTATCAAAATATATTCTAGACCCACGCCCCATAAACAGAAATGACATTTCATACTGTTACCAAAAAAAGTAACAGATTTATTTATATGCTTATGTAGAAGATGTCCTCTCATTTGCACAAGCCCATTTTCACAAAGAAATCATATATAACTATTTGCATAGACTAGCCAAAAACATACATATGCTGTGTTCTCCTTTTATTTTAGGCAGGACCTATTTTAAGAATAATTTCTGGCAATAAGACATAAAGAGAATGTTACTCCTCATTCCTGAAATCTCTCTAATATCTTTTTGATAAAAATGTCTGTTATTAACCAAGTTTGGTATGAAAATGTTAGTAGAAGCACTTTAATGGTGCAAAAGGGCATATGAAGAAGTGAAGATGCCACTATGCTTTAAGTTATTTTCCTTCACTAATGAGAAATGCCACATGTAGCTCAGTGAGGCTTGCAATTGAAAAAAAGCCTTTATGAAAATAATTTCATTCCTACTGCTAGGCCTGACAGATGTCACTGAATTCTGCCCAGCAGTGCACTGAGGGGGCAGAGGAACACCACAGAAAGGCACACATGGTTTGGGAACCATCAGAATTTGGTAGCCGTCTCCAGACCAAGACAGTATATAGTCCCACTGTGGTGTTCAAATACGGTCACAAGCCTTAGAAAATGCCACAGTTATCACAACTACACATTCCAGAAAGGAGGGATGGAAGACCCAGACAGCTGGAACAGAGGGCAGCTGGCCTGTCCCCCAGCACTGAAGCTACAGGTATAAATTAAAACACGGGTTGAAATACTCACAGAGAATAAACAAGCAGTTGAATTTGCACAACCACAAGATTCAGCATCAACTAAAAATTGATTTTTCAAATGTATACAACTGCCATGCCACCAGACCAAGACAGTATATAGTCCCACTGTGGTGTTCAAATACGGTCACAAGCCTTAGAAAATGCCACAGTTATCACAACTACACATTCCAGAAAGGAGGGATGGAAGACCCAGACAGCTGGAACAGAGGGCAGCTGGCCTGTCCCCCAGCACTGAAGCTACAGGTATAAATTAAAACACGGGTTGAAATACTCACAGAGAATAAACAAGCAGTTGAATTTGCACAACCACAAGATTCAGCATCAACTAAAAATTGATTTTTCAAATGTATACAACTGCCATGCCACCATGTTTTAATTCTTTTACTAAAATTCTGTCATATCACCTGTTGTTACATTTGTATGCTCTTCCTGCAAGAGTCAATGCTATGTAGGTAAGTTATCCTGTTTCTACTGCTGCAAAAGGAAACCAGTCAAAAAAAAAAAAAATACCAAGCTTCAGGAAACATCCTAGAAAGAATCCCAGGCTATGCAGAGGGCAGTCTCCTGATACCATGCCTGCCCATGTAGCTCAGCCTTTTTCCCCCTTGCACCCTTGACATTTTGTTCCACACTAACTCTTGCTGGAGCACTGTCCCATGCACTGTAGGATGTTGAGCATCTTCCCTGCCTCAATCCTCTAGATCCCAGTGGTCTGACCTTCCCTTTAGGGCACAAAAAAACATCTCCAGACATTGCCAACTATGCCCTGGGAGATAAAAATGCCTCAGGTCGAGAATCACTATTCCAGATAAATGTATATAAATTCCAATAAAACAATCAATGAGTTTCCAGTGGAGTGAAAAGTAAAGACAGACACTGAACAAAGCACAAAGAAGTAAAAAAAATAAATAAATAAATCTAGGTTGAAAATTGTAATGATGGAGACATTCACCATGTTTCTGAACTGTGGGTGAGGAGTTAGGGTTGCCTTTCTCTTTGAAGACAATGCCTGGGTTTTGTTAAATGAATGTGCTGGTGAATCTTCATTCATTTGGAGACTGAACATTCATCATTAGCACCTGTGTGTATGCAGATTGGTGTGGAGGGAAATACCTTGAACTTTGAAGCCAACATTTAGATACTAACTGTACCACCTGAAACTTCAGATTTGCATGACACTGAACAAATTCTAAATTGGTCTGCATCAGTTCTTAAAGTGCGTAACTGTCATTCATGGGGATTACTGTGAGTGTTAGGAGACAACACAGGTAATGCACCTAGCACCATGCCTATTACAAGGTAAGCAAATAAATATTTTCGCCCTTTCTCCTCACAGGGCTAACAGGGGGAAAAAGAACTATAGATGGAAGGAATCCTGGAATGACATTTTCTTTTTTTTTTTTAAGAAGTGAGGTAAAGTTAGAGTCCCGGGGGTCCCGGGGGTGAGAAGATTCACCACAGAGAGTGGGGAGCAGAACAGGCAGATATACTGAAATACACTGCTGAGCAGGGTGAGGCAGGAGAGGTCTTCTGCGCTATGTGGGTTGCTCCCCAGCCAGCCAGGGATCGAACTCGTGCCACAAAGGCCACAGCCAGCTTCACAGTGCTGCGCTCAACCCCCTGCGCCACCAGGGAGGCCCTGGAATGACATTTTCACTCAAAACAAGGGACTTAAAAACATCCGTCAAGTAACAAGATGACTGAGGGATAAGGAGCACCCCCAAAAAGGGAGACAGTAGTCACAGAGGCAGGTGAGCTAAAAAAGATCACAATCTTGTTCCAGTTACTTTCTGGGGAATAAGAGAGTGTGACTATTTAATATAACCATATTTCTCACTCTTTTTTTTTACTTTACATGGACCTTTAAACTTATATATTAGTCACTACTGAATACACACCATCATCTTTGTATATAATATACTTTAAAATGCTGATTAAAGTGTTCTTGCCCAATGCCTATGACTATTTTTAATATTAACTTTATATATCTGAGCAGCTTTAGGTTTATGTAAAGTTGAAGGAGAATACAGAGTTCCCATATGCCCCTACGTCCACAAAGATACAGCCTCCTACCATCAGTTATCACATCATCATCAAAACCCTTTCTCTGGGTTTTGACAAATATGTAACATCATGTACCTAGCACAGTAGACCATAAAACAGAATAGTTTCACCAACCTAAAATTGCTAGATATTCTGCCTATTCACCCTTTTCTCCTTCCATCCCCTGGGAACCACCAACCAATATTTTTTTTTACTGTCTCCAAAGTTTTGCCATTTCCAAAGTGTCACATAATCAGAATTATACAGTTCTAAATCTGTCTGCATCAGCTTCTTTCACTAAAATGCATTTAAGATTCTTTAAGGTTTCATAGCTATGGTGGTTTCAAGTCTTTTTATGGTTTGATAGCTCATTTCTTTTTAGTGCTGAATAATAATTTCAACATCTAAATGGATGACAGTTTGCTTATGTGCTCACCTACTGAAGGACATCTAGATTGCTTCCAAGTTTTTGGCAATTATGAGTAAAGCTGCAATAAACATCCATGTGCAGGTTTTTGTGTAGGCATACGTTTTCGACTCATTTGGGTAAATGCTAAGGAATTCAGTTGCTGGACAGTATGATAAGAATGGGCTTAATTTTGTAAGAAACTACCAAACTGTCTTCCAAATGGCTGCACAGCTTTTTTCCTGCATTTTGCATTTCCCCCAGCAGCAAACAAGGGTTCCTACTGCCGCATATCCTCATCAGCATTTGGTCTTGTCAGTGCTTTGGATTTCAGCCATTCTAACAGGTATGTAGTAGCACCTTGTTGCTTTAATTTTCATTTCCCTACTGACATATAATGTGGAGCATCATTTCATACACTTATTTGCCAATATTCTATCTTATTGGATGATTCATCTGTTCAGGCCATTTGCCATTTTTAATTGAGTTGTTCATTTCCTTATTGCTGAGATTAAATAATCCTTTCTCTTTTTTCAGGCAACAGATATGTTTTGTGCAAATATTTTCTGCCAGTCTCTGATTTATCTTCTTATTCTCTTGAAGGTTTCACCTTTTCCACTATTTTTTTCACCTCTCATTGCATTCCAAATATACTTCCTTACTAAGTTAATTGAAAATATATCATTAAATACCCACCAGCATTACTGGTTTATTTTAGTGTTGAGGCTAAGACCATCTTCTTCTCTGGCTCTGAAGCAGATGAGAGAGAAAAAGATTGGAAGCAGCACCTAGCTTGTGGCAATTATGAGAAGTAGCCTATCCCTGGGGTCCTCAGAAGGAAAGAAAGGGGGAACAGTCAGAGACCAGAAAGGTACACAAGCTCAGACTCTGAATCCTGATAATGTTTTACATATCAGTAATCACCTCTACTGTAAAATAGTGTATATTTCCATTGGTGTGTCTATGTATGAGAGCACACGTATTCAGCAAGGATCTCAAATTTGCAACTTTAACACCATCTACAAATAAGATTATTCATGTAGAAAGAGATATATGACAAATTGCATATTTAAAATAAATGTTAATTTTATAAACCTTTTATTGCTTATGTACCCTGGGAGCTTCAAGAACTGGAAATAACCCATGTGTCCATCCTCCTCTGAGAGGTTAGAACATGATCTCTCTAACCAGAGTGAGTACTAAGCATACAGCTTATCCATCTTTGAATACCTACTTGTAGTCCTCAATTAGCAACCCACCAATTAATAATCATTCATATTAATAATATATACAAAAATGTTATGTATAACATCTGTCTATCCAGTAGAAAAACAATCATCCCTGAGCAGATCACAGAAACTACTTTTAAACACAGACAGCAGGAGGAAAAAGAAAAAAAAAAACAAGCAAAGAAACCTCTGAGCAATGTATAACATAGTCTGAGCTCATTTTTCTTTTAAATCTAATTTAGAAGTTATAAATACCTCTTAATGATCTCTTAATACAAATAAAAAAATGTATCTACCTATGGAAATAGCACAGTGAAACTACAAAATACCAAGTTGTATTTCCAAACCACATATTTTTTTTTAAATATACACAGCTACAGATTTTTAACTGTGAACTCTAACTCCCCCTAAAACAGGTTTATCTACAAGAGTAAAGACATGTTAGACTTAGCCCACTTTCAGTACTTTGTAATTCTCAAAGTCTAAGAGATTACGAGACTAGTTATTATTACTAATTGAAACCAACTCTACTTGGCAATGGTTGCTGAAGGAGTATCATGTATGGGTGAGAAAAGACATCAGAGCACAGTAGGAGCTGAAACTCTGAAAACAGATCTGAGTTCAAGTTTGGGACCTG
The DNA here is from genome assembly GCF_964194135.1 of Talpa europaea. Classification (NCBI taxonomy): domain Eukaryota; kingdom Metazoa; phylum Chordata; class Mammalia; order Eulipotyphla; family Talpidae; genus Talpa; species Talpa europaea. Next base: position 53,094,346 of record NC_140077.1, read on the forward strand.
ATACTTGACTAATAATAAAACCCTGAGTAAATTATCATATTTTCATGTACCTTAGTTTGCTCTTCTGTAAAAGGAGAATATCCCTACCTAATAGGGTCTCTCTGATTGTGAAATAAGATAGTGTATATAAAAACATATAACACAGACTTTGGCCTCAGCTGGTCACATTAAATGGTGGCACCCAGTGTTACTATTGATACAATTGTGTAACTAAATATGAATTAAAATAGCCACGAGCAAAACGACTTTGGTCTGGCAGACAATCAAGAGGCCGAGATTTGTTCAGTGTCATTTATAAGCCCACTTAGAATAGCACACGGTTTCACTTACTCAGTTGTCCCATAAATGACAACAATCAGTTCATTTTCCTTAAGTTTCTTTCCTCTTCTCTAGCTAGGACTGTGCAGAACCACCCAAAGGAGCTTTAGCCAAATCAGCTTCAGCCACAAATAATGTCCTACAGTTCTTCACTTAAGAGAGCTATAGGAAAGAGATCACTAGTCAATACTTATTTTTTGTAATAGTGAATGCCATTTATGTGTAAAGACCATGATTCTAAATCTTTTTGCTATACAACACACTCTAGTGGTAGATGTGTCTACATGAGTTAGTGGTTCCATCATAATCATGATTGATTTGAGGGGTCAATCCTCAAATATGTATTGAGTAATACCTATATGCTAGTTACAGTACAAGGGATACAGTGATGAACAAAATGCACATATCATTATCCTCTGAGGAACTGACAGACTATCACAGTGTCCTCTGGCCTTTCTTTGTGACCTATTTGACACCATGACCTAGTTATATATGTGTGCATATGTGAGTTTACATATACATAGTGACATATATGATAAAGTTTATGAAACATAAACTCTCCTTGATGTTTTCTTTTTCTAATCTATTTGTGCTTTTTTAATGCTGGCTCTGATCCCTAGCTTAATTTTTCATATACTAGTGAATCACAACTTATCACTGGAAACATGAAGGCCCAGCATACCATGCCGTACCTCTTCCATGGACTCAATACTATGTTAAAGGTGTCAACTATGCCAACATGCACACCCAAGGAAAGTGTAAGTACAGCCAATAAAACATTTTTCCCTGGAAAAAAAATCAAGTGAATGGTCCATAATTTTTCTCATGCTAAGATTTTCTATGAGATATCACTTGTTCTAATGGAATGCAACCAAAAACTACAAAACTTCATGGAATTTTTATGATTCTCATATTTATTCTGAGAGGAAAAAAAAGGCCAAATGTAGTGTCAAATCACCTCCAAGCCAGACTATATCAACACCTTTCTTGCTTGCTTTCTTTAGTCCCCTTTCCTAGACCTAAGGCATGCTAAATTTTCATAAACTGTCACGAAGAAACACTTGCAGAGAGCAGTTTCTACCACTTAGTTAAACACAGCAGGAAAATGCCTTCCCAGAACAAATGGCAATAAAGCTTCATTAAAGCTAACCTCATTTATTTGGAATTTGGCATGAAAATTTTAAACAATTTTACCCATGTTTACCTTTGCCAATCTAAGAAGAAATAGTGATGAGCAAATTAAGAGAAAAAAGGAGAATGTAAGAAAATGTTCACTTAATTTAAGAGAACAAGCTCATCTTGGGTTGTGAAGCATGCAGCGCAATCACACCAGCATGACAGATTCCAACTCACCTTTATCTATTTGCTATGGCCAAGTGGACAGATTTCTATTTGGCAAAGAAATCAAACTTTTTCAAAATACTACTTATTTGTACTATAATGAAGCTGTATTTACTTTTAAATGGGCTGTGATTCAAAAGAGCATATTCAAAATTTTAATGACTGCCTGAAGTTACTCTGTGGTTCTAAGGTTTAGAGTATTAAATACCTGGTAATTCTTAAATTCTAGCCTCAGAGGCACAAATCTCAGATTTTTCTATGTAACTCAAGAATGTTCTAGTATTCAGATTCCAAGAAATGGAAGTGTTTATTTTCTTCAATCCAAAATAAATTTATGTTTTATAGAATACCAGATATCACTTTATTTTTTTAATCATGATCCACATTGAGACAATCCTAGAGTCATTATCTAAACATCCATTATTATCAAATTTGAAAAGCTTAGTTCTTTCTGGTTCTAATGAGGATTCAACTTTGCAACAATTCCAAATACTTGGACATTTTTTTTAAATTATGCACTCCCGCAAACTGGTCCAACCACTATGGAGAGCTGTGTGGAGATTTCTGGACCTACTAAACATAAAGCTTCCATATGATCCAGCAATTCCACTCCTAGGTATTTACCCAAAGGACACAGAAACATCAATTCCAAAGAACACCTGCACCCCTATGTTTATAGCAGCACTATTTGCAATAGCTAAGCTTTGGAAACAGCCCAAATGCCCAAAAATGGATGACTGGATCAAGAAGATGTGGTACATATACACCATGGAATATTACTCAGCATTCAAAAAAGATAAACACATGCAATTTGCAGCAACATGGATGGCGCTGGAAGGGATCATGCTCAGCGAAATAAGCCAGAAAGAAAAAGAAAAATACCGGATGGTCTCACTCATTGCAGGAATCTAGAAAACTTAAATAAGGGACCAGGAAAATGAATAACTATAAGAAAGTGAAAATCAAAATCAACAAAAAACTATGAACCAGAGACACTCTATGGGGGGTGGGGGGCGGGGAGGGGAGGGATTGGGGTCAAAATAAGGGGGCTGCAATTGTATGGGGAATATAAAAATAAAATTTATTAAAAAAAATTTACCTACTTAAAAATAAATAAATAAATAAATAAATCTCTTTTTTTAAATAAATAAATTATGCACTCCCAGCATAAATAGCACAAAACATGTAGTTCCCCAAATGCCACATCTACTCAATTAAAATACTACGATTGCATGTTTTTCACTCTATTGCATATGGCTAAAGGGAATGAGAAAGAATGCAGAGCAAACACAGAATAGTAGCAAAGGAAAGAAGTGTGTGTGGAGGCGGGGGGAGGGGGCAAACACCTGATGATCTTTTACCCAAAATTATATTTTACACAGGCACAGGATAACTCTCTAGGAAAGAATCTGATTTTTCTAATTGATGGCAAATTCAGGCTAATGGCCTATCTGCACTATTCCACCAATATCAACCAAATAAACCATATAACTCCTCAAATAGCAGCTCTTATAAAGGATTGATGGCTTTGAAAATAAAGTTTGGATGGGACTACTAGAAGTTCATTTGAATAACACAGGACAAAAATTCCCCGAAGGTAAAGAAGGGAGGAATCTGTGGAAATAGTAGGCATGAAAAATGTTTGTCGAGGCTCAAATATTCAAGCATTAAGTACTGTAACTCTAGAAAGTACAATACAACACAACCCCATGCTTGCAATGTCTCTGCACAAAGGATTGTCCATATATTCCGTATCTTCACATCACCAAGAGATATAGGCTTCAGTAATTATAGAAAACATATGGGAGTCCCTAGATACCTTTATATTCCTTGGCTTCTAAATAAGAATAATGTAAAGAAGGTCTAACATAAAACCAACAAGTCTTTCCTCCACATTAAAATGTGGTGAGGACAGCCACACAAAATAACCAACACTTTGCTTTTGCTTTTTAAGTTTCTCTGACATTTCAATTTACTAAATGCAAATTGTAGAGAAACAAACTTCATCTCTGAATTAAACCGTTTTTCAAATAACATAAAAATATACCTATAGTGATGGTGGCCAAACTCTGATTCAGCAGCTGTGTGTTTAAGTATTAACAGCAATTCAAGTAAATTCTAAACAATAAATTCCTCTTAGGAAAACTTTTGTTTTTTTCTCCCTTCCTTTGCTCAATCTCTCTTTTGGCACATTCTGCTCATCATACAGTGCTGCGTACATTCATAGCACCTCATAAATAATAAAAAACAATGTCTGCAGACCTATGCCAGGAGGAATCAATTCTTAGGCACAATTCCAAAGGTTAACTTCAACCATGTGGAAATTATGCTAAGTGCCCTCAAATGTACTGTTGAAATATTCTCATTTTCTTTTTTTTTTTTTGAATATAGAGATATTGCTTTATTTTGAATGGGATGACAATGTTATCAAACGGTCAAATTTCTTCCAAAGTAATTTATAAATCAACATAAATTCAATTTAATTCTGTAAAAATTATAATTGGATTTTTAGTGGAATAAAAGTCATATGCTTATTTAATAGCTAAGGCTCATTGAAAAGGAAGAGTAAGTAGATGTAAGTTAATTAAATTAAATCCTTTAGAGACAACCATTAGTCCTTAGGATTTCAGAATATTTTTTCCCCAAAATATTGTCCAAAATATTGTTCAAAGTAGTCTTTTATTTATACCTTGTGAATATTTTGAAAGTCCAATTGCTGTGAAATATTCTCATTTTCAAAGCAAAACATAAGCAAAATAAAGAATACAGTTGGTCATTCTGAATGAGTTAAGTATGTCAACAATAGGAAACTAATCTAAAACCTTAACCTCATCTACTCATCTCCATATTATCTAAAATCTCTGAAGCCGCAACTACATTTTGAATTAAAAAGTAATCAATTCTTAGATTCTTATGCTTGTGGTAGAAAAAACTGTAGCATGGATAATCTAGGAGAATACGTCATGCAGAATTATCTGAAATTACTTTAATATTCATGTTTCCCTGGGGGCTTTCTTTGGGGATGCATCATATTACATTTTTATTAAGCTAGTAATGAAGTACACTTCGTTCTTTGTAATTAAAAGTACCTGACAATAGGGAAAGACCATATTCAAGTTCCAATTTACTCATGCAGCAGGCCAGGGATTTTTAAATGGCCACAACCAATCAATTAGAAAATCCACTAAGGCATAAGGCAGTTTCTTCTTTTGCATAATGAGTATAAAACATCTCAACACAGTAAAGATTAACTGAGACTACATTCTATAGCACTTGGTAAATGCAATGTTTATATAAATTATAAAATTAAATTTAGAAATATGCCATCTTGTCTTATGACTGCTTAGCACATAGGCTTCTTATGTCCTTGCCAGAAGATAACAAAAAAATAAGACCCTAGGCTCTATTGAAATCCCAGTCCATTGAAGTCCAGCTAACAACACTCACAATAACTATGAAATAATTTACATTCCCTCTGATGAGCGAAGCTAATAAAATGAAATTAAAGACAACAATTTGGACTGAAATAAGGAAATTGAGAAATCTTGCCTGTTTACTATCAGTTAGCAATAAAAGTCATAGGGTGAACAGGCAACAAATACAAAACTTAATGGCAACAAGAAAAAACCCAAGGCCACAATGAACAACTCAGCTTGCAAAATCATTGTTTGGAATTGTTTTGATGGCATTTTTTTGATATCTCCTAATGACTATGTGTATCAATTAATGAGGTATACATGTTTGTTGTTTCTTTTGAAAAGAAAAACTACCCATAAAACATATACTGGTTTTGATTAGCACTTCCCCGGTAAGTGGTGATGAGCACTTTTTCCATGTGTCTGCTGGCCATTAGATGTCTTCTTTGGGGAAGTGTCTATTTAGATCCTCTAGCCATGTTTTGATTGGGTTATTTCTTCTCTAGTCCTTCAGGTGTATGAGTTCTTGGAAGATAATGGATACTAGGCCCTTGTCAGATGTATGATGTGCAAATATTTTCTCCCATTTGGTAATGACTTTTGATTTAATGTTAGTTTCTTTCATTGCATAAATATTTTATTTGATGTAAACTGATTTGTTTATTTTTTCTGTTCTCTAACCATTGTAGCTGAAATCTAAAAGACATCACTGGAGCTAATGTTATAGACTGTTTGGCATTAATTTTGTTCTATGTATTTCATGGTTTCAGATCTTACATACATGTCTTTGACATATTTTAAATTAATTTTTATGTACATGTGAGATAGTAATCTAGCTTCATTCTTTTATTGTCCAATTTTCCGACACCATTTATTGAACTGATTTTCCTCTTAGTGCCTGTAAGTGTATATTCTTGGTGTCTATAAGGGGATTTATTTCTGAATTGTCAATTCTATTCTGTTGACCTGTGTGTCTATTTTGATTACTACTGCCTTATAGTATAATTTGAAGTTAGAGCATAATATCCCCATTCTCCTATTTTTTTGTCAGAATTGCATTGGCTAATCAGATCTTTTGTGTTTCCATACAAATTTCAGTAGTTTTTACTCTAATTTCCTGAAGAAAGCAAATGAGATTTTAATAGGGATTACATTAAATCTTTATATTGCTTTGGGTAAGATGGCCATCTTAATAATGTCAATTCTTCTAATCCAAGAGCCAGGAGTATCTTTCCATTTCCTTGTGTTTTCTTTTAATAATGTATTATACTTTTCAGCAAACAGGTCTTTCAATTGTTTTGTTAGACTTATTCATAGATATCTAATTCATTCTGATGTGATTATAAATGGAATTGTTTTTTATTTTTTTTCACTTCTAGTTTGTTTTCGTACAGAAATGTGACAGAATTTTTGATATTGATTTTGTAGCCTGCTACTTTACTGTACTGATTTATTTTTTTCTAAGAGTTTTTAATAGTGTTGTTAGGTGTTTTAATGTATATTTTCTGCAAATAATGATAGTTTTACTTCTTTTCTAATTTGGATTCCATTCATTTCTTTCTCTTGTCTAATTGCTCTAGCTAGGACTTCCAATATTAAGTTAAAAAGTAGTGGTGAAGTGGGCATCCTTGTTGGTACCTGATGTTACAGGAAAAACTTTTCAGTCTTTCATCATTGTGTATTTTGATAGCTATGGGTTTGTTGTAGATGACCATTATTATGGCAAGCTATGTTCCTTAGGGCACGGTTGAGTGCCGTGCAGTGAAGCTGTCCACAGCCTCTGCAACACTGGTTCGATCCCAGCCGGCTGGCAAGAATCCCACATGGCACGGCAGACCTCTCCTGTCTTGCCCGCTGCTCCCCTCAGCAGTGTACCTCATTTGTCTGCCTGTTCTGTTCCTGCTCTGTCTCTGGTGAATCCTCTCACCCTCCCTCATATCTGGCCTCGCATCTGGTTCTTGTATAAAAATAAATAAAATCTTTAAGAAAAAAAAAGACATGTTCCTTCAATCCCCATTTTATTAAGAAAACTATAAGTGGATTTTAGAGGTTGTGAAATGTTTTCTCTGCTTCTATTAATGTAATTGAATAATTTTTATCTTTCCTTTTGTTGATCTGGAGAGTTATATCAATTGATCGACAAATGTTGATCCATGCTTGCTTCCCTAAAATAAACCCCACTTGGTCGAAGATTTTGGCATCTATGTTCATGAGGGATATGGGACTATAATTTTTTATGTGTGGCAACCTTGTCTGCTTCAGATATCAGTGTAATGTTGGTTTCATAAAATATGTTTGGAAATATTCCCTCATCTTTAGTTATTTAGAGGACTTTGAAATGGATAGGTTATCAGTTTATCTTTGAAAGATTGGTAGTGCTCACCAGTGAAGCCACCTGGTTCCAGACTTTTGTACTTTGAGAGACTTTTTATTAATATTTTAATTTCCTTGGCTTGCAATTCACCTATTCCAAGTTTTTTCCTAATTCAGTCTTAAAAGGACATATGATTCTAAAATTTGTCCATTTCTTTTAGAATTTTCAATTTGCAAAACTACAGCGATACTACCTAAAACCTGAAGGAATGAACAATAGCAAAAAGACCAGAAACAAGTGTTGGCAAGATGTGGTGAAAAGGAACCCGCATATACTACTGGTAAGAAAGTAAACTAATTCAGCCTCTATGAGAATAGTATAGAGGTTTCTCAAAACATTAAAAATAGACCTACTGCATAATCCAACAATTCCTCTCCTGGGTATCCGGCCAAATAATTCAAAAAACATCTAAATCAAAGGGATATATGCACTCCTGTGTTCACAGTATCAAAGGGATATATGCACTCCTATGTCTCACTCTCTTAAATGAGATAAGCCAGAAGGAGAAATATGTAGACTATAAAGAAACAAAGCAAAAGAACAGGCAACAACAAGCTAAAACACACCTTTGAAATCTGACCTCAGAACTGAGGCTATCAGGAGAGGAGAATAGAGGGCAGGAGCAAAGCAGGAGAGGGCCGAATGGACTATGGTGGAGGATTATGGGGTCTCTGGTGTGGGCATGGTGTGACAACATACATTTTGTAGAGCTATTGTAACCCATGTCACCTCAATAAACCTAATTATGAATTATGAATTTTTAAAATTATATGCTGTCAGGTCATCTGAAAGCATTTTACAATCTTAGAAAATATCTGGTCCTCTATGCACTAGGTGGTATCCTCTTGGACAAGCAGAGGGAAGGTGAGACAGGGAAAGTGCTCAACCTGAAAAGAGAAATTAGTGGGCTTTACACCATCTGACAGAGGGAGAGGAGAAGCAGAAATCAAGAAAGAAAATCAAAGGTTCATATCACATGGTGGGGAGGGGGCGTCAGCTATCAAATCTGTGTGTCACATATGCAAAAGCCCTACCATGTAAACACCACAAGTTTATATGCTGAAAACACACTGACACATAGAAAGGTACCATGACTCATGGCCAGCAAATCAGTAGGAATCCTTAAAGTCTTAAGTTGATGTGGCATTTTCTAAAATGACATTTCTATGATATAAAGTACTGAAAAACCTTTTTTCTGTTGCTATAAGTTAGACTATACAATTATTTTTAATTATGACAATCCTCACAAAATAGTGCTACCGGAAAAATATTTTGAGACTAATATGAGAATACAGGTTAATGTTCTCCCTGTTAAGCTCACAATAATGTCACAGTTTCCATTACCAAAACCACCTATTTCTCCTTCTCTCACAATTTACCTTTCTTGGATTTGGCTCCAATCTTCAGTTTTGATGGCCAAGCAATCTGTGTATTTGTTTCTTCCATGATCTGTAACAAAAAGAGCAAGAAATAATGATTCAATTAAGAATTTGTATTTACAAATAAGACTTTTCTCAAAAGGATTATTTTGAAATCTGTAGCCTTATGTTGTTGTAACAAAATGATCTCATTTTATAACAATGCAAAAAAAAAAAACTTGGGGAACACAAGATTCATTTTTATAAGCCTCTAATCTATGAGAAATATTCAAGAATATTTTGTTATTCCCAGTGTTCTTCTCCATAATGCTACAGAATTTGAACATAGAGACAAGACCAAAAACTACATGAACAAGTAATTAACCCAACTTAAGGCCAGAACCATAAGAGATGCTTGCGCTGAATAAAATTCCCCAAGACAATCGCCAACGGATTGCGACACACCAAACATGATCCTTGTAATACAAAACTACGTAGGTCAGGCCATGCTAAATGAAGACTTTTTTCTGGGAAAAAAAAATTGCTTTGCACACATTTGTATTCCATTAAAACTGATGAAAAGCTTCTAAACACGACATCATGTCGTAAGGCTGCATTCCCATCATTTGCCTGATTCAAAATAGCATTTTTTACCACAGTTCTTTCCCACTTACATGCAACTAACACAGGCCAGAAGAACTTGAAACCCAAATGTGCTGAGCTGCAAGAACAGTGAGGGAACAATCACTGCAGAGCAAAGGAGGTAAATAAGCAGAGAATGATTAATCATAAAATGCTAATCCTTTGCTCTACTTTTATCACATGAACAAGACTTTATTTTTGTAACATGGATGCAGAATTCACCAAATAAATTAATAGAACAATTAAACAAATTAATAGGCAAATAACAGCAACTGCTCTTCTCTAATCACTCAGAGTAAGGTTTAATACGTATTTAGAGTTAACAAAATAGTTTAATAGAGAAGACATGCACACGTATTAACAGTTCAATTAATAATATTAAAAGAAAAGTACCTCTTTCCCCTCAATATTGGGAACAAGGCTACATGGTTAATGCGTTAATCTGCATATTTTATTTAAATCCCATTAGCACAACAGAAAAGGATTTGCGGTGGATGTTTCAGATGGGCAATCCACAGAGGCGTTTTGTTACTCATTGTAAGGTTTTCTTAAATGTGAGCCAATTTTCAAATCTGTGAACAAAAACTCAGATGTCTGGTTCTCTGGAAAGCTTCACAGATTTGGCATCTGGAGCCCATATCCCCACATGGTAATACTGGGCTGGCACTGAGGCACAGATGCCCCCATTCTTCAGGGCCAAAGATTCTGGGCTGCCCCCAGTCCCCATTGGTCCCACACTCAGGTCTAGAACCACCCACCACTATCATCACACTGGTATTGCTTACTTGCCATTTGTTATGGTACTTTCACTGCTGTTTCTCGTAAGAGAAATAGTTATCTAACCCATGGTTCTATAAAAAATTGAAAACCAAATGTGAGATAACACTGTCTTCACTAAGTCAAAGTACTGCCCTGGACCTGAAGACAGGTGAACGTCTCACCCTGTCCTCCTAGTACCTGGCTCCTGCCTCTTCTTCCATCTTCTGCTGGCCCTGTGTTTCATTCTTCACCATTAAATTATTCAGTTTATTCTAAATCCATACAGAAGAAATTATTACTATCATTCTCCGTTCCCTTTGCTCCACCCAGAACAGCTCCCCACCAATCCACATAGCAGGCTCTCCCATCAGGGTTCTGCATTTAATCTCCCATCACCCCACCAGAATTATTCTTCCTGTCTCACTGCATTTACTTCCCTCTAATCCTATCACAATCTTAAATTCTCTTATTATCTGTGTTCACCTGCCTCTACAAAATAAAAGTCCACAGCAAGCACAGGATATACATGGCTAAACAGATTTGCCTAACACCCTACTGGTTTCCTTTTTCTTCACACAGAAAAGCAGCAGCAGAGCTGGATTTTAAATCCCAGACTATATGCAGAGTCCAGACATTTTATCACCATAATATACTGAATATAGGGCTTTTATGCTTCAATTGGCTTTAAAATTCTATCTACATGTTTGAAATTATGTTTCAGGATTTATGCACATTGTTTTTTAACACCCTACCAGTGTTTATCAAAAGCATACCTAGGTGCCAGGCACAACTCAGTTATTTCTAAGACAATTTCTGGTGTCCATAAGCTTATAGTCAAGTCAGGGACACAGATAAATAAGATAACTGTATGACAACAGGCTGGGCACTAGCACAGGATCAGTTTAAAAGTGTCTCCCTGTTCTATCCTGAAAAGGAGGAAGAGGTTTAACAGGATTCCTTAAGATAAAATCTGCAAAATCACCCAAGCCCTAAAGACTTAGTGAAAATAAATTTATGGATCAGCACATTAGTCACTAAATGAAGGCAGGAAGGCCCATTTAGAAAGCACTTCTTATTGGCCACATTTTATCACCTATTAGGACAGCATGATCTAACCAGGGAGAAGAGCGGTTCACCCATGATGATGTACTATGTGTCAGGTTCCAGAACAGGTCAGGACAACATGAGCATGTGCAGCAGGAACCTAACCTAGTCACGGGTCAGCAATGAAGGAAAGAAATTTCAAGAAAATGCTTATTACTGCTGTGATCTAAAGGAAGAGAAGAAGATGGCAGCCAGGGGAAAAGGGGAAGGAAGTTTCCTAGGCAGAGGAGCAGTGCTCCTGGAAAGGCCTAGAAGGAAGGAGGGAAGAACCCCAAAGAACCTGAGGGTGATTCACAAGTCTAAGGTGCTTCAAGATGCACCTCACACATGCATGGAGGAAACACATCTCTTATCTCCAGTTCCCTAGAGCTCTGCAAACTGTGGCAGACATGACATGACATGAACCAAAGTCAGTACCTGTGTGAGTCTGTCATGCACTACAAACCAACTCTGGAAACCAGTGGAGTAACCACAACTAGGAAGGGGCCATAATTATTTCTCTTTCAGGAAGTCAAAACTCCTCCTAGGAAGTTATCAGCAAAGCTTTTCAAACCATCACCCACAGAGATGCCAAGGTAGCTCCAACTGCACAGACAGCACGCACTGTTAGCTGGTTTTCAACTTGGACATTTATGGTGTGCTGGAGTATAAAGCAGTTCCATGAGGTTGGTCCAGTAACCCCAGGACCTGGGTTTGGATTACTAGAGGGATTAGGAGTATGTCTTCTGACAGAAGAGGGTAAGAGGCAGAAAATCAAGCACAGAACAAGTCATAGGCTCCATATCCAGAAAGTTATGCTAACAGTGATGTTTTAAATGGTCATCAAGGACAGGAATTTACAGGGACTGGAAATGGTGGGGTCAGGAAGCTGCAGATGAAATCAAAGAAGCCACAAAACCTCTGAGAAGACAGTGACTATCTTATGTCTCAAAAAAATATCCTAAGTTCCAACTAGTTTTTTTTAAATCTTATTATGTTCCTATTGCTACCTTCACAAATACCAAGGTCAAAGAACAATGAATTTTGAATAATTTTCTATAAACATTAAATCACACCTTAAATGTTTTAAAGACTTGTTCTAACTCATTATTTTGGATGTTGCATATAATAAAACAGCTGCTGAATGAATGTCAGAGACAAAGCTGTGATTTCTCCTAAAGGCAAAAGAAGGCTATTTACAGGTGAGTTCCACACCTTTTCATAAGAATGCCCCAGGGCTTCCAGAGAATCCAGATGTAAGTGCTTACTTTAACTTGTCAAAGAAGCCAAATCTTGGGGTTGAATAAGAGGTTGAGCATGGAGACAGTGATGTGAAAGTCACTGAGTAGACTAGAATGTGAATAAAAGGTATACCTATCATTTCTAAGGGGTCTACACATTGGAAAAGGAGATAAACAGGGCAAACTCTAATAGTAGCTGTTGACAATCTCCTACCTTCTTCACAAAATGTCAACAGGTTGGATGGAGAATCATAAGAATTAAAGTCACAGTTTTTTTGTTTTTTGTTGTTTTTTTTTTTTTTTTTTTGGTCAGGGAAATGAACTGAAGCAGTTCATTTTATGGAACTTAGATGAAAACACTGATACCTTTTCAACATATATATTTTCAAATATATAGTTTCACAATCCCATTAATTCCTGCAGGACTTGACAAGGAAATCACCTCCCAGAAACCCATTATGCCCTAATTCTTAAGTCAGGATGTTGTTCAAAATATTCCGTTTTCACTCAAGAATTTAATTAAGTGACTGAATGTCCCCTCCCACAAAACTAAGATGTTGATGCCCCTAGTTGGATGAAATTGATGTTAATGTTGGAAGACTTGTAGAATTGAGGGTACAAGAAGGGGCAGGGGGTGGTAGATATCATGGTGTGGAGGGGACCCAATGGACTATGGTGGAGGACTGTGGGCACCTTGGAGGTAGGTGTGGTTTGATAACATACACTTGAATAGGTGTGACCCTATACCTCTGAATCATAAACAGTGTTGCATATCAATATTACCTAAATTTTAAAATAAAAAGCATGTCAAGTTTGAAATATATGAAGCAACTAGAAGAATACTAGAAGGAATATATATTTTTGTAGTTCATCTATAAAAATTATTTTTTTCACCATGAAAAATCTGATGAAGATAGCATGTTATAGAGATGTAATAGCTTTGCATACTAATAATCAACTTTCCTTTTGAATTCTTCCAGAAACAGGGAGTAATAATCTCTAATCCAAGACTAATATAGCACTAGTTTTATGTTATTAAAAAGTTCCTAGTAAACAAAGAATTGTATGTTTCTGCTTTGGTTTTAATTTCTGTGGGTTGTAAGGGAGAGTAATGTTTACATAAGGTAGAATCTGAATTTTTTTTAATTGGACAATCTATCAGTTATTGAAAAATTTCATTACATATTTATATTGAAGCATTTAAATAATCTCAATTTCCTAAATCAACTTGCCAAAATTAGAACAAAATCTAATCAAATTCTACAGGTATTTTTATCCATACTAAAAATTATTTCCATTTATATTCTTAAATGTTCAAGTCAGTCATAACAGATTTTTTTTCTATTTCCAACAAACTCCAGATCAGCACATGGTGTGAAAAGAGAACATGTCTACAATGTTCACTAGGCTACACAGTTTGCCAATCTGTAGCAATTATAGGATAATATTTTACAGATGAAGGAACCCTTTGCCAAACCAACAACATTCTACTAACGTGCTTATTTCACCAAATTCTTCAATCCAGACATAAAGTTAAAAATCCACAGGTAAGTATTCAGCATCGCAGATCAATCCAAGACAAATCCATTTATGCTGACTTTATTTGAACGACTCACTTATGGACCAGGAAAGGATCACTGACCACGCTAACTTGATTCATCATTCAAATGGCTACCAGCTGGGAGCCGTCTGCAACCTGCTTCTATGAAACACCAATTCAGTTGTGCTTATTTTCCATGTATCAATGGAGAAATAGAGTCTGTTCTCATGGAGGAGACTGTTTAAAGTTACTTCACATCCTAGTGGATTATGAGTCAATTTGGTACATTTCACCATGAAGGAAGATAAATTAGAGAAGCGCCAACTAGAAATACTGAGAGGTGGAGATGGGAAAGTAGTGAACTTCTCACACGAGGGGGGTGTCTAAAAGCTGGGGATGTTTATTTTTGCTGAGACACTAGAGGAGGGCTCTGTTATGTTTCATTTCAAATCCAAGAACTGTATCTCAATGATTCAGTTGTTTATTATTGCCAGAAAATTTTCTTACATTTGCCTAATATTCATATACATATCCCAGCTACTTCTCACACTCATCCTGAAGTTAGATACATAAAATCTGTTTTACAGATGAGAAAACTGAATTCAAAGATGTCAATCAGCCGGTAGGTATGTAGCAAAGTTCAGCTAGAATCTGTATCTGTGACTTGGCATCCAGAGTCTTTCTGCCTTACATGACTTGTGATAGAAAAGGAAGGCGCCAAGTACTTGTGGGGAGTTCACCCTGAAAACTCAACCTCCCAGAACTCTATGAAAAGTGAAATAAGTGAACTACAGAGTAACTGTCCCTCACCTCAATTAACTAACGTAAAGCAATTCAGAGATGGTTCCAGAATAGTCCCATATAAGAACATGCCCCCAGCCCTACCCAGGCACCTATGAGGAGAATGTGGGAATTCTGGTTGTCACAGTGACACAAAAGGGTGCCAAACTGGCACGCAGTGGCCTGGGTTACAGACACTGAGCCTCTAAAAAAAGGGCAGGATACATCCACTCAAGATGTCCATATAGACAGTCCTCACTTTGCACAATTTCCATATGCATGATTTTTACTTACCACAGTGTAAACCCCACCAAGCTTACATTTCAGTCGCAAGTTTACATTTCAGTTGCCATGGCACATTAATTGGGAATAGCTGCACCAAGTACGAACATCACTGCTAGCACCTCAGTACACAAATCACTACATCTATCACAAATGCTCATTTTGATGAGTGACCGATCACATTTTTTCTTGCAAAGCCTACTTTTCAAAGTCCATGGCACATCTGTAATCAGTTCATACACAGCAAAGTCGGGAGCTGTGCTTTCTTCTTGTCTCACAGTGATAAAATCAAATGATATTTTATAAAAATGCATCACTGAAAGGAGAAATTGGCCAAAAAGATGACAGTGCTGCAAAGAACCAGACAATGGTGCTACTGGAAGTGAAACTGCCATCAAATGTCAATGCATTCCCAATAGGTCCCCAAGGGGATATTGATATGGCTGTTGTTCGGGAGACCATGGAGCTGCAGCCAGAGGAACTTAGTGAAGACAAACTTAAATGAGGAAGTTGTCACAAAAAGAATTAAGATGTCCCAAAGGAAGTGATGGCAGGAAAAAAAAATAACTTCACATAAAGAAACTCTGGGAGATATTTCACAACTTTGAAACTACTGACAATGAAATGCTGGAATCTGATCCTGACATATGAGCTAACATTAGAACAAAGCGTGGAAAAAACACTGCAACTGTATTAGAAGTTATACAGCACCGTTCCAACTACTGTTGACAAAGTTGTTTGGGGTTTTTTTTGCTTTTTTAATATTTTATTTTATATAATTCTTACATCAGTTTTCATTTTTGCACAAATGTATGCATTTTCATTTTGGTTATATTCCCCATACAATTGTACCCCCCCCTTATTTTGACCCTAATCCTTCCTCTCCCACCCCCCGCTCCCCGTAGTGTGTTTCTGGTTTATAGTTGCTTGTTGATTTTGATTTTTACTTTGTATTAATTAGTTTTTTTTCCTGGTCCCTTATTTAAGTTTTCTAAATTCCTGCTATGTGTGAGACCATCCAGTATTTTTCTTTTTCTTTCTGACTTATATCGCTGAGCATGATCCCTTCTAGCTCCATCCATGTTGCTGCAAACTGCCTGTGTTTATCTTTTTTGAGTGCTGAGTAATATTCCATTGTGTATATGTACCACATTTCTTGATCCAGTCATCAATTTTTGGGCATTTGGTTTATTTCCATAGCTTAGCTATTGTAAATAGTGCTGCTATAAACACAGGGGTGCAGGGCCTCCCCGGTGGTGCAACGGTTGAGCGCTGGGTTGTGAAGCTGCCCGCAGCCTCTGTAGCACCGGTTCGTTCCCCAGCGCCAGGGAGGGTCCCACATGGCGCGCAGACCTCTCCTGCAGCGCCTGCAGCTCCCCTCAGCAATGTACTTCGTCAGTCTGCCTGCTCTACTCTCCCCTCTGGTTCTGGTGGATTCTCTCACCCTCCCTCAATTCTGACTGTACCCAGTGCTTGTATAAATAAATAAATAGATAAATAGATAAATAAATAAATAATTCTCAATTGGCTTTGTTATAAAATGAATAAATTAAACATAGGGGTGCAGGTGCCCTTTGGAATTAATGTTTCTGTGTCATTTGGGTAAATACCTCAAAGACATCTTTACAGACACATCGCCCAAAGCAGCGATAGTGAAGGCAAAGATAAACAGCTGGAACTACATCAAATTAAACAGCTTCTGCACAGCAAAAGAGACAATAACCCCACCAAAGAGAAACCCCACCGACTGGGAGAACATTTTTGCACCCAACACTAATGATAAAGGACTGATCACAAAAATCTGCAAAGAGCTGATGAGACTCAACAACAACAAAGAAAATAATCCTGTCCAAAAATGGGCAGAAGAGCTAAAAAGAAACTTCTCCAAAGAGGAAATGCTAATGGCCCCAGGCATATGAAAAAATGTTCAACATCACTTGTAATCAGGAAAATGGAAATCAAAACTACAATGAGATAACATCTTATACCAGTGAGAATGGTACATATTAAAAAAACTAGCAACAACAAGTGTTGGCGAGGATGTGGAGAAAAAGGAACTCTCCTGCACTGCTGGTGGGAGTGCAAACTGGTCCAACCACTATGGAGAGCTGTGTGGAGATTCCTCAACCTATTAAAAATAGAACTTCTATGTAATCTATCAGTTCCACTCCTATTTACCCAAATGTTGACAAAGTTTTTACAAAGAAATGAGATGTTCAATCTCAGTATTTCTAATACTAAAATAGTGCACTAAATATTCATTTTAACATTTTTTTTATTTTTTATATATACACAACCAATTGTAAGAGAGTATTTTAATGATTTGACAAAAATTTCTAAGGATGCATCAGTTTTCCCACTGGCTGCTAAAAGCACTTTGTAGTGTCAGTTTGCATGTTCATTTTTATGGCTCCACACTGCCATGCAAGGTGAGAACTACCCTTTATGCCCCACTGAGAAGCACTATAATGGCTTTCAAACTTGTTTCCCACAATAGGAAGGCCTAGATAATATGATTAACAAGTCCAGGGAGCTCCTATATATTAATCAAAAAATAGGTCAAAAGTTTCCTGTTAAAAACCAGCTTTCCTTCTCACCTAATGTTCACCTCAATGTGGCAACTTTATAGTGATTATTTCTTTTTTTATTTTACCCATCCCATCAATGAGTTGGGCTACCTGTGGCCAATAATGGCATTTCCTTCATTTTTTAAAATATTTTTTTATTTATATCTTTAACATCATTGTGTAGTCCCCATAAAATTCCCACCACCAGTTCACCCATGAACCATCACCATAGTCCCTTGTGCTCTTCTTTTTTTTTTTTTTAAGATTTATTTATTTATACACACAAGAGCTGGGGTACAGGCCAGAGATGCGGTGGGTAAGAGGATTCACCAAAGACAGTGGGGAGCAGAACAGGCAGACTGTCTGAAATACACTGCTAAGGGGAGCAGCAGGCGAGACAGGAGAGGTCTGCTGCGTCTGCTGTGCCATGTGGGTCTCTCTCTGGCCAGCCAAGGATCAAACTTGTGCTGCAGAGGCTGCAGACTGCTTCAAAGTGCTGTGCCTAACCCCATGAGCCACCAGGGAGGCCCCCTTGTGTTCTTCTTAAACCTCTATGATCTAGCATTTATGATCTCAATAAACATCACTACAGTAATTAATAGTGATAAAGAAGATTACATGAAGGTGAGGGGACAGAGAGGCAATGATTACAAAAGACTCCACTTGCACAAACTTGGTTTACCATAGAGCACACCCACTGTGATGCTCAGAGAGCTCCACCTACAAAAGCTCCCTTAACTCATACAAAAATGGCATTTTGGAGGAAAAACAAATGAGCTGACCGAAAGCTCATTAAATGAAAGTAAATTCTAAATCAAATCACAGATAGGATTAATTACCCCAGGATGTAGTTGCATTATAATGGAGACTACTGAAATGTCTAAAGTGGTAGGGTAAAAGCAGCAAGCTGAGGCAAGTATGTGCTGTGGAGAGCAGGGAAGGCTAAGTGCTGTCATTTCCACTCCAGCCTGAGGCTAGCACAGGCTCAGGGGGCCACACTGACCCATTTTCAAAGGTAAGCCAGATTTTTGTATAAAATCTCCTCATTTCTAAATGATGGCACCTATTTCAATCATGTAAAGAAAATTCTGTGGGTCACAGAAGTCACAGGTCACATTTTGTGACCTGTGTTCCCAGCCAAGGAAAATTTTCCTGGCCTGGGTTATTCATCATGACCTATAATATTAGTGAAGAAGGTTCTCCTAATTTCCATTCTCTCTCTGACTTTTGTGTTCAAAAGCTTGTCTCTTCCCCACTCCTAGGGCTTCTCCCTCATCACACCTTACCATCACACTACTATGCCTAATAATCTGCAGGCATTTAGCAATTCTCTTTCCAAAACTGTGTCCAGATCTAACACAATCTTCCATCCAAATAGTTACCACCGGCGAGCCCTTATGCAAACCCTCTCCAAAGGGTGTCACAACTGGTAGCAGCACTTCTAGCTTCTTCCCCCTTCAAGTTATGAGCTCCCATATTTCCCTACTTAATTTAAAATCTCCCAGCTGATATTTATGGTCCCTCAAGAACAAACTCCTTGACCGAACATTTGAGACAGTCCATAAATAGGCCACAGCCACCTTTTGGTTTTACTTTCCTCATTCCCCTCTGTGTCTACTAATACCACTACCCACTGTCCAATTTATACCCAACCCCACTTTTATTATTTTTTTCTTGGCTTTATTCAAACTGCTCTATGTCCCTTTTCTGCTGCTACTGAATTTCCACCTGCTGTTCAACACCAAACATAAAAGGAACTTCACGACCCCTTCAGTTAGATCAAATTTGCCCTCCTGAAAGATGCTATATTGTTTCTCTTAAGTCAGTTAGTTTATATGACTATTTTAAAACTAATCCAATCTTGCTTCTACAATACATGATCCTTGAGGACAAAGTCTGTTTCCAGGCCCTAACTACTGGGAAAGCCAGCAAAGACCATCCCCTCTTGAAAAATCATAGAAAGAATGCTTGGGCATTTCATTCACAAAAAAGTTGGGAGCTTCTTGGAGAACAATTGCTGTTCTTGAGGACCTAATGGTGGAATCACTTCCCTTCTATAGGATCATGTGTTTAAATCAAGAGTCCCTGACCAAATGTCTACAGGATCCAGGTGAGGGACAAATAGAACAGTCAGGAATGAATGGACACAAAGTGCAAGCTTTCAATTCGGATACACAGTCCACTAAAGAAAAATTATTCATTTCCATAAAGAAATACACTTTTCATTTTCATGGAATTTACTACCTCCCTCACTCATATTTCCCCTTGACCTATAGACATTGGTACAGGAATGAATTTACTTCATCACAAGAAAGCCAACAGTACAACAACAAGGGAAAAAGATAACTGGCACTTGAACTCAATGTCATGGAAAAAGCAGGCATGGTAGCAGGTGCAAACAGTAGGCATCTGTCCAGTGCAAGGCTGCTACCAAGATCCAAGTGTGCAGAAGCAACCCCAAATAGCTAGACCTTCAGATTTTTCAAAAAAGAGCTACAAAACCAGCTTGGTATGCGCAATCTCCTAGATTTTAAATGCTTGGCAGCTAAATCATTTATTTCAAAATCACTGCTCACAGATAAACACTACAGCCAATTCTAAATGCCAAATATGAACTTCATTTGTTTTGTTTGCTTGAGATGGGTTAAAAGAAAAACAACATTATGGTACTACACACAAGGTAAGGCAGAGGTGCTTCTACCAGATCAGAAAACACTGAACTCCAGGCATTTTACAACTAGCTGGACTTTGAGCTTAGCTTAGTAAGAAGGAACACACAGCTTTATAGCTCAGTACCTGACTTTGGGACACTGGTTTTTGGTGGGGAGGCCGAGAACTACCGACTTCTGGGAAACTGAGGACAATTAAGCCTGACACAGGTTGTATGTGAATCCCGTTGCACATGGTAGGAATTTAAAAGCCAGTAAACTTTGCCTATTAGATGTTGTTAAAAAAAAAAAAATATGTTACCCTGTTGAATTTGTAAAACATGGTAGAAAACCTTTACTGTATTCTAACTGTATTTTTCTACAAAGTAATTTTAACTCTTCTGCTACTGGAGAAAAGTACAATGGTGAGCATAGAAATTAGTAGTTATATTCAAAGAATTTATACATTTTAGAAAATGAATTTAATTGATTATGAAAATTTCCAAAGAAGCTACACCAGAGTCTTAAGTGAATAATGATGTCACAAGGGAGCTGTGGAAAGACAAACACAAAGATGTACTGAGACTTCATTAACCAGTGCAGAGTGGTTATTGGCAATATTTTAGATGTTTCTGTGTGATTCTCAGGGTAAAAGTTTCAAAACAGTTTTTCCCTTGTGAATTTTTAGATTCTTACAATCTAAGAAGAATCCAGTCCAAAACTACTAAACTTTCCAAACCCCAGTTTCAAGAAACTAAGGTTTTCCCAAATCATTCTCAATTTCCAACATTTATTCACATATGATAATCTTCCTGTATCAGGAAATGTGAAATAACCAGTGAGGTTTATTTATTTTTATTTTTTTATTTTAACATTTATTATTATTTACATTTTTAGACAATATTTGCTTCCCCTCACCCCCTCAGATTGAGTCCCCATAGAATTTTCTTCCCCAAGGCACCTATGCACCATCACCACAGTCCCCTGTGCTCCTCCCTCCTCCCTCTCACCCTTTTCCCTCCTCCTCCCCTGCAGGATGTCTCTGGTTTATAATTGTCTGCTTGCTTTGTTGTGTTTTGTACTGTTATTATTATTTTTTTATACTGATGTCTTATTTGGTTCCCCTATATTCCTGTTATAAGTGAAACCATCTGTTATTATTCTTTTTCCTTCTAGCTTATTTCATTGAGCATAATTCCTTCTAGCTCCATCCATGTTGCTGAGAATGGCATGAGTTTATCTTTTTTGATTGCTGAGTAATATTCCATTGTGTATATATACCACATCTTCTTGATCCAGTTATCTATTTTTGGGCATTTGGGTTGTTTCCAGGTTTTACCTATTGTAAATAGTGCTGCAGTAAACATAGGTATAAAAGGTGCTCTTTTGAATCAGTGTTTTTGTGTCCTTTGGGTAGATTCCTAGGAGTGGAATTGCCAGATCGTATGGTAGCTCCATTTTTAGTAGACTGAGGAAACTCCAGACAGCTTTCTACAATGGTTGGACCAGTTTGCACTCCTACCAGCAATGTAGGAGAAAGGAGGTATCACACTTCCAGTGAGGTTTATTTTTATCACTATGCATTCATTTATCAAACAAGCAAGAGTGACACACTACGGTCAGCTGGTGGGAAACAATGAAGAACAAAAACAGACCTGGCCACTGCTTTCACGAGGCTAACGATATAGCCAGGGAGACTCCCAACCAAACAACCCTTACCAATGTGCAACTAGAAAGCATATGATGTTTCAGGAAGGAAGCTTATGAAGTGCAACCAGAGCACTGGACAGGGGTACATGTGATGTGCTAATCAGGAAGGCTACCTTGAAAATGTGAGCAATGATATTATAAAGCATGGTTATAAAAGGGGGTAACAAAATCATGCCAAGGAGGGTCTCCCCTGGTGGTGCAGCAGTTGAGCGCAGGGCTGCGAAGCTGCCTGCAGCGTCTGCAGCACCAGTTCGACCTCTGGCCGCCTGGGAGGGTCCCACATGGCGCGCAGACCTCTCCTGCAGCGCCCGCTGCTCCCCTCAGCAGTGTACTTTGTCAGTCTACCTGTTCTGCTCCCCGCTCTGTCTCTGGTGAATTCTCTCACCCTCCTGCGCTTCTGACTGTACCCAGTGCTTGTGTAAATAAATAAATAAATCTTAAAAAAAATTATTAAAAAAAATCATGCCAAGGAGAATATCAGCACTCATTCATCTACAGATTGTGGCTGCACACCAAATATGTATCAGTCATTGTATTAAGGATTAGTCATGTAATAGTGAGTAGAATTCAAACAGTCCCTGATCACCTTTATAATCTTCTGTGGGAAATAAAAAAATAAAAATAAATCTACTGGGTAACAAACAAAATGGGAGGAGGAAGTTAATAAAACCAGGATACTGCAAAGAAGCTGCATTTTATATTGGGTGGCATTTCTCTGAAGGACCATGTAAACCCAGACTGACGGATACTGAGAATGGTACCAAAGAACACGCATGCTGAGCGTACAGTCCAGCACAGAGGCCCTGAAGCAGGAGGCAACTCAGTGTTAAAGGAAGTACATGAAAGAAGGCCAGGTTGGCAGGAGCCAGTGGCAACAGGTGAGGTGAAGAAGGAAGGGCCAAGTCATACACAGACTGAAGAGCACGATAAGGAGTTTGGATGTTATGCTAAGTGTCCTTGGAAGGCAATGAAGTGTTCTAAGTCAATGGGAGACTTACTTGAGCTTTAAAGATCACACTGAAGGAAGCAGGACTGGGAAAAGGAGGACAATGAAATAGTCAGGCAAGGGCTCCCTGGTGGCGCAAGGGTTAAGACGCAGCCTGTGAAGCTGTCCGCAGCCACTAAAGCATGAGCTTGATCCCTGGCCAGCCACGGAGCAACCCACATAGTGCAGCAGACCTCTCCTGACTCGCCCACTGCTCCCCTCAGCAGTGTATTTCAGTCAGTCTGCCTGTTCTATTTCCCGCTCTGTCTCTGGTAAATTCTCTCACCCACCTCCCACCCCTGACACCTCTGGCCTGTACCCCACCTCTTGTATGCATAATAAATATTTTTTTTAAAAAAGAAAAACACTGCTAGGCAAGAGATAATGGGAGCATGGACAAGGGCCAGATGGCAGAGATGAAAAGTGAATCAAATCAAGATACACTGAGGTTAGTACCCACAGGACTGCTGATTGATTAGAGAAGGTGAGAGAAAGGGAGTTTTCAAGTGAAGCCAGGGATTCTGGTTTGAATAACCAGTGGCTGGTGCCATCACTGAGATTGGGGGAGAGGGGCAAGGAGAACAAATAAGGCTAAGACAGTAAGAGTTAATTTTTAGATAAGTTATATTTTTAAATTCTGTAAGTCAGTGAAGTGAATTTCCATCAAATGGAAATATCAAGCTAAGATTCTAAGAAATCTAGTAATCAGAAAGAAAAACATCTAAGTATAAATTTGAAATTATACAGATATTTAAGGTCATGGAAACTGACCTACAGAGGACACAAAAAAGTAACAAAGGTGCCCCCAAAGTAGATGCAAACCACATCTTAAAAATTCACAAAGTAAGTAGAATGGTACTTGTCAGGGATTTGGGTTGTGGTGAGTGGGCAGTTATTGCTGATGGCTAGAGTTTCATTCCTTGAAGATGGAAAAGTTCTGGAGATGAACAGTGGTAATGACTGCACAGCAGCAGGAATATACATAACGCCCCTGACCTTTTTTCAATGGTTAAAATGGTAAATTTAATGTTAGGAATTTGTAATTAAATTTAAAAACAAAAAACTACACACTGAGAAATCGCGACATTTAAACTGGGTGTAAAAAAAGAGGCTGAAAAAATAAAAAGGGAATGAACTTCCAAAATGGTAGTAGACAATGATGCAATCATAGAAGACACATGCAAAACTCAAAACTGATCCCCATCCAATGGAGTTCCTCATGGAAAAGAAAGGAAAAAAATGAAAGTTTACTGAGAAATTAAATCAGATGAAGACTTTAAAGTATCCCTTGTATTTTCAAGCTCTGAGCTCATGAGTAACCTTGACAGAATTATTTAAGTGAAGGATGGAGTGTAGAAGTGTGCTGAGAAGAGAAAGGGGCAGTACCGTGAGAAGGAAACTCTCAAGAAGTACTGACTCTAACAAAAAGGAAATGAAGGTAATAGCTAGAGAGGAATGTGAGCTCATGGAAGGTTTTAGGAGTTGTTAATATCCATTTTCTCCAAGTCAGAAAGCCCACTTTTAGCTGGGCACATGGACACCTAAAATAAGTACTTTGGGGCCTCCCCTGGTGGCATAGGCGGTTGAGCGCTATGCTGTGAAGCTGTCCGCAGCCTCTGCAGTGCCGCTTCAGTATCTAGCCGGCCAGGGAGATACCCACATAGCGTAGCAGACCTTTCCTCTCTCGCCCGCTGCTCCCCTCCGCAGTGTATTTCGTCAGTCTTCCTGTTCTGTTCCCCATTCTGTCTCTGATGAATCCTCTCACCCTCCTGTGCATCTGGCCTGTTCCCCGGTTCTTGTATAAAAATAAATCTTTTTTTAAAAATTTAAAAAATAAATAAAATAAAATAAGTACTTTGCCTTCCTTGAAAACAGGTGTGGCCATATAACTAAGTTTTGCCCAGGAAAATGTTGACAGATTCTAGGATCTTAGCATTCTACTGGTGAATGTCTTTTGTCCTGTCTTCCATCCTGCTGATTGAATGGTGAAGATAAGGGCCATCATCTAGAGTTATAGTAAAAACAATTACCTGCCAAGCTAAAAATAATTGGGTTTACTGATGCCTTTGACAAGCATTGCCACCACACCAAACCTGTATTGTCCTGCTACACAATTATTTCATTAGAAATAATCTTCTCGGGCTTCCCCGGTGGTGCAGTGGGTGAGCGCTGGGTTGCGAAGCTGCCCGCAGCCTCTGCAGCCCCAGTTTGATCCCCTGCCACCGGGTGAGGGTCCCACCTGGTGCGCAGACCTCTCCTGCTGTGCCCACTGCTCCCCTCAGCACTGTATTTCGTCAGTCTGTCTGTTCTGCTCCCCACTCTGGCTCTGGTGAGTCCTCTCACCCTCCCACACTTCTGACTGTACCCAGTGCTTGTATAAATAAATAAATCTTTTTTAAAAAAAAAGAAACACTCTTCTAACTTATTTAAATACCAATCATTGTGTTTTGCTTTTGTTTATGCAACCCCAAGTACTAACAAAAGGCAAGTTTTTTCCCTTGTCTTCAGTATGGGAGATACTAGAATACAATTGTTTGGAAATTCAAATGATCCAATTAGAGACTGACTCAAGACACAGGAAAACATGGCCTATGGTGAGAAGCATGAAGCACAGGCAAACAGTGTAGTTATTAAGATGAGAACCAGAAGGGATCAATTTATGGAGAGCCTGCAAGAGAGGAGAAGTGCTTTACTTTTTTATCCTAGGAACAATGGGAAACATTTTTTAATGAGCAAATTATGTGATCAAATGTGTATGTGTATTTTTTTCAAACATCATTGTCAATAGTTTGGAGACAGCAATGAAATGAGGGCCAAGACAGATGGCAGGGAGACCAGTTAGAAGGTTCTTTTGGCAACCCAGCTGAAAGATCGTGACATCTTCAAATGGGTACTGAGTATGGCATGACAGCAAAATAAGCAAATGTGAAGTAGAAAGTACTGACAGGACTTGGTCTCTGATTATATGCATGAGGGATCAGAGACACATGGCACTCTCGGATGACACCCACAGCTGTGGCTTGAACAACGCTGTGAGTGGTGCTGCCAGTCACTGAAGAAGTGCTTGTGGAGAAAATACACACTTGGTTGGGTTCATTTTTGACCATGATAATTTTTAAGTTCCTGAGATAATAAAATACAAATCTTTTCTCAGCAACTTTATTCATCCTAGGCAACAACAAGACACAGTGAGGTGGTCAACACAAGGGAATAAATCTGTTGTGGATTTCATATAATAAAACTCATTAACAAAAAGGAATGAACTATTGATATACTTAACCATGTGGTAGAGACTCAAAAGCATTATGCTGAGTGAAAGAAGCCTTATACCATAGAGTACATAGTGTATGTGTCCACTTATATAATATTCTAGAATCAACAAAACTAATCTTCAGTGAAAACACCCATAAGAGTGTAGAGTTGGGTACCTGCAGGGTTTTGAGGAAACTTCCTCATGTGTTGGGAATGGTCAGTATCTGCATAAGGGTATGCACTACAGAGATGTATATAATGGTCAAAACACATTGAAAGCCACATTTCAGTTTAACAACAATAATAAAACATGCTGAATAAATATTTAATGTTAGGTATTGGTGTGCATGGCCAAAGGGTTGATGTGTACTCTGTCTACACATTAGTTTGAATGCTTTGAAAAATAAAATGGATTAATGAATAGATAGAAGAATGGATGGGTAGAGCCGTGTGATAAAGCAAATATAAAAAATGTAATTTTAGAAATCAAGTAGTTGAGGGCCTCCCTGGTGGCGCAGAGGGTTGAGCGCAGCACTGTGAAGCTGTCCACAGCCTCTGCAGTGCTGGTTCGATCCCCGCCGGCCTCAGAGCAACCCACATGGCAAGCAGACCTCTCCTGTCTCGTCTGCTGCTCCCTTCAGCAATGTATTTTGTCAGTCTGCCTGTTATGTTCTCTGTTCTGTCTCTGGTGAATCCACTCACCCTCCTGCACATCTGGCCTGTATCCCGGTTCTTGTATAAATAAATAAATCTTTAAAAAAAAAACCAAAAAGAAAGAAATCGAGTAGTTGATACATGGATTCCCTGCAATATTCTCTCAATTTCTCTGTATTATTACAATAAAATGTTAGAAAAACTTTAAACTGCATTATAAGATCAGTAAATAGAACTTTACAATAATATAAATGAGCAAAGTCATCCTCCTGCCTATCCTACACATCTTCTATTGTGAAGACATGAATATTTACTAAGGGATTTGTAACCAAATCAATCACAAATAAAACTGATATTTCAATAATGCATTGATAGTCAATAATGCATTTTCAATTATTTCCCTAGAAATACTATTTGTATCCTTAATTTCTACTATCAAGCATAAGAGATTTTACATAGAAGACTGCTACATCTTCCTGTGCAATGCTTCTGAGCCTCATGTTCCTGGTTGGGACTTTGTTGATTCAGGACATAGACTTAACTCTGCCACTCTAAGATCTAGTACCTTCCACACCAACTCCACTGAATCTCCTCCAGACCAGACAAGTGGGTGTGAGAGTGAGACCTGGCCCCTATTGTTGTGGAATGGTAGGACCACATTTCTTAGTCTAATATAATGTAAAAGCAGATAACAGGGCCACCAAGGTGTGAGTGGGAACTGAATGGGGGTCAGGTACAACAGGTAGATGATGAAGATGGTCTCCAGCACACTGATCATCATCTGAGACAGACACAGAACAAAACAGATATTGATGAGGAGGGTGCAAGAGACAAGAAATAGGTAAATCATCATAAAGACAGCAGAGCACAGCAGAAATATGATCCTGAATGAAGCATGATCATTAATGAATGATCTCACTTTCTACTACAGGTAGAAGCTGTTTTGATGGCAACCAAAGCTTTTTGGATGGTACCCAAAAGCCACTGGGCACTAGAAGGTTTATCATATAGATGCTGGGCATGCACCTGCATAGAGCAAAGAGCTGAAAGTGAGGATACAGTTCTGTTCATCAAAGGGAAAATGGAAGTTGTCCAGGTTACTGAAGCTCACCAGTGGTGGTTTATCATATCTGATTCGACCTTCACTATTGACAAGAAGTCAAGAGACCTGTAGATGTATGAACTCATTGAAGAGATCTGGAAGCTATAGGTTCTCCATTGTTTGCTGAGTTTTCTGATGCCCCCACGTTCTCCCAGGTTCCACCTGATAAATGGATCTACCAGATCAGAGTTAAGTCTATGTCCCGAATCAACAAAGACCCAACAGGAACAGATGCTCAGAAGTATTGCACAGAAAGATGTAGCAATGTTCTATGTAAACTCTCTTGCATTTGACAGTAGAAATTAAAGGTACAAAAAGTTTTTTTGGGGGGGAAATAACTGAAAATGCATTAGTAGCTAACATAATGTGACATCTGGTATGCCAATGATAGTTACCTGCTATTAAAAAGATCCATTTATCTATCTATAATCACACACAGCCAGAAAAATAATGTTATCAGTTGAAGCTCTGCATCCACTTCCAGGATGGGAGAGAGTGAAGATGATGTTCATGAGTATTAATGACCAGAGAGTCAAACACTGCTGGAAGGCAACTGGATCCCATGCTGGTTGAAAATTGAGCAATGGATGGTCAAAGAACAACAGGTAAAGAATGAAGTAGCTCTTCCCTGGGGGCTTGATGATGCTGGCCTTAACAGACCGCACCTCAAGACACACTCCAATTGTCCTTTTAATTAAAACTTATAACCTAAATTTTCAAAACCAACTACAAATTAAAATGCTCAACACCAATTTCCACTCATCTGTGTAATCAATACTTATCAAGAATTTATTGTGTAGCAACCAATACAAGCCCAGAGTTTTCATGTAGTAGCACAAGTATTTCTGTTACGTATTCATACACACTGCTTGGTAAACTATGTCTTATGGCTTATTTTCAGCAAATGAAGTTTTATTCTTATCACAGTCTGGTGAATATTTTAGTACAAGTAATCTTCCTTACTGTCCATGCATTCAGCTTGGACTTTTACTGTACAAAACTTCCTTTTTGCAGGGCCTCCCTGGTGGCGCAAGGGATTAAGACACAACCTATGAAACTATCCACAGCCACTGCAGCATGAGTTTGATCCTCGGCCAGCCAGGGAGCTACCCACATGGTGTAGCAGGCCTCTCCTGACACGCCCGCTGGTGCCCTCAGCAGTGTGTTTCAGTTAATCTGCCTGTTCTGTTCCCCACTCTGTCTCTGGTGAATCCTCTCACCTCCCCCCCCCCCCACCTCTGGTGTGTCCCAGTTCTTGTATGCATAAATAAATCTTAAAAAAAAAAAAAAACTTAGGGGCCTCCCCAATGGCGCAGCAGTAGAGCACTGGGTTGCGAAGCTGCCCGCAGCCTCTGCAGCACCAGTTCAATCCCTGCCGGGGGAGGGTCCCACATGGCATGCAGACCTCTCCTGCCCCCCCCCCACCACTGCTCCCCTCAGCAGTGTACTTCGGTCCTTCTGCCTGTTCTGTTCCCCACTCTGGCTCTGGTGAATTCTCTCACCCTCCTGTGCTTCTGACTGTACCCAGTGCTTGTATAAATAAAATAAATAAATCTTTATATAAAAAAAAAACCCTTCCTTTTTACAATGGTTTTAAACACCTAAAAAAAGGTTTGTTAATCCCTCAGGTAAACCTCTACACACTCTTTTCAGAGTCCCACTATTAGAGGGAAAAGAAATAGCTAAGAGAGCCCAAACTAGCCCCAACTCCTGAGTTTCTCAATTCTTTAGTCTGTTCAGAAAGAAATATTGAGTCAAATACACTGCAAGTTTTAGAAATGGATGGAACATTTGTTTTTACAAGTTGCTAGGTTCTGGTTTAAAACACTGTAACTGCTCTGAAGTGAAGCAAAGTGCATTCATTACATGAGTTTCACAAACAACAGAACTCAAAGTGATCAATAAAAGTAAGTTTTCCCAAGTAAGAGAATGTCAAGTTACATGCTCCATCCATTTATGCTGATGCAATCCTTGGAATGCGCGTTCATGAAAAGGGCAAATGAAGCAGAGTAAGCGAAAATGTGACCACTGGGATGGGAGCTGCTGTGCCAAAGTAAAATTCTGAGGGTTGGTTTGTTTTTGTTTTTTTTTTAAATCAAGGTCAGACCTAAAGGTGAGATTCAGAACACTGTGAATTCATCTGGAAAAAAAATGAATGGAAAGAGTAAGTTTTAAACTTGATATTTTCCTTTCTTTTATAAGGTCATTTGGTGCAGATCAAAAGCTCACAAAAGGGGAATTCACAAAAGAAAGGGCAAGGAAAAGTCTTCAAGCCGCTTTGTCTATAAACTGGTATACAGACCTAAGGTAATAATGTACTGACCAAAATCAGAGCACCTAAAGGTAAAGGAAAACTTCTATTTTTTTTTTATCAAATTATTTAAGGAAGCTTCCAAAAGAAGGTGTTCTTCCTGTCTGCATCCTGTGGACCATGTTTAAAAATTAATGATTACAAAACATTTAATTTTGTTTGTCAATTTTTCACTTATTGCAGTCATACAAAAAAAAGTAATTTACAGTACACTAAGACAAAGGGGGAAAACATTAATTGAGCACCTGGTATATATCAGCAATTCATAAATATGCACATGATCTCCACTTCACCCATACCACCTTATACAACAGGCAGGTTCCCTACCTCACATGTAAAAAAGAAAATTTAAAGAAGTTAAACAGCTTGCTTAGGATTGCCTGGTTAAGAGTCAGAAGCATCTTAACTAGCTGTATATTCTTAGAGGTATAAGCTGCCTCTCTGACATGCCATTCCCTCATGAAATACAAAAAGGCACAGTCAAGGATTTTAATAACTAAAAAGTGAATGTGATCTTTAAGGGACTGGTGATGGTCAGATTTATTTCCTCCCCTTCACCACAACCCAGTCTTCCTTGCCTTCATCCAGTCTCTCTGTTTTTTACCACTTCCACAAAAGCTTGGAAAAGGAATTGCCTCTTACCCCCAAAAAAGAGCACTTAAAAGTTTTGTTTTGATACTCAGTAACACATCTGACTTTTAATAACAACAAAAAAAGTATCTTGAGCAGAGCAGTTAAAACTACTTCCTAAAATTAGAATATTAAGAGACTTCTATAATTTTTTGTGATTGCTGCCTCCCTGGTGGTCTAGGGGTTAAGGCTTAGCACTATCACCATTGCAGCCTGAGTTCGATCCCCAGCCAGGGAGGTGACCCACATAAAACACAGCAGACCTCTCCTGTCTCGTCTGCTGTTCTCCTCAGCAATGTAAATCCACCTGTTCTGCTCCCCTCTTTGTTTCTGATGAATCCACTCACCCGCTGCACCTCTGGCCTATACCCCCACTTCTTCTATGCAATAATAAATAGAAATTGTTAAAAACTAATGATTTTGTGTGATTACAGGGACAAGTGAGAGCAGACTTCATAATATCCCCTCAAATACCTCACATCTTCACACACACAAAAAGGAGAAATCATGTTGATGTCACAGTAACAAGTTTGGCAAAGAAGCATCATTAACAGCTAATGAGAAACACTAACTAAATTTAAAAGTCATTCTTTATGAGTTAGTTTTAAATGACTAGAAGATCAAGGAGAGTAAGTGAGCTTATAATTCATAGAGGTACAAAATTCATAGCAGTTAGTCAGAAAATGAAATTCTAGTTTGGTAAGTAATAATTTGTGACTTCCTTGAAACTGTCAAGTTGCACAGAATTGAGTTTTTTTTTCCATCTGACTAATTGTTAACCCCTCATATCTAGTTCATTAATAATGGGTCAGAATAAGTCATCATTTCCAATATATTTGTCAAAGGATCTTAAATATTAAATAGACAAGTTAAATAAGGAGCAAATAACTGAGGTATTTTTACTATCTCATTTTAAATCCTTTGCAGTGATGGTGGGGGTAGACTTGAGGGAACATTGCACACTGAATCTTCATCTGATACTAAGGAGAGAAAAAAATCTGATAAACATTTGATTGGCTACTATGTGATATGCGAGGTGTAAGGTTTTATGTAAACTGCTTTGTTTAATCATGTCTTTAGTCCTGTAAAAGGTAGGCATCACTATCTCACTTAACAGCTATGTAACTTGACCAAGGTTATAGTTAATAAATGCTGATGATTTATTTCCTGCTCAAATATACCTGAATATATACTGAACGAAAAGTCTAAGTTCTTTACTACCTCCTCCCAATTTCTGTCCTTGGCTAAGGATTCAAAAGCTAAAAGTCACATTCAGCAACCCATTAGAATTCTAGTGTTGAATCAAAAAACACAGTTATGATTTATTATATTATGTACTATACTGACAGTGTGAGAAGACAGCATATACAATTCGTACTTCCAGTAATAGGGTAAACTAGTAAAATATAAAGATGTATTTTGGAAAGTAAATTCCTTAGAGATCAGAAATGACAGGGAAGAAATATAGAGGTATGGAGGTTTGGAGTGAGCATTTGCAATAGAAATATGTGTTATTATTTGGTGATTGGGTCTGGATTTTAACAAACCATATTCAAAGAATAGAAAATAGAGTTCACATCAAAGACATTCACATAAAGCCCAAGAGGCTGAAATGAAATAAAACTTCCCCTTAGAGATCAGCAGTAGAAATGAGTACCCCACTTTGCCTTGGAACAAGAGCAAAGAAAAAAATCTTCCCTGAGAATTCCCAAGCTCAAGTCTATTTTCAGGCAGACTTATTGTCAGAATTCACAAGAAATTTTCTGGTTTTTTAATTAGAGAATTTTAAAATTTTCTTTGAATTAACTAGTTCACCAATTTGTTTTTAGTAGTCCTAGCTAAGTAAAGCTGGGTTCCTAGGCTGATAAAGGCACAGATGCTTTTATCGGAAGCAAAGAAATTTAACATCACCTTCAAAGAAGTCTATGGATAAATGTCCAATGAACATAACCTCACAATCAAAAACAAAAAATCACTAAAGAAATGAGGGGGAAAGTCACAAATATTGAGAGTCAAAAGAAACTAATAAGCAACAGAAAAGGGCCATTAAAAATATTGCAGGTATAGTAATATGATACAGACGTGTATTTACAGATATAAAAGCATTTATCAAAACTATTTTAAAGGAACAAGATACTATCATAATTGAATACAAGATTGCAAAAATAATTAATTATGAGAGGGACAGGAGCAATAAAATAGTCCCATCCTTGAGACTCCAGTACACAAGGTCTGCCTGAAACTGAGGCTGCAGGAGGTGAAGGACAGGCCTGCCCAAGATGCCCAGGACAGGCCTTCTACTTTAACATATGGATCATCTCAAGCTAAGGTCAACTGAGACCCTGCAGGCTCACAAGAACTTGGACCACTCCCTTAACTATCCTGAAGAATGAAAATTGGTGATATTATCCAGAATTATGATTTGTGCTAGAATTATGATTTGTGCTAACTTTTCTATCACATGAGCCTATCTGTACGGCAGGGCAAACATGTAATTACAGAGCATCTGGCCTTTATCATAGTCACCCTCTCATCAGATGAGTCCTCCTCCTCTCTCACTGAAGCTCCAGGCCTCTCTCCCATTTCTTAGGGCTCAGAAGTTACACCTTCTTTTTGCCACATTTACTTTTTTTTTTTAAGATTTATTTTTTTTTTAAGATTGTATGTATGCATACAAAAGCTAGGGGACAGGCCAATGGTGTGGGGGGTGAGAGGACCCACCAGAGACAGAGTGGGGAACAGAACAGGCGGATCTACTGAAATACACTGCTGAAGGGAGCAGCAGGGGAGACAGAAGAGGTCTACTGCACCATGTGGGTTGCTCCCTGGCTGGCCGGGGATGGAACTTGTGCAGCAAAGGCTGCAGATTGCTTCACAGTGTGGTGCCCAACCCCTTGCACCACCAGGGAGGCCCCACATTTACTTTAGAATCCACATTCATATTGATCCTCCATATGTATGTAATTAAGTTTCGTCTTTTCTCCTACTAATATGTCTGCTGTTAAAGTGATTCCTCAACCAATCCCAGAAGTACCCAGCAGGAAGTTTTCTCTCTGCCCCTACAGGAAGAATACCAATTCTCTCTACTCACTGTGAAACCTGTATCAGCAACAGGCAGCAGTGGTCTGCTGCTGGGAAAGAACAGTGAGCATCCTGGGCCCAGGTATGTAGTGTTGACTGAAAACACTGAGAACCCTCTTAGCCTCTTGCACTCTTGCATGCCAGGCCTCATACTCAGAAGCCCCAGGAAACAGCAATTCACCACTGGAGAAATTTGAGTCTGTGTTGCACTCATAATAACTACATCAAAATTCAAACCTAGGTCAACTACTAGCAATACTGACATAATCACATTAAAGGCCTGAAGGAAAAGAGAAGTGACCATTTATCAGTATTAATGTTATTTGCTTCAGTGGCTATTGTTCCTTAGCACACAATACCTGACATTCAATTAAAAAAAATTACTAACCACTAGCAAGGGGGCCAGCGGGTAAAAGATTATTAACAAGTGGTATTGTCAACTGAACCAGACTCCAAGATGGATTGAAATATTGTAAATATCAGACAGGTTGTTTAAAACAGTTAAATATATAACAATCTAAATGAAAAATTATTAACATATACACATGGGGAGAAAGGCACTTACCAGAGAGATAAAAACTATAAAAAAAGTGAAATGAAAATGTTCAAAGAATCCTGGGAATAAATGTATATATCATATATCCAAGGAAGGACCTTGGGGGATAGGTAGGGAGATCGATAATCTCTATCCCAAAATAATATCTTTCTTAGAAAAAGCTTGGTTTCAGGGAGGGGCTCTGAAGGAGCTCTCTGTAAGGGCCTCTTCCAAGAGGAAAACCTAATCTTCTTATCTCTTTTCAATAGAGATGGCAGCACTTAAGTAATCTCCCTAACTGACCTCCATTTTCTCTTCTCCCCAAGCTCCCCTATCTTAGCTAATCTATTTAAGACAGTTTCTGAAGCCAAGTGGCTGAGTTACTCAATCACACTGGGTCTCTCCCATGTATACGAGAGGCACACATCTTATCATGAAAACTTTATTTTGGCTTTTTTCTCATCAACCTGTCTTGATATTTGTTTGAGTTCTTGCCAGCCTTGAAGAACCAAGAGGGATATGGGATGATT
This sequence comes from Talpa europaea, assembly GCF_964194135.1. Classification (NCBI taxonomy): domain Eukaryota; kingdom Metazoa; phylum Chordata; class Mammalia; order Eulipotyphla; family Talpidae; genus Talpa; species Talpa europaea. The sequence goes on from NC_140077.1 coordinate 53,129,485, forward strand.
TCTTTTGCATCCTGATAACATGTACCCAGAACTCTTACTCCTCAATAAGCAATAAATAAAAAAAAATTAATAAAATCTAGAACAGATACTTAACAAAAGAATGGTCACTGGGCACATGAACAACTACTCAAGAAGATGGGCAATAATAGCAAGTGCTGGAAAGAATATGAAATCACAGCAACTCATACAGTGCCAGTGGGAATCTAAAATTGTAGTCACTTTTAAAATAATTTAGCAGTTCTTACTGATAAAGTGAGACATACACTTGACAATATGAGGTGGTAATTCCACTTTTTAAGGCATTTATACAAGAGAAATGAAAACAATGTCCACATGAGACCTGTATATGGATTTATAAGCAGCTTCGGTTATAAAATTTATAAAAAGTGGAGAAGTCAAATGCCCATCAACTGGTGAACAAACAAAAAAACTGCAATACATCTATACAGACTACTACCCAGAACCTGATAAACTGATATATTCAACAGCCTAGATGAATCTCAAAAGATGTATTCTAAGTATATAAGACAAAAAGATTCAGTATTGGGCCTCTTCTGGTGGCGCAGCGGTTGAGCGCTGGGCTGCGAGGCTGCCTGCCAGCCTCAGCAGCGCCGGTTCATTCCCAGGCCGCCGACAAGGGTCCCACCAAAAAAAAAAGATTCAGTATTACATGATTGTACTTAAATGACTTTCTGCAAAAACAAAAAGGAGAAAACTGTAAGGAAACAGATCTGTGGTTGCCAGGAGTTAAAAGTTAGGAGAAGGAAATTGGCTCCTTTAATAAAACTTATAAACTGAAATTTCAAAATGAACTACAAGTAAAATTACCTTTCATTAATTTTTTTCAAGAAATACCTACTGAGAGCCTGCAATGTAGCAGGCACTACATTCAACACTACAGAAATTTTGAGAAAAGAAGCTGATGAGAACAATCAATAAAAATTCCTTTAATACAGGTTTTCATCTGTTGATTCTAATTATTAGTCTGGACTCAATGCTTCATTCATCTTACTAAGTTATTATAAAATAGCCTATATTTTCTCATGATAGCTTTATATTTGGTAGAATAAATCATATGAAACTGCAGTGTAATAAAAAAAAAATTCTTTCCAATGTTTCCAAAGACAAGAACTCAAGTAATAAAGTGCAAAAGTGATACCTCTTTGTAATGAAGAATAATCAATGTTTACATCTCGACTCAAAAATCTCAACTGGTGATTTCTTCTTTTTCTTTTCAATAACTTCCCATTTCCAAACTGAAATAGGTTGTTCATTTTGTAAATAGACATGATTGTTATGGAAACTTTGAGCATCACTAGGAATTAAAGTAACTAACTTTTTAGAATGCAAAAATAAAATGGAATAACCTTTTGCTGAAGAAGCTACCCTAGAATTCATGAAAACAATCTTAGGGGGAAGAAAATTCCACAGTCACTCGTGTCATCTTGAGGTACATAAAATGATGCATCATTCAATTCACATGCACACACTAAGATACCAGATCAGCACAACTGTAATTGTCTCACAAAGGATGTCATTACAGAGAAAACACAATGAACAGAAATTTAAAGTATAATCAATGAAATATTAATCCCTCATTGCTAACAATTTTTTAGAATTTTAAGAGATGAAAATTCTCAAAGTTAACTGTACTTCTCTATTTTTTCCAATTTTTTTTTTCAAAATATGCTCTAAATTATATGCTTTTGTTTTCTTGATTTCATCATTTAAAACCAAATGAAACCTGGGGACTCCCTGGTGGTGCAAGGTTTTAAGCACAGCACTATGAAGCTATCGCAGCCTCTGTAGCAGGAGTTGGATCCCCTGGTGGCCAGGGAGATACCTACATGGCGCAGCAGACCTCCCCTGCCTCGCCTGCTGCTCCCCTCAGCAGTGTTTTCAGTCAATCTGCCTGTTCTGTTCCCCACTCTATCTCTGGTGAAATCCTCTCAACCCCACACCTCTGGCCTGAACCCCAATTCTTATATGCATAAATAAATCTTTAAAAATTAAAAAAAAATAAAATTTAAAAAAATATGAAATATTAAAAATATGAAACAATGTTTTCTCAAATGAACAATACCACACAGCCTCTTAAAATCAAAATTATCATCTTAGAAATCAGTATAAATACTACTTAATCGAATTATTAAGTGACATTTTCCTTAACGTACCCTCCAACTGACTTCAGCTATTTTCCACTATGTAAGAGATTATCTAAGGCAAACTTGGGCCACATAACCTTTTTAGAAAGAAATCATGCCAACCAATAAGCAAAACCTGAACTTGTCATGCCCAGGTAACTCTATACCTTGACTATAATTGTTTAAGCCTAAACACTGATCATAATAGCAACAAATTTAACAATCTCCAGAAAATGAAAAACAGATGCAAAATCTTAGATCATGATGAATCACAGAGCAAGAGAATTTAGCTTTTGATCACTTACTCACAGGATTCTTCAGGCTAGAATCAGATTTGAAGCTTTGATTTCTATAATCTAGGCCCGTAGATCCCAACCACTCCTCCCTCACGATTTCCTACTTGTTGGCAGGGTTGGGTTAGAGGATGCCTGAGCACTTTAAAATGCCATTTCTAAACTCAAGGGAAGGAATAGGGAACCATCTTGATATCAACATTTCTGAAGAAGCAGAAGCAGAGAGAGGCTTGAGTGAAACTGAAACAACTAAAAAATAAAATCCAAGGTAGTATGTGAGCCCTATGAAAGTCACAAGTTTAACAAAAGAATCTCCCTTGTAAATACCTGACAGGACTGGGCTGCTACCAATATATGAGGTCATATCACTTTGGAAACCGTATCCTACTACCAAAAAGAAAATTAAAAACATTAGAAAAAAAATCCAGCTATCAGTACCCTAACAGAATCTAACATGAATAACAATTTACTGCTTTTCTACTTAGGGGAGAAATGGGTAAAGTATGAAAAAGAGAAGTTGATAAAGTATGTATTTTTCTATGTATGTAGTCTATGTATACTATGTATGTATGCATACTATGTATATACATTTCTATGTATACTATGTATGTAGTCTCCACTACTTCATTTAAACAAGACGATGTAGCACGTTAAATACAGTGATTTTCAACCTCAGCAGCACATTAAATCACCTGGGGTGACAACTTCTTTCTTTCATCCCTTTTCTTCCCTCTTGGCATGAAGATGCTGAAGTCACAGGAAGTAGGGCCAGAACAGGATGGGGTGTCATACAGAGACATCAACCTCACTGCTCTGGGCAGCTAAGAAAAAGGAAGTAAGAAAGCACAAAGGTGGCAGAGGAAGGAAGATTCCTGAGTATTTAGGACATTGTTTACACAGCAGAGTTAAATAATTCATTAATTGGGTACAGACTCAATATATGGAGGATAATGGGAGAGCGACTTTTTCAATTTCTGAAAGGAGGGAAAGCAAGAAAGAGTAGTAAGGAATGTGTTAGAATTTAAATTGTCAGGGAGCCTCCCTGGTGGCACAAGGGGTTAAGCACCGCACTATGAAGCAATCCACAGCCTCTGCAGCATGAGCTTGATCCCCAGCCGGCCAGGCCAGGCAGCTACCCACATGGCGCAGCAGACCTCTCCTGTCTCACCCGCTGCTCCCCTCAGCAGTGTATTTCAGTCAAACTGCCTGTTCTGTTTCCCACTCTGTCTCTGGTGAGTCCTCTCACCCTCCCACATCTCTGGCCTATACCCCAGCTCTTGTATGCATAAATAAGTAACTCTTTAGGAAAAAAAAAAAAAAGAATTTAAATTGTCAGAATAAACTCACTTTTCTAGTTACATAAACACAGAAACAGTCATAGGTATACAAGTATGTGTATATGTTACACATATATATTTGCTAGTTCTGTCTGCTGAATGGACCTAGAATAATGACACCACTGAGACCCAGATCATGATTCCAGTTACCATCGTCTACTCAAAAGTACAAGGGTCAGGCAGGGTTGGGGCAGGAAAAGTACAAGATAAGCCTATAGGAGAAAGCTTATGACATGATGGCAACATGTCAAAAGAACACAGGAGGCAACCTGAAAGTATTCAAATTGGTAACAATCAGAATATCAGGATGAGATTATCAGATTAAAATTCACTGAATAATATAGGAATCAATAAATCCATACTGATATAAATATAAGAATAAATTCATAGGTGGGAAGAAAAATTCTTTCATATAGAATATCATCTAATAAATGTAGACAGAATAATGAAAATAAATGATCACCATTTGGCAACTGTCAAGTGCTAGTCTATAAGAGGACAGAGCCATTAATGAATGGCAGGGCTTGCAGGTGGAGAATGGATAAAGAACAAGTTATTGACGTAACATTGGAATACCTCCTTATAAAACACCAATCCAAAAAGAAAGGTGACTTCAACTCAGCATTCACTAACTTGGCCCGATGATCACAGTTAAACATCACCAGCGGTGGAGTGAACTGACCAAGTATGTTTCCTGATGTGACTTATTTAGAGATGATGGCATCATTCCTGCCAACAATACATGGTCTAAGGCTGGCCATGGGAAAACACTGGATGGCGCCAGTTGAGGGTTTTCCCATTGAATGAAAGTGTGTTCCTATGTATCATCCTGAACCAGCAAAGGAAACAGCCTCTTCCAAGAGAAGCCACAGGTGATCAGACCTAGCTCTAGGCACAGGTTTGTGGTCCAGTTGTTCAGTACTGAGTGCCCCAGGTTCAACCATGTATTTGCATCCCTACTCCCATAGTTCTGCAATAGTGCACCCTCTGTCCTGGATACCAACTCTGTGCACCCCCTTATCTATCACAGTGCTGGGTCTCCAAAGTGTCCAATGTGAGTGTGTGCCCCTAAGTTGACAGCTATGGAGAGGCTCCATGCAAAAGCCACCCCTCCTTCTCGTGAGTTTTACTGCCCTGGTTTCACTAAAAACACAGTTCAATTAAAGGTTGCTACCCCTTCCCACCATACCACTGCTCCTGGTGTATGATGTGCTCATCTGTTTGTCTTTCAGGGGTTATTAACTTTGTTTTATTGCAATTTAGTTGTGACTATATGGAGGCTAGACCAGAACCTTCATTCTGCTGCTCTCCTGTCACACTCCCCATATGCGTTTTTAAGTGACTGTTTAAAACTGAAATTTTTCTTACAGAAAAAAGAGAATTTACATGAAGTAAGCTGTACCCATTAACATCATCTCTGTGCTCAGAGAACAGTCTCTGCTCCAGATTTTTTCTTTGCTCTCCCTTTAGCTTTGAAATATACCTCTGTGGTTAAAAACTCCTCTCTGTAGCAATAAATAGCTGTCACAGACTGGGTGATCACCTTATGTGGCCTCTAAACAATGCAATAACATGTAATATGCAGCATGAGGAAAAAATAAGAGTGATCTTCATAAATTCCACTGGAATAAGTTCCCTAATATATCTTTAAAGTTAACAATCAAAAAAGTTGCAAAACTGGAAATGTTAAATTCACACTGGGAAGGAAAAAGAAACTGAAGAACTTTTAATTTTGTATGTGTACTTTTGTATACATTGAATCTCGAATCCTATAAACATACTAAGCAAAAATTTAAATATATAAAAAATTTATAATTAAGAAATCTTCCTCCCCTAAGATAGTTTTGGTGAGTCTTATTCCTACCCTTCTCCAAAATCACAGTAATTATTATTAGTAGGTGGGTGCCATGTGAATCACAGGAAATTTCATTCACCCAACAATATTAAACTCCTACTGTGATGCAAAAACTACTACATTGCATGTTCCTTTGGAACATACAAAATATGCAAAAACAGCAATCCCAGCTTTATCTAAATATAGCACTTGTATTATAATGAATACTGCATTGCAGACAAATAAAAACCCCAATGAGGGGTAGGTGTTACACAAGATGGAATATTTGAAAGGGTTGCATCCAGCTCCTTGTCATCAAGGACAATTTCATGGGGAAAAAAAATAGAGGCATTGGCCTTTCAAGAATAATGTATTAATAGGCAAAACAAGGGAGGGAAGGAGAGCATTCAGGAAGAGGGAAAGACAGGATCTAATTGCATCTGGAGAGCAGCTAACCGCCCATTTTGCCAATAGCAAGAGGCTGGGACATGAGGCTAACTTCTAGTACAGAAGGCAGAGGCATTTAAATTAGGAGGCAAATTCCCAGACCCAGTCAGTGCCTAGCTCATAATAAATGTCCAACAAGTGTTTAATATTGTAAGTCTTGATGGAGACTCTGCCAAGATTTTAAGATTGTCTTTATGCCCTGCTGCCATTAGCCATCTTGAAATATACTAAAGGTTGAAAGCAGTTCTGGCAATGTGTGGCAATGTCATTTATTCTAATTCTTTCAGCTAATTGTAAAAATCTGAAATTGATAGTATTGTATTTTCATATAAAGGAACTTAAGGAATGAAAAATCCTGAAGACCAAATTTATTAGAGCCACTATGATTTAAACAACAATGTTTTCTTACTGAGGTCAAAATCTGTACAAACTAAATACACTTGCTGGAATAAAGCAGGAACGATGAAACTTGCTAAAAATTACAGACCTCTAGGTTGAACTTTTAGTTCAAACTTCACATATTTTGAAGACATGCTTAAGTATAATTTGATGGAAATAAAGCCACGCATAAGAGAAGTGCACAGTTTGATGCTTACAAAGGGGGTTTTAAATTTCCACTATTGCCTTCGGTGTGCAGTCAGTGTGGGTGTGATTTACTGATCATTTGTCCCACCAATAAGGCTCATTTTCAAAAAGAACTGAAAACAAACCAGACCCATACAGATGATTTAATAGCCTTGGAATTTTGGAGAAAACTCCATGAATCCCGAAAGCTATTTCTGGCTACTTGGCCAAACTTAGGGCAATGTTTATGTCTGCCCATCTCAGCATTCTCTATTGTGAAGTATGGCAGCTACCACCAAGCAGGATAAATCATCAAAATTCATTTGCCTAGGCTAAATGTGCTCAACATTTTAGAGCACAGCTAGCCTTTTAAATAAAATATTCTCCTTCATATTATTAAAAGTAATCAGCAGGGCCTCCCCAGTGGCGCAGCGGTTGAGCGCTGGGTTGCAAAGCTGCCCGCGGCCTCTGCGGTGCCGGTTCGATCCCCGGCTGCTCCCCGGCCACCAGAGGAGGGTCCCACATGGCGCGCAGACCTCTCCTGCCGCCCGCTGCTCCCCTCAGCAGTGTACTTCGGTCCTTCTGCCTGCTCTGCTCCCCGCTCTGGCTCTGGTGAATTCTCTCACCCTCCTGCGCTTCTGACTGTACCCAGTGCATGTATAAACAAAGCAAACAAACAAACAAATAAATAAATAAAACATGCCTCTATAAAAAAAAAAAAAAGTAATCAGCAATTTTCTCTAAGCAATATTGTGAGGTTAGTCTATTAATCTGTTTTCTATGTGAATTTTGATTTAGCGGTTAAAATCTCTGTTGGCATAGCCAAAATGATATCACATACAAAACAGGATTATGTCAAGGAAACCTCTGCTAGGGTTCCAGGTGTACAGATTTCAAATTATGAAACCTTTTCAACAGCAGCAAATTTTCACTTCAGGAAAGGAGGAACATTTACTAGGCTGTAAATCCTCTGTCCTAGGCTTGTTTTCTTTGACACATATAAAATATGATTAAGAATTCTGTTTTTAAAAAATAAGTGAAAACAAGCTCAATCCTGCTAGACAGTAACAATACTAAACATTCTTCTCCTAATATCATAAGACAAAGATGCTAAACAAGGTAGCACTCTATCCAATGTTGTGTCTCCCTAACTTTTTAAAAAATCAGTTCCAAAGTACGATAATATAAGGCACTATGTAATTGACCATTTTTTAAACAGATAATGTAGTAAAATTACAACACAAAGTTAGAAATATTTATTGGATGTCTATGAAAATGGGCATAGCAAAATTTAGTCCGAACAAGACTATAAGAAAGCTTTTGGATACTGTAAAAACATATGCCTGCCTGCTTATGCCCACACACTGTTTGCTTTACAACAAATTACTATTACACACTCACAGTTATGAGACAAATGCCTGGATTCTAGGTCTCGAATCCCAATCACTGTGCCAAGAGACGGCAATGAGGATCTGTGGTTAATTCAGCTACTACTAAGGGCTTCAAAACTCAGGACTCCCAAATTTCTTCTACAGAAGTGTAATAGGTTCTATTTTAACTGCATTTAGGAAACCACAGAAATTTAGAGGTGGGAGAATTGTTACATTTGTGTAGTATAGTTCCTTCATTTTATAGATAAAATAAGCAATGTAGAAAAAAGGACTTTTCAAAGTAACACAGCAAATTAATAGGTCTCTTGCTACTCAGCATAAACACCTTTCATTGCATCTTTCTTTTCTGAACTTTTAAGTATGCAATTTAAATGTTTCCTGTGCCAATGCATTACTGAATTTGAAATCACCCTCTGGGTGGCTCCTTAAAATTTAGCATCAGTTAACTCTATTAAGCTACTAATATGACCTTTCAAGCATCTTAATCTTGTTATCTCAAGAAAAGTTCACTTTTATCTTGGTCGGGCCTATGCTGGCCAAACCTAAAACAAGACTTCAGGTTTGTAGAAAAGCTGTGGTCATAATTTTCCACTGTACATTAGACCGTAATTTATTTTCAACCATAATAACCACAACCACTTCTTAAGGCAATAGATAAAATGATTTAAGACATGCATTAAGTTTACTTGGTGTGAGCATTCAGGATGCAGCTCATCATGAGGACAGGAGGTGTCTTAAAAGCAGCAAATAGAGAATCAGTAGAACACCAGAAGGAAAATGAGGACAGTAGAATAATAAAGCCAAGGGGAGGACCGGCATGTACAGTTTCATGTCATAAGGCTTGAGTGGTCACTATCTCAGAGAGCAAATTTCAGCCTGATTCCTTCCAACAAAGAGAGAAAGCATGGGTGCATAGGACCACACTGTCCATACCCAAACAGTAAGCTGTTTTCTCAAAGTGGCAGCAGAGAGACTGCAGGGGTAAGACCTGCGAGCTTCCTCATGGTATGTAGTCGGGGGTGCTGTGAATACACGCACTGGAGACCTGGGCTTTGCTCAAAGTATCTCAACATAGGCCTATGGCCAACAGTCAAGTAAAGGACAGAGACAGCCTGTCACCATGCTGAAGCAGCACATGTGAGAGAGGCCAAAATCTCCCTAAGAAAAGAGTATAGCTTCACTCCAACTTCCAGACAAACGGGCAGCTAAGGTCATAAGGCTTAGAGCCTGGTCACGATTTTAGCCTGGCAAATGCTCAAGGCAGGCATCCCTCATCACCGACAAAAGGCTGTAGGGTTTGGGTACAAAGGAGCCCAGTTTGGGTTGTGACTGGGTTTGGGTTTTTTGGTCCTTAGAAAGCATGATTCAACAAACTTGAACAGAAGTTTTGCTGTGCTTCTTGTAAATTTGTGCTTCTTGTAAATGTACAAGGACTAACTGCAGTTGGTTCCATCTTTTCCTGCTGAGCTACCTTTTCATCTTGATTTATGTTTATTTATTTTTAACAAAGAGAGTTCCAGGTTGATTTCAAAAGCTCATTGAGAGTATATAAAGAGGCTGAGTTTTACAGGAAAGAAATTTACAAACCAAGGAAGAACAAATAAGTAGGATACACTGTAGGCAATAAATGCTATAATAGATGTCCAATTTAGCAAATATGCCCATTCAATAAAACCTGTTCCGGCCTAGTAAGACAAAATAGCTTGAGATCTGAAATTAAAGCCCCACAGATCCACTTTAGCAGTGAATAAAAAGTGTATTCCATGGATGACAGGCACAGCGTAGGCACAACAGAGTCATCCTACACATCGCCCCAAGTCACCCTCACATCGCCCCAAGTTGAAGGCTGATGGGGCTACTCTCCAAGGAATCACTATTGTGGAGGGGTAGTAACAGGAAACCACCATCACTGCCTTCAATTGTGCTCTCTATAACCCCTCTTCCCATTTCGCATCATGACGATAGAATCCATCAAGTTTGGTCACTTTCAGCATTAGAAACCCAGATCAGCACTTCCCTCACATAACTCACATTCCATGGCCAGCTAGATGGGCAACTCAGGACACTCAGGGTAGCATGAGGAAAGAGGGACAGAGATACAGTGCAAGCTAAGAGCGGGGTGCTCTTCTTTCCACCCTTCAAACACCTCTGAGCTCCAGGTTGATTATTCAGTAGGTGGTAATAAGTACTTTTTAATGAACCAGAAAAGGACAGGAAAGATCAGATTGTGTTACAGGTAAGTCTTATTTCATTAAACGTTTTCCCACTCATTTTTAACGTAGGTGTGTATTGAGTCTGCACACACAGCCTGCAGTATTTCTTATTGCTGCCTCATCTTAAAAACTGAAAGTCACTCCTTTCAATCTCAGATGGAGGGACAGTACAATAGGGTGGCTAAAAACATGGCCCTGGGAGCCAGACCACCAGCTCCATATTTCAGGCACTAAACCTTTCTATGACTTAGTTCCTTGTATATATAAGGTAAGAATAAAATAACATATATCATGTGCTTATGGGGAAGAGTAGATGAGTTAACATCTAATGTTCTACATGGAAAGCCTACAGAATTCAGCAGTGGAGATTAGCTATTTAGGGGAGGAAGGAATGGAAGGAAAAGCAAAAGCCTCGTACTTCCATTACTTACAGCAGCAATCCTGTGTGCTGCTTTCCAAAACTTCTCTGAAGTGCTAACTGGCCGCTGACAGCCTCCTCAGGAAAGGCTGTGGGTGTGGCTCCCCTGTAGGGAGCTGTATCAGTTTCTGAGAGGCATCCCTAAGGAGGTCTCATTCTACACTTCTTTGATGCAAGAAAACCAACACCCTCCACGCCTCCTTACCCTTGAGACCAGCAAAACATGTAAAGGTCTCAGGAATGGGCTCCACTTACCTCGCAGGTCAGGTTTGTTACCCAAGAGCTAGCTCAAGCCCAGCTACCTCCATGGTATCTACTAGACTCACACTAAACAGTTTTTTTTCAATCATGCTCAGGCACTGGGGGCACATCAGCAAGCCTGTCACTAAAGAAGTTGTGCTACCAGGTAACAAAACCAGTCTCCTCTTCTTGCAGGTATGCCCGATCTTCAGAAGAAATTTCTTTGAAAAATGTCTTCTCTTATCTCTTACAGACCACCCATTTCCCACCAGCCCAAAATCCCCATCAATTCTCCAGCTCTTTCTTCCTGCTTCAATCTTCTTATTGGGGGCTGGGAATGTTAGTAGGGGGACAGGGTGGCTTGAGAGTGGCTGAAGTTTCTGTCACCTCTTAACTAGCGTGAAGGGGACACATGAGGACTCCAGCTCTTCCAAAACTCTCTTCATGGCACCAGGGCCTCATGGCTCTCCATTCTGAGTCCTGGTTGTCAATTATGGAGTAAGAAGAAAGGTTCTACTCAAATTCCATGCAGCAGAACTACCCAAAAAGAAAAGAAAAAGAAAAGCAAGGAGAAACAAAGTGATCAGAAGTCATAATGATTCGGAAAGACAAGTAGCTTTAATCTCAGATAATGGAGATTGACAATGACATAAAGGTAACCTGAACTTCAGTGCTCTGGTAGTTAAAGATATAGGGGTGTGTGTGTGTGTGTGTGTGTGCGTGCATGCGTGTGTGTGTGTGTGTGTGTGTGAGATAGAGGGAGAGGGAGAAAGAGAGACAGACAGACAGACACTCTGATGCTAAACACAGCATTCTCCACCTTGCAGCCCTTGAAATCACACTTCTTTATAGTAATAAACGAAGTGCAGGCAGAATGGCTTGCACACAAGAATGTTGTGCACACCACAGAATAAAACTCTGTCTTTTACAAACACTTTTTATAGTGTGGATTCAAAGAATTCTCTGGCAAAGTGTAGAAAGAATAGCATTTAAACTGGGTGAGCAAAAGAAAGCACTGCAGGATCACTACAATGTCAGACACAGACTCCACAGGCAGTAAAAAGCTTATGAGAGCACTGTAGGGAAGAGGAACCCTGCTGAAAGATCACATGTATCGTGAGCATCCAAAACTGCCCATCGCCACATGCTCCTAAAGCAGATGACTTGAGCTATGATCTACTATAGACCAGGGTCTCAGCCAGAAATGCCCACACTGCCCTCAGAGATGGCCCATGGCTGCTGAACAAGAAAAGTAGCTTTCCTAATAATGCAGTTGATCATGTTTGTTTCAGAAAACTTTCCACATTATAATAAGGCAGGAAAACACTAGCTCACACTGGAAAAAAATTCAACATGCACTGAAACTTGGGGAAAATGTACTATCATTTCTAGAAGATACAATGCTGCATACAGTACATCCTCTGCACTTCACAGTATTTGAAAAATCAGTCATGGTAACACCTGTCAACTTTTCTCTGTAATGCTAGTCATGCTAAACACCAAAGGAAACTTCAGTTAGTTTCATGTTTTCAGGGTTGTGCTTCTTTCTAATGAGATAGCATGTTCTTTCTCTCTCTCTCTCTCTCTCTTTCTCTCTCTCTCTCTCTATATATATATATCTCACACACACACACATACTTTTCTTCTTTTAATAAGGGTTTCCCTAAGTCCCTTAAGCACATGTTCTTGTAATGCTAAAGGACCATCCTTTACACCCATCAATAAGACAGGAACATAGTTCTTAGTAGCCAAAGTGGGTTTGTGACTTGGGAAAGTTTCATGTTCTCAAAGTGCTAAGAAGCCAAAACACACAGATTATCATAAAGATGATGGTTTTCAAAAGGCAGAAAATCACCTTGGGGAAAATCATTACTTTAGTCTTTGATGCTATAAACCACTATGATTCATTCCTCTGGATTCCAGATAACACAGTATTTCATGGTATTAAAATACTTCCTAAAATCATCAATAATCAAGCTCATTCAAATTTCTGAATTTTACTAAAGGTCAAGGACTTCTGAATCTGTAAGGCAGAGAGTTTGACTTTTGTGTTATTTCCTGAGCAATATAATTTAAATGCTTTATAAGCTCAATTTCTAACAGCAGAAATTTGCTATACTCTCTTCTCTTTTTTTAAAAAAAGATTTATTTATTTATACAAGCACTGGGTACAGTCAAAAGCGTGGGAGGATGAGAGAATTCACCAGAGCCAGAGCGGGGAGCAAAACAGGCAGAAAGACCAAAGTACACTGCTGAGGGGAGCAGCGGGCGTGGCAGGAGAGGTCTGCGCGCCATGTGGGACCCATGCCGGTGGCCGGGGATCGAACCGACGCTGCAGAGGCTGCGGGCAGCTTCGCAGCCCAGTGCTCAACCGCTCCACCACCGGGAAGGCCCTTTACTCTCTTTTCAGTGGTTACCACAGGCAACTACTCAATGTTTAAGTCTGCTTTTCCAGTTAAACATTTTCATATTTTTAAATAAGGAAATGATAAATGAACCTATAAACACCAAATAGGTTGTTGTAAATCTACATTTATGAACTAGAAAATGGATAGAAAAAGCAGAATACAGACTAGTTTATAGTTAATAGCAAAATAATACTGTATATTAAGGATATCTATCACAGGAAGATGATTAGGGAGATGCTTCCAAAATATTTAAAGTACTTTTGGGGAGAATTTAGCTGTTCTTTAGTTTCTGCTCTGTACATTGTTTTATACTCTTTTGTCCAATGAGTATATACTATTCCTACTTTTAAAAACGCTATTTTTTTCAAGTGGAGTATAAACTTATGAAAAAAAAATTCTATGCTGTATGTAATGTAAGTTCCCTAAACAGACAGTAAAAAAATAAAATTTACATAGGAGCCGATAAGAGTCCCTATGTCTCCCAAATACAACACTATCCATTGTATTATTTACAAGATAATCTCAAAGTCCTAAAATAAAATTGTTACTTTTATCATTTTTTAAAATAATTTATTTATTTGTATATATTATTACATCATTGTTTATCTTTGTACAATGTGTACTTTCTTTTCTCAGGTTTAGTCCCCATAGAATTCCCACCATCAATTTACCTGCGCAGCATCATCATAATCCCTTGTGCTCTTCCCTCCTCTGTTTTGATTCTTCTCCCCCCACCTCCCCTGCAGAATGTCTCTGATAGTTGCCTGTTTATTTTTGTTTTGCTTTGTTTTGTATTGCTATTATTTTTTTCCCTGATCCCTTATTTGGTTTCCCTATATTCCTCCTATAAGTGAAACCATCCAATATTTTTCTTTTTCCTTTTAACTTATTTCACTGGGCATAATCCTTTCCAGTTCCATCCATGTTGCTGTGAATGGTATTAGTTTATCTTTTTTGATTGCTGAATAGTATTCCATTGTGTATAGATACCACATCTCTTGATGCAGTCATCTATTTTGGGGCATCATTTCTACTGTGAGTTCCCAAAGACCTTCTGCCCAAAGACACACATATAACATGCTAGTATCAAAATATTCCAGACATAGGCAACTAATAAAAGGGGCTATTAGCAATGAGAGTTTATACATGAAGAAGGAAATCTATCTTTACAATTGACACCATAGGCTCATTTCTATGTAATAGTATCTAAATAGGCACATATTATATATGATAGGCACTATTACATATGCAGGCAGATTGCTAGACTCTGGGGCTTTTTAGGACGGTATTTGATAGCCATACTTTACTATAAACATGGCAAAACTAATTCTGTTAGTGTATTAAGGAGAATTTTTGCCCAGATAAATAAGTTGTTATTCACTGTTATTATTTCATATTTCACATTCTTATTTTTATCTCAGCTGTGCATGTTTGTTCTATTTGGAAAAGCTGGTAAAAAAAAAAAAAACTGTATCAGCATTTTGTGTCCAGCCTGATTGGCACATTTAAAAAGTACTGTCTTTTATAGTTTTAGCATTCATAATGAGTCTGCATTTCCCACCTAATAGTAAACAACAAATTATTATTCTTAGGAAAGGTGGCCTGGGAAGGCAGTGCAAAATAAAACAGGGATGTAAACCCGAGAGACCGCTGGTTAAACAACTATAACAATTATCTTAAAATCTCTGTGTATCCCCATCACTATTCCAGAAAAACATGTTATTTCTTCACTTTGCCTGGAATTACTCCTAATTCATCTAGAAACACTAAGTAAAGGTCTGAGTGCAACTGAGTGTGTGAAAATTTTGCTCACATGCCAGAAGAAAGACACAAGCAAAAAGCCAGCACATACTCAGGAGGAAAACCCTGTGATCAGAGAGGAGGACCACAAATGGAAACGCAGCTGCTCCTGGCAGGACAGTGCTGTTTTCTGTGTCCAGGTTCTATTCACCTTTAAGGAAGTTCAAATGATCAGGCCCACGATGAGGACAGCGTGCCTTTGCTGAAGTCGGTCAACTGGCCTCCCAGGGACAAAAATGTGACTTCTCTACTGCCTCTGAACGCCAATGAAGTTTGCTGGGAAAATTCTGTATTCTGAGTTCTAACAACAGAGTTTACAATGTTTTGTGCCAGGATCACAAAATTTAAATTGAGAAACCAGCCAGGTTGGATACTTGGCTAATGTCCTTTATGTTTGTTGAAGTCTGCCTAGCAACTACTGGCAGTTTCTGAAAGCGTGTTCCCCCTAGAAAAACAAATACCTGCCCAAGTGCCAATATGGTTCTAATTGCCTATCTTTTCCCTCTTTAAAACTTACCATCAACTTCTGTACCCTGACCTAAGGCACCATAAACTAACTGTGCCCACTGGGGAGTGTTTAAACATAGATGACATCTTTTAGAATGTGGACATACTAGTAGATGAGCTATTAAAAATTGGCATTAAAAAGTAACTTGCCTCTGGCTCAAAAAATGTATAGGAGGGCCTCCCCGGTGGCACGGCGGTTGAGAGCTGGGTTGCGGGGCTGCCCGCTGGTTTGATCCCCGGCTGCTCCCTGGCCACCGGAGGGGGTCCCGCATGGCACGTGGACCTCTCCTGCCGCCTGCTGCTCCCCTCAGCAGTGTACTTCGGTCCTTCTGCCTGCTCTGCTCCCCGCTCTGGCTCTGGTGAATTCTCTCACTCTCCCGCGCTTCTGACTGTACCCAGTGTTTGTATAAATAAATAAATAAATCTTTAAAAAAAATGTATAGGAATATTAAAGATAATTCTGAACATAAGCTGTCAACTTGATGGAAGGAGGTAATCTATATATTATTTTTAACTCAATTTTTTAATCAAGAGGACATGTCAGAAATAGTGTCAGATTTCAAATATCTTTACATGGAAAGCTTTTCTTTTTGTAATACTGCCCTTTCTGACATTAACCAAATTAAATGTAATTATATTTTCAAAGCTGAAGGATATCTAAAAGTCATTTCAAGAAAAGACTTGTTTTTATCTAGTTTCACCAAGCACTTTAGTATGACCCTGGATGCACAACTCTAAGGAGTCTTAAAGGGTGCCAGTTGTGAATAGCCACATGCCGTACACAACACACAAGGGCCTAAACAGAAAAGAGAGGCTGCCCAGGCAGAGGGCTGCACATGCTAACGTAAGCAGAGGTTGCTCCCCAGACTGTTTTTGAGATTTGGACCAAACTTGCTAAATTGTCTTCCTTGCACAACAACCTCTTAGTCACAGGCAGTGGAATCAACAGGAGGCATCCAGGCAGCAGTGACCATGCAAACCTAGTCAAGCCAGTCAAGTTCTCTCAGCCAATTTTCCCTTTCTAAAATAAGAACAAAGCTATAGTGCTTCTGTAAGGATTACGACCTCTCTTCTCCAGCAAGCACCTTAATAAATTGTCTGACACATTATAGGTACTTGGAAAGAGCAGTTACATGTTGTGTAAGTAGTGCTATATCTAGAATTATCAGTAATAATAAAAATTAACAGTAACAACTACCTTATGTGACACTGCTGGGAAAAATAACATCCACAGAGAATGATTTCATAGTTGTATATATCATCCCAGGGAATCAGAATTACTAGCTTTTATAGAATTGTTTTAACTCATATTAACACAAGAAGCAATTATATTATTTCCTATACTAAAATACAACAACAACAACAAAATGTCATATTGCAGCTGGAGTGGTTGCCATTGATAACATATTCTACTAGATACACACCAGTGTCTACTTCACCAAATTCACAGACACTCTTGTGAGGTTCCTATAACAACAAAGCCTATGACCTTCCTGTGTGTGTTATATACAAACCTTATTCTTCTTCACCTCAAATTATTTTCCAACTCTTATTTTCCCTTCACACCAATTGTCTCTTGCATCTGTCTTCTGTGTTACTAAATGTAGATTGGTAAGCCACTTCAAATCCCTTTTGGAACAAGGGGTAACTTAATGAATCTCAAGGCTCGATCATGTGCCATTCAGGATTCACACTAAAAATACAAGAGTTCTAGAATTTGGAGTCGAGTTCGGGTTTGGAGGAAACTGGAAGTTTTCTCTGATGGACAGAGTGATAGATGGCCAGGTAGGAACCCAGGAATATCTGGGAAGTTTGACAAAAATAGGTGCAAGGGGTAAAGAGAGCAAAGAGTTCTAATCAAAGGAGGATGCCTCAAGTTCCTGGAAGCAGTCAGTGCTCTTGGACACATGTAGTTGTCACGTGGCCAAGAAGAGGGTTTTTTCTTCCAAATACTCATTTCCCAATGTCAGAGTACTGCTATCACAAAGCCTTCAAGATACTGACCAACCACCAGGATTTCAATTTCCCAGTTATTAAGGTGACATATTTAACTCAGCTTTAAGTAGTGATTAGTAGAAAAGGACAGAAAATATAAAATGTCATACAGTGGTGCCCAAGGAAAGAGAGGGCTGGTTTACAAGGCCAATTAGTACGTTTTACCTCATAATCAGTAAAGTACAAGAACACTCCAGAGGAATGTAACCTTTTACAAACACTCTCGAGTCACCAGGAACCCAGTGCAGAAAAGGTTCCAGGAATAATTGCAACCTGGAACTCATGTCTCTGAGCTCCCCCTCTGCTCTACCGGAGACACTTTTCTCCATCCTTAAAAACAACACATACACATTTCATAAGTATTTCAGGGGTGACAGGCTGCCATGCATGGGACAGTGCTCCACTTACATTTTTAAGGCCAGAAGCAACAGTGAGCAGCCACAGACCATCTTCACTAGCCCCTAAAGCGCAGAGCCTACCACTCTTCTCCCAAATGCAGAGATATTTCCGTGCTTCCTCCCACACATTCACAGAACTATCAATTATTTAACGATTCTAAATGCCAGCTTTAGAGTTCATGAAAAAAGTGGTTACTGTTCATGAAAAAGTGCAAAGCTGGTCTCTAACCCTGGCTATTCCTGCTTTAAAGTACATTTGCAGCAATGCTATTACAAGTTCAGCTTTTGTCTTTCCAAGTAAACATTTTGTATCCATGATTCAGCTTTTTTTGCTTATCAACATATTAAAATATCAATGAGTTCACTGACACCAAAATATCAAATGGCTTGTCATGTCACAGCAAGAATCTTATCAGTTTCACAAAATATAATGTGACACTTCTGAACTGTACTTAAACATGGTTAAAATGGGAAATTTTACATTCTATGGATTTGTCACCCACCAAAAAAAAAAAAAAAAAACCTTCAAGATTTTCTCCATATAACCACATTATTAACCATGTGACCAACACATCCATTTGGAAGTATAGATATTACTGGTTTCCTAAAACAGCAGTGATAAGCTTCACTATCTCATTACAACTTAGAATTGCAAGTAATTAGTCTTTTTAAGACTAATGGGTACTTGCTTTACCCAGGGTATGAACTCACCATCACAACATCTTTCAGCTGATGTCACTGCAACAGATTTCTTTCAAGGGTTATCAAAAACTCAGCCTAGATGGCGCCAAATCATCCCCTGACTGCAGGAAGACAAACATCTGCCTGTGAAGTTGCAACAGGCCCTAGAAAAATTTCGACATGGAAAAAGTCACAATGGCAAAACCACAATCCAAATGTTGCCCTAAAGTAAAAGGCAAGTGGCCCCTGAGTATGTCCAATACAGAGAGGACCGTGAATAGCAGCCATCACATGCCAGAGCCCTGCTAAATCACTCCCTGGAGATCAGGCTATCTAGACAGGGTCGAGTCTTTCTTTGGCTCTCTGTCTCCTATTCCCAGTTTAGTTGCTCTATAAAAGACATTATCCACCAACTGTCCTGACATCATAGGTGTAAGCTAATATGTCAAGTAAGATGTTTCGTTGGGGCCTCCCTGGTGGCACAAGGGGTTAAGATGCAGCCTCTGAAGCACAAGTTCGATCCCCAGCCAGCCAGGGAGCAACCCACGTGGCACAGCAGACCTCTCCTAACTCGCCCGCTGCTCCCCTCAGCAGTGTACTTCGATAGATCTGCCTGTTCTATTCCCTGCTCTGTCTCTGGTGAATCCTCTCATTCCCCCTCCCTTCCCAGCACACACACACCTCTGGCCTGTTTCCCAGCTCTTGTTTGCATAAATAAATAAATCTTCAAAAAAAAAAAAAGTTTTGTTGTCCCTGCTGAAACTATGTTACTGTTTTAAAATAATTGTTAAAGAACACCAACGAAGAGGAATGAAAGAAAATACATGTATATCCTTACTGGGTAAGATTTCTTAAATGTATGTGTCTACATGGTAATTAAAACAACTGCTTTTGAAAATTGAAATACTTATGAAAGCTGTTTGTTAATTCAAAGCAAACGATAAAAATTTAGCTGTCACCTGAAATTACTTTAAAAACATTTAAGCTTTTTTTCAATTGAAGTATTCATCCATTTAATCTCCTCCCATTTCAATACCTTGCATGTTTCTTTCACCCATCTATTATAATCAAAAACTGTTTTATTTGCTTATTTCTTGTATGTTGTCTATATCTTTCAGTAAAATTTCTACTTGTTCCATAATGGCAGAACCAACTTTAAACTTGTTCACCATTATATTTCTAAGGTTCACATAGTACATGCTGTATGCTGAGGGGTCAAAAAATTATTTAAATAAATTCATAATTTCAATCATTTAATCACTAATATGTAACTATTCAACAACCATTTTAAGACTGAGCAAATGTCTATAAGCTACATATGTAAACTTTCTTGATCTTGGGATTAAAGAACTCACAAAAAGGAACAAAAGGCAGTCTGTAGTTTCCAATGAATGCAATGACTTAAAACACTTTAAAATTTTACATGTAAGGAAGGGATCATGCTCAGCGAAATAAGCCAGAAAGAAAAAGAAAAATACTGGATGGTCTCACTCATAGCAGGAATCTAGAAAACTTAAATAAAGGACCAGGAAAATGAATAACTATAAGAAAGTGAAAATCAAAATCAACAAAAAACTATGAACCAGAGACACTCTATGGGGGGAAGGGGGCGGGAGGGGAGGGATTGGGGTCAAAATAAGGGGGTTGCAATTGTATGGGGAATATAAAAATAAAATTTATTATAAAAAATTTCAATTAATGTAATCAATAACATCAATAAACTAGAGAATAAAAATTCTGTGATAAAATCCAAAAAAATTTAAAAAAATAAAAAAATAAAGCCTTAGGTACTAAAAAAAAGAAGTCACAATACAGTATTTTCCAATATGAATAATAACTAGTTATTACATTTCATGATCACCCTACCTGTTTATAGGTATACATTTTGGTACAAGCTCTGGAATGTAAGTGATTCCTAGTAAGTCACTATTTCCCATCCTGCTCTTTCAGCTGAGCACTCTACTAAACATCTCCCTTTTGACTCCAAAGTGAACATTTTTCTCCAAAATAGGTGTCCTGTTAGATATCGGTATACCTGTCCTTTTCATAATAGAAAACTTGAAGGCATCTTTAACTCTTTTAGATTCTTCTTCAATCCACTAGCTCCTATCAAGATTCTTTATTTCCATTTTCGTCCCTTAATCCTCCTGTGCTCCCCCAAAGAGCCCAGGTCTTCTCCATCTTACAGGTCCAATTTAAGTGGCTTTCCCTGCCAACCACAATACTTAGTCGCCCAAAACTTCTGGTCCACCAGGCATCTATCAACCTAATTGTCAGTTACAGCATTCAGATCTATATGGATAACCCAAAAACACCACCACTCACAGTCAGCAATAGCAGAATCTATTTTGCCACTGTGGTCCTGCAGAGGACTCACAGTGGGCTGCATTCAACAGTCAATGAGCTTTCACAAGAAGCTGTACAAATAGGCCAATGGACTAAGAAGAATGGCCTCTGGAGGACTTCCATCACTTCGGAGCAAAGGACCATGAAGCCACAAGCTGAAAGCAGAGAATGTAATAGGATGGAAGACAATGCACATCAACCAAAGGGCAAATTCTTGTGGCTGAGTCACCAAGCATTCCTTAAGCCACAGAGAGAATTGGCAGCTCCTGAATCAAGAAGTTGCTTTGATTTTCCTTTTATCTAATTCTGCCAAAATAAATATTTTTCATTTGAAAGGAGAGCTCAATTTGCCCTGATAATACTTTATTGGTAACAAACTTTGTCCAGCTACAGTCTATCATTCATTCCCTGATAATCTTCCATTTCATAACAGAAGAATACAAGCATTTCTAATAATGAAAAGCTACCCTACTGCATGAGAACTTTTTTTTTAAGATTTATTTATTTATTTATTTGTTTATACAAGCACTGGGTACAGTCAGAAGTGCGGGAGGGTGAGAGAATTCACCAGAGCCAGAGCGGGAAGCAGAGCAGGCAGAAGGACCGAAGTACACTGCTGAGGGGAGCAGCGGGCGGCAGGAGAGGTCTGCGCGCCATGCAGTACCCTCCTCCAGTGGCCAGGTTGCAGCTGGGATAGAACCTGCACTGCAGAGGCCGTGGGCAGCTTTGCAACCCAGCGCTCAACTGCTGCGCCACCAGGGAGGCCCTACTGCATGAGAACTTAATACCAACATCACATCAGGGGAAAAAAAGCAAAAAGCTTTAATAGGGAAGAAATGACTTTTGCTCTAAAATACCAAAATATAAACATATTTAAATAAAGACAACCAAGGCCTCCCTGGTGGCGCAAGGGATTAAGAGGCAACCTATGAAGCTATCCACAGCCACTGGGGCATGAGTTCGATTCCCTGCCAGGGAGCAACCCACATGGCACAGCAGACTTCTCCTGACTCGCCCGCTGCTCCCCTCAGCAGTGTATTTCAATCTGCCTGTTCTATTACCTACTCTGTCTCTGGTGAATCCTCTCAAAACTCCCCCACTTCTGGCCTGTACCCCAGTTCTTGTATGCATAAATAAATAAATCTTAAATAAATAAATAAAGACAACCCAATAAATTGAGTCTTCTCTCAATATAAGAGTTTAGGAAGCAGTATGCCCAAACAAAAGCTACCATCACTCAACTCTAAACTGAGGCAAGTTGCCAGTAAAGTTAGACAACATTGTGTGGCTTTTTCCAAGCAATTAAAGACATGGAGTCCCATCCTAAAACAGTAAGAAGTCTTCCTCCAAAATCAAAGATGCAAGTTCTGACCTGGAGAGGTCAATGAAGAATCAAATGCTCTCTCACATTTGATCAATACTTTTCAATCTCAACTGATTTTTAACAGTTGTCTGAGAATTCTCCCATTTGCTAGCAAGAGAATTGAGGATCAGCTGCAAAATGACTTCCCAATATGTCTCAATTGGTGACTGCACTGGGACACAAACCCAGATGTCAGATCTCCTACTTTAATGTCCTTGACAATATTGACATCTCTGTTCTAGCCACTGATGAATCAAAAATGCTGGCTCAGCATGAATCTGGGGAGGGAAGAATCGAGGAGACAGTGATGTTCTTGAAGGAACGCATATTGTAATCACCTCGGGAACACCCAACTTTTCAAAACCCACCTTCCCAGACTCTCTCTCTGAAAGGTGATCCTTCTGAAGTACCAAAGCATCTTTTTCTATGTTGGCAAGTTGATGAATAAGACAGCATTATCTCTTATTGCTTTGATCTGTTTTGAGTAACAATATTTATTGACTTTTCACCTTATTAACAAGAAAGAAGGAAATGAGATTTTTATTTATCTTGACAGAGCAAATAGATTTTTAAAAGGTGTGAGCTGTCAGTGTAATGAAAGCATGCTGAATTGAGTTTCCTTCTCATCTTCAACAATTAGTTACGTGAATCAGACAAATGGCTTAAATTCTCCAGGTCTCATTTTCCTGTGTGTACCCTAAACTAGGAAATACCTAAAGTCCCTTTCAGGCCCAGATTATAATGAGTCTAGGGCCTCCCTGATGGTGCAAGGGTTAAGATGCAACCTATGAAGCAATCTGCAGCCATTGCAGCACAAGTTCAATTCCCCTGGCCAGCCAGGGAGCAACCCACATGGCTCAGTAGACCACTCCTATCTCACCCACTGCTCCCCTCAGCAGTGTACTTCGGTCAATCTACCTGTTCTGTTTCCCACTCTGTCTCTGGTGAATCCTCTTACTCCCCACACTTCAGTCCTGTACCTCAGCTCTTATATGCATAAATAAATCAATCTTTAAAAAAAATATAATGAGTCTAAGACTTACTTAGTCTTAGTCCCAACCACTGACTCAGAGCAGTATGTCAGGCCCCCAAATCCTCAGTCTTTTAATTTGAGAGGTCAAAAACTAGTTGGACTATTATATCAACTCAACAGAAAAGAGTACAAGAAAATCAAATTGTTAATAAAATTCAAACAAAATAAGACAAAAAAAATAAGACATATATATAAGTGCTTAAAGAAATGGGCACTGTCCATGTAGACTGGGCCAGTCCAGAACGTGCCACAAAACTGAGACACTTTTAGATTACAACAAGCAATAAGAAAAATACTTTCTAGGTAAGGAGGTATTTTTATCTTATAGCCATTAGAGTCAGGGATAGTCACAGCTTGGGGATACAGGTAGATTAGGAGCAATAGGAGAAAACATTCAAAGCCAGAAGTGGGCATTTAGCTTTATCTGGGAGGCAATGGAGAGATGAAGGAAATTCTAAGAATGGATAAAAAAAATGAAAAGTTATATTTTGGAAAGAATTGTGTGCCCTGAATTGATTTATGTTCTCATCCCTATCGTGAAGCTGACTAAGGAAATATATTTGCTAAAAAAAAAAAAAAAAAAAAACAAAAAAAAAAAAAAACCCTCCTTTGTATACTAGCATCACGCTTAGCCTTAATACAGATCTTAGTCATTGAAAAGTGAATTTCCATACATTCACCAATAAGTTTAATTCTATAAACTAGATTTGCACCAAGAAAAAGATCTGATCAAATAATATCGGGAAGTGCTACAAATTACATATTCTAAGGAATTTAAAAAATGCAAAAATCTAGCATATTAAATGCCATAAGTAGTTTTGTTTAGAGTACAAGAAAAAACCTCCACTAAGTAAAACAAAAAAAAAAATTCTACTCTAAAATGTAAAATACACCATATTTAAATAAAAACAAGCCAATAAATGGTAATAATCTCAATACAAGGATTTAGAAAGAAATGTTTCCCAAGAAATTACAATCACTCAGCTATAAGCTGAAAAGAGTTCCTTCTTTTTTAAGGATGAAAAATATTATATTGAATACATACATCACATCCATCCACCCATCAATCAGCAGTCACGTGACTTGGAAGGAGAAAAATATAAGAGAAAAAGTAAGAGAATTCCAGAGATGTTAACGGTTTTATCATGAAGGTCCTGAATGGATATCAGCTGTCATGTAGATCCAAAATCTTGGTTTTCTAATTGTGACAGCATTTCTCAAATTATTACCCAGTTGTGGAAAATTTTTGTGAAAACAGTATTTATTAACATAATGGAGAACAGTACACCTTCCTGTAAATCCTACCATGAAACACTCAACAGAAAGTGAAATCCATTAGTAATTCTCACAGAAGCATACACACAATCCCTTCTCTTTCATCAGCATTAGAAGCCAACATAAAAGCCAATTTCTCTTTTCACTTGCCTCACCTTGGCTGCATATAGAGTGTCACCTGGGAAGCTTTTTAAAAAATACTGAAACCCAAGCTTTACCTCTAGAATAATTAAATCAGAATCTCTAGTTCAGTAATCAACAGTTTTTAAAAGGCCCTCAAGCAAACCTACACTGAGAAGGGTGAAGAATGATGTTTTAGATTGAGTGTTTATGATCACTACAGTGGCTAATGGTAGATTTGGGAAAGTCGGAAAGGGAACACCAATTCCAGTTAATAATTTTGCTAGGGCCTCCCCAGTGGCGCAGCGGTTGAGCGCTGGGTTGCAAAGCTGCCCACAGCCTCTGCAGCGCCGGTTCTATCCCCAGCCCCCAGCGAGGGTCCCACATGGCACGCAGACCTCTCCTGCCGCCCACTGCTCCCCTCAGCAGTGTACTTTGTCAGTCTGCCTGCTCTGCTCTCCGCTCTGGCTCTGGTGAATTCTCTCACCCTCCCGCACTACTGACTGTACCCAGTGCTTGTATAAATAAATAAATAAATCTTTTAAAAAATAATAATAATAATTTTGCTAGAAAATCTGTCCCTGAAAAACTGAAAATTGGCTATATTTATTTGAAATGATATGGTATCTCAAATATTCTTGGTCTTTTGCACTTGTTCATCATTATATTGGTGGTTTAATGCAAATACTAGAGCATGTTAAATTTAAAACTAATGATTACTTTAAGGAATCTTTAATTTATACAAGTAAAACCAATTTTTTTCATTATTTGACCAATTTGAATCATTGGTATTTCTCAGAAGTTTTAGTTTGTTTTCCATAAAACACAGTAAGAAGTAAAGTACAAAGCCAAATCTTTTAACTGCCTTCTTGGAAAATACATTTTTTTTAAACTGTGTATCACAGATGGTTAAGGACTTAATTAAATGATAACTATTTTATAGCCATTATGTTCAAACTTGGAAATCGTATCATCCAAAGTGCAATTAGGGTATTATACTACTTGAAAACTTAGGTTTCAAAGTATAATTAAAAGTTAATCTGCCTGGGAATGCATTTATCATCCAGAAAAATGTTATAAGCATCCCTAAACCCAAAACTCATAAAAAGGTCAGAAGCTGCAGTGCAAACATCGTTTTTGTAAGATGTTTGGCAATCATTTTTAAATCTCATCATCTTTGACTAGACAATGTATATAAACAATATAATCTAGATTATTTAATCTGCATTTAAAATATTTCTACTCATCCTTTCAACCTTTCACTTGAATCTGTGAATAATTAGCACAGATAAAATGATATAATGGGATTTATCACTTTTTATCTGATTTGTTTTCTCAGTCATATGGCAAGAAACAGTCTCCCCAATCCCTTATTTTGCCTTTACAAGGGCACTCGATCCAAAGTGCCTTTATAAGGGCACTTTGCATCTTGCCTCCAAGACACTGAGGTCACAGAATCACAGATCTAGAAGACATCTTTTTCTTTTAATTGAGGTAACACTGTTCTACATTATTGTTTGTGTTTTAGATGTATAGGGTCTCCTCCCTCATGTATTGCTACCACATCACACCTGCCACCAAAGCTCCCAGAGTCCACTGTGTTCCCTCCCTACTGTTCTCATCCTCTCTCCCCTACTGGTAGCCTCAGTTCTACAGTCAGTTTTCTAGAGTTAGTTTTTAGATTAGTTTTATCTGACCCTTTGCTTGGTTTTTCTATATTCCACTTGTAAGTGACACCATCCAGTATTTGTCTTTCTCCTTCTGATTTTTTTCACTTTATCCCCTCCAACTTCATCCACATTATAACAAATATAAGAGTTTACATTTTTTGATAGTTGAGTAGTATTCCATTGTGTCTGTGCATTTGTTTGTGTACATACATACATATACATACCATACCTCTGGAAGATATCAACTTAAATCTTGCTCTTTACTCACAAACTCTTCCACAAATTTTCACCTAGTCTTACCTAGTCTTACCCACCATACTTTTAAACTATTGCTAAAAACCCTACTCAAACACTTTCTCCTCAAGGCAGTCTGCCTTGATTCTTTAGGGTATAAAAAAAAAATCATAACTTCCATTTCCTCTGTTATACACTCTTGGCACACTGGGTGGCATTTACGTGACACTTCTCTTCTGGAGTGGACCCTCTTATGGATAGAGACCACAGGGTCACCTTGTCCTCTCTACAGCCCTGCACCTGGCACAGTAGCTCACAAGGAGGCCAGTAAAGGTCCCATGAATGGCGTCCATAGCATCTTTGCAAAGATAATCATTTACTCTATAAACCTTCTGATAAGCATCTTTTCCCTTCAGCTTGAAAGCTCTTTGAAGACAGAAATAATTTCTTCAGTATTCCCATGGAACCTAGAAAGAAAACAACTGGAGCTTTTAGATTCAGATTGCCAGGTAACTCATCATAATTTTAATATATGACAAGGAAACTAAAGAGAAGCGATACTCACATCAGACTCACATTCCAATCAAGTAATGAAAAATACCATTTTCTCCATTTTGTTAGTACCTCCCTCTCAATGGACTGGGTGAAGTCAAGAAAAACTTAGTCTTTCCAGGTCTACCAACCTACGGAGATGGCACAGAGCTTGTACAGCACCTCCTAGTGACTTATACATGAACTTGTACCCTTGTCTTAGAAAATCCCATAGCAAAATGTAACAGGAGGAAATTCTATTTAAGAAAACAACTCCAAAGTAGATGAGTTTCAAGTTTTCTTATTCACAGGAGATTAAGGTTTCCTGGTAACTCCAAAGTAAACAAGCAATGGGAATTGAAAATAATTCAAAAAAGTAATTGATGGTGAACCCAAGAAAGAAAATGAAGAAAGAAACAACAACATCTCTATATTTTTGCCTGCAGTTGTTTTCATCATTTCCCACCTACCATCACTTTAATCATTAAGAAATGGAAAATTTGGGTAACTGAATGAGGTTTAGGTGACAAAAGCACTGAGTCATAAATGCTAAGGAAAGAAAGACACGCACTTCTCTTAAACCATTGTGATTTTACCAAATCGGAAAATAATGAAATCTAGTTCTTCACCTTTTCAACTGCCAAAAGGCTGCTCCTTTCAAGAAATAATTTACAACAAAATTCTTACAGGAACTAGTGGACATTCATAAATGATGTGAATTTTCTAAGGTTGGAGTGAGGGAAAAAGGGTCAGAAAGGATAGGAGGGATGGTATTGGGAAAAACCCCAACTTTCTGAGCCTTCTGTTTCTTAAACAACCAGCCTAAAATAATCCTCAGTCCCCCTGCCAGCCCCCTCCCAAACTAGAGGAACTAGTTTAGAATAAACAACTACTAAACATGCAAAATGAGAGCAACATTCAGGAATTTTAATAATTTAAGGATATTATTTTAAAAAGACAAAGAGTAACAAAGTGCTATCCTCAACCACTGTTAACAAAACAGAGAATGGTTTATGCTGTTCTAATTCCTCAGCATGTTGGCTAACTATAAACTTCCCACAAAAAAATAAAATATTGACTAAAATGATAATAACAACAATGACCAAAGAGAAGAAGGAAATCCTAGTGGGTGTAAAAAAGGCCACAATGAATTTTTTATATAAAAAAGGAAAAAATTTGCTTTTCTACCTAAGATATTAATAGCAATGATTCTATTATTCCTTGACAAATCCTGGCATCTGAGTAACAAAAATAAACATACCTTGGCTATGAATACTATTTATACAGTATACATCGTTGTGCACACATGATCTGCACACACAGATCATATAAAGAGGACTCAGCAAACCCTGCTATTGTGTTTGTTTAAAAACACACCATGGTAACCTCTGCTAAATACATATTTTGAATGACAGATTTTAGGAAAATGTCATGTCTTACTGAAAAAACCTGAAAGAGACAGCTTAATTTGAGCCACTTGTACAGGATAAAACTATTGCACATAGACATCCCCCGCCCTAGAAAATCCATAATGAAGAAAGAAAATCATATGCCAGTTCTGACTACTAGCACAGAAGCATCTTTCTAATGAATTCATGTGACATATTCATATTCAGTTTCTGACCATAACTGCTACAAGGTTTCCAAGTCAAATGTCAGGTCAAAAGAGAAAAAGCTGTGAGAAATAGGTTTTGTGACTCTTTACCTGCCAGTCCGAAATCAAGTATCTACAGTTTGTTATGTAACTAGCAATGACATTAGAGTCAACCTTTCCTATATCAAGAAATGCCAATTTTTCATGTCTGTGACCAATTCATAATGCCTCATAATTATAAAATCTGTAGCTACTTCTGTATCACATCTGTGTCACAGATATCATGGTCTCGCTGTAACTGTACTCATCAGTCTACATCTGAAGCAGTGAACCCAGATATTGCTGCCATACTGGAAATGGGACATAATCTTGCTCCTAGAAGTGACTAGAAGGATAAGGGATTTGAAAAGTAAGTCATACAATTAAAAAAAAAAAACTCAGTATCTTTAGTCTGAATATTTTTTTTTCTGTAACTAAAGTGTCTCTAGTTTGAAATGGTTATAAAAATGACCTTCAAATTTGTATACCTCCAAATGGCAAGACAAGGGCAAATGGAAGAAATAAAGAAATTTCTAAATATCAGCACTGACTAAAAATTATCTATTTTGTATCTATTTGGACCTGTTTCATCTTCACGCCTGTTGTGAGACAGAAGGAATTTCAGTACTTGATGAGAAGAAAACAACCCAATCATTTATAAAATATTGTAATATTCTGCAAAGCAGTAATAATTTATATGTTCATGGACAATTATTTGAACCATAAAGATCTGCATTTCTTCAAGAGGTAGTAGTAATTGTCAATCTTGATTTTAAAAGAATAGAGGTTCATTATTGAAAGAATTTTAAAAAGAACAAAAATCAGTCATAATCTCACCATTAAGACAGTCACTGTAAACAATTTGGCTTCACTCCTGCCCCAGTCAGTTTTCTAGTCACGAATATATGTAATTTGAATCAAGATGCTGATTTGTCCCTTTGTTCTAAATTTTTCATTTAAATAATTTCCCAAGTTAGTAAACATTTACAAAAAAGCAATATTTTAATGCCTACATAGCAATACAAAGATATACAAACATTTTAAGAATCCAGATTGTTTTTAATTTAACTATAAGCATTGCAAATATTACCACAATAAATATCCTATTATTTCTTCTTCAGAAACATCTCTGATGCTTTACATATACACAAGAATTTGCTTTATGCCTCCAAAGATAAACCAGATGTAAAAACAATTTAAATCTCATGACAATCAAAGTACAGCAGTAAATATACACAGACAGATTAACAAAGCAAATGCAAAATTGCTGTGAACGCCAAGTAATCACATTAATCCTCTCTCAAAATCATTTAATGCTGCTATCTTGAAAAATTGCTTTTGGCCCACACAGAAATATTTACATTTGCATATTAACAGTGTAATTTTTATCTGGGAAATGTAGAAATTATCCTGAAATCCTATTATCAAGTATAAGTAAGGAACTTTATAGCTCAATATTTTTCAATTAAGAAAAACACAGTCAACTACAGCAATTAAGAAATTTAATCCATTCAGGGAGAGCATTTTACAAAATAATATATGAGTCTTTTAAAACTAGACCAATAAATCATTTAACTGGACTTTTCCAAAGTCATTTAATTCTAATTGCATTGCACATCACTACTCAATACAAAGTTCCGCCTTATGATTCTTATGATTCTTTTTAAAAGAACTATTTTCACAAGTTCAGTTTGATTTTTCACAAGATCTAATACTTTGAGTTTGGTTTCAAGAAGAAACAGAATATTCTAATCAATAACAGCTGAACTTTCTTTCACCAGATATTGATTTAAGATTACAGTATCACTTAAAAATCACAGCAGTAATCAGGGTAATTTACTATCATCAAACACTTTTTTTAAGCTATATTTGTTGAGGTAATGTTGATTTACAACACAGTCTGTGTCTTAGGGGGATATAGGTTTATGCCTCTACAAATGCAAGTTACTTCAGCATACCCCCAAGAACCCTCCACTGGATCTCCCCTTTCCCATGTTTCCACCCCAGCATACTCCCCTTCTGATAGCCTTAATCAGAGTCCATTGTGCTCACCCCCTCCTCAATGCTCCAGATCTATGTTCAGCTTTCGAGGTTTGTCTTGTCTGATCTTTTGCTTGAAAATACCATCCAGTATTTTTCTTTCTCCTTCTGGCTTATCTCACTTAGCATAATCCCTTCCACCTCATCATATTACCACATATGGCATGAGTTTATCTTTTCTGGATTGCTGAGTAGTACTACATTGTGTACATATACCACATCATCTTGATACACTTTTCCTTTGGGGGGCATTTAGGTTGTTTCCATATCTTGGCTTTGTAAATAGCCCCGCTATAAACACACAAGTGTAGGTTTCCTTTCAAATTAATGTTTCTGCATTCTTTGGCTATATATCTAGGAGTGTAATTGCTGGGTCATGTGGTAGATCCATTTTTAGTCTTTTGAGGAACCACCACACTACTTTCCATAGGGGCTGGACTAGCTCACATTCATACCAACATTATAAGCAAGTTCTTCTTTTCTCCATACTCTTGCAGCACTTGGTACTTTTGGTTTTTTTAATATGGGCCATTCTCAAGTTGAAGGGTGGTATCTCACTATGGTTTTGATCTGCATTTCCCGGATAAGTAATGACAAACATTTTTTCAAATGTATGTTGGCCATCTGGATGTCTTCTTTGAAGAAGTGTCTATTTAGCTCTTCTCCCTTTTTTCCTTTTTTTTTTTAATTGGTTTTCTGTTTTGTTTTGGTTGAGTTGTATGAGCTCTTTGTAGATTTTCAATATCAGGTCCTTGTCAGATACATATGGTGTGCAAATATTTTCTCCTGTAC
This sequence comes from Talpa europaea, assembly GCF_964194135.1. Classification (NCBI taxonomy): domain Eukaryota; kingdom Metazoa; phylum Chordata; class Mammalia; order Eulipotyphla; family Talpidae; genus Talpa; species Talpa europaea. The sequence continues at coordinate 53,161,192 of NC_140077.1, forward strand.
AGTAGGGTGTCTCTTCATTTTGGTTACTGTCTCTTTTGCTGTACAGAAGCTTTTTAGTTTGTTTTTTATCCCAGTTGCTTATATTCTCCTTTGCTTTCCTTGCTGATGGAGATGATTCCTGAAAGATGTTTCCTAAGTTTATGTTATTTATGGAGTGTTTTATTTAGGTTTTCTTCAATACATCTTATAGTTTCAGGTCTTTCATCCAAGTCTTTTATCATTTTTGAGTTGATTTTAGGGTACTGTATGAGATAGTGGTCTAGTTTTGCTTTTGCATGTGGCAGTCCAATTTCCCCAACACCATTTATTGTAAAGGCTTTCCTTGTTCTTGTCATAGATTAGTTGTTCATACAAGTGTGGTTTTATTTTTGGGCTCTCCTATTCCATTGGCATGTGTGCCTGTGTTTGTTTCTGTACCATACTGTTTTAATTATTATGGCTTTATAGTATAGTTTGAATTCCAGAAGTGTTGTACCCCCAATTTTCTTCTTTTTTGATGGGAGAGCTTTGGCTATGTGGGGAATTTTATGGTAACATAAGAATTTCAGTAATATTCATTCCATTTCCTTGAAATATGCCACTAGAATTTTTATTGGGATTGCACTGAATCTGTAAACTGTTTTGGGTAGGATGGCCATTTTGACAATGCCGATTCTTCCTAGTCATGAGGAGGGAATAACTTTCCATCTCTTTGTGTCTTCTATTTCTTTTAACAACAAACACATACTTTAAAGGCATCTCAGTGGCATCCCCTGCTTCCCTAGTAGGAAGCAAATGTGGTTTTCATAAAGCAGTTTGGAATGACTGCCAAAATAAAGCCAAGTACATAACATTATGATGGAGATCTACAGATGAGTCTGCAATACACTTTAAGGATGCAAGTTGACACCCAGACTTCCATGTCCAGATAAATACAAGGATAAAACTAAGAAGACTAGCAGAATGATGAGCAAGTCATACAGTGTTTCCTTAACCTTTCTCACTAATCCTTATCCGTAGAAGACAGAGCAAATTATAAAACATAAAAATAGGAATGATGCGGGCCTCCCCAGTGGCGCAGCAGTTGAGCGCTGGGTTGCGAAGCTGCCCACAGCCTCTGCAGCACCGGTTCGATCCCCGGCTGCTCCCTGTTCACTGGAGGAGGGTCCCACATGGCGCACAGACCTCTCCTGCCACCCGCTGCTCCCCTCAGCAGTGTATTTCAGTCCTTCTGCCTGCTCTGCTCCCTGCTCTGGCTCTGGTGAATTCTCTCACCCTCCTGCACTTCTGACTGTACCCAGTGCTTATATAAATCAATCAATCAATCAATCAATCTTGTATAAATAAATAAATCTTTAAAAAATAGGAATGATGCTTTAACAATTTTCTAGATGGCTAGACAATGTTTTGAGGGTGTTTCTTTTTTTTTCTAAGCTTTATAAAAGGTTATTTATGCCTGTCTAGTCTTAAATATGAGAGAACCACACTCGCAGACTCTCTCAGTAAAACTTATCCTCAGGGGCTAACACTGTTATGTTGTAGAGCCTTCTCAGCCCATCTTTAAAACCATGACATCAGGGTCTCCCTGGTGGCGCAAAGAATTAAGATGCAACCTATGAAGCAGACCACAACCTCTGCAGCACAAGTTCAATGCCCAGCCAGGGAGCTACCCACATGGTGCAGCAGACCTCTCCTGACTTACCCACTGCTCCCCTCAGCAGTATATTTCAGTCAGTCCACCTGTTCTGTTCCCCACTCTGTCTCTGGTAAATCCTCTCACCACCACCCCATCCCGCACCTCTGGCCTGTATCCCAGCTCATGTATGCTTAAAAATAAAATTAATCTTTAAAAAAAAAAACAAGACATCAAATACTCTTCATTGCCTATACTACCCTTTTGTAATGTTATATATGTAAATGTATTGAACAAATACTAAGACCAAAGCTTGGGCCTCCCTGGTGGCACAAGGGGTTAAGTACAGTGCTATGAAGCTCTCCTTAACCTCTGCAGCACAAGTTTGATCCCCCACCAGCTGGCCAAGGAGCAACCCACATGGTGAAGCAGACCTCTCCTGCCTCACCTGCTGCTCCCCTCAGCAGTGTATTTCAGTCAGTCTGCCTGTTCTGTTCCCCACTCTGTCTTAGAGTGTCCCCACTCTGTCTTATGAGAGAGTGCGGTTCTCTCATACTTCTAGTGAATCCTCTCACCGCCCTTTCCCCCACCCCACACCACTGGCCTGCACCCTAGTTCTTGTATGCATAAATAAATAAATGAAAAAAATAAGACCAGGCCTCCCCTGGTGGCACAGCAGTTGAGCGCTGGGCTTGCAAAGCTGCCTGCAGCCTCTGCAGCGCCGGTTCGATCCCCAGCCACAGGAGAGGGTCCCACATGGCATGACAAACCTTTCCTGCCATGCCCGCCGCTCCCCTCAGCAGTGTATTTCATCACTCTGCCTGTTCTGTTCCCTGCTCTGGTGAATTCTCTTACCCTCCTGTGCTTCTGACTGTACCCAGTGCTTGTATGAATAAATATATCTTTAAAAAAAGACCAAAATTTTAATATATCCTAATTTTATTTATTTAAATCAAGTTTAGTTTACCATATTTAAGCACAAATTTCAGTGTTAGGAAAAGTATATCATGGGCTATAGTTAATTGAATTTATTTTTCAGTAATTAAATCAAAAATTAGTTCTATTGCCAGAAGGATATAATCTATTCAACATATGCAAAATAATGGTGAGTGGGCAACTGTTTTATAATTTCTGCCTTCTCCCATAAAAAGATTCAAGTAGTCTCCACTTAAGACTACCCAATTCACCCATTATGAGGTACAAAGGGAGTCAAATATTCCTCCAGCAGTTTCCCCCAGAAAACAACACTTGTTAATTTCCACTCTGAAAGTAAAAAGAGTAATATTATTTTGTCTAGAAAGGATGAGCTTGAGGATAATAAAGATATATCACATACATTGCCAAAAAGTATCTTACTGATGTTAGTCTTACTGTTAGTTCTTGTGAAAAGCCAGTTTACTAGGTCAGTTTTCCAAAATGTCATATTTTGAGAGTATAAAGTATCCCTGTATTTAAAATATGTGGCATGTATTTTGTGGAGAAATAATGTATATAACCCAAGGCAGTGGAAAACTTGATTTTCATCAGTTATGATGCTGACTGCATTTTGTCTCCTTCAGCCATTGAGAGCCCAGATTCTAAAGCATTTTGCTTTGATGAGTCACATTTGTAATACAATCATTGTACCCATCTCCACCTAATGTACTGTAACACATTTTCCCCGGCAAGATCTGGCTACAGTCATTTCACAAGAGAAAGGGAAAAAAAGAACTGATTAAAAGGAAACAGGACAGACAGTGAGTAAGCCATGAACAACTGCCCAAAGAACTGTAAAATACCAGGCAGATCACTTCCATGTGTTTCAATTAAAGTTGCCACGAGAGGTGGAAAAAGAACTAGAGAGAAAATTGATAAAGTTGTATCCATTCCCTCTTTTTGTAAGTACAGTAAAAGCCAAAGAAGAAAGGTACAATTAGTGGGGAACTTGCAAATTACAAATCAGGAAAACATTTGGGATTTATCTAATACAAGTAGTCTAATTTACAATCCTGTCAGAGGGTATTATAAAAGGCACTTTATATGCATTTTTATTATATATAGAAAAAGACTAAGAAATGCAGACAATAGTTTTCTTTCAAAGGAAGGACAACAAATTACTTTTTTTTCTCTTTCTTGCATGTTCATCATGTATCTGTTCTTATTATGACTTGTAGTAAGAAAAAAAAAACAGTATCAATGACAAAAAAGATAAAATCTATATATCAATTTGCATCAAATGTATCAAAATGGGATACCATTTGGTTTAACAAATTTTTCTGATATACTCAATTTTTCTGCAGAATCATTTCCTCTACTAATAGATGTTTTTAATTGAATGGTGTCCCACCAAAATTCATGTTGAAACCCTACCAGTACCTCAGAAAGTTTTATTTGGAATGGGGTATCTGCAGATAGAATTAGAAAGATGATATCATTAGGACAGGTTCTAATCCAATATGACTGGTACCCTTATAGAAAGAGGATATTATCTGGCCACAAAAACACACATAGGGAATGCTGTGTGAAGATGAAGGCAGATATTAGGATGATGCTCCCACAAGCCAAGGAATGCCAAAGGTGGCAAGCAAAATAGTACAGCAAGGAGATAAGCATGGAACAGATCCTTTGTCATAGCCTTTTAAGGAACCAACACAGAAAACACCTGGAACTTGCACTTCTAACCTCCAGAACTGTGAAACAACCAAATTATGTTGCTTAAGCCACACGGATTATGGCATACTGTTACAGCAGCCCTAAAAAGTTAACACAAAAAGGTTTCAAAGCAGAGGGGGTGGAGGAAAGCAAATTATGTTTAAAAAGTTTAAAAAAGGGGAAAAAAAGGTTCCAAAGCATACCACATGAAGATGTTACACTCTGAACACATACTTTTTCTTCTCCTCAACATCCCATTACTGCAGGCAAGTGAGACCATATTGACAATTTGTCCAAGGGAATGCAAGAAGTGACATATACCCATCCAGGTTGGTCCTTAAGACTGTGACACACTCCCCATGCTCTTTTCCCCTTTCTCACCAGTGCACAACTAGACATGGTGGGGACCCAGCTTCAAACTCAGAGATGAAGTCCACACCTTAAGATACAGCAGATCTGTGTCTTATGAGGAACCTGGGACTGTCTGAGAGTAGTGCACAATGCCACCCACAAGTGCAACTCTCCATAGAACACTGCTGTTCTCTAAGCCACTATCTTATTGGGTATCTCAGAGTGCCAGAGGACATAACACAGTTCAAACACATGCAGCAAAGCAGTATATAGAAAAGCAGGTAGACCTCGGAAAGAAACAATAACCATGATTCTGTGGGAGAAGTTAAGTGTAAACTAAACAACTACTATTATAGCTTCAAGTTTGAGAAAATATATTTGATGATCTTACACATTGCTAAGCTACAATTTTGACCCATTTTGAAAACCTACCAATTCTTATTCTTAAAGATATTTTAAAATTTATTTCACCTTTGTCACTTTCAAAATTTTATTGAGAATAATTAAGTGAGTATAATCATATTGTTATGGCTTTACATATATTTTGATGGTATAAAAAAACAAAATCACCTATGAGTGTCACTCTCCTCCTCCAAGCCCCTCCCTAGTCAAAGTCAGTATGAGGCTTGGAGGAGTCCTTCCAGACTTAGATGTTTTTAAATAAGTGAGTCAAATTTTAAACTCAATTCAAGAAGTTTTAATTTTGGATTTCGGTCCATAACCCAGAGTCAAAACCAAAATCATTTCAGTAATAAGCCTTCATATTTGCATTATTCTGGGAGGAAAAAAAATGTATTTTTTCCAAAGATGCCAATGACCAACAATGTGGCCCATTTCTTGAACTTAAATATTTCCCAAAATGTCATTAAGTAAAACTGGAAAATATGTGACTATAAGAAAGTTCCTGGAGGATAATTCAATATTTCTCCATTACTTCATTCCACTGTGGATGAACTATAATATCTACTTCTCTCTGATCAAAACACACACAAAAAAATTACTCTTCTGGAATGTGTGGTATCCATGAAGTTACATGTTTCTTTATGAGGTGACTATCCAAATCTTATATGGACACTTGCACATCAGGAAGACCCTTTAGTGTTGAACTAAAGAAGAAAATAAGATAAATCAACTCCCGTTTGGCTATTCAGAGACCTGTGACCAAGAATACAATCTCAAGTTCCAACTCATGGTTTGTGGGATGCACACATGTTCCTGGATTCAAACATGTGTTTCCATTTAAACTGCTGGAATGTATATATGGCCCCACAAAGAGTGATAAATATTAGCAAATCTTCTAAGAATGAAGGTCCTTTGTGATCATATACACTGTTTTGATTCAGCTTTTAAAATGTGAGTCACACAAAACTCAAGAGTCTGCTTTTCACATCTACCTTCAAGTTAAAGAACAATGAAAAAAAAAAAAAATACATACCCCTGCATAAGCAGCATCTATATGCACCATAACAGCAAACCCAAGGAAATGCCAAGGAAGGGGCTTCAGGAAGAGCATGTAAGTGCCAATCCCATAAGCCAAAAGCAGAGGTAGAAAGCTGTGGTTGGACACATTCTATTTAGCCAGCATTTTTTCGTGTTTTAAATTTAAATTCTTTGAGGAAAAAGCCCCTCGTATGCTGTGTGCTAGCCAAATGCTTGAGGTGTGAGTCGATGTGAATTCTTCCACCTCCTGAGCCTTCTTATATTGTTTCTTTGGAATATCTTTCCAAGTCACTCAGCCTACCTCTTCACTTGACTATTTTCTCTTCTAAACACCGGAAAGAGTCGTTCCTTTCTAAGTCCCAGCCAAGTACTTAACCCATTCCGACCCTAGACTCTCTGGATACTTGTGTCACTGAACCATCAGACGCCCACGGGTTCCTTTTGGGTGTTGAGCCCCTGCCTACACCTTGCTGCCTTGGGCCTCTCCAGTGTGGGGCACACAGTGGGTAAATAAATATTTTCACAATGAAGAAAGGGAAAAACAAGTATCAGCTCTGAAAATGCTTGCTTTTAATACTCTTAGAAGAGAATGCAGTTGAATAATAAAGTTGACCCCCCTCCCCCAAAAAAGTATATCACTCAGAAGAGAATGAACAGACTTATGAAACCCTATCTGGTTGCACATAGGTTTTTCAAAGGCTTGATGACCTTCTACAGCATTATTTGGTCTTGTCTATAGTTGCTGCTATATTCTCACTCTTCCTCTATGACCTATATGTTTGATCCCACACAGATGCTTTTTGTATTCCAACAACAAGGACACAAACATAATATACCCACGTGAGCAAAAGAAGGAAAAATGTGAACTCAAGCCACTTTCTCTAAAAGGATAGGCATCTTCCCATAGATAAGATACTTGTTGTTTAAAACAAGTCCTTGTTGTTGGAATACAAAAAGCAAAATACATCTGATTAGAATCCAAGAATTGCTCTTCATAGTTGCTCATATTCATTTTTCAATCAGTTCCACTTCTATTTCCCTTTGCTCTAATATGACTGGTCAGACTTCACTGAAAGTCAAAACTTTCAGACAACAGTCAGAGAGCCAATGAACGAAGTTACCAATCATGAGCAATTAGATCTAAAGATGATCTTTTGCCAATTACATGTATGTGGTATCCCATCCATGATGGTGCTTACCAGAAATGAGGAAAATTTTGAGGGATTCCTCTTTACCACCCAGGCCAGGTTTGGGGATGTGTTTGGGGAAGGAGAAATAGTTGGTAACCAAAAGAGAAGATAATTTGAAAAGCATTTTGCTGACTTCTGCATGAGAAATTCACCTGGCCGCCCTCATTACCTCCAAACAAAAATTTCAATAGATTTGCCCCAGGAAGAACTTCCTAGAATAGCTAAATCCCCAACATCATCCAGAGACCTCACTTCTCCCTGAGTAACACCAACTGTCTTATCAAACCTATTCCCCTTGAGCTTTTGGGGCTTCTAGAATAACTATTAAGACAAGTATATTTCTCATTATAGTCATCAAGACAGGAGTAAAAAAGCAACTTACCTTTTGAAAAAAGTCTTCCCCACTTTTGCCTTTTCCTTCAGCAGCAGCTGTAAATAAAAATGTATACATTTAAAATAGTTTCATTTCCCCATCTATATATTCAACAACTCCCGACTATCAGGTATGAAAATACAAAAGTAAGCAAGACGCCAACCTCTCTCTCCCACAGTTCAGGGCCTACTAAGGGGCCTCAATTGGGAGACAACATTGAAAAAAGAAAAAATATTAGCCCAACCAATTATATATTTTTAGATAATTTCATCTTTTTCTATGTAAAAGACTCACAAATCTCTACTTCTACAAATAAATGAAAGTATCTTGTCTTTACATAGTTAAGAGGCTATTTGAACAAGAACAAGTATCTACCAAAGTCACCAGCTGTAGCGCTCTCAGCACTTCCTGTCTGTAACCAATCCCAGGCATGAGGTTGCCTTTTAACTGTTGGCCACCCCACCAGGCCTCCTCTGAGCTGTTTCAGTGACTATATTATCTACTTGGATTTCAATTGCCATCATATACTACACTTTAATTCACTCTTTCATTCACATATACAAAAGAGAGGAAAAGCAACACAAAAATTAAACAGTAATGGTAAAGGTCACCGACAATAAAACCTCATGTGAGATTAAAAGGTCATTCATTGCATTTGAGCAACTGTTTGTATATCCAAGGGGTATCCTATAAATACAAATATAGGACAAACCCTATTCTGTAAGTTCAAAGGTCCAGGACTGAACATTTTTTATTTGTGCAGAGGGATGAGAGATTTGACCGAAAGGAGAGAGGGAAGACCATATAGCTTGTAATAGCCTCAAATTGCATCTTTTAGAGAACAAAATCCCAAAGATTTTCAGCTTGAGGCATAGAGTGGAACAATGGTTAACTAGAGGAGCCACTGCCTGGCCAGCACAAAGAAATAACTGGAGAAGAACTCCTGGAAACTGAAGTCTGGAAGATCATAGTATCCCAGCACCTGCTGGCCAAATCTACAGAAAGGCACCACATATGAGCGAACATGTTCACACTAGAGCATCCACCTGTTATAACTATTAAAGATGCAAGAATCATGGCAAATTATTCTGCTAGGTGGAGGATTCAGAAATCAAAGAAATCCCCTCTGCCTGCACAGAAATAACAAGTATTAAAACTGAAATTCTTTTTTCACCAAATTTATACTCCACGGTTAAATATAAGACATCTCCAGCTTTTTTACTTCCTCCTCAAAATAGAACAGAATATGTTTCTGTGATTTGCAAGGACATTCTGAGGAGATGTATGGGAAAAGAGCTAAAAGGAAATAAAATTTAAATTATATTCTGATATATGGGTAGGCTAAACAATACCCCCACCCAAGACATGTATGTCCTAATCCCTGTAACCTGTGAATATATTACCTTAGATGGTGAGAGAGATTTTACAGGTTGCCAAAATAGCAATTGCAAAACAGGAAGATTACCCAGAATCATCTAGGTGAACCCAAGGAGCAGAAGGTTCATTATCTAAGAAAGCTAAGTGAGAATGGTAGCAGCAGAAAAGGATACATGACAATGAGAGGGTCAGAAACAGGAAAGATTTAGAGATGCTGGGCCTCCCTGGTACAGCAGGTTGAGAGCAACGCTGTGAAGATATCCACAGCCTCTGCAGTGCAGGTTTGATTCCCAGTCGGCCAGGGAGATTCCCACATGGCACGGCAGACCTCTCCTGTCTTGCCCGCTGCTCCCCTCAGCAGTGTACTTCAGTCAATCTGCCTGTTCTGTTCCCCACTCTGTTTCTGGTGAATCCTCTCACCCCTGCACCTCTGGCCTGTGCCCCAGCTATTGTATAAATTAAAAAAATCTTTTTTAAAAAAAGAATACAACTAAAAATAATAGTATACAATTCAAAGATTTAGAGATGCTACATTTGAAACAGACTTGGAAGCTGGTCATAAGTCAAAAGATATCAGTGGCCTCTAGAAGCTGGAAAAAGCAAGGAAATGGATTCTTTGCAGCAACATCAGGAGGAGTAGGTCTTGCTAACACCTGATACCAGCCCAGGGAAACCCATTTCATAATTTTGATGTCTAGAACTATAAATAATAAATTCATTTTTTTTTAAGCCACTATACTTGTGGTAATTATTACAGAGGCACAGTAAACTAACATATAATGTCAAGATATAAATTGTTTGTAGTTGACCCTACAAACTATGACTGACACTCTAACTTAAATATACATCAATATTAAGACTTTTACAAAAACAAAAAGCAAATCTGAACAAAAAAGCTTTTTTTTCCAAAATAAATGGGGAAACAAGGTTGATACTAGTCAAAGGGGCCACCTGAGCCAGTTAAAATAATAGTCATCAAACCTAAAGACAAAAACCTAATAACAAGTGTCTTGGGGTCACATCAACTCAGCTGTATTTATCTTGGGCAGTCTTTATCTCTCAAGCTAAAAATAGTTTAAGGGTCCCTACTTGATGACACCATTGCTTGGCAATGAAAATTGCATACCAGAGCACAAAAAAAAAATTCTAGTGACATGGAAGAAACTCTTCATTGAAAAGAAATTTTTTAAATCAAGTATATTTTCAAAGATCTATCTAATGAGTCAATTAATCACCCCTTTCACCAACAGGAAATCCCCCTCATAACTAGAATTCAACAGTATAAACCTTATGATACAATTACATTCCATTACAGATTTTTTTCTTTAGGACACTTATTTTGCTCATGACAAACTCATTATGTCACAAGCTTAAAATGCCCCCTCGTTTACAAGTCCAGTTAAACAGACTTCACAGAGTGGCCTTTCAATCCCTGAATGAATAAAAAGGAGATAATTTTCTTAGTAAGAAAACTATAATTAACTATGTTCCCAAAACATATCTCAGATTTAACCAGAAACCTGTACCTTTAGCAAGTTTTATGACCCGAGAAAAAAGGAGGCAGAGTCAGAAGTGGCATACACAAAAGTCCTTTGTCTTTTTCATTCTGAGTGTTCATGTTCAAGAAACTCCAAATCAGAATCTTATTTCACCATATCTGCGAATTATCCATTTCCCAAGCAGGCAAGTGTCCTAGTAAAAGACTTGGGTAGGACTTGGAGTAGATCATTGTCTCAGGTGCAAATCATGGTTAGGCGCAGTCACTGGCACTTTCCAGGGAGTGTTCTTATCTCATTCCCAAGCTGCTGGGTCCCCAGTAAGACTTTTAATGACCCCACACAAAAGCTGCCAAGGCCACAGAAGCCAATCTAGGGAGAGTGACATTTCACCAAAATATTCTCTCTTCCCAAAGGGAGATCCTTATGTGCTCACAATGGAGAGCTTAATTCTTAAACTTACTCTGAATGCCTCAAAATCAAAATGTAAACTCCTTTAAAGAAGTGGGAGATGGGGCGAGGGAATTTGAAGAATGTTTCTTTCTCAGTATAAACTTCAGCGTTTAAGATCTTCATGTTACAGAGTGGAGAACAAAAAGACGCTCATTCTATTACCCCACAAATATTTAAGTCCTGTGCTGGAGAATCAAAATAGGTAAGGCCCTGTACTCAGTCAAGTACCCCTTTATACTTAGACAGACAGACAGACTGAGCAGACAGATGGATATACATATTCAAAGCCACACAACTAGTGAAAGAAAGTCAAAATAAAAAAATCAGTTCTAAGGACTTATAGTCACAACTCTATCCAAATTACACTTACTAGAAATTTTATTTACCTATTCTCATTCTGGTCAATGCACTAAAAAGTGAGACATTTTATTTTTCATCCAGTGCTTGGCTGGGCAGTCCTGTTCCCCACTGAAGAACAGAGGGTCTCCTGGAAGACCACTTGAGAGTTGGATGCAGAGAAGCGAAATATGACATATGATAGGGCCTCCCCTGGTGGTGCAGCAATTCAGCACTGGGCTGCAAAGCTGCCCAGAGCCTCTGCAGCTCCGGTTTGATCCCTCGCTGCCAGCAAGCGTCCCACATGGCGCACAGACCTCTCCTGCCACGCCCGCTGCTCCCCTCAGCAGTGTATTTCCTCAGTCTGCCTGTTCTGTTCCCCACTCTGGTGAATTTTCTCACCCTCCCGCGCTTCTGACTGTACCCAGTGCTTGTATAAATAAATAAATAATTCTTTAAAAAAATAAAAAACGACAGATGAAAACATCTCGACTTTAATGGTTTTCTTTTCATTCTATTTGGTGGAGGTAATGTTGCCTCTGAAAAGAGCAGACCCATACTCGCTGTCATGGCCTATCCTGAATTAAAGTACGACTGTATCCTGTGGCATAACAGTTCTATTGAATCTTTGCGTTCTTCCATACTAAAAAGTCCTTGTCTTTTTTAGTACACAGTAACATGAACATATACAGAATGTTTTAGCAGACTTTTTAAAACTGTCTTTACAAAATGACTTCTACCTGACGTACCAAAATTTAATCATTTGATTGCAAAACCGAATTATTGCTGCCAATGAAAGCAATTGTCTTTATTTTTGTGACACAGAACTCCAAGAATAAATTACTTCAATACTACTGAAACATAGCTGGCTGGTTTTCCAGGTAAAGTATTTCAAATTTTAAGCTAAACAATTCATTTTTTATGTTTATTATAATTTCTCCAATGCTTTGCCTTATTTTATTTCATATTTTTGCTTCACCAGAAATATGGGATAGCAAAAGCCAAGGCCAATAAAAACAGCAAAAGTTGAAACAGGTGTAAACTATTATAGTCCACCAAACTACAGGGCAAGTCTAGTTAATTACTGAATTAAAGGAGAGAAAAGGCTTGATTTTAAATTCTTCATAGGGCATATGGAAACTTCTGTTTAAATATCCTTTTCATTCTGAAATGATTTTCCATTATAACATCTGATGCTTTATGGAGCCAAATCTAAAAACACATTTCATATTTAAAACATAGTATGGAATATCTTTAAACATTCCCCTAGTAAGCAATGAGTTTTTTCACTCAACATAGAATTTGAGTAAGGAAAAATCATGTTCAAGTTATGAAAAATAATTGAGGAATAATTCTTCAAATCTGTAAAGATTCAGAGCATTCCTCAACACCCCCCCCCTTTTTTTAAACACAGTCCCACTATAGCTCATTTGCAACTAAGAGAACTGCTGTATTCTAAGGTCACCTAAAAAATAAATAAGCATTTAGATACCCTCACTCTCCCACAAAAGTTCATTACTGAAAATTTAAAACCTTCACTTACTGTGTCAATTTAAAAGAGCTACACCATATATTTTATTCTATATATTACTGTCTTCATAAAACTTCCCTGACAATTTGGCCAATTCCACTGAGAGTGGAACATCTTATGTTCATGAATCATATCTAACACTAGAATGGCAAGCAAATCTTCTAAGATCTAGTCAAGATTAAGTTTATTTTTAAAGTTTCTTCAATTCTTAATTAAACTCATTTAAATACTCTAGCAAACTTAAGAACACATCCAAATTTAACTTCAGTAGTAACTGGTGTCATCTGAATGTTGTTCATCAAAGTAAGTATGAGAAATGTCAGACTTCACTTTCCTAAAATTCCCTAACTGCTCTGCAAGTTAAGTGTGAACAAATCAAGTTAACCTGGAATAAAAGAAAAAATTCAAACACCTGCTGAGAAAAAAATCAGGACTAAACAGATGGAAATAAACATAATTTCTTTCTTAGCAGTGGCTATATTGAGAATGGTTTTCTTTCTCACTTTGCTTTCTTAAATGTTGTTTTATTTTCACAGTTAAAAAATCCCCATGTTCAAATGTAGTAAATTCTTTTCTAAAGAGACTATAAAACAGGAAGTACAGAATGATTTTATATTAAATATGACATTTAACATATGAACGAGTGGTACTTGAATGGCAGACTTGTTGGAGCATCTATTACTTTTTCCTTTGCAGTTTTCAAAAAAAAAAAAAAAAAACCTTGAACCTCTTTTTAATTAGGCAAAAATCATTTGAAATTGACCTTCCCAGTGGTGCAGTTGGTTGAGCACAGTGCTGTGACGCTCTCCACAGCCTCTACAGTGCAGATTTGATTCCCGGCCAGCCAGGGAGATACACACATGGCACGCCTGACCTCTCCTATCTCACCCGCTGCTCCCCTCAGCAGTGTTTTTCATTGTCTGCCTGTTCTGCTCCCCGCTCTGTCTCTGGTGAATCCTCTCACCCTCCCACACCTCTGGCCTGTACCCCAGATCTTGTATAAATAAATATATCTTTTAAAAAAAATCATTTGAAACCTTTCTTCCTACTGGATTTTACCAGTAATAGTAACTAATAATAGTTTTACAATTACTAGTTTGTTATATCATTTTCAGCCCATGGTATGTAAGGCAATTTGTCAAAAATATGAAGGCCAAATGTGAATACAAGCTACCTAAACAGACAGATTGACTAATGCAGTATGAGATCGATAGGAGACAGTCAAAAAATCATACAAAGTGCAGAATATCATAGGCCTTCAGAAGTTTTAACAACTTATGCCTATAGTAAGAAATTTCACAGCTGAAACAATCCAATATTTGGAAAGTGTCTCTGATTCACATCCAAATTTAAGAGCTAGCCAAAAGACAGAAATAGACACTCAAACATACATGAACCAAAGAGAGAAAAATGCATACATGTCTAATTATAGACTATTTTAAACCACTTTTACTGAAAAGTCACAGCAAATCAAACATTGAACAAAACAGATAAAAACCTTATTCATTTACCACATTCTAAAAGTGCTCTATGGCTAAGAGTACGAAAGAAAAGCAATGGATTTGCCTTGATAATTTGGGCCAAGAGCATGAATGAAATATAGCAATAATCTAAGACAACCTTTAAGCCTATTTTTAAAAATTTCATTTCCCACCAAATTTACAAGACTAGGAATGACAAAGATGACGATGGAGGTCAGGGACAAGTCCTCCCGAGCTATTCTAGTGAAGGGGTCACTGCAGCTTCCTTAAGTTTTATATCTACTAAACCCAGCAATGAAGTCTTCTGCAGGCTCCTCAAAATCCAGATTGCAGGGGGCTTTTTTCACATGTTAAATCTCTCAAGGTGATAAACCTCTTCCAAATTCCAATGCTGGGGACAACCTAAGATGGTGGTCCTGCCACACACAGGGTACAGCAGTGGCCAGGATCAAAGTGGCCAGGATCAAAATCTACAGGCTTTCACTTCAGAAAGTATCTGTTCCCGTCAAATGTAAAAAATAAATACAAAAATCTAAGAATATTTCAATTACATTATGCATTGCTTCTGCCAACTTTTAGCTTGAACTCTTCAGGCAACTCTGGGTAAGAGTTTATTCAGACTTCCAATTTATTGGCCTGACAATGAAGACTTGCTTGTGGACAAATGACCCTAAACACACATCAGTGGAATTTCAGTCCAATTGATTAACAGAAACTTTGGTCATGTCAAATGTATTACTTTCAAGTATCCATTTCTTCTTAGATAAGCAATCACTGAAGCACCATTTATTCTGGCTTGAGGTTATAAACACTATTTGACAACTTTGAGTATTTACATAATACTAGTTTATTTTTTAAAATCAATACTCCTCTGGTTCTACCAAAAGTAAAAGATGTTACTGAACTTTATAAAACTTTATTGGAATTGTGAAAACTTAATATACCACAGTAAATTAATGTTGGTTTTCCTATGGAGCTGTCACTGGTCACTTGTGGCTACTACTGAGCACTTGAACTGAATCCAGAGACTGGATTCAGATGGTTTTAAGAGAAATTTACACACTGGATATCAAAGACTTAGTACCAAAAAAGTAATAATTTCATTAACAGTTTCTTGATTGTGTGTTGAATTGATTTTTATGGATTGGGTTAAAGAAAAGTATTTTTAAAACCAATCCCACCTGTTTTGTTTCACCCTTTCTCATGTGGTTATCAGACTTAAAATTACATTCAGGCTCACATCATATCCCCATTGTATAGCATTACTATAGAAGGTAATAATTTACTCTGCTGTTATCCAAAAAGAGATTCAAGTAGAGAGCACAGCCACAGATTACAAGGAACTAAAAACAAAGAATATTTTCAAATAGCACAAGTCAGCAGCTTAAAATCAAAGCAGTATCTAACATCCTCCCGGGAACATTTTGATGGGGGGAAATTGATGGTTGGTACTTTGGGGGGTGGTGGGAGGGTTAAAGAATTAGAATAGTTTGAATAAAATAAATAACATTAATAACCATTTCCTTAATATCCAGCTTTAGCCCAACCCAAAACCATGGAACTACTTAAGAGTTTATGTGGATGGTTATTTAATGGAATGAAGTTTATATTTCTTTTGTGTTTGTAATAACATGGCAGTGGGGCAAGCCAACTTGCTTTAAATCAGAACCAAATGTGTTCCAGGCAAGTCTGAAGTTCAGGTTATAACAGAAATCTACAGTCTGTTTTGCTATCCTCCCTACCAAAATGTGTATTGGGGTGGGACAGCACAAGATTTGCTTGCTTTCTTCACCAGGGCTAACCAATTCATACTGCTATGAGATTCATCTACTGATTCATTCAAAAACCTTAGCACTTGCAGCGTAGAGTGAGGAGATAAAAGTTGGAGTCAGAGAAACCTAGATTCACCTCTAGATTTGCTACTTTTTTGCAGAATAATAACTCTACACAAGTAATTTAGCCTCCCTAAGGTTCTGTTTTCACCTATAAAATGTGGAAATAAGTACTCTATAAGTAGGCTTAATAAATGGACCTCGAAGAAATTACAGTATTACTCAACTGTAATGTCTTTCAAGTCAATAATAAAAATAACAAGACCCCACAACAGATAAGAATGAACATGGTAGGGAACTTCTGAACTGATTAAGATGGAAAAGATTGAGATGGAAGGAGATGGGGAAGTGAGCGTGTCAGAGAGAATGCTGTGAATGCCCATGTCTGTCTGCCATAAACTTGGCTTTCCCTTTTAAATGCCTCTAAGCACTTAAAATAGCACCTATTTCTAGAAGGAGTTATAGATGCCAGACAGTAGAGGAAGGGGAGTCTCCAGTGACTGGGGTCATGAACCTCAAGCTGGCTCATGCTGATTCTCTACAGAGACAACATCACTGAGGAGTGTTTGGAAATATTTGGGGTATTTTCTGTTGATGCTGAGATTGCTGCCATGGGATGGGGCAGTAGTGCAGGCATTTAGCATCCAGGGCCCTATAGTTTGATGAAGAAATGTCCTACCCATAATGCCAATACCCCGAGTAGAGCAATTTTGGTAGAGTATTTCTTTTTGGAATGTCCTCACTTTGGAAATGATGGTCTAAATACTGCATGTCGGGCCTTCCCTGTGGCGCAGGGGTTGAGCGCTGGGTTGCGAAGCTGCCCGCGGCCTCTGCGGCGCCGGTTCGGATCCCCGGCTGCTCCCTGGCCACCAGAGGAGGGTACCACATGGTGTGCAGACTTCTCCTGCTGCCCGCTGCTCCCCTCAGCAGTGTACTTCGGTCCTTCTGCCTGCTCTGCTCCCCGCTCTGGCTCTGGTGAATTCTCTCACCCTCCCGCGCTTCTGACTGTACCCAGTGCATGTATAAACAAACAAACAAACAAATAAATAAATAAAATAAATAAATATGTGCCTCTTTAAAAAAATAAATACTGCATGTCAATGCCACTTTTCCTTTCTACACTGCCAGTGACTTAGATTTACTCAAGGACCACGCACTGCCATGAAAACTAGGACAGCCATTCCCACTTAGGATTCAAATTTGTTCCTGGGTATGCCACGTGTCCAGTTTCATTGCATCATAATCTTTTTTTAAGATTTATTTCTTTATACAAGAACTGGGGTACAGGCCAGATACGCAGGAGGGTGAAGGGATTCACCAGAGACAGAGTGGGGAACAGAACAGGCAGACTAACAAAATACACTGCTGAGGCAAGACAGGAGAGGTCTGCTGCACCATGTGGGTTGCTCCCTGGCCGGATGTGAGTCCACAGCTAAAGGTTTAGGGGTTGTGGCATGATAAAATAGCCAAGCAGCAGTTATTCACCTTAAAATGTGTCAGCATACAAGCTTATTCCCTTGTTGGTGAGGACCAAAGTCAAAAAATGCCACCAAAGGGTGGCAAACTGGTCCAACCACTATGGAGAGCTGTGTGGAGATTTCTGGACCTACTAAGCATAGAGCTTCCATATGATCCAGCAATTCCACTCCTAGGTATTTACCCAAAGGACACAGAAACATCAATTCCAAAGAGCACCTGCACCCCTATGTTTATAGCAGCACTGTTTACAATAGCTAAGCTTTGGAAACAGCCCAAATGCCCAAAAATAGATGACTGGATCAAGAAGATGTGGTACATATACACCATGGAATATTACTCAGCATTCAAAAAAGATAAACATGCAATTTGCAGCAACATGGATGGCGCTGGAAGGGATCATGCTCAGCGAAATAAGCCAGAAAGAAAAAGAAAAATACCGGATGGTCTCACTCATAGCAGGAATCTAGAAAACTTAAATAAGGGACCAGGAAAATGAATAACTATAAGAAAGTGAAAATCAAAATCAACAAAAAACTAGGAACCAGAGACACTCTATGGGGGGTAGAGGGCGGGAGGGGAGGGAGGGGAAGGATTGGGGTCGAAATAAGGGGGTTGCAATTGTGCAATTGTATGGGGAATATAAAAATAAAATTTATTATTAAAAAAATAAATTGATCATAAAAAAAATGCCACCAAAGTGGAAAGGATTTTACTGCCTCACTTTAAAATATGACCAAGAACAAAATAAAATGATGAAAGGAGGAGA
This sequence comes from Talpa europaea, assembly GCF_964194135.1. Taxonomy (NCBI): domain Eukaryota; kingdom Metazoa; phylum Chordata; class Mammalia; order Eulipotyphla; family Talpidae; genus Talpa; species Talpa europaea. Next base: position 53,179,540 of record NC_140077.1, read on the forward strand.
TGAAGAGGAGGAGAGAGGTAAGAAAGGAGGAGAGGAAGGCGGAGAAGAAAGGAAACAGGAAAGGAAGAGGATGGGGGTGGAAAAGGATAGGAGAAGGGGGTAAGGAAAAAGAACACAAGGGAAGGGGAAAAGGGAGGAGGAGGAAATGATAGGAAAGATAGGGTGGGGAATGAGAAAAGGAGGAAAAGGAAAAATTTTAAGACTTTCATTTCTTAAGCCTATAAAAACATAAGAAAGTAGTGCCTTGAGATCTTTTTTATAAAAGGAGAATAGAGTAAGTCCTCATAAAAAGTTACCTATAGTTGCTTAAATCAGCTTTTCTTCATTTTCTTTTTTTTTTTTTTTTGGTGGGACCCTCGCCGGCGGCCGGGGAACAAACCAGCACTGCAGAGGCTGCAGGCAGCCTCCCAGCCCAGCGCTCAACTGCTGCACCACCAGGGGACACCCCTTAATTTTTATTTTTTTAATTTTTTTTTTTATTTTATACATTTTTACATCATTTTTCATTTTTGCACAATGTATGCATTTTCATCATGGTTATAGTCACCATACAATTCCCACCCCCCTTGTTTTGATCCTACTCCATCCTTCCCCCCTGCAGTGTGTCTCTGGTTTATAGTTGCTTGTTGAGTTTTATTTTTACTTTATTATAATTAGTCTTTTTCCTGGCCCCTTATTTAGGTTTTCTAAATTCCTGCTAAAAGTGAGAATATCTGGTATTTTTCTTTTTCTTTCTGGACACAGAAACATTAATTCAAAAGGGCACCTGCACCCCTTTGTTTATAGCAACACTATTTACAATAGCTAAGCTTTGGAAACAGCCCCAATGCCCAAAAATAGATGACTGGATCAAGAAGATGTGGTACATATACACCATGGAATATTACTCAGCAATCAAAAAAGATAAACTCATGCAATTTGCAGCAACATGGATGGAGCTGGAGGGGATCACACTCAGTGAAATAAGCCAGAAAGAAATAGAATTAGCTTTAAAGAAAACAACATTGAATGAAGCAATGTTATTCAAGGACCTGCTACATTTAAAGAACAAGAAATCAATCTTGTAAAATCAAAACATTTTACAAAAATACAATTCTATCCAAGATTATGAAAACTTTTTTGTAATTCTCCCAAAAAGGAAAATAAGGGAACATATGTAAAACAGAAGAGGAAAGATGATTTTTTTAAAGGTCAATCCAAAAATTCAAAACCAGCTTTCCAAATTATCAGAAAGAAAGGACACAGATTAAATTGGATGGAAAATATCAAAGAACTAAATGAGAACATATCCAGAATTTAAAAAAAAGTAAGTTACTATGTTGATAAAGTCAACTAAATATCTAACTGCATATTGAAAACATACCAATATCAAGGCATATTCTACTGAAATTTCAGACATCTGTAATAAAAATATCTTTAAGCCTTCCAAAGAGAATAGAACAGTCTGTAGGCCAGTAGGATAGGTATTATACTACAATTAGAATAGGCATTAGAACTCTCCTGCATGCCATAGAAAGCTAATGGTACTGGAGTACAATCTTAAATTCTAAAGGAAAATGGCTTCCAATGCAAAAATTCTTTACCTGGTGAAACCTTCAATCAAGTGTAACAATATGGTAACCTGTTCAGTCAAGCAAAGTGAAAAATAAAAATTACTTTCCCACTACTTCCTGGCACAATTTGTGGTTGTATGCCAACAAAATAGAAACTAAGCCATGAAAACAAAGAGACTTCTCTAAATAAAGGAAATTGGGAATTAAATACAGAAAAGAGAGGGAGGGAAAAATCCCCAAGAAGGAAGTGAAAAAAAAATTTCTTGAACAGGCAAATGCAAAGATGACAAATGTGCAGATAACCAAAAAGTCCAATAAAAAGGGGGGGGGAATTATTAATTCTAGGAAAAATTAAATTCTGACAAAAAAGGAAATGAAAACTTTGTATACTCCTTGGCTTGTAAGGGAACAACAGCATGGCTAATATAAACACTGAACATTGAGTTAACCAAAACTTGTGATTTAATTTTACTCTTTTTTTTTTAAACACTGGGGTTCTATTTTTTTTAATATTTTATTTTATATAATTTTTACATTTTTTTCATCTTTGTACAATGTATGCATTTTCATTTTGGTTACATTCCCCATACAATTGCACCCCCCCCTCCTTATTTTGACTCTAGTTCTTCCTCTCCCTGCTCCTCCCTAATCCCCCCACCCACCCATAGTGTGTCTCTGGTTTATAGCTGCTTGTTGATTTTGATTATTACTTTGCATTGATTAGTCTTTTTCCTGGTCTCTTATTTAGGTTTTCTAAATTCCTGCTTTGAGTGAGACCATCGGGTATTTTTCTTTTTCTTTCTGACTTATTTTGCTGAGCATGATCCCTTCCAGCTCCATCCATGTTGCTGCAAACTGCCTGTGTTTATCTTTTTTGATTGGTTCTATTTTTTAAAGATTTATTTATTTATACATACAAGAAGTAGGTTGTAAGCCAAAGGTGTTGGGGTGGGGGGGGTGAGAGGATTCACCAGAGAGTGGGGAGCAGAACAGGCAGATTGAATGAAATAGGCTGCTAAGGGGAGCGGCAGGTGAGTCAGGAGAGGTCTGCTGCACCATATGTGGGTTAGCTCCATGACTGGGGATCGAACTCAGGCTATCGGCGGTGGGCCATCACAGTGGTAGCACTGAGACTTAGCCCCTAAGCCACCAGGGAGGCCCCCTACAACTTCATTTTTAAACTGTATCTATATATCATTTGATGCAGTACTCTGGCCACTGAGAAATACAAAGGGAAAGTGTGATGATCTGGCCTAAGAGCATAACAACTATTAACACATTTTCCAAGAATTAAATTAAGCCAACGATTTATAAAGACAAAAATTAAGTTTTTGCATGATTTTTTTATCTTGACCTCACAGTATTTATATTTGTATTTATTTTTATTTTAAAAGATTTTGATTAAAGCTGAGTACAGGAGTACCTTGGAGATACTGCAGGTCCTGTACCAGACCACTGCAATAAAGAGCCTATTGCATAAAGGAAGTCACACAAATGTTTTGGTTTCCCAATGCCAGTAAAAGTTATGCTCACACTATATAGTAAAGTATGCAACAGCAGTATATTTCTTTTAAAAAGAAACACTTACTCAAATAAACTTAAAAAGAAATACCTGGATTTAAATAAACTTTATTTCCAAACAATGAAAAACAAAGTGGGCACATATTACTGGAAAAATAACTCGCTCACAAGGGTTACCACAAACCTTCAATATGTAAGAATAACAATAAAGCAAAGTGCAGTAAAACAAGTGATGCCTATAATCTAAAGATTAACAACAAGAAGAAAGTATTAATCACTGCCACCTTCAAGACAGTGGTAGGGCAGTAGGCATATCAGGAGAAAAGACTGGCACTAAGTCAGCCACCCAAAGGGAAGCAAACTGGAAAAGCCCTTTGGCTTTGAGGTCTCCTGGGCAATGTAGATCCAGGCAGAAAACAGAAGCAGAAAAAGACCAAACATATGGAAAGGTGGTTGAACAGACAATCTCTGAAGCAGACCTGAATTGATCTGAGGTGGTTAAGTAAAAGTCGACAGAATATTGGTGATACTTAATACTAGTTATGTCTCAGATCCAGTGTTCGGCCATCCACTCTTCCACCTATTTCCTTTATGACTTTAGAAAATGTAACAACATATGTTACTGATTCCCTACTCCTTGTAACTATTATAGAAGATAATACTTTTTGCTGCTAGGAGGGTTCTCCTCTGTCAAGGTACACACTTTCACTTTCCCTACAAAATTAACCTATGAATAACCAAACAATGAATCTGCATGATCTTTCCATACTTCTTTTAACTGCCAATAAATTTAACTATATCATAAAAATTATCTGTTTTTCACCTATAAGTCCCTGTAGCCCAAACGAAATAGATCTGCCTAAGCAAACACACCAACTGGACATGGGTTATGTAATACTCAAGTGGACTGTAGGCACATCTAAAGATACACTGGGAAAGAGAGAGGTTTTGAAAAAAGTGATATTCCTAGGTGCCACTCACAGATCCCATGGATCTTTATCTTTCTGGGAGCCAAGGAATTTTCATTTTTGTAAATGGACCAGACAATTCTCACACAGTTAAGTCTCAGGACATAACCAAAACCAGAGGGTGACATCTATGCTATTATAACCAAATTCTCTGTCAAGCTGACTTTCTATAATCCTGTTGTCTATCCCACATTGCATCCTAATGCCAGGACGAGAAATGCATTTACTCTGAGACAGGTAAAAGGGATTAAATCCAACAACATTAAGTCATTCTGGGCATCAAGGCCATGCCAGTACTCTGGGTGTTTAGCATAAGTCATCACAACATAGAGGACCAGCTTTTCAGGAATGACTCAAACATGGTAAAGCCATCACTGACTTACATTTTATTATTAAAACTATTTCCTTCCCTTTCTAAACTTGCTCTATTCAAGACCTGTTGAGCTAACACTACCTCACACTACATCTTACCAGAAGAGGTTTGAGTGTCAAAATAAGCAACAGGTGTTTGGTGGCCCTGAAAGACTTTTTCTCTACTCCACAGGACCATATATATGAGCCAAGGTTTATAGGGAGTAAGTGTAGATATGCTCAAAAAAAAAAAAAAAAAAAGGCAGTAAGGGACCAACCGTACCAGCTATGATCTACACTCCTAACAAGTCTTGCTTCTATAACTAGTCAGACTTCTTTAAAATGTGACTTGGCATAATCTAGTTATTATAGATCAAGACATCCAAATTTAGAGAATCTAAGAAAACATTTAGGGGTGCTCTTCTGAAACTCAGCAGTTTGCCACTGATCAATAACAAGCCTACTTTTACAAAATTGAGCAGATCCCTTCCTCTCAAGCCATTTAGTCTGAATAAAGATACTCTCTGAAGACTAAGTCATCAATTCTCATTTCTGAAAAGAATTATTTGTCTTTGTTAAACATCATCAAAATCTACCATGTGATTACAATTTAGTTCACTTAAAATTCTTGGTTAACATAGATTCATTTTTCATCAGTAGCAGAAAAACCACCTTTTAAATGTGGCCTACATCTCAAACTATGTTTGTAGAGTAATTTAAAGGTAATAGCCTTTGGCCTGGGATAAAAGTTATAACAGATATCATTACTTTTACTTCATCTCATTAAAAAAAGTGTATATTTATGACGCAAACCTCGTGATCATATTCTAACCCATATCTTTATTCTTGTTCCCAGAATTTTAACTTCGGTTAAGAGTCACATTCTAGATCAATTAAAATGAATCTGCTATAAAAGTGTGGTAGGCCAGATGTATTCATTTTCTTGAATTGTTCAATCATAGCTTCTTTTTGCACTGTTTACATTAGAAAGTTCAAGCAAATTTTTCTGAAATTCAAAGAGCTAAAATGTCTTATCCCCATTTTATTAACCAGTCTCAAAATATTCAAACCTTTCTAAAATGGTAATGAAAATTTCTTCCCCGATTTGGGATTGACAGTGGGGAGTACACTGCATGGGCTCCTATCCTAAAATAATGCAGTATGAAAATTCTCTAGACTGTCTTTCTGAGTTTGTTAAATCTATTAATCCATGGTTAATTTCAGAAGGGTTTGAAAATAAACTCTTGATCTTTACTAGGTCAAATATCTGAAAACATCATTTCTTTAATGGTATATTTTCCCAGAAAATTTAAAGATTTCTACTGAGGTAGAAATTGGTTTACATTTTTGTAGGTATCAGGTGAAGGTTTTATAATTTATATAATTACATGATAGAAACTCTGAAATTCAGTAATACCATAAGCACCAACAAGAATGTAGTGCTTTCACAGTAATGAGGTAGAAATTTATGCAATTTGGACAGTAATTTGGTTTATAAAAAGAATAACTAATTGCCATGTACCTGACCCCGTAATTCTGTTTCTAGGAGACTAGATCCTACAAATATAATCTAAAACATAAAAAAGAGAAAAAGCTATAGGCACAAATATGTTCATCTTAATAATATTTATAACATGCAAAAACAATGATATTTAAGAAAATTCATATATAGGCACTTATTCTAACATTTTAAGGTCAACTGAAAAGATAATTTGATTTTCAAAAGTGTTGAAATAGTAAGGAAAAATAATCAACAAGCTATCCAGAAAAAAGGAAGGGGGAATAATACATGATTTTTAAGTGAGCCATAACAGTATTTGCACAATATTCTTTATATAAACAGAATAGGAGCATTAGTCAAAAAGTCAAGATCATATTCTAAGAAGGTATATGATTGTTACATTTTAATTATTTTCTTTATTTCCCAATTTTCTTAGTATATAGGCATAGGACTCTGAAAATAGCCCAAAAAAAATGCATAATGCAGGGGCACAGAAGTAAAAACCATCTCCCAAGAGTGTTTAATCATAGGTTTATCCATTTAAATTAACTATTTGTGAAAAACAAGGACTTTCTAAATTTGTATTTATTCATATACCTAACTAAACCCAGTAAAGTCTGATATCCCAGGAATATTTTAGAATTACCAAAGTCTAAATGAATGTACAAAACAGTACATCTTAGCCAATTGTTCAAATGTTAACCCAAACTAGCACATCTGCCCTGTGGCAGGTCCTGCCCAGTTTCTCCCACTGCACTGTCATAGAGATGGGCCTCAGTCTCCCCATTCCTTGGACCTGAATCCATAGATTCTCATGCAAAATACATCAGCTTACCTGTACCGACACAGTGGCTACCAACAGACTTCTACAGCTGTGCGGCTCTTAAATAAGCACCATTACAAGCACAATCACAAGCCAACAAATGATTCTGAAAAATGTGTGCTACTTAATGTGCCTGTTGTAACTGCAAGGACTGGAGAGGACTTCTGAAATCAGCGCTGCTGCATGTACCATAAGAAAGCCCCCTCACACTCATCCAGAGACAATGAGAGCAAAGGGAGGGGCAGAAAGTCACGCCAGCAATTTGGCAATAAAAGCTTCAGCTTTAGCAGATGCATGGTGAAGCATTTCTTGGGCAGTCTTTGTCCAAAAATGAAATTAATCCCAAAATATACAGAAATACAGGTGATTTCCTCCTATCTTTTGCAGGTGATTTTCCTCCCGCTTCTGCTCAGGTTTGTGAAAGACAATCAAACTGCATTGGTTTGAGCAAAGTGTTGCTTGGGAGACAATCAGACAGCTATAGTTGAAGACAGAGCCCCAAAGACGTCTCCCTCATCCATCACCTTCCTGCCCCTGAAATGGAAATTGATCTCAGAATTTTCATATGGAGTTGTTCCTTGATCAAACAAGGAACATTGATCTGGTACTTCTTGCATGTGGGAATGAAAAGAGAGGGAAAGAACAGTGAAGTAGAGCCTCCCCTGGTGGTGCAGCGGTTGAGCACTGGGCTGCAAAGCTACCCACAGCCTCTGCAGTGCCAGTTCGATGCCCGTCCACCGGCGAGGGTCCCACATGGTGTGCAGATCTCTCCTGTCTCACCCGCTTTTCCCCTCAGCAGTGTATTTCGTCAGTCTGCCTGTTCTGTTTCCCTCTCTGGCTCTGATGAATTCTGTCACCCCTCACTCCTCTGGCCTTCTTGCATGTATAAATAAATCTTGAAAAAAAAAAAAAGACTTAAAAAAAAAGAACAGTGAAGAAAAAGAGAGTTCCAAGGAGTTTTTAAAAATTACTTGGAGGACTTACAGTGAGGAAGCAAGTCATACCATTATAGACTATCCTCTAACAATGTTAATGCAAAATATAACTGTCCCCAACTTTCTCCATGACTCCCCAAAAAAGAAAAAATGGCCAATGACAAAAGAGGGAAAAGAATGTTATCTCAATTTTCACCAGTACTAATATGCAACCATACAGTGAATACAGTGTATTCATGCAATGAATATAATAAGATATTCATTAGAGGACATGTTTCTCTAATAAAGTTTTATTTGGAAAGTTTCATTCAGAAAGGAAAAGTTGAGAACCTAACAAAATCCCATTTATAAATTATAAAAGGCATGGAGAGAATACAAAGGTTTATCATACTCTGGGAAACTGATTTTATATAGTCAAGAAAAATAAACACTACCTCTCTTGAGAAACATTGCTAAGTACCACAATTTTTCTCAACTTGTATTCGTTTGTCAGTCATTTATATAACACCATAATTTGGGAGGTACATTTTCACCCCTGCACATACATACATGTTCTACCTTCACCAAAAAGTCAGACTAAGCACCACTTTAAATGTGACTAGGTTAGGAGACATGATGGCAGAGTCAAGAGACAGAACAAGTTCAAGGAGAATTCAGGGCATGCCTCTCCTCACTCCCCAAAGGCAGAGCAAGTGGTAAGGAAAGTTGGTGCTTGCAGGGTGCGAGAGCACATACCTGAACTCCTAAGGACACATCAACCTTTCTAAGTAACTCTTGGTGCCTCATATTCAGAGCACCTGGTTAAACAAAGGTTCCTGTTACATCCTGAAATCTCCCCATTAGTGAAGCCTAACTTCCCATCCTGTTTCAACACACAACCACCAGTAAAATGAACCTGTTTTCAATGAACCTGCAGTCGTGACCACGGAAAGAAAACCCAACCCTCCACCATGTGCTCTGAATTCTTCCTAGCATCTCTTTGCCTCATAGTGCTCACTGGCACCTACAGTGATGTGGGAGCATGTGGTAGTGGCACCTTCGCATACAGGAACAAAGAAGATAGGAGCTGAAATACGCAGAGTCAGGGGATGTGCATGACAGGAGATTTCTCAAAACTTTGAGGGAAGGATCTGTGAGGGAAGGAAAAAAATGCACCAGCAGAAAGAATGAGTAGACAAGAAAAGGCAAGCTCATTCTAAACCTGAGCCAGCACCTGTGGTCAAAGATCTAAAATCAAAATAATTTTATGCCTTTTTTTAAAAGTAAAACATTTCCCACCAATTTCTAAGCATGGTCAATATGGTTAAATTCTACAATTCTGCAGTCTCATTTGATTTCTATCAATCATTTGCCAGATAGTTTTTTTAACAGATACTCTAAAAAACCTATAAAACTACCACAAGGGATTAAGAACAATGGAGAAGAACATTCAATGCTCAGGTAAGCAGAGTCACTTTGATTAGAGAAATCGGGAGTGCTTTGGTTTAGGTGTGGTTTTACAGTGAAGGAATTAAAAAAAAAAAAAAAAAAAAACCTGGTATATAACTCCCAAATCCCTTCCTTCCAAATAAGAGGGAAATACAGTCACTTCCCAAAACAGCCATCCTCATAGGAAATTCAAGTACTGTAACTATCACAGCCTTCCTCAATGTACTCAACATTTCCTGACGGTAACTGGAACTGAAAGCAGCAAAATTGTTTTAATTAAGGAGAAATTTCAAGAGATCCTCTAAAACAGAGAGAGATTTGTTTTTAATAGACTTCCTTATAATGAGTCATTCCATAGATAGAGAGCTCTAGGATGGGCGCCAAGAACCAGCAGACACAACTCCCTAGCACAAGCAGGCGGTTTCCATCCACTCCGGACAGAGCTGTCACGAGCCCTGCTCCCAGCCAAGCCCAGACTGTGCATCCCAGAGCAAGGGCCTGGCACCACAACCTTAGTCAGCAACCATGCTGACTTTGGAAGCTCCATGATAAAAGATGGATTCCTCCTTAGTAAAAACAGCCATGGCTCCCCTAAGAGGAATTTTGTGCTCCACATTCAACCCACTGACAATAAATTTAGTGGAGACAGTAATAACATACCAGCCCCGTCTCTAATAATACCCATATCCCACTGGATTGAGGGTTGCTTGCTAATCCTATATGTCAATGACATTTTAGATTTTCTGGAAATGATTACAAAAGCTAGATATAACCCAGTAGCTGAGAGGTCATTATTAGCTCTACCACACACTAACTTTGAACAAAATGACTCAGCTTCCCTGCACCTCAGTTTCCTCTTATGTGAAATGGGTTAGTTTAATTGGATTTCCCCAGAAGTAAACTCTGTGACAAGTATTTGAGTGGCAGTAATTTAGGTAGAAGTGGGTTCCAATTGGTAGGGCGATGGGAAAGTGAAATGGGAAAGAACAAAGAGGGAAGCTGTGTCACACACAGGTGTGTCAGCTGGTTCCCTCTATGGGGCTTCAGGGCCAACTCCATAGGGAAACTCTTCAGGAACAATGAGGACATGCTTCAGAGTTGTCCCCTCCAGAGACTCAGAGATTAATATTCACCTATCAATTCTAGCCCATCAACAGCTGAGGGCCGCCTTTGCAGTGAGCAAGTTCCTTTGGCCACAGGTACCATGGGAAGGAGTCACAGGAGGGAGGAACCCCTCAACCAGCATGGTGCTGAAAGTCTAGGCTTCCAGGAAACCATTCAGTCCCAGGCAAACCAGCTCAGCTGCTCACTCTACCTGCCACTTGATAGCATGGGTCTGGGCGCTCTCAGCTTCCAATCTGTCACCCAGTGTTATAAGGATCAAATGTTCTCCTCCATACAAAGCACTTACCCTGGGGCAAAGTTCTCAGTCAATTAGCTGAGAACTAATGTTAGCTATTTTCGTATATTCAAAGCAACAAAAGAATTATGCACTCTATTAGCACAAAGGAAAACCTCAGGAACTAGCTCCTCTGGGCACACAGCTCAGGTTGCCAAGCCCTGTTTGCTTAAAAAGCTCTAGAACACAACCAATGGGAGCCACCCTACAAGAAATGACTCTCTTACCTGCTCTTTCACTGATGGGAGTCAGAGAATCTCAGCTTGAAATTCCAGAAAGACATAAAAAGAGAACTGGCAGCGTCAAAACCAGCAGAAGCATCTCTCCTAGTCAATCGCCTCATCCCCAGACCTTCTCCCTTCCCTTCTGCAACATAAAGTGACGAATGCACAAGAGCACCCTAAGCCCTCAAGACTGAGGAGACACCTTTGGCCACCCCTGAGCACCCCCTGAGCACCTCTACTCCCACCAGCTGTGTCAACTGCTTACCAAGACCTACTGTATCTGTTCCCAAATGTGTTAATTAACTAGGCCCCCAAAAAATATGAATTCCTCTTATCAGCCTCCTATATTTAGCAAAGGCTTCAGCCCTCTAACAAAAAGTGAATGTGGCCTCCCTGGTGGCTCAAGGGGTTAAGCACCACACTATGAAGCAATCCGCAGCCTCTGCAGCATGGGTTCGATCCCTGGTTGGCCAGGGAGAAACCCACATGGCAAAGCAGACCTCTCCAGTCTTGCCCGCTGCTCCCCTCAGCAGTGTATTTCAGTCAATCTGCCTGTGTTCTGTTCCCCACTCTGTGTCTGGTGAATCCTCTCACCCACCATACCTCTAGCCTGTACCCCAGCTCTTATATGCATAGATAAATAAGTCTTTTAAAAAAAAGGGAATGTTTACATTTTAAGGGTGTAATGAATTATTTACAGTATGTGTATGTGTTAAGATTCTCTGAGTTATCCAACTTTATTTCATTTTAATTACATTGAAAAAGCACTCTGTACACAATCACTTTGCATACCATGTCCCTATGTATACATATGGGGTGGCTGGTGTATATGCTCAAAAATACCTTCTCAAACAACCTACATGAATCCTCCCTGAAGGTGGGAGAGAAGGTGTCAAACTCTAGGTCCATTTCTGTGCAGTTATTAATAAAATGGGAACTACTTCCTACATTACACAGAAAATACAAACAATACTGTCAATTACTGGTAACCTTAAAGACTGCTCAAAAGCCAAGTGCTGAATGAGGATCCACCTCTTGGTCAGAATGAAATGGAGCTTCTTAGCCACCCAAAACCTCTTTACATTAATCTTACACTTCATTCTACAAAGTAATATTTCCACTGATATCTCTGAATCATTACTATATCATACACGTATATAACACACTTAAACTGGCAAATTAAAATCCAAAATCCTCAAGGTATAAGGAGTATTAAACAGCATTATCACCTCCTTCCACAAACTTCATGGTACATACATTAAGCAAAATCATAGTCACTCAAGAATAGTTTTGTTCATAGGAATTTCAATTTCATATGAGCTTTTGTATACTCAAATGTTCATGAAAATTCCTACATTGGAAAATTTCTGTATGCATATGTACTGACTTGAAATTTTGAATATGAAAAAAAATTTTCCCCCAGAAACTCCTGGGAACTGTTTACATGGACTCTTGTAACTGGACAGCTGTAATATACACTTGCTGTATTGTTTGAGAAAATATTCAATTCTGCCCCATAGGGCAGGAACTAACACAAGAAAATAAATGCACAGTGCAACTCCTAAGATGTGTTAAGGATAGATGAGATATATTAAAGTTGAACATATGTGTGTGAAACCAAAAAGGAAAAACCAAAAACCTTGTAAAATTCATGAGGCACCAAATACACAAGAGGTACCTAATATTCGTAAGGCACTAAATATGCAGGAGGTACCAGAAGCACTAGTCATGATACACAAATTATACATGAGACATGTGGCATTCAATATCTGTGAAGTATTAATTAGGCCACCCACCCAGGGTAACATCCACTCTCTTCCCCTGTATAAGACATACTAATAAAACTCACAGCTGTCAGCAGGCTGAATGACAGATCTGTAACTCCCACAGAGAACAAATGGGCAAAACTAGACTAGAGAAGACCTTTTAGGAGGTTAATAATGCTGGTTGATGAAGTCACACTCAATTCAATGAATACATTAATGTACACACACAAACGTGCATTTCCAAACAACATACACATGTTCACATGTGTGGAATCACAGGCTTGTGTGCCTATGTATATGTATAGGTTGTGTATATATAAGAGTATTTGTGTCTCCACATCACTCTATGCCATGTAAGGGTAAGAATACATTTTTAGTAGCAGCACATATGAGCTATCATTTTCCAGCTGCAGAAGAACTTAAGTGAGAATATCTCTTAAGTGATAAAGTTTAACTGGAGGAAAACAAAAAATAATGACTACAAACCATAGTGTAAATTATATGGTTTGTAGCATAACACCTCTGCTTAACAAAAGTTGTATGTCTGTTACTATACACGAGCAGTCCAATCTTAACTATCTCCCTGAAAGTATATCACTATCTGCCACATGGGGACAATGACACCTATACTGTGTAGAGTTCTTACAATTAAACTAATGAACTAATAATAATTACTGAGGTCCTTCCTGGTGGTGACGGCAGTTGAGTGCAGCGCTGTGAAGCTGTCCACAGCCTCTGCAGTGCCGGTTTGATCCTGGCCGGCGGGCGAGGGTCCCACATAGCGCGGCAGACCTCTTCTGTCTCGCCCGCTGCTCCCTTCAGCAGTGTGCCTGTTCTGTTCCCCACTCTGTCTCTGGTGAATCCTCTCACCCTCCACCACATATGGCCTGTACCTCGGTTCTTGTATAAATAAATCTTTAAAAAATAATAATAATTACTGAGAAAACAAAATGACAGCTAATTATTTAAAAAATAGGTTTTAAAATGACAACACAAAGAGTTGGGTTTTAGTCCTGGAAAGGAACGGACCATACAGACTGCCTGAGACTTACTTGGCCATGCAAAACACTCTTCAAACTCAAAGGAAAAAATAACAATAATGCAACGCTATCTAAATGCCTAGTCCATCCAGTCTTACAAATATCAGAAATACATTGTTGATCTGTTTCACGTAGAATTAAGTCAGCTGGATTCCATTTTTTTTAAAGATTTATTTATTTATTTATACAAGCACTGGGTACAGTCAGAAGCACGGGAGGGTGAGAGAATTCACCAGAGCCAGAGGGGAGAGCAGAGCAGGCAGACTGACGAAATACACTGCTGAGGGGAGCAGCGGGCGGCAGGAGAGGTCTGCGCGTCATGTGGGACCCTTCTCCAATGGCCGGGGAGCAGCTGGGGATTGAACCGGCGCTGCAGAGGCTGCGGGCAGCTTCACAACCCAGCGCTCAACCTCTGCGCCACCAGGGAAGGCCCTGGATTCCACTTTTTTATGCCCCATCTCTATAATTTCTCATTACTACATGCCAATTTCAGCTGCAAATCAGAAATCTAAAGTGAAGGAAATTAATAACTATTAGATGGGATAGCACAATGACTCATTTTATTTATTCTGAATTTTTATAATTAAGTTAGAAAACACTTGGTGATTATTAATATATCAATAACTTGTTAGTCTTTTCCCAGTTCCACTCATTCATGTAAAAATGTCTTATACCCACTTTTGCAGTCACTGTGCTAAGAAAGGAGTGAAACAGAATGAGTAACTCATCCCAACTTGCCCAGGACATTCCCAGTTTCAGTACTCTAATAAGTCTCATGTCCTCAGAAACACCTCACTACTGAATAACCAGAACAGCTAGTCCTCTATACTAAGAAACGGAGAAAAACAAAGCAGAAATGATGCTTATACTAATGAATCCTACCGCCCAGTGAAGGCAAAGAAACTAACAATCAGAGAGAAATGAAGAAACAGTGTCACAATGATCCTCAAATAGCTAAGGCCCAGAAAAGGGCACCAAGATGCCTGTTCATAGATAGGACGGCCAGAGAAGCACTGATGTTGGGGAAGCCAACTTCTCCCAAGGTTTACTAAGCGACACCAGGACTGGCCCTAACGCCACCGTCCATCATCCCACCTAAACCCCAGGCAACACAAAAAGAAATGAGAACTCAGGGAAGATGGTCACCTTGTGAGGACAGTGGGTTGCATGGAGGAGAGGATATTTCCTCCCTTCCCTGATTTGAAGACAGAAATGTAGAATGTAAAATGAGACCAGAAGAGGCACGGGGGCCAGGGGGCCAGAGCACTAGCATGGGAGGTGTGGTAGAGGGTGTGTGAAGTGTGTGCACATGTGGAGACTTAAAAATGTAACCCCAAAGTTAACTAACTCAAAACAAACAGTACTGAGTCAAACAGAAATAAGAAGGAAACATTATGAAATATGACTGATATGTTAAGGAATATGCAATATTCTACCTCACAATAAAGGGAATTTCAACATAGCATAGTGGAGAACAATTAGGGAAAAATTATAGATGTGTGTGCCTGTGCAGGATCTACACAGCTTCATGTTTACATTCGAGATGCAGACACCAAACTACTCAATAAATAAAACAGCTACAGTTACAAACCATGACAACAGCTATAAAAAAAAAGGACAGAGAAGTCTGAGAGCAATCATCTGAGGCCCTTGATACAGACCCACAAGCACAAGGAAGGTTTCCCTGAAGTATATAAATCAGAACATGGAGATTGAGTGTGCAAAGCAGAGAGGAGACTGGAATATAGAGAATGATGGGATAAAAAACAAGGAGTAGAACTTTGCTTGTTGTTTGTTTTGTTTTCAGTTTATCTTTAGATGAAGGACTTTTTTTCTTACATCATTGTTCATTTTTGGACATCATGTGTGTACATATACATATATATACACATACATATATGTATGTATGTGTGTGTGTATATATATATACACACCCTGAGGTATAGTCCCCATAGTTCTCCCACCACGACAGCACCAGTGATTTATCACCATAGTCCCTTGTGCTCTTCTAAGGGGTAGAACTTTGAAGTTCACATCAGGGATTTCTTTTAATCCTGAAGTTTTTAAGAAGGAAAAAGACACTGATAGTATATTTACATTTTTAAATGTACTAACATATGGAGAATATTTTGAAAAAGTCAAAAGAACATATGTTGCACGCCTTTAAAAAAAATCATGCTGTACAACCTAAATATATACAACCTTTATATGTCAATCATAACTCAATAGAGTTGAAATAAAAAGGACATTCTGACAGAGCAGTTCCAAAATTCCCACAGAGGTTCAACCGGGAAATAAAGGGTATGTTGGGATAGGTGTGGATGAGCCAGATGTCTTTAATTTGAACATTATCTTGCAAGCAAAGTCCACAAAAGTTGATGATAGGTTATATATGGGAAGTGAGGGACACAAAGATGGAATCAAAGATAACTCTGAGGTAATTTGATAGAGGAGCCATCTAGTAAGACACAAAACATCAGAGAAAGAATGTTTAGGATAGGAAAACTATGAATTCTATTTTGGGTATGTGGAGTTTGAGCAGTATGGTAGACAGAATAATGGCACCACATCCTAATCCCTGAAACCTCTAGGGCATATGGTGAGGGAGAATAAAAATGGCTAACAAGGGAACTTAAAGCAATTATCTCATAATCTCTCAATAGGACCATTATACTCACAAATGCATTTAAAAGTAAAAGAACAGGTCAAGAATCTGATATTCTAAAAGGCTTCACTGTTGGTTTTTAAGATGGAAGGGGTCACTAGCCCCTACCTGCATCTTAATTTTAAACCAGTAAGACCCATTTTCTTTTGTTCTTTTTTTTTTTAAAGATTTATTAATTTATACAGGCACTGGGTACAGTCAGAAGCATGGGAGGGTGAGAGAATTCACCAGAGCCAGAGCAGGGAGCAGAGCAGAACAGACAAACTGATGAAATACACTGCTGAGGGGAGCAGTGGGCATGGCAGGAGAGGTCTGCATGCCCTTTGGGACCCTCGCCAGTTGGCCAAGGATTGAACCAGTGCTGCAGAGGCTAGCTTCGCAGCCCAGCGCTCAACCACTGAGCCACTGGGGAGGCCCAGTAAGACCCATTTTAGACCTCTAACTCTAGCAATGTAAGATAATAAATATGTGTTGGTTTTTTTGGGTTTTTTTAAAGTATATATTTTTTTTAAAGACTTATTTATGTATACAGAACTAGAGTACAGGCCAGAGGTACAGGAGGGTGAGAGGATTCACCAGAGACAGAGCAGGTAGCAGAACAGGCAAATGGACTGAAAACATTGCTGAAGGGAGCAGCGGGTGAGACAGGAGAGGTCTGCTGTGCCATGTGGGTATCTTCCTGGCTGGCCAGGAATCGAACCGATGCTACAGAGGCTGTGGACAGCTTCACAGCGCTGCGCTAAACCCACTGTGCCACCCAGGAGGCCCTAATCTGTGTTGTTTTGAACCACTGAATTTGTGACAATTTATTACAGCAGCAATAGGCACCAAAGAGACAACAAATATAATGGCACCAAGACATCTGCATTGATGGTAATGGAATAGAAATATTTAATATCATCTAGACAGAGAACATAAACTGGAATGGAAGGGTCCCAAAAGGATGGTGATCAAATCTCGTATCTTGAGTCAAAAATATTCTTTCATATTAACCTCACTCAAAGGAAATATCAATTTAAACTACACTGAAATAACATTTTTAATTTATCAGAATAATATATTGATATTATTTCAACCTATTATATAGGTTGAAAAGTTAGACCACATGATGATGGTGAGAATGTAGAAAGTGAGACAATCTCTCTCATTACTCATTATTGCTGTGAATATAAAGTAGAGAGTTTATGGAGAGCAATTTTTGTAACATCATTTGAAATCAATATGCATATGCTCTAAAACTGATTGAAAACAAGAAAAATGTCCATCAGTAGAGCACTAAATATTAGTACATCCAGTCAGACATTAGAAAGAATAAGTACTTGTAAGAGACAAGCTTCAGGATACTAAGTCAAAAATGAAAAAATTAGGGATAGTGTGTAGAGAATGTTATAATTTTTGCTTCAAAATCAAACAGGTAAAAACCACAAGAATCTGGTAAAAGCAATTATCTCAAAAAAGAGGGAAACTCAATTTGATGACTGAAGAAATGAAGATTACATTTTATGACGTATTTCTTTATCTTTTAAAACATGCCATGGGCGGGCCCCCCTGGTGGCATAAGCGCTGCACAGCAGTTCGATCCCCAGTCGGCCAGAGAGAAACCCACATGGTGCAGCAGACCTCTCCTGACTTGCCCGCTGCTCCCCTCAGCAGTGTGTTTCAGTTGGTCTGTCTGTTCTGTTCCCTACTCTGTCTCTGGTGAATCCTCTCACCCCCCTCAGCTCTGGCCTGTGCCCCAGCTCTTGTATGCATAAACGGATAAATCTTTAAAAAAAAAAAATCAAAACAAAACATGCCATGGGCATGTAATACTGACAACAAATGTGCTTTTCTCAATCTTCCATAAATCGCAACATTTCCAATATCTCAGACTCTTTAGTCCCTCCCTGCAACAAGGAACCAAATCCCTACTTGTTTATTTAAATTTTTTTTTAAGAACCACAACAGAGAGGCACATGAGGTTGAAATGCCCTTTTTAAAAAACTTGGCATATTTTTCATATATTCTCTCTCAAAAACTATCACTAGATCCATGGATTAAGTGAACTAAAGTACTAAAAAATGGTATTAAGCATATGATAAATAAGTGGGCCATGAATAAGGTAATTAATAAGACCCAATATTGGGTCTTAATTTTTGTCTCTTAATTTTTGTCACTTAATTTTTATGGCTTTGTGAAGTACTTGATTTAGGAATACCATTATTAAAATCAGTTCAATTAACACTTGAAAAGATAGTTCAACATATGAAACATTCAAAATTATTAGTAACAATTATCTGGAACTTCACATTACCCTTTTTAAAAATAGGACTATGAAGAGATTCTGATTACCTCCTTTAGTTAATGAGCAAGGATGACAGAAAGATTTTAGTGATTTCAAGACATCAATAGTCACCACTTTTAAGAGGAAAAAAAAATTCTTAGACATTTCCAGCAATTTCTTGTGCACAAGTAACTGTAAAATTTGAATACATCTCCCTTCCCTGATTAAAACCTCACCTAAAAATCAAACAGTTGTCACATAATTTTTCTTTTCTAACTCCCATCATTAAGACAGCCTGAGCAGATTCGAAAATTAAACACAAAATTCCTGATGCTGTTTGACATTGAAAAACTGCAAGTTCAGTTATACACTGATTTAACATCTCATCTGTATTCCATCAGTAACAGATTTTCAAATGTAATGGAAATGTTTCTTGATATTGGGGAGGCTGGTAGCAAGGAAAGTCAAAAATTCCAAATCATAAGATTTAGGGGAAAATACAAAACAGTCAATTTTCAAATAGCCACAGAACTAAGCTGCAGTGACTGAATATGAGGGACAGTGTACACACCTTATTATCCAAAACAAATGGGTAATCAAAAAAAGTTGTTCCTCTTTTGTACCTGGAAACCAGAGCTTTCTTTGCGCTGAATATTTACCTTTGTAATCATACTCCCTTTGAGCAAAATGAGCCTCCAGTCCCTGAGAGCAGACCATCTCAATCAACTGGGGAGAAGCTGGCTAGGAGGAAGGGGTAGTGGCTCACAACAGAGCTTCTCAGCAGGCTCAGTAATTAGGGAGGAAAACCCTCCTATGGCTTCAAAAGTTAGCATTAGGAATGAGCACTCCTCACCCGGACTCCCTCCTGAAGGAGGAAATACTCTGGCAGTGGTAAATGACACCCAGGGAGAGCCCTGAATATCTGTGCCTGCAGATAGACTGTAAAACAAACACCTCTCCCCACCAGACCAGTCTCTGGATGCGACCACTGTTCCCTGGACCCCTGCTGTTCCAGTGCTTGCTGCCTGTGCTCCCCGAATACATACAACACCCCCTCCCCAGTAAGTCAGGTCCTCATTTCATGGAGGAGACTGGACCACTCAGCACCAGCAGGAAGCCAAGCTTCCAGCATGAGAGGACTACTGCCTTTATAGACACCACTGAGCTGCATTTTCACACCAGTTGTTAATGGGAGTCCACAGGAAGCAGTGGCTTTCCCCAGGAGAAACTGGCTTGGGTCTCTGGATGGCTGACCACTCGGGGCACAGTGTGAGGAGAACTTTGGGTTCCTCATCATCCTGAAAGCTCAGGAAGAATCAACTGATAAGAAATCCAGGTGTCGTGAGGATTTATTTCAAAACTGGTGGTGGGAAAACTATGGTGATGACACCCAAGAGAAGAAATCCTTTATTTGTTGAGAAAAAATAAACAGGAATATGTAAAAAAAAAAAAAAAAAATCTTTCAAAATGGCCATTTCCTAGCCATTCAGTGTCTTTAAAGGCAGCCAGGGAGAAGAGAATGGGGGCTGGCTTTCAACGAGGAGCAGCAGGGGGTAGGCGGGAAGGGAGAGCCCTTGCACACCTGTGAACCTGGGGAAGCTGAGTTCCTCCTCTAGGGTGAGCTGCCAGCAGGACTCAAACTGATTTTGAGCTTCCCTCTGATGGGGGCGGCAGGCACACAGCAACCAGGGCCCTTGCCTCTCTGGCTGTTATGTCAGAAGCTGCTCATCTCCACTCCTCTCAAATCTCCACACACTTAAGAAGTAGGATCTGGAAAAGTCACTTGATGCTAGTAGGTTTTCAGCCACCATTTCCACTGTGCTGACTAAGGCAGGAATGTGAGCTATTATTTTAGGAACATTTTCAACAACCAGAATCAAAGAGAAGGAAAAGAAATGTTTCTGTATCACTCTTTATTAAGAAGAAAAATAGATGAAGCACGACGATACATTCCCCCAGGTTCTCCAGCAGTCAGAGAGGTGTGCTGGAATACAGCGTGGGCCCTAGGCCAGGGCTGTGTGGTTGTGCTGAGGAACAATTGGAAGAGATGCCTTGACTGACTTCTCAGCAGCAAAAATAATTTGAAAATCCTCTCTAAATAAAGAGAAAAAAATGATTAATAAAGATAAAAATTAGAACGTTACTGAAAAGGCCACACGGCTAAAGAAGGATAATTAAAGAATTGGGATCATAAACCAATAGTCCTTTTTTATGGGAAAGTTTAATTACCTTACCCTCACCCACCTCTCCACACCCTTTACAGAGAAATAAGTATTTTTTGCTTATGAGTAAATATAAAAGGTTTTGTTATTATTTAGGTAGAAATGCCAAAGACGGCTACAGGAAAACTTTTTAGCCTTCCATTAAAGAATAATTAAAAATTTAAGTAGGAAACATTCCACGTGTATGGAGTAAGAGTGATTTTTTTTTAAAGCATAAACACAGCTTACTCTAGCTAAAATAGTTGCCAGTTGAGAAATAATTTTTCCACTTGGAACAAAATAATACTTCAAATAATCATTTGGAGTGATTCCTTCTGTGCTTCCACCATTGTTATTCCAAAGAATTTAGGGTTTTAAGAGCATATTTTAGGTTAAATGACCATGGTTTCAAATTCAGGTACTTATATTTTTAAAACTCAAAGCAGCTTCAGAAAGACTGCAGAGTACTAGCAGAGATCCAGAAAATATTGCGATGTAGCCAAAAGCCTTTGGATAAATAACATCTGGCATTAGCGGTTTGCTATACTTGAGTTTCTCAACTTCCTCTCTGGAGAAACTTAAATCCCTTTTGGCCTCTCTCTGATTTCCTTAAAAATGTTTCTGGAAACAGATATTCCACCATCTTCCATCTTCTTTATCTGGAGAAGTATTGTAGGAAATTATACTGTAGTAAGTACCAGACTCACTACAGACAGCTCCCACCTGGGCCCACCTCAGACTCAAATCCCCCATCTTTTCAAATTGCAGCCAATCTGGAAAGGCCAAGAAGTGTTAGCAGCAAACTGATGTGGGTCCAATCCGGCCTCACTACTAGCTGTGTGCCCTGAAACAAATATTCTACCGTTGAGGGCCTCACTGTCCTATTATCCCCGTTCTAGGGTCTGTCACGTGCATCCAGTGAGGCTCGGTGAAAAGAGACGAGCCCCTGCCCACTCAAGGGGAGGGAGAGACGGCACCCTATTAATGACTAAGTGCCCACAGAAACCCCAGCATGACCATTAATAGCCTCAGACCCACCTTGTAGGTGCATAGCTTGGAAGCAAACTTATTCTGAGATGAAGTTTCTTCCTCTATGTCCTCAAGCCTCCTCTGCCCCTCCCCAAACTTTTTGTTTCCATTTTCCCTTTTTTCCTCACCTTCTGACAGGCTGTCTTCTGCTCCTCCCCTTCAATAAAAGACTACATAAGACCCCTATAAAGAAAAATTAAGAAACCATTCCAGCCTGCCCTTAACTCAAAGACAAGTGGGATAACCTCTTTCTCTCCAGCTGATTTTGCCCTGCTCCAAGAAAGAAAATAGGTCTAGAACACTGCCATTTGAGGCTATGTTTAGGTGTATTTTTGTAATAGCAATGATTCTTTTTAATATTGTATTTTACATACACATACCTTACTTTTGTAGCAGTTTCTAATGTTCAGCAACAATTTAAATATTATTTGAGGAGGCCGAGAAGAATAAACAAAAATTCTCTATATTAGACTAAGACAGAGGGTGGGAGGCAGGAAATAAAATGACTAAAATTCCAAATTGAGTTATGTGAGGGGGAACAGTGGCTGTAACAGACATCAGGGCTACTCAAAGTATAATCTGCAGCTAGTATGTAAAGTTTGTCTTCCCAGGCAGCAAAGAGAGAATACAAGTAATACAGAAATCAAGGGCAAGCATTTAGAAACTTTTATAGAAACTTAAAGAAGTAGTAGTGTGTATGTGTAACAAAACAATAAAAATTGGGGCTTTGTTGCTTTTCAAATAATCTGCTTTTTTCTCATAATTCACTTCTATTGAATATTAAAGCAACAGTAAGTACTCTGTACAAACAATGTAAGTCCACTGCAACTTTTAAGTTTTTAAACACAAATCCTACACAATACATTTATTCCTGAAAGACTCAGGAGAGGCACTTGCTTTGACCTCCTTGGAGGGCACAAGTTTGTAGGGAATGTAAACTTAATTAGCGTTAGGTGACACTCAGCCAAATTCACTCTCTCTTCTAAGGTGTGAAATGTAATCCACATATGGTGAGAAATTAAACAGCTGTCCTCAACCTATTTAAAGCACACACTAAAAAAAATCATAGGAAATAGTATCACTTACTGTTGTCATAAATACTCATCAAGCATTAGAATATTATAGTGAATGCTTACTGTAAGAATGTCTGAGAAGTTACCCAAAGATACATAACTCTTGTGCAAACAACCTTATTGTAAAGTTCCTTCAACAGTGACAAACTTTTTACTCTCTCTGAATTCTAAATTTAAGTAGAAGGGCAAAATACAAGTTATGGTAAATACAGATGTAATTGTAAAAGAACAATCACCTAAACAGAACCATCAGATTCCTATTTAAACCTGGCTGCAGTAACAAACCCTGGAAATCTGTAGAACTGAGGCTACCAGAGGGAAAGGGACAGTGGGAGGGGAGAAAAAATGGGAGGGGATACAGTGGACTATGGGGATGGACTGTGGGTGTATTGGTGGTGGGTGTGGTGTGGCAACACACACCTGAACAGGGAGATCCTAACCTCTAAAACACAAACAATGTAAATGAAGGTTACAACAATTGAAAAAGTAAATAAAATAAAAACCTGGTTGTACGAGTAACTCAGAAACTTTCATAATACTTTTTATTTCAAGGTTAAGCCTACAGAAGCCTCAGTTTTCCTCAACTATAAAATGGAGACAAGGCTTATCTCAGGGTGCGCATAAGAACCACATCAAATAACAGACGGTAAAGCACTTTCTGAAACTTCAAGTGTCATCCAGTACTGTTAGGAATTCTTGATAACCTTTCAAGAGTATCTGAGACATCAAAATTATTTTCATAATCTTAATTATCAAGTCATTTTTTGCCTTTTCATCCTCATTTACTCTCCAGTGTATACTAAGACTTTTCAGAGGCCGCATAAAGAGTAATGGTGCAACAGACTGGATGCAGAACCAGCCGTGAGAATCCAGTTGTCTTCTCGTACAACAGATTTGCAAAGATGTAAAACAAAGTCATTCATCACACTGAATGTCTTGTTTGGGAACAGAGTTTTTCATAAAAAAAATAATTCTTATTAGCATGCAATGGGTTTAGAGTATGTTTAAATGTGCTAGTAAATACATTTTTAAATCTCTATATTAATTTCTAATTATTGATATCAGTAGCTGTAACCCACATAAGCGAAATTTCTTCAGAGTTGAATAAAAACTCTTTTTGATCCTTAATAATTTTTCAAATGCAAAAGCCCTCTGACCAATGTATCTGAAAACTGTTGAAGGCGAAGGGACTTTGTATGCTTGAGTGTGCTGGTCATCCACACAAGTTTGTATATATTTATAAATCATTTTAATATACGTTTGTATTTTACACAAAGAAAAAGTATATTAGGCTGCATGCTGTGTTTTTGTCTCACTTCCAAGTATCCTCTGCTCAGAAAAAGGACTGACAGGGCCTGTTTTCTGGCAACCATGTGCCCCAGGTCTTCCAGGACAGTCTCCATGTCAAATGTGTTTCCAATTTTTTCCCATCAACCACAAAAATGTTTCTTATATTTCAACATTTTTGTGCCCAAATGCATCTCCCAATCTGGTTCTCACATACAAGAATAATCACAAAACATCCTCCTATTGTTGTCTGTAATTATATTTAAAATACTTCAGCACAGCTCATGTGACAAATGTGCACTAGTTGATTTGGACCCACACCCAGCAATGGTTGGTTACTCCAGATGGGAATGCACCCCAAGAGTGCTTTGTTAGCATCTGAAAGTCTCTATTCAGAGGGATGCAACTCCAGTCAGTTTTGGAATCTGAACTTTTTCCCCCCAAAATGCCACAGCTTTGTTAATAAAATGGCTGCTAAAAACTATTTTCATGCATGTTTTCAAAATGTGGATTGGCTGCCTGGAAATGCTGTTGGGTACATGTGCCTTTGACTAAACAGGGCATACTAACTGAGAAAGTTCTGTGCCCAAACCCTTTGGATAGGCACCCTGGGACTAATACTTTTCCCTCTGAGGGCAGAACAGAAGTCACTCAAACTGCATGAAAATCTTCCCTTCATGCCAGTGAACATCTAACATAAGGGCTGAAACTCAGAGCTGCAACCTCACTGAGCTTACAGAATAGTCACAATGGACCCTGCCATTAATAAAGATTTGCTGTGAGGCAGGATTCCATGGGAAGTTTGTTATAGTAGCTACATGCTATATTGTAATACTTTAATGTACCTACACTGAGAAACAACGGTATAATAATGCTATAAATTGAACCTAATGCTACAGAAATTAGTTATTTAGCTCAGGGCATAATTACACAACAACTACAATAACCCAATTTCCAGCTGAAGGAAAGTAGAGGAAGCGTGGGAAGAGCCCAGCGGGGAAAATAAACAGCTTCTAAATCCAAACCAGGTCATTTTGTTTGAAATAAAGCCTCAATAGAGAATCCAAAGTCAAATATAAATTATCTGCTTTACCACCCTTCCATTAATATGGATGAAAAATTATTAATATGAAGTACCAAATCTTCTCTCTCTTCTTCCAGATAACCAAAAATAAACCAAATATCTAAAAATAGAATACCACCTAATAGAAAATCATACCAACAAACAATACATAACAAAATAAAATGTTTTCCTCAATTTACATAGACACACCACATTCACAAGATGAGGGGATCGTGTACAACATGCTTTTTCCCCCTTCCATGCAGGCTGTTTTTCTTGTACTTCTCAACACCAGAGGTAATTCTTGTTGCTATTTTATCCCTAGCTTTTTTATCTATCCGAAGGTATAGTTATGAGAAAGATCAATAATTTAAAGGAGAATTTTTGTGCTTTTCAATTTTATGCATATGGTACAAGAATTATAACATTACTTTTAATGAATTTTTTTTTACCATCAACATTTTTTTTGCATTAGATTAATAACAGGATCTCCATGGAAATAATACAGTCTTTGCCCTCAGGCAACTTTCATAAGGTTGGCCACCATCAAGTTTACCATCTACAAAAAATAATGCACTGTTTGATTATTCAATTCAACAAGTATTCAATTAAGCATCTCCCATTACCTTAGTGTTTTGATGGGCCCAGTAGATAGACAAAGATTTCTTCCAATAAAATAATAAAATCTCTGATTTTATTACTGCATTCACCAACAGGTGAGCTCTGAATTTGGCCAGAATGCTTTTCTAAAAACATGTAGTCAGTGAAGCAGAAATAAGAAAACTGGGAAATCAAATTCAATTCAAACTGTTTGATGCCTAGAATGCAATGACAAATGAAGGAAACGAGAAAGTGATGAAGCAGATACCTTTGCTGGGTATTGAAAAAGAACAGAATCAAGCAAATAATAAAATATCAGTGGCAGTATTTGACAAACCCATAATGGAAATGTCATGAAACCTTTCACAAAGTGATTAAGATACTATTTTATGTCACATAAAGCGAGAGCATCTGGAAGAATCTGACCCAAAACTACACTTACTACTCATTTGTTTCCGTTTCAGCAGTGCTAATGCCAAATTAGCAGTTGGCTTAGTGATTCCAGGTTAAATGGGTTCAGGTCTGGTAAATACACATAGTTCTGGTTTAAGTTAAATTTTCTATTTACACATAACTTCTCTAACCTTTAAGTTTCCAAATTGTATTCATACAAATTCTAAGTTCTGCTGGCTCAAATATATCATGGCTAGAAAGTTAAGGGAAAGATAAACATACAAAGCCAATGTAAGAAGCAGTTTTAAAGTTGAAAAGAATGCTACAAAGATGGGATCAATTGAAATAAGTAACTGCATCTGTTCTGAATAGCTCCACTTCATCCTTTTTCAACACTAGCCTTGTAGCGCCAGTCACCTTGGCTGCTCCTGCCATCGCCTCCAGCTTCTCAGGCTCAAAGAGTTCATCAAGAGGGTTGGCCAATTTGGAAAACCTTTAAGTCTACTAGGGCCAAACCTACAAGAGCAGCAAGCCAGGAAAAGCACATGTGGGCATCGCTACAGCGTGCGCTTCAATGTTACAAGGCAAGATAGATGATAGCTAAAGCCAAAGATAATTTCTCTAAGCCTGACATCAGAGCTAAACACTGTATATATTGTTTTTCAGTAAATTTTCCTACCAAGATGCCTTGAGTGTCCCAGAACCAAGAAGAAATACTTAAGACATTCATCTTATCATTGCTCTCTAGCTAGGCAGTCAAGTTCCTTATTTACTGATGCCTGCAGTTGATAAGAAATCATCTCAAGTTGCATTTCCCAAAGCTATAGGTTTGAAAGATACGCATAAAAATAAATATTTCCCAAGAAATGATTCCTGGTATTCCTTTCCTACTGCAGTACAAAGCCCTCAAAACATATAAGTTTTATGACAGAGACACATATTCCTTGGAGTGAGGGGGATTGCAATAAGAAGGGAAATGCAAAGCTGTGTAAGTAACGAGGTTTGAGACTGGAGAACCGCCAGGAAACTGTAAACAAACTGTTGAGTTACACCAGCTCCAAATGAACATTACTGGCTGTAAAAGCTGTATTCTGCATGCAGTTCACTTAACGTGATGTGCCAGTTTCCTTATTGTAGTGTAATCTGAAAACACGCACAGCATGTGTACTGCATGCTTACCAAAGCTACACAGGCTCATTTCCCTTCCCATGCTATTTGGAGAAGGAAAAAAAATTAAAAGCCCAAACTGAAAAATTTTAAGCATAATGTAAGAAGTGAAATGTCCTGATTTGTCTATTTTCAAACATCCTTCCTCAAGAACACAAACGGTAAAGGGGAGCTTGAGCAATCTCTCTGCACACCACTGCTTTCAAACCCACTCACTGCCAGGCCACACACAGCCCAGCAGCTTTGGGGCAAAATTGCCCTTTCTTAGATAACCTTATCAAGTTCATGTTATTATCCACAGAGGGCATTCAGATGTGATTCTTACCTTCTTTCTTCTGATAATTCCCTGGGTTGAGAGAAGTGGGGCGAAGGGGCTGAAGCACCAGGAGTAGGAAAAGTGTGAAGAAATCCAAGATAAACACTGAACACAAAGAACCAGTCCTTACCTAAAAAACCCTGGCTGGATTTTTGGGATTGAGAAATCTCTTGCCTCCTTGGAGTGGATGTGGTGTGCTGATGTGGGCGATCTGAGCACAAGTTCCTCTCCTATTCTGTTTTTGCTGGCCAGTAACCCTTCTTCCTTTCCTTTCATCCTTGCCAAAAGGATTTCTCAGTTTAAACTTTGGGGTGAAGCGATAACCCACTGGAATGATTAAATATGTGCTCTATAATACAGAATTAGCTTTAGAAGGCCTTGGAACAAAGTTGACCTGGGTTAGGGTGTGAGACTCTCAAGAGGAACTCCTCTTTGAAGGCAACGACCCAAGAGTTGCTTATCCAAAGACATTCCCAAATCAGACCCTCCCCATCTGAGTCCTGGGCTTTGCTTTGGCACCTGCCAGTCCAGTCTAGCTCCTGAAAGTATCAGGAAGGGTCATAAGGGGTCCTGAGGAGGACGAGGAAAATAAAGGATGTGGAGGACTTAATTCTGAATAGAGGACAAGAGGCTTCCTTGTCTGTGCTTATAAGAGCTCTCCCAGGGGTAGATACTATAAGTCAGTTGTATAGATGAGGAAACAGCACAGACACACAAGATATATTACCTAAACTCACAAGGCCAAAAAGTTGTTGGAATTAGAATTTCACTGACTGCAAAATTTCCACTCCAAGAGATAGCAACATATTTTTTCCCTTTAAAACGTCTTCCCTGCAGTATTATTATCACATAGTATTTCTCAGTGTTCTCCAGACCATTCCCGTTCCAATGTCTAAGCCTCTAACTTGAGGGCACCTTTGTCTGAAGGTCCTTAAGAATCTTACTTTGGAAATGGATGATGTTATCTTCCCCCTGGGCACCTTTACCTGCTCTCCACACACAGCTGGTCAGGGGACTCCTAGACACTAGTTCTTTTTAAAATGCTACTATAAGTCATCTATTTAACTCTAAGCAATGTCTTTAAATCTGAACTTGAAACTGGCAATTGCTATTAAGTCT
The DNA here is from genome assembly GCF_964194135.1 of Talpa europaea. Taxonomy (NCBI): domain Eukaryota; kingdom Metazoa; phylum Chordata; class Mammalia; order Eulipotyphla; family Talpidae; genus Talpa; species Talpa europaea. Next base: position 53,208,225 of record NC_140077.1, read on the forward strand.
TAACTACATAGTGTTAGTGATCACTGCAGCTTTCAAAATTTAAAAAGTGAACAAAATATTGAAGCATAAAATTCAAAACAGTCAATTATGGGGGAGGGTATACTTTTTAATCTTTCCAACAGATGAAAAGTTACTTTTCTTTCTCATCATAGTTTTCCTAAAACAAGGGGGGAAAGAGTTTGAATCCCTTTTGAGGGTTTATGGTTAAAAAAGGCTATTCATGAGATCTACACTAAAACCACAACTTTGGGGAATTTCTAGAGAATGGATCATCATTGAAAACTAAAGCTTACACCCTGAAGCAAAACAACATCAACAGAATTTAAGTTAACCAGTAAGTATAGAAAGTATTCCATGGACATGTTAAACACATTTTCTACATCTTAAAGTGCGAGGGATATAGCCTAATAGTGGTCATCTACATAGCAACAATACTACACAACCTCAGAGCTATATTCAGCAGCTGCCCAGACAACTATCAGTTTTTACATCTTTTTTATAATTGCCCCATCAGATTTTCAACTGTGCTTCAGGCTGCTGATATATGAGCAGTCGACCTAAGTGTCCCTTCTCCAAGTTTCTAATGTGCCACTGCTGACACTGGTGACAGACCTAAATCCCAGGTCTGCCACTGGTGACAGACCTAAATCCCAGCAAAGCAGATTTGCTACAACTGAGTCACAGAAAACATACACAGGTCCCAAGCACCTTTCTCATAAATGCATGGCTGGGAAAGGGTCACCTCCCAACAAGCCAAGCAGAGGAAGCACGTACATGAGTGCCAGCAAGACTGGTTATGCCAACACAACACGTCTGTCTGTTAATCACTCCTCACAGCAGCCAGAATCTCACAGGCATGGATGGTGACTAGAGACATAGGCCTTTTTGCTTATGTAATTCAAGTGACCTATGAAATAGGAGAATGTGTTAAGAGTCATTTTTCCGGCTAAAGCTATTGATAGAGGTTATGCACCAGCTAGCAATTAGAAACCTGTTCTTCATGTCCCTGGCCATTTCTTGGTTACCTTGAGAAAACTGGGTATTTCGATGAGTTTGTCCATTGAAAAAAAAAGGTTTCACACATTTTGTGCTTGCAAGGGTGTTGTAAAATACGTAAATATTATTTAATTGAATCAGGAAATTACATCCCCAAGCACAATGGCATTTTAATGAATTAATAGAAAGTTGTTACTAATTTCTCTAAATTTCAGAAGGCTTTTTTTAACCAACTACCTCTCAATTTCATTCCCAACAATTTTGACAACCTATAGCTACAAGTCTAAAAAGTCAAGTGGTGAAATCAGTATTCTTTCTTTCACTCGCACCTTTAGTTTGCAATGCATGCTGTATTGATTTTAAAATATAACTAGCTGCCACACATTCAGTGGCTTCAAACACCACAAATGTATTATCTAGCTGTTCTGGATGTCAGAAATCTGAAAAGGTCCTTCTGTCTAAAAGCAGTATTGGCAGGGCTATGTGCCTTCTGAAGGCTCTAAGGAGAACCATGTCCTGTGCCTTCTGAAGGCTCTAAGGAGAACCATGTCCTTGTTTTTTCCAGGTACCAGGGGCTATCTACATTCCTGGGCAAATGGCTCTTCCTCCATCTTCAAAGCACATCATTCAACCTCAGCTCCTGTCATTCCATTCTTCTCTTATAGGGACCTTTGTTCTTATAAGGACCCTGCTGGTTACAATGGGCCCACTGAATAACTCAGGATTATCTCCCCACACACAAGATTTTTTAATTAAATCACATCTGCAAAGTCCACTTGCCATGTAAGATGACACACCAACAGGTTTGGGGGAAAGGACATGGACACCTTGCCGGGGGAGGGGCCATTATTCAGCCTCCCACTAAGAGGCTGATTAAATTCAGAAATCTCAGCCAAGAACCACACTCTTCATTCTCTAAGTACTCTCTCCAAATCTCGCTGACTCCTAACAAAAATCCCTAAAAAGCTTAGTTATCTGCTAAACCAGGTCCTAGCACAACTGAACTTCAAAGCAGAAGATCAGAAGATAGGCTAGGATCTTAACTATAGGAGATAGATCAAAATCAGAATAGGAAACATCAAAACAAAAATTGTAGACACACTACAGTACAAAGTGATGCTCTTAAAACACCAAAAAAGTCAGTGTAATCAAGACGAGAAGTATGTGAGACTTTCAGAAGCACATAAAACAAAAATTCTAAGTGGTTTAAAATAGGCTTAATATAACCCTGTTTTACAGTTTAAAAACTTATGTGCACGGTCACAGAAAAAAAAAATGGAAAGCCTTTAAAGCTGAAACCAAGAGTTAACAGTGATATTTCTAAAAAGCATTGCTGAATAGTTAAAATAGAGGTGGTTTTATTTTCTTTACTCTTTCTTTTACCTTTCTTTTTTTTTTTTTTTGGTTTATTTATTTATTTATACAAGCACTGGGTACAGTCAGAAGCACCAGAGGGTGAGAGAATTCACCAGAGCCAGAGGGGAGAGCAGAGCAGGCAGAGTGACGAAGTACACTGCTGAGGGGAACAGCAGGCAGTAGGAGAGGTTTGCGCGCCATGTTGGACCCTCACCTGGTGGCCAGGGATCCAACTGGTGCTGCAGAGGCTGCGGGCAGCTTCGCAACCCAGCGCTCAACCGCTGCGCCACCGGGGAGGCCCATCTTTTACCTTTTTCTGTAATAAAAATGCACTATTTTTACAGAAAATTATATGCTAAAATGTACTTAATGACAGAAGTAAAAGCAGACTTCATTTTTCTGAAACTATTCGATTAAATTAGAATACCTCGAAATAAGCCTATGTATTTATCAACACCCTATCTTTTTTATTTTTTTTTAATTTTTACATCATTGTTCATTTTTAAACAATATTTGCTTACCCCCACCCCCTCAGGTGTAGTCCCCATAGAGTTTCCTTCACCAATGCACCTGTGCACCATCACCTCAGTCCCCTGTGCTCCTCCCTCCCTCCCTCTGATCCCTCTCCCTCCTCCTCCCCTGCAGGATGTCTCTGATTTACTATTGTCCAGTTTTGCATTGCTGTGTTCTGTACTGTTATTATTTTTTTACACTGATGTCTTATTTGGTTCCCCTATATTCCTGCTATAAGTGAAACCATCTGATATTTTTCTTTTCCTTCTGGCTTATTTCACTGAGCATAATCCCTTCTAGTTCCACCCATGTTGCTGTGAATGGCATGAGTTTATCTTTTTTGATTGCTGAATAATATTCCATGGTGTATATGTACCACATCTTCTTGATCCAGTCATCTATTTTTGGGCATTTGGGTTTGACAACCTACCTTTGACAAAGGAGAAAACATGCAATGGAACAAGGACAATTAGTTCAACAAATGGTGCTGGGGTAAACTGGACTGCCACCTGCAAAAGAATAAAGCTAGACTACTACTACCTCACACCATGTACAAAAGGCAATTCAAAACGGATAAAAGAATTTAACATAAGACCTGAAAACATAAAATATATAGAGGAAAATATAGGCAAAACACTACATGACATACATTTCAGTAATGTCTTTAAAGACACATCCCCAAAGGACCTCCCCGGTGGTGCAGCGGTTGAGAGCTGGGTTGCGAAGCTGCTCACAGCCTCTGCAGTGCCGGTTTGATCCCTGGCTGCTCCCCAGCCACCAGAGGAGGGTCCCGCATGGCGCACAGACCTCTCCTGCCGCCCGCTGCTCCCCTCAGCAGTGTATTTCGTCAGTCTGCCTGCTCTGCTCTCCCCTCTGGCTCTGGTGAATTCTCTCACCCTCCCATGCTTCTGACTGTACCCAGTGCTTGTATAAATAAATAAATAAATAAATCTTTAAAAAAAAAAAAAAAGACACATCCCAAAAACAAAGAAATGAAGAAAAAGATGAACAGCTGGGATTACATCAAACTAAAAAGCTTCTGTACAACAAAAGATACATGAACCAAAACAGCCACCCTAATGACTGGGAAAAAATTTTTGCACTCCATATAACTGACAAGGGACTGATCACAAAGATATACAAAGAACTCACAAGACTCAACAAAAACAAAGGAAACAATCCGGTCAAAGAATGGGCAGAAGAGCTAAAAAGACAATTCTCCAAAGAGGAAATGCAAATGGCCAACAGGTATATGAAAAAATGTTCAACATCACTTGTAATCAGGGAAATGCAAGTCAAAACCACAATGAGATACCACTTACAACAGTGAGAATGGCACATATATTAAAAAAAAAAAACTAGCAATAATAAAACGTTGGTGAGATGGAGATAAAGGAACTCTCCTATACTGCTGGTGGGAGCGCAAATTGGTGCAACCACTATGGAAAGCTGTCTAGAGGTTCTTCAGTCTACTAAAAATGGAGCTACCATATGACGCAGCAATTCCACTGATAGGGATCTGCCCAAAGGACATAAAAACATTAATTTAAAAGGATACCTGCACCCCTATGTTTATTGCAGCACTATTTACAATAGGTAAGATATGGAAACAACTCAATGCCCAAAATAGATGACTGGATCAAGAAGATGCGGCATACAAAGCTCTCCTGAAAAAAAAAGAAGGGAATGGAGGCATCACACTCCCAGACTTCAAACTATACTACAAAGCCATAATCATCAAAACTGCATGGTATTGGAACAAGAACAGACATACAGACCAATGGAATCGAATAGAAAATCCAGAAATAAACCCACAGATTTATGGTCAACTAATCTTTGACAAAGGAGCAAAGACTATGCATTGGAGCAAAGAAAGTTTGTTCAATAAATGGTGCTGGGAAAACTGGGTCGCTACATGCAAAAGAATGAAGCTTGACCACTACCTCACACCATACACAAAAATCAACTCAAAATGGATTAAAGAACTAGACATAAGACCTGAAACCATAAAATATATAGAAGGAAATATAGGCGAAACACTACGTGATTTGCACATCAAAGACATCTTTACAGACACATCACCCAAAGCAGTGATAGTGAAGGCAAAGATAAACAGCTGGGACTACATCAAATTAAAGAGCTTCTGCACAGCAAAAGAGACAATAACAAAAACAAAGAGAAACCCCACCAACTGGGAGAATATTTTTGCACCCAACACTAATGATAAAGGACTGATCACAAAAATCTGCAAAGAGCTGATGAGACTCAACAACAACAAAGAAAATAATCCAGTCAAAAAATGGGCAGAAGAGCTAAAAAGAAACTTCTCTGAAGAGGAAATGCAAATGGCCAACAGGCATATGAAAAAATGTTCAACATCACTTGTCATCAGGGAAATGCAAATCAAAACTACCATGAGAAGAACCCTGCTCCCCTCCCCCGCCCACAGAGGCGGCACTCTCCGACAGGCAGAGAGGAGGGAAACAACAAACCAAAACAGCCACCAAGAAGAAACGACGCAGCAAGCAGGACTGTGAATGGAAAGGAACTATTACAGCCACCACACCCCTTGAACGGGAGCTGAGGCGAACCCTGCAGGATTCGCCGCGGCGGTGAGCGAACGGCTCCGGGCACCATTAGAGAAGAACAAAGACCCCGGGAGACACGCACACAACCCGGGCTGCCGATGACTCCTAGAGGAACCAGAGGGGAGAAGAGAAGCCCACCCAAGATGCCGGCCAGTCCCAACAACACAGTGTCCCAACGCATACAGCAAATTAGAAAACAGACAGTAGGGAGGAGAAGAACCACACGCAACCTAGCAACTCTCCAGAGAAAAAGCACACCACAAAAAGAAAACCAGCCCCCAGATTGCAACGACAGTAACTTGGAAGAACTTCTGAGCCTTCCAGAAAGAGAATTTAAAATTGCCGTGATTAAAAAACTGACAGAAGTCATAAAGGAAAACAATGATAAGGGAAAAATAATCAACGATCAGAAGAATGAAATTGAGTCCCTAAAGAGGGAAGTAAAAGAAATGCAGGAGATCAAAGAATTAGTGGAAGAACTAAAGAATTCTGGGAAAAGCAATGAAAGCAGAATTGATGAAATGGAAGAACGAATAAGTGCTCTTGAAGACACAGAAATAAAAAGAACCAAAACAGAAAAGGAAAGAGAAGTACGAAGGAAAAAGAATGAAGAAAGACTTCGGGAACTATCTGACTCCATGAGGAAAGGAAATATAAGAGTTATAGGAATACCAGAAGGAGAGGAGAGAGAAGTAGGAACAGAGAAAATATTCAAAGAGATAATTGAAGAGAACTTCCCAAATGTGAAGAAGGAGCTGAAAATTGATATACAAGAAGCAAGAAGAACACCAAACTTCCACGACGAAAGAAAAAATACAGCAAGACACATAATAGTAAAGCTCCCAAGAATCCAGGACAAGGAAAAAATAATGAAGCTGGCAAGAGGGAAGAAACAGATAACATTCAAAGGAAAGCCAATCAGGCTGACATCAGACTTCTCTGAAGAAACACTACGGGCAAGGAGAGAGTGGAGGGACATAGTCAACAGACTCCAAGAAAACAGATGCCAACCAAGAATACTCTATCCCGCAAAGCTCTCCTTCCTCTTTGAAGAAAGAATATGGACCTTCCCAGACAAACAGAAACTCCGGAATTTCATTGCAACTAAACCCCCACTCCAAAAAATACTACAAGGAGTCCTAAAGCCAGAACCTCACAGGGACGAATAACAATGAAAGAAGGCCAAAAAAAAAAAAAAAAGTTATTAAAAGAATAAATAAATAAAATCAAAGGAAAGACAAACACAATGGCAAATACAGATGTTAACATATCAATATTAACTCTAAATGTAAATGGACTAAACTCTTCAATAAAAAGACACAGAGTTGCAGCCTGGATTAAGAAACAAAACCCAACCTTTTGCTGTCTCCAGGAAACACATTTAGCTACAAAAGATAAAAATAGGCTCAAAGTTAAAGGATGGAAAACAATCCTACAAGCAAATGGACCAAAAAAGAAAGCAGGAACAGCTATACTTATATCAGATAAAACAGACTTCAAACTCAAAAAGATAAAAAGAGACCCCAAGGGTCACTACATTATGATCAAGGGGACAATACTTCAAGAAGAAATAACACTCATTAACATATACTCACCAAACGAAGGAGCACCAAAATATATCAGACAACTGTTGTCCTCTCTGAAAACAGACATCAGAGAAAACACATACGTAGTGGGAGACTTCAACACACCACTATCAACAATGGATAGATCAACAAGACAAAAAATAAGTAAAGAAACCAAAGCTCTAAATAAGGACCTAGAGCAATTGGGCTTAACAGACATCTATAGAACACTAAACCCCAAAAAAACGGAGTACACATTTTTCTCAAGCGCACACGGATCATTCTCCAGGATCGATCACATACTGGGGCACAAGACAAACATCAACAGATACACCAAGATTGAAATCATATCAACCATCTTTTCTGACCATGAAGGCATCAAACTAGAAATAAACCATAAAAAGAAGGCAAGAAACTTTCCTAACTCATGGAGATTAAAAACCACACTACTGGAAGACCACTGGACTAATGAGGAGATCAAAGAAGAAATTAAAAAATTCTTTGAATTGAGAACACCTGCACCCCTATGTTTATAGCAGCACTGTTTACAATAGCTAAGCTTTGGAAACAACCCAAATGCCCAAAAATAGATGACTGGATCAAGAAGATGTGGTACATATATACCATGGAATATTACTCAGCATTCAAAAAAGATAAACACATGCAATTTGCTGCAACATGGATGGCGCTGGAAGGGATCATGCTCAGCGAAATAAGCCAAAAAGAAAAAGAAAAATACCAGATGGTCTCACTCATAGCAGGAATCTAGAAAACTTAAATAAGGGACCAGGAAAATGAATAACTATAAGAAAGTGAAAATCAAAATCAACAAAAAACTATGAACCAGAGACACTTTTAGGGGGGCGGGGGCGGGAGGGGAGGGATTGGGGTCAGAATGGGGGGCTGCAATTGTATGGGGAATATAACAATAAAATATATAAAAATAAATAAATAAATAAATAAATGTCAAAAAAAAAATTCTTTGAATTGAACGACAAGGAGGACACCAATATCCTAAATGTATGGGATGCAGCAAAAGCAGTAATAAGAGGAAAATATATAGCAATAGAAGCTCACATCAAGAAACAAGAAAGAACTCAAAGAAACAACCTAATCTCGAAGCTCAAAGATCTAGAAAAAGAACAACAAAAAAAGCCCAAAACCAGTAGAAGAAAAGAAATAATAAAAACCAAAGCAGAAATAAATGAAATTGAAACTAAAAAAACAATCCAAAAGATCAATGAAACCAAGAGCTGGTTCTTTGAAAAAAACAATAAAATAGACAAACCCCTAGCCAGGCTCACAAAGGAAAAAAGGGAGAAAGCACAAATAAACAGGATCATCAATGAAAGAGGAGAAATCACAACCGACACAGCAGAAATCAAAAGAATAATCAGTAACTACTATGAACAGTCATATGGAAACAAGTTTAATAATCTAGAGGAGATGGACAAATTCCTACAACTCTACAATCACCCAAAGCTAGATAAAGAAGAAATAGAACACCTAAACAGACCAATTACAATTAGCGAAATTGAAATGGTAATCAAAAACCTCCCCAAAAACAAAAGCCCAGGACCTGATGGATTTACAAATGAATTCTACCAAACATTCAGAGACGAATTAGTGCCTATCCTTCACAAACTCTTCCAAAAAATTGAGAAGGAAGGGACAATACCAAACACGTTCTATGAAGCCAACATTACACTAATACCAAAACTGAACAAGGACAACACAAAAAAGGAAAACTACAGGCCAATCTCCCTAATGAACACTGATGCAAAAATCCTCAATAAAATTTTAGCCATCAGAATCCAACAATGTATCCATAAGATAATTCACCACGACCAAGTAGGATTCATTCCAGGGGCACAAGGATGGTTTAACATCCGAAAATCAATCAACGTTATCCAACACATCAACAAAAAGAGATATAAAAACCATATGATAATATCAATAGATGCTGAGAAAGCTTTCGACAAAGTGCAACACCCATTCATGATAAAAGCCCTTGAAATTCTTGGGATACAAGGAACATACCTCAACATCATAAAGGCCATCTATGACAAGCCAACAGCCAGTATCATTCTCAATGGTGAAAAGCTGAAAGCAATTCCATTAAGATCTGGAACAAGACAAGGATGTCCACTCTCACCACTGCTTTTCAATATAATACTGGAAGTCCTAGCCAGGGCAATAAGACAAGAGAAAGACATCCAAGGAATCCAAATAGGAAAAGAAGAAGTCAAACTATCACTATTTGCAGACGATATGATATTATACATAGAGAACCCCAAAAACTCCACAGAAAAGCTAATTCAACTCATCAATCAGTTCAGTAAAGTGGCAGGATACAAAATCAACATGCAAAAGTCAGTAGCCTTCCTATACACAAACAATAAATCTGAAGAAGAAGAAATCAAAAAAACCATCCCTTTTGTTATTGAAACAAAAAAAATCAAATATTTGGGAATAAATCTAACAAAAGAGGTAAAGGACCTATACAAAGAAAACTATAAAACACTGTTAAAAGAAATCGAAGAAGACACAAAGAAATGGAGAGACATCCCCGGCTCGTGGATTGGAAGAATAAACATTATTAAAATGGCCATCCTTCCAAAAGCAATATACAGATTCAATGCTATTCCAATCAAAATTTCAATGTCATTCTTCAAAGAAATAGAACAATTATTGATGAAATTCATATGGAATCACAAAAAACCCCGAATAGCCAAAGCTCTCCTGAAAAAAAAAGAAGGGAATGGAGGCATTACACTCCCAGACTTCAAACTATACTACAAAGCCATAATCATCAAAACTGCATGGTATTGGAACAAGAACAGACATACAGACCAATGGAATCGAATAGAAAATCCAGAAATAAACCCACAGATTTATGGTCAACTAATCTTTGACAAAGAAGCAAAGACTATGCATTGGAGCAAAGAAAGTTTGTTCAATAAATGGTGCTGGGAAAACTGGGTCGCTACATGCAAAAGAATGAAGCTTGACCACTACCTCACACCATACACAAAAATCAACTCAAAATGGATTAAAGAACTAGACATAAGACCTGAAACCATAAAATATATAGAAGGAAATATAGGCGAAACACTACGTGATTTGCACATCAAAGACATCTTTACAGACACATCACCCAAAGCAGTGATAGTGAAGGCAAAGATAAACAGCTGGGACTACATCAAATTAAAGAGCTTCTGCACAGCAAAAGAGACAATAACAAAAACAAAGAGAAACCCCACCAACTGGGAGAACATTTTTGCACCCAACACTAATGATAAAGGACTGATCACAAAAATCTGCAAAGAGCTGATGAGACTCAACAACAACAAAGAAAATAATCCAGTCAAAAAATGGGCAGAAGAGCTAAAAAGAAACTTCCCTGAAGAGGAAATGCAAATGGCCAACAGGCATATGAAAAAATGTTCAACATCACTTGCCATCAGGGAAATGCAAATCAAAACTACCATGAGATACCATCTTACACCAGTGAGAATGGCACATATTAAAAAAACTAGCAACAACCAATGCTGGCGAGGGTGTGGAGAAAAAGGAACTCTTCTGCACTGTTGGTGGGAGTGCAAACTGGTCCAACCACTGTGGAGAGCTGTGTGGAGATTTCTGGACCTACTAAACATAGAGCTTCCATATGATCCAGCAATTCCACTCCTATGTATTTACCCAAAGGACACAGAAACATCAATTCCAAAGAACACCTGCACCCCTATGTTTATAGCAGCACTGTTTACAATAGCTAAGCTTTGGAAACAACCCAAATGCCCAAAAATAGATGACTGGATCAAGAAGATGTGGTACATATATACCATGGAATATTACTCAGCATTCACAAAAGATAAACACATGCAATTTGCAGCAACATGGATGGCGCTGGAAGGGATCATGCTCAGCGAAATAAGTCAAAAGAAAAAGAAAAATACCGGATGGTCTCACTCATAGCAGGAATCTAGAAAACTTAAATAAGGGACCAGGAAAATGAATAACTATAAGAAAGTGAAAATCAAAATCAACAAAAAACTATGAACCAGAGACACTTTTAGGGGGGCGGGGGCGGGAGGGGAGGGATTGGGGTCAGAATGGGGGGGCTGCAATTGTATGGGGAATATTACAATAAAATTTATAAAAAAAATAAAATAAAATAAAACAAGATGGCTCTCAACTTTACGTTCTCCTACCGATGGGCCTCCCTGGTGGCACAGGGGTTAAGTCTCAGTGCTATCAAGTTATTGCCAGCCAATGTGGCATGAGTTCAATCCCTGGCCAGGGAGCTACCCACATGGCATAACAGACCTCTCCTGTCTTGCCTGCTGCTCTCCTTAGCAGTGTATTTCAGTAGATCTGCCTGTTCTGCTCCCCACTCTGTCTCTGATGAATCCTCTCACAAAAAAAAAAAAAAAAAAAAAAAAAAAAACCTACCATGAGATACCATCTTACACCAGTGAGAATGGCACATATTAAAAAAACTAGCAACAACAAATGTTGGCGAGGGTGTGGAGAAAAAGGAACTCTTCTGCACTGTTGGTGGGAGTGCAAACTGGTCCAACCACTGTGGAAAGCTGTGTGGAGACTTCTGGACCTACTAAACATAGAGCTTCCATATGATCCAGCAATTCCACTCCTAGGTATTTACCCAAAGGACACAGAAACATCAATTCCAAAGAACACCTGCACCCCTATGTTTATAGCAGCACTGTTTACAATAGCGAAGCTTTGAAAACAACCCAAATGCCCAAAAATAGATGACTGGATCAAGAAGATGTGGTACATATATACCATGGAATATTACTCAGCATTCAAAAAAGATAAACACATGCAATTTGCAGCAACATGGATGGCGCTGGAAGGGATCATGCTCAGTGAAATAAGCTAAAAAGAAAAAGAAAAATACCGGATGGTCTCACTCATAGCAGGAATCTAGAAAACTTAAATAAGGGACCAGGAAAATGAATAACTATAAGAAAGTGAAAATCAAAATCAACAAAAAACTATGAACCAGAGACACTTTTAGGGGGGCGGGGGCGGGAGGGAAGGGATTGGGGTCAGAATGGGGGGCTGCAATTGTATGGGGAATATAACAATAAAATTTATTATCTTAAAAAAAAAAAAAGATGTGGCATATATACACAATAGAATACTATTCAGTAATCAAAATAAATAAATAAATAAACCCATGCCATTCACAGCAACATAGAAGGAGCCAGAAGGGATTATGCTCCATGAAATAAATCTGAAGGAAAAGAAAAACATGGATGGTTTCACTTACAGGAGGAATATAGGAGAACCAAAAAAGGACCAGGGAGAAAAATAAGAATAATAAAAAATAGCAGGCAAGTACAAATCAGAGACATTCTGCAAGGGAGGGGAGCTGAAGGAATCCAAATGGGGGAGAAGAGCACAAGGGACTATGGTGATGGTTCACCAGTGAATTGGCGGTGGGACTTTTATGGCAAATACACCAGAAAGGAGTAAGCATACAAGCATGCATTGTACAAAAATGAACAATGATATAAAATATACATACATATAAATTTTTAAAAAATTAGAATATCTGATCCTGCTGTAAAAACACATTTGTTTATTAACTATTCTCATTTTATTTTTTTAATGAAAGGTCCTTTCTATAATGTTACCAATAATGTTATATATTGTTACATACTGATGACTGACCCCCCTCAGCTTTAGGGAAATGGATGTGCTGGAATTTGTATTTTAATCACTATTTATAAATTTTAAAATACATTTTAATATGCTATAGTCAGACTTATGTGCACAAATACACACACTATTTGTGCAAATCACAAAGTTAGTTGGCATTGATCCAAAGAAAGGGAACACAGGTAAGGTTAGCATTAGCATATTCACTCCCACAAAAGGAAAAAAAAACCAATACCCTATCTTTTACTCCTTTGAAATTTAATTGATATCTGCACACTTCTCCCAGTCATAGGTGGGGAATACTAAACAGATCACATTTACTCATGCATTTCTTTCGTCTTACTTTGCAGAAGAAAAAAGGGAGAAGAGAAAGGAAGGAAAGGAAGAAAATCAGCAAAAGGAAGAGAAAAATGAAAGAGTAAAAGTTAAGGTTTGCCCTGGATATTTAATTGATCAGCCTTACACTACAACTTCTTTTAAAATTGCCACCTTCCTCCTTCTTTTGTATATTAATCAAAGAAGTTAGAACAGACCTCTTAAGGACTTTCAAAAATTAATCTTACTGCCTGAAGCACAGAGAGAGCTACTTAGTGTGACTAAGGGTCCCCAGTTACACTATTTTTCTTTCCAATATCATTTACTGTTGCCCTCCCAGGCCAGGCAATGGGGCATGAGGAGGCAGCAGAGTCCAGCTGCTATGAGGATGAGGGGTGACCTGCTTCTTACTCAGAGGCTTGTCCTCTTTCCCAAAACCTAAACAGGAAAACTACAACAGGGGTAGAACATCTTGGTCAAGAAAAAGGTCAACTCCCCAAGGACAGGATGAAAAGAGGCTCTGCTCAGCATGTGTTCAAGGTTACAAAACTCCTGCAAACCTTGAGTACAAGTCTTTGGCAATGAGAGCCCATGTTTGTCTTGTTCACACTATGTCCCTAGACACGAGGACATAACAGACACGAAATAATGACTGATTGATACCAAGGCTTCACATGTGCCTACCAGCTGAGATGCCATATAGTAAACACAAGGGCCAATAAAATTCTGAAAATAAAATGCATCTTTCTGTCAATCTGTAAATTATATCATCTTATAACTTGAGAACATAAGTTAGAATATTATATCCAGGAGATGAATCAGTCACTTTGGAAAGTGTTGAAAGATTTGGCTTATGATGAAAGTGTCTCCAATAGCTGAACTCCAAGAGGTGAGCTGAAGCAAAAGCTGTACATGAGTAAACTGAAGAAGAATCAAAACAGAAGCAGGTGTCAGAAGTGGCTGGCACTCAGATTCTTGAATATGTCCTTCCTTCCTATTTACCTTTTATCCAGTACTATTTAAAATGGAAGTGACAAAATTATAGCTAAAAGCATGTTTCCCAGCTATTGTTTAATTATTCCTACAAGTACATCACTTCATAAATTTTTCTCCAATAACTACTGTCACCAAAACCATTCACATCCACATTTATTAAAAATCAAATACAATGAATTTTACAGCCCCCTTTTCAATAAAGCAATGGGACTTCCCTGCAGACTAGTCCAGGACATAACTGCCAACCCATGCTTCCCTGGATGAGGATACAATGAACTGTAATGGTAACAGACAAGGGCACAGGAAGAGCCCACCACTGTCACCATTCTTGCTCAGAGGAAAGGGCAGAAATTAGCACAACACTGTAGGTGTCATGCAGTCCAAATTACTGTGACCTCAGCAAGGAGGTACTCTGTACCACATCTTAACATGGAAGATTGCCACATATCCTGCTAGCACTTTAGAAACGAGTAATACTAAATGTCTGTAACCTGCAGAGTCTCTCTGGTTCAGACACTGCAATCAGTACTTCTAACTTCACATTTCCTATTTATGAAATTGATTTAGGTCCTCCCTGGTGGCATGAGGGGTTAAGTATCAGCACTGTGACACTCCACAGCCACTGTAGCACAAGTTTGATCCTGGCCAGGGAGCTGACCCACATGGCACAGCAGACCTCTCCTGTCTTACTGGTCCGCTGCTCCCCTCAGCAGTGTGTTTCAGTCAATCCACCTGTTCTATTCCCCACTCTGTCTCAGGTGAAACCTGTCACCCTCCCACCCCCTCACCCCAGCACCTCTGGCCTGTACCCCAGTTCTTGAATGCATAAATAGATAAATCTTTTAAAAACAAAAAAGAATTTTTTAAAATAAAGAATCACTTTCATTACTACTGCCCTGGGAACAAGAACACACACACACATACACTCTCTCTCTCTCTCACTCTCACTCACTCACTCCCCCCTACCCCAACCACCCATCCTAGGTATGTTGCTTGGAGATAATTATGATCTCGGAGACAGGAGACATCTTCTCCCAGTCAAGAAAAAGAAACAGGGACTGGGTTTACCCACACATTTGAAACAACTCAAAAATTGATAAAATATTTTAAACAATAGTTTCAAAACACTGGACATTAAACAACAAAGGACAGTGATTCCTGAGAGACAAGAAACAAAGTAACCATATAATAGAATCAGTTTATTATGGTAGCACCAACAGCATAAAATTGGGTAAAGTCTGGTGGTCTCCTTGAGTTGAAGAGAGGGAGTGGGGCTCCAAGGATATCAAGAACCTGCAGTTTGCAGGACAGAGTGCCACAGAAGAGAAAGCTGTGAAGACAAAACTCTAAAGACTTAGTGGGAACAGTACCTCTTAGAGGTATCAGTTGACAAATCCATGAGGAAAGAAACTTCCCAAGAACCACCTGAAAGCATTCCAAAACTAGCAGAATCTAGGATGGCTTCTACTGTCCACACTAGTCATAGGGGGAAACTGCAAAATAAACTGAACATCAGATAGAATATTTAGAAGGTTTTTGTCTTAGAAGGATATAAAATTAGCCCAACTAAGTGTTCTTCTAGTCCTACCTAAGAAAGCTTAAAAGCAAAACATGAAAGGGTCAAATCCTTTCCAAGCCCCTTTACTGCATCCCATAACAAAACTCAAGAATACAAAAATATCCAGCACCCAACAAGATAAAATTCAGGATGTCTACCATCTAATAAAAAATTACTATCCAAATAAAGAAGCAGGAAAACCCAGAAATGTCTCATGTTAGAATTAACACAAACAAGGGCACAAAAAATGGTTACTATGTGTTCAAAAATATCAAGGAATATTTAAAAACTGTAGCATATTCAGAAGATCCTAACTTAAGGTCTAGAGATAAAAATGACAATGCCTAGGATGAAAAACTCAAGGAGAGGATTAATAGCACATTAGATGTTGTGGGCAGCAGAAGAATTAGTGGAATTAAAGACATAGTAATGGAAACTAAAGTAAAACACAGTAATACAAAAATACTGGGGAAAAACAAAAAGAGGTAGTGACCTAAGAAACAATTTCAAACAGGCTAATATACATGCACTGGAGTATGAAAAAGAGCGGGAACAAAAAATACTACTTGAACATATAATGGTTGCAATTTTCCAACTCTAACAAAAACCATAAACTCAAACTTAAGTTCAATGAACTTCAAGCACAAGAAACATGTATAGAACACTGATGATAAATTATTCTCAAATTGCCTATAACCAGGGTTAAAGAGAAACATCTTTGTAACTAAAGGGGAAACTATCTGCATTATTTACACCACAAAGATGATGATGGTCAATTTCTTGTCAGAAATTCTACAAGCTGAGAAACAGTAGGACATCTTTAAAATAATGAAAGAAAAAAAAAACTGTCAACCTAGAATTACTTACCCAATGAAGAAAGCTTTTCAAAGTAAAGGCAAAATAAGAATGCTAAAGGGTAAGAATCATTAAAGGAAATTCTTCATCAGAGGAAAAATATCCAGATAATCTCAACAACTCAAGATATTTAATGTTATAAGATCTGTGAAGTCACTTACAGCATGTATAATAACATTCACAGGTTCCAGGAATAAGGGATGAACATCTTTGGGAGGCTATTATTTTGCCTACCACTCACTCCATATAGAGAACTAAGACAGATGTTCCACTAACATAATAATAATACAAGGAGATAGATGATACTGTAAAAAGATGGAAACTGAGTATGATTGAAAAGAACAAATATGGAAAAAAATTGAGACTCCTTTGAATTTTGATACCTGGACCCTTTGAACATTCTCCAGATTTAGTAATTTGATTGTTTTCTTCTGTCTTGATTCTAATTTGCTATTTGATTTTGCATCAAACAATATTTACATAATTGCCCTAAATGTTTCTATTTAAAAAATAACTCATAAGCAGTAAGAAAAGTCACTTTAAAACCCAAGGTTCTGCCTATATGCATCAAGTGTTCTCTAAATCAAATTACTGTTAATTTCAAGGAGAAAACTTGGCATTAAAGGAACTGAAATAATGCCAACTTAATTCTATATCAATATATTGTATTTCTCAATAAATATTCTTTCCTCCTCCATGCTGGTAAGCAAGTTGCAAACATTTATGCTAAAAGGATTTATGACCCATCAAGAATTTCAACAACTTATTTTTTTCTAACATGAATTGCTTCAAATGCATGACCAAACTGGCATTTTATAATGTTTATTTTAGAACTAGTAATACAATTTCAGAATTTGAGAAGCTGCAAATGAATAGGATATTTCTATTTGTATGCATAGTAGAGAAAAATTAGACAGAATCCAGACTTCCTTTCTGCAGTAAAAGACACATTTTTAACCACAATGTGGGAGGTATAACTTTCATCCCAAGTTAATAATTTGCCATATTAACCATCCCCAACATATCTAAATAGAAGTTCCTCAGTAAGCTTTTCCTTTTATAAGTTATCTAAACAGTCATAATTAACAAGTGAAAGATATATTTAAAAACATACAAGTCAATATTATTTCTCCATCCAAATGCTACCTAACTGGGAATGACAGTTCTAACTGTTGGAGTAAAACACCATGTTTAGAGAAACTAGGATGCTTTCCAGAACTAGTTCTTTTATGATAACTCCAGTGGTGAAATATTTCACTTGACTCTCCTCCAATCAATGTTCAGGACTATTTAAAAATCAAAATCAGAGCTCTGGAGTCACTATATTTGCTCACCAACTTCATCCATTTCCATTTAATGATTAAAACTTTGTTTAACAGGGGCCAACCCTACTTGAACATCATTTGAGTTCCAGAAATGCCAAGCCAACCTTTAGTTTCACATGAGGGACTTCACTGACCCACATTTTCAAGTCCTCACCGAAACTTCCCGTAACAAGGGTTGCTAATCATTATCAAGAAAAGAGATGAGAATGCTGATCTCCTCACTGAAAATTAACTGACTTCACTTACTAGAACCTCATTATCTAGACTTCAGCTTCTCTTTTTGATCTTGATAATCAGAAGAGAAAATTTTTCTACTTACATGGATTTTTTAGGACTCCTGCCATGATGACTGATAACTTGTAACCAACTGGGTGGTCTGCTTTCTCCCTGACACTACACAAAAGCAATGCAGTGAAGGAGTAATTAATTAAATCAAGTAAGTACAATAACTAGGAATACAAACTAGTCCTAGCTATTGCAACTTTTACTAAGCTACTCGTGCCCTCGAGCCAACCTCTTGAGTCCAAAAGACTCCTTTTTCTCCATAAAATAAAATGCTAAATTCATGAGGTATTCACAACAGAAACAAAGAACATCATACCAAGTTTTCTAAGTTTGTACTATCTAAAAGTAACTCAAGCAAAGTTTTAAAAATTTAAAAAAATGCACTTTTCCCAAGTAATTATCCTAGATCTAATCAACTTTAACTAAAATGATTATTTTATTCTCCCCGCTATGTATGAGTTACTTATTATTAGTTTTTACTTTCTAAAGAAAGATTCCAGTTTCTACACCAAATCTGAACAAAAACACAGACTGAAAATATTAAGTTCAGAGTTTACACATTCAGTTATGTTCTTGATCAGACACAAAAGTCAAAACAGAAACAAACATAATAGAATTAAGGCTATGAGGAAATGAAACAGTAAAACATTAATATGTGTTACAGAAAAAGAAGCATTTTTGCAGAATTTATACCAAAATTAAATGTAATCCCAACAAATCAGGGGAAGCAAACATTTCACAAGTAATTCATGCAAAATTTCACACCTAATTCATGCAAACACTTCCTTAAATTAGGTGCTTCATTTCACCATATCAAATGTTCAAACTTTATGGATCAAAAATAAAAGGTATTTCTTACTGTGTATATGCTATACTAGGAATCAAACCAGATTTTGCCAGATTCTTGTCCTGTATACTTTCAAAATAAGAATGTCTGTCTGCAGTATTTATAATGGCTGCTAGACCTCTCCTGTCTCGCCTGCTGCTCCCCTCAGCAGCGTATTTCAGTCAGTCTGCCTATTCTGTTCCCTGCTTTATCTCTGGTGAATCCTCTCACCCTCCTGCACTTCCGGCCTGTACCCCAGTTTTTGTATAAATAAAATAAATCTTTTTTAAAAAAGAATCTATACCAGTGTTTTTAAAAAATATTAACTACAAAATTTACTAAAACTATGAAATTAAAATTTCAGGTATAAAATTCTCCAACTTTTATCTTAACTTTCTGTATTGATGACACTAGAAAAGAATCCTGATTGAGAGCCCAGAGACACAGATTCGGCTCAGGGCACTATAATAAACCAGGTAACCTGACATGAGCTAATCCCTTAAAACTGCCCTCTCTGAATTTCAGTTTTCTTCAAATACAGAATTAGTATGATAAATAGTGGATGGTGTCACTAGTATGTGGAATATAATGTAACTGAATTAACAGTCAGATAAAGACTAGCTTAAAAGTTAAACCTTGATCACCGATCACAGAACCGAAGCACCAAGAGGTGAGGGCTTTGGGGAGGGTAAGAAGAAAGAGAGAAGGAGCACAATGATCTATGGTGGCAGAATATGGGTAAGCTGGTGGTGGGTGTATGATGGTGGTGATACCTGATGATATAAATATAAATAATGAGGACGACATCTACAAATCTTTGCATAACTCCTTCTGATTCCAACATGGGATTAGTAACTGAATTCAATCAATTCATGCCTTCCACTTGCCACTCAATAAGAAATCTGTCCATTTAAAATGTTGAGACAGTCACCCAGTTAGCTCATTCAAGAGTGTGAGGCTCAAAATGTTGAGAAAATGTAATTTTCTTTAATATTAACTATTTTTAAATACACATAATTAATTTTTTTAAATAACCCCTATTCAAATAGTCCAAATTCAAGTATAAATTTTTCAATGTTTTTAAACCTCTCTCTCCTCTTCCCACAAATACCACAGATAAAGTCACTTTCTTACATGAGAAGTAAAATTCCTCTCATCCATACTTAATAGACTGACATCTTCAAATTTCTTATTAGGGTTGTACTTTATTGGAAAAACTTCTAAAAAGCTTACTTTTTTTAAAACGACACATGAGGTAGTTCTGGCATACAAACTAAACATTAGAATCTTGTTCATGAAATATATCAAGATATACATATATATTTTTTATATATGTTTCCAACTTTTATCTTAACTTTCTGTATTGATGACACTAGAAAAGAACTCTGGATTGAAGCCCAGAGACAGAGATTTGGCTCAGGGTTCTATATTTTTTGTTTTCATTTATATATTTTATAAATATATAAATATATTGATAAATTTTATAAATGTTTTCAGAATGCTAATTTCTGAAACTAATTTACACTGGGCATCTGTATTTGTACTCATTTTGTATTATTGCTATAACAAACTATCATTAAGTAACAAGCTTAAGAGCTTAAAACAAAACAAATTTATTATCCTACAGTTTTCAAAGGTACAGTGTGGGTTTTATGGGCTGAAATCAAGGTGTTGGCACAGCTTCATTCCTTCTGGTATCTTGTGGATACTCTGTTTCCTTGCCCTTTCCAACTTCCATAGGTCCTACCCACCTTCCTTCATCACAGCCTCTATCCTCTTTAAAACTTAATTCCACCTGCAACCTCAATTCTCCTTTGTCATGGTTAACAAAGTCACAGTATTTGGATCTGGGCAAGTTTAGGAGGCCTTTATTCTGATGACCAAAACATCTATTATGTATTTATTGAGAGGGACAACTAACAAAGTACAGAGATGGACAAGCCCTCGGAAAGTTAATTTAGAGGGGATGACAAAAAAAGAAGATGCAATCCAGTGGGAAAAATACAGACATAATCACAAGGACAGTTAGCCACAAAAGGCAGATGTATAATAAATTATTAAATCTATTATTTAATAAATATATTTATTAAATAATAATTAAAAAGACAGTTGTCTGAAGTCACCTGCTATCAAAGATAATAGTTCTACATACATGAATATCATCTTGAAGGAAAGCATCTAGAATATGCCACAAGAAAAAGGTCACTATGAGTCAGAATTTTAGAGTGTGTTAGGATTTAAGACATCTATTAATGAAACCAGTGGTGAACCAGGACACAGAGAAACTATAGTATTTCTAATATCACTAGGCTGGGTAATTTCTGAAATATACCTTTAACCTGAATTCTTGATTTCTGGTCAAAATATTATATGATGCAGCACAAAAAATAAATTAAATACAGCAAAGTGTATCTAAGAAATGAGAAGCATGTATTTACACTTTTAAAATACCAACTATTGGGCCTCCCCGGTGACGCAGCAGTTGAGCGCTGGGTTGCAAAGCTGCTCGAACCCTCCAAGGCGCCGGTTCGATCCCCGGCTGCTCCCCGGCCACTGGAGGCGGGTCCAGCATGACGTGCAGACCTCTCCTGCCGCCCGCTGCTCCCCTCCGCAGTGTACTTCAGTCCTTCTGCCTGCTCTGCTCCCCGCTCTGGCTCTGGTGAATTCTCTCACCCTCCCGTGCTTCTGACTGTACCCAGTGCTTGAATAAATAAATAAATCTTAAAAAAATAAAATAAAATACCCATTATACGGCCTTCCTGGTGGTGAAGCAAGTTGAGCACAGTGCTGTGAAGCTGTCCGCAGCCTCTGCAGCACGGGTTCAATTCCCAGCCGGCCAGGGAGCTACCGACATGTTGCGGCAGACCTCTTCTGTCGCACCCGCTGCTCCTCTCAGTAGTGCTTTCGGTTTGACTGTTCTGCTCCCTGCTCTGTCTCTGGTGAATCCTCTCACACTCCTGCACATCTGGCCTGTACCCCAGTTCTTGTATAAATAAATAAATCTTTAAAATAAAATATCAACTATAGATTTTTACAATTAAAAAAGTCCTACAGTTTAAATGGCTATAATGTTCAGCTATTTGACAAATTCACCTGTACAATACCCTTAAGCAACACAAATACTCAAGAATAAATATATGACCAAATTTCATTCAGATTTACATTACATCATATGCCAGGCAAGTTCACAGCTGAAAGGGATACCACCATGAGCAAGTCCTACTCTTATGGATCTTTCATACTAGTGAGCAACCAGGGAAGCAAATGAAAAACAAGTATAGCATAAGTCAAGGAGAGAAATAGTTACTATAATAGTGATGTGAAGGAGGACTAGAAGTGTGCATTCTCAATGTCACTTGAAAATAAACATGATGTAAAATGTTAAGAGCTTATTACAAGATGGAGATAAAAAAGTTCCAAACGTTAAACACAGCATTGTTATAAAACTGAAAGAGAGCCCCTTCCTCAAACTTCTAAAAATTAAAAATTTTAAATCAAACAATGAAGACTGTGGAATTGGTAAAAGAGACACATAATCAATGCAACAGAACAGGAAGCACAGAAATAGACCCACGTAAAAACAACTGCTTTTTGAAAAAGACACAAAGGCAACTAAGTAGAAAAAGGACAGCCTTTTCAAGAAAACATGCTAGAACATTTATATATCCCTATGCAAAAATGATCTTATAACTTACAAAAAAATTAACACAAAAAGGATCATAGACCTAAATGTAAAATGCAAAACTAAAAAATTTCTAGAAGAAAATCTACATGACCTTGGGTTTGGTATAAGCTCCTAGATACAAATAGCAAAAATAGTGTCAATGAATTAAAAGAGTTTATAAAGCTGGACTTCATTTTAAAACTGCTCTGTGAACGACGCTATTAAGAGAACAAAAAGATAAACCTAAGACAGGGAAAATATTTGCAGAACATGTATCTGATGAAGAAAACAACACACAAAATAAACAAAGAATTTTTTTTGACTCAACAGTAAAACAGGCCAATTAAAAAATGGACCAAAGATCTAAGTAAACACCTCACCAAAGATAATATATTATAAATATGGCAACTAAGCATATGAAAAGAACCCCAACATTATACATCATTAGGGTAATTAAACAAGTTCAAACAATAATAAGATGCCACTGTACATTTAGTAGAATGGCTAAAAGCCAAAATAATACCAAATGCCAAAATAATACCAAATGCCAGTGAGGATGCAAAGCACCAGGAATTCTCATAAAAGTCTTAGAGAACATATGTATCATTTCAAGATGCAATAACCAGGTGATATAAAAAGAGAAATAGGTGAGAAGAGGAAGAATTACAAAGTAAAAACATAACAGCTGAATTAAAAGCCACTTTGGAAGTAGGTAATAAAAAATAAACCCAATGAGACAGAAAAAAGTCTGCAAAGTAGAGAAAGTACTCTGCCAGCTCCTGGGATGCAAAAGAAAAAGGAAAAGACTGTCTGGTGACAGTCACCAGACAGATGAGAGACACTAGGAGAGCTGAGACCCAAATTCTATAATTGATTTTTTCAGCAGACCAACCAGACAGACACATCTTTGGCAAGCTAATCAGGAAAAAAGAGAGAGAGACACAATGGTGATACAAGGAAAGGGGATTTAACCCTTTGGCAAGGTGAAGAGAAACTGGAGAATTCCATGAGCTGAATGTCACCTGAGTTTTCCACCTGCTTACAGACAGTTTTCATTCTTTATAACATCATGGAGTTTAGGGAGGTGTTAGGAATGGCTACATTGAGGAGTGCTGATGCCTAGATATGAGGTACCAGGAGCTGGGGGGAAAGTGGGCACTCTAGGGCCATCAGGGAGATAAGGAGGCAGCATGTTTTGTCCAGGGAAGTTGGGGGCAGCACCACCAGTCCATTAAGAGGCCCACAAGAAAAGGTTTTACTCAGCAGTTATATATTATATATTCAGAATTCAGGACAACCCTGGAAAATAAAGATCTATCAGCCCATTACCCCATCTGTTCTGATGAGGCTGGATTCAGCAAGCTCATGCATCACAGAGTTTGGGAAGGATGCTGTGGCTGATGCTGAAGGGGCCAGCTGTCAGGGGGATAGCCATGTTGTGGTTTCAACCCAGCCTTTGAGTGACCCAGAGCTCAGTCCAGCACTACCCTGCCAAGAAAGCTTGGAGGTCCTGCAGCTCAGCGCCATCCCCACCACCTCCTGAGACACACTGGGAGACAGGAGTCCTGAAGTTCTGACATTGATAGGTTATGTGACTGTTGGGCATATTCTCTGCAGGGAGGGCATGCCCTGAACTTGGCTATCTCCCCCACAGAGCACTGTGACAGTCAACCGAGACAGGAAGCTTGTGTAGGAAAGTGATGGAGGGTAGGAGGATTCTAAGGACACTGAGTGTGAAAAGAGAGAACAAGGGAAAAATATTCTAAAATGGGTGATGCCAGAGATACAGCATTCCACTTAAAAGAAAGTTTATTAGTGAACAGGAAAAACAACAGAGTGTGTTTAAGTCCCGACTCTGACACTAGCTCTGGGACCACCCCTAGCTGTCCCTCTGACTCTGTGTGATGTGTTTCATCAGTTTTAAAGTGATTGCATAGCAGGACTGAAGAGAAAATCCCGAAGTTTAGATAAATGGGAGGGAGGGAGGGGAAAGGGAGCAAGAGAAGGTTAGGAAGATTGATTCGGTGAAGATTATGGCATTTTTAGGATAGTGAAACTATTCTGCTAATGTCACAATGCTAAATACATGGCACTGTGCATTTGTCAAAATCCCCTAGAACTTTACAGTGCACTTGGCAAACCTTAATGCATGCAAATTCAGGTGTCAGAAAATCTCAGGATCTGATCATATAATCTAATCTAATAAACTTTTATAAAATAAGCTCACTGAAGGGACACGATGTTGGTGCTGACCTAAGTATACTCAGAATATAATGGTGTATACAAGGCTAAAGGCAGAAGGAACTGCACATAACCTCTACTGATAAAATTTCCCCATGGGGGGTACTAGTGAACAATTCCGCAACCACGACATAGTATATACATGAGTTCAACAATAAATTAAATGAGTGATTAATCAAAGGAGCCAGATTCCTCACTGTTGAAGCAGGAGTTTACAGCCTCGCAGGGGAGGAAGCCCCATGATCCATGGGGTGGTAGCTTAGAGGTGGAGAAATATGCAAACTAGTGTTTAGTTTAATCTAGATACAGATGGCTACAAAGAGAAATATTTGCAAATATGTGTATATACATAGTTAACTATACACCATATATTTCCTTGTTCTGTCAACTGAAAGTACCTAGAAGTACCACCACCTCCATAGCAACGAGCACGCGACATCCCGGTTTCTAACACCAGGACTTTGGAGAAATGGCTGATTCTAGGGCTGGAGCAGGAAATACACAAGATGAGCACCTTGCAGTTCCAGAAAGTAAGAAAATGTTCAAGAAAAAAAAAAAAAGCACAATGACGGGAAATATGTCAAAAAGGCATAGCAACCAAAAGAAAGAACTCCCAATGGGCAAAACTGGAACAATCTGAGCAATCAAATAAAAAAGTAATGAGTTACAGCCCAAGGTATAAAACAAATAGCCATAGTCCATAGAGACATAAATGAAAGACTGGAAAATAAAAGGAGGGAGAGATCATCCTCCCACACAGAGAAGCCCAAAATATGTCCATGCTTTCTTCCCAAGAAATGGAGCCTAAAGTTCTACTGAGGAGCAGACTTCACATAGGGGTTTTCTTCCAAAGACCCCAATATGAAAAGGAAAAGTTTTCTATTTTAGAGAATAATGTTACAATGGAGAGACCTGACAAACATGTCAGTCAAATGATTGGTATTAACATCAATAGCAACAGGTCATATTGAGAGTGAACACCCTTGATATAAGGTGGTGAGAATGGCACTTCATCTCTAGGGTCTTCTTTCCCAAGGCACATAAGCCCATCCTATCATTACAAAAACATCAGAAAAATCCCTGCTGAGGGGCATTCTACAACATCCTTAACTGGTTCTCCTCTAGTCAGTCATTAAAAAAACAGGCAAGTATGAGAAACTGCCAATCAAAAAGAAGTCCAAGGAGACAAGATCATGTAATTAATAAAGCATTTTAGACAGGACCCAAAAAAAAGGTCAATGGACAAAAACTAAGAAAATATGAATAATTCATCATTGCTAATTGTATAAATGTACCATGCTAATAACGTAAGATGTTAATAACAAGAGGAAACCAGCTGTGGGGCATATGGGAACTCTGTACTTGTATCTGAAACTTTTCTTAAATGATTTATTTATGCATACAAGAGCTGGGGTGCAGGCCAGAGGTGTGGGGGCTGAGAGGATTCACCAGAGACAAAGTGGGGAGCAGAACAGGCAGACTGACTAAAATACACTGCTGAGAGAAGTGGGCAAGACAGGAGAGGTCTGCTGCACATGTGGGTCCCCTCCCTGGCCAGGGATTGAACTTGTGCTGCAGAGGCTGTAGACTGTTCGTAGTGCTGACACTTAACCCCTTGCATCACCAGGGAGGCCCCCTATCTGTAACTTTTCTGTAAATCAAAGCTGCTCTAAAATAAAAAGTTTACTTGAAAAATTTCAAATGAACTGTGGCAATCATGAGCTTGTCCAGGCCCTCAGTTTCCCTGTCTGCAAAACAGAAGATAGAAGATTCTCATTCCCCCATCACCATACAAATTCTTATCAGTGAAGAAGAAAAGAATCCTCTATTTTCTCTCGAGGTACCAACTTTGAGAATCTGAAAGTCTGATTCATTCTTTAAATATTAAAAATAAAGGCTGATACATTTACAAGGCAGGGAGCCAATGTGTTATCATTTTTAAAGTCTATCATTTTTTTCAAAAGTACAAACATCCCCTGGATTGCAAAACTGATACTTTAATATTGATTTTTTTTCCTCAAGCATTTGAAACTACTGATAAGATAACAGGATAACAAAATTAGTTACAATAATAAGAAAACTGTTCACTTGCAGTAAAACTGTGGTCAACTATGGGTGTCATCTGGAACTCACTTTTCCCTGCAACTACGGGAGCCACTCAATACTAAGAGCCCCAAAACTGACACCAACAGGACTGTCACCACCAGGCCTCATGGAGGTGATTTCTATAAGCATCAACTGCTATCTGGAGGGACAACAAATGGGCTTCATGTACCCTACACTGCTGGCAGAAAACAGGTGGTATTATATCTCGTCCATTATTTATTTACTGTGAATGTGTTGGCAATAATAAAAACTGGAAAACTGCATGTAAAAATTTAAATGTCTACCTTTTTATTTAAACAGCTCTGGCCACACAGCAGACCTGAATTCCCACAAGGCAGTAACTATTAGCAAAGCAGAAAGAGCCCCTTCGGAGCAGGCACAGCCTCTCCCATTTGCCATCCTTGCCATCACTCCCTATTTTTAGTATCCCAGTCATCTCACTTATTATTTACTCCCAACTATATAACCATCCATCCTATTACTCCTGGAGTAATATTAAACCTGGAGACATAGCAATGATACCTGCAAGCTAGGCCAAACTGTTGTATTTTTGTTTCTCAACACAGAAGCATTCTAAATTACACAGGTAATAATGCCAACTCTATAATAATAGCTTTGTTCTGTTTCAGGAAGTAAATCAAGGATGAGAATCCATACATACAGAATGATAAAAACAAGATACAAATAGACAAGCTCTGCTAATTCCCAACTGTAAGTCTTTAGGAATCAAGAACAAATAGTGGAATGGTTCTGGTCTCATTGAGTAAGACAAAGAAAAACAGGGCTCTGAACATTTTTTGGACTTATTCCCTTGGAACTAAAGAAAGGGCAGCCTACCTGGGTTACTGCTTGAAGTGTTAGCCCATCAGAGACTCTAAAACCTCTCCAAGGTACTAACACATTCATTACTTCAAATGCAGGAAGAGAAAACGGTTTTCACCCAGAGGATGATGTATGTTTTAAAGAGAATAATCTGAACATCTTCTTGGGACAGATGGTAAATTTCACAAAGGGCATAAAAAAGTCTAAGAAGAGTTGGCCTAGTTAAATGGGGAGTGAGTTTATTTTGTTAGGGGGAGTACACAAGTTAGGGGAGCAACAAAATTTCTTAAAACAAGGGCGGGGGGAAAGCCTGGAGCTGCCATCAGAGGGCTAACTTCTCCACCTTTCCCCAGGCAGCCATGTCACCCCTCCAGGCAATGTCTGTTCAAATAACATCTAATTCCCACTGATGGTCATATTTTCTAAACCAATTACAGGCCGCCAGGAACTTTAAAGAAAAATTTGAAAATCAAGATACTTCAAGGTAGTCACAACTGTTCAAAACCAGGAAACAAGATTATAAGAAAATTTCAGATACAGAAAACACAAGAGCAATGTTAACTCTTTTACTTTCATATTTAATAAAAGAATCACAAAACATCCAAATGACTCATGCCATGGTGATCTATTTCTAAAAATATATTAAAGTCAAAAATGTTTACTTTCAAGGGTAAGAATGAAATTATAACACAAAAATTAAGCCTGAGTCCATATCAGAAGATTTCACTCAGAAACGTAACTCACTCACTCAATAATTTCTTTAAATGGCTATATTAAATAATATAAATTATAGTTTAATTTAAAATTTTGAGGAAAAGGAGTTAACAAAATGCATTTTTCTAATGTACTGAGTTTATATTTCCAATGCAGTGAGTTTTCCAATTCACTGTATGTTTTTTAAACATTTATTTTTAAATGTGGCAAAATATATATAACATACAATTTACCATTTTAAGTACAGTTTAATGGCAGTGAGTACTTTCACACTGCTATGCAACCATTACACATCACACACACAAAAAGTCTATCTCTGGGACATTTCCATTTTGCCAAGCTGAAACTCCACCCATTCAATAATAACTCAACTTCCCCATCAAGATATCCCACCAGAACCACCACTGACTTTCTGCCTCTATGAATTTGACTATCCTAGGTACCTCATATAAAAGGAATTATAAAATAGTTGTCCTTTTGTGACTGGTTTATTTCACTTAGCATTATCTTCAAAGTTCATCCATGTTATCCCATGTGTCAGACTTCAGAGTTTCAAAACAGTTACATGGGAAGAATCCTGTCAGTGTAACTTTCTAGAAGGGGAGACCGTTCCTTGGTATTTTCTACTCAGTCATCATCTCTGATTCCCCCAGTCCATTGTACTATATTTTGTAAGTTTCATGAGAAACCAGTCCACATCTAGCTACACAGATGCACTATTTTTAACAGATCACCTAAAGACAGACATTTTGATATTTAAGAAATTACTATAAAAGAAATGCTATTTTACTTGTTGCCATAATTATATATCCTGACTATTCTAAATTCAATTCTAACCAAAATATTTTTCTTTCTAAAAACATCAGAAAATGGATACCAAAAATATAAGTACAACTCATTTTACGAGAAATTCCTTGAAAGCCAAAGAATAATTTGTAACAAAACCACAAATGAAGTTGCAAATAAATTCCCTTACAATTTATTCCTTCTAAGAACTAATGACCCATGACATATTTTCCTCCTTATCTTTAAAATTAAAATTAAAAAAAATAGGAATTACTTGATGGGGAAAAGCTGAGAAATTTCCCCTTCCAGTAATTAGGCCAGTAACATGGGCCCTCCTGCTGTGGCTAACTAGGAAATAGGGGCAAATAAGCCAAAAAAAAAAATCTGCTTTGAGGCAATAGAGAATTAACAAGAGATTGAAGAATTAATTGCCAAGGTCTAACACAGTGGGAACAGAAGACCAGGAAGATGAGGGCAGCATGGGAGCCTTGCTGTGGGAACATGTTCTGAGTCCAAGGATGGCATCACAGAACCCTAGTCATGCTCTTGACAACCTCTCAGCAAGAAGCTAGACAGCAAGGCAGTGGAATTACACAAGATGACATTTTACTGAAAAGCTGTGGCACAAAAATGACCAACCAATAGCCAGAAAACATGTGAAAGGACACTCATTAGTAATCAAGGGTATCAAATTAAAATCACTGTGAAATTCTATTACATACTCACCAAAATGACTACAGTGAAAAAGACTGATAATGCCTATTCTGGGAAAAGTTATGGAGCAACTGAAAAATTCTTAGATTACAGACAAAGTTCAAGGTTCTATGACCACTTTGGAAAACTAATTGGCAAAGTCTACTACTATTAAACATATTACCAAATATACCCAAGGTACACACCCAAGAGAGAAAGACTGGCACAACATTCACAGAAGCTTTATTCATATTAGCCAAAAGATAAAAATAAGTGACTGTCAATAGAATAAAGTGTGGTATTTTCACATAAGGAAATTCTTCAAAGCAAAACAAACATGCTACCAAAAAAAAAAAAATGTCTGGATAAAATTAAGAAAAGTGATCTCAAGCAGAAGTTGTACAAGTAATGTTAAGAATATTTTTCAACTACAGTGACCACACTTGAGGGGAGAAAAACTATATTATGAAAAATCAAACAAGGATGTGAAATAATGGTTCACCATTGATTAACAAATAAATTTTTTTTCAACTTTATTCCAGAAAAAGGCAGCAAACTTGGATGTTTGGGAAGGAATGAAGAACTCAAGGAATGATAAATATGTGAAAAGATTCACAAATTTATCTTCTTCATTGTTTTAAAATACACATTTTTGTATAAATGAAAAAATTTAACATGGACCTGTGGGTGTAATAATGTAGGTAGACATAACACGCATGGCAACCACATCATAAAGGATAAAGGAATCTATATGTCCACAAGGTCTTTCCACTGTCAGGAAGGTCGACAATAATAACTCTAAATAGATTATGATAACTTGAGGGCATATAGTATAATCTGAGAGCAACCATTTAAAAATATGGAAAATAGCTGTTACCAAGAAGCTACTAAATAAGTTAACCAGAAATTTTATAATCAATTAATCAAAAAAAAAAAAAAGTTGAACAGGAGCAAATAAAGAATATGCCATTATTATTTGTCCAAACCCACAAAATGTACAACACCAAGAGTAAGCTCTAATGTAAACCATGGACTTTGGATGACAATATTAACATGGGTTCAGCAATTGCAAAGATGTATCACTCTGGAGGGAAAGGCTAATAATGACTATACATGTGAGGACAGGGGATATATGGGAACACACAATTCTCATCTAATAAATGCACCTTCTCTCCAATTTTGCTGTTAATCTAAAATAGCTCTAAAAAATAAAATCTACTGAACATAAGACAAGTTAAGAAACAAAACAACAAGCAAAATCATAGCTCTAAATCAAACTATAGCAACGATTACATTAAATATTTGTGGAACTAAACACTCCAATTAAAAGGCAAGGATTGTCAGTGTAGAAATGATATGTTCACATGACAAAAAACACGAAACAATGAAAATCAAACTATAGTTATATATGACAATATAGATTATCTTCAAATTTGGAGGAAGAAAAATCCAATTCAAATAACATACTGTTATGAATGCCTTTACACAAAACTTAAAAGAAGGCAAAAATCCAGCTAAGTATATAGGGATCATAACAAAAATGTAGTAAAATTATCTGACAAACTAGCTGTGACCTTCCTGAGAGGGGGGACAGTGGGCATGAAGGAATGTTTCTAAGATGCTGACAGTCTCTTCTTTCTTGACCTAAGTGGTGTTAATTTATTATTCATTTCTGCTACATGTTTTTCATATCTCAGCTGCATTTCAGAATTTTAAATGTTAAAAACAAAAAATTACTCTGAACAGATTGACTAGATTGGTTCAAGCCTAAAAGCTGTGGATCTGAAAATGTTATTATGGAAACAGCCATAAACACACAAACACACAAAAATCACATGCATTTTAGAAAAGGCACAGAAAAATGCTATCCCAAAAATCAGTGTTATGAGAGTCTCAAATTCGTAAACACAATAAATCATATAATGTCCCTTGACTCTCTGTTTTTAAAATGTGAAATTAAATTTTTTGGAACAGATAATATAAATTTACCTATGACTATGTCAATGTTTCCAAAAAAGGTCTGGGTCCTTTGCTACTCCAAAAACTTTACAGTCTTCAGTTAAACACTAGTGTTAGACCTTCTTAAATACATTCATTGGTACACTGAGTTACTAGAATACTTGAACAACTTAACCAATCACATGACTGAAAGAATACTAGCTAGCTTTATTAACAGTTTTTGGTTCATAGTTAAAAATTACTGCAAAAAAAAAAAAAACTGTGGGAAGGTCAGTTTAACAACCTTTACTGCCTTATTCTACAAAATATAAGTAGCATAGAATTTTTTTCACCCAAAGACTAACCTCACCCAACATAAAACCAATAAAAATATATATCTAACACTATAAATAGCTTTCTTCTTCTCTATCACTACCTCCAATTTTCCTTAATCAGAGGTCTGGGTCAGGCCAGAGCATTCTCAAATTTGTATAAGGCAGTAAACATGGACACCCAGGTGTGCTATCACTTCACCTTCTGCTTTCCCAACTACTGAAGTGTCCCTTCACTGATGAGAAAATGAGCACATAAGAGGCACTTACACCATGGGGTCATAAAAAACTAGTCATTTGAAGACATCTGTTTCTAATCTCTAGAAAATTTAATTCCAATAAGTGTAATTTTGAGATTTTTTTTAGTGGGGGCAGGTTGCTGATGAGAATAGATTTGTTTCTGAGTCTGTCTTTCCCATCTATTAGATCTCCAGTGGGCTCTGGCACTTCTCCAAATTGCACAAAGTCCAATTCCTGAATAAGTAAAGGTCTGATTTGTATTTAATGCAGGAGGGTAAAAGGTCCTAGATCCCTAGATCTGCTTTCCAAATCGGACTTCTGTTATTTCTCCACTTGAAAATTAGGAATCTAAGTTTTTAAGCAATATTAAGAAATGAGAAACTGATTAAAGATAATTGTGGGTGACAGCTAATTGAGCTATCTTCATTTGGAGAATAGTAGAAAGAAAAGCTGTATCAGTTTGTTAGTGCTACCATAAGGCACAAACTGAGTGCCTTAACAAAAATTGTCCCTCAGTTCTGGAGGCAAGAAGTCTAATATCAAGGAGTCTGCAGAATTGCAGGCTTTTTTCTAAGGGCTAGGAATAAAGTTCCAAATCTTTCTCCCTAACACACAGATCGAGTTCTCCTCTCTCTTCACAATGTCTTCTTTCTGTGTGAGCTTATGTGTCCAAGATGTCCCCTTTTATAAGGACACCAGTCATACTGGTTGAGGCTCCACCCTAATCACATTAATTTGATAACCTCTATAAAGAGCCTGCTTCCAAAAAGTTCACATTCTGAGACAGTGGAGATCAGAATATCAACATATACATGTTGGGCAGTCACAATTCAATTTTTAAAGCACAGATCAAGCGCGCGTGCGTGCACGCATACCACACACACACACACACACACACACACACACACACATCCATGCTTCACTGCTAAACAGAGGTATTTCAGGCCAAGCAGCCCAAAATAAATGTTCAAACAGGGCATATTTTCCAATGAAGGTAAAGATTATAGTGTAACCAACAGGAATGTGCAAGTAAGCAATAATTTAGTAGCTGAGCCAAACCATGATAGTCCACTTTAAAAAGATGGAAACTCGAGAAAGTGATACTGTTACAATTGTTAACTATGGAATGGGAGAACATTTCAAGTCACACAAATTCACTTTGTATATTTATTTTTTAAAAGAAATGTCCATTCAGCACATTTGGGGTTTGAGAGCTTCAAAATAACTGAATCCTTTTTCCTGTTATATGCATGTTAACACCAAATGTAAATGCTATTACGAGGTTCCAGTTACTGCAGACTCTGCCTTCTTGCAGACTTGTTTTTATGCAATTCCAAAGGAAATACTCGGAGTTCAGGTTTCAATGGATGAATGCTTTTACCTTTTTTGAACTATAGAAAGTGCTCCCCTTTTAAAACCATTACCAAAGATAAAGAACCAGCTATGACTCTTCAAGTGTCTTTGATCTTTTATTTTTAAAACTTTCAAGCAGTTTTGAAAACGTTATGACTATTCATAAAGATTTACATAAGACAAAGCTATCCTGTCAGGCAGAAATCAGATGAGAGCACACAGGTTTGTTACCTTTTGTTTTTTATTGTCTTAAAAAACACATAATATACAACTTACTATCGGAACCATATTTTTTTTTTTATTTTTTTTTTAATAAATTTTATTGTTATATTCCCCATACAATTGCAGCCCCCCATTCTGACCCCAATCCCTCCCCTCCCGCCCCCGCCCCCCTAAAAGTGTCTCTGGTTCATAGTTTTTTGTTGATTTTGATTTTCACTTTCTTATAATTATTCATTTTCCTGGTCCATTATTTAAGTTTTCTAGATTCCTGCTATGAGTGAGACCATCCGGTATTTTTCTTTTTCTTTTTGGCTTATTTCGCTGAGCATGATCCCTTCCAGCGCCATCCATGTTGCAGCAAATTGCATGTGTTTATCTTTTTTGAATGCTGAGTAATATTCCATGGTATATATGTACCACATCTTCTTGATCCAGTCATCTATTTTTGGGCATTTGGTTTGTTTCCAAAGCTTAGCTATTGTAAACAGTGCTGCTATAAACATAGGGGTGCAGGTGTTCTTTGGAATTGATGTTTCTGTGTCCTTTGGGTAAATACCTAGGAGTGGAATTGCTGGGTCATATGGAAGCTCTATGTTTAGTAGGTCCAGAAATCTCCACACAGCTTTCCACAGTGGTTGGACCAGTTTGCACTCCCACCAACAGTGCAGAAGAGTTCCTTTTTCTCCACAACCTCGCCAACATTTGTTGTTGCTAGTTTTTTTAATATGTGCCATTCTCACTGGTGTAAGATGGAATCTCATGGTAGTTTTGATTTGCATTTCCCTGATGACAAGTGATGTTGAACATTTTTTCATATGCCTGTTGGCCATTTGCATTTCCTCTTCAGAGAAGTTTCTTTTAAGCTCTTCTGCCCATTTTTTGACTGGATTATTTTCTTTGTTGCTGTTGAGTCTCATCAGCTCTTTGCAGATTTTTGTGATCAGTCCTTTATCATTAGTGTTGGGTGCAAAAATGTTCTCCCAGTTGGTGGGGTTTCTCCTTGTTTTTGTTATTGTCTCTTTTGCTGTGCAAAAGCTCTTTAATTTGATATAGTCCCAGCTGTTTATCTTTGCCTTCACTATCACTGCTTTGGGTGATGTGTCTGTAAAGATGTCTTTGATGTGCAAATCACGTAGTGTTTCGCCTATATTTCCTTCTATATATTTTATGGTTTCAGGTCTTATGTCTAGTTCTTTAATCCATTTTGAGTTGATTTTTGTGTATGGTGTGAGGTGGTGGTCAAGCTTCATTCTTTTGCATGTAGCGACCCAGTTTTCCCAGCACCATTTATTGAACAAACTTTCTTTGCTCCAATGCATAGTCTTTGCTCCTTTGTCAAAGATTAGTTGACCATAAATCTGTGGGTTTATTTCTGGATTTTCTATTCGATTCCATTGGTCTGTATGTCTGTTCTTGTTCCAATACCATGCAGTTTTGATGATTATGGCTTTGTAGTATAGTTTGAAGTCTGGGAGTCTGATGCCTCCATTCCCTTCTTTTTTTTTCAGGAGAGCTTTGGCTATTCGGGGTTTTTTGTGATTCCATATGAATTTCATCAATAATTGTTCTATTTCTTTGAAGAATGACATTGAAATTTTGATTGGAATAGCATTGAATCTGTATATTGCTTTTGGAAGGATGGCCATTTTAATAATGTTTATTCTTCCAATCCATGAGCAGGGGATGTCTTTCCATTTCTTTGTGTCTTCTTCTATTTCTTTTAACAGTGTTTTATAGTTTTCTTTGTATAGGTCCTTTACCTCTTTTGTTAGATTTATTCCCAAATATTTGATTTTTTTTGTTTCAATAACAAAAGGGATGGTCTTTTTGATTTCTTCTTCTTCAGATTTATTGTTTGTGTATAGGAAGGCTACTGACTTTTGCGTGTTGATTTTGTATCCTGCCACTTTACTGAACTGATTGATGAGTTGAATTAGCTTTTCTATGGAGTTTTTGGGGTTCTCTATGTATAATATCATATCGTCTGCAAATAGTGATAGTTTGACTTCTTCTTTTCCTATTTGGATTCCTTGGATGTCTTTCTCTTGTCTTATTGCCCTGGCTAGGACTTCCAGTATTATATTGAAAAGCAATGGTGAGAGTGGACATCCTTGTCTTGTTCCAGATCTTAATGGAATTGCTTTCAGCTTTTCACCATTGAGAATGATACTGGCTGTTGGCTTGTCATAGATGGCCTTTATGATGTTGAGGTATGTTCCTTGTATCCCAAGAACTTCAAGGGCTTTTATCATGAATGGGTGTTGCACTTTGTCGAAAGCTTTCTCAGCATCTATTGATATTATCATATGGTTTTTATATTTCTTTTTGTTGATGTGTTGGATAACGTTGATTGATTTTCGGATGTTAAACCATCCTTGTGCCCCTGGAATGAATCCAACTTGGTCGTGGTGAATTATCTTATGGATACATTGTTGGATTCTGATAGCTAAAATTTTATTGAGGATTTTTGCATCAGTGTTCATTAGGGAGATTGGCCTGTAGTTTTCCTTTTTTGTGTTGTCCTTGTTCGGTTTTGGTATTAGTGTAATGTTGGCTTCATAGAACGTGTTTGGTATTGTCCCTTCCTTCTCAATTTTTTGGAAGAGTTTGTGAAGGATAGGCACTAATTCGTCTCTGAATGTTTGGTAGAATTCATTTGTAAATCCATCAGGTCCTGGGCTTTTGTTTTTGGGGAGGTTTTTGATTACCATTTCAATTTCACTAATTGTAATTGGTCTGTTTAGGTGTTCTATTTCTTCTTTATCTAGCTTTGGGTGATTGTAGAGTTGTAGGAATTTGTCCATCTCCTCTAGATTGTTAAACTTGTTTCCATATAACTGTTCATAGTAGTTACTGATTATTCTTTTGATTTCTGCTGTGTCCGTTGTGATTTCTCCTCTTTCATTGATGATCCTGTTTATTTGTGCTTTCTCCCTTTTTTCCTTTGTGAGCCTGGCTAGGGGTTTGTCTATTTTATTTATTTTTTCAAAGAACCAGCTCTTGGTTTCATTGATCTTTTGGATTGTTTTTTTAGTTTCAATTTCATTTATTTCTGCTTTGGTTTTTATTATTTCTTTTCTTCTACTGGTTTTGGGGTTTTCTTGTTGTTCTTTTTCTAGATCTTTGAGCTTCGAGATTAGGTTGTTTCTTTGCGTTCTTTCTTGTTTCTTGATGTGAGCTTCTATTGCTATATATTTTCCTCTTATTACTGCTTTTGCTGCATCCCATACATTTAGGATATTGGTGTCCTCCTTGTCGTTCAATTCAAAAAATTTTTTAATTTCTTCTTTGATCTCCTCATTAGTCCAATGGTCTTCCAGTAGTGTGGTTTTTAATCTCCATGAGGTAGGAAAGTTCCTTGCCTTCTTTTTATGGTTTATTTCTAGTTTGATGCCTTCATGGTCAGAAAAGATGGTTGATATGATTTCAATCTTGGTGTATCTGTTGATGTTTGTCTTGTGCCCCAGTATGTGATCGATCCTGGAGAATGATCCGTGTGCGCTTGAGAAAAATGTGTACTCCGTTTTTTTGGGGTTTAGTGTTCTATAGATGTCTGTTAAACCCAATTGCTCTAGGTCTTTATTTAGAGCTTTGGTTTCTTTACTTATTTTTTGTCTTGTTGATCTATCCATTGTTGATAGTGGTGTGTTGAAGTCTCCCACTACGTATGTGTTTTCTCTGATGTCTGTTTTCAGAGAGGACAACAGTTGTCTGATATATTTTGGTGCTCCTTCGTTTGGTGAGTATATGTTAATGAGTGTTATTTCTTCTTGAAGTATTGTCCCCTTGATCATAATGTAGTGACCATTGGGGTCTCTTTTTATCTTTTTGAGTTTGAAATCTCTTTTATCTGATATAAGTATAGCTGTTCCTGCTTTCTTTTTTGGCCCATTTGCTTGTAGGATTGTTTTCCATCCTTTGACTTTGAGCCTATTTTTATCTTTTGTAGCTAAATGTGTTTCCTGGAGACAGCAAAAGGTTGGGTTTTGTTTCTTAATCCAGGCTGCAACTCTGTGTCTTTTTATTGAAGAGTTTAGTCCATTTACATTTAGAGTTAATATTGATATGTTAACATCTGTATTTGCCATTGTGTTTGTCTTTCCTTTGATTTTATTTATTTATTCTTTTAATAACTTTTTTTTTTTTTGGCCTTCTTTCATTGTTATTCGTCGCTCTGAGGTTCTGGCTTTAGGACTCCTTGTAGTATTTTTTGGAGTGGGGGTTTAGTTGCAATGAAATTCCGGAGTTTCTGTTTGTCTGGGAAGGTCCATATTCTTTCTTCAAAGAGGAAGGAGAGCTTTGCAGGATAGAGCATTCTTGGTTGGCATCTGTTTTCTTGGAGTCTGTTGACTATGTCCCTCCACTCTCTCCTTGCCCGTAGTGTTTCTTCGGAGAAGTCTGATGTCAGCCTGATTGGTTTTCCTTTGAATGTTATCTGTTTCTTCCCTCTTGCCAGCTTCATTATTTTTTCCTTGTCCTGGATTCTTGGGAGCTTTACTATTATGTGTCTTGCTGTATTTTTCCTTTCGTCGTGGAAGTTTGGTGTTCTTCTTGCTTCTTGTATATCAATTTTCAGCTCCTTCTTCACATTTGGGAAGTTCTCTTCAATTATCTCTTTGAATATTTTCTCTGTTCCTACATCTCTCTCCTCTCCTTCTGGTATTCCTATAACTCTTATATTTCCTTTCCTCATGGAGTCAGATAGTTCCCGAAGTCTTTCTTCGTTCTTTTTCCTTCGTACTTCTCTTTCCTTCTCTGTTTTGGTTCTTTTTATTTCTGTGTCTTCAAGATTACTTATTCGTTCTTCCATTTCATCTATTCTGCTTTCATTGCTTTTCCCAGAATTCTTTAGTTCTTCCATTAATTCTTTGATCTCCTGCATTTCTTTTACTTCCCTCTTTAGGGACTCAATTTCTTTCTTCTGACCATTGTTTTCCCTCTCTAGGGACTCAATTGCATTCTTCTGATCGTTGATTATTTTTCCCTTATCATTGTTTTCCTTTATGACTTCTGTCAGTTTTTTAATCACGGCAATTTTAAATTCTCTTTCTGGAAGGCTCAGAAATTCTTCCAAGTTATTGTCGTTGCAATCTGGGGACTGGCTTTCTTTTTGTGGTGTGCTTTTTCTCTGGAGAGTTGCTAGGTTGCGTGTGGTTCTTCTCCTCCCTACTGTCTGTTTTCTAATTTGCCGTATGCGTTGGGACACTGTGTAGTTGGGACTTGCCAGCATCTTGGGTGGGCTTCTCTGTTCCCCTCTGGTTCTTCCAGGAGTCATCTGTCAGTTTCAAGCAGCCTTTACTGGAGAAAGGTCCCTGTTCTAAAATGCCGATGTGGGGACACACTCCCCTGTGCGCCTGGTCTGCCCCGGCGGTGGGTTCCTGCTCCCCTCTGGGCTTGGACTGCAGGCCAGAGGGGGTCTGGCGTGGGCGAACTTCCCCCGCTCACCTCTGGCTCCTGGGGAAGCCTTCTGCAGGTAGTCTTTACTGAAGAAATGTCCCTGTTCTAAAATGGTGATGTGGGACACACTCCCTGCGCTTCTGGTCTCAGGCACACTATTCTGCGCGCCTGGTCTGCCCCGGCTGTGGGTGCTCGCTCTCCCTGTGGGCTCAGACTACTTGTTCAGAAGGGGCCCGGTGTGGGCTAACTCCCCAGCTGGCCACTAGCTCCTTCAGTAGCCTGTGCTGGGGTCAAGTCGCTAGGTGGCACCAGAGATCTCTCCTAGAGCCCTTGGGGAGCTGATTTTCCACCCCGTGGGACAGGGAGCAGAGCGGGGATGGTAGGGTACACCTCAACGGCTTTGGGGTGCTGTGTCTGCCTTGTGCCCCACCGTCGTGGGGAACCCACGCCCCTAATTTCGTGCCCCGGGTCTCAGTTCCAAAGCCCTCAGTTCCAGGACGCGGGCTGTAGCCCAGATCAGTGGCGCGGGAATGGCGCCTTTTGAATCCCGCTCCCCTGCCTGGGCGCCTTGTTCCTGCTCACTCAGGGAGGGCCTCCGCCGGGGTCTCAGTTCCAAAGCCCTCAGTTCCAGGACGCGGGCTGTAGCCCAGATCAGTGGCGCGGGAATGGCGCCTTTTGAATCCCGCTCCCCTGCCTGGGCGCCTTGTTCCTGCTCACTCAGGGAGGGCCTCCGCCGGGGTCTCAGTTCCAAAGCCCTCAGTTCCAGGACGCGGGCTGTAGCCCAGATCAGTGGCGCGGGAATGGCGCCTTTTGAATCCCGCTCCCCTGCCTGGGCACCTTGTTCCTGCTCACTCAGGGAGGGCCTCCGCTGTCTCCCCGCAAGCCTAGGTCGCAGGCGCAGGGCCCTGGGCAGCTGCAATCCGAGCGCCGCTTTCGCGCAAGCTTACCGGGCGGCCGGGGCTGTGTGCTGGTGCTGGTCTCCTCCTGGTGGGCGGGGCTCTCTTTAATGGCGCGTGGAGCTCACCTCCGCGGGGGATCCTGCAGGGTTCGCCTCAGCTCCCGTTCACGGGGTGTGGTGGCTGAAATAGTTC
This sequence comes from Talpa europaea, assembly GCF_964194135.1. Taxonomy (NCBI): domain Eukaryota; kingdom Metazoa; phylum Chordata; class Mammalia; order Eulipotyphla; family Talpidae; genus Talpa; species Talpa europaea. The sequence continues at coordinate 53,248,696 of NC_140077.1, forward strand.
CTTTCCACTCACAGTCCCACTTGCTGCGTCCGTTTTTCTTGTTGGCCGTTTTGGTTTGTTGTTTCCCTCGTCTCTGCCGGTCGGAGAGTGCCGCCTCTGTGGGCGGGGGAGGGGAGCAGGGTTCTGCGCTTCCCTCCCTTCTCGTCCTCTTTTATGGCAACTTTCTTCTTCGGGCAGTTTGCTGGAGTCCTCCGTTTATCTTCCGTGTCCCAGTTCTCACTGGGACCTGCCGCTTTTCCTCCCTATTAACTTTTTTTAATGGGAGATCTTACTCGCAGCGTCTCCTCGCCGCCATGTTGCTCCGCCCCCTTCCGGAACCATTTTTAAATGGGCAGTATATTAAACAATATGCACAGTTATACAAAAGATCACTTAAGTTTTTCATTCTGTAAAATTAAATTCTATATCCGATCAATTTTCACTTAGCATAATGTCCTCAAAATTCATTCCTGTGACAGGATTTCCTTCTTTTTAAGGCATAACAATACTGCATTTTATGTGAAGACCATATTTTCTTCTATCCATTCATTCATTAATGGACATTTAGGTTTCTTCCATCTCTTGGTTATTGTAAATAATGCTGCAGTACACGTGGCTGTGCAGATCTCTTTGAGATCCTATTTTCGATTCTTTGGATATACACCCAAAAGTCAGATTTCTAAATCATATAACTCCATTTTTAATTTTTCAAGAAAACTTCCTACTGTTCAGTTGCAGCATTTTATATTCCCATCAACAATGTCCAAGGGTTCCAATTTCTCTGCATCCTCACCAGTGTTGTTCTTTTCTGTCTTATTGATAAATCCATCTTAACAAATATAAGGTGACATCTCAATTTGGTTTTGAATTACATTTTCCTAATGATTATTTTATGAACATCTTTTCATGTTTGTTGGAAATTTGGATCTCTTTAAAAGAATTCTAATCAAGTCCTTTGTTCATTTTTTAACTATACTGCTTTTTGTTGTTGAGTTGTAGGATTTATATATATTGTGGATATTAGTCTCTTACCAGATATACAGTTTGCAAATATTTTCTCCCTTTCAGTAAGCTGCCTTTTCACTCTGTTGATCATTCCCATTTTTGGACAGGAATTTTTTCAAGTGGGGTCACCCCATTTGCCTATTTGGAACGATCTTGGCTGTGGGTTTTCATATACAGCATGAGGTAACTTCATATATACACCTAGGTAATTCCTTCTATTCTCAGGATTTTGAGTTTTTCATCACTAAATGGTAATGGGCATCATCAAACAATTCTTATAAAGCACATTTAGTGGTCATAAAATCTCTAAGCTTTTATTTATCTTGAGGGTTTTATTTCTCCTTTATTACTGAAAGACAATTTTACCAGATATATTCATTATTGGTATTTTTTTTCTTTCATTACTTTGAATATATCATCCTACTCCCTTTGGCCTGTAGTATTAATGCTGAGAAACCTTCTAATAATTTTATGGGAGTTCCCTTGTATATAACAAGTCATGTTTCTCTTGCTCCTTTTAAGATTCTCTGTTTTAGACTTTTGACAGTTCACTTATGTCTCGGTGTGAACTTTTTTTTTTTTTCCATTTTAACTAAAGACTGTTAAACTTCTTGAATTTTATGTTCATTTCCTACCTTAAATTTGGGAGTTTCCTGCCATTATTTCTTCAAATAAGTTCTCTCTTTTCATCTGCAATTTCAATAGCATTTTTATTAATCTGCTTGATAATCTCCCATAAATTCCTTAGGGTTTTTTCTTTTTCCTTCACCTTTATTCATTTTATCCCCTTCATGCCTTTGAGTTTACAGTTTCAAATGACTATCTTCAAGTTCACTGATTCTGTCATCTGCTTTATTGAAGTGTGCTGTTACTGCCCTCTAGGGAATTTTTCAATTCAGTTAACACAGACGGTATTAGGGAAACAGGATAGCCACATGCAATAGAATTGTATTTTCTACCTCCAGAATTAGTTCAGTTATTTTTTTATATTTTTTCTTTGGTGATATTCTCATTTTGTTCAAGAATTGTTTTTTAGTCCCTTTTTTTATTTCATTGTTCATATATGTTCACTTGCACCAGACTAAGCTTCTTTTGTGATGATCATTTTGAATTATTTTTCAGGTAACTCTTAGATCTCCACTTCTTGAGAGGTGATTTCTAGAGATTTATTTTGTTCCTTTGATTGGGCCATGTCTTCCTGTTTTGGTGCCTTGCTATTTGTGTGTGATTTTTGCATTTAGAAAAGAAAAAGTCACCTCTCCCAGTCTTTACAGACTGGCTTCCTACAGAGGCAGACTTTCACCAATCAGACTAGAACTTCTGGAGGCCTCTCAAATATTTCATAAAGATATGTGTTCTCTGGGTTTATGTGTATAATTTTCCAATTAGATGGATTTTTTTCAGTTTCTTTTTCATGAGGTGTTAGTCTCTTGCTTTCTCTGGCATTTGTCTACAGCACTGAAGGTCTTCAAGAGATGCCACAGTCTGCTGAACTTTCTTTTGTTCTTAGCAGCCGTTAGATATGCAAAAAAGACATAGGATCCTATTATAGGAGTATATTAAGAGAATGTGGCATTTTACTTTTAATAGAAGTATAATCTAGTAGAAAAAATAAAACCTACTTAAACTTATTAACAGAAAGCAAAAGGAGATTCCACAGAAAAGACTCTACTTACCTAATATGTACCTCAGTCTGGGGTTTCCTACTTCTACCTTACAAGAACTTAAACAGCTAATTTATTTGGGAAGTGTTCTGAAGGAAAGGAAGTAAGCAAAAAAGGAGAGTTAAATAGGGAAGCAAAAGGCAAAGCTGATGTAAAGATGCATTATTGAGGTGGTTATCTCCGGTGACTGCTATTTCCAGATTTTTCCCTAACTCATCCTTCTAAGGAACTAAAGGGAACATTTGCTTATCAACATCTGTCTTTAATGACTATTGCCTCCTTTCCACTTCTGTGTTACATACATGTGGCAATTACTGGCCCCTGCAGGCATTCCAGAAACTCTCAGAGCAGGAAGTGGGAAGTATGTCTGGTATAAGCTTGAGATGGGGCACTGTTAGCTAAAAAAGTGAGCTAGAATCAAAAGAGCTGTTATATCGCCTGAGTGGAATCGGAGATATAGTAGAGATTAGACCGTTTACAAGATATTATGTACAATCCAATATCTTTATATACTTTAAATGCAAAATAAAATTCAGAAAGGGAGAGACAGAAGTGGATATTTTAAATATTTCATACTCTTTGTTCTAAATAAAAAAAGTATTGTAAATTCTAGATGACTGCTATTATGTTTGAGTCCGTTGAGTTTGCTGTAATATGAGATTATAGAAATAAACCTGATTTTGTGGTCTGTTGATAGTGCAATAGGAAGTCCTAGGCCTTGCTGCACTACCCCAGTAGTGACTTACCAACAATATACAGTTCTAAGAGTATTATGAGAATGCACAGGCAAAATCAAAACCAGTAACAGCTGTATTGAAATGGGTAAGAAAATCCATTTAATCTGTATCAACCTCGCTTGTAAACTAGCAAAACTAACAATCAGGCAGAAATTCCCAGTGTGCTGTTTCTTCTTGAAATGGAAAGGGAATGAATGCTAGAACATATGCCACATACTCTTAATACACTCCTACAATAGGATCCTATGTCTTTTTTTTAACACATATATAATTTCCTATTATGTTTTTCAGGTGGCTTCACTATTCCCAAGTACTTTAAAATAAGAGACAATTTTCACAAGCTTAAAAGTTAATCATTTACACAGAACTTCCTTCTAATTCAGACTCATTTATATAATACTTTGTTCCTCAAGCTTAGTTATTTTGACTCAGTCAAATACACTTTCCATAGACAATGCACCTCAGATATTTATTCACTGCCAGTAAGTATGTTTTTGAAGGCAATGTTTCTGTTTACTTGACGACATGACTGCTAGCAATGATTACTAAATTGCAGATCCCTGTAAAAAAAAAATTAAAACTATAGAGTTCTATGCTAACACTGGGTCTCCTTTCACCACATAAAAACTTCAATTTAAAAAAAAATTCCCCCAGATAGATAACAATGAAAAAAAAAAAATGCTCATCATCACTTATGGTCAGGGAAATGCAAATCAAAGCCATAGTAAGATACCACCTCACACCTGTGAAGATGCCCCATATCAAGAAGACCAGAAACAACAAGTGCTGGCAAGGACATGAAGAAAAAGAAACACTCTTAAATTGTTGTAGGAATATAAACTGGTCCAGTCCTTATGGGAAAAAGTATGGCAGTTTCTCAAAATATTAAAAACAATCTACCAGCAACTCCACTCCTAGGTATACATAGGAACTCTTATGCTTAGGGCAGCACTGTTTACAATAGCCAAGCTATTGAAACAACCTAACGGGGGGCCTCCCTGGTGGCACAGGGGTTAAAAACAGTGCTATCAAGCTATTGCCAGCCACTGTGGCAAACTTCAATCCCTGGCCAGCAAGGGAGCTGACCCACATGGCACAGCAGACCTCTCCTGCCTCGCCCACTGCTCCCCTCAGCGTCATTATAATCCCCTCAGTGTTTTGGTGGATATGCCCGTTTGGCTCCCCACTCTCGCTGATGAATCCTCTCACCCCCTGTGCATCTGGCTTATACTCCAGTTCTTGTATGCATGAATCAATCTTTTTAAAAAAAGAAAAAGAAACAACCTAAGTGCCCAAATACAGATGAGTCCATCAGGAATACATGGTACATATACACAGTGGAATATTACTCAGCTATCAAAAGAAAGAAAAAAAATTGCCATTTATGTCAATATGAATAGAAATGGAGGAGATTATACAATGCAAAATGCAATGTAAAACTTATACAATGCAAAATAAGTCGGAAGGAGAAAGACAAACACTCGATGCTGCCACATACATGTGGAATATAGAGAAACCTAACAAAGGGTCAGATAAAGCAAACTATCAATAAACCCTAGAATTCTGACTATAGAACTGAGTCAACCAGGGAGAGGGGAAGAAGGAAGAAAACACAGTGAGGTAGGAGCACAATGCACAACTGAAATGGACAGAGGGGACTTCAGTGGTAGGTGCAGTGTAGTAACAACACCTGATGTAGATCCTATACCTCTAAAACACAAACAATGATGCAAACCTATTTTAGCTCAATTAATTATTTTTTTAATCCCTTTCCCTGGATTGAAAATAAACATGTCATCATCTGAGTCCCCTGCAACACTCAAGCATTTTCTGGTTTTTAAAATTAAATCATTATAATCAGCAATTAAAAGACAAAATCTTGCCAAAAATAGTAACTTTGTTTTAAATGGTACTTTAAACCGTATGCTCAGAATATGATAAAGGGAGTAACTCAAAACAGACTAGCAAAGCTTTAGTGGTCTTCTGTGCACCGTAAGACAAATGTTGAGTTAGTTCTCAATTAAAGAGCAATTAAGACAATTGTGAAAATACTTGAAATCTGAACAAACGTCTTTCCAAGTGATATTTTGCTCTAATGAACATTATTACATTTCCCTGTTATGCTTTTCTGGTGGTTTAGATGATCTGATATAAATCCTGGCATATGAAGCTTGATAACCAGACACATTGGCAGAGGAGAAGGAAAATGTGACAAAAAGCCGCTAAAGGATAATCTCCCTGTTCATCTAACAAAGTTGTCAACACACATCTCAACCATGGTTTACAACATCATCTTTGCTCAATTACAACTGAAAACTTTAAGTTAGTTAACATCTAGCTCACAGAATACAGGGCACTACATGCCAAGGGCACTACATGCCAAGGACACCACATGGCCGCTATAGGGCCAAAAGGTCAGAAAGCAGAGCTCATGGTAAGCTCTTATAAACACCCAAGTGCCAAGATATTCCAATAGTCCTCATTCAATCAGCCTCCCCATTAGCTGTGAACACTCAGGTGTGGTGCCGATCAAAACAAATCCCTACCAAAACTACTCATGTATGGAGAGCTGAGTCAGCCTCCACACCACACACCAAGTACTATTGGGGCTTACATCTACTCCAAAACCCTGAGAAGTAAAATTGTTTCTCCAACATGACCATGTCAGTAGGGAAACTGGGACATGAACTCCAGTCACCTGACTCCCATTCAGCCACGTGAGCATCCTATTGCAATGAGCAAAGTAACATAAAAGACAACAAATTTTAAGAGTGGACAATCGCTTCGCTGAAATGCTTTAAAATCACATGTAAACAAGTTATCTGGAGATGTATCGTTGCAAGATAATCCATTGTCTGCCACTAAATAAACTGGAATATTATATTAACCTTAATAAAATTTATTTATAGGGCCTACCCAGTGGCACAGCAGGTTGAGCGCTGCACTGTGAAGCTGTCCACACTTCTGACGTGCGGGTTCAAGTTCCAGCTTGCCAGGGAGATACCCACATGCTGTGGCAGACCTCTCCTGCCTCGCCCGCTGCTCCCCTCAGCAGTGTCTTTGGTCCATCTGCCTGTTCTGCTCCCCGCTCTCTCTGGTGAATTCTCTCACCCTCCCACGCATCTGACTTGTTCCCCAGTTCTTGTATAAATAAATATTTTAAAAATATATATTTAAAAAATAAATAAAATTTATAAAACTACCCCAGACCAAGCATAAATATAAATTACTCAACATTAGCCTCACTTAAATTAAGTTTTGAATATGCTTATTCAAAACCCCACACTAGGGGCCTCCCTGGTGGCGCAAGGGGCTAAGACACAGCACTATGAAGCTACCTGCAGCCACTGCAGCACAAGCTCGATCCCCAGCCAGGGAGATGACCCACATGGCACAGCAGACCTCTCCTGTCTCACCCGCTGCTCCCCTCAGCAGTGTATTTCAGTAGATCCACCTGTTCTGCTCCCCACTCTGTCTCTGGTGAATCCTCTCACCCCCCACCCCTCTGGCCTGTACCCCAGTTCTTATATGCATAAATAAGTAAATGTTAAAAAAAAAAAAAAGCACTAATAGTGCAACAGCCTACATAGCCCCTAGACTGAAAGCAGGAGAGACCACCTGGCATGTGGAATTACTCTGCCTCACTTATGTAAGGCAGAACTGTTTGGTGTTTCTTAAGGCCAACCACATGCCCTAGTTTTAATGTCCATTCCATGAGAGCAATGCCAGTACACCAGTCCAAAATGGGACAGAGTTTTTAATGCAGCTCCATCATGGGTCATTTACTCTACAAATACAGCACTGCCATTTTCATGGCACTGGGATAGACGCTGGGCAGGAAAGAGATGAAATTGAAACTTAGAGACCAGGTGCAGGGCACCTGACTGTGAGCCAGCTTTAGAGACTATTATATCATCTTCACAATAACCCTAGGAAAGAGGATTATTATCCCTGTTTCACAAATGAGGAAACTGCAAAAATTTAACCAAGTCAGTAGAAGGCAGAGCTTTGGAACATGTGCATTCCCATTAAGAGTTCTAACCTATATCTGTGCCCAACACCACAGTCCTCTAGTATTTCTGCAGGGAAATGGGAAAGTTACTGTCACTTGCTCTGGAGTAGTTTATAATGCTAGACTCAGATTTGATGTCTTCACACTACATAAGAGTGTAGATTCTGAAACAACCCTAAGAGAAAAACCAATATCTAGATCCACTCAGAATTCCAAAAAGAAGTCAGATCCCCGAGTTTAAAGATATTGCAGCCTTTTTGTCTGTGAAACACAGATTCCAAAGGCACCTGTATCTCATGGGTTCTTGCATGAGAGGTTAAGAGACTGGACATGCTTAAAGCATCAGAAGAGTGTCGCACACACAGGTAAGTATGTAATTAAATTTCGCTGCTGCTTTCAAAATCCTCAAAAATCTTGCCTCAGAATATAGTTCCAAAGAAGAAAAAAGCAATACAAGCATGTTCACTATAAGTAGTCTATAACTTAAAAATAAATATTTGATAAAATTTACTGTTTAACCACAGAATTTTCATTAGACTAAAATGCTGAATATAAAACAATAGTTAATGCTATAACAGCAGCTACACAAACTCCATATAATAGGCAAGGACTATCTATCAAAGACTACATTTCAAGGCAAAAAAAAAAAAAATGAACATAGCAGTTAGATAGCAAGAGTAGTGATCCTTACTATTCTTTATAAGAGTTCCCTTTCATTGCTTTTTGAATTTCTATAATAAAAATATGTCCTTTTAAATTATTTCATAATGTAGTAAGTAGAGATCTATCACATCTAACTTAATGGGGGTCTGTAGGCAATTTCAGTGCATTTACTTCCTATGTAATAATAAAGATAATATATCCCCTCCATAGAGATACATAGGTTTGTGCTCTTTCTCCAAGTATCTAAGTGGCCACTCTATACAACATTGTGCTAGTTATTTATATTCCTAGATGAGAATGCTTCAGGTGATTTATTAACAAAGGAAATATCAGCTTCAAGGGTAATGCAAATGCACATAAATCTTCCTAACTTTTATTGATACCATCTAATTTCTCAAAGTGGGATTCTGAAGTCACCTACATTCGATTCACACAAGTTTCTTTTCAACATGCAGACTCAGGCCACCACAACCCCCAATCCTACAGAATCATATTATCTGAGAGGAGTCCAGAAGTTTGCCTTTTTACACCATATTCTCCGGTGATTTTTAATGCATACAAATTTTAAAAACTATTGATCTGCTGACATGCTAGTCAGGTAAGTCATTCAAATGTTTGAGTGAAAGGGGCCAACAGAACTCGAGCTCTGGATTGGTAACTCTATTACTTCTAATTTTTCACAACCCCCAGCTCAAATAAGCAAGGTCATGGGATAACAGGTAGACAGTGGAGCTATCTTACAAATGGGTTGTCTCTTCTGCCAAATGTGGGAACATTTCCAGAGAATAACTTTGCAAATATTATCAAGAACCTTAAGATGTCCATGCCCTCCTCCCCCAAAATTTCAATAGTAAGAATCTTTCCTATGAGGATAGTCAGGATGCACAAAGGTTTTTAGACAAAAGCGTTCGGGCAGAGATGTTAATGCCTATCATCTGCCAATCCCTGAGTATGTGCTCTGCACCTGGCACTACTGCGTGCTTTTCATACTGTATTTCTAAGCCCTACAACCTAGAAGATACTTTCATACCTGCGTTAAAGATGAGAAGACTGAGGCTCAGAGGCTGCACAAATAATGAACAGTAGAGCCAGCATCTGAATCTCAGTCAGTTTGAGTAGAAACACTAGGTTCTACCCACTGCCTAGCCACCCAAAGAAAAGTTTCTAAAAAGTCATAATGTTGAGGGGAAAGGATGTTCTGAATGAACTCCACAAACACAGGTTTTATGGACTCCATCCCTACCCTAGACCAAGGAGATCCAAGACACGAAGAACTACAAATCCCATAATGTCATCACCACTGAAGGGAGGATTGCTGGGAACTGAGGGTGGAGCTGAGCAGCCAGGTTTGATATATAACCAGACATGTGAGCCTTAGGGGCCCTTGGTTTTCCGTCGGCTTTCTGCATATTATTGGGGTTCCAGCTCAGCAGAATTGGTAGGATGCATTTACCAATTTTTCTCTTTCTCCCCGAGCCATTCCTTTCTTCATCTTCACCTTTTTGTAAATAAACCCTTTATTAACCTTTTTGTGTGTGCCTGCAGTTGAGATTCATTATAAATTCCTTTTAAGCACATGGTTGAGGACCCCCAGTCAGGCCAACCCATCCACACAGGGGATGCCCTATAACAATAATGCTTAAACAAAGCAGATGTCAAGGGCAAGCTATACAGTCATTTAAAATCATGTTCTTCAAGAATCTTTAATGAAATGAAAAATAACCATGACACAGTGTTAAGTGAGAAAGAAAGAAGTGTGATCCGGTTTAGAACTTAAGGGACACAAATCACACAAGGTTAGGTATCATATCTATCTTGGTTTCGTCTGCATCCCCAAAGACTAATATTCTTCCTGACATATGGTAGGAATTCAATGTGTTGCAAATATAAATTATGTGCAGGCATATTTTTTTAAGACTAAGAAAAAATTCCCAAAACATTTCAGTGGTTATTACTGGATCCTGGATTTAGTGATCACTTGGATTTTCCTTTTTACAACTGCTTGTACTTTTTATAGTAAATCTGTGTTGCTTTCATAATCAGGAGAACAGCAAAGGCTAATTTGAAAATCCTGTGTTTAAGCACCTTCCTATAGAAGAGACATAATTAAGCTCCTGATCAACTCAGTATGAAGACTAATATGTAGCTCCTTGTACTCACTGTAACAGGAAAACCACATTTTAGCTAAAAGTGGGCACTATCTTTTTATATATCAGTACCACAAATGGGAATGGAATTTAATACTCATTACAAATATAAATGTTCTCATCACCTACAAAGATTAGAAGGAAACAGATTTATAAATTTATAAACATTTATAAATGTAAAATTCCAAAAAATGCTTCTATTAATGGACTCTGCTATAAATGCTAGCACCAGAAGAACTGAAAATCAAATGCAGTGGCTTTTACAGCACAGCAACAAGGTTTTCTTGCCAAGATCATCCCCACACACTACAAAATATCATTATAATTTAGCATTAAATTTGTGCTTCATTCCAGGGAGTCAATTAAGCACTTTACATAAAGAAATATATATGATCATTATTACCCCAAGGATGAAACTGATTTTATCAGCTCATCATTCTGAAAATTTTCAAACAGAAAAACATGCCACAAAATTGGTAATAATTCTAGTATCAAACTGTCTCCAAAGTGATTTCACCTTCGTGTAACTTCTGGCTTTCTCGGAAGAATCAGACTGCAGTGACCAATGTAGGAAAAGCCAAAAGGACAGAAGCAGAAGCCTGTCTATCCTAAAAGTAATTTGAGGTGAATGGTGGAGGGAAGGAGAAGGTAAGAGAAAAAGGATATCTGAGATATTAAAAAGTAAAATGGGTTTTTATATTCTATCACGCAATTTTCAAAGGGAAAAAAAAAACACTTGACATGAAGAAATGAGTGGGGTAAAAAAGGATGGTTATAATACTTCATGTCTCCTATTTGTAAAAGGAGTACCAAAATGAAAACAGTTTTAGATAATGAAAGGTATTTCCTCTTAGGGAGTTAGGTTTAGCCCTGTATTATGCCAAGGTATATATAACATTACCAATTTCTAGGGATTGGTAATGCAGGTCATAGTTGCCAATACAAGTAAGCCTTTGCTTCAGTCACAACCTGGAATCATGGGTCACAATGCCCTCTGCTTTGCCCACCATGGAGAAATTATGAATTGAATCACTCAGCTTCCATTCTGACTCCCTTCATCCTAGCTGACTTTGCCTACAGAGGTTAGAAGTCACATTTTCATACTCTTTTGCAGCAAAGAGTGGCCAAAGAAATACAGGTGATAAGTCCAGGAGACAGAATTCATTGTCACTGTAGAAGGCACGATCTTGAAAAGATAACTGTTCCCCTCCCTTTTCCCTGCACAGCCCACCCGGGCACCTGAAGGTATAGCCAGCCATGGTCCACAGGCAGGGAATAGCCTGAGTGAGGTGGAAGGACTGGGCTCCTCCATGTCCTGGGGAAGCTATTGGGGCCTGGACCTCAGAGTCCTAAATTGTTTGTTTAGTAAAGAAAATAACACCCAGGTTTACTAAACCTCTCTGGTTTTCTGTTAGTCGCAGTTTCAAATACATTCCTGCCTGTTAAAATCATTGATATGACAAAATTTTGTTTCAGTTTATCAATGATCAACTTTACCAAAACCACCAAGTCTTCAGAGATAAGATGTACAAAAAGCATGCCCAGGAGCATGGAGCTATAACACTCACCTAGTTTCACCCTCTTGGGACTCTACGAGAAGGGAGGTTAGAACCCAAGTCAGGTCAGCCTGACAGCAGCTCCTGCTTTTTATTACCAATCCATACATCCTCTGATGGATCTTTTCACTTAGTTTATAAAGCAATCTTAACCTTCAATTCTGTTCTACGATTCAAATGCAATTGTCCTAACAAACTTGCTGACGGGAGTAACTTTTACTAATGAAGAAATCACCCCCTCTCCTGAAAAAAAGGATTCATGTGGGGTTTTAAAAAAAAACCTGGCAAATACTTGCTTTCTAGTGTTTTGAAATCTTTACCCATCACGTGGCTCAGTGTTGTTGCTGCTGCTGCACTCACGTTTACGAAAACATGTGCCTGGCACTGGGCTAAGCATTTCACAAGCACGGTTTTCTTTTGTTCACAGCATCCACAAGAGGTAGGACTATCCTCGTCCCCATTTCACAGGTGAGCCAACAGAAAAGAGCCCAGGCAAAGCACTTTCTTTCGGGGGGTCTCCTTCTAGATACCAGTGACTGCTCAAGTTCAGAGCAATATATAACAGCAAGTCTTAAGCAAAAACGCTTCGTTTGGGAGTTCCAAAGAATGAAAACTACTCAAGGCAAGAACAATTACAACTAAAGAGAGTAACAAGCCCTCCCATCCTGAACAAAATCTAAAATTTCTCCCTCGTTTCTAATATAGTATGTACTCACCACCCTTACAAGGAAGTAATACCCTCGACACAGTGAACTATCAAGAAGGCCAACAATAATATTTAGATACCTGAGAATGTTCATTAATCATAAGACCACTTAATTCAATTTCCAATATAATTTTCATTTTCAATATAAGAATGTGCATTTTATAATGAATATTGCTTTATTAACTTATTCGGCACCTCTGTAGGCAGTACTGTGAAGTTTTACACACTATTTTTATCTTAATTACGACAAGCACCTCAGGATTAAAGCAATATTATAAACACTCCCTTTTAGAAATGGGGTTGTTAGTGGCAGATTTTTCCCAAGCTCCTCTTAAGAGGTTAATACCAAGATCCAAAATCAGATCTGGCCCAGAGTCCAGATCTCTTAACTATTAAACTTCATAGTTGTCATTTTTGTTTACTAGCCTTAAATCAAGCATTAACTGGCAAAGAGTATTAAAGTTTCACTCTTATTGTCTCTACTATAAGAGACAATATTTTGTCTCTACTATTTTCTTAACAGTTTTGCTTCATAGTTCTCCCTGCTTCCACCAAAAAAAAACTAAAAAGTTATTATCTATTCACCAATTATAAGACAATCCTCACTGAAGTTTGTTGAAGTAAACATAATTGCTACAATTACTTTTTAATCAATCATGTGTGGTGCCTTTTCAAGTGGCTAGTTCTGCTACTCCCCAAACTGTGGCAGTAAATGTTTCCCCTTTCTGCCTGTCATTGTAAAAATGCAGCATAGTTTTCAAAGTCTTTGGCAGCAATATCTTAAAAGCCCACCAGATGTCAACCTCAGTTACTGAAAATAGGCCACTCACCCTGTGACATGTTCTACTTTCTATGATAAAATACAGTGATTTGAAACCTTGAAAATGTCTATGCTTCTAAATTTTATGTAGGAATTTTAAAATTTGCAATGTAAAATGAAAATTCACCGGTCTATATGTATTTCTCATTCTTTGAACCCATTTATTTTCTACTTTCTCCCAGACTTTCCTCTATACCTCTCCTCTCCCTCGTTACACACTAACTCACAGTTAACTGATGTAAGTCAATCAATACTATCATCTCACATGAAGCCTGAAATCTAAACTTTGAAGATTAGTATAAAATCAAGTGAAAGCAATGTTGTATTTATAACTAAACAATGCTGTCCCTTGCCTCAATTCCAAGGCAGACTATAGCTATAAAAATCCTAGCCTAAACCTTGTTGACTAATAAAATCAACCACCTTCCTTTAGAATCAAACAAAAAATGTTAGATACTGTTTTGGGGTTTTTGTTTTTGTTTTTGTTTTTGTTTTTGGTGGGACCCTCACCAGCAGCCGGGGAACCAGAAGCTGCAGGCAGCCTCGTAGCCCAGCACTCAACCACTGCGCCACCAGGGGAGGCCCAAAAATGTTAGATACTGTTTTGTATGGCTCTTCCAAAGCAGTTATTAGACTAAAAAATAGAAAATCTAGTGATTTTCCCCCTACATTTGCAATCTGGTAGCACTTATGTGTATCAATTTTTTGGGTTATTCAATGATCATCCAAGAATGCTTTTCATTTTTTTGACCACTACCCTGCTGCCCATATTTAACCTTACTGAATTTTTGGTCCATTGCATAGAAGAATTTCTCTGCTAATAAAAATACAAGCCATTAAAGATTAACTTGCCCCCAGGACAGTCTCTCTGGAAACAAATTCCAAGCATTATAATCACCAATTTGTATTATGTAGCCTTAAAGTCAGATAATCTTATTTATCCTGAAGTAAACTGGAAAACTGTACATATTTTAAGACAATGGTTAAAAAAAGGCAAATCAAAATTCACAATAATCAGAAACCCAACTACACAAATACAGAATTTATGAAATTGATACTTTTCAAATGAGAAGTTACCACCCAAGAATCTCTAACAACATTAGAAAAGCCATTGACTTGCCAGACTTCCTACATTGGTCTTCATTTACTTGTGCAATTATGATATTGCAAAATTCATTTTTCGTCCACATATGATGTATATGTTAGAAGCTGTGATACACACTAGAGATCTTTTTCATCCATGCTATAGTATTAACAGCAAAAACAAAAACTGATAGCTACTAAGTTCTTATTCACCAATGTATCAAGTTTTACAATAACTTAACAGACATTAACACTTAATTCTCACAAAACCTTCAGAGAAGGTATTAGTATCTGTCCAACTTACAGATGGCAAACAGAGGTAGAGACCAAGACTGTCTCAAGATCTCACAGGGATTTGAACCCAGATACAAGTGATTCCAACGTCCACACCTGGTACAACCACCTGGTCTATAGCAATCAGGTACATGATTACATTCAGTTTAGAATACCAGTCTCATTTCTTCAAACATAGTGATTCTACAGAATTTGACACTGGAAAGAATATATCACAAAATACACTGGGTTCTAGTGTCAAATAAATTCAAGGTTTACTTTCTTTAGAAAGTGTTATTCACTGATTGGTGATTTAAGAAAGTTAATCAAAGGACTAGTTGAAATCATTAAAGAATTATTTGGGGCTGATAGGTAAATATTTCATTCCATATAGGTTTCTGGAGAAATGTTGTTCCATTCAGACTTTCTATAAAGGAAACTTTACCACTGCAAAGCAATTCTAAACCATCTCACATCTGAATATTATAAAGGTGAGAGCCTTCAAATTAAAAAAAAAAAAAAGGCCTCACCTGTTTTTCATTTTATACAAATGAAGATGAATTCAAAAAGAATCCTATTTTTAAAACTCAGATTATGCACGAGGGTTTCCTAGAAACTGACATCACCATCATTACTTGTATGTCCACAAATAAAACAGTAATGAAGACATAGAAGAAGATAAGATCCCTCTTTCACTTCACTCCAAACTTACGTAGAAGACAAACTGGAAGCTTCTTGAAAGAATGAGTATGTGCTCAATCAGGTCAACCTAAATAACCTGACAATATTTCTCTGAATAAACTTCATATCTTTTCATCAGAAACTAAGCAAAAAGAACCATGGGGGGGTGGAAATGAAATAACTAAAATGGGTTACTGAAATGCAAATGGGGCTTTACTTTCCCAACACAGTTTACAATATTCTCATTTGAACAGTTTATCACAGAAGTAACTCTCCTTAAAACTTGCATAATTTAAGGGGGGGTGTCAGAGATAGAAACAGAGATGACAAGAATCAGAGGTGTTTATCAATAAATAAGCAACTAGGAAAATAGGTTTGTATCTCAGCCAAAAAAAAAAAAACCCTCCTGCCAAAAACTCCTGTTATTTGTTTCCACCAAGTTATTGTTTTGGAAAGCATGTTGTTCTCTCTTAAAATAATCTGCTTAATTGTTCTAAAAAGCCATTGCATTTCCACAGACAGCTAAGTCACTCCCATTCTGCCATGCGTTGACTGCTAAGACATGTATAAAGTCACAATGTAAAGCTGGAAAACTGCGATCCTTCCTTGGTATTAGGTCACTAGGTAATAAACGAATCTTCATCAAAACCGTAGTACAAGTAATTTTGGATCCTCCATAGTATTTTAAGAAGACAGTCATTCGAACTACTTTGGAATGAGTCGCCTTTGTGGCTACAGGTAGGCTACTAATTAACATGATTAAGGGAGGTCAAAATGACCTTGGACATTTTAGCATTCCCTCGCAGAATGCCAATGCCCTGTTAAAAATCATAATTTGTTTCCTTTCCAGGATGGAGAAAGCTCTCAAGTCTGGGAAAACCCCAGAGAAATTAGGGAGTTTAACAAAAAAACCCAAAATTGGGAAAGACCAAATAAGATACCCATAGTACAGGAACATGTTTACGAACTAAGTGTAACTCAAGAGGTGTTTTATAAGCCCGTCAGCAGATGAACATACAGTGTCCTCCAACCCAGCAGCACTGCCCTGACACAACCCCCAACCTTAGGATCCTCACCCCCATCCTGGCCCCTCTTACTCCGGGTGGAGGGTGAGAGGCGGGCGGGAACTCCTGTCTTAAGTCTTGACATCTGCAGAGCATTTCCCAATAGCGAGACAAGGCCCCTCAGCTGGAGGAAGCGGATACTGACAAGGGGAGAGAGAAACAGACAGAAAGAGACGAGGCTAGAATTCCAGGCAGTCGGGGAGTGGGGAGAGAGTCACGCATACTCCGTGCGGTCCGAGTGGGTCCGAATGGCTAAGCCCAGGTGCGCGGGCTAAACTGGCCTCTCCAAAGTCCAGAGCGCAACTTGGGGGCACCGCACAAACTCGGCCCTGGGCTGTTCCAAGTTAGCACGGAGCTCCCGCTGCCGAAAGACTGCGAGGAGTGGAAACTTGGAGAGCCCCGCGAGGGCTCCGCTCGCTGGGTGTCCTCCGGCTCCCCGGGGAGGTGACCCGGGAGCCAAGTGGACTACAGGCCAGAGCGGTGGGCGCCGGAACGCCAGGCGGGGGTGTCCGGGAAGGAGTTGGGGGCGCACTTCGGGAGTCTGAGCACAGGGGGATGCCTACCTTGTAACATGGCCTCAAGTTTCTTCCTGTCCACGCGGAAGCGCTCCTCGCTCCACTCGGGGCTGTGCAGTGGCGCCCCGGCCACCAGGTCGTCCTCGGAGCCGGGCATGGGCGAGTCGGTGCTGCGCTCGCTGTTGGAGCCGGGGTCCGACTGCGCCGCCAGGTAGCCGGGCTCGCCCTGGGCGGCCATGGTGGGCGCGCAGCGGTTGGGCTCCGGCTGCGGCCGCCGCTCAGCTTGCGCCACCGCCTCGGCCCGCCCGGGATCGACTGGCTCCCCGCGCCGCGGCGCTAGCTCGTCCCCCCGCAGCCGCCGACGCCGCCGCCGACGCCGCCGCCACGGAGCCCCCGGTGCATCCCAGCCCCAGGCGCCGCCCACGCCGCTCGCTACCCCGGGTCCCGGCCCAGGTCCCCGGCCAGTGGCTGCGCCGCCCCCCGCCAGCAACGCCCGCGCGGAATGAGCGCGCCGCGCCGCCCGCGCCTCCATCCGCAGGGCCCCGGCGCCCCCTCCCCGCCCGCCGCCCCTGCAGCCGCGAGCTCATTGGCCCGCGCGGCCCACGGGGAGCCGCGGCGGGCGGGCGGGCAGTCGCGCGGGCGGCCCCTGGCGCTCGCACACACTCGCGCGCACACACACTCACCACGTACACACTACTTTTCTGCACTTACATGTCCCACAAACAAACTTGCACAGCTCTCCAAACTCAGATACTCGCCAGCTCCCAGCGCAGCACCGGCCTGGACACACACAGACCCTCATCCAAGCGCACACAGCATGCACACACGACCACTTTTCTGCACACGCACGTACAAATCCCAGGCCCCTACATACTCATAGTTCTCCAGGCACAAACACATGCCAAGTTCAAGCAGGGCATGCTCCTGCTAAACACACACGAGCTACACACCCAATTCCCTGCTAGCTGCATACACACATTACACCCTGAAACTCACAGCCCTCGTTGGTCCCACACAAGTTTGAAATGAGAAAGCCAAGGCTTGGGGTGGGGGAGGGGGCACATCCCATCTTTCACAGACCTCACTATGGATTTTGCTTGCGTGCAGTTCACACCTCCACTGAGGACTGAAGCCCAGAATCCTGCTCTCATTTCAGCAAAGTGGCCAGATGCACGGGAAGTGGACAAGAGATTTACTCTTTATTGTGAGGGAAGGGTTTTGTCTTTTTTTTTTTCCCTTGACTGTAGTGAAGAAGTCAGTTTCTGTGTGATTCTCGTGGAATAGATTCAGCTGATTTTAAAAACAATCCAGAGGAAAGCAATGAGATTGCAATTCTGGTTAGTTGGGTTCAGCTGGCATCAGGACTGGGCTGTCTGGTCAGGGACCGAGGGTTCTTCTCTCTTGCAAGGTCAGTCTCTCCCAGAGGATGACCAGCAAATGAACTCTGATCCTACCTGCCCTGGCCAGCCCACCCAATGCTTCTCTCAAACTTGGACTTGAAGTACCGGAGAAGAAAAAACTCCCTTGTATCAGGCATGCCACTGGAACTCTGTTTTTCCAGTTCACACTCATATGCTCTTGTGTTTTATCACCAAAAGCGCGATTTTCTTTTTAATTTAGGGGGAGGAGGGTGATGATGATGGAATAGCAGCTGATCACTGTGCTACAAAAAGCAGCTTACTGGCTTACACGTGGGACAAGTCAAATCATTGGCATGGACCTGTAGATAATCATGTAAGATGCTCAAAGTTACTCAAAATCCTTAAAAGTTCAGCTGTCTAGTTAAGAATTGACTGTGCTGCTTGGGGTATAATTTACAAATGAGGAAAATGGGACTACAGGAACTCAAATTATTGGACAGATGATGGAGCAAGGTAATGGAACCAAGACTCCAACCCAAACCTGTGCATCTGACACATAATCTTCACAAAGCCCCACCTTGTTGAGCAGAGAGTCACCCCCACACACACACTCAGAATCACCTCCTAGAAAACAGGAGCAAATGTGCAGCTTCACTGGTTGATTCACCACCATGTGTTCCTTCTCTGAAATTATTATTGTCCAAAGCACTAGTTTAATCACCAAAAGTGGTTATCAATGAATCTTCCATCAGGAATGTTTACCATCTTTCTTTGTCAACAAATATTTTTTGGGAAACTAGTGGGTGCAGGGACATTGTGTTAGACCCAAAGAATAGTGACCAAAAACAGACACCATCCCTGGTCTCCTGGAGCTGAGCAAGACAGACTATTCACCAAAAATAAACAACTCAGAAAAAAATACCAAATTGCACCTATGCATGAAATTGCATTAGAAATGCATCAAGGTATGAGAAAACCAGTAATGGAGTAATTCAATGCAGTCGGAGAGGTCAGTAGAGGCTTCTCAAGAGACAGTGACTTGAACGAAGAAAAATCTGAGACACAATTAACTGGAGAATAAAGGCAAAGGAAGAGCCATCCCTTAAAATCACTTGATCATAGTAACAACCCTAAGGATAGATATTACAATTATCCTCATTTTCCAGAAAAGGAAACTGAGGCATAGGAAGTAAAATGACTTACACAAGCTTGCACAACTAAATAAGTGGTAAAATCACAATTTGAACAGTTTTCCCTTAAAAGTTAGACTTTATGTGTGCTCTATGCTAAGCCATTAAGTTCTAGGGATTCTCAATAGGACCAGCATACACAAAGAACCTGTGCGTGCTAAAAGAAGACCAGCAGAGATGGTACAAGGAAAAAAAAAAAAGGACTTAGGTTATGCTAGTTGAGAGAGTAAGGAGTAGAATATGTAAACCCAATAGATCAAGGTAAGAGGTTTTTGTCTATATCCTCGGAACAGAAAGAAGGTGTATAGAGATTTTAAGTAAAGGATGATTGTAGGGTAAATGTAGCTGATCAGGTTTTTTACACCATTGGCCTCTGTGGCTATCACCTGTAGCCTTGATCTTGTTAACTTAGAAGGTGTGTGGGTGTGGAACACACGGGCCTGATTATGGACACCTGAGCATGGGTGCGTGGGCTTGAGCAAGTGTGTACACCTGTGCCTAGGAGGGAGTGGGATAAAGAGCAGCATCACCTTGAGGAATGGAACTCAAGTTGCTGTCTTCCTGCTGGCGTGTTTCCCCTGCTTACCATTAAAACCTGTGAAAATGATGCCAAGGGTTCCAAAATTCTTCAAATTGCTAGAGCTGACAGTGGACATATCTGGCCTGAGATGGTTGCAAAACAATGATCTACTTAGACTTGCATTTTTTTTAAGTCACTGTGGCTATGGTATAGAGAATGTCTGGGGTACAAGGATAGAAGTAGTTAGACCAAGTAAAAGACTAAGAAGGAAGCTTAGACAATAGGTGCTGGTAGCTTATCGGCAACGGTAAAGATTGAAGGACAGGAGAGTATTTGGGAAATATTTTGATGGCAAAATCACCAACTGAATTGGTCATGGGATTATATACGAGGTGATGAAAGGACTCTAAGGTTTTGGTTAACATAATTGGGGAAAGATGAGTATTATAAACTGAAATATGAACACTGGAAAAAGACTGCTTATGCTGGAGGACAGATGGACTTGAAATTGGTGTATTGAGTTTAAGGTGTCATTAAGAACAAGAAGTGATGTCAAATAAGCAATCAGATATGTAATTCTAGAATATAGAAAAGAGATTTTGGCTGGAAATAAAAACATTTATTTCTGTATACACAGTAATTTTAATCATATGCATGGGTAGGAATGTCTAGGGGAAGAGAATCAAGGAAAGAGACTTTCACAAACTCTACCATTTAGTGATCAAGTAGATGATAATATAATAGGAAAGGTAACAGAAGAAGTAATGAGAAGGAAAATACAAAGCAATTTTTTTCATGTAAGCCAGGTGGGGCGGGGGACTATTTCAAAAGGCCAAACAGGTGCCGATCAAGTGGGTTCTTGTTTCAGAGCGATTGAGGAATAATCACCGGCACATCCAACTGAAGGATGGATAAACTCAGGTTTATTGCAAAACAGACTCCTGACAGCAGGAAGAGGTCCAAGGGAAGAGCCCATTACTGTTAGGGGTACCTTTACTTTCATAATCTCTCATGGGGTGCTTTTCCACTACCCCCCTTTGCCTCATTGCCCCACTTTGCCTCCTAGAGATGTGAAGCTACCACAAGCTACTATGTGCCTCTATATGCCTCTCTTGGCCACCAGCCCCTGCCTGCTAGCTCAGTGGCCAGCAGCCTTTGCCTGTCAGCTTTCTGCTCCCTCAAGCTCCCAGCCTCAGTCTGCTATGTTACAACCAGCCCTTGCCAGCCAGCTCCCTAGCCAGCTAGCTCTCTGCTCCCTCAGTAGGTCAACATTTTTTGATGAAGGTCACTAGGAACTTAGCAAGAAAGCCAGAATGAGTATAAAGGATGGAGTGAGCAATAAAGGTAATACTTGGGAAAGGTATGACTGAGACGGGAAGTAGAGAGACTGATCGATAATATGGTTATAGGATGGGCTGTTTGTTGCTTATTGGGTTAACTGGGTGGTAGGTTGGGAAAATTGACCTAACGGGTGAGATTTAAATGTTAAAAAAAAAAAAACACTGGAAATTATCCGAGTTACAGGAAGAATAGAGGAGCAATCAGTAGGACTTGAAGACTTGAGAAGAATTCATACGTACATGAGAAACAGCTCCACAAAAGATGAACAGATGGGTAAAAATATAGGTCAGGACCTCCCCAGTGGTGCAGCGGTTGAGCACTGGGCTGCGAAGCTGCCCATAGCCTCTGCAGTGCCAGTTCGATCCCTGGCCTCCGGCGAGGGTTCCACATGGCACACAGACCTCTCCTGCCATGCCTGCTGCATGGCAGTGTACTTTGTCAGTCTGCTTGTTCTGCTTCCTGCTCTGGCTCTGGTGGATTCTCTCACCCTCCCGCACTTCTGACTGTTCCCAGTGCTTGTATAAATAAATAAATAAAAATATTTAATATATATATATATATATATATAAGTCAGTTTGTAGGTTTCATTTCTAGGTCATGGGAATTCTCATCTTGATGACTTTTACTTTCCAAAAAATGTCAAAGTCAAATATGTCTGTTCAATACCCATTTATGATAAAGGCCCTTGAAATTCCCGGGATACAAGGAACATACTTCAACATCATAAAGGCCATCTATGACAAGCCCACAGCCAATATCATTCTCAATGATGAAAAGCTGAAAGCATTCCTATTAAGATCTGGAACAAGACAAGGATGTCCACTCTCACCACTGCTTTTCAACATAATACTGGAAGTCCTAGCAAGAGCAATAAGACAAGAGAAAGACATACAAGGAATCCAAATAGGCAAGGAAGAAGTCAAACTATCAATATTTTCAGATGATATGATACTATACATAGAGAACCCCAAAAACTCCACAGATAAACTAATTAAACTAATCAATCAGTTTAGGAAAGTGGCAGGATACAAAATCAATGCACAAAAATCAGTAGCCTTTCTATACACAAACAATAAATCTGAAGAAGAAGAAAACCATTTATTATTGAAACAAAAAAATCAAATACCTGGGAATAAACCTAACAAAAGAAGTAAAAGATCTATACAAATAAATCTATAAAATACTGTTAAAAGAAATAGAAGTAGACACAAAGAAATGGAAAGACATCCCCTGCTCATGGATCGGAAGAATTAACATTATCAAAATGGCCATCCTACCAAAAGCAATTCAAAGATTCAATGTTATCCCAATTAAAATTTCAATGTCATCCTTCAAAGAAATAGAAAAAATATTGATGAAATTTATATGGAGCCACCAAAAACCCCAAATAGCCAAAACCCTCCTGAAAAAAAAAAGAAGGGAATGGAGGCATCACTCTCCCAGATTTCAAACTATAATACAAAGCCATAATAATCAAAACTGCATGGTACTGGAACCAGAACAGACACACAGACCAATGGAACCAAATAGAAAACCCAGAAATAAACCCATAGATTTATGGTCAACTAATCTTTGATAAAGGAGCAAAGAATATGCATTGGAGGAAAGAAAGTTTGTTCAATAAATAGTGCTGGGAAAACTGGGTCACTACAAGCAAAAGAATGAAACTTGACTACTACCTCACCCCATGCACAAAAACCAACTCAAAATGGATTAAAGAACTAGACATAAGACCTGAAACCATAAAATATATAGAGGGAAATATAGGTGAAACACTACATGACAGACACCTCAAAGACAGCTTTACAGACACATCGCCCAAAGCAGTGATAGTGAAGGCAAAGATAAACAGCTGGGACTACATCAAATTAAAGAGCTTCTGCACAGCAAAAGAGACAATAACAAAAACAAAGAGAAACCCCACCAACTGGGAGAACATTTTTGCACACAACACTAATAATAAAGAACTGATCACAAAAATCTGCAAAGAGCTGATGAGACTCAACAACAACAAAGAATATAATCCGGTCAAAAAATGGGCAGAGGAGCTAAAAAAAAACTTCTCCAAAGAGGAAATACAAATGGCCAACAGGCATATGAATAAATGTTCAACATCACTTGCAATCAGGGAAACACAAATCAAAACTACAATGAGATACCATCTCACACCAGTGAGAATGGCTCATATTAAAAAAACTAGCAAAAACAAATGTTGGTGAGGATGTGGAGAGAAAGGAGCTCTCCTGCATTGCTGGTGGGAGTGCAAACTGTTCCAACCACTATGGAAAGCTGTGTGGAGATTCCTCAACCTACTAAAGATAGAGCTTCCATATGATCCAGCAATTCCACTCCTAGGTATTTACCCAAAGGACACAGAAACATCAATTCCAAAGAACACCTGCACCCCTATGTTTATAGCAGCACTTTTTACAATAGCTAAGCTTTGGAAACAACCCAAATGCCCAAAAATAGATGACTGGATCAAGAAGATGTGGTACATATACACCATGGAATATTACTCAGCATTCAAAAAAGATAAACACATGCAATTTGCAGCAACATGGATGGCGCTGGAAGGGATCATGCTCAGCGAAATAAGCCAGAAAGAAAAAGAAAAAAACTGGATGGTCTCACTCATAGCAGGAATCTAGAAAACCTAAATAAGGGATGAGGAAAAAGAATAGCTATAAGAAATAAAAAATCAAAATCAACAAACACCTATAAACCAGAGACACACTATGGTGGGGGAGTGGGGAAAGGAGGGATTAGGGTCAAAATAAGGGGGTTGCAATTGTATGGGTAATACAAAAATAAAATTAAAAAAAAAAACAAATCAAATAAATAAATAAATAAATGTGGTGGAAGGGGATTTCCTGGAGGTTTGACAAAAGTAAACAGGGGTTGGACATTGGGGGGTGTTTTTTTTTTAAGCAGTTTTAAAATTGCTTTTTCTGCATCTGTGAAAGAATGAACTGTATTGGTGGTTCATACTCACCCAGGGGCATTGCAAAAAAAGAGGAGGAGGAGGAATGAACGAATTGGCACTGGTACAAATACAATTGAAGTTGGTAGTCATCATTTTTTTTTAAAGATTTTATTTAGTTTTGTGTAGAAGAACTGGGGTGTAGGCCAGAAGTGTGGGGAGTGAGAGGATTCACAAGAGATAGAATGGGGAGCAGAAAAGACAGACTTACTGAAACACTGAAATAGTCTTAGTGAAATCAACTAAGGGACACAGCAAGTGAGACAGGAGAAGTCTGCTGTGCCATGTGGATTAGCTCCCTGCCTGGGATGGAACTCAGGCCATTGTGGTAGGTAGTGCTGAGACTTAACCCCTAGGCCACAAGGGAGACCCCAATAGTCATAAATTTATAATGAGATCAGTCCAATTATCCTCTGACTTTCTCCAAGTATTCAGCTTCTTGGGTGCAAGAACAAAGAAATAATTAAATACCATGTGCTAGAAGATGATGGGCTCTTGTTTTATGGAAAATAATTTCCAATGTAAAAGTTTATACCTTGTGAAACTATCAATAAAACACAAGAACTTTCTTAGTTCTGAGAGATCCCCCAAAATATGTTTTTCTCATAACCTATCAGAGCAAGCTACTGAAGATTATGCAGCACCAAAATAAGGCAATAAAATCAAGATGAATAGAAAAACATGGAATATCAAAAACTAGAGATGGAGCACATGAGAGAGGCAAAAGAGCTCTGAAGGAAAATAGCAAAAGGAAAACAAATTGGAATGACAGAAGTCCTGTGTTCAAAATGTCTTCTAGACAGAATAGATCAAATTTTGGAAGCGTTTAAACCCATTCAGAGGCAATGGAGACAGTTGGTAGGGGACTTCCAGGTTAAATTAGTCATTGGTTCACAGTAAACTATAGTACAAAAAAAGAAAAGAAATTTACAACTCCAAGTATAACAAAATACTATGTAACAATATCAAATTAATCAGAGGATACTACATGGCTGAACTGTAACTAGTATTTTTGTTAGTGGTAAAAATGTAACTCAGGAATACTGATCAACCTAAATTATAAGTAAATTAGCAATGGGGAGGTTGCAATGTGTAATTGCAGTTTTGAGGCAAAGCATTATCGAAAAAGGGAAACCTCATTTGCTTTAGGGAAACATCACAGATAATGTCTGAAACTTCTAAAAGTCAGAAAGTAGAATATAAGCAGGTTATTTGGAAATATGGAGGTAAAAATGAAATCAAGCTAAATATGTTGGAAGTCATTGCCTGTAGGAAGTAGAAAATAGGAAGAAAGCATATGGTATTCCTGGTTTCTATACAAGTCTTCTAGAATAGTTTGATTTGATAAACCATTGGACACATAACTAATTTTAGAAAAACTAATGAGGGAACATATGCTTAGAACACCATTATTGAAATAATAATTCTAAATTCAGGGGCCTCCCGGTGGCGCAGCGGTTGAGCGCTGGGTTGCGAAGCTGCCCGCGGCCTCTGCAGCGCCGGTTCAATCCCCGGCTGCTCCCCGGCCACCGGAGGAGGGTCCCACATGGCGCGCAGACCTCTCCTGCCGCCCGCTGCTCCCCTCAGCAGTGTACTTCGGTCCTTCTGCCTGCTCTGCTCCCCGCTCTGGCTCTGGTGAATTCTCTCACCCTCCCGCGCTTCTGACTGTACCCAGTGCATGTATAAATAAATAAATAAATCTTTAAAAAAAAAAAAATAATTCTAAATTCATGACTTCTGAGTCCTGTGATCTTTCTATTAAAATTGAACCAGAGTAAGAATAATTGACAATCTTTTTATTTTCATAGAAGATAATTTTACTAAAACTTTTGGGCCAAAAATCTATGTAGTCATGATATAGTACATTATATTCTAGGGATCAGTCTTCTCTTAAATTTTAAAATCATAAAATTTCCCTGCAATGTTAGGTTAAAAGAACAGCAAAGTTTAATGCCTTTAAAGTTGGCTCTAAGGCCTCCCTGGTGGCACAAGGGGTTAAGCACCACACTATGAAGCAATCCACAGCCTCTGCAGCATGAGTTCGATCCCCAGCCAGCCAGAGAGCAACCCACATGGTGCAGCAGAACTCTCCTGTCGTGCCCACTGCTCCCCTCAACAGTGTATTTCAGTCCTTCTGCCTGTTCTGCTCCCCGTTCTATCTCTATCTCTGATAATCCTCTCACCCTCCCACATTTCTGGCCTATACCCCAGCTCTTCTATGCATAAGTGAATAAATCTTTAAATAATAAAAATAAACAAAGTTGGCTCTAGGAGAAGGCTTATTTGACATAAACATAAATGAAATAACAAAGAATGATGACCATACCACGTTTCTTTAGACTAACAATAATGACTAACACTTTGCATTTATAATTTGGAGACACTGTCACTTATTTCATTTGTTTCTCACCACGATTCCATGAGGTCGATAGAACTATTACTTCCATTTTAAAGGGAAGAAGAGCTAAGAATTTGAAAGAATAAGGTGACTGAAGACCCATAGTATGGTGTGATTATTATTCAAACACAGACAGCTGAAAGATGTGTTCTTTTTTAATATTTATTTATTTATGCATTCAAGAACAAGGGTACAGTCCAGAGGTGTGGGGCTGAGAGGATTCACCAGAGACAGATTGGGGAACAGAACAGACAGACTTATTGAAATACACTGCTGAAGGGAGCAGCAAGCAAGACAGGAGAGGTCTGCTGTGCCATGTGGGTAGTTCCCTGGCCGGCCCAGAGATCTAACTCATGCTGTAGAGGCTGCGGACAGCTTCACTGTGTTGTGCTTAACCTCTTGTGCCACCAGGGAGGCCCCAAAGATGGTGTTCTTAACCCTGAGGAGGGGCTTTCTTGCCTATCTTAGACCAGCTCATTATACATAGGTAATATAAAATGTTGGAGATGGAAGGAATCCAAAATTCATAGGCTCTAGTAATTTCCACATTTAAAACATAGATACTATCTTTGAAATAAACTCTAATGCAGAAAGCCCTTATGGAAAATTAATAATAAAGTTGTTCTGGTTGAAGAATGGGATTTTCACTCACAAAATATCTGCCCATCATCCCAGATTTCCAAAGGCTCAGAAAATGACTGATTTCATTCATTTTCGTATTCTCTCACTTCTGTCTCTCTCCCTCTCCCTCTCAATTCCCCTTCCTCCCTCCCCCTCCCCCCCCCACACTCACATTTTATACCTGGACAGAAATGACTGTTAGAACCTTACTGACTTGCTCAGATTGCACAGTTCAAAGCATCAAGTCATGTCCAGGTTTTTATTGCTTTCCCATGGGGGAGGGGTTTCCAGAAATTGAAAAAAGAGGCTATTTAAATGCTGAAGGGAGTCTAGGATTCTCATACTATTCCAAAAAAAAGGCTTCTCTTTTTAAAAAATTCTGAAAATTAGAATTTTTTTGTGGTTTCAACACCCTAATATAGAAAAGTATTAGAGAAAACATGGGTCATTGAAGGAGAAGAGAGTGGATCAGAATGGAAAAAGAAAGTTAAACAGCAGGCGGAAGAATAGAAGAATGAACTTTCCCAGTCATTTACCTAAATTCTGGCATTGCCCAACACTCAACTTGACCAAAATGAAAAGAAAAAAAAGCCAGCAATACCATGTTGAAACTACCACCCATGGAGATTTTTAATCCCCAGCCTCGCAGCTTCTGCAGTTGTCCCTGTTTCAAAGTACATGCTAATTGTGCTTTTGATCTACAGTACCAATATTTTACCCTGTCATTCATGATACCTGGACTAACACTCACATGTAAATTTATTCTCATGCTCCCCTGGGACTGAAGAAGATGAAATGTCTTGCAAAAGACAACAGAGCAAAGTTGTACACAAAATTTTACCTTGTGTTTTTGAGGGTGAACTGACAGTCTGTTGGCAATATGACTTTTAGATCTCGCCAGAAACAAAGCCATAAAAGCATCCAACCTTCAGGCATATGAGAACTGGCTCTGCTTCTAACACTAACTTAGTTATAAGGTAAATTCTACCAATGCCACTTTTGTGCTAAACCTCACATCAAAAAGAAGAAATAGATTCCAGAAAAGAAGGCCAATGGAGCATTGAAAGTGAACGTTCCTGGGCAGCTTGTGTGGGAATAATGGGTCATAATGGGGAAAGAGTGGGTCATCAAAGGAAGGATCCAGCCCAAAATCTGCAAATACCAGTGGGCAAATATAAGGCACACACTGCACCACACCCTTAACCTCCTCTCGTGGCTGACATTACTAGTTGATCACAATCCCCTCCACTCAAGCTCAGGAAATGATTCTCAATAAGCAGTCCAAAGAGCCAAGACAAATCATTTGGAGTTGGCTCTCATTTGAAACTTCATTGCCATTTTGGATTCAGTGTTGTGGTTAAGGAATGGCAGATGGATAGTTGTGCATTTGGATTCAGACTGTTGACCCCTCTTTCAGAGGAAGTGAGCATAAGAGCAAAGGAAATAATATCCTTCTCATTATCTGTCAGCTATTTTCAGGGTTACTGTGTTTTTTCACAGAGAAAATAAATGGGAATCAAATCAAATCCATTCCAGGATTAGAATGCAGTAGTGAACTATGACCACGTAGATCTATTAGTATGTACCATAGTCCTAAACTGGACAGCAGAAGAACTGAGTTTTAATCCCTATTCTTTCACTAACTGTATAACTCTCTTAACTTGATGGGCCTAATTTCCTCATCCATAAAAACTGGGTTGATTAGGACCATAAGAATTTTCAGGTTCCTTCCAATTCTGAATTTTCATGAATTAAACAAAGTGCTAGATTGAGAAACAAAATGTTCAGTTCAGCACTAGGCAGCTTCTAGTTAAAAAGGATTATTTTAAAAGAAAATGCATAGAATAATAGAACTGGAAGACTATAAAATTCAATGTCATGAAATATGATCTCAGAAGGATATAGGCTAATTAGAGTATGTCACACAGAGGTAAAGAATACCGACCTGGAATCAGATGCCCTGCAATCAGATGCCCTGGATTCCAGACCAACTGGAAGACTTTTCTGACCTGTGTGTTATCTCCTGTTGTGTGAAAAACGTACAGCAAAATTAGCAGTTTAAGACAACAACCATCTGTGGATTTTTGCAGGCTAGGAAATCAAGCTTAGCTAGGTAACTCTAGCTCAAAAATCTCTCAGAAGACAACAAAGGTGTCATCTGGAGTTGTGGGCTCATTTAAAGGCTCAACTGAAAGACGATGCATGTCTACATCATTCACTGATTTCTAGCAGGGCCTGTTCTTTATGAGCTGTTGGCAGATGGTCTCAGATTCTGGATAACTGTTGGCCAGAAACTTTTGTCAGTTCTATCTACATGGGCCTCTCCATAGGGTGACACAGCATGGCAGCTGATTTCCATCAGAATGAACAAGCAAGCAAGCAACAGATTGAGTATCTAAGCCTTAATCATTTTTAATGGACTAATCTCAAAATTGATCTGCCCTCACATTTTCTGTAATCTATTCATTAGAAGCAAGTCACTTGGTCGTGCCTAATCTTGAGAGGAGTGATGGCACAAGGGTGTGACTACCAAGGAACAAGAAGCGAGGATTGTCAGTGTCATCTTCAAAGCTGCCAACCCCAGCTGGGGGCCAAATATTTCACCTCTCCAAGTCTGTTATCTCTTATTTAAAATGCCATAAAATAGTCACATCCAAATGTTGTCACATCCAAAGATTAAGATTAATGAACACTTGATATAATATTTAAACCATTCAATACTCCAAAATAGTAAGCACTCAGTACTTTTTAAATAAATATTTTGTGCCTAACTAGAGATTTTGAGAAATCTGCTTGAGGAGAGAAGACATACGTACTTGAATATGTCAATAAGGAACATATAGGAGTTGGGATTAGTAGCATATTTCCTAAAATTCCCTGAATCCCCAAACCCCCCCCTCAAAAAAGAAACACAGAATAGCTAGTGTGAAAAATCAAAAACCCACCAACAATATATATAAGAAACTAGATGTGTAATCTCAAAATTGATCTACCATCACATTTTCACATTACACATCACTTTGTAATCTATCCATTAGAAGCAAGTCACTTGGTCCTGCTCACTCTTGAAAGGAGCAAACCCCAGAATGGAGGAGAAAGGACAGCATCAGTATGCCCTGAATTGTCATCAGCTGACTGTAAATGGAAAGTACAGAAAACTAATCTGAAAGCAGCAGCTGAAAGCAGGAGGGACTCAGGATGTGCAGCCAGGGAGTGCAATGGGCTGGCAGTAGGGGTGAGTTTTGGTATTGAGGCAGACTGCACTCTGTGGACTCTTAAAAGTAAAAAGCCATATCTCTCCTCCAGGTCAAGTTTTTGAGGAGAAATTTTGAGGAGAAATTTCTAGAAATAGGATCAAATTGACTAGTACAGAGAATAAGGGCAAAGGAAAGAAATTGAAGGGAACAGAAGGAAAATTATTAGAAGTATGGGACCATATATTTGTCTCTCCTTGCTAAACAAATCACTTTTACTTCAAAATGAACAATAGAAATGGACTGAGACTTAATTGTGAGAAGGGAAAAAGAGAATGTATTAAATAATGGAAAAGATGTCCCTAGAGGGAATGAAAATATGCCAGAAATATGTTCCCTCCAAAAATGTCAAAATAAGTGAAAAGGCATTTTTAAATAATAGAAATCATAAGAGAAGAAATAAATCAAATGGAAAAAAAAACTAGTATAAATGAAAATGAAGATTTGAAAGAAAGGATTTTAAAAAAAGAAAAAGATTAACATGAACAAATCCAAATTTAAATATTAACACTGGGCTTCCCTGGTGGCGCAAGGGGTTAAGACGCAACCTATGAAACTATCCGCAGACTCTGCAGCACAAGTTCGATCCCCAGCCAGCCAGCCAGAGGGCAACCCACATGGCATGGCAGACCTCTCCTTTCTCTCCTGCTGCTCCCCTCAGCAGTGTATTTCAGTCAGTCTGCCTGTTCTGTTCCCCACTCTGTCTCTGGTGAATCTTCTCACCCCCCGCATCTCTGGCCTGCACCCCAGCTCTTGCATGCATAAGTAAATAAATCTTTAAAAATTTTTAATATTTTTTATTGAAGTAATATTACAAAGTTTCTGGTGTGTAAGATAATAAGGGGGATTTCTACATAATAAAGAATCTGAGAATAAAATCAAAGCAAAGGGCAGCTTAAACATCAAAAAAAATTATTTAATAAAATTTTCATGAAATAAAAGGTAACAAATTTACTTATTTAAAGAAAAGGTCCTAAACCTAGGAAGAGCAAACTGGAATAGCAACTCTGGGACAAATTGAAGTAAATGGTTAGATTTTAAATAAAAAGAAAAAAATGCCTTGCACTACCAAGAAAAAATCTAAGTCATTTATAAGGAAAAATAATCAAATTCTCATTAGACTTTTCAGCAACAACACTTTATAGCAGAAAACAAGGAAATAATATACTTAAATTATTTGGGAAGAGAAAAATTTAGGTACTCAAGGAAAAAATAGGAAAAATTTCATATCAAGGATTTTATATCCAGCTAAATTTATTACTACAAAAAAGACTATAAACTGTTGTTAATGGGCTAAGAAAACATTGTTCCCATGAATTATTTTTACAGAATTTTCTAAAGAATCTACTGTAAGCTGCACAGTATGCACAAAATGATTTGGAAGCTATCTAACACAAGCACTGAACAATAGATAGTAACTGGTTATAGGGCCTCCCTGGTGGCACAAGGGGTTAAGACGCAACCTATGAAACTGTCCACATCCCTGAAGCATGAGTTCAATCCCCAGCCAGGGAGCTACCCACATGGCGCAGCAGACCTCTCCTGACTCACCTGCTGCTCTCCTCAGCAGTGTACTTCAGTCAATCTGCCTGTTCTGTTTCCCACTCTGTCTTTGGTGAATCTTCTCACGCCCCCCCCCACTTCTGGCCTGTACCCCAGTTCTTGTAGGCATAAATAAATAAATCTTAAAAAAATAAATAAATTATTGTTATAAAGGAGATAGTATAGTGTGTGAGGTCTATATACTGACAGTGTTGATATAGAAAACTGAAAAAAAAGGAAGAATCAGGGGAGTATAAAAAATAGAAAAATAGAGAAAAGAAAAAACAAAACAACTAACAAGTCCATATAGAATGATCACCCTCATGCTTATGGGCATTAAGTTAGAAAAGTTAGTTTTCTTTAACAGAAATTAGCAATAAAAATGTTTATAGGAACTATTTCAAACAGTTTACATCTCAATAGTCTGTGTTGTAAATAATGAAGGAGAAATTCAGATATGAAAAATTTTAGAATGAAGACATTTCTATGGTCCCTTTTGTAAAGTGTAAAGTTTTGTTTTGTAAAGTGTAGACCTTTTTGTAAAGGTTTCTTATATAAGAGTCACTTCAAGTGCTTATTAAATGCAAATTGAGAGGGCATGGTTCAAGATGGCAGAATAGCAAAAACTTGTGATAAAATTTGTATAGAAACACCAAGGAACTCAAATAGTCAAAACAATTCTAAGGAAAAAAAAGAACATAAACAGAGGTATTGTGCTCCCTGACTTCAAAATATATCATAAAGCTATAAAGTAAACTATACTACAAACTATACAAACTATATCACAAAACTACATATTACATTAAACAATATAGTATTGGAATAAAAATAGGAATACATTTTAATGGAATAGAATTGAGAGCCCAGAAATAAAATAACATATGAACAGCTAATCTATGACAAAGGAGCCAAGAGCACTTGGTGGAGAAAGGAAAATTTCCTTAATCAATGGTGGCTGAAACACTGGACAACCACAAGCAAAAGAATGAAACTAGACCACCATCTTACACCATATACTAAGATTAATTCAAAATGGATTACAGACTTGAAAGTAAGACTGAAACCATAAAATACATAGAAGAAAACAGGGGATAAGCTCCTTGGCATTGGCCTTAGTAATGTCTTTTTGAAGTTATCACCTGCATCATTACATCAAACTAAAAAGCTTTGGTACAACCATTGTTAAAATGAAAATGGCAGCCTACTGAATGGGAGAAGCCATTTGCAAAACATACATCAAACCAAGGGCTGCTACACAAAATAATAAACTCATCCAACTCAGCAACACACAAAAAAAATCATACAAAACAATTAAAAATGAACAGAGGGGGCCTCCCCGGTGGTGCAGCAGGTTGAGCACAGCACAGTGAAGCTGTCCGCAGCCTCCACAGTGCCGGTTCGATTCCTAGCTGGCCAGGGAGCAACCCACATGGCGGGTGAGACAGACGTCTCCTGTCTCGCCCGCTGCTCCCCTCAGCAGTGCTTTCATTCTGTCTGCCTATTCTGCTCTCCGCTCTGTCTCTGGTGAATCCTCTCACCCTCCCGCCTCTGGCCTGTGCCCCAGCTCTTGTATAAATAAAAAAAAAAATTAATGGAGGATCTGTAAGATCATTTCACCAAGAAGACATACAGATGGACAAAAGACACATGAAAAGATATTCCATATCATTTATCATTAGGGAAATGCAAATGTAAACCACAATGAGATTTTACCTCACAGTGGTTAAAATGGCTATTATCAAAAAGTCAAAAAAAAAATAATAGTTGGTGAGGTTGTACAGAAAAATGACTTCATGTACTTTTGGTGGGAATGTACCAATTTACATTGGTACAGTCACCATGAAAAACAATAGAGAGGCTCCTCCAAAAATTAAACATAGAACCACCATATAATCTAGTAACTTTACTTCTGAATATTTACCTGAAGAATATAGACACTTATTCAAAAAGATACATGCACCCTGTGTTTATTGCAGTACTATTCACAATAGCCAAGATATGAAAACTACCCAAGTGCCCAACAATAAATTTTTGGATACAGAAGATGCGGTATACATACACAATAGAATACTACTCAGCCTTCAAAATAATATAATCTTTGCATTTGTGACAATGTAGATGGACCTTAAGAGGGTATGTTTAGTGGAATAAATCAGGAGAGAGACAAAATAGTATATGATTTTACTTACTTGTAGAATATGAAGAAACAAACCAAGTGAACAAACAAATCCTTAGACTCTGACAACAGAATGATGGTTACCAGAGGGGATGCAGGGGAAGAGGGATATAGAAAGGAGGGGTGCTCTAATAGGTGGTGGGGCCACTTGGTTGGTGCTGGGTAGTAAGTAGATTTTTGGTGGCAGGGATGGTGTGATATACAGAGTTAATGAAGTGAGAAACTGTTCACCTGTAACCCATATAATGTTGTTAACTAACATTATCATAATTCAATAATTTTTTAATTTAATGCAAAATTTATGGGATTCTTCCTATACCAATTTGACCTGAATCTCACAGTGAGAGAGAGAGGAAAAGGATTTGTGTATCTATATGTTAAGATGTTTTTGAGAAAACCCAGAAATCATTTGAAAATCACCACGCTAAATTCTTATTTCCACAAACCATAATCACAATGTCTTGATAAAATCCTTTTCTCTTTACAGGTCTTGCTGACTAGAGCACAATGAATAATAGTCTGTACCTACAATATGTCTTTTATTGAAGCAATAAAGGGTCTAGTTACATACTCCTTTTTTAATAAAAATAAATTAAACCCTTTGATATTTTTCTTACTGAAAATCAACACAAAAACTTAGCCTTTAATCCATGCACAAATACATTGTTCAAAAATCCAAACCTTTCAAATCTCACATATTTATGATTGAATTTCTCCCTCAAATATGTTTAGTTACTGCCATATTTTAACTCCAAGCTATATTCCCTGATTATAGTACATAGTTGGTGAAAACAAATGGAGTCTGTGTTTAATTCCTATAATAAAATTTCTTTGGCTTGATATAATTGGCATTTTATAAGGCCAAAGGCAAAATGGCTAAAATAACATTCAGAGGGAGCATGGGATTGGCTAAATTGAAGAGAAATAGTGTATTTTAAAATCTCAAGGTCAAATATACAAAAGCTTAGCCTATCTTTGGCTGGTTTTCTCAAAGCCAACAAATTGAATACAGTAATTGCTCAAACCAACAATTTAAAAAACTTGCTCTTCTTGGCAAAGGTATTTATATTTCTGAATTCTTTCATCTTTCTTTTGGCTCTGATACCACTGTGGTTTTGCTCTTACTCTTCCACTGGTATGACATCTCGACATTTCCACAAAAAAGCAGGAGTGGGAAAGATGAGATAAAGAAGAATCGATGGAGGTTACATATCGATACTTATTTCATCATTTACTTAATACATATATTCTCATTCTTAGGATTCAAATATCAGTGGAGATTTTTCTAACCACCCCCATCCCAAAAGCAGACCACGTCTCTTCTATCTCCATGACACTGTCTACCTAATTTTATCATGGTATCTCTTACAATTTATTGTATACATACTTATCTTCATCTATTAGATTAAAAGTTCCCATAGAGGGGCTTCCCCTGGTGGTGCAGGCAGTTGAGCGCCGCACTGTGAGGCTGTCCGCAGCCTCTACAGTGCAGGTTCGATCCTTGCCGGCTGGCGAGAATCCCACAGACCTCTCCTGTCTCGCCCGCTGCTCCCCTCAGCAGTGTATTTCATCAGTCTACCTGTTCTGTTCCCCGCTCTGTCTCTGGTGAGTCCTCTCATCCTCCCACACATATGGCCTGTACCCCAGTTCTTGTATAAAATAAATAAATCTTTAAAAAAAAAAAAGTTCCCATAGAGCTGGGTCTATCTTTTGATCTCTATATCCCCAAAACTTAACAAAATTTACATACGGAAGGCACTATATATAGTCAATGAATTAATGTCTGCTTTTCAACAAAATTGAATGCAAAGTGAAAAGGATAGCACAATCAAGAATACTGCTCAAGTTCAAAATAAGTGATATAATTTCTTTTTGCATTTTTCTCTCTAAAGCGGGTGGCTGTTTTGGTATATGGATCTAGCTCATACATGATTGTTTTCAATGGGCTTTAGAAGAAGTGCTGCTTCAAGGAAGGAATTAAATAACAAGCAGGAAAAGAAGAATAACCTTTGGTATATGGTATTAGTTCAACCTTTACAGCCACATCCCAACAGCTTCATAATGGTTCTAAATAGATCTGGTAGATGAGTTGGCTTAAATGTTCATATGGTCAAGTCATATATGCATCCTTTCCTCCAATTCATTTAAAAATATTAAATTCTTGTGAATTTCTTCAATGTTAAGTTTTTCTATCAAAAATATTTTAGATGGCTTTTGAAATTACTGCTGTTGGTATATTGATTAACAAACTGAATTTACTTATTAAGCATCTTGATTGTAAAATAGTAGGGAAACAAGAGATTGGATATATCTGTACTGAAGTTAATAGTGATTATCTCTGGGTGAAAAAAGTGTAGATTATTTTCACTAATTATAGTGTGTCTAGTTACATTTCATTATACATTACATGCATTATATAAGTGCATTTTCTGTTTTATCATCTAAGAAAATTCAAGTTTTCTTAGTAAGAATTTTTAACATACATATATATATACATATATATATTCCCAGATAATCAAACATTTTTCAAAATAACATTATGCATCCTCTCACCAGATTATCAAATTGATTAAATCATAATTTTCTCCAGTGGTAAAAATTCCTCAAAATATCAGTGTCATAATTCATGAAGAGTTTTCCAACTAGCTCCCAACTCTGCGTTTTGTTCAAATATTAGCCTTTAAGTCGCTTGATATTTAACATCCTAAAAGTAATATCCCAAGGTATAGTCAATCTATTCTGTTAATAATCTGAGTACACAGTATCATGGAATTACATATGTGATAAAGACTTTTAAACTTCAGGATTTTTAAGTAAATAATTTGTTATATATATAAAGAGCATAAAACTGACAGTAAAAGAAATTGCTTTTGAAAAATCAGCTTAATTTATTTGTCTGGAAGCTGTCTTCCCAAGACATGATTTCTGGTCTAGTCACCCATTATTTCTGTTTTGGGCATCAATGGAAGCCTTTATTGCATACCACATAATTACAGTCATTTCTAGCCAGCCAGCACATATTATTTGTGTTAAAGGAAAATATGTAGCTCTGTTTCTACATCATAAATGTAACATTTTTTGGTTGTATGTAAGATACATTACCCGTCTCATTTTTTATTTTCTTTGGATTGATGCTATTGTTAATCACTCATTTTAGGGTTATAAAATTTGGGTATTATCTCCCTTAGAAATTTATTTTCTACCTTCATTTTGATGGTGAAACAAAGATTACCCCTAAATTAAATATAACCTAAGTTAAGACTACTTTTCACTTGAAAATTAAATTTTGCAAGAAATAAATTGGGGGAAGGGATGTTGATTATTCTAATTCAAAAGAGATATCATGAACCTCTTGACAGAGTGGGGTGGGGGGTAGTGGTAGATCACAAAATAGGAAGAGGGAGGATACACTTAAAGCGTAAGTGTTCAATGTCTGGATATAAGTTAAAAAAATCTGAAATTACAAATCTATGAAAAGGCAACATGACAGATTTTCTGTTTATTTAAAAAATTAGTCTATGGGCCTCCCCGGTGGCACAGCAGGTTGAGCACAGCGCTGTGAAGCTCTGCAGCCTCTGCAGCGTGGGTTAGATTCCCGGCCAGCCAGGGAGATCCACACATGGCGCGGCAGACCTCTCCTGTTGCGCCCACTGCTTCCCTCAGCAATGAATTTCGATCGTCTGCCCATTCTGTTCCCTGCTCTGTCTCTGGTGAATCCTCTCACCCCCCAGCCCCATGCCTCTGGCCTGTACCCCAGCTCTTGTCATAAAAAATAAATAAATAAATAAATCTTAAAAACAAAAAAAAACACCTAGGGGCCTCCCCTGTGGTGCAGCGGTTGAGTGCTGGGTTGCAAAGCTGCCCGCAGCATCTGCAGCGCCGGTTCGATCCCCGGCTGCTCCCCAGCCGCCAAAGGAGGGTCCCACATGGCACGCA
Organism: Talpa europaea; assembly: GCF_964194135.1. NCBI lineage: Eukaryota > Metazoa > Chordata > Mammalia > Eulipotyphla > Talpidae > Talpa > Talpa europaea. The sequence goes on from NC_140077.1 coordinate 53,286,923, forward strand.
GACCTCTCCTGCCGCCCGCTGCTCCCCTCAGCAATGTACTTCGGTCCTTCTGCCTGCTCTGCTCCCCGCTCTGGCTCTGGTGAATTCTCTCACCCTCCCGTGCTTCTGACTGTACCCAGAATTTGTATAAATAAATAAATAAATCTTAAAAAAAAATAGTCTATAGCACAATTTTTAGGAACATCTATAAAACAAGAATCAACATTCATCCATAATGGGAATCTGTCTTTCACTTATCAATACATTGAACAAACTGAGTGTCTGCCTTGTTTCCAAAGGCACTTTGCACAACACCCACTAATGATTAAGTATAGATCTAGGTCTCACTTCCTTGAAGTGAAAAAAGATCAGCAGTTAACATTATACAAAAGAAATATATTAAGCCACTTGTAGTTGTTAGTGGCATCAATGATACCCATATTTTATGGTTCTTAGGCAAGGATAACACTGGGAGTGGTGAAGCATGATGGGCCCAGAAAGGTCTGCTGGGAGCCAACAGAGTCAACTGTTTCTACATGAGTCATCTCTTGTTTTTCCAGAGATAGATCAAATGTCAGAAGAGTATCTCCAAATGTGCAGTCTAGTGAGTAGCATGGAATTCTTACTATGCATATTGAATAAGCTCATACTCAGAAACTGTCGCAGTTCCAAATGGTCCAATCTATCTGCTATTTGGCAGGGAGAACTTGCACCAACTGCAGAGAAAAACTTGAAATCACCGAAAAAATGGGAGGAAATTCCATTGAGTTTGAAAATAACGAGTTCAAAACTTGAGTGATCACTAAAATGGCAACATTCATTTCTTAATTATATGGTCCTTACATTTATCTTAAGGTGGTTTTAATGTAATGAACAGAAAATATTTATTGATAGCTTACAATATGTCAATCGCTGTCCTAAATGCTTTATATTTATAACCTTATTTATTTGCTCCCAAAAACCTCTTGAATTTTGTTCTTCAACCATGAGTCTTTATAAAAGAGAAACCTGGAGCACAGAAAGGGGAAGCAATTTAACCAACTGTATGCAGCTAGTAAGCATCAAAGCTGACCCAATGCACAATGTGACTTTCATGTTAGTTTGAATGCTCTGTTTTTCCAATCCATGGATACTTTAAAGGTTAACTTTTTTTTAACATGATTCAAGTTTTTATCCTGGAATTTTAACAGATTCCTTCTGCCAGTTTTCCAATTGGTGAGTTTCTGTATAGAGACTGTATCTTATGTATGTAATTCTTACATAGTTTGAGAAGTTTACTCTTCTAAGCATGTACAAATGTAGCTATTTTCAGGACTGATTTGAGAAGATTTTTTTCCCATAAACTACTTCTTGAGTAAATCAAGGGCCTCTGAAATAGAATAAAAATAGTAAAGTTCAAATCTATTTGGGTAATAGAAGCTAGCAGTATGCATAACAGAGGATGGTTTAGCTTTTCCTCTTTGTACACCTCAAAAACATCTGAAAAGATTTAACCTTCTCAAAAAAATGCTCACCTTTGGGTTGAAACCAAATAGAAAGGACTTCAGTTCCAAAGGAAGCATTCTTTTAAAAAAAAAAAATTCTGAGTGACTTAGACGAGGCAGTTGCCTGGAATTCGGTTGCATACAAAGCTACAATTTGTGCCCACACGTGCTCTAGTGTTGACTTCCTGCTCAGTCAGCACTGATAGTTATTATTCTATAAAATAAATGTTTGCTTCTGAGGGCTATAAATCCTGAGACCACCTCAGAATCTTTAATGGACTTCATCTCTTACAGCAAAGAGAAATACAATCCCTCCCCCCTCCCTTTGCCCTCCTCCATCTCTCTCTCTCTCTCTCTCTGTCTGTCTCTCTCTCTCTCCCCTGCCCCCCTGCCCCCACCCCCAGCATTTAAGAGGTACTGGAAAAAAGATATTGGAATATTTTCCCATCCTCCAACCCCTATCTAGTGGTAACTTTATTATCTCCTTCATGGAAATCAATTGCTGTCCTGCTGATAAAATATACCACATTTCCTTGATTTTAAAATATCACACTTTAATAATCATTTTGGCTGTGGGAGAGGAAAAAGAAGAAGTATCACAACATAAATTAAGTTAATATATTGATTATGAGGCATGACTAAGTATCTGGTGCATGAAACTACAGGAAAAAAGTATATTTGAACTGAAGAGAATTTAGAGCTGAATTGAAGATATTTGAGTGTTGGTTGAATTGCTGAATTGAAATAAAAACCCTCCAAAAAAAATTATAACTAGAAGATATGAAGTCCCATTTTTTTGTCACAACTTTTTCTAAAAGAATACACTCCCACCCCTGGCCTCTGCTCTGTTTCTCATCACGATTGATTGATTGATTGGACATAGGTAGATATTGGACACAAGCTGGGCCAATCAGGTCTTTCCATTGTGGGAATTTGAAATTGAAAAAATGCTTCAATTAGCTGGGGAAGTAAAGTTTCAATGACATTAAAATGTGTATCAGGGTCAAACTTGTGGCCAAAGTTAGTTGCAGAGAGCAGGTGCATGCAGAGCATGGTGCCCTTGAGAGGTAGCAAGATAGACCCAGTTCCCAAGTTTTCATTGTTTTTTCAACTCAACAGTTCTTAATTTGTTGCACTTTGTCAGTTTTAGCCTAAAATTAGCTCTTATTTTTCTAAAATAACTGACCATTTAAAAAAAAAGTCCAATTTTCGATTCTCAAACCATTATTTGTTGCCTTCCTGTTAACCACAAGGCAATGTTCATGCATACAAGCCATGTGAGAGCTGCTACAATATTACCTAGCAAGACCCAAATAACCAAGCAAAGTTTAAGGAGCTGCCCAAGGTTTGCACATCTAAGCCAGAGCCAACTCCTAAACCAGGTTTTCTTTACCAGCCAACAAAATGACATCTGCTCCAAAGCTGGTCCTTTTCTGCACACCTCTGACTGAAAGCTGCCTTCACTTGTAAGCAAATATTGGCTGTTCCCAAATTATCTTCCCAAGCTTGTCACTGCACATTTTCTCACAGAAATAATGTTTTAAATGGTTGCTAAATTTCAAGATTAGGCCTGTTTTACCTATCACGAATCTGAAACCCACTTTATTTATTAAGAAAACAGTGCAATACAATACAATACTGTACTAATGGTAGTTATTAAACAAAACAGTAAATTGAATGAAAGGTCTTTTTATGTGTTTTGAATGTTTGGTTTGGGGAAGAACAGATTTTATTGGCGGTTTTGTGGTGATTCCTAAGAGCAAGGCTGGATATTTTCAAATGCTTTTGAGAGTTTCAGAAACCAGCTCTTCTCTATTATGCCTAATGATGCCTCACAAGTTACCACCACCAGAAAAACAAAACAAGACTAAAAAAACCCTGAACCAATTTGCCCCGACCTGTTCTCAGTAAGTGAAGTTACAGGAGATTTTCTGTTTCTCCTGCGTATATTTTTATATTGTTCAAACTTTTAAAGCTAGCATGTATCACTTTTATAATCTGAATAAAAGCAATAAAAATACAAAAATCCTTAGTTTCTTTTTCTGGATACAGTTGTCTTACCTCAGCTGTCTATACTTTTTACTTATAATTAAAGTCATTTCTGGATTCATAAATAGAAGAAAGAGTGCACTTCATTTTGCAGATGGAGCGAGAAAGCAAGAGCACTGAGTGAGCACTGAGGAGTATTTGAACTATGTAAGAGAGTTCGCTCACATGGAAATGTCTGAGTTGAAGCGTGGGTGGGATATCTGGAGAAAGAAATGAGAAAGGAGGAAAGGCTGGGGGGGGGGTTGGTGGGGGAAGATCCACAAGATTGGGATTATCACAAAGTGGTATTTAGAACTGGGAAATGCCAATGCAGACAACAGGATCTGCCTCAAGTAGATGATGGCAGGACAGAAAGTGAAAGAGAATATGTTCCTCTCTACCTCCTGCCAGTTTACCACTTGAAATGACTTCACTGAACTTCTTTCAATATAGGAAGGGTCATTACACTCTGCAAAAATAAATTGAAGTGATGAATAAAAAAATATCTGGGAAAGTAACAACTTAAAGTTGCACAAATCCCACTAATTAGTATTAAAAACTATAAACTTACAGAGAATAAATTTGCTGTCAGGATTAAAGAAATCTTTTTATTATCCCTGTGTATGATGAGCAAACTGTGGTTCAAAATTCCCAAGGTCACATGCCTAAAATGGCAGCATCACAACTCCAAGAGTCATCAGAAAAGAGATTCTGAGGGCACTCTTCAATTATGACCCAATTTGACCTGATAATGATCAGTATTTCATTTAATTGAAAAAAAAAAGTGAAAACTGTGAGGGAAGTTACAATATCAAGTATAGTATGGAGGTCAAAAAACAATTTTAGGACTTTCATGAGAGAGAAAGTGTGGCCATTCTGTCTCTTCCAGGCCCACCTGAACCAATATCTACATTGTATCAAGTGTAACTCTTTTTCATCCTCCCAGCCCCCTGCCACACACTTTACAAGTGTAAAGTACATACAAAAGTGCCATACACTTTAAAGTGCCATACACTTTACAAGTGTAAAGTACATACAAAACAGGGGTGTCTTCTGAGGCCAAGAAGGCAAGACGTAGTCACTTCATTCAAAGATATAAGTAAATTCATTATTTTATCATCCCTCATAGCCATTTAAAGTGAGAGAGAGAAACAGAGAGAGAGAAGGGAGAGAGGGAGGGAAGGAAGAGAAGTCACACACAAAGAAATTGAAAGACATTCCACGCTCAAGGTTTGGAAGAGTCAAAATTGTCAAATGACCATTTTACCTAAAGCTATATACAAATTTAATGCAATCCTTAGTAAGATCCCAATTTTTTTCACAGCAATGACCAAAAATTCTAAAATTTGTATAGAATACAAAAGACCTCAGGGGCCTCCCCAGTGGCGCAGCAGTTGAGTGCTGGGCTGAGAAGCCGCCCGCAGCCTCTGCAGTGCTGGTTTGATCCCTGGCTACTGGCAAGGGTCCCACATGGCATGCAGACCTCTCCTGCTGTGCCCGCCGCTCCCCTCAGCAGTGTACTTTGTCAGTCTGCCTGTCTGCTCCCCGCTCTGGCTCTGGTGAATTCTCTCACCCTCCCGCGCTTCTGACTGTACCCAGTGCTTGTATAAATAAATAAATCTTTTTAAAAAAGACCTCAAATAACCAAAACAATTTTGAAAAATGGGGAAAAAAATGGAGGTATCATGCTTCCTGACTTCAAACTATACCACAAATTTACAGCAATCAAAGCAATATGGTAGGCCTCCCTGGTGGTGCAAGGGGTTGAGCACCACACTGTGAGGCAATCCACAGCCTCTGCAACATGATGAGTTCAATCCCCGGCCAGCCAGGGAGCAACCAACATGGCGCAGCAGACCTCTCCTGACTCGTCCACTGCTCCCCTCAGCAGTGTCCTTCAGTCAATCTGCCTTTTCTGTTCCCCACTCTGTCTCTGGTGAATCTTCTCACCTGCCCCCCCCCTCAGATCTCTGGTCTGTACCCCAGCTTTTGTATGCATTAATAAATAAATAAATATTTTTAAAAACATGGTATTGGACTAAAATTAGAAACATAGATTAATAAATAGACTCAAGAGCCCAGAAACAAAACCACACTGCTGCACCACTGCCACTCTCTAATGTTAGTGCCACCTCTAACCCAGACTGTTCACATATCCACTGAGGGTAGCTGCTAACAAGAATGCACCCTCTCCTGGAGGGGTGAAAAAACTCCATCCTTCCAGGCCATCCTCACTGTGTCACTCAGTGAATTTAGATCTTTAGAAGTCCCTGAATTTGTGATTTGCAAACATCCCTTCCAGCCTCTGGTGTGAGAAACTGCTGAGGACTTCAAAACAGATCTCTGCATCCATAATACAGCCACTGGTGCTTTGCAGGAAGCAATGGAGGCCTACCTAGCTGGCCTTTTGAAGACACCAACATGTGTATTTATTATCCATGCCAAACAAGGAACAGTGAAACCAAAAGACATCTAGCTGGCACACCACATATGTGGGGTGTGCTTAAGAATCCACTTTAAGAAACATTTCATTCTCAAAAAAAATTTTTTTCTCTTCTTCCTATTAAAGGTAGTTCTGAAAGTTAGATATTTCTTTTCCATGGGGTCAAAAGGTACCTAAGTATATGGGTGCAAGTTGAAAATAAGAAAACAGAAATCAGGTATCGGCAGTTTTTCTGTTTTCATTTGTATGTAAAATTTTAATATAAATGTGGGCAGTTAAACTTTATAATAATTATAAATACACCTGTTAAATTTTTCTTGCCAATGTCAGCATCTGGATATTTTTAAACATGCAAATTTCTTACTGACAGTCACTAAATGATGTTTATAGCATTTTATTACACAGTAGATTCCATCCATTCACTATAATTTCCTAAATGAATTGTCCTACATGAAAGTACATGTTTTTAGTGTTTCCTTTTCTGTGGCTGTTCCTGTGAGTTTACTTTTAAAGTGCATTAGACTATTTTAAAAGACATATATTGATGGACAACTAATCTATGACAAAGGAACCAAGAACATACAATGGAGAAAGGAAAGTCCCTTTAGTAGTAAATAGTGCTGGGAAAGCTGTTCAGTGACAAGCAAAATAATAAAATTGAACCACTATTTTATACCACATACTAAAATTAATTTTAAATGAATAAAAGACTTGAATGTAAAACCTGAAACCATAATATACATAGAAGAAAACAAAAGCAATAAGACATCAGTCTTAAGTGATATCATTATGGATTCAGCTTCAATATCAAAAGAAACAAAAGGGAATATAAACTACCCAAAATATATAAACTCTACAAAGCAACAATAGAAAAATCACACAAAATTATTAAAAATGGTCAGAGGATCTAAATAGGTATTTCACCAAAGAAGACATAAGATGGCAAAAAGATATGTGAAAAGATATTTTATATCATTCACATTAGGGAAGTGCAAATCTAAACTTAAATGGGATTTCATCTCACAGTGGTTAGAATGACTACTATCAAAAAATCAAGAAACAATAACTGTGTGATGAGGATGTACAGAAATAAGAATTCTTGTGCACTGTTGGTGGAAATATAAATTGGTGTGGTCAATACGGAAAACAATTTTGAGGTTCCCCCAAAAGTAAAGAACTATCATATGATCTATAATTCCACAGATATTTACCCAAAGAACATGAAAATACTTATTATAAAAGATATACATCCCTTTGTTCATTGTAGCTAAGGTATTGAACAACCCAAAAAACCCACCACAGTGAATGAATGGATTAAGAAGATGTGATATACACATAATGGATTACTACTCAACCATAAAATATATGAAATTTTGCCATTTGCAACAATATGGATGGAACCAGAAGGTATTATACTAAGTGAAATAAATCTGAAGAAGAAAGATAAATACCACATGATTTCACTCTTTTGTGATATAAAGAAGGCAAAAAGCAATCAAGCAAACAAGCAAAACAGACCCTTAGACTTGGACACCAGCATGATGGTTACCAAGAGGGAATAAAGGACAAAGAACTAGGAGGTGGATGGTGACTAAACATCAGTGGTGGGTGGGGTATGGTATATACCCCCATTGCTTAAGAGAGAAACTGTATACCTGAAACCTATACAGTGTTGTAACCTAATATTACCTCAATATAAAGAAAAAAATCAGTGTCTAATCCCCAGCGTTTTGAGAAAGATTGAACAAGACCGTGCCTATAAAATTCCATGGACTTCTGGCACCGATAAAGCCTCAAAAGCAGTAGGTATTATTATCGAGATGGTAATTCAGATTGAAGGTACTATTGGGTTCTTTATAAAATACAGAAATATGCACTATGTATTTAAAAACAATGAAGGCACCTGGTGAAAAAAATTACATACCATTAAAAAAATTAGATGTCTGTTAGAAAAATGAGGCATACTAATTGTTTCTGACTTCCCCAGGCCATGATCTATTTCATTCTCCCTCCCTGACCCGCCACTGCCTGGCATTCTGTGGCTTGGGGTTATCGAAGGGATGCTTTTCCTCTTTTTTTATTAATTTTATATATTTTTTTGCATCATTCCACCTTTTTGTACAATGTATGCTTTCTCTTCTCAAGTGTAGTCCCCATAAAATTCCCACCACCAGTTCACCCGTGCACCATCACCATAGTCCCTTGTGCTCTTCCCTCCCCTGTTTTGATCCTTCTCCCTCCTCCTCCCCTGCAGTATGTCTTTCTGATTTATAGTTGCCTGTTGATTTTGATTTTGAATTTATTATAATTTTTTCCTGATCATTTATTTGGTTCCTCTACATTCCTCCTATAAGTGAAACCATCCAATATTTTTCTTTTTCTTTCTGGCTTCTTTCACTAAGCGTAAAAGGGATGCTTTTTCTAAGAGTTGGGAAAACCCTCATAACTCTTGGTCCTTCCAACTCCAAACAGATCCTATTGCATGGGGCTACCAACCTACTGCAATTTAAATCATTTTGTGGGAAGTAATGAACACATTTATATGCTCTCAATACTCACTTGGGCCACATCCCCAAACACATGTCATGGGAACAAAGTCACCAAACACCTCAGGCTCATTTTCTCATCAGTGGAATGAAAACACTGAGTTCAGTGATATCTAAGGTCTTTAAAAAAAAAAAAAGAATGGAAAGCATATCAATTATTAAAGTAAATAAAATATGTAGTCAATATATTCTTTCAGGCATTTCATGTGATAAAACAATATCCCCTCCCCCTCTATCTTTCACACCACACATCTAAGTCATCATAGATTTTAATATGCACCATTCATTTATGTACTACTGAGAAAAACATGTTACCAACTAAACCACAATATGCCATTGATTTTAAGGTTTATCTCAGTTTCAGATATGTTAAAATGAAAAACAATAACACTAGTTTATCCTTTTTGATAGCTGAGTAGTATTTCATTGTGTATGTATACCACATCTTCCTGAGCCACACATCTATATTTGGATACTAAGGTTACTTCTATAGCTACTTGGCTATTGTAAATAGTGCTTCAGTGAACATGGAAGTGCATGTCTCCCTTGAAAGTAGTATTTTTGTATTCTTAGAGTAGATACCTAGGAGTGGAATTGCTGGGTCATGAATCAGAGAAATGCTGTGTTTATGTGGGGGGGGGTGGTTGGAAGGCACCCCTTGCATTACTGGCATTTGCTACAACATCCCTATATGACTGTATCACAGAGAAAAAAGTTCATGATAATTTCTCCCTATTACACTTGCTGCTTTCTGTCTAGCAATGGCTCTTCATAACCTTACTTCAGGCTTCCTAAAGCTTCAAACTTCCACCTGACTCCCAAATGTCTCCAGAACTTCCTAGAAGTGTCCCTTATTCTTCACCATGATATTTAGAGTTTTCCAGCTCCCCCAACCCTTTGAAAATAATTCAGTCCTGTATATTTGTGGTCTTGCTAAATGACTGCAATGAAAGTTATGAGGTAATTATAGCTAGAGTTTTCATGGTGGTAATATATTTTTCAGATGTCAGATTTTCATCTTAATGTATGTTTTCATACAAAAGAAACCAATAGGCATTTACTGAGGGATGGAGAGTGGTATATGGAGAGGAAAGGTTTTTGTTCCCTTCAAATCATGCTTCTTTGATCACTATTTATTGCCTCAAGTATGTAAGTCTGGGTGGCCCAGCTGCCTTCTTACCACAGGGGATACCAAAACTCTGGGGTGAAACCTCACTTTTCCTTGTCTCTTGCAGGAATGCAGAGTCAAAGTTTCAGAAATAAAGTAAATCTAGGCGGTTGCTGCGACCTCCAGATGCACTATGGAGGGCTCCTCCTCCTCCCCACCTCTTCTTCTCCCTCCCCCAATCCCACCTCCTCCTCAAATTCCCTTGTTTCTGTCTTTGGTTTGGTCCCTAAAAAAAACCTCCAAAGTAAAACCATTCTCTTTCTCCAGGGTCAATATAGGAACCCATAGCCTACAATTTGAATGCTAATCTTGTTTTAGGTTTTATCTTAACTTTGTTTTTTTATTTTTATTTCCATGTTACTCTGTTGTAGTAAATATTATTTGGAAAGGTATTTTAAAAGAATGGAATAACTCTACCCATTGTTAGTACTTTTCTTCATTTACAAAGCTCTCTCACTGGTACCCAAACACATTGCTGATGGAAGCAAAATTTTATTTTCCTGGTGGGGAATGTGTCAATAGCATAGAAAACCTAACATTCTGCAGGAGTTTTAAACCCAGAAATTTCATATCTGGAAATTTATTTTAAAGAGAAAATTTGAGATAGATTAAAAAGATAATGTTTAAAGATACTCATTAAGTACATTTTATAATGTCAATCAAAATGAAGTTGGCAAGATAAATGCTAATATATCCAAGTGATGGACTGTCAATCATTATTATAAGTCATATTATTCAATATATTATTGACATAACAGTATTCATAACAACTTGTCATATAGCACAAAATCAAGCTGCAAAGCCAAATACCCACTATTGTACCATTTTCCAATGGCTTAAAGGGTTAAAATGTTCGAAGTCAAAGACTATTGGGTCAAACTTTTGTTCCAATATCCAGTTCTGTCACTTGTTCCTTAAACAAATGTGGGTAGGGTACTCAGCTACACAAAGCCTTTGTTTCTTCATCAGTCATTTGAAAACAATAATGTCCACCGCTTAGGGATTTTGTGAGGATTAATTTAAATAATATATGCAGAGTCCTAGTGCATGGCCCTCCAGTTGGGCAATATTCCATAAATGATTCTCCAATTGTGCATGTGTACTCATGGGGGTTCTGATCACAGGTAACAGAAATAAATTTTGTCCACCTGAAATGAAGGAGAAGTTCATTGAAGGTAATGTGGAAAGGTAGAGAATCAAGTGTGGAAAAAGGCAGAGACCAAATCAGCTTCATAGACCAGAAAGCAGGAATTATAGGAATGGTTTTGCAGAGGGGGCAGTCTGGGAGGGAGGTTGTTGTCAAACTCCTTCACTCACCTAGTTTCATTCCAAAGTCAAGGTCTCAGCAGAGAACTTCCATGACTGAACTAAACCCATGCCTGCCTTTTGGTTCCAGGAGACAGGAAAGGAATAATCTGGGCCTTTGGGACACAGGCAGCTGGATTTTCCATCTCAATGAGATTATACACAAAATAATGTGCATAATAGTATTGAATTTCCCAAAGGAAATCAGATTCTGTAGCACTGCTGAGTAGCCAGAAGTGTTGGATGCATCTTGTGTCACATAAGCATGAGGTAATTTGAAAAGGAAAAAATGTAAATCAAACATTTATTTTAAAAAGAAAAAGAAGCTCTTCCACATACATTTAACCATCATAAAAGCCCTGTGAGGAAAGAGGACAGGAATTATTTTCTTCATTTCACAAACAGAAAGCGAGGAACAGGGAAGATGAAGGACTGGCTTAAGGACTGCACTTTGTTTGGGGCAGATCTGGGAGAAAGTTCTGACTCAAGGCCTATTCTCTTCCGCAGATACCCACTAGGAAACTTCAAACATCTTCCAGCCATCCCTGCTCCCCATTCCTAAACTTTGAAGGACACAGATTAACAGTCAGTGGTGTTTCCCTGTCATATAAGTTGCTGCCCCTCTGCTGCATGGGGTTCAAGCTCTGAACTGGAGATTCTGCTGGAGTCAGGACAGTTGTCATGGCTGAGGGAGACTAGGAGAGTTGGCAGCTGTGGCCACCCCATCTGGGGGAGGGAGAGAGTGGAGAACCAAGGACTGAGAAAAACTGAGAAAGGAGTCAGGTCAAACTTGGAGGGATAGTAGGAGAGAGAGGTCAAAAGAACAACTTTCTGGGAAAAAAAAAAAAAAAGAATTAGGAAAATTGTTAAATCACCAGGAAGGGGTCGAGTGATTACCACTATCTTCTGCACCTGGCAACAGAGAAAAAAAAATCTCACAAACTGCCATTCCGCCTTTCTGGAATAAATCACCTTTCATGATTTACCATGCTGTTTAGCATCTAAGATACTGAGGGTTGTTTTCTGCTTTTTATCTCTCTTTACAGCTTATGTATAAATCCACCATATAGACCAAACCAATTGCAAATTTCCATACTGCACAAGTTATGACAGCTAAATAAGTTCTAAAAAAATCCTAACTAGGAGCCATTTTACCTGATAAATACATAGTTCAATTAGAAAAACTGACACAGAGAATTACAAATATGTCCACATTATTTATTTACTTTAAAATACTTAAAATATGGTTATCTAGATCAGGAATTGGCAACCTTTTTCTATTAAGGGCCATCTAGGAAATATTTTTGACATAGAGGGCCATATGGTTTCTCTCACAACTACTCGATTCTGCCATTATAGAGTAAATGCAGCCATAGACAATATATAAACAAATGGATATGGTTATATTCAAATAAAACTTTATTTATAAAAACAGGGTGTTGGCCAAACATATCAATAGGCTGTAGTTTGTTGATACTTGATCTAGACCTAGTTGTTTGTTAAATATCACCTGAACATCCCAGAAAAACCTATGAGAAAATGATAGGCATACACTAAATTCTCATAGGAATGACAATAATAATGGCTACAATTTATGAAGCATTTCCTATGTAACTTTCCTCAATAAATTATTCCACAGGGCCTCCCTGGTGGCGCAGCGGTTGAGCGCTGGGTTGCAAAGCTGCCCGCAGTTTCTGCAGCACCGGTTCGATCCCCGGCTGCTCCCCGGCCACCGGAGGAGGGTCCCACATGGCGCGCAGACCTCTCCTGCCGCCCGCTGCTCCCCTCAGCAGTGTACTTCGGTCCTTCTGCCTGCTCTGCTCCCCGCTCTGGCTCTGGTGAATTCTCTCACCCTCCCGCGCTTCTGACTGCACGCAATGCTTGTATAAATAAATAAAAAATAAATCTTTAAAAAAAAAAATTATTCCACAACTTCTATGAGATCGTCATTACTACACTCTCCATTTTTTTTCAGGCCAAATAAACTGCCAATGGTCACACAATTCAAAGATGGCAGTATCAGGATCTAAACCCAAATTTGTCTCATTTTAAGCCCCAAATACCTAACTAAACTATACCAGGAGTATAGTTGTTTCTAAATACAAATATTTAGAAGACAGAATAAAAAGCTGTGTCAAGTTTCTCACAAAGCATCAAAAGTTGCCATATTATTCTGAAGGAAACCTCAAAAAGTTTAAATATTTTAATAACGCATCCATATCAGCAACTTAATTGGGGCATGAGTCTGTCTCTGTACCTCTCTGTCTATCTCTTTCTCTCTCTATTTCCCTGCTTCCCTCTCTTTCCCTCTCCCTCTTCCACCCACTTCCCACCCTCAAACATTTTGTTACCTCTTTCTCACAGTCTGCTGGTTTTCTCTAGCACACACACTAAGATTTGAGGAAGGATATGAGCTGGAGCCCACCCACCTTAGACTCTGGGAAATGAAGGTCTCTAACATTGAGAAATTCAGCCTGAAGGGGAGAAGAGGACAGCTCTTGATGATTATCCTAGATTTTTGAAGCCAAACCAGGGAGGACTTGAGGAAATGACTCACTGAACCCAGGAGAAAGAAAAACAGCCCAGTGATGGCAGAAGAAAATGAGGAGAATATAGCCTTACTGTTAAAGTGAGGGTTAGAAGTCCACAGAGACCCAGAAAGGAAACACTGAAATGGCTGAGTTACATTCCTGAAACTAACATGCAATATTGTTTTATCAGGCTTACGGATGTTTGGGCCAAAAATGAGGCAGGAACACATTTCTTCTTAACAGAGACATCATCTCATGTTCCTGACTATCTCCAGATTGTCTCCTCTGCTAGAACCCTAAGGGGAAACCACAGCCATCTCTGCCCCTTCTGTTCTCAAATCATGAAACTGATTTGGTGCTGAGATTGGTGTAACAGACAGATATACTACGCTGAAGACATTTAAAATGTCCTAACATCTGTGCTGAACCTATAAAAGGACACTGAGCCATTAACTTTCTAGCTTAAAAAAATTCTAATAGAAAAAGTTGGGGAATGTTTTCAAGCATGAACACAATTGGCTTTCACTGAACACAATTGGCTTTCACTCAGTGAGTGAGTAGAAACAAAAACAAAAACTAAGGCAAATAAACTTTTCCTTGGTCTTTTCCTATCCACCTATCAAATTGTCACTAATCTTAATGCAAAGCTCTGATCATGTCATTCCTGTGCTCACAAACCTGACAGTGCACACTCTTGGCGATGGTGCTGTAAAACAGGCACTTTCACAGATTGCAGGTAGAAGTGCAAACTGGCACAGTCTCTAAGGAGAGCATTTCAGCGATGTCTACCAAAATTATGAATGCAGATTTTCTTAGGATCTAAGACTTTGTATTTGCTTGAAAGGAACTTATGTAAGATTATTTGTTACAATAATATTAGTAACAATAACAGACTAGATATACTCTTGGACACAATGCAGGAGTTCACAGCAGGTCAATACTCTCTCTCGTTGTAAAAACTAAAAACAAATGGAGGGCCTCCCTGGTGGTGCAAGGGGCTAAGCACTACACTATGAAGCAATCCACAGCCTCTGCAGCACCAGTTCGATCCCCGGCCAGCCAGGGAGAAACCCACATGGCAAGGTAGACCTCTCCTGTCTCGCCCGCTGCTCCCCTCAGTAGTGTTTTTCAGTCAGTCTGCCTGTTTCTGTTCCCCACTCTGTCTTTGGTGGATCCTCTCACCCCCTGCATCTCTGGCCCTTACCCCAATTCTTATATGCATAAATAAATCTTTTAAAAAAATTAAAAAATAAAAACAAATGGATAAACTGAAAGACATGTTAAAGACATCAAAGAGCTGTGAAGAATTAGGTGAAATAAGAAGAGCCCTTTTTAGGACTGAGAAGGTATAGGTTATGCCAGGCTCTCAAACAAAAGCCTGGGAAGACAGTGTCCTAAGGACAAGGATAAACCAAGGATGAATGGAATCTAGCTAAAATTATACATCCATCCCTACCTCAATTAGTCTACGTTTGAATTACCCTGGTCCTATTTGCCTAATAAAGAAATAGTGGCTCCCCCTCTGATGGGAGATATTATTAGAAGTGCTTATAGCTCATTTATACACAATGCCCAGCATAAGCCAAAATATATCACACATTCACAGAAGCAGGAATGGTGACCAATAATAACAAATAAAATGAAATGAAAACAAACCCACAGAGAATTGTGATAATGAAGTTACAATAAAGAGCACAATACAAATGTGCCTAATATGTTAAATATAACAGGAAAGATAAGTGATTTCAACAGAAAATGAGAAACTGGGCCTCCCTGGTGGTGCTGGCGGTTGAGTGCAGTACTATGAAGCTGTCCACAGCCTCTGCAGTGTGGGTTGGACCCCAGCCGGCCAGGGGAGGTACCCACATGGCACAGCAGACCTCTCCTGTCTAGCTTGCTGCTGCCCTCAGCCGTGTATTTCAGTCAGTCTGCCTGGTCTGTTGCCCGCTCTGTGTCTGGTGAGTCCTCTCACCCCCCTGAACCTCTGGCCTGTACCCCAGCTCTTGTATGCACAAATAAATAAATCTATTAAAAAACACCCACCAATTCAAGAAATTCAACAATCTTCAAACATGATACACACACACACACACACACACACACACCGGGGCATATAACATAAAATGTTGAAAAGCAAAAACAATTAGAAATTCTTAAAAGCAGTCAATAGATCTTAAAAGCTAACCCTTGAAAGCTGACTATAGAACTGAGGGATCCAGAGGGGAGAAGGATGGGACAAGAACAAAATGTGGAGGGAACACGTGGAGTATGGTGGTGGACTATGGGTGCTTTGGTGGAGGGTGTAAATATGGCAATAACACATGAAGGAGGGACCCTATTCTCCCAAAATATAAACAACAATGTAACCAATATCACCTCAATTTAAAAAAAGAAGAAGAAGAAATAAAATAATTTAAAGCAGTCAATAGAAAAATTTTCCATTGTCTCAGGGAGAGCTGAGACAAGTGACAGGTGATTTCTCAAAAGAAAATAAGTGTGGTGTCCACAGAAATGTGCCCATAGATCTTCCTTCAAGAGATCCTACTACAGAGATCATATCCAATTGACAGTTGCCGCACTTTTATATTCACTGAAATCTTCACCCCAAGTCCCTATGTTGTACCTACTCAAAGAATGAGCACAATGGAGATATTAGTATCAAGGGCATTTAGAACAAGATGCAGGATTTCTCTAATAGGCAATTTTGATTCAGGAGAAATGTCCAAGCATCTCTTACTTTTCTATAGTCTGAGGTTCTTCTGATACAGTCTTTTCTTTCTTCACAGGTGCCAGACCCAACTAGTTGTCTGAAGATGCTCCCCTACCTACTCCTCTTTTCTGTTTTCTATCATAATTATCCCCCTCCCAAATAAATCTCTTGCATTTTTAACCTCTTCTTAGTGTTTACTCCTGTTTCAAACTGATACAGAAATCAGGAGGCAATGTAATGGCATCTTGAAAATGGTAAAAGAAAACATAGAATTACTTACCTGTGAAGATATTTCCTTCAAACAAATACAAAGAGACTTGGGTGCCAGCATCATATACCACTGAAGTAAGTACTAAAGGGAATCCTTCAGGCAGATGAGAAAATTTCCTAGCTAGGAACAGAAAATTGGGAGGATAGAAAAAGTACTGAGAAGTGTGTGCATATGTGGATAAATATAAAAAGAACATTCTTTAAAGCAACAATGACATCTCTAAGAGTGTAGAACATATACTATAAATATATGACAACAATTGCACAAAAGGTAGGAAAGAGACCAGTGGACTCAAGTTATAAGTTTCTTTATTCTTCAAGAAGTGTATTGGTAAGATAGATGGTACAAAGTAAGAATGCATACTGCAATAACTTTGTTCATCAAGAGGTATGTGTCAAATATGTACATACACACACACACACACAGATGTACATGCATACATACATAGAGGGGGAAGAGACATTTGGGAGACAGAAGGAGGGACACTTAAGAATCTTATCTAGAGACCTATATGGTTGTCATAACTTTGAGGGAAATAGCAAAATCATCCTCAATTGAGACACACAAATTCAAAGACAGAGATTATCAGAGTCAATGAATAAACACATCCCAACTATATGTTATCTTCAGGAAACTTCAAATATAATGACATAGGAAAATTGAAAGGAAAAGCATGGAAAAGAGATTCTATGCAATCTCCAACCAAAAGAAAATCAGAACAGCTGTATTAAAATCTGACAAGATAGACTGTGGAGCAAAATAATTTACTGGGGTTGAAGAGGGTAATCCCATATGATAAAAGGGTCATTTCAACAAAACATTATAACAATCCTAAATATATTTTTACCTATCGCAGAACTCCAAAATTCATGAAGCAAAAAAGCCAATAGAACTAAATAAGGCAAAAATGGAAAAATGCACTATTATAGTTAGAGACTTCAATTCCCCCTCAGTAACTGAAGGAGTAGAAAATTAGCAAGTTTGTAGATGACCTGAACAACACCATCAGCCAATTTATTTATTTAGAAATTTTATGACCAGCAGAAAAAACACATTCTTTTCAAGTGTGTGTGGCATACTTACCAAGCTAGACTGTGGGCTGGGTAAAAATGAACGTTGGAAGAATTTAAGAGAATTAAAATCATATAAAGTATGTTCTCTGACTACACTGAAATTAAAGTAGAAATAATAATAGAAAGATAATAGGAAATCTCCAAACACATGGAAATTAACTCCCTTATACCTAAATCCATATATCAAAGAAGTTTCAAGGGAAATTAGAAAGTATTTAAAACTGAACAGAAATGAAACTATAACATCAAAAGTTGTGTGGTGGGTCCTCCCCGGTGGCGCAGTGGTTTTGCGCTGGGTTGCGAAGCTGCCCGCAGCCTCTGCAGAACCGGTTCGATTCCCGGCAGCCAGGCGAGGGTCCCACATGGAGCGCAAAACTCTCCTGCCGCGCCCGCTGCTACCCTCAGCAGTGTATTTCATCAGTCTGCCTGTTCTGCCCTTCGCTCTGGCTCTGGTGAATTCTCTCACCCTCCCACGCTTCTGACTGTACCCAGTGCTTGTATAAATAAATAAATAAATCTTTAAAAAAAAAAAGTTGTGTGGTGATGTAAAGCAGTATTTCAGACAAATTTGTAGGATTGAACAATTACAGAAATTACAAAAACAAGAGCAAAATAAACCCAGCACAAGCAGATGGAAGACAATCATAGAGCTAAAAGCTGAGGTCAATAAAATTGATAACAGAAAACAATAAAGTCAAAATATGGTGGTTAATCTTGTGCTGTAAAAAATCAGTAAAATACAAATTAACATATAGCAAAAACTGACCAAAAAAAGACAAAAATTGCTGATATGAGGAATGAAAGTGAAAAATATCACTATCAACAGTAGGATAAAGGATATTCTGAGCAACTCTACACACAAAAATTTGACAGCTTAGATGACATGGACAAATTCTTCAAAAACTACAACACCAAAATTCATTCTGATAAAACAGATAATGTGAATAGTCCCAAACTACTAAATTGAATTCACAGTTTATAGTTTTCTGGAAAAAAATTATCCAGCCTTTCTATTGGCTGTAGTAGGAAAATTTCAGGTTATCTTAGCTCATTTTATTGCCATCCCTGAAACTCTTGAGGTTTTTTTAAGTCAGTTTGAGTTGAGCCTTCTGTTACTTAAAGATAGACTTTCTAGGGCCTCCCCTGGTGGCGCAGCAGTTGAGCACTGGGCTGCGAAGCTGCCTGCAGCCTCTGCAGCCTCTGCAGTTCCATCCCCCGCCGCCGGCAAGGGTCCCACATGGTGCAACAGACCTCTCCTGTTTCTCCCGCTGCTCCCCTCAGCAGTATATTTCGTCAGTCCGCCTGTTCTGCTCCCTGCTCTGACTCTGGTGAATTCTCTCACCCTCCTGCGCTTCTGACTGTACCCGGTGCTTGTATAAATAAATAGATAAAAATAAATCTTAAAAAAAAAAAAGATAGACTTTCTAAAGCATCTGGGTTTTCTAAAGCTTGAAATAACATTATGATCAATGAGTGTCCAAGCACAACAATGAGATGAATCTGAGCAATAGTATGGGAAAAATGGCAGTAATAACAGTGGTGGTGGTGGTCATGGTGGAGCTTATCATTATAAAGTAAGTTAGTAATCCTGGCTAAGAAATATTAAATATTCACCTGAAACACTCTACAAAAAACTTTGCACATGCAATAAGATAGCACAGTTTTGTAGGTGAGGAAGTACAAGTACAGACCTTAAGTAAAAGGATTTTGAAAACACAAGGGTTGGAGTATCAAGTGGGATTTTGCATATTACAGTTTTCTTCCTAGCCTGCTCTCAGTTGTGATTAAGGATAGAATGAACTGAAATAATTATTATTTTCTCCACCCATTGGGAAATGCTTACATAGTCCAAGTTCAGTCACCAGGACAGTGTTTCCAACCTGAGAAAAATCAAATTCTAGCAACAAAAAGAAACTGCCAAGGCAGGGGACAACTTCGGGCTTCTCCAGCCAGGATTTGTCTTTTTCACCAATAGATTCGTCATCTATATTTGCCATGGGGCCCCCTCACCTTCTGAAACACAGCCACACTATGAGCACTGAATGGATGCAGAGCGCCTGGGAGAACTCCCAGCTTAACTGAGATGGTTGGTCTTTGGGCTAATATACAATGATTTTTCAAGAGTATGCAAATTCACATAGTCAACTTATTGAAACAACCCTAAAAGGTCTGCTATGCCATGTTTGGCAGTATGCCCATAAACTATAGCTCATTTCAAGTAACTTATTCTCTTAATCTCCTGAAAGTCAACCGAAAAAAGAATATGCAAGTGACCTGAAAAAACAAACAGATGAGCTCTACTTATTTCTACAATTTCTCCACTCTAATGAGGCAATGGTCCAAGAAACCGCATTCCTGCCCTTATAAATCAGCTGTCAACATGAATGTAATTCTTCAACTATGAGAAAATATCTTTTGAAGGGTACAGGTTGGTTAATATTGGAAATTCTTATGTTCTTTTGGAGATAACAATATTTGCCCTGATAAGGACCAGTGCTTTTTTTCTTCCTTTTTACCTGGACTTGTCAAGAATCAGTCAGGTTATTTTACAACTTTTCCTTTTTGCCCTCTTTGGGGTTAATGCCAATAACCTGTTTCTCCTGATATGGTAGTGGATCTAATACAATATTGGCATCCCCTATGTTAAATAAAATCTTGAGACTTAGGAAAAAGTCTTATTTAATAATAATAAATGAAAGTTTTTGGAACAGATATAAAACAAGAATATGCTTACTGTGCCAACGCAAGTGTTCAGCTTTATGACTTCAAAGCCTCTTATTGTAAACCAATTCATTATTGGGTTTAAGGAGTGTTAATTCACCAGTGTTAAGGTTTACCCTTAAAATGGGAAGAAGATGGATGGAAAGAATAAAAGAAGAGAGTGAAGAAGGAAAGTAAGGCTGGAGGAGGAAATCCAAGTTGGGATTCAAGTTACGTGGGGGAGTAAGCCAACTTTGAACTGCAAAACCCAACCAACCAACCAACCAACCAAAGACCCTGGAATTTCCAGCTACCTATAGGTTACTGTTTGGAAAGAATCAGTAGCAAATGGAAATTTACTCATAACAAAGAGGTCCTACTCTGTGAGTTCAGAGGCTTTTATAGGTTATACTCAGTAAATATTTGGTAAAAAAATAAACAGGGCCTTCTTGGTGGCCTAGGGATTAAGTCTCAGCGCTATCACCACTGAGGCCTGAGTTCAATCCCTGACCAGGAAGGTGACCCACACGGTGCAACAGACCTCTCCTGTCTTGCCCCTGCTCCCCTCAGCAGTGTACTTCAGTGGATCTGCCTGTTCTGCTCCACACTTTCTCTCTGGTGAACCCTCTCACCCCCACAACTCTGGCCTACACCCCAGTTCTTGCAAAATTAAATAAATAAAATCATTAAAAAGATATATGAGTAAATGTAAAAATGTCTTTTTGTGTTAATAAAACTGAAGCCTATATATGTTTAGCTAGTTGCCCATTATCATATAGAAACTCTAAGACACTGAAAGTATTAGATGGAAGATAGATCACAAATTGGGACCAAAAAGATATGGATTTTGGTCTGGGTTTGTTTTGCCATTTAACATTTCTTAGTTTTTAGATTACAGAAGGCAAGAACCCCACTATATGGTTTTCTGCTATACCTTTGATGCCTAGCACAGTGTCTAATACATAGAAGATAATAAAAACAAACCATTTCCCTATTTATAAGAGTTTGTTTCCTCACTTGAAAAATGAGGGTTGGAATCAATGTTTTTGGGGGGTTCTCCCCCCAATTCTCTGGCCCCAGTCATTCTACCCTACCCCACCCCACTTTCCAACCTCCACTGCTCAAGTCATATGGTGAATACAGGTGGTTGAAGTTTCAACATCCTTTCTCCCATGTTATACCATCATCCTCCTAAGCTCTTATTTCCACTAGAAAAACCACAAAAATGCAATCTTAATTGAAAACAGTGACTCAATCAATTACTTCATTGTCTATTCTGTAAAATGAGTTTCAGAATCACCACAGACCTCCCAATCTCCCAACCTCAGCAGGCAAAGAAGAGTCCCCAAACTTCCACATTAGGCAGTCCTAGCCATTCTTCCTGGAGGGGAAACCATGTAACACTTTCTGCAGGTCTTCTGGGGAGTGCTCACCAGGAAAAACCAGCCTGGAATAAAACAGTCACAACACCCTATGGAATAGAGGATGGTGTCCTTGAGAGAGACTAATTCCCCTAACACAAGCCCTTTCCCCTGCTTTCAGGTAACCTCCCTAGTAAGAAAAATATAGCAAACTCTGAAACACTGGCAAGAGAAAGGGCAGCGAAGCACTCAGTTTGTCCTGAGGGCAGAGGGAGACCCACCCATCCACCCAGAAGATCTGTGTTTGTTTTCTTGGGGAACTCCTTTACTGAGGAGAAACTGCCTTGAGAGTGACTCACCTGATGACTATGGGGTGATGTGTAGTGTCCAAAGGTGGGTCCTAGTCAGAGAGTCTAGAACTCCAATCGACCTTGGACATACTGTGTGACTTTGGAATAGTCACTTTCCTCTCTGAGCTTCAGACACAACAATTTTTTTTAATTATTTTCTTTTTTAAGTAGTCAGTTGATTTTGCTTTCAAAAAATGCTTTTCTTATTCTAGGACTAATACATAATATTATAGAATTCTTTAAAAAGAACTTTTAAAGAATTAAATTATAAACAATCATTCATAATCCTCCCATCCAATGATAGTCACTTTTTTCGTAAGACTGATTGGGAATCTAGCACCACCAAATATGTATCTTCCCATGAGGGTTGTCCCTGTAATGACTTTCTGAGACTTAACACTTGTGCCAACAATGCTGTCCACATACTAGGAAATTGGGGAAGTCTCTTTGGTAACTAACTCCCCAGGGACAGTCTTTTGAAACTCTTGGTGGTGAGTAATCTGAGGCTGGTTGTGAATATTGATAATGTCATTTGAAGATAAACCTGAATGATTAGAAAAAAGATTAAGCTGGATACTTCCATTTGGTGTTTTTTTTTTTTATTTGTTGTTATTGTTGTTACTATTATTAAAATTTAAAGACTTTCATTTTTTCTCTGGAGCTTCCAACATTTTTGATGCTTAAACGTACAAGATAAATGTACAAAACAGGAAAATACCTCATTATGTTAGAGCAACACTTCTCAAAATATGTTCTAAGGCACTACGGATGTTGAAGATGTTTTCCTAAAAAGAAGAGCTCTACAAACATTTAAATGTTCCTGTAAAGACTCATGGTACACATTTAACGTATTCAAGGGTATAAGATCTCTCTGCAAAATAAGTCCTTTAATTTTAATGAACTATGTTTCTTAAACATACAAAAGTAAAAGACACGTACTTGGAAATGTCATGGCAATTTGCCCATCAATCATCAATGACAGGCAAAGAGAAGATCAAGGGACAAAATGGTAAATTAAACCAATATTACTTCAGTAAACAAAATAAAAATAAGGTCCCTGGTGGCGCAAGGGGTTAAGCACAACACTACGAAGCAGCCCACTGTCTCTGCAGCATGAGTTCAATCCCTGGCCAGCCACGGAGCAACATGGCAAAGCAGACCTTTCCTGTCTTGCCTACTGCTCCCCTCAGCAGTGTGTTTCAGTCAGTCTGCCTGTTCTGTTCCCCACTCTGTCTCTGGTGAATCCTCTCACCCTCCCCCATCTCTGGCCTGTACCCCATCTCTCATATGCATAAATAAATCTTCTTTAAAAACATAATAAAAATAAAAGTCTGCTTCCCTCAGAGTCATTTTAAGCAATCACAGGAGACGAACCAGTTAAAATAATTCACACAAAGAATTTTCTTTTTTTTTGACTTCCGTATTTTTATATACATTTCAAAAAAAACCTGTGATTGAATAGTTTTGTTCACGCAATGAAAGAACATCATAGCCCTGAGTGCCTGTGAGAAATGAAGCTTAAATCTGGCTGCTTTTTACTTTGAGCATCCTACCATGTCTCCTATATAGGGCCTCCCTGCTGGCGCAGCGGTTGAGCTCTGGACTGCGAAGCTGCCTGCAGCTTCTGCAGCGCCGGTTCAATCCCCGACCGCCAGGAGAGGGCCCACCTCCCCTGCGGCCCGCAGTTCCCCTCAGTGTACGTCAGTCCTTCTGCCTATTCTGCTCCCCGCTCTGGCTCTGGTGAATTCTCTCACCCTACCGCACTTCTGACTGTACCCAGTGCTTGTATAAATAAATAAATTTTTTAAAAAAAGAATTTTATTTTTAAAAGGAGAGAATAAAATGTTTTCTTTAATACGGTTTTCAACAAAAAGGGGAAACTCTTCACTCCAGGTAGAGGAGAAATGAAAAAAATCTGTGATAGTTCCTAACTCACTGAGTCCACCCTCACACAGTTTTGGAACCAGAACTCGTACCACCTAAGCAGGTTGATCACACCATAAAATATCTAACAGAAGCAAAAGCCATTCCTCTCTTGAAGAATGCACTTACGGGCCTCGAAGTTATCCCAGAGGAACCTGAGTCACAATTTTGAAAGTATCTAAGCATATTTGGAACAAGTCATCATCATTATGAAATAAACTGCAGGATCTACTCCCAAGGACACAGTAGGTAGTGAAATAACAAGATATCAAATACAAATAAGTTTAAAGAACTATATGAAAGTATTGCAAGTCTCAACATTAATGAGCCAAAGTGAGTAAAGATCAAATAAAATGTCTAAAGAGAAAAAATTTAGTGATTAATATTCAAGCCTTGAAGACACTGGTGAAGAAAAAAAATAGTGGACCTCCTGGATGGCGCAGCGGTTGAGCGCTGGGTTGCAAAGCTGCCCGCAGCCTCTGCAGCGCCGGTTCGATCCCCGGCTGCTCCCCGGCCACTGGAGGAGGGTCCCACATGGCGCGCAGACCTCTCCTGCCGCCCGCTGCTCCCCTCAGCAGTGTGCTTCGGTCCTTCTGCCTGCTCTGCTCCCCGCTCTGGCTCTGGTGAATTCTCTCACCCTCCCGCGCTTCTGACTGTACCCCGTGCTTGTATAAATGAATAAATAAATCTTTTTTAAAAAATTAGTGAGCTGGGAAACAGATATAAAAATAAAATGATACAGAAAGAAACTGTTCATTTGAAGAAAAACAAAAAATCCACTATGCTAGTGAAAGATTTTAACATATGTATCTCAGTAATTGATAAAGAAGTAAAGGAAAAATTGGCAAGACTATAGGAGATTTTTTGGCATAATTGACCAGCTTAGATTTGACACATGGGAGGGACCGTGTCATCAACTGCCAGTCACTCAATCCTTTGTGCAAATTATCCTAACTGGTTTTTCTCCTGTCACTGTCAGCTTAAAATGACCGGGAAGGAAGACTTTTATTTTTATTGTGTTTATTGAGGTAATAATGGTTTCCAACATAGTATATGTTTTAAGGGAATAGGTTCACCTACAAGTATAAGTCATCATACTGCACCCACCACCAAAGCTCCAATGATCTTCCCCACAGTCCATTGGTCCCCCTACTGGCTTTACTCTTGACCCTCCACTCCCCACCCCAACATGGTAACCTCAATTCTGCAGTAAAATTACAAGGGTTTGTTTTGCTTTGTTTATTTATAGCCCACATCTGTGTCTCCGATGTTTAAATCTTCCTTTGAGGTTCAAATTTTAAAATTAAAGATTTTATCCTTGAGGGCCTCCCCGGTGGCGCAGCGGTTGAGCGCTGGGTTGCGAAGCTGCCCGCGGCCTCTACGGCGCCGGTTCGATCCCCGGCTGCTCCCCGGACACCGGAGGAGGGTCCCACATGGCGCGCAGACCTCTCCTGCCACCCGCTGCTCCCCTCAGCAGTGTGCTTCGGTCCTTCTGCCTGCTCTGCTCCCCGCTCTGGTTCTGGTGAATTCTCTCACCCTCCCGCGCTTCTGACTGTACCCAGTGCTTGTATAAACAAAAACAAACAAACAAATTAATGAATAAATAAATAAAACATGCCTCTATTAAAAAAAAAAGAATTTAAAGATTTTATCCTTGAACATTTTATTGGCCTTTCTCACTTTGGCTCATCATTGTTGAGTGAAATCATCCAGTATTTGTCTCTCTTCTTTGGACATTTTGCTTAGCATATCCCCTCCAGTTTGCATTATTGCAAATGGCAATATTTCATCTTTTCTTTATAGTTGAGTAGTATTCCACTGTGAATATTGGCCACATATTCTTCATCTACATGTGTTCTTGGGCACTTAGGCTATTGTAAGTAGTGCTGCAATGAACACAGGAGTCAAACACCCCTTCAAAATAGTATTTTTGCTCTCTTTGGGTAGATGCCTAGAAGAGGGATTGTTGGATCATATGATGGATCTATTTTTAGTGTTTAGAGAAACTTCTACAGCTTTCCATAGGGGCTGGACCAGCCTCCATTCCTACCAACAGTATGTAAGGATTCCTTTTTCTCCACAGCCTCACAAATAGTTGTTTATGATCTTTTGATAGGGCACATCTTATAGGT
Source organism: Talpa europaea (assembly GCF_964194135.1). NCBI lineage: Eukaryota > Metazoa > Chordata > Mammalia > Eulipotyphla > Talpidae > Talpa > Talpa europaea. The sequence continues at coordinate 53,312,927 of NC_140077.1, forward strand.
ATGCAGTGGTATCTCATTTTGGTTTTGATTGACTTTCCTGATGAAAGTGATGAAAAATTTTTTTTCTCATGCCTGCTATCACGTGTCTTCTTTGAAAAAGTATCTATTAGCTCTCTGTCCTTAATTTTATTGAGTTATTTGTTTTCTTTTTTTTATTGAGTCATATATGTTCTTTATGGATTTTGGATATTAGTCCCTTTTTGGACATATGATGTACAATTTTTTTTCCATTCATTGTAGTATCTTTTTGTTTTAATGACAGCTTCTTCCACTATGCAGATGCTTTTTAATTTTATGTAGTTCCATTGTTTTACTTTTGCTTTTGTTTCCCCTGCCATTGTACTTAAGTCTCACTGAAGCCAATGTCACTGAATGTGTTGCTTATCTATTTAAGGTTTCAGGTCTTACATCTAAATTTTATCTGTTGTGAATTAATTTTTGGGTATACTCTTTGTTTCATTCTTTTACAAGTAGGTGGCTATCCAAATATCCCAATACTATTTGTTGAATAACTTTCCTTTCTCCATTGTACATTCTTGGCTCAGGAAGGAGACTAAGTTTCTTTTAAGCCTGACTGCCTTCAAGAAGTCATCCTGCTAGACTCTCCTGCAATAGAGTTAGTAGTGCTTATGTTTCTGTGCTTCCTGGTTCTTACTGTTGTACACTCTGCATAATTCCAGTTGTTACTCCTTTAATTTTTATTTGACTTTCAATGTATCACATGCACATTGTTAAAAATGTGCCAAATGCAGATAAGGCCCCCACCAAAAAAAAGGAAAATTAAAATTAAAATGAACAGATAAACATCATTCATATTTTACTGCATTTTCACTTTTTAACATGCAACATAATTCATTCACTGTTTATCACCTACTACATGTTTCACATTGTTGTAGTTTGGGGGCACCAAAAGTAAAAATAAAGTCCCTGTCCTCATGACACATTTTCTTTACACTTTGATGTATATAAACATGGTTTAATTTTAATTTAAAAGAAATTAGGTGAAATAAAAGCCAAATGAGCTCTCTTGTTGCAATTGTTCCTGTTATTCACATATCTGTTACTTCCCCACTGAGGAACAAGTTTCTCAGAGAGAAACAGATAGCAGTAATCATGGAATTCTTCATATCATTTGGTAGAAGTTCTGCTTTAAGAAGGCATCTAACGAATGTTTGAGAGAATGTGAAACATATCAATATCAAACAAACATAACAATATCTTTTCACATCCGAAAGTTGAGAGAATCAAAGGGAGGCAGAGGCAATTTGAATCATCGGTCCCACTCATCTTTGGGCAGGCCCAGGACTGGAAAGTCAATCATCTGGGCAGGAAAAGCCTTCATTTGTAGTGGTGTAAATTTCCATGGTGTAAATACTCCCACATGTCCAATTTCAAGCTTCCAATGTTATGCACTTAAAAGTAGAGTTTAGAAAACATAAATTGTAATTGACTCTCATGAGCTGGTACAATCAAGCTCCGGCACACTAGCCAGGATCCCTGTTAGAACCCTAGCATCCCTCTGCCTCTCTGAATGCTAGTGTCCTGGAGAGTGGGGGCACTTCTCAGAGGAAAAGAGACAGAAAATGTTAGAATTCCCAGGACCAACCCCACCAATTCCTCCTTTGGGTCTGATCTGCCTTCCTTTCAGAATCCTGGTGAATAGTATTACCAAGTAATCTCTAGATAACCAGAAAGCTGCAAAAAGCTAATGGAAGACCTACTAGGCATAGACAGTGGTGGTGTATGGATACAGAAACCCCAAAATCCTGAGTCCCCACTCTCCACCAGCTCACCTTTAGTGGGGGATGGAACAGAAATGTTGCTAAGTGATAATTTTTTTAAAAGATAGAGAAAATGAACTCTCTTTGAGATGTGATTTCCCTAGAAAGTCCCACTGCAGAGGACTCTTGTGTGAGACCTCTGGCAGGAGAGGATCAAAATTCTTGTACTACACTTACTGTTATCTCAGGCAGTTATGAATAACCCTATCCTTAACTCATAGGTTGTTATGAGAATTCAATAAGATAATTCATGGGAAGTCATAACATCTTACCTGGCACACAGTAAGTACTTAACAAATATTAGCGTGAATAACAGTACTGCTATCAAAAATATTTGTAATACCGTATGAATAAAGACAATAAAACAAAAAAGAGAGGAGCTATTTCATGGACTAGTGAGCACTCTGGTTTTATTAAAATCTGGGTGATTAATGAAAGATAAAATGCAAAAATTATTTGGGGAGAGTATTGAAAGTCAGGCAGGGGAGCTTGCACTTGGTTTTATAATTGATGAAGAACTCGTCAAGATGTAGTGACAGGATCTGAGCTGCATTTTGGGAAAATCAAGCTTGAATTGTTGCTACTATTGCAAAGAGACTTGGTAGTTTTTCCTGTTGCCTGAATAGATACAGGCAAAGATGTGTGTGGTATGGGGGCTTGGGCCATCAGGATTTTGCCTGTGGTCTCAGCCCTGGGGTGATTTGCTTCCAAAGCAGGCAGTGTATATTTCCCTGAAGCTACAAGGTCCTGTTTCCCTTACTTACTTGCTGTTTCTTCACTCATGGGAATCACCAAGTATAAACAACCTTTAAAAAGATTCCCAAACCGATTCATTCCAACAAGTCTAAGTGTTATCTAGGAACTGAAGGAACGAACATGCCAAGGTTCATCAAGATAAGCAGAGTTCCATGTCGTAGTCCACAGTTTCTTCATCCAAGTTTTGGGGGGTAACCAGGTCACTAACAATAGCTTTTCACATCTCTGATTTTCTTATGTAAGAGGCAATGTGTTTTTCAAGTTTGTTGACACATGAAGCAAATAAGCTGTTGGAGAGTTTGTTGCAAAACTGGAAATAAAATGTATCTCAAATAGTTTACAACTGCTGGGAATCAGGGGTTGGGTGGCAGCCCAAAAATTCCTGCTTCCTGTCAAAAGCACACTCAGCTCAGCGGGATACGTTTGTCTGGTTGTGATATGTAAATGATCTCCTTTGTGTATTTATGCTTGAAATTTTCACTGATTCCTGTTATTTCAGACCACATACGCCCACACAACTATGGTTACTTGGAATCCTTGACTGGAATACATCAGGAGTAATTGGACTGGTATGCCATCTTTTGTTGATAATTGGAAACTTTTGGATGCAACACAAGAAGTTAACAGAGTCCCCTGAACTTAGCCAGGCATATGTTTGAGGAGTTATACCAACAAAATTTTCTGCATATTCCTAGCTGGACTTTGTGACTACTACACAGGTCTAGCCCTAATGGTCTCCAGAATATTATTTCATAAACAGAAATAAGATCCTTGCCTAATAAATTATTCATAGACCTGGTTGGGACCCCACATTACACAAGATGTATTCAAAGGGCTTTTCTTTTATTAAACTACAGTCAGGCCGCAGGGCAAAGATAAAGGTTTCCATTGCAAGGCAAATTAAACACCCCCATGCAATTTATCATGTGTACTGATTTAAACTGGAGGACTCGATGGACTGTTAAATATTTTCCACATTTGATTATAAAAGTGAGAGAGGAAACACAGATGGAGATGATTGTCCTTTGGATGAATTTGGGAAACCAAGGAGACTATTTTTTTAATATTCCATATTTTCCTCCCCTAAATACTAGTGAAAGAGACATTTTGTAAAAAATTCTATCACATCAAAACTAGTCAAGAAGAGGAGGCAAATCTGATGCACAGGACAGGATATAAAGAGATCTAATTAAATAGTAAGTCTAAACACAATCAATTAAAAAATGGTGGGCAAACATCAGAGAAAACAAATTATTATCAAAAAATGGGTAGAAGAACTAAATAGACACTTCCTTAAAGAAGACATGCAGGTGGCCAGTGGGCACATGAAAAGGTGTTGGACATCATTTATCATTAGGGAAATGTAAATCAAAACCACAATGAGATACCACCTCACTTCACAAAAATGGATCATATCAAAAGAAGCTAGAAGGAACAAATGTTGCCAAGGGTTTGGAGTAAAAAGAACCCTCAATATTCATAGAAATGTAAAATGGTCCCTCCCCTATGGAAAACAGAGGTTCTTCAAAATATTAAAAATAGATCTACTGTAGAACCCAGCAATTCCACTCCTATGTATTTACCCAAAGAATGCAAAAACACTGATTTGAAGGCACTTTGATAGTCATTGCAGCACTATTTATAATAACCAAGTTATCAAATAACATAAGTGTCCAAGGAAAGATGAGTGGATTTAGATGTGGTATATATACATGATGGAATATTACTCAGCTATATTAAAAAAAATGAATTCTTGCCATTTGTGACAACATGGGATGGAACTGGATTAACCTAAGTGAAATAAGTCAGAAGGAGAAAGGCAAACACTCATATGTGGAATATAGACAAACAAAACAAAAGAGTTGATAAACTAACACCAACCCAACCAAACCCTAGAAATATGACTGCATTATTGAGGCCACTGGCAGGAAGAGATGGGGGTATGAACAGAGGGAGGAGGGGGTCCAGTGGACTATGGTGGAGGATTACAGATGCTCTGGTGGTGGGTGTGGTGTGGTAACATGCATCTGAGGAGGTGTGAACCTGTTCCCCTAAATCATGTATTGCAATGTTACAACAATAAAAAATTAAAAAGGAAACAGTATACACAAACCTGTAGCCCAAACAAATAATTCCTATGAACTTAGTCCAGTGTGCCAGTTAGAGAATTTTGTTCAATCTCAGTTATTGGACATAATTTAAACCTCAAGTTATATTGCTCCTTAGCTTTTTTATGTTATCGTGTAATTTTCAGTTCTCAAGTCCTATCTCCAACTTTATCTTGTTAAGCTATTTGAGTAAGATATTTGAAAGCAGCATCAGTGTTTTACTCAGGAAATAGCCACAATTAGTAAACTCTCCTTTGGGTTATATCCTTTAAGCTCTTAAAATTACTTACTTTTCCCCAGAACTTGTTGATTTCTTTCTGCCGTGAACCAGGAATACAACAGCTGGCTGACTCTGGGAGGTTGAAAATAAACAGGTTCAGAAGCTCCGAGGATAGCAAATGGGCGTTGTAGGTGGAGAAACAGCCCAAAATAAATACAGCTGTTGAGGAAGAAAATTCTATTTACCTTGGATCTCCTGAGGTCTACACTGGGGGAGAGAGAGATGTTAATCCTGAAACATTTCCTACATTGATGATGGAGACCCAACTCAGATGCTGGGCTCCAGTGTTAGGTGTATTAACACTAGTCATTCAATATATATTTGATGATTAACAGATTGGGTGAAAATCTCAAATGATGATATCTCGAATGATGGAGGAGATTTTAACAAAATGAAAATGTTGAGTTAAAGGTTTCTACATTGGAAGGCCTATGTTAATTCCTTTCTGGTTTGGAGTATATCTCACATTGAATACTCTTCAGCAACTTACTTTTGTTGGCTACTTAGACATAATAGAAAAGACACTAGCTTGCGAGGGAGAAAATCTGGACTCCAGTCTTAGTTTTCTTTTTTTTTTTTTTAAGATTTATTTATTTATTTATACAAGCACTGGGTACAGTCAGAAGTGTGGGAGGGTGAGAGAAATCACCAGAGCCAGAGGGGAGAGCAGAACAGGCAGAAGGACCAAAGTACACTGCTGAGGGGAGCAGCGGTCAGCAGGAGAGGTCTGCGCGCCATGTGGGCCCGTAGGCCGGGGATTGAACCGGCGCTGCAGAGGCTGCAAGCAGTTTCGCAACCCAGCACTCAACCGCTGCACCACCGAGGAGGCCCTCTAGCCTTAGTTTTCTAACGCCTATATGACCTTATAAATCATTACAATATTCTGAGCTCCAATTTCCTCAACAATAAAGTGAGGGATTCACAGAGAAGATCTCTAGGAGGCAATGGAGGCAGTGTAAAGGGTAAGGAATGAGGAAGCAGAAGGTACACATTCACATTCTGGCTCTGATAATTCTTCCTCTATGACCTTGGATGGCAAAGAACATAGTCTGAACACCTGTCTCACCTATGCCAGGAAGGACTAGTCATAGTCTTCCTGATGTTGTGAATAAGAGAGTGGAATTTATATGAAAATGCTTTATAAATAAGCCCAGGCATTGGTATCAGACAGTCCTAGATTTATATCCTGACTCTATCACTTCCATGTGCTTGTAGAAAGATGACCTAAGATCTTTAAGCACCATTTTCCTAATTCACATAATAGAAATAATAGTACCTATTTCATAAGGTGGTTGTGATGAGTAATTTAAGTGAAGTAATACAGGAAAAATACTAGAGCAGGACCTGGCACAAAGTGCCATAAGTAGTAATTATTGTTGCTAGAAAAAAACACAAATGACATGGATATAAATTCTCTATGATTCTGGTTGGCTGAAACTTAAACTTCATTTTTGCATTTTGATCTAAACCAAAATTGTTTTTATCCCTTTATTTTAAAAAAAATGCATCAAACAGTAAAGGAAAACAAAACAGTGATGCAGTTTAAGTTGCCCATCACTTAGTTGTATTCTGAACCCCAGGAGAGAAGAAAGAAAGCCAAGACTACCCAGCAGTCTGGCCCAACCTCAGCCTGCCTTACACAGAGGGCCTGCTGCATCGAGGTAAAAGTAATGGGAAAGGTTCCTTCAACCAAAAAAGACCACAATCCCATTTGTTTTTTAAGAGGTGAGCCCTTGGAGCCTCTCTGGCGGTCTAGGGGTTACGTCTCAGTGCTGTCACTGAGGCCTGAGTTCAAGCACCGGCCAGGAAGCTGACCCACAGATGGCACAGCAGACCTCTCCTGTCTCTCCTGCTGCTCCTCTCTGCAGTGTATTTCAGTGGATCCACCTGTTCTGCTCCCTGCTTTTTCTCTGAGGAAGCCTGTCCCCTCCCCACACCTCTGGCCTACACCCCAGTTCTTGTATGTATAAAAAAGGAAAGAAAAAGAAGTGAGCACTTTGAAGAACTTGGGTCTGCAGCGATCCAGAAACCAAAACCAAAACCCAGATACCACTACACAGTTGTTCTCAGGGCAACATTCCAGACCTCTGTAAAATCCAGATCACAGGAGAAATTCTTTATCTAAATGTCTCTCCAGACTTTTGCCAATATCACAGGGTAAACTTGAAATCAAACTGTATCCATATGGCAAGAAATGGTTGGAACTCTCCTCCCCAGACAACTGAATTAATCATTCATTTATTCATTGATTTACTCATTCAAAACACAGCTATTAAGAGTCTCATATGCACAAGGCACTGTGCTCCACACTGGGTGCTGCAACCAAAAACAAGACAAAAGTTCTTTCCCTCAGAAAGGATCTAAAATACAAAAACTGTCACATATGGTATGCTAAGGGCTTTGTAATGTTAGGGCTTTGTAATGTTAGGGATAAGAAACATGAAAGAATATTAAATGTATCTACTCTTCCACAGATTTCTTACTACTGAGAACCTATGGCCTACAAAAGGAAAAGACTAATACATACATAAACATGGTCATGGAGCATATTTATAGTGTTAGTGGAAATATAATTTTTTTATAATTTTTTTAATGAACAAAGTTATATATATATATATTTTAAGATTTATTTATTTATACAAGCGCTGGGTACAGTCAGAAGCGCAGGAGGGTGAGAGGATTCACCAGAGCCAGAGCGGGGAGCAGAGCAGGCAGAAGGACCGAAGTACACTGCTGAGGGTAGCAGCGGGCGGCAGGAGAAGTCTGCGCGCCATGTGGGCCCTCCTCCGGTGGCCAGGGAGCAGCCGGGGATCGAACCGGCGCCACAGAGGCCGCGGGCAGCTTCGCAACCCAGCGCTCAACCGCTGCGCCACCGGGGAGGCCCTGTTAGTGGAAATATAAACATCCAACAACTGAACAATGGTTCAAAAAGTTGGCGTATGTGAAGTAATGGAATATTACGCAGATGCTAAAGATACAATTACGAAGATCAGCAAGATGCAAGTTGGTTATTCATGTGGGATTACAGAAATGCATCATTATGATGGATCAAAGATATTCACCACTGGGTATTATTAAGTCTATGAAAATTACACATTAGTTACTGAATACGGCCTAGAAGGGTATGTAAAATATTTGTAGTTATATTTGGATAGTGGAAGTTTGGATTCCCCCCAGCCCCCCACCCACAGTTTCTGGGGGATATAGTATTATTACTTACCTAAGTAAGAGATTGACATATGCTGTGATTTGAGTAGTGGGGGAAATGTTTCTTATTCTTATAAAATATCTCCTTTAGCACCATACCACCGAATACAAGTTTTATCAGGTTTTTTTTTCCCTTTTTATTTATTTATTTATTTATTTATACAAGCCCTGGGTACAGTCAGAAGCGAAGGAGGGTGAGAGAATTCACCAGAGCCAGAGTGGGGAACAGAAGAGGCAGACTGACAAAGTACACTTCTGAGGGGAGCAGCGGGCAAGGTAAGAGAGGTCTGTGCGCCATGTGGGACCCTCGCCCGATGGCCGGGGATCGAACCGGTTCTGCAGAGGCTGCGGGCAGCTTCGCAACCCAGCGCTCAACCGCTGTGCCACCAGGGAGGCCCAGTTTTTAATTCTGTCTCATAATTCTCATTCAGCTTCTTATTTCACATGACTCTTGCAATAATCTACTAACTCCCTGTGTCTCTACTTTCAGACTTCACAGATGTCACTCCAGTCAGCCAAAAGATTTCCTTTCCTCAAATGACTGTCCAGGTGATAAAATGACCTTCCCCTAACACAGCAGATACGTACATGTGTACCAAGTCCGTAACTCAGAGGCCACTGTTTCTACATCAGGATTGTGAAACAAAGTATAAGCAAGCAGCTTCCCTCTCTATGTCACACAGCTTCTCTGAAGAGTATACTAATATGAACTTCAGATGAATAACTAAGACACTTCTCAAGAATTAGACTTAAGTGAGGGGGCTTGTCATAAAAGATGTAAGACTAATTAAAAGTCAAAGTGAATGGAATAGTGGGGGAACTCTGCACCCAGTAATGATTAAATAGATCCTATCACACAAATCCCCCATATATAAAAACCACAATTCTGGACAAAATATTTTTTTAAAAACAACCTGAGAATTAAAAACAGGCAGAAATTGGAGAGGAGTCTTACATTTAGATGAAGGTAATGGAACTGGGTGAATTTTCCATGCTTTAATGGATTGTTATTTGAGGTCAGGCATTAGTTGATTAAAACGCAAAGAAAAATCTATAATCTTACTGGTTTTAAAGATCAGAGAAAAGGGTTTTGGACCAACATAGCTGTTGAAAACTGTAGGAGGAAATTCAGGAGAGGAGAGAGTCAGAAAGAAAGAGTCCCAAATTCTGCATATAAATTTTCCCCAAATCTCTGTCTGATCCTTCAAGTGTGTGTGTGGGGGGGAGGGGGTGAATCAAACTTAGCATTTATGCTAAGGCTAAAGGGATTAAACAGAGATTTAATCTGCAAGGTAAATAGAGTCGGCTGTAAGCACTGCTCAGAGGAATAGAACAGAATTGAAGACATTCGACAAAATGTAATTGTCAATATCTAGGATATAATCCAAAATTTCCAGCCCAAACAAAGGAAATACATGTATATATAGAGACATAGGATAGTATGATGCACACTCATGAGAAAAAGCAATCAATAGAGACTGGCCAGATATTGGAATTAGCAAAGATCTTACTGTCACCTTCCTTAAGAACGTAGAAGAAAACATTCTCAAAATGTGTAAGAGTAGAAAACCCTCCAGCAGAGAAATGGTAATTATATTTTTTTAATAATAAATTTTATTTTTATATTCCCCATACAATTGCAGCCCCCCCATTCTGACCCCAATCCCTCCCCTCCCACCCCCGCCCCCCTAAAAGTGTCTCTGGTTCATAGTTTTTTGTTGATTTTGATTTTCACTTTCTTATAGTTATTCGTTTTCCTGGTCCCTTATTTAAGTTTTCTAGATTCCTGCTATGAGTGAGACCATCCGGTATTTTTCTTTTTCTTTTTGGCTTATTTCGCTGAGCATGATCCCTTCCAGTGCCATCCATGTTGCTGCAAATTGCATGTGTTTATCTTTTTTGAATGCTGAGTAATATTCCATGGTATATATGTACCACATCTTCTTGATCCAGTCATCTATTTTTGGGCATTTTGGGTTGTTTCCAAAGCTTAGCTATTGTAAACAGTGCTGCTATAAACATAGGGGTGCAGGTGTTCTTTGGAATTGATGTTTCTGTGTCCTTTGGGTAAATACCTAGGAGTGGAATTGCTGGATCATATGGAAGCTCTATGTTTAGTAGGTCCAGAAATCTCCACACAGCTCTCCATAGTGGTTGGACCAGTTTGCACTCCCACCAACAGTGCAGAAGAGTTCCTTTTTCTCCACACCCTCGCCAACATTTGTTGTTCCTAGTTTTTTTAATATGTGCCATTCTCACTGGTGTAAGATGGTATCTCATGGTAGTTTTGATTTGCATTTCCCCAATGACAAGTGATGTTGAACATTTTTTCATATGCCTGTTGGCCATTTGCATTTCCTCTTCAGGGAAGTTTCTTTTTAGCTCTTCTGCCCATTTTTTGACTGGATTATTTTCTTTCTTGTTGTTGAGTCTCATCAGCTCTTTGCAGATTTTTGTGATCAGTCCTTTATCATTAGTGTTGGGTGCAAAAATGTTCTCCCACTTGGTGGGGTTTCTCTTTGTTTTTGTTATTGTCTCTTTTGCTGTGCAGAAGCTCTTTAATTTGATGTAGTCCCAGCTGTTTATCTTTGCCTTCACTATCACTGCTTTGGGTGATGTGTCTGTAAAGATGTCTTTGATGTGCAAATCACGTAGTGTTTCGCCTATATTTCCTTCTATATATTTTATGGTTTCAGGTCTTATGTCTAGTTCTTTAATCCATTTTGAGTTGATTTTTGTGTATGGTGTGAGGTAGTGGTCAAGCTTCATTCTTTTGCATGTAGCGACCCAGTTTTCCCAGCACCATTTATTGAACAAACTTTCTTTGCTCCAATGCATAGTCTTTGCTCCTTTGTCAAAGATTAGTTGACCATAAATCTGTGGGTTTATTTCTGGATTTTCTATTCGATTCCATTGGTCTGTATGTCTGTTCTTGTTCCAATACCATGCAGTTTTGATGATTATGGCTTTGTAGTAGAGTTTGAAGTCTGGGAGTGTGATGTCTCCATTCCCTTCTTTTTTTTTCAGGAGAGCTTTGGCTATTCGGGGTTTTTTGTGATTCCATATGAATTTCATCAATAATTGTTCTATTTCTTTGAAGAATGACATTGAAATTTTGATTGGAATAGCATTGAATCTGTATATTGCTTTTGGAAGGATGGCCATTTTAATAATGTTTATTCTTCCAATCCATGAGCAGGGGATGTCTTTCCATTTCTTTGTGTCTTCTTCTATTTCTTTTAACAGTGTTTTATAGTTTTCTTTGTATAGGTCCTTTACCTCTTTTGTTAGATTTATTCCCAAATATTTGATTTTTTTTGTTTCAATAAAAAAAGGGATGGTTTTTTTGATTTCTTCTTCTTCAGATTTATTGTTTGTGTATAGGAAGGCTACTGACTTTTGCGTGTTGATTTTGTATCCTGCCACTTTACTGAACTGATTGATGAGTTGAATTAGTTTTTCTGTGGAGTTTTTGGGGTTCTCTATGTATATTATCATATCATCTGCAAATAGTGATAGTTTGACTTTTTCTTTTCCTATTTGGAATCCTTGGATGTCTTTCTCTTGTCTTATTGCTCTGGCTAGGACTTCCAGTATTATATTGAAAAGCAGTGGTGAGAGTGGACATCCTTGTCTTGTTCCAGATCTTAATGGAATTGCTTTCAGCTTTTCACCATTGAGAATGATACTGGCTGTTGGCTTGTCATAGATGGCCTTTATGATGTTGAGGTATGTTCCTTGTATCCCAAGAATTTCAAGGGCTTTTATCATGAATGGGTGTTGCACTTTGTCGAAAGCTTTCTCAGCATCTATTGATAATATCATATAGTTTTTATATTTCTTTTTGTTGATGTGTTGGATAACGTTGATTGATTTTTGGATGTTGAACCATCCTTGTGTCCCTGGAATGAATCCTACTTGGTCGTGGTGAATTATCTTATGGATACATTGTTGGATTCTGATAGCTAAAATTTTATTGAGGATTTTTGCATCAGTGTTCATTAGTGAGATTGGCCTGCAGTTTTCCTTTTTTGTGTTGTCCTTGTTCGGTTTTGGTATTAGTGTAATGTTGGCTTCATAGAACGTGTTTGGTATTGTCCCTTCCTTCTCAATTTTTTGGAAGAGTTTGTGAAGGATAGGCACTAATTCGTCTCTGAATGTTTGGTAGAATTCATTTGTAAATCCATCAGGTCCTGGGCTTTTGTTTTTGGGGAGGTTTTTGATTACCATTTCAATTTCGCTAATTGTAATTGGTCTGTTTACGTGTTCTATTTCTTCTTTATCTAGCTTTGGGTGATTGTAGAGTTGTAGGAATTTGTCCATCTCCTCTAGATTGTTAAACTTGTTTCCATATAACTGTTCATAGTAGTTACTGATTATTCTTTTGATTTCTGCTGTGTCTGTTGTGATTTCTCCTCTTTCATTGATGATCCTGTTTATTTGTGCTTTCTCCCTTTTTTCCTTTGTGAGCCTGGCTAGGGGTTTGTCTATTTTATTGATTTTTTCAAAGAACCAGCTCTTGGTTTCATTGATCTTTTGGATTGTTTTTTTAGTTTCAATTTCATTTATTTCTGCTTTGGTTTTTATTATTTCTTTTCTTCTACTGGTTTTGGGGTTTTTTTGTTGTTCTTTTTCTAGATCTTTGAGCTTCGAGATTAGGTTGTTTCTTTGAGTTCTTTCTTGTTTCTTGATGTGAGCTTCTATTGCTATATATTTTCCTCTTATTACTGCTTTTGCTGCATCCCATACATTTAGGATATTGGTGTCCTCCTTGTCGTTCAATTCAAAGAATTTTTTAATTTCTTCTTTGATCTCCTCATTAGTCCAGTGGTCTTCCAGTAGTGTGGTTTTTAATCTCCATGAGGTAGGAAAGTTCCTTGCCTTCTTTTTATGGTTTATTTCTAGTTCAATGCCTTCATGGTCAGAAAAGATGGTTGATATGATTTCAATTTTGGTGTATCTGTTGATGTTTGTCTTGTGCCCCAGTATGTGATCGATCCTGGAGAATGATCCGTGTGCGCTTGAGAAAAATGTGTACTCCGTTTTTTTGGGGTTTAGTGTTCTATAGATGTCTGTTAAGCCCAATTGCTCTAGGTCTTTATTTAGAGCTTTGGTTTCTTTACTTATTTTTTGTCTTGTTGATCTATCCATTGTTGATAGTGGTGTGTTGAAGTCTCCCACTACGTATGTGTTTTCTCTGATGTCTGTTTTCAGAGAGGACAACAGTTGTCTGATATATTTTGGTGCTCCTTCGTTTGGTGAGTATATGTTAATGAGTGTTATTTCTTCTTGAAGTATTGTCCCCTTGATCATAATGTAGTGACCCTTGGGGTCTCTTTTTATCTTTTTGAGTTTGAAATCTGTTTTATCTGATATAAGTATAGCTGTTCCTGCTTTCTTTTTTGGTCCATTTGCTTGTAGGATTGTTTTCCATCCTTTAACTTTGAGCCTATTTTTATCTTTTGTAGCTAAATGTGTTTCCTGGAGACAGCAAAAGGTTGGGTTTTGTTTCTTAATCCAGGCTGCAACTCTGTGTCTTTTTATTGAAGAGTTTAGTCCATTTACATTTAGAGTTAATATTGATATGTTAGCATCTGTATTTGCCATTGTGTTTGTCTTTCCTTTGATTTTATTTATTTATTCTTTTAATAACTTTTTTTTTGGCCTTCTTTCATTGTTATTCGTCCCTCTGAGGTTCTGGCTTTAGGACTCCTTGTAGTATTTTTTGGAGTGGGGGTTTAGTTGTAATGAAATTCCGGAGTTTCTGTTTGTCTGGGAAGGTCCATATTCTTTCTTCAAAGAGGAAGGAGAGCTTTGCAGGATAGAGAATTCTTGGTTGGCATCTGTTTTCTTGGAGTCTGTTGACTATGTCCCTCCACTCTCTCCTTGCCCGTTGTGTTTCTTCGGAGAAGTCTGATGTCAGCCTGATTGGCTTTCCTTTGAATGTTATCTGTTTCTTCCCTCTTGTCAGCTTTATTATTTTTTCCTTGTCCTGGATTCTTGGGAGCTTTACTATTATGTGTCTTGCTGTGTTTTTCCTTTCGTCGTGGAAGTTTGGTGTTCTTCTTGCTTCTTGTATATCAATTTTCAGCTCCTTCTTCGCATTTGGGAAGTTCTCTTCAATTATCTCCTGGAATATTTTCTCTGTTCCTACATCTCTCTCATCTCCTTCTGGAATTCCTATAACTCTTATATTTCCTTTCCTCATGGAGTCAGATAGTTCCCGAAGTCTTTCTTCGTTCTTTTTCCTTCGTACTTCTCTTTCCTTTTCTGTTTTGGTTCTTTTTATTTCTGTGTCTTCAAGAGTACTTATTCGTTCTTCCATTTCATCTATTCTGCTTTCATTGCTTTTCCCAGAATTCTTTAGTTCTTCCATTAATTCTTTGATCTCCTGCATTTCTTTTACTTCCCTCTTTAGGGACTCAATTTCATTCTTCTGACCATTGTTTTCCCTCTTTAGGGACTCAATTTCATTCTTCTGATCGTTGATTATTTTTCCCTTATCATTGTTTTCCTTTATGACTTCTGTCAGGTTTTTAATCACGGCAATTTTAAATTCTCTTTCTGGAAGGCTCAGAAGTTCTTCCAAGTTTTTGTCGTTGCAATCTGGGGGCTGGTTTTCTTTTTGTGGTGTGCTTTTTCCCTGGGGAGTTGCTAGGTTGCATGTGGTTCTTCTCCTCCCTACTGTCTGTTTTCTAATTTGCCATGTGCGTTGGGACACTGTGTAGTTGGGACTGGCCGGCATCTTGGGTGAGCTTCTCTGCTCTCCTCTGGTTCCTCCAGGAGTCATCTGTCAGTTTCAAGCAGTCTTTACTGGAGAAAGGTCCCTGTTCTAAAATGCCGATGTGGGGACACACTCCCCTGTGCGCCTGGTCTGCCCCGGCGGTGGGTTCCTGCTCCCCCTCTGGGCTTGGACTGCAGGCCAGAGGGGGTCTGGCATGGGCGAACTTCCCCCGCTCACCTCTGGCTCCTGAGGAAGCCTTCTGCAAGTAGTCTTTACTGAAGAAATGTCCCTGTTCTAAGATGGTGATGTGGGACACACTCCCTGCACGTCCGGTCTCAGGCACACTCTTCTGCGCGCCTGGTCTGCCCCAGCTGTGGGTTCTCGCTCCCCCTGTGGGCTCAGACTACTGGTCGGAAGGGGCCCGGCGTGGGCTAACTCCCCAGCTGGCCACTGGCTCCTCTAGGTGCCTCTGCTGGCTTCAAGTCGCTAGGTGGCGCCAGAGATCTCTCCTGGAGCCCTTGGGGAGATGATTTTCCACCCCGTGGGACAGGGAATAGAGCGGGAATGGTAGGGTAAACCTCAACGGCTTTGGGGTGCTGTGTCTGCCTTGTGCCCCACCGTCGTGGGGAACCCACGCCCCTAATTTCGTGCCCCGGGTCTCAGTTCCAAAGCCCTCAGTTCCAGGACTCAGGCTGTAGCCCAGATCAGTGGCGTGGGAATGGCGCCTGTTGAATCCCGCTCCCGTGCCTGGGCGCCTGGTTCCTGCTCATTCAGTGAGGGCCTCCGCGCATCTCCCCGCAAGCCTAGGTCGCAGGCGCAGGGACCTGGGCAGCTGCGATCTGGATCCGCGTTTGCTTTTCAACTGCACTGCTTTTCCGCGCGCGATCCCGATTCAGATCCGCACTTGGTTTTCCAGCGCGCCACTTTTTCGCGCAATCCTGATCTTGATCCGCGCCTGCTTTTCCAGCGCACCGCTTTTCCGTGCAAGCTTACCAGGCGGCCCGGGGCTGTGTGCTGGTGCTGGTCTCCTCCTGGGGGGCGGGGTCTCTCTTTAATGGCGCCCGGAGCTCACCTCCACGGCGGATCCTGCAGGGTTCTCCACAGCTCCCATTCACGGGGTGTGGTGGCTGAAATAGTTCCTTTCCACTCACAGTCCCACTTGCTGCATAGTTTGTTCTTGTTGGTCGTTTTAGTTTGTTGTTTTCCTCCTCTCTGCGGTTCGGAGAGTGCCGCCTCTGTGGGCGGGGGAGGGGAGCAGGGTTCTGTGCTTCCCTCCCTTCTAGTCCTCTTTTATGGCCACTTTCTTCTTTGGGCAGTTTGCTGGCGTCACCCGTTTATCTTCCATGTCCCGGTTCTCACTGGGACCTGCCGCTTTTCCTCCCTATTAACTTTTTTTAATGGGAGATCTTACTCGCAGCGTCTCCTCGCCGCCATGTTGTTCCGCCCCCCTCCGGTAATTATTTTTTTAAATGGAGGTTCTAAAACTAAAAATATATTGGAAATTTTTTAATTTTTTTGAGGAATAGAATGAAAAGTATCGCAAAATAAAAATCCAGAAGCAGATTCACGAAAGTGTGGAAACTAGGTATTGAAATAACACTGAATACCAGTGTTTAAAAAATAGACTATTTAGCAAAGTATATGGACTAAATGGACATTCATATCCAAAAGAAAAAGAAAAGAAATGGGCAAGTTCTTCCCTCATACCATATATGAAATTAACTCTAAATTGACAAAAAACTAAAATGCAAAAGACAAAACTTTAAATGTTTAAAGGATATGATATTAGAAAATCTTCATGCTCTTTGGGTAGGCAAGGGATTCTTAAATAAGAAACAAAAAGTACAAAGCATAGAATAATAAGTTGGTGGGTTTGAATATATTTTTTGAAGCAGGATACAACAGAGTGAAGCACGATACAATTGAGTATGCACAGAATATGCACTGTTTTTGTAAGAATAGAAAATAAGAGTGCATATATAGTTATTGTTGAAAAGAAGCAAAGAAAAGATAAACAGTAACAAATTAAAATATCTACATGGAGCAGACACTTAGGAGCTGGGTAGAAAGTATAAATGTAGAGATCAGGACCACTCTGAGTAAATATATGTATAATGTTGTAATTTGAGGACAGAGAATGACCAGCATGACCAGTTGCTTCCCCATCTCACCCCATGGAATTGGGAATCTCAAAGAAACACCCAGCTATGCCAGGAGCTCATACTGACTTGATTAATTCTTGACAGACCATTTGTTTCCTGCTCATCCCACCCTTAGGGACCAGCCACCTCATGAACATCTTTGCTCCGCTAGGTGTTGCCAAGTTTACTCTTTTTAAAAAAAAAAACATTTATTTATTAATGTATACAAGATGTGGGGTATAGATCAGAGATGCAGGAGGTGAGAGGATTCACCAGAGAGATTGGGGAGCAGAACAGGCAGATCTGCCTGCTGAGGGGAGCAGCGAGCAAGACAGGAGAGGTCTGCTGTAATCCAACTCGTGCTGTGAGTGGCTGGAGATAGCTTAATAGTGTTGTGTCTTTAACCCCTGCTCTACCAGGGAGGCCCCCTAGCCAAGTTTATCTTAAGAGTCAATCTCCCTTCTTAGCTTGGCTTTCTATTCCAGGAGTAGGGAAGGCATCAATGATGTTTTGTTGTTATATTATGTCTCTGAGTTGTGTTCAACCATAATACAAGTATGTGAGTAGGGAAACGAGAGAGGCAGAAGGCCTCTTTCCCCACACACATTGAGACACATCTCAGCTGGTCTCTTGTCTTGTTTGTAGAGATTCTGTTGATTGAACACTTGAAAAGAGAGTGGGATGGTGGCCTTCAGATTATACCAGTTTATCGAGCATTGCTAACCATCTGTTGTAGGCTCTGAAATAAAACAATCTTGAAACATCAAATAAACCTCTACTACCTATAGATATGTATTCATATATTTTTAGATTCATAATATATAGTACATATTTATTTGTAAAACTTGTAAATACTATCAATATTTGGAAAGCGAAATCAAAATGTACTTTAAAAAAAACGAATTCTAGGGGTCTCCTGGTGGCACAAGGGGTTAAACACCGCACTATGAGACGAGGCGGTCTGTGGCCTCTTCAGTGAGTTCGATTCCTGGCCAGCCAGGGAGTAACCCACATGGTGCAGCAGACCTCTCCTGACTCACCCGCTGCTCCCCTTAGCAGTGTATTTCAGTCACTCTACCTGTTCTGTTCCCCACTCTGTCTCTGGTAAATCCTCTCACTCCCCCCCCCCCCCCCCGCATCTCTGGCCTGTGCCCCAGCTCTTGTATGCATAAATAAATAAATCTTTTAAAAAAAATTCTAAAACTGAATACAAACAAAAGTAAGTAACTGTGCCTATAAAGCAAACTGATAGAATGATAGAACACTTAACCATGCAAGGAAAAGGATCAGTTCTGGTAACTCTTGAATACAATTCTCTGGCCGTGCTTAGTATGATAGAGTTGAAATATAAAAGAGAACTGAAAAGAAATTTTGAATTCTATTCAACAGTTTTGTTTTAATAGGGCTACTGGTGCTGTTAGTCTAAAACTGTTTTGTGTGTATTATTTTTTTTTTAAGATTTATTTGTTTATTTATACAAGCACTGGGTACAGTCAGAAGCACGGGAGGGTGAGAGAATTCACCAGAGCCAGAGCGGGGAGCAGAGCAGGCAGAAGGACAGAAGTACACTGCTGAGGGGAGCAGCGGGCGGCAGGATTGGTCTGCGCGCCATGTGGGACCCTCCTCCGGTGGCCGGGGAGCAGCCAGGGATCGAACCGGCGCTGCAGAGGCTGCGGGCAGCTTTGCAACACAGCGCTCAACCGCTGCGCCACTGGGGAGGCCCTGTTTTGTGTGTATTAAAAGACAGAGCAAAGGAGCAAATATTGTTTTAATATTGTTTAGCAATCAGAGTTTTCATTCTAGGAGAAAGGAGATACAAAAATGGAATGGGAGTAGTTAAGAAATCACCTTGTAGTACTGGATTTAAATTTAACGTATCAGTATGAACTCAGAATTTTAAAAAAGAATTTTCCCACACTTTTCTAGCAGAGCTAGAACCAAAGAAGCACCAGGAGCAAGGAACACATCTGAGGTTCATATGTTGTGTTATAAATCTTTTTTTTTAACATTTCATTTCTTTATTTTTTCATATAACTGGGGTGCAGGCAGTGAGAGGATTCACCAGAGTGAATCTACTGAACAGGGAGCAGAACAGGCGGATCTACTGAAATACATTGCTGAGGGGAGCAGCGAGTGAAACAGAGGAGGTCTGCTGCACCATATGTGGGTTAGCTCCCTGGCTGGGGATGAAACTCAGGCCATCGAAATGGCCCTTTGTGGTGGTAGCACTGAGACTTAACCCCTAGGCCACCAGGGAGGCCCCCCAGGGAGGCCCCTGTGTTCTAAATTTTATTCCCACCAAAGGACCAGAACTCCTTGGAGAAACGGGTAACACCAAGTCTTGGACAAGAACAAACCTGAAACCTGCCAGAAAGCAAATATGTGCTTAAAGACTAGCGGATTCATGTTGCTATCAAAGAAATATTTTCAAATGAAAAATTATTTGGAACCCCAATATGTAAAGGAGACAAAAACAGAACTGTAATAAGGGTGGGGGTGCAGGTCACTCACCCATCTCATCTTCAACCTCACTCAGCGGCAGCCTCCTTAACCCAGACTTTGAGAACCACTGAAAATAACCTGGGTTGAAATGTCTGGAGACCGGGATTCTAGTCCGAATTTGGTCAAACACTAGCCATATGGTCTTAAGTAAATATTTAGATTCGCTGGGCCCTATTTACTTATGTGGAAAGCAACTAATTTACCTATTTCACATTCGTTGTGAGGATCAAAGGAGATAATTGTGAAATACTCTAAAAGGTTAAATAGAAAGAGGCTCCACACTAGTGTAATTTATTACACCCCTCCCAGCATTTAGACACATCTTTGCACACCATTTGGCAGCTGTCATTCTTAGCAATTACTAAATGGAAATGAAGCAGAGGGATTTTTGAAACATATCAGGAGAATATAAAGTTTCCTGTCTAGCCTTTCTTTCATCACAAATTTACTAGTTAATATATTATGTCAGGTGTCTGGCAGCACAAAGACAGTGATGCCAGTTTATGATCTCAAGGAGCTCACTGTCTAATAAGGAAAAATTAGCACATATAAAATGATGCAGTATAACCACAATGCTGGGAGCATTCTTTTTACATTTGCAACCAGAGTCAATGCAGTTAATGGGGCCAGGCATCAGGGTACAGAAGAGTGGCATTGTTTAGAAATGAAGGTAAACTGCCTCCCTGGTGGCACAAAGGGTTAAGATGCAACCTATGAAGCTAGCCGCAGCCACTGCAGCACCAGTTCAAGTCCCAGCCAGGGAGCTACCCACATGGCACAGCAGCCCTCTCCTGACTCGCCTGCTGTTCCCCTCAGCAGTGTACTTCAATCAATCCGCCTGTTCTGTTCCCCACTCTGTCTCTGGTGAATCCTCTCATCACCTCCCCCACAACTCTGGCCTGTACCCCTGCTCTTGTATGCATAAATAAATAAATCTTAAAAAAAAGAAATGAAGGTAAATCACAGTAAATCAGCTGGCAAAAAATTAATGAACACAGCAAGTCCTCAATATGACTGATGGATTCTTGGAAACTGTGACTTTAAGTAAAACAAAGCATAAAAAAGCCAATTTTACCATAGGCTATTTGATAAAAACAAGAGCTACATTCTGACAGCATATTTCAGGTCAAGAAAACATCACTGAACTTCTAAATAAAAACCTCAAACAATTCTAATATGAAACATCAAAATAAATGTGAGCTCTAGATACATTTAATAAAGATTAAGAAATACAAGTAAGATTTTTTTTTTTTTTACCAGTTTTGGTGATTTGTGGTCGTGGTGATAGTGGGTGAGTGGGGAGGGAGGCTTAATCCTCAGCCAAGGTCAGGGAGAAAGGGAACTCAGGGTCTTGATGACAATAGCTGAAGCCCCAGAGCAGTTTGATCATCATCAACACAGAAAGGGAGGGTGGGAGTGTTGTAAGAAATTCCAGAGGGGTCAAGCATTGCCTCGGGTTGGAGTGGAGTGATACTTGGTTCAGTGGTGGCTTGGTGGTGCAACTGCTCAACTTCCAGCTTATTTAGAATTTCAAAAGCTTGTCCAGAGCTTGTTGCTGGGCACATTTTTTCTTCTGTTTGTATATCCACTTGTCTCTTTGTGAATTTTTTTCTTTCTTTTCTGTTTTGTTTTTGTGTTCTTTTTTTTTTTTATTATTGTAAAAATGGCCATAGCTGTAACAATTGGAAAGCCTCCGGCAAACTTCAGTTTCCACTAGCAGTTTCTGTTTCATCATCTCCCTCTTCCTCTAGATGTTGTTGTGTCTCCCCGAGGTTCTCATTAGATAATGCTTCCAGGTGACTCAAATAACTTCACTATGTCCTTTTCATTTAGCTGATTAAATTCAGCTTAGTGCACCAGCCCAACAATCTTCTGATGACCTTTTGTAGTGGCTGCTCAAACCCTCTGCCAAATTGTCAGGAATATTCATGATATGGTAACCACCAACATTTCCCTACAGCATAGCTTCACCGTCTAAGAACTTCACCATTTGCTTAACGTTGCCCTGTGAATAGTTAAGTTTTGAAAGTTAATGTAACACCCTGATCCATAGATTGGCTACGTTGGGAGGCCGAAAGTGACTTGTATGTTTTCTGTGAAGTCAGCCAGACCAGGAGGTTTAAGAGCATCGTTGAAAAAAAAAACACTTTATTTTCAAGTTTTTAATTCGTCAGTATTTTTTGACATCTGGAAAGAAAAAATAGAATAGACCATCCTAGGGACGCTGTTCTAGAGATCCAGTCCATTCTATTTTACCACCAAACAACAGGAAGATGAGGTTTGGCGCAGCCTTTCCCAGTTCTTGGTGTCTCCGAAGATAAACAGCCGCAGCACGAGCTTCACATCTCCTGAAATATTGCCACCACGCGATCTCTCACAGCCTCAATTCCTGGGGCTGTTTTATTTTTTATTATTATTTTTTAGAAATGTAAGTTCATTTTGGAATTCATTTCCCAAAAAATGCCTATCTCATCTATGTTAAAAAATTTGCTGTGGTATGTATCCTCCTCCGTCAATAATATTTTTCAGTAAAACTGGATAAGCGCTGCAGCTTCTTTGTTGGCATTTGAAGACTCACCTGCTATTTGCAGGTTAGGCAGTTTCGAACATTCTTTAAAATTCTCAAACCAACCAACACTTGCCAAAAGGTTCACTTTCAGCATGCGAAAGCTGCTTTTTCTTTAGATTTTCAAATAAAGTTTTCCTTATATGGCCATTAGCAAACATGAAGAGTTACACTGATGCACATCCTCCAGCAGATATTTCACTGTTACCAAATTTTCCATTATGCTGCTTCTCTTCTGAATTAATTAGCAGTTAAAGGTATTATACTTTGAGCACAAGTATTCATCTCTTCGGCATTACTATGGATTGCTTCTGCAATTGGTAGATCAAGAGACTTTCTATTATCCACACTTCACCACAATTTTTCTTCTAACTTCTAATTGTTGTGACTAGAGACATCAGGGTACACCAGGAAACTTTAGCTCTCATTATAACAGTGTCTATTCAAGTAATAAATATTAGCTAAGTGAACATTGTAAGGGGCCTTTCCTTTTCTAGCATGGGCAGTCAAGCGCAGGGTGGGCAAAGGGATGGGGAGGGGCAGGGTGAATGGGAGGCTCAGGAGGCAACTGCGCCCCCCAGCCCCCTGAGAATCTTTAATACTTTCTTTGGGCTCTCTCTTGGGTTCTCTCGTGGTCTTGCCTCTTCTATAGTCACTAGTCCTCTTGTAGCTGTCCTTCCATAACCTTCCTTCTATCCCTGGCCTCAGGCACAGGTGCGCACACAAAGCATGCCCACACCCTTATGATCAGGTGCTCGAGCTCCGCACCCATGCTCCCAAGTGCCTCTTGCACTAGCACAATCAAGGCCACAGTTGATAGCCACAGTGGCATAAAAAGCCTGATTAATCCATTTACTCCACATCTATCAACACACAGTTAAAAAAAAAATCTGACAAATATAGTGGGCTTGCTGAGTGTTCACATGCCACATTATTTATTGTTGTGCATGTATATGATCATTGCAAACTTATAATTTTTATTTTACAATAATTTGTATTCATTCATTTTCTAGCCTGCTTATTCCAGTTCAAGGTTGCAGGTGGCTGGTGCTACCGTGGTAGCTCAGGGTACAAGGCAGAACCAATCCTGGACAGGACACTCCTTCATCACAGGACACACACGAACACACACACATACTCACTCACTCTGACTACAACAATTGAAACAGGCAGTGAACCCGACATGCACATCTTTGAGATATGGGAGGAAACCAGAATGCCCAGAAAAGCCCATGCAATACATGGGGAGAATTTGCAAAGCCCACAGATTGTGGCCCTAGCAGGAAATCGATTTTTCATCAATGTTATACTGAAACAACACTGAATGAAATGACATTCAACTTGAAGATAGAACGGCAGACTAAAAACACATCTCTTTGTACTCATCTTTGAAACCCCAAGAAGTAGCAACCTGAATCTGGCCACAGAGAAAAGGATATAATGTAAACCAAAATGGGTTTATATCAGCAAGTCAAGGTTGATTTAAAACTTTAAAAATAATTAATCAATGTAATTTGCCAAACTAAGAGGTTAAAGAAGAAAAATTGGACTCTGGTGGAGGACTATGGGTGCCTCGCTGGTGGCAGATGGTAACGGACATCTGAAAACATGTGATCCTAGGGCCTCCCCGGTGGCGCAGCGGTTGAGCGCTGGGTTGCGAAGCTGCCCGCAGCCCACAGCCTCTGCAGCACCGGTTCCATCCCCGGCTGCTCCCCGGCCACCAAAGGAGGGTCCCACATGGCGCGCAGACCTCTCCTGCCGCCCGCTGCTCCCCTCAGCAGTGTACTTGGGTCCTTCTGCCTGCTCTGCTCCCCGCTCTGCCTCTGGTGAATTCTCTCACCCTCCCACGTTTCTGACTGTACCCAGTATTTGTATAAATAAATAAAAATAAATCTAAAAAAAAAAGTGATCCTATACTTCTGAGTCATATACATATTGTAAACCAATGCTACCTCTACTTTATTTTTTTTTATAAATTTTATTGTTATATTCCCCATACAATTGCAGCCCCCCCATTCTGACCCCAATCCCTCCCCTCCCGCCCCTGCCCCCCTAAAAGTGTCTCTGGTTCATAGTTTTTTGTTGATTTTGATTTTCACTTTCTTATATTCATTTTCCTGGTCCCTTATTTAAGTTTTCTAGATTCCTGCTATGAGTGAGACCAGCTACCTCTACTTTAAAAGAAAAAGTAGATAAAAAGAAAAATCATATGATCTGTTTAATAGATGCAGAAAAAAATTGATATAATTCAACATTCCTTGCAATTAAAAAGAAAAAGCTCAGGAAATGAGGATTAGAAGAAATCTTCCTTATTTAGAAAATAAATTTAAATAACTGTAAAAACCCACAAACAAATTTTAATGAGGAGACATAGAAAGCTATCCCTTTGATATAAGGAACAAAATAAGGATATCTCTCATCCACTTCTTGTCAACATTGGCCCAGGGATCCTAATCAAAACTATACAATAGGACAAAGAATATATATAAAGGTTAAACACAAAATACAAATGTTAGTATTTGCAAGTGATGTGATTATATTAATGGAAATATAAAAATAATATAGAAATAAATTCTTAATTCATCTCAGCATGGTCACTAGATATAAAATCAATATAAAAATTGTTATTTCTATATATGAGCAACATACATTTGGAAAATCAAATTTAAAAGCACATGTCAAAGTCTAATTCATTTCAGAGGTAATTTTAGCCTTATGTGGGACTATGTACTCTAAATCATTATATCTTTCTGTTTATAGGAAACAACTTACACACTCAAGTTTTTCTTGGAAATTTAGTAATATTTTACTGTTACATCATTAATTTAACAGGCTATTTCAAAAATAGCAATCTTAAAAAGCTGTATTTCATTTTTGTATTTTCACAGTTAAAAAGTTACCTAGTGAAAAAAATAAAATATGCTATAAAAATGTTAAGTAACTAAATATAACTGACAATAAAGAAAGTTACATTAAGTGAGACTTAAACTAATAAAGAGGCATACTATATACTTGGATTAGAATATTCAATATTATAAAAATGGTAATGCTCCACAAATTGATGTAGAATTTCAATGTAATCCATCAAGTCTTCAACTGGTTTTTGGAAAGATATTGACTAGCCAATTATTATTTATTTATACACAGACACACACACACATGTACACACACATATATATATATAATACATAAAGCCTAGAGCACACAAGAAACAATTACAAGGGGAGAAATGACTACACTAAAACTTAAGCACTAAATTAAAACAGTTGAAAGAATGTGGTGGTGGTGCAAGAATAGGCAAATAGAACAATAGCATAAAATATGTCTGTTTTGGAAACTGACCTACACGTGTTTAGAAAATTAATTTATGACAAAGGTTTTACTGCAAAATAGTTAGAACTCTTAGGCTTTTCTTTCTTTCTTTTTTTTTTTTTTTAAAGATTTATCTATGCATACAAGAACTGGGGCACAGGCCAGAAGTGCAGGGGGTGAGAGGACCCACCAGAGACAGAATAGAGATACAGAACAAGGCAGACCGACCAAAATACACTGCTTAGGGGAGCAGCAGGTGAGACAGGAGATGTCTGCTGCACCATGTGGGCAGCTCCCTGGCTGGCCATGGATTGAGCTTCCTGGCTGGCTGTGGACAGCCTCACAGTGCTGTACTCACCGCCTTGTGCCACCAGGGAGGTCCCTCATAGGCTTTTCAATATATAATGACAGGAAAGTTGAACATTATTTAGGGAGGAAATTATATTGGAACAGTTGTGATGCAAAAAAAAAATTCTATTTAGCTCATGGCATTGAAGAGAAAAGCAAAACAATAAACCCTTTTTAGAAGATAATAGAGGAGGCTATTTGTAGAACTTCAGGTAAGGAAATATTTTCAAAAGAGACCCCCCCAAAAGGGAAAAAGTTAATATTAAAAATATTAATAAAGTTGAAAAATTTTAATTAAGTGCTTCTGTCTATAAATGCACGACAATTAATAAAAACAATGATAATCCGGGAGTAATGAGTGCCCCTAGCATTTAGGTTGTTATCTTTTTTGTACCATTTCTCCCAAAATGGTACCAGGGCACTTTATAGAAATGGCAATTCCAAATCTGTAATAGGAAATATATAGGATGACTATGAGACATCTTATCTGGCCTGAAAGCAAGAAAGTTGTCAATGGCTACTAAAGTTAATTGGTCAATTAACTTTACCTTGAATGCCTCCCAATCTCACATTATTTCTGATGGCTCCCCAAAATCTATGCTTAACTGTTCTGCCACCAAAGGATGGGCTTAGGATCAGCCTAGCCAATCCTCTGTAACCCCTCCACATTGCTTCTCCCTATGGAACTGATGATCTTTCCATCCCTATAGATGAGTTTGAGTTTTCTAGAGTTTTATACAAATGAATCATACAGGGTATATTTTTATCTGGCTCTTTCATACAGCACAAGTAATTTAAGATTCCACATTGTAATTAAGATTCCACAAGTAATTAAGATTCCACATCCACATTGCCGTGTCTCTAGTTTGTTTCTTGTGATTGCTGAGCAGTATCCCATTGCATGGATATATCAAAATTTGGTTATCTATTCACCTGTTGATAGACATTTGAATCATTTCCACTTTCTGGCTATTAAAAGCAAAACTGCCTCCAACAACAGAAGTTTCTCCTGGGAAATGTCAGTCATGCTGAAGACAAACCTGTGCTAGATTCTCTAAACCTGTTCCCTATGTAGTGGTGACCTTAGAAAAAGGGAGACTGAAAAGCCATACAAATATTATACATCATTTCTTGAAAGATTCCCAGAAAACCATCCAAGCACACTTGCCTCCATAGGCTGGTTACTGGTGTTCTAAAGTTTACCATTCAAACCATTCCTTTGTGTTAAAACATTAACATGTCCAGAAATTCTCAATTGAAAGGAAGAAGTAACTCAGTAAAGCAGTAATATCAAATGAGTTTTACCTTAAAGTCAAACCTAATCAATTGAAAGCATTTGCCAAGAATATTTTTGCACCCAACACTAATGATAAAGGACTGATCACAAAAATCTGCAAAGAGCTGATGAGACTCAGCAACAACAAAGAAAATAATCCAGTCAAAAAATGGGCAGAAGAGCTAAAAAGAAACTTCTCTGAAGAGGAAATGCAAATGGCCAACAGGCATATGAAAAAATGTTCAACATCACTTGTAATCAGGGAAATGCAAATCAAAACTACCATGAGATACCATCTCACACCAGTGAGAATGGCACATATTAAAAAAACTAGCAACAACAAATGTTGGCGAGGGTGTGGAGAAAAAGGAACTCTTCTGCACTGTTGGTGGGAGTGCAAACTGGTCCAACCACTATGGAGAGCTGTGTGGAGATTTCTGGACCTACTAAACATAGAGCTTCCATATGATCCAGCAATTCCACTCCTAGGTATTTACCCAAAGGACACAGAAACATCCATTCCAAAGAGCACCTGCACCCCTATGTTTATAGCAGCACTGTTTACAATAGCTAAGCTTTGGAAACAACCCAAATGCCCAAAAATAGATGACTGGATCAAGAAGATGTGGTGCATATATACCATGGAATATTACTCAGCATTCAAAAAAGATAAACACATGCAATTTGCAGCAACATGGATGGCGCTGGAAGGGATCATGCTCAGTGAAATAAGCTAAAAAGAAAAAGAAAAATACCGGATGGTCTCACTCATAGCAGGAATCTAGAAAACTTAAATAAGGGACCAGGAAAATGAATATAAGAAAGTGAAAATCAAAATCAACAAAAAACTATGAGCCAGAGACACTTTTTGGGGGGTGGGGGGCGGGAGGGGAAGGATCGGGGTCAGAATGGGGCGTTTGCAATTGTATGGGGGAATATAAAAATAAAATTTATTATTTAAATTTAAAAAAAATTTCAAAAATAAAAAAAAAAAAAAGAATATTGCTAAAAAGGAATCTGGGGCCTCCCCTGGTGGCGCAGCTGTTGAATGCTGGGCTGCGAAGCTGCCCTCAGCCTCTGCAGCGCCGGTTTGATCCCTGGCCCCCTAGTGAGGGTCCCACATGGCGCGCAGACTTCCCCTGCTGCCGCCCGCTGCTCCCCTCAGCATTGTACCTCGGTCCTTCTGCCTGTTCTTCTCCCTGCTCTGCTCTGGTGAATTCTCTTGCCCTCCCGCGCTTCTGACTGTACCCAGTGCTTGTATAAATAAATAAATAAATCTTTAAAAAAAAAAAAGAATCTGAAGGGCTCATTTGGGTTTAATATAGAAAAGGACAATGCTTGACTTATGAGATAGGAGTGGATATAGAAAAATAAGTACAGAAATGTCCTACATATTTGCCTTTAAAATCTGCTGTTGGGTTCTATTGTCAAGTTCAGCTTAGTAGGGAGTCCCTGGAGAAACAAAAATGGAAGTTTTGTTAGTAGGATCAATGGTGGGTGTGGTAGGTAAGACTAATGGCCTGATAAAGATGTTCTAATGCCCAGAGTCTGTGAATACATTATATGGCAAAAAAAAAAAAAAAAAAACCTGAGGTAGCTAATTAACTCATGTTAAAATCAGGGAATTATCCTGCATTAATCAGTTGGACCCAATATGATCACAAGGATGATAAATGAAAGTGAATGCAGGAGAGTAAATATCAGAGTAAAACATTTATTTATTTTTTTTATTTATACATGCAAGAACTAGGATACAGGCCAGAGGTATGGGGGGCGAGAGGACTCACCAGAGACAGAGTAGAGAATGAACAGGCAGATTGACCAAAGCACATTGCTGAGGGGAGCAGCAGGTGAGTCAGGACAGGTCCACTGCGCCATGTGGGTTGCTCCCTGGCCGGGGATCGAACTCATGCAGCAGTGGCTGCAGACAGACTCATTGTATTGTGTATTAACCCCTTGTGCCACCAGGGAGAACTGTAAAACATATTTATAAGAGCAAAGTCAGAAAGACATGTGATACGAAAAAGACTCAACTTGTTTTTGCTTTCTTTTGGGAGCCAAAAGTCATGAGGAAAACCTCTAGAAACTGGAAAAGATAAGAAAAAATGGATAGTCCCCTAGTGTCTCCAGAAAGGAAGACAGCCCTATGACTGCCCTTGATTTTACCCCAATGAGAGTGTTCCAGACTTCTGTCCTTCAGAAACTTAAGATCATAAATTTGTGCTGTCTTAAGTTCTAAGTTTGTGGTGAGTCATTACAACAATAGGAAAGTAATATAACGGGGCAGCATAAAATTTGAAGGAAAATACTAGAAACTGGTCGCAATAGTGGGCCATATAGGGCTCCACAGTGAACTCTGGCCTCTAGAGGGCAGTAGGGAAGTTCCCATTACTGGAAGATAGGAGTAGTGGAGCCTGGAGGAGGATTGGGTTCTGGGAGAAAGCAGTCTAGGACAAACTTGACTTATTTCACTGTGTTCCTAAGACAAACCCTGGACTTGGGTCCACAGAGAAAGACAAGTGAAGGCAAGTTTCCCTTCTAGAATTTGGAGGAAAAAAATTCTTAGGGGACAGATAAAGACTTGCTGAATAGCCTAAAGGAATCAGCCACTTCATTGTTCCCCTTAGGTACACTCCTTTTCCTAGTAAGAACCAGGCAGCATCTCACCTGAATTAACATGAGAGAAAGCCTTCCCAAGCGGCACATAAACTGTGAGTTTGGGACATTTTTGAGGTCTGACTCCAAGCTATTCTTGTAATGCTTGAATAATCACCATTCCCACTCAAACCAGTGCGAGTTTTATTTGCGTAAAAACTCTTAGCCAGAGACCTTTATTACTCTGTTATATGATTGATTACCTTAAACCGCACCAGCAGTAGGATAAGGCATCAAAAACAGAAAATTCTGCTTACGCAGTCTTGGATCTGAAAACCAAATGGAAACATTAATATCTTAAAGCTGAAAGCAGTTACTGGATAAAACTCCTAAGAAACCTTGAACAACCTATTGAACCAAAACAACATCCTGTCCCACAAATGCTTTCAATTCATGTTGTGAAATAAAACAGACATCATGTTTTCATCTTTAGAACATAAAACATAGTATTGAGCTTCCAGTGCTAGGAAATAGATATACAATTTCAGAAAGTAGGATGTCTCCAGTTCTGCTGAAAAATAATTATGGCTTCATGCTTATTTTTTTCAGGTTGAACCTATTGCCAGATAATTATTTCAAAATGAATCTCTTTCTCAATCCTCTGGAAAAGAATGCTTGGTATGTTTTCACTGGTCAGTGTGCCATCAAGCATTTTATGAGCTCTTTTCTTAATCTGATGTTAATATATTCTTTTCAAGCAAAGGAGAAAGACCATGCCCAGAGGTGACAGAAGTGGCACCTGAATGCTCAACACAGATATTCTCTTGGTTTAATATGCCAACAAAAGGAAGATGGTTCTCCTCTTCTGTTTTTAATCATAATCTTCCCTGAAACCTGCCTTGACAAGCTTCAACAGAACCATGCACTTCATCATAACTCTCAAAGAACACATTCAGTGTCTGTCTTCACTGACTTTTGTAACTGCCAAGAGGATATAGACCATATTGGTTTTATTCTATGCCCTATTTTTAGTACCTAATACTGTACTTGGCACAGGGTAAATTCTATTTCAATGTATTTTGCATTAATAAATGAATAAATAAGTAATTGTTTCCTTCCCAAAATACTGAGAAGTTTAACCCCAGACATCTAGGTGCTTTAAAAAAAAAAAAAAGATTTATTTATACAAACACTGGGTACAGTCAGAAGCGCAGGAGTGTGAGAGAATTCACCAGAGCCATAGCGGGGAGCAGAACAGGCAGACTGACAAGGTACACTGCTGAGGGGAGCAGTGAGCATGGCAGGAGAGTTCTGCGTGCCATGTGGGACACTCACCGCCTCTGGCTGGGGATGGAACCGGCACTGCAGAGGCTGTGGGCAGCTTTGCAGCCCAGTGCTCAACAGCTGCACCACCAGGTGAGGCCCTATCTAGGAGCTTTTGAAATAACTCTAAATGTATGCAAATGACATAAGAAGTTACAAATACACTATTCATTGAGGAAACATTTCTTAATTTGTTTTGCCACACTGTAACACTCTTATCTGGCAAGCTCTTCAGCATGTTTACATTTAGTGTGGATTTAGTATTGTTCTTTATCTAATTTTCTGTTAGGCTTCCATCAGATAGAATGATGCTGTACCTCCCCCTGGTCTACTGCTGTGCTGGTCCGGGGCAGAATGACACTGTATGTTTTTTATCTTGCTTGCTCTTAAACCCCCTCTCTGCGGCTCTGGATTTTGGATGTGACAGGTACAGCACCTTAGTTGCCCTAACTTCAGGTTCAACATTAAATGCTGGCATTGGCCCATCCCAGATGCTGGATAAGCTGAGATCAGATACTATTTGATTTTAACAGAATGGAATCCTACTGAAGAAATACTCAGGCATTAGATATGAGATAAGAGAAAAATAACCAAACTTGAAGTTCTAGTCTCTCTTTTTTAGATCAAATAGCTATGAAAAAGTAGGTACATTGGGCCTCCCGGGTGGCACAGGCAGTTGAGCGCTGCACTGTGAAGCTGTCTGCAGGCTCTGCAGTGCCAGTTCCATCCCTGCCAGCCAGCGAGAATCCCACATGGCACAGCAGACCTCTCCTGTCTCGCCCGCTGCTCCCCTCAGCAGTGTATTTCAGTCAGTCCATCTGTTCTGCTCCCTGCTCTGTCTCTGGTGAATCCTCTCACCCTCCCACGCATCTGGCCTGTACCCCAGCTCTTGTATAAATAAATAAATCTTTAAAAAAAAAAAAGTAGGTACATTTCCCAGGGAATAGTTTATTGATTTATGATATCAGGCTTCAAGAAATAGGGCTTCCAGGGAAAAGTATTAGCATGTGTGATGTAATCAGAAAGGGAAAGGAGGGGGGGAGTTAGGCAGAACTTGCTTATCTTGTACTGCATTTCAATTCTTTCCCTCATTCCTTCCTCTCGACTTCAAAAAATGTAGACTTTGGTAACTTATTGTTAAAAAAATGGTTTGCCAATTAGTGACTGGAAGAGAGTCTGCTATATGGGTTATATTTTAAAAGTGTTGTGCAACAATGAGATACCAGTGAGAATGACCAGTGAGAATCACACCAGTGAGAATGACGCATCTTAAAAAAAAAACTGCAAACAACAAAAGCTGGTGAGGATGTGGAGAAAAAGGAACCTTCTTGCAATGTTAGTGGGAATGTAAACTGGTCCAGCCACTATGGAACGTTGTGTGGGGGTTCCTTAATCTGCTAAAAATGGACCTACCATATGATCCAGCAAATTCCACTCCTAGAAATTTACCCAAAGGATGTAAAAATGCTAATCTGAAAGGAAACCTGCACTCCTGTGTTTATCACAGCACTGTGGACAATAGCCAACATATGGAAACAACCTCAATACCCCAAAACTGAATAATGTATCAGAAAGTGTGGCATGTACACAATGGAATACTATTGAGCAACCAAAAAAGATAAACTCATGCCATTTGCAGCAACACGGATGAAATTGGAAGGAATTGTGCTAAGTGAACTAAGTCAGAAGGAAAAAGATAAATATTGGATGGTTCCGCTTACATGTGGAATATAGAGAAAAAGGGTCAGGACAGAGGGTCAGGAAAAAGACAAAACTTGCAAGCTGACCATAGATCTGAGGCATGCCGCAGAGGGTGGGGAGGGAGGAGTTCAAATCAGGGGAGGGAAGAGCACAAGGGATTATGGTGATGATTCACAGGTGTTATGGAGGTGGGAGAACTACAGGTACAACACCTGAGGGGAGAAACTAATTACTATACAAAAATGAACAATTTAAGAAAATAAATTAATTAATTTAAAAAAACTAGTGTGCAAGCTGCACCCAAATCTTTCATGTGACTACATGCTTGCCTCGGACGCTCTGTGAGCTAGTCGGGATAATGGGTAGAAAGATCTGAATATTGGAAGATAAGAGATAGACTAAGGATAGGAAATATACAATATATACATAGAGTAATCTTAGAGAAAAAAATAACTTTTGTGGGAGAAAAAGAGGAGAAAAGACAAGAACTCTGAATGCATGCAGGATGAGAAAGGGATGTAATGAGCCAAGAAAGATTTTGGAAAGGACCTTAGAATGGTAGGGGCTAGGGCCTTCCTGGTGGCACAGGGGGTTAAGACGCAGCCTATGAAGCAATCCGCAGCTACTGCAGCACAAGTTCTATCCCCAGCCAAGGAGCTACTCACATGGCACAGCAGACCTCTCCTGACTCTCCCGCTGCTCAACTCAGCAGTGTATTTCAGTCAATCTGCCTGTTTTGTTCCCTGCTGTCTCTGGTGAATCCTCTCACCTCCACATCTCTGGCCTGTACCCTAATTCTTGTATGCATAAATAAATAAATCTTTAAAAAAAATAGTAGGGGCTAGAACAAAATATGAAGAAACAATTTTAAGGATTTTGATGGATATTCTTTTGACATTCTTTGAAAGATCCTGGTAAATATTTGAATTGCCTTCTGATTAATATCGTTTGTAAAACTTGTGTTTATTTGAACGTGAGCATTATCAGACTAGACCACGTGGGGTCCCATGTTTAAATGGGCTATTTCTCCCTTGCTCCCTTTTTTTTCTACCCCTGCAAATAGAGCAATCAATGTAAGTAGAACTAATCAGAATTTTCTAGATAACTTTTATCTTCCCAGAGAACTCTTAGGAGAAACAAGCAAATGACAGGGAATTCTCTCATGCAAGAAATTCTGTTAGAACACAACTGTCACAAGAAAGATACATCCTAACCTTTAGTAACTTCTACACCTTTAATCTATAAAGCTCAGAAAGACAACTTTGCAATACTTTTAAAATTTCACTTTTTGTATCTACTGATGAAAGAAAAATAACTAGAAGGGACTTGGGATTAAGACTCAATCTCGGATCTCCCTGGTGGCGCAGCGGTTGAGCGCTGGGTTGTGAAGCTGCCTGCGGCCTCTGCGGCGGTCCCACATGGGGCACAGACCTCTCCTGCCACCCGCTGCTCCCCTCAGCAGTGTACTTCGGTCCTTCTGCCTGCTCTGCTCCCCGCTCTGGCTCTGGTGAATCCTCTCACCCTCCCACGCTTCTGACTGTACCCAGTGCTTGTATAAACAAACAAACTAACAAATAAATAAATAAAAACATGCCTCTATTAAAAAAAAAAAAAAAGAACTCAATCTCTTCCACTTCTGGGTATTGTGGTAGAGTGTGGTTTGCTGCATGCCTATGCCTATTTGGCTACCTTAAGACACAGAGAAACAGAATACAATTCAGAAACCAGGGACCAGTCCCTTGTGACCAAAGGAAACCTCACTTTGAGAGGCCATTTTTGCTTTTTTTTTTCTTTAAAAGACGGGACTTTATGTGCAGTACCTGAAAGAAGCACATTGGAATATCTCTGTACCTACCCTTGAGGAAACTCCAAAACAGCAAAGGGCAAAACAACTAAGTTTCCCCCTGGAAACTTTTTCCCAAAATGACCCATTTCTGCCAGTTCTCTTTATACTTCCTAAACCAGGAAAAAGAGGCAGGCCCGCACATCCCCACAGCATTCATAGACAATACTGTGGCCAGGATTTTTTTTTTCCTCCTTTCATTTCTGTTGAGAAGCTAGCCCTGAATTTCAACTTCTCTCTATGGCTTTCATCCCAGGCCACACAATTGGCAAAGCCCTGAGTCCCAAGACCTCCCAAAAACAGAGATGCCTGGGAATCTGAAGCAGGTAGTATTGATTATTTTAGCAGTAGAGACTTTTGGTTTTCATTTGCCACTGTTAACTTAATTTAAACAATTCTTTAGACAAAACTGTCAAATCCCTCACTTGGTCTTTTTCCCACTGACATATTTACCCAGATTCTCTCCTCCTCTTCTCAGGCTTTGGCTCTTGACATCTCTGCTAGAACAGATATCAACAGCCTGGTTGTGTTTATGTCTCCCCATAGTGCCAGGCTCACTGATGTGGGAGAGAAGCTCAGGAAGTGGAGCCCAGGAAGCTGAGTCATCAGTCTTCGGCTCCCAGCTCTGGTTCTGACTGAAATAATAGATGCTCTTCTCACTCAAGTGTCACTGGGCGACCACAGCAGCAAGGAGGAGGAGGACTTCTCCCGTTCAACACTAACCGCTTTAAGAAGATGCATTTTCAGCAAATTGGGGAGATGTTATTACAGAAATCTCAATGCAGCTTCCATTCCATTTGACCTTCAAGCCACAGCTTAAATGTGACCCTTTCTAAACGGGTAAACCACTTCGGAAAGCTACCGAAGCTAAATAAATATGCACATACTTTGTGACCTAGCATTTCTACGTCTGACTATATCGGCATGTCATGTGTAGGGCATGTTCACATTATTCATTTGAATTATATGTAATACATTCGATATGTTATATGTATATAAATTCTTTAAATCCACTTGTATGTTCAACAGAAACATATACAAGTGTGCTCATAGCTGCACGATTTATAACAGAACTCCCTTCAAGAAAGAACTTGTAGTCTCAGCTATATTTCAGGATCACCTTAATTTTTCAAGCTGCTGTCACATCATCCAAGGCATCCCCCAGCCCAGGGACACTATGGTCTGGCAGTTTCTGCATATTCCATGAATAAAGACCTCCCCTTTGGGAGGCTGAGATTTTGTCAGATATGCACCGTGGTCTAAGACACGTGGCCGGGGATCGAACCGGCGCTGCAGAGGCTGCGGGAAGCTTCGCAACCCAGTGCTCAACCGCTGCGCCACCGGGGAGGCCCCGGTCTGAGACTCTTCTTACACAATCTGCCTTCACCAGACCCACATCCTCCCATCCCAGCTGTGAGAGCTACATCACAGACTAAAGGCTCTCTTCCCTTTTGTCTTTCATTGATACTACCCTCCAATAAACCTCTTGCACTCCCAACTTTGTCTCAGAGTTGGCTTACTGTAGCGCCCAACTGACACAAATGGTTGTAAATATTAATTCCAACTTTAATACTACAAGGGCAAACCCTGTAAATTGTAAGTGTTCATTCATAAATAAACATTTTTATTGCACAAACAACTCTGTGGTTGGCTCCAGGGTGAGGGGCTTCAGGGATTTATTTATATGATGATCATTAACAATTCTTTTCAGACATGCAGGGAAGGCCACCTAGAAATAAAATCATAGTTGAAATCTATTGAACAGTTACTATGTGCCAAACCTTTCATATACGATTTCCCACTTATTCCTAGAAACGTTTTTAACTATCTAGTACTGAGAGATCAAAGGATTTTTTTGATTGCCTAGTGACATAATTAGTAAGTTGAAGAATCAGAATTTGTAGCCAGAAAAGCCTAGGCTATTAACTTCTATACCATTCCAGTTATCCAGACTTGATTTGTGTTGTCTGCAGTTGAAAAATTCTAACAGATATGAAAATTGGTTCCTGGGAGCAAATTGTAGATTTTAGACCATCAGGAAACTGTGCCTATAGAAACAAATTTAGCCTAATCTAGAAGGATGGCCTATGCTTTTGAGCCAAGTAGCCTCAAAATCTATTCCTAAAAAAATTGCTTCCCTTTTTTTTTTTTGGGGGGTGGGGTGGGGGAGGCTGGTATAAATTAGCCAATCCCTGCAATGTTTTCAGAACATAAGCTTTCTTTTAGTATGTCTGGTTTTGCATATGACCTTGGAAGAAATGAGATCTGGCTCTAGACCCTGACCTGTTAAATGCAAATGTAGCATGGGGAAGGGGACTATTAGCTTCCTTCAGGGTTGCAATAAGAACTGTGTCTGTAGATAAGATGGGTAGAACTGCTTCCTTACGCAGTGAAATTTCAATGATGAGGTATTAAGAGGGACTGAATACTTGGATATTGGATTCATTTTCTAATTCCTATAATGATCTCAGGCCTGCAGCTGTAAGAGTGAGGGATTCTTGTAGCACGGTGGTCATGGAAAACTGAAAATTTTGTTTGTTATTTCCTGAAAATAAAATCTGAGGTTGATTTTGCAGGGTGTAGATTGATTTTGCAGTCTTGTCAAGTGTCATATGTAAAAATCTGGACATTTATCATTAAAATTGCACTTGCCAGAGACTCTGTATTCAATACGCTAGAATAAATGGATGTCCCTTTAAGTGTGGTGGGTATACTAGGGAATTCACATAAAGGACCCTTAGATTTCAAATACCTCAAGAGCAGCTGTTGAAAGCATAAATAAAAGTAGAATGTCTCTTATTTAGGCTCTATCCTGTGAGGCCAAATGGGTTGAGATATTTCTCAGGCTAGTGTGTGAACAGTGTCAGGGAACACGGCCCAGCTGTGCCTCATCCACAAGGAAGGTATGTAGAAGAGCTGAGGAAGTTGGCAGGCATCCTGATATTAGAATTCATCAGCCAGCATGTCTCTGTGGGACGAGGGAAGCCACGCTACACTAATTTTAGTTCCTAATAAGCCTTTCTGAACTGTCTTACTATCATCTGTTTTGTTGCTGCTTATTGAAAGAATTATGACCACCAGTTTCATCGCCAGCATGCATGCAAGAGCTCACTCACGTCCTGTCCTTTGTAGTAGTGGTAGTAGTGGGGTCTTGGTGACTTACTTTAGCAGCGGGGCAAGACAGCACAGAGGAAGGAGTGCGTTCCTCCTGAGGTTTCAAGGTGGTATTTCCTTTCAGTTCATCGGATGGAAACAACAATCAGAGATATTTTTTTTGGCCCATGATGCTATATTTGGGCTGCAGCTTTTGCTTACCTTCTGTCAGTGCAGCTTCCAGGATCATTAATGCAGATCATCTGTTTTGAAAAACAGAAATCACTGAACCTAAAATGCAGGAAAGTGGGTGTGTGAAATACTGGAAGGACTGGAGAAGAAAATTTGAGACGGGGTCTCTAGGAATACTTCCAGATGACAGAAACTGACCTGCCAAGAAGCCAGCCATCTCTGCCGGAATCAAGAAGGTAGAGAACCGGGAAACCAGCCCTGGAAATGTTAGCTCCAGATACTCAGAGTCTAACTAGTAACACAGGAATCATATTGCGCTGCTGCAGCTGTTGCCATCAGTGAAAGTGGCATCAGCAAAAACTGCATGTAGCTTGCTGAGTTTTGACCCCCAGGGAGCTAGAGAATGGATATTGTGATGCCACTGCAGAAAGGCCTACTCCTCCACTATGTCTGCCTTCAGGAGACAAAAGCAGCAACAGTGTTCCCCCAGGCACATTTCTATCTTCCAAATGTCTGACTAATGCATCTAATGGCCAAACTTAAATCACATCTGGAACCTTAACTAGAAGGGCATCAGAAGATAGAGCTTTTCAAAGAATATGCATTGGAGCAAAGAAAGTTTGTTCAATAAATGGTGCTGGGAAAACTGGGTCACTACATGCAAAAGAATGAAGCTTGACTACTACCTCACACCATACACAAAAACTAACTCAAAATGGATTAAAGAACTAGACATGAGACCTGAAACCATAAAATACATAGAAGGAAATATAGGCGAAACACTACATGATATGCACATCAAAGACATCTTTACAGACACATCACCCAAAGCAGTGATAGCGAAGACAAAGATAAACAGCTGGGACTACATCAAATTAAAGAGCTTCTGCACAGCAAAAGAGACAATAACAAAAATAAAGAGAAACTCCACTGACTGGGAGAACATTTTTGCACCCAACACTAATGATAAAGGACTGATCACAAAAATCTGCAAAGAGCTGATGAGACTCAACAACAACAAAGAAAATCACCCTGTCCAAAAATGGGCAGAAGAGCTAAAAAGAAACTTCTCTGGAGAGGAAATGCGAATGGCCAACAGGCATATGAAAAAATGTTCAACATCACTTGTCATCAGGGAAATGCAAATCAAAACTACCATGAGATACCATCTTACACCAGTGAGATTGGCACATATTAAAAAAACTAGCAACAACAAATGTTGGCGAGGATGTAGAGAAAAAGGAACTCTTCTGCACTGTTCGTGGGAGTGCAAACTGGTCCAACCACTATGGAGAGCTTTCTTGACCTACTAAACATAGAGCTTCCATATAATCCAGCAATTCCACTCCTAGGTATTTACCCAAAGGACACAGAAATATCAATTCCAAAGAGCACCTGCACACCTATGTTTATAGCAGCACTGTTTACAATAGCTAAGCTTTGGAAACAACCCAAATGCCCCAAAATAGATGACTGGATCAAGAAGATGTGGTGCATATATACCATGGAATATTACTCAGCATTCAAAAAAGATAAACACATGCAATTTGCAGCAACATGGATGGCGCTGGAAGGGATCATGCTCAGCGAAATAAGCCAGAAAGAAAAAGAAAAATACTGGATGGTCTCACTCATAGCAGGAATCTAGAAAACTTAAATAAGGGACCAGGAAAATGAATAACTATAAGAAAGTGAAAATCAAAATCAACAAACAACTATGAACCAGAGACACTCTATGAGAGGTGGCAGGGGCGGGGAGGGGAGGGATTGGGGTCAGAATAAGGGGGTTGCAATTGTATGGGGAATATAAAAATAAAATTTATTTAAAAAAAATAAAAAAGAGACAGAAGATACCTTCCAATTTAAGGAAAAAAAAAGAAAATAGAGCTTTTCACTTTTCAGTCTATATGGTCCCAACAGGCATCCTAAAAGGAGGGGAAGGATGCTGAGCACTAGTCCACCAGGCATCTTTGTCAATTCCCTCTGTCCCTGGGAGAAGAAAGAGACAGTGGGCAGGGGAAAGGTACAAGAGAAGGCATTTCCTGGCTTGAAAACAGCAGAAGTGGAGCTAGGAAAGCAGAGAGAAAAGCATAGAGCCAACAGAACATTCACCAGGAATTGAAGTGGGGAATGTTTTTGCTCTTTTTGGAATCCCTATCAAATGCTGCCCTCTGATGTTTGTGGAGCAAAATACTTTTGAGAAATGTTGAAACACTCTGATGATAAAATGCATCCAGCTGTAGTTTTCTAGGTGCATGGTTTTGGATGATTGAACTTCATGGAAATAAGGACAAATCCAGTGAACTGAACACGAAAACAATTTCCAAATGATTTGACCAATTGAATCCAAAAAAAGTTGAATCCAAATAAAGTTTAGCGAAGGCATAGGTTACCTCTCTGTATGTATAGGTTTTTTTCTTCCCTAATAATACCAGGGAAGATTTATGTATTCAATGTGGCTCTTGCAATGATCAGGAAAACAAATGATCGATTACATTATGCGTCATATGCACAAATTATGGATCAAAGTGAAGCCCTCCAATAAAAGTTTAATTTACTGCCAGCATTATTAATTTGACATCTCTTGCTTTGTAATCTGTCTTTACAAGGACACTCCACTTGTATACCCATCACAGATAGTAATTAGGAAAATGGTGACTTCATTGATTTTTAGAATTTTACATGCCAGTAGGAATAAGTATATCTCAAGAGAATGAAAAAACAATTGACTGAATTATTGCCCAAGGCAACCAAAACAACAAAGGCCAGTATATGTCTAATAATTAAATCCATAGCTACCAATTGCAATATAATGAAATCCGAGGATTAGGGGTTAACCCCTGAACAAGCCAAGTGTGCTTCTGCCTCAGTGCCCTTACCTTCTC
Source organism: Talpa europaea (assembly GCF_964194135.1). Classification (NCBI taxonomy): domain Eukaryota; kingdom Metazoa; phylum Chordata; class Mammalia; order Eulipotyphla; family Talpidae; genus Talpa; species Talpa europaea. Next base: position 53,353,560 of record NC_140077.1, read on the forward strand.
CCTGCTTAGAACCTTTACCCCAATATTGCATTCTATAGTGCAGGCAGGTACCAGAGAAGGTTGTCTAGTTGATTCAAGCAGACGGGTAGAGAATTCTGGAGCCCTCAGTGGCTTTTTCAGGCTTTTATAGATCTTTCTACACCACTTGTAGTAAAGCAACCAGGTGCAGGACAGGCAGGGGACTGGCCCCCTGCCAATCTTTACTCTCATGGGCCCTCTGCTGCTCTCCATCTCCTGGTCCTCTGGCCCCAGTCCTCTGCTGCCGCCTTTATATGCTCAGTCTCTCAGCTCAGGTGTGCCCACTCAGACACGCCCACGCCTCACTCCAGGTGTTGCCATCAGGCCTGCATGCAAGACCACAGGTGTCGATCATAGATGCTAATGGCGGGAAGGCAGGAAAATCCTGACAACTGCCATTTACCCTACACATCCATAAGAGTGTGGTTCTCTCTTAACTTTCTGCCAAACTATTTAAGCATTAAGGTCCATTCTTAGAGGAAGTTAAGTAATAGTCTTCACCTTCTCCTCCCCTTTTTTTCTCCTGGTTATTTTGTGATAAGCAGGAACTATGATTTGGGATCTTTGATGGGTAAAATTGGCTTGAAATAGGACCCCCTTTAGTGAGTTGTCTCTATTAGAATTAGAGGTCAAGAGCATGTTTATCAATCAAGTATTACTCTGCTTTCTTTTCTCTTTTTTTTTTAAAGATTTATTTATTTATGCATACAAGAGCTGGGGTACAGGCCAGAGATGCAGGGGGTGAGAGGATTCACCAGAGACAGAGTGGGGAACAGAACTGGCAAATTGACTGAAATACACTGCTGAGGGGAGCAGCGGGCAAGACAGGAGAGGTCTGCCTTGCCATGTGGATTGCTTCCTGGCCTACCGGGAATTGAATTCGTGCTGCAGAGGCTGCAGATTGCTTCATAGTGCGGTGCTTAACCCCTTGCACCACCAGGGAGGCCCCTGCTTTCTTTTCTTAACTTCCCTTGACTATTCTTTGGTAGAACTTATGCCTCTGGCCACAATACTTTTTAGAAATGCATCTCAATATCATTTTGATTTCTGATTGGATTCAGGCTAGAAAAGCCAAGGAGATTAATGAGGAAAAAGGCCATCATTGCTGGAGTTGAAGAACTCTTTCTGAGAACTGTCTCCATCTACCTCAAGATCACCATCTTTGAGAACCCCTAAATATTTGGGAACTCTTTGACAAACAGTATGAAGCTATCCAAGTCTGAGGCTAGAAAACTACTACAATATGACAACTACTACAATATGACAGAAACCACTCCTTCTATTACTTCTTACAGATCAAGCTTCACCTTCCAGGTACCATAGCTGCCCATTCCCATTTCTCACTCCAAACCTCTGCATACAAGGCATTTGCAAACAAGTCTCTGCAGAGATCAGAGCATTCCCCCTCTGCACAGGTTGGGGGATGAGCATCACCCTTCCCACTCCAATGTTTGCTTTCCCACTGGGGAAGAGATGCACTCATCTTCAGGATGAAGGGATGAAAGGCTGCAGAAAACAAGCCAGAATCGGTGTGGGGTCAGGGCTGTGTGTAATCAGTCATTAGGGGGCCCTGATCTTCTGAACTGCTTCAAAGCTTTGGAATTTGACTTAAGAGTTGTCATCCTGCTGGGTTCACAGAAGAAATTCCCAGGGGCTAGAGGTGAGGTGTAGCCACAAAAATGAGATCATAGATGGATAAAACATAGAAAAAGCTTGTAGTGCTGTTGTTATGATAATGATAACAATAATAAATCAACCACAAGGATCCTCCCAAGACTATGAAATCCGCTATGTTTGTAATTTAGTTATAACACTATAAAATACTGTGGCTTTGAGAGCAACATAATAAATGTTGGAAAAAGAAACAATTTCAGTGTTCATAAGAGATGAATTAAACAAATCTTGGTAACCCCTACAGAATAATATGCAGTCATTAAAAATTTGTGTAGTGTGTTCATATTGCTAGTGGGTATGAAGGGACAGAAGGCAGGACACGGAGCAGATTTTCTATGACCCAAGCAGACCGGGTAAAGGAGGAGAGAGTCCTGGAGCCCTCAGTTGCTGCACCTCCCTCTGCAGTGACCTTTAGGGCTAATGGCTCTCGCCAAGGTCCCCAGGTCCGGCTGGGCAAGGAACCAGCTCGCAGGGAGAGAACAGCAAAACTCCCTGAAGCAGGGGAAGTACAGCAAAAGTTCCCTGAAGACATAGATAAGACAGAAGCTTATCAAAGGATTACGACCACCAGGAGCTAAAAAACCTTATCTCGTCTTTCTAGAATTACAAACTTTATCCCTTTATTGTCTTTCTAAACTTCCTTCTTTCTTCTATAAAGGTCATGTGTTGTTAATTAAAAAATCATATGAAATCCTTAACACAAGGCTGACTCAAATGAAACGTTACTAAACTCTGTAATAATTAAAATATAGTTTAGGTGAAAAAAGTAGTTAGTAAAACAAAAAATGTGATCATATAGTTTAAAAACAAAACTAATGGTCTATCTACTTAGGAATGAGGTAAATCACTCAGTGATAAGCTAAATCCATTCACTGTTCTGTGCTTTTGGAAACATATATATACTGGCAACTAACTTAAATAAAATCGCACTCAGATTTACACTCTCTCTTTTTTTTTTTTTTTTTTTTTATAAATTTTATTGTTATATTCCCCATACAATTGCAGCCCCCCATTCTGACCCCAATCCCTCCCCTCCCGCCCCCGCCCCCCTAAAAGTGTCTCTGGTTCATAGTTTTTTGTTGATTTTGATTTTCACTTTCTTATAGTTATTCATTTTCCTGGTCCATTATTTAAGTTTTCTAGATTCCTGCTATGAGTGAGACCATCCGGTATTTTTCTTTTTCTTTTTGGCTTATTTCGCTGAGCATGATCCCTTCCAGCGCCATCCATGTTGCAGCAAATTGCATGTGTTTATCTTTTTTGAATGCTGAGTAATATTCCATGGTATATATGTACCACATCTTCTTGATGAAGTGTGTTTGTTTGTCATTTCTTCAGCCGAATCCCTGACCACCCTGCGCAGTCTCTCAACCCTGAGACGGCCTCATCGTTCACTGCTGTGCTGGTCCGTGGCACTCAGTGGCTTTTGCAGGTTTTTATTGGGATTTACCAGGTACACCGCAGGCAGGGGTGCTGGGGGGCCGGGAGGCTGCCAGGCCTCCCAGCACCCAGCAAGTCTTCACTCTTTCTGGGCTCTCCAGCATTCTCTCGCGTTCTCTCTGCTTCTCTTGTAGTTCTGCTCGTGGTTATGCTTCTCTGTTCTCCCATTTGTTCTGACTCTCTGCTAGCGTCTCCATGATGCCCCCCTGATAAACCCAGTCTTAGCCCAGGTGAATCCCATCTACATATGCCCACAGCTTATTCCAGGTGCCCGCCATCAGGCATGCATTTGGGACCACAGGGTTCCATCATCTATCCTAATGGCGGGAGGGCAGAAAAGCCTATTACTTTTTACCTTACCCTACAGTATGTAATTTGTACTAAATCTGTGGAGGGTGACTTGGTACCACTGATCAAAATCACAAATGTGTGAACCTTTAACCCAGCTTTTCCACTTTAAGGAATTTATCTTGTATTTATATTCAAAGATGCAAAATGTCATGTACATATATGTATCTACACATACATGTACACAGATACATATTGTTTATGACAGTATTGGTTCTTTTTGTTGTTGTTGTTGGGACCCTCGCAGGTAGCCAGGGATCGAACTGGCGCTGCAGAGGCTGCGGGCAGCACTCAACCGCTGCACCACCAGGGGAGGCCTGACAATATTGGTTCTAATGGCAAAAGTTTAGAAATCATCATTAAGGGACTTGTTTAACCTTGTAGATTATGGGTGGGATATTATGCTTGGTGAAATAAATCAAATATATCTGCATAATTACCAAAACTCAAGAATTGCACCTACTATGGAGGTAATACCTGATAGGGATATCCCAATATTATGTCAATGGAAATAAATAAATTTTAAAAATCACAAAAAAAGGGACTTGTTTAAAAAGGTATGGTGAAAAGGACACAAAAACATTGATTCAAAAGAACACTTACCCCTATGTTTATTGCAGCACTATTTACAATAGGTAAAACCTAGAAACAACTTAAATGCCAAAAAAAATAGATGACTGGATCAAGAAGATGTGGTACATATACACCATGGAATATTATTCAGAAATCAAGAAAGAAAAACTCATGCCATTCGCAGCAATGTAGATGGAGCTAGAAGGAATTATGCTCAGTGAAATAAGCCAGAAGGAAAAAGAAAAATATCAGATGGTTTCACTTATAGCAGGAATATAGGGGAACCAAAAAGACATCAGTGTAAAAAAAAAATAACAAGTCAAAACACAACAAAGCAAAAATAGACAATTATGAATCAGAGACATCCTGCAGGGGAGGAGGAGGGAGAGGGATTAGAGAGAGGGAGGAAGGAGCACAGGGGACTGAGGTAATGGTGCACGGGTGCACTGGTGAAGGGAACTCTAAGGGGACCACACCTGAAGGGGGGAGGGAAGCAAATATTGTTTAAAAATAAACAATTATGTAGAACAATTATTGATGAAATTCATATGGAATCACAAAAAACCCCGAATAGCCAAAGCTCTCCTGAAAAAGAAAGAAGGGAATGGAGGCATCACACTCCCAGACTTCAAACTATACTATAAAGCCATAATCATCAAAACTGCATGGTATTGGAACAAGAACAGACATACAGACCAATGGAATCGAATAGAAAATCCAGAAATAAACCCACAAATTTATGGTCAACTAATCTTTGACAAAGGAGCAAAGACTATGCATTGGAGCAAAGAAAGTTTGTTCAATAAATGGTGCTGGGAAAACTGGGTTGCTACATGCAAAAGAATGAAGCTTGACCACTACCTCACACCATACACAAAAATCAACTCAAAATGGATTAAAGAACTAGACATAAGACCTGAAACCATAAAATATATAGAAGGAAATATAGGCGAAACACTACGTGATTTGCACATCAAAGACATCTTTACAGACACATCACCCAAAGCAGTGATAGTGAAGGCAAAGATAAACAGCTGGGACTACATCAAATTAAAGAGCTTCTGCACAGCAAAAGAGACAATAACAAAAACAAAGAGAAACCCCACCAACTGGGAGAACATTTTTGCACCCAACACTAATGATAAAGGACTGATCACAAAAATCTGCAAAGAGCTGATGAGACTCAACAACAACAAAGAAAATAACCCAGTCAAAAAATGGGCAGAAGAGCTAAAAAGAAACTTCTCTGGAGAGGAAATGCAAATGGCCAACAGGCATATGAAAAAATGTTCAACACCACTTGTAATCAGGGAAATGCAAATCAAAACTACCATGAGATACCATCTTACACCAGTGAGAATGGCACATATTAAAAAAACTAGCAACAGGGCCTCCCTGGTGGCGCAGCGGTTGAGCGCTGGGTTGCGAAGCTGCCCGCGGCCTCTGCTGCGCCAGTTCAATCCCTGGCTGCTCCCCAGCCACCGGAGGAGGATCCCACATGGTGCGCAGACCTCTCCTGCCGCCCGCTGCTCCCCTCAGCAGTGTACCTCAGTCCTTCTGCCTGCTCTGCTCCCCACTCTGGCTCTGGTGAATTCTCTTACCCTCCCGCGCTTCTGACTGTACCCAGTGCATGTATAAACAAAAACAAACAAACAAATAAAAAATAATAAATAAAACATGCCTCTATTAAAAAAAAAAAAAAACTAGCAACAACAAATGTTGGCGAGGTTGTGGAGAAAAAGGAACTCTCCTGCACTGTTGGTGGGAGTGCAAACTGGTCCAACCACTATGGAGAGCTGTGTGGAGATTTCTGGACCTACTAAACATAGAGCTTCCATATGATCCAGCAATTCCACTCCTAGGTATTTACCCAAAGGACACAGAAACATCAATTCCAAAGAGCACCTGCACCCCTATGTTTATAGCAGCACTGTTTACAATAGCTAAGCTTTGGAAACAGCCCAAATGCCCAAAAATAGATGACTGGATCAAGAAGATGTGGTACATATACACCATGGAATATTACTCAGCATTCAAAAAAGATAAACACATGCAATTTGCAGCAACATGGATGGCACTGGAAGGGATCATGCTCAGCGAAATAAGCCAAAAAGAAAAAGAAAAATACTGGATGGTCTCACTCATAGCATGAATCTAGAAAACTTAAATAAGGGACCAGGAAAATGAATAACTATAAGAAAGTGAAAATCAAAATCAACAAAAAACTATGAACCAGAGACACTTTTTGGGGGGTGGGGGGCGGGAGGGGAGGGATTGGGGTCAGAATGGGGGGGTTGCAATTGTATGGGGAATATAAAAATAAAATTTATTATAAAAAAAAATTAAAAAAGTGAAAACATTAAACAAAAAAATAAAAAAATAAACAATTATGTAAAAAATTAAAAATTTTAAAAATTTAAAAATTAAAAAAAAATTATTTGCTCGTTGAAAAACGGGCAGAATTCAGTCAGTTCACTGTGAGACTGTGATGTCTGCCCCCTCAGCAAGCTGGGTACTGAGCTCTTGTTGACCTCAGCAGCATAAGCTATAGAAGAATCGTGTATGTTCTCTAGGCAGTAGATTTTAAGATATTATTGGGCACAAGAATCATTTGAGTTATTCCTGAAAATGAAGACTTTATGGATCTGTCATTAGATATTATGACTTAAGAGTCTGGGGATTGACCCTGGAAGTGGTGGAGGTTTGTTTTTTTAAGTAGACTGTTTGAGAAAATTTTTAGGTGCACAGTAAAATTGAAAGGAAGGTAGAGAGATTTCTTATATGTGCCCTTCCGCCACTCATGCAAAGTCGATTCCATTATCAACACTCCCACCCCCATTTGTTATAGTTGATGAAACTGCATTGACACAATATAACCACCCAGAATCCATAGTTTATATTAATGTTGACATTTGATGTTGCACATTCCATGGATTCCTACCAATCCCATACATTTAATTACAGTATCATACAGGATAGTTTCACTGCCCTAAAAATCTTCTGTGCTCTACCCTTTTACTTCTCTTTCTCTTCTGTCCCCAGGAAGTCACTGATCTTTTAACTATTCCATAGTTTTGCCTTTTTCAGAATGTCACATAGTTAGACTCACACAGGAAGCCACCTTGCTTCTACTTGTCTCTCAGCATTTCCTGTTTTTTGCATTGGCTCTGAACTCTGTACATTTCACTTTCACCCCATCTTTAATTGAGTCATTGGGTGGAGCCTGTAGAAACTGATCTATTCAAGAGTTTATTAGAACAGTTACATGTTGACAATAAGCCTACAACTAGGCCAGTTTCTTCTGACCCGGTTCTGACTTTGTATCTCTATTTCTTGGGTTTAGGGACTTAGCTCATAAAATACAGAAATCTACCTAAGCAATGACATTTGCATCAAAGTTGGACATTCCTCTGATTTGGAAATAATTAGAGCACTGTGAACCTGGGTTTCAGGGATGTGATTGAAAGCCCGGCTCATGTATCATACGAAGAAGGAACTGGAAATATAACAGAAACCAAAGAGAAATGTTATCATCCTTCCCTGAACCCTGGTTACTCCAGAGTTGTCTTCCTACTCTACTTCATATCTACTCTCCTCTTTCAATTTCTGTGAAGACTTGTCTATTTAGAGGCTTCAGGGACTTTATTCCAACAGATAATGGTACTGTATTTCAAGTTGAGCCACTCAATGCATCCATTCAATCATCCTAGATTTACTTTCCCTCAAATTTACTTTCCCTCCAAAGTCTGGCATTCTCAGCTCAAGGAAGCATGAGTGGTTCGCTTTTGAGAATCCTACTTAATATTTTAGACCCTGTGTTTTCACAGGAGTTAGTTTGCCAAATGGCTGCACTGAGGTCTCCTTAATTCCATGGTATTCATGGTATTTGGGACTTGCTATGTTTGTCTCAAAACACCAGTTAACCTCTTTGAATTGAAAGGTTTTTGTTTTTGTTTCAGATAAGACAGGGTATCCTCACTGAAATCCGTAGAAGGGTTTAAAATCTTTAATGAGGGATTTTGTTGATCCATATATGTACTAACTTGAAAAGTCTTCAGTTGTAAGTCTACTTTAATTCATTCTTTCATTCAGCATTTCATTCAGCATCTACTGAGTGGTGAGTGTGTGCCAGGCACAATTATAGTAGAAGAGAAAATAAAGATTTCTGCCCTTCTGGAGACACCCAAATGACAATATTTACCAAACATAATGAGTAATTTATGTGGTATCTAGAAAGTGTTGTGGTTTACAGAGAACCACTTATTTAAAGGTTGATCAGATAGGACTAACTAAAGATCTCTCTGGTATGGCTCTACTCCTGGCAGATAACCCCAATCTCCATGTAATCATTAAGATCTCTCCTAGACTTAAAATGAGAGTGTATCTCCTAGTGCCGCTAATTAATCATTGAATATATTTAAATTTTAAAAATGCATCAAATTCAGATATGAACATTCCTTCAACTGTGAAATCCTCTTATATCTCTCTAATGGTTGAATGGCCAACTGGCTACTAGCATCTCAGACCTGCCTACCTTTGAACTCCCTATCACTGATGATGTCTCATCTTCTCCAGGGTAGCTAATGCACTCCAGCCACATGGTTCTTCTGGTCTATTTGTTCCCTAAATGCCCCAACATTTTTCCCTGCCATTTTTCAAAGGAAACAAACATAGGTGTACGTGCAGATTTGTGAATATCAGAGCTAAGGTAAAATCCAAGCAGTCTATATTCATATGGTAAAAGGATGAAACTGTGGACTCTTTCTGGATATGAAGTATTCAAAATTAGTTTTGGAATAGTAGATACTGAGTCCACACTCGCTATTTGAAATTTTATAGATTTATTCAAACTAATTATTAGCTTCTTGAAATTTTGTTCTTGAGATTTCAAAATGATAGGCTAACTAAGAATGAGGGCTCTGGAGTCAGAGTATGCAATATTCAAATGAGGTGCCTGCCACTTCTTAAGAAAGTCGCTTAATATCTGATAACGGAGTTTCTGATCTGCAAAAATGGAAATGATAGCACTTACCTCATTAAGTTGTAGTGAGGACTGAAGAAGTAAATTCACGTAAAATGCTTATAGTACCTCTAACACAGTAAGCACTCAACAATTAACTAAAATGGAAAACAGTGTAATATAATAGTTATGAGATCAAACTGAGTTTGAATCTTAGTCAAACTCTCTGAGCTCTGGGACTATGAAGTCTGGTTCGTGGTGTTTTGTTCCTTTCCTCAAAATATCTATAGAAAATTCAGTTCTCTATTTTAAAAGTATCTAAATAATAATATAGAAATAGAAATATCAGTGAGAAGGGTAAACAGAAGGAAAGCAAATCTCACTTCCTGTCCTCGCACAAACTTAATTTCCTCTCTCAAACTAGCCACTTCACTTTTCAGGCTTCAGTTGTTCTGGTTACTCATAATTCCAAATACCAGTCTGCACCTCTGTGATGTTATTTATATGAAAGTGATATCTTCGTAAAAGATGAAAATTTTGATCATTTACAGTGATACACTCCTTCCCCTAGTTTTCCTCAGTTTTAGTTCTTCCATTACTATGTAACTTTAATATTTAAATTTTTTTCTTGACCAATGTTAGAAAATGATCTGCACTTCCTCCCAAATTATCAGGTATACTACTACGTTGTCTTTCTAGAAATATGCTCATTTCATTAAAGTTAATTTACTGCTAATAGTATTTTTAATCATGAGTTTCCTATAAATAGCAGAAGGTTTTCTAATCCATTCAGCCACTCTGTATATTTAATTGGTGAGTTCAAGTCATTTGCATTTAAGGTGATTATTGAAATCTATGTGCTGCATTTATTTGAATTCCTTTTTAAAAAAAAAGATTTATTTATTTATGTAAGAGCTGGGGTACAGGCCAGAGGCGCGGAAGGGTGAGAGGATTTACCAGAGATAGAGTGGGGATCAGAACAGCGGATCAACTGAAGTACACTGCTGAGGGGAGTAGCGGGCGAGTCAGGAGAGGTCTGCTGTGCCATGTGGGTATCTCCCTGGCCAGCTGGGAATTGAACCCACACTGCAGTGGTGGCGGAAATCTTCACAGCATTGTGCTCAACCCGCTGCGCCACTGGGGAGGCCCTGAGTTTGGTTTTTTATTGGTTTTTTTTTCCTTTTGATATCTTCCTTTTATATTTTGTTTGGGTTTTTCTTCCTTTGTCTTATGTGTTACCTCTATCAATTTTTATTAGTAGGTTATACTGATGTTTGTTTGTGATGGTTGCTTTTGGTATCCTTATTGCTAGATTTCAGTTTGTGTCTTGCAATGTGTCTGTTTAGTATTATTTTGTGTGGGATTCTCTGGGCCTCTTGGGTCAGAATGTCTGATTCCTTTCCCAGAATAGGAAGAGTCTTAGCAGAACTGCACAACCTGTGTGATGAGTAACAGTTTAATCATGGTTGTTGAAATAAGACAAACAGAGGAACAAAGGCAGAAATACAATAAAGATAAATGCAAAAATGCTTCCAAAAGAATTAATGGACCTAAACATTAGAATAACAGCTGAAAAATATGATGAAAGGTCTCAATAGACATATGCAACCTGATGATACAATCAGAGAGTGCGTGTACAGTGATAGAGAACATAGAGAAAAATATAAAGCAGTCTAAGAGCTCTTTGGAATAGTAAAGGGAATTTATATCACAGGGGTCCCATAAGGAGATGAAAGGCATCAAACATTTATTCAAAGAAATAATAACTTTAAATGCAAACTCTGATTCTATCATCCGGTTGCATATGTCTATTGAGAACTTTCATCATATTTTTCAGCTGTTATTCTAATGTTTAGGTCCATTAATTCTTTTGGAAGCATTTCTGCCTTTGTTCATCTGTTTGTCTTATTTCAACAACCATGATTAAACTGTTGCTCATCACACAGTTTATGCAGTTCTGCTAAATTGAGACTCCTTTTGGGATTTTTTTGTTCTGTCATTTTTGATGCGTTTCTCTGTCTCTTTAGTTTAAGTTTTTATGGGCTAAGATAAGCTTTCTTTTCTTGTCTTGATGAATTGGCCTTGTATGCAGGATATACATGCATGATATCAGCATAGATTACTTATAGAATCTATTTCTTCATACACACCAGTGCTTTTGAACTTGTTCAGATGACCAGCACAACAGGGGGTAGGAGATAGGAGCCAAGGAAGTGGAGTTCTAGGTTGTTTCTAGTTAGTACCAAAAGTTCAAGTCTCCTAAGATGCTGGTGGCAGCTAGGGGTGGAGGAGATGATCTGGTGGCAGCTGAGTTGGGGGATGAGAGGGAGGATCCATACTAACCCCCTTCCTTAGTACCATTCCTCAAATTGTCCCAAATAATCTCATGCTAGTTTCAACCTCTCAGCTCTGGTATGTGGTTTCTGCAACCAGTTAATAGTTGTAGCACCAAGAGGATAGGAGACTACGGTTGGGATAAGGTAATGGGTGGGGGTTTATTTGCTTCACCTTTGGAGTACAGAGCCTTGCCCTGGGGTGCTTGCACCTGCTGCTACATCCAAGTGCTTTGAACTCTGATTAATGGCAGTATGCCATTTAGTTATCTTGGCTTAGGCCTCAGGTGGTGGTGTGGGAGTTATTTCACATAACCCAGCCACAAACTGCAGACAATAGCCTCTTCTGTATAGAGAACGGCCCATCCAGCCTCCCCCATCAGGTTCCAGACACTCACACCTGGGTGCCCCAAACTTAAGCTGAGAGTCACCCTCAGCCCTAGCACCAGCAGTCGCAAAGATTGTCTACACTCCTCAAGCACCCCTATTTAGTAGGACAGGGTGTTTCACTCTCCAGCTCTGGCTGTCTTGTTACTCTCTGGCATATGCCTTTGGAAGCAAAGATCTACTACTCTGGTGTACTACATGGGTCCCCATATACCTACTTTATAGCTCTCCAGAGATAATTGCTCTGTCCTGCAACTGCATGCCCCCCTTGCAGATAGTCTCCAGGTTCTAAAGGCCCCAGTGTGGGCATGAGTCCTTGAGCCAACAAAAGCGATGGCTCCATTCAGCAGCTGCGCCTCCCTCTGACTGCACTGCCCTGGTATAACTCCAGGCACAATTGCAGTTTCTTCTACCCCTCTGTTGTGTCCTCCTTCTTGAAGCATACTCGTCCTTGGCTGGTCATTTAGGAACCATTGCCTTTATTTGAGTGAGCCCAGTGTTTTCATTCTTGTGTTATCTGGCCAGACTCTCATTGAGAAAACTTTAAAAATACCAATGTCCAGTTTTACCCTCTAGATTCTGGTGTAAGTATCTGCATGTTTAAAAGCCCTACAGTTGATTTTACTGAGCAAGGGTTGAGTCAGCATCTAGTTTATACAGAGTCCACCACATAGTATATCACTCTCCTTCACTGTGGGAGAAACAAAATCTCTTTAGCTTGCCCATTCGTACACTCCTCTCCTACCCCACCTAACCCTTTCTTTTCACCCACTCTAGGGGTTAACCTTTGTTATTAGGCCTCACTGCTGAGAACCAGACTCCCATGTTTCTGTTTCACTCACCTTATGTGGTTTGCTCATAATGGCACCAACGAGCACTTCATCATTTACTCCAGCCTACCTCCTAACTTCTAAATTTGTTGTCCTGTTGATGCTACTATTTTTTATTAAAGTTTCTTTCTACTTCTTTAGTCACTTTAATAAAATTTGGCGGAAAAGAAGGGATGAGGGGAGCAGTGGGCAAGACAGGAGAGGTCTGCTGCGCCATGTGGGATTCTCACGGCTGGCCAGGATCGAACCCCCACTGCAGAGGCTGTGAACAGCTTCACAGCGCAGCGCTCAACCCGCTGCACCACCAGGGAGGCCCCAGTATAACCAAATTAAATTGGCAACCTATATAATAAAAGGTCACTGTGTCAAAACTATGTATTTCCTTCTTCCCTCCCTTATTTTTTTTTTAAAGATTTATTAATTTACGCATATAAGAACTGGGGTAGAGACCAGAGGTGCAGGGGGTGAGAGGATTCACCAGAGTGGAGAGCAGAACAGGCGAATCTACTGAAATACACTGCTGATGGGAGCAGTGGGCAAGACAGGAGAGGTCTACTGTGCAATGTGGGTTGCTTGTGGCCAGTGGAGGATAGAACTCATGCTGCAGTGGCTAGTGAGAGCTTGATAGTGCTGTCTTTAACCCCTGTGCCACCAGGTAGGCCCCTTTCCCCTATCTTAAACATGATTTATGAAGAAGTGAGATTAAATGTTAAATACAGGCATACATTACTTATATAAATCCAAAACCATTATGTAAGAGTGATTTAAATGTTAAGAGTGATTTTAAAACATTTAGCTTAATCAAAATTCTTGCTCAGGTCAATTTTGAGTAGTTAGGTTGTTAGCCAGTTAATTTTATTATTTTTAAAGGTACTAGAAAATGGTTTAGTGTTTTACATCTCTCTTTAAATACAATAATAATTTAATCAATTATCAAAAGTATTTTCTTGGTGAACAATGTGAGAAAACTAATGTTATTAGCTTTGTGTAACTTTACTTTCTGCTTGGATAGTTTTACAAAGTAATAGGCTCATTTTCTTATTTTTTCTAATAGCTCAATTTAAGAATATCGATGCTTTAAAATTTCAGAATATACCGTGTTATTACAGTTTCAAATTTGTAAGGGCTTGATGTTATGAATAGGAGGCAGAATGGCTGGGAGGAGAGAGAATATTCTTGTAATAAATATTGATAACTTAAGAGAATAACAGATTATTTAATGATATAAAAATCTCTGCTTTTGCACAACCTGGTAGTAATTAAATTTAGGTAAAGTAAATTTCAGAAAAACCAACAAAATTTTCCAGTTACTTTAAATCCACTTATATTAATATTTTAATTCAGAAACTTAAACATATACATTCAGAGCAACTGATAAAAAATATGACTTGAAAAATGGCATTTCCCAAAAAGGAATTAGCCAAAAACAATAGCAAAATTACATTACAGTAGGCTGACTTGTACACAACATCCTTTCAAACAGCAGAAAGTAAAACGATCACACAACTCTCCTGTCATCACATTATTTCAAAGATCCTAATACTGGTAACTCCATTGAACAAAAGTACAAAAATCTCTTAATGACTAATTGCTTAAAACAGCATGAATACTGCTTTGTCTTTTATTTCCTCAGCATCTTTTCCCCTAACACTCTTCTTTAGTTCCTACAGCAATTACTTTGTGGGATCAACTTAAGTCTAAAAAGTCTTTATTATTACAAGTGGCCACCAGTTATTCTTTTTAACAGTAGAAAAATTGTGCTTATTAAAAATGCTGGATGGCATTTTGCATATGGTATGCTAGACTTCCAACATAATGAAGTTTTTTAAGAAAGGCATGGAATCATTATCCTGTTATTTAAAATATTGACAATGATATTAATTTAGAAACAAAGAAAATTTAATATCATAAAATAGTTCTGTTGTAGTTCTTTTCACTTCCCCACCTCCACCCCCGATATTTAGTTGCAAATACTTGAGAACTGACAAGACACCTAACTTCCCATGTATTTGGCAAAATATGAATTGAATGTGTTTAGTATAAAATAGCATAGGTAGTTAAATGCTAAAAAAGTTCTTAAGATAATTGCAAAAATTTTTTATACTATATTTATCTGGCAAGGTGTTTACATAACAAGAACCTCGCACCCATTCTATAAAATTCATTACAAATACTGACTCACATGTGCTCCCTGGCTCAGCTGAAGCAGTGAACACAATAAATGAGGTGGGTAATGACTTTCTCCATCCCCCTAAGGATTGTACATGGTAAGTACTCTTCTAGAATTAATTCTCTCCTGGAAATCCAATTGAGAAAAGCTGTGATACTAGCACACTTCCTTTTCTTTTCCAAGCCCTCTGCCTCAAAATACTCTAGGTTCAGACCCAGGGTATCTGTTTTACTAATGAACATACCTTGTCCTATATTCATAACCACAGGGGTAAGTTGTTGAAAACACCCAACACTGTATGTATGTGTGCACGTGCGTATATACATTTATACACATAAAGTATATATATATATAATATTTGAGTATTTAGGTTGTTATCCAGTAAATTTTAAATTTGTAAATTTAGTATGTATATATACAAATATATATATACACTGCGTATATATAAATATACACACACATATATATACATACCTTATATTGTATTTTTCTTTACAGTCCCTACCTTTGTCAACTTCAGTAGTATCCTAACAAGCTCTTTTCAAAACTTTCTCTTGATAAATTAAAAAAGTCTTCAGTTTTCTCTACAGATCTAGAAACTACAATTTCAAAATATTTTGCATAATTACATAGAAATTTTGAGTTATAGTGTTCCTGTGAGCTGATGAAAGATAAATTCTTTTGCTCAAAAAGGTAGAGTAGATTTTGAAACTCTTTGCTTGATTCTCTTAGAGGATAAACAAATGGTAAAGGATGGAAAGGTTTTATTAACATGTGCTAACTAGAAAACTCTTAAGGTACACTTTATCAAGCTATGGCAAACAATTTAAGAGATTTGACATTCCACTCTATACAATCTTTCAGCAACATAATTTAAAACTAAAGATTATTTCCTTGTTCACTCTGCAAGGCAATGTTAGCTTCTTTAGTGATCTGACCCCCTTTCTTTTAAAACAATGGTGACAAAGATTCTAAAAGAAGAACCTCTGAAACAAGCCAATACATTAATGCATTGAAACACTGCACTCATTACCCTCTACCACAGATCATGAGCAGTAAGTAGAAGAATGAGTATGGCTGTGTTCTAATAAAACTCTTATTTATGGAAATGAATTTTGTATTAATATTCCCGTATCTTGAAATACCTTTCACCATTTAAAACTGAAAACACAATTTTTAGCTCACAAGTCATGAAAAATAAGCAGTAGGCTGGAACTGACCCACAGGTCAGACAGTTGGCTACTCCTTATAGATTTTTATATGTTATACAAAAATTTTTTTAAATTACAAGTTCCAAATCAAGAGATTTGGAGACTTTTTAGATCTCTCTATTTTAAAACTTAAACCAGGTAAGTTCTTTATTTTCTGTATAAATATGCTCACACAAGAGATCAATTCAAAATGCAAACCCCTAGTTAACAAAGAAAACACACCAAAGAAATTAAAAAATGAACATTTCACCTGAAAACATAATTTGGAAATATTTAAAATTTTTATTCTATGCAATATAAAACAATATGCATAGATTTGGTACATTATTTCTTAGTATTTTAGGGGAAAAAAGACAATGAGGAAAAGCCTTATAAGTCTCTCCATCCACTTATAAAAAGCTGCAACTGAAATCAGCAATTCTCTTGCATGTACTAGTATCATCTCTGAATACTGCATGAATTATAGCTAGGAATTGGAACTTACCTAGATGAGTTCTGGAGACTCTTTAAAAAATACACAATTATATTGCAGAACACTACAATTTGGGAAACTTTAGAATAGGAAATTCCTGCCTCCATAATATAAGGAAACAAGAATATTCTTTCCACAGTCATCAAGTATAAAAAAAACTTCACAGTCTAATTTGCCTGTATCAAAGGTAAAATGATTCACTGTTACATTTCATGAATTATTTTGACCCTCAGCAGTTCCTAACACAAAATGAATTTTGCATGAACTTTTATCTGGGTTTTCCAAAGCAAGATACTAATACAAAATGTATTGAACTCTCAGAAGTCCATGGCGTGAAGAAAAAGGAATTAAATATAAATGTTCACCAACTTTATCCTAATTTTACAACAGTTTCAAGTATCGAGACGTAATTGGTTCTTGTGTCTATCCATTATGAACATTACTCAATCTTCTATCTTAAAACTCATCAATGACAACTTTCAATGGGGACTTTGATTTGCGACGTATTAGATCGTTTCGTCCAGCTTCAAGCATCTGTTCTTCCCAAGATTTAATTTCATTGTTATAACGAATTTTATCATCTTCAGCAAGTTGAATATATACCTGAGAAGAAAAAACATAATTGTTAACTGTAAAATAAGTTTTTTAATCTTTCAAGGTTTCTTTTATTTTTTAAAGATTTATTTTTAGGGCCTCCCTGGTGGTGCAAGGGGTTAAACACCTCACTATGAAGCAATACACAGTCTCTGCAATACGAGTTCGATCCCCGGCCGGACAGGGAGAAACCCACACGGCGAGACAGACCTCTCTCTCATGTCTCATCCGCTGCTCCCCTCAGCAGTGTATTTCAGTCAGTCTGCCAGTTCTGTTCTTCACTCTGTCTCTGGTGGATCCTCTCCCCCTGCGCATCTCTGGCCTGTACCCCAGCTCTTGTATTTATTTATTTAAATAAATAAATCTTTAAAAAAAATAATAAAATGCTTTTTTATTTATTTATGCATACAAGAACTGAGGAGTAGGCCAGAGGTGTGGGGGGCGAGGGGTAAGAGGATTCACCAGCGACAGAGGGGGGAGTAGAACAGGTGATCTATTGAATTACATAGCTGAGGGAAGCAGTGAGTGAGACAGGAGAGGTCTGCAGTACTATGTGGGTTAGCTCCCTGGCCACGGATCAAACTCATGCTGCAGTGGCTGGCAATAGCAGCAGGATAGCGCTTAGATTTTAATCCCTGCGTCACCAGGGAGGACCAGTAAAGTGATTTCTTTAGACGAACTTTGTAATTTATTTCTGGAATTATATAATCATATGCCCTAGAATTTACCTTATAATTAACTTTATAATTCCATAATCTAGAATTTACCTAACTATTCTACATGTACAAAGGAGGGTGGAATACTTTACCAAGAAAAAAGTTAAATAAGAAAAAGGTAAAAGAGAAATATTTTGCAAATAATAATGAAAGTGTACCTGAAACCATAAAAAATATAGAAGAAAATACCTACAAATCACTCCATGCCATAAATTTCAGAAATATCTTTGAGGACTTGTCTCCAGAAGCAAAGATAACAAAGGCTGGGCTGGGTCAAACTAAAAAGGTTCTGTACAGCAAAAGACACAGTAACCAAAATGAAGAGTCTCCCTACTAAATGGGAGAAAATAGTTGTACACCATTCATTTGCTAAGGGGCTGATATCAAATCTACGAAGAGCTCACACAACTCAACAGAAACAAAGCAAACAACCCAATCAAAAAATGGGCAGAAGAGTTAAACAGGCACTTCTCCAAAGAAGAAATGCAAACAGCCAACAGGCATATGAAAAATGTTCAATATCACTATTGTCAGGCAAATGCAAATCAAAACAACAATAAAATACCACCTCACACCTTTAAGAATATCCCTTACTAAAAACAAACAAACAAACAAACAAACAAACAAAAAAACAAAACAAACAAACCAGAAACAACAAATGCTGGAGCGGATGTGTGAAAAAAAAAAAAAAAAAAGACTTCTACACTGCTGGTGGGAATGTAAACGAGTCCAACCACTGTGGAAAGCTGTGTGGAGGTTTCTCAAAGCAGTAAAAATGGATTCACCATACAACCACTCCTACCCAAAGGAAACAAAAACACTAACTTGAAAGGAAACCTACACTCCCATGTTTACTGCAGCACTATTTACAATAGCCAAGATATGGAAACAACCTAAATGTCTCAAAACAGATGAATGGAACGAGAAGATATAGGATATATATACACACAATGGAATATATACTCAGTGATCAAAAAAAACAAACCAAAAACCTCATGCCATTTGCGGCAATATGGAGGAAACAAGAAAGAATTATACTAAGTGAAATAAACATAAATATTTGGATGGTTTCATTTATATGTGGAATATAGAGAAACCAAACAAAGGGTCAGAAAAAAAACAAAAATTTGTAAGCTGACCATAGATCTGAGGCATCCAAAAAGGGACAGGGAGGGATAAAAATGGCGTTATGTATGTGGAGCACAAGGGAGTATGGTGATGGATCGTGGGGGCTATGGGGGTGGGAGAACTATGGGAACTACACCTGAGGGGAGAAATCTAATACTGTCCAAAAATTAACAGTGTGAGAAAAAAAAGTACTTCATCTAAAACTAAACTTAAAAAAAAAAAGGAGTTGTTATAATTTCAGGGTTTCAGATATGGGAAAGGAATGGTGGGTGACAGGGTGTGATTGTAACTGGACTCTTATGAGTGATGTCAGTCAAATATCAATTGTATTTGCTGTCAAAAACTACTAAGAAACGGGCCTCCCCGGTGGTGCAGTGGTTGAGCGCTGGGTTGCGAAGCTGCCTGCAGTCTTTGCAGCGCCGGTTCGATCCTCGGCTGCTCCCTGGCCACAGGAGGAGGGTCCCACATGGTGCGCAGACCTCTCCTGCCGCCCGCTGCTCCCCTCAGCAGTGTACCTCAGTCCTTCTGCCTGCTCTGCTCCCTGCTCTGCTCCCTGCTCTGGCTCTGTGAATTGTCTCCCCCTCCCGTGCTTCTGACTATACCCAGTGCTTGTATAAATAAATAAGTAAATCTTTAAAAAAAAAAACAAAAAAAAGATTCTCTTAAAAAAAAAAAAAAAATACCAAGAGAAAATACTCAAGTTGGTTCTAAGAATACAAAAGTAATTTTAAAATACTTTAACTGTGCTATTAGTAAGATAAGGTTGTTTTCACATGAATTAAATAAGCCTTACCCTAATAAATTCTCTCAGATATTCTAACTTGACATCTGATACTAAAATGGTACTACTTACTTGCTTTTGAGAGCTCGAAAGATTTTTCCAGTTTTCATTTATGGCCTTCAGTTTTATCTGTAAAACAACATATGTTTATGAAACAGACATAGGAAGTTCAGTAATTAATAGAATTGTCTTTTTTTATTATTCATTCAACAACAAAAAACTAAAGCTTCATTCTTAACATACTACTTTCTAAATAAAAATTATTAAACTGTTACAGTGTTCAAAAATGAATGGAATTAATGTATTTAGCTTTTTATTGATATTAGATTAGTTTCAGGTATACAACATAACTATTTGTATTTATTGCAAAATGACCATGATAACAAACCTAGTTAACATCCACCAACATCCACAGTTAGAAATTTTTTTCTTGTGATGAGAACATTTAAGATCTACTCTTTGAGCAACTATCAAATATATAATACAGTGTTAATTATAGTTACCATGCTATATATTACAACCTCAGAAATTCATTTTGTAACTGGAAGCTTATACCTTTTTTTTTTTTTTTTTAAAGATTTATTTATTTATACAAGCACTGGGTATAGTCAGAAGCGCAGGAGGGTGAGAGAATCCACCAGAGCCAGAGCGGGAAGCAGAGCAGGCAGGACTGAAGTACACTGCTGAGGGGAACAGCGGGCGGCAGGAGAGGTCTGCAAGCCATGCGGGACCCTCCTCCAGTGGCCAGGGAGTAGCCAGGGATCGAACCGGCGCCGCAGAGGCTGCAGGCAGCTTCGCAACCCAGCGCTCAACCACTGCGCCACCGGGGAGGCCCGGAAGTTTATGCCTTTTGCCCACTTTCACACATTTCACCACTTCCTCATCTCCCCCCCACATCTGAGCTTGTTTATTGTTTTTTAGAATCCACATATAAGTGAAATCATGTAGTAGTTGTCCTTCTGACTTCTTTCACTTAGCACAGTGCCCTCAAGATCCATCCACATTGTCGCAAATGGCAAGATTTCCTTATTTTTCATGGCTAAATATTCCATCACAGTAATGTGCTATATAATGTTTTGTCAACAACAGACCACATGTATGACTGTGGTCCCTTTATATAACCCAGGTATGTAGTAGATTATACCATCTGGGTTGCGTTGTATAAATATGTCCTGTGATGTTCACAAGACATAGGTTGAGAGTCACCTCTCAACCTATTTTTCAGAACATATACCTGTTATTAAGTAAAAACATGATTTGTATATATCAGATTTCCCTTATCTACCCATTCATCGATGGATATTTAAGATTGCTTCCATAGGGACCTCCCTGGTGGTGCAGGGGTTGAAGACAGAGCTATTGACTACCAGCAGCCACTGCAGCATGAGTTCGATTCGGGGCTGGCCAGGGAGCAGCCCACATGGGACAGCAGACCTTTCCTGCCTTGCCCACTGCTTCCCTGGGCAATGTGTTTCAGTGGATCTGCCTGTTTTGCTCCCCACTCTCTCTGGTGAGTAGTCTCACCCCCCGCATCTATGGCTTATACCCCAGTTCTTGAGGAAAAAAAAAAAAGATTGCTTCCATGCCTTAGCTACTGTAAATAATAGTGTAAGGAACATGGGTGTGTGTGTGTGTGCGCGCACAAAAAATCACTGTTTTCATTTTCTTTGGAAAAGTACCTAGAAACAGAATCAAATGGATCAAATGGTAGTTCTGTTTTTGATATTTTGCAGAACCCTCCATATTGTTTCCATAGTAGGTCACAGTAATTTAACTTCCCACCAATAGTGCATAAAGGTACCTTTTCTCTGCAGCCTTGCCAACACTTATCATTTCCTGACTTTCTGATAATAGCCATTCTCATAAGCACAAGGTGACAGCTCATTATGGTTTTCATTTTCATTCCCCTGATAGTGTTATCAGTGCCCTTTCATGTATATTAGCCATCTGTATGTCTTCTTTGGAAAAATATTTATTCTGGGCCTTTGCCCATTTTTTAATTTGATTGTATTTCTGCTATTGAGTTGTATGAATTCTTTATATATTTTGGGTATTACCACCCATCAGATATATGATTGTAAATATTTTCTCACATTCCACAAGTTGCCTTTTTTTTTATTGATGGTTTCCTCTGCTAGGAGATATTTACTTTTTGAAATATTCAAGTATAATCTACATTCTGTCATATATTAACTTCAAAAACTAAATGTTTTTATTCTCGATGGTAGTTTTTTTCTAAAAGTTGTACCAAAGAGTTTAAGTATAGTCATAGAAATAACATGCCAGTACTTATTTCTGCTTAGCTTAATTATGAGACTTGGGAAAAGTCATATTACTGCCCTTAGACTCGGCTTTTTATCTATAAAACTCAAGGGATCAGGGAAACCACAGCTGGAGGAAAGGCAGAGGAAAAAAAATGTGTGGCAGGGATATGAGGGGCAGAGGTAGAGACAGAGGGGTAGAAGAAGGGGACTATATATGGATAAGTAGATAATCTGAAAAGTATCTCTTTAAAGCTGGTTTTAAGAAACAGAGTGAATATTAACTAAATTTTATTTTCTTATCAATAAAAACAGAGGTAGCAAATAGTATCTGGGACTATATAGCCACTATGTTTTAGACATTTTAACTCACCCTAATAAATACATCTAACATTCAGAGACAATTACTAAATATTTGTTCTTTTAGCTTTGGAAAGAATTATTTTAATACTCTCAATTCTTTCAAATCTTTTTGTGTATAATTCATTTATAAAGGTTCATAGTCACTGAATTAAATAATTTGTGAATCTATTGCATCTTTTACCTAAGTAAATAATTCTTTAAAAAAAAAAAAAATCAGGGCCTCCCTGGTGGCACAGCGGGTTGAGCACAGCACTGTGAAGCTGTCCACAGCCTCTGCAGCAAAGGTTCGATTCCCCGTCAGCCAGGGAGATACCCATATGGCGCAGCAGATCTCTCCCGTCTCACCCGCTGCTTCCCTCAGCAGTGTTTTCGGTCTGTCTGCCTATTCTGCTTCCCGCTCTGTTGCTGGTGAATTCTCTCACCCTCCTGCACCTCTGGTGTGTACCCCAGTTCTTGTATAAATAAATAAATCTTTAAAAAAAAAAAATCAAAGGGTTGTAAAGATGTTTAATTTTCTGCCCTCCTAAAATTCCATTAAATAAGGCCTTTCATCACATGAGAACACAGTAAGAAAGCACCTGAATTCAGAAGAGGACCCTCATGGGGAGATAGCTAAAATGGTGCCCTGCTTCTGGACTTCCCAGGTTCTAAAACTGCAAGCAATAAATATCTTTTTGTTGTTGTTTTAATTAAATACAAAACCAAAAAATGTTAAGGGATGAACCCACATGAACAAACAGAAGAGGGCATTACCAACACAAAATTTTGGAAGCCAAAATGCAGATGGAGAAATGGTGATAACTGACTTACCTAATCCAAGAAAGCTAATTCCCAAGCTGGCAGTGGGGAAATCCAAAAAAGTAAATTGATTTACAATGGAGAATTCCCAAGGAGCTCAGGAATTGGCAGCAACAGACAGGTATAAAATAAAGATGAAGGTCAGGGAAAAAACAGGAAGACTGACTGAAAGTCTATTTTAAAAGAGGTCAAATCCCAACCATGGGCAGATTCTAGGACATTATTCATCTGAAACTGGTAAAAGCGTTACTCTATGGACACCAGGTCAAGTTGGGAACACATCATGCTGAAAACAGAGAGATTAAGCCAAAGTGTATACAGTATCCCAGAAAGAAAATCAAAAAAGGCTAAGAAAAACAATACAGATAAGAAGAAAGGAGAGAAAAAAGAAACCAAATTACTTTCAAAGGACCAGCAATCAAAATGGCTTTATACTTCTCAAAAGTAGTACAAGAAGTTACAAGAGAAAGAAGCAATATTTTTAAAATTTTTTATGATTTCCAGTTCTAGAAATATAGGCCAAAAATATCAAACAAATGTAAGAATAGAGATATTTTCAGACACACAAGAACTCAAAATTTTAATCTTACATGTACCCTTACAAGGGACAATGCTATGACAGACAGGTTCAGTAAACCAAAACAAGACAAGAAGCAAAAGAACAAGGATGGTGATGAAGATCCCAGGAAATGAGCTGTGCACTACGGTCTATAAGGCATCAGCCAAACTGGAATATATCAAAGATTCCAGACTAAAACTGATAAAATATCTCTGCATATAAATGTACTAAAAACCAGGGAATACTGAACAGTACATTAAAAAAACAAGCAAAATAAACAAAAAAGTAAATCCACAAAATATACTCAACTTCAGAGAAAGTTTTTGTAAGACAGGAAAAATAATTATAGCAAATGGCATCACTCAGCTATAAATAGGGTTTTACATAATCATAATATAAATGCTCATTAGTGACCTAGCCAAAATTATGAGAGCTATCTTGGGAGGTAGGAAAGTAGAAACATGAGCAGTAGAATAAGAGTTAAATGTCATCTTAACTAGTGGGACATAAAATGCCTAAAAGATAGGTAATACTTAAAAGTGAAAAAAATGAAAAAGTAAGAATATAAGGATGTTATTTAGAGAGACAGAAATAAATATCATAAGAATCAGCTACAATGGAATGCTTTTGCTTCTGGAGTAAGGAATATAAAAGGACAGAAAAACCGGCATCATTCATAACATGTTTAATTTTGATTCTTTAAATTATGAGGATGTAAAAACCAATATTTTTAAATGAATGAAAATTATATAGTCAAGTTAATTTTAATTTGCAGGGGCAGAGCCCAGTCATTAAGCATCCTATGTGATTCCCAGGCGCAATCAGATTTGAGTACTATTTATTTAGAATTTCCTAGCATATAACCTTATACTGATAGGAAACCTAAATCCAAGATCCAAGGTAAGTTAGTGACTGAACAAATTCCAACCTCAAAAAAAAAAAAAAAAAAAAAAAGGTTTGCATTTTAGTAATGTAGGGTCACAGAAATGGAATTAAAATCCGAAAGAAAGTAAAAAACAGTGAAATCATGTACCCAGGGAAGACTACATCATAGATATACCATATTTTATCATACGTTAAAGACAACGTATGAAATGAACTACAGATCCAAATAACCTAGAGGGAGAGTGGCAAAAGCTTTCATGTCAGGTGGACAAGAGTTAGGGGTCTGAACAGACTTTTATCATGTCATTATTATAAAAAGAAAAAAATACAATGGCTAATTTGGAGTTTCTCAAAAGGGAGGAAAGACTAGCCCTAGAAGGAATGACAAACTGTTTTCTGTTTGACAGTCATATGATGATGTGTGTATATACATTCCCACAGACATAACCAAAATTTTCTTAGAGGATTTGACATGAAGCATAAATTATACTCAAATCCCAGTACAAAATATTAAATTGTCATTTTATATGTAATATTATGCAGAATATTGACTCTACTCTCATTCTTTCCCAATGATTATTATTCTTTCCCAGTACAAAAAGTACTGCTGGGTTAAGAAAAATCTCTAGAATTTTAACATATAAGTCTGAAAATATATACTCAAATTAATTTTATGTGATACAAAAAAGGATTTTTCTCTAAAGAAAAATACAGTATATAATATAGTACTTAGAGTAATTTACAACTTTTCTTCACTACTCGACATATGGTAGCCCAAGATGACCTAAATATTTTAAAAACTGAATGTGGAAAACAAATGCAGTTCTTTTTACCTGTGCTGAGCCATCTTTAGCTTCTTGGAATCTTTCAGCTATATAAATGTTGTAAGCTGAGCGAGGTCTTTTTGGTTTTCCAAGCAGTATTAATTCCTGAGTAATAAAAATCGAAGATTTAGCTATAATTTTGAAATTCCTGAGACTTATTTCACCTACAGGAATTTATTCACTATGCAATACAAAGTGTTCCAAAGTGAACACTATCATTCCTATATAAAGTATACGATTATTCCGAGTTCAGAATTTTCTGATAGCACTGTTTTGAAATCATAATAGATTTTGAGTTATTTTCCATGTAAAAATATTTCCTTTACACATTATTTCCATGAACTGAATAACAACACATATATATGAAACATTTTTTAAAACATAAAATCATCTCAATTTCTTCCCCTACAGGACACTACCATGTCCCCAGTCAAATCACCACAGGCACCCACAAGCCAGGAATACTAGACTATCTGTTTAATAATCTCTCATTTCATTTCATGCTCTGCACATTTCTTAACCTTGAAACCTCAATAGATGTGGTAAATTTTATTTTTTACTACGTATCAAAGGGAGGAGGGGAGAAAAGATGGAAAAGAATACAAGTTTCTCTTACAGTCTAAATCTATTCAGTTTCTGAGTTCAGAAGATGAGAAATAGTGCATTATCTTAACCTACTTAGTTTCTGAATTTGTACAGTGAATAGTACTTATATAAAACTATGTGGTTTTTAATGGCAATTTGTTACAATTAGTAACAGACCCACCTCACTTTCCTCCATAAGTAAAAGTAGAACTCCCCTAATTTACATGTAGAAATCACTTCTTCTGAACCTCTCAGGCATGAAACTATAGTACACTCAGGGGAACTTTACAATTTTACTTATTCCCCCTTTTGTTTCAAGAACTACTGCTAGGGGGCCTCCTTGGTGGCACAGGGGTTAAAGTCTAAGTGCTATCAAGTTATCGCCAGCCATTGTGGCGAGAGTTCGATCCCCAGCCAGGGAGCTAACCCATATGGCGCAGCAGACCTCTCCTGTCTTGCCCACTGCCCTCCTCAGTAGTACCTGCCCTCCCACACCTGTGGCCTACACCCAAGTTCTTATATGCATAAATAAAAATAAATCTTGAAAAAAAAAGAGCTACTGCTAGGCATTTCTCTCCTATGTGCTTCATTTGCAACTTCTTGGTTCCCATACTCTTCACTAATCTCAAGCTAGTTGGCATTATGAATCTTCTGTTGTTTTTTTTTAAGATTTAATTATTTATGCATACAAGAGCTGGGGTACAGGTCAGAGATACGGGGGTAGGTGGATGAGAGGATCCACCAGAGACAGAGTGGGGAACAGAACAGGCAGACTGACTGAAATACACTGCTGAGGGGAGCAGTGGGCAAGACAGGAGAGGTCTGCTGCGCCATGTGGGTTGCTCCCTGGCTGGCCGGGGATTGAACTCATGCTGCAGAGGCTGAGGATTGTTTCATAGTGCGGTGCTTAACCCCTTGAGCCACCAGGGAGGCCCAGCACTAGGAAACTTTAATGAGAAGAAAAATTCCAACAGGGAATGAGAATGGAAGTGTGAGGTAGAAAAAATGCTCAGATTTCAGGTTTCTGATTGCACATTTAAGGAACTTGGACATCACTACTCCTTCCTGATAGCAATAAATGATACAGACTGAAAAAAATCAACATTTCTTGGATCTTTAAGAGATGGGAGGACACAAGGCTAACTGCTGCCCCCAACACTGGAGAAACAAGCTAGATGAAAACAGGGAGTCTAGCTTACCTGAGCAGAAACTCAGGAGCAGAAACCACTGAAGTGCCAGGGTAAGAAAACCTGAACTGTAATTAATGAATTGCTGGAGGCTCAGTGTGGACAAGTCTGAGAGTTTAAAAACTCCAGCGTGGGTGATTTGGGGGTGGAAGGAACCCAATTATAGGGGGGCCTCACAGTATTGAGATTTAGCTCCCAGCTTGTGACCAGATTCCCATAGTAAATATCAAGAAAAATCCCCTTCTGTTTTGGGCAGGGGGAGAGCAAAAGGAACCATTTTGATGTGACAAAGTGCTAGCTGCCCTAGGAGAAACTAGTTAACAGAAGCCTTAGAGTGCTTACTAACCAACACCAGCCCACTTTAGCCATCCAGTTCCTCTAACTAAGGGGAGAAAAATTTGAGAAAGTGTGAAGCTGACAGTCTTGCGTATAGGCCCAGGAAAAGACCAGGGCCTAATCACAGGTCTACAGATTATGTCCCTTGCTTCCACACCTCACCACCAGTTACTAAGGGCTATTTACAGTTCTTTTTAGCCAGTAAATCATATCTAGCTATCACAAAAAAATTCCAAGGCAGAGGTGTTAGAATTACCAGTGAGGAATTTATTTTTTTTTCTTTTTTAAGATCGATCTATCTATCTATCTATCTATCTATCTATCTATCTATCTATCTATCTATCTATCTATCTATCTATCTATACAAGCACTGGGTACAGTCAGAAGCGCAGGAGGGTGAGAGAATTCACCAGAGCCAGAGCGGAGAGCAGAACAGGTTGAGTGACAAAGTACACTGCTGAGGGGAGCGGCGGGCACAGCAGGAGAGATCTGCGTGCCATGTGGGACCCTCGCCCGGCAGCTGGGGAGCAAACCGGCGCTGCAGAGGCTGCGGGCAGCTTCTCAGCCCAGCACTCAACCGCTGCGCCATCAGGGGAGGCCCACCAGTGAGGAATTTAAAGCAACTATGATTGATATGCTGTGGGATCTAGGCAGTATGAACAACAGATGCATAATTTAAGCAGTATTGGAAATCCTAAGGGGGGAGAGGGGGAACAACCTAGAAATCAAAAACACTATTAACACAAATGAATACCTTTTTTTGATAAACTCATTAGCAGACTAGACACAGCTAAGGAAAGGATCTCTAAGCTAAAGATCACATTAATACAATCTTGAAAAACTCAAAAGCAAAGAGAACAAAAACTGAAAGAAAAAAAAACGAAACACTATTCAAGGACTGTGGGACAACTAGAATAGGTGTAACAAACACATAATGGGTATACCAGAAAAGAGAGGCAAAAGTACAGCAGAAGTATTTAAAAGGAAACTCCAAATATCTATCCAATCCTCATTTCTATTTCCACTCTAAGAGCTGGATGGGTGTGCAATTAGGAGGAAGAGCAAAAGAAGGAGAGCAAACTTTAGTTTTAGTTTATTCTCACCCTTCTAAATACGATCCTTATCCAGAGATTATTTTTCTCACTCAGAGTATCTTTTCTGATTCCCTTTTACTAATTAGATCAGATTACCACCATTACTTGAAAATGGGTGCGTCCAACCCTATTGCTAGGAAGTACTAATCAGGGAGAGATATCTGGGTATCGCACAAATTTTCAGGAAATTATTTTAACTCTGATAACCATTTTCTATAGTATATATACTAGATGAGCTAGTTAAAATACTTCACACCTAATAATGACCTATAGAAAAATGTAAAGTAACCTGTAACTTTCAAAAAGTGAGAAATATGTGGATTGATATTTTAAGCTGGAACTATAATTTTGAACCATGTGGGGTTTTTAATGAGGAAAACCAAGATTCCATCCTAAAGGAAATTCTTGTTTGATTAGATACAACAGGCATTTCCCCTCATATGTTAATGAACTCAAGTGTATTCAGAAATGTTCAGAACCAAACTCCCTATTACCTCTAGAACAATTGAAATCAGTAAGCTATTCTAAACAAAGTCCAGAGCAGAGTCTTCCTATTCCTGATTTAGCTGTTCCATACCTATTCCTACATCTTTTCCATGCTAGTACTAAATATGTCTTTTTTTTTTCTTCCTTTAAAGAAGATATTTATTTATACAAACAAGAACTGGGGTACAGGCCAGAGGCGTGGGGGGGGTAAGAGAATTCACCAGAGACAGAGTGGGGAACAGAACAGGCAGACTGACTGAAATACACTGCTGAAGGTAGCAGCGGGCAAGTCAGGAGAGGTGTGCTGCACCATGTGGGTAGCTCCCTGGCTAGGGCTTGAACTTGTGCTGCAGGGGCCGTGGATAGCTTCAAAGATTGTCTTAACCCCTGGCACCACCAGGGAGACCCCTAACTATGTCTTTTAAATTCAGATATATCTGGGCCTCCCTGGTGGCGCAGGGGTTGAGCGCTGGGTTGCGAAGCTGTCTGCAGCCTCTGCAGCGCCGGTTCGATCCCCGGCCACCGGCTGAGGGTCCCACATGGCGCGCAGACCTCTCCTGCCGCCCACTGCTCCCCTCAGCAGTGTACTTTGGTTCTTCTGCCTGCTCTGCTCCCCGCTCTGGCTCTGGTGAATTCTCTCACCCTCCCGCGCTTCTGACTGTACCCAGTGCTTGTATAAATAAATAAAAATAAATCTTTTTTAAAAATAAATAAGTTCAGATATATCCAAAAGTAACAAGAACTTCCAAGACTCAACAGCAAGTAGTTCCAAACAAGTTCATTTTTTTCCTAACTGGTGTATACGTGAAGACTTTCTACAATATAGACATACAGTATGGCCACAATAAGAGAAAACTACATAGTTACAAACATAAATTTCAGTTTCTTGCTGAAGGAAAAGCATATTTCAATGATACTCACTCTCTTTTTTATTAATGCTTTCTTTTTCAAACGTTTTTGCAAGATTTCTTTTTCCAAAGATACCATCTGACTTGGAGTTAGCTGTTTTTGAATTCTGTTGATTTCTCCTTTGTATGCCTCCCATTCTGCCCTGTAAGCATCTTCATATATCTGTCAATAAAAAGCCCAAATAATAAGTCAATACATTGCCACTGGCAAATTAAACATAGTATACCTGTCAGAGAAATACAACTACCTGACCAGATAAATACAGACTGAACCACTTAGTAGAAAGTGTGCTCTGGGATCACATTTATATGGATTAAAAACATGTATTTTTCATATACATCTAACCAAGGAGAGCATACAGCAACTAGCTCTCAATTTCAATTTGCTGTTAATCCTTCATCATCTCCATCCAAAATATTTACATTCTCATCATATATGTGGATCAGAGGTATAAAGTTCCTTTGTAGATAATGGATGTTAAAAAAAAAAGATGTGAGTCATCTAGTCTCTTAAGGTATAACTTTGTTGATTGCATGATAACTGGTCGGCAAAGTTAAAAACCTATATGCTTACTTTTTTCTTTTCTTCAGGAAGTTCCCTCCATAGTTGTGCAATTTTCTTAATTAGATCTGAATTTTTTGCATCTGTGGATATTTCAAAAAGGATGGAAACATGGTCAAAATTTGTGTCTGAGGACTAACTTCTAATGAATTCCAGAAAGCAGAAACATGAGCTCTAAAAGTAGGTTTTATTATAAACAACTTGTATCCTACATACAATTCAATCATTTAGCTTTTTTAAAACCACATAAATTATGATAAATACTTTATCCACATTGTAAAAATCTATCATCTAATAATTAAGGAGTATATCACATACCACCAAAACAATCCACAGAGATTACTAGTTTAAGCAGTTAGGTAATCAATTTTTTCAAGTTGTTTACTTAATATTTCAATCAAAATTGAGTTTTTTCACATCAGGAATGATTATTCATAAAACCTGACTAACCAACAAAATATTCTTGTATTTCAATTACAAAAATACCATTACCAAACAAAATTGCCATAAAATTAATTCACAATCCCCCATTTTCTTCCTTATCTTAACTGAAGTAACAGGCTATAAATGATTTAATCACTTGTTAGTTTCAACTCCTACATTTTAAAAGATGGGAGTACTCAAGACCAGTACTCAAAGGAGTTCTCTGTAATGTGAGAATGATTACAGCTCCTCTGGTATTCACAAGTGCCCTGTGATGTACTGTATGCGAAAGGCTTTAGAAGTCATAAGCAAAGGTTAGCTATTATCTATTTAGCTATTATCTTTACGCTACAATTCCCAAGAAAGTCCCCACCACCTTTTTAGGGAGTGACCAAACATCCTGCCTGGAAATCTCAGGAACTCAAGAACAGATTTTTCAGCGAAAAGAGCTCTTAAAATTAGCAGTAATTTGTATAGAGTGTTACATTTTACAGAATACTTCTACATAAATTATTTCACTACAACTTCATTAACAACTCTGAAAAGCAAAAGAAGGAGCTAAGCAAAGAGAGACAAAATAATTCATCAATAGCCCTCTAGGCCAAAGGCAAGTAAGGCTCAAAATTCAGCTTTTTCATCCTCTTCTCTGGGTGCGCTCCACACTACTTTTTTTAAGATTTATTTTTATTTATACAAGATCTGGGGTACAGGCCAGAGCGTGGGAGGGTGAGAGGATTCACCAGAGACAGAGTGGAGAGCAGAACAGGCAGACAGATCCAAGACACTGCTGAGGGTAGCAACCAGCGAGGCAGGAGAGGTCTGCCGCGCCATGTGGGAATCTCCCTGGCCAGCCAGGAATCGAACCCACACTGCAGAGGGTGCAGAGAGCTTCACAGTGCTGCGCTCAACCTGCTGTGCCACCTGGGGCAGCCCTCCACATTATTTTAAAAGTACCTTTGCTTATCAAAAAAGATAAACTCATGCAATTTGCAGCAACATGGATGGAGCTGGAAGGGATCATGCTCAGCAAAATAAGCCAGAAAGAAAAAGAAAAATATCGGATGGTCTCACTCATAGCAAGAATTTAGAAAACCTACATAAGGGACCAGGAAAATACCTAGGAGGGAGTAGGATCAAAACAAGAGGGTGGGAATTGTATGGGGACTATAACCAAGATGAAAATGCACACATTGTGCAAAAATGAAAAATGATGTAAAAAATGTATAAAATAAAAAAAACTTTAAAAATAAAAAAATACCTTTGCTTAGTCCCCAATTGAAGCGTTTTTTACGTGGTAGAAAGCATGTTACACCTCCTATTTAGAGACCATCAAACAGAATGTTTGTTCTGCAGTCACTTTGGTAGTGCAAATCAAATTAGCAGCTCAACTACTTAGTAGCCTCTTTACTACAACAGAGAAAAGTACAAACCCCAAAACTTCTTACCTGGGTTCTGAGCTTTAAATATGGGTAGCTGCTCTTTGGAAAACCGAACATATGAAGTCATAGGTTTCTTTGGATAACCATTCATTGAGGATGAAAACCATCGTGGTACATACCCAAAGCTACATATAAATAAAAATAACTAATGTCATGCATTTATTTAAGTGTCACTATAACAGGTATATGAACACAGATCCCAAATTAGATGTCATCAAAAAGCTATGTATCTGAAACCTTCGACAAGAAAAGCTAGTGACATTCAAAATCCTGCCCGAACCAAACATAAGAGCATGCAACACTCCTCTCAGAGCTCTGTAGCCTCCTAAGAAGGGCAAAGCGTGGAGGGAAGCCTCTGCATTCCAATTCCTGGGCCCCGCCTCCTGAACGCTTAAATGGATCGTGGCGGGAGACTCTAGGCGCCGCTCCGCAGAGGACGCTCAAAGGGTGCTCCACGCTGGACAGTGGGGACAGGTGGGGTGTAAGGGCAAGGCGTAGGGAGACCGGAGGCAGGCACGGTGGACTCTACAGTAAAGCCTGGCCTCAAGATCTATCAATTCCTTTGGCAAGGTCGAGGCCAAAGTAGCCCTGACCTCCTAAGAGGGACAGCAAGTGGGGGAGAGCCGCTCTCTTCCAGCCCCGGATCCCAGAACCATGCCTCCTGCAGAGGCGCAGGCGCGCTGTCCTACCTGAGCGGAAAGCGCAGTCGATTTCCACAGCCCGCACACAGGTCCGCTCCGGACTTTCCCAGGCCACTCAGCACGCCCCACATGCACCGGAGAAGGGCCATTGCAGCCGCAGACCAGGTAGTGACTGGGCCCCAATCTCCTAACGTCCCCTCAGCACAGCAGAACCACCCCAACAATGACAACGTGAACCCAAGTGCAAGCCTAGTGAATTTGTTATCATACCCGCCACTCGCGAGGCACTATGGGAAGTTGGTTAACTTCCGGTTGGTAAATAGGGGGCGGGGCGAGGCCGAATGAGCGCAGGCGCCGTACTGGCTCCTCGGTGGGCGGGACTGCGTCGCATGTGGAGGGCGCTGGCCTCCTCCGAGGGGCGCTGCTGAGCCGCCTCTGCCCCGGCCCCCCTCCGCAGTTGGTTCCGCAGCAGGGCCAAGCTGAGGGAGGCGCGGCGGCAGCCTTACCCCTGACCCGGTATTGGCCGGCGCAGCCTGTGACGGCCGGAAGGGCTTGTACGTAACAAACGCTTTACCGGGGGGACACAGTATCTCGGTGCTGCCCGCGCCGCTCGAGGGCGAGTTGACGGGTGATGCGCGCGCACCCGAGTCCCGCTGTTGAAGCTGAGCTTGTAGCTGAAGTGCCCAAAAATACCCCGGGGAGGGGCTTGGGGATGGAGCGTGTTAAAACCTAAAACTGCGTTTTCTCGGTACCTCACCACAGATCCTGATTCACTATGTCTGTGGAGGGCCAATTAATCTGCGTTTTTAACAAGTGCCTCAAGGTTTATCAAGTTCTAATGGTCGTGACTATTGGATCACATTTTTTTATGTATTTTTAATTTTTTTTAATTTTATGTATTTTTTACATCATTTTTCATTTTTGCCCAATGTATGCATTTCCATCTTAGTTATCTTCCCCATACTATTCCCACCCCCCCTTACGCGATACTCATCTAAGACCATTGGGCATCCATGCAACTATTGGTAATCCTGTGCACAAGCCTGAGAGCAGCACTGCTTAATTTGTGGGGAGTAGGCTTTGGCTATGAGTTGCATGGAGACTCCCATTTCTAACCCCAACATGAACGTCTTGATCCAGAAATGTCGCATCCCTTAAGATTAGTTTCCTCTACTGCAGATGAGCATGTTGGACTATATCGAGTGTCCCCAAACCAGAGCACTGAGAATGTATGATAAGAACACCTTATGATACTGATTGCTGTGCTGAAGAACCATTTTCTGTGTAAGCAACAGCATGAAAAAGATTCAGAAGATCTAAAGATATCCACGGGCCCTTCCAGGTTTTTACATTCCACTTCTTTCAAACATGCTTCCTCCTGAAACAGCCTTTTCCTCTGTTACACAGCTGTTGGTAAATTTGTTAGGAAATTCTTACCAGTGTCATACTGAGCTAGGAGTCTACCTTCCTTTCTGTAGCTTTAGAACACTAGCTTTTAGGTGCTACAAAGGACTAATTTCACTTCTATTAAGTGGTAAGCAACTGTAGTCACCCTTTTCATAGACCCTGGTCTGTTCAAACCTTACATCTAGTCATAGGAGAAATAACTTTTTTTCCCAATCAGTACACACTATAAAATATGAAATGTCCTAACCATAAATAAAGAACACAGCGTTAGATTCTCCTTTTCACCTCCCAGTATACTCTAGCTGCAAAGGCAAAAATATTAATAATTACAATAGGTGCTATGATAGAGGTAAGATACATTTTAGCTAATGTCAAAACAATTGTTTTCTATTTTTCTAGACTGTTGTGTTGTTTCAAATCTTTGATATAAGTAAACTTTTGGATAAACAATCTTTTAAAGTGTCATTTTGATATCTTGCTCTAGAGATCTTATGTCACCTATATAATATATTGTTTTCATCAAGTACTTAAAACACACGTTGCAGTGATAATTTTATTCCAAGCAGCATTTACAAAGAAAATTTATTTATACCTGTTCAAAGTTATTTGAACCAAAAGGTATATGGTTTCATTTATAAAACATGAATACTTACCACTTCTTTTCCAGGGTTTTTCCCCTTTGTTTTATGTTCATCTACTCCTGTGGCTTCAACTATCAGTTATATCCTGATTCCTACATTTTTATTGACTTTAGATCTTTTCCTTTAATCCCATATCCAACCACTCTCTTCTGTACATCTATGCCATCATGTCCCACAGATGCTTCAGTTTTCTCTGAACAAAATTAACTATCTTTCCACTATCTTGCATTATTTTTCTTGGTGAAGGGCACTAGTATCCCATCTGAATCATTCAAGTTTATAACTTGATAAATCATTTTACAGTCTCCCCCATTAACCAACTGGTAATAAATATTAGCGATTCTACCTAATTAGCCCCTCTAATAAGTATATACCTTCCTCTCTAGCCCCATGGTTGCTTTTGCTTAGGCCAATAGTGTGTTAGTCAGCTCTCAAAAAAAAGTCCTAATTTGTAATGTAAGTGTAAATGTGTGTCACTGTGCTTGTCAAGTCCTTTGGTACAAATACGCCTGCCATGGCTAGTTTCAAACTACCATTTTGAGGTCACTGAACCTACAGTTGGGAAGAAATAAATGTAAGTGGCTCTCCAACCTAATACTAGCCAGTTCCTGTGGGACACTGATTCAGGCTCTGCCATCTTTTTCCAAACTCTTAGAGTAGTTTTCCTATTTCCAGTCTTATTTTCCTTCAAACTGTATTCCACATTGTCATCAGGATAATCTTTCTAAAAGGCTTATCACATTCATTCATATGTTCATTCAATATGTATTTTTTTGAGCACCAGGCAAGCAATGATTACATTTCTATACTTGAAACATTCACTGACTCCTGATTACCCACAGAAATTGAGCTTAATTTCTCATGCATAGCATACAAATCCTCCATGAACTGGCCTTTTTTTTTATTTATTTTTTTTTAATTTTTTTATTTATACAAGCACTGGGTACAGTCAGAAGCGCGGGAGGGTAAGAGAATTCACCAGAGCCAGAGCAGGGAGCAGAACAGGCAGAAGGACCAAAGTACACTGCTGAGGGGAGCAGCGAGCAGCAGGAGAGGTCTGTGCACCATGTGGGACTCTCTCGCCCAGCAGCCAGGGATCAAACTAGTGTTGCAGAGGCTGTGGGCAACTTCGCAACCCAGCGCTCAACCGCTGCGCCACCAGTGAGGCCCCATGAACTGGCCTTTCTGTTTCATCTAAAGCTTCACTCCTTTGCTTGAAGTAATTTATTATTTAAGTACCCAACTGACCTTTCTGTTTCTTCTATAGCTTTATTCCTTTGCATGAAATAATTACTTAAGTTCCTAATTTAATAACTACATCAGCAGATCATATCTCTTCATCTAAACTTATCATTGCTTGTTGTGTGATATACCAAAGTTATGGAAATTACTAGATAAGAAAACAGGTTAAGGGCCTCCCTGGTGGCGCAGCGGTTGAGCGCTGGGTTGCGAAGCTGCCCGCGGACTCCGCGGCGCTGGTTCGATCCCCGGCTGCTCCCTGGCCACTGGAGGAGGGTCCCACATGGCGCGCAGACCTCTCCTGCCGCCCGCTGCTCCCCTCAGAAGTGTACTTCAGTCCTTCTGCCTGCTCTGCTCCCCGCTCTGGCTCTGGTGAATTCTCTCACCCTCCCGCGCTTCTGACTGTACCCAGTGCATGTATAAACAAAACAAACAAACAAATAAATAAAAAACATGCCTCTATTAAAAAAAAAAAAGAAAACAGGTTAAGAAATTAGACCTAGAAGTTGAGCCTAGATGTAGGTTCAAATCCTGCTCTGGTTACTTACTAGCTATGTGACTTTGCCAAATGACAATCTCTCTGAGCCAGTTTTCATCTCTAGGAAATGAAAACAACAATGGTTGATTAAGATTATTGTGAAGAATAAATTAGAAAATATATAAATAGTTCTTAACAGAGTCCCTGGCACACATAGTAAGAGCTCAGTAAATAGTGGGTATAATTATTCTTATGTTATTCATAATAATTATTATTAGTTTCAAAATGATTATAGGTATAGCATAGATTGTCCCCAAAGTCAGATTTGTATCACAACCCTGTTATTATTTTTTGTGATTTCCTCTCCCTATTAAATAACATAAATAATATAAAATACCAGCATTAGGGGCCTCCCTGGTGGTGCACAGGGTTAAGTCAGCACTATGAAGCTTTTGGCAGCCACTATAGCAAGAAGTTCGATCCCTGCCCACATGGCGCAGCAGACCTCTCCTGTCTTACCCGCTGCTTCCCTCAGCAGTGTATTTCAGTAGATTTACTTGTTCTGCTCCCCACTCTCTCTGTTGAATCCTCTCACCTCTCCGCACCTCTGGCCTACAACCCAGCTCTTGAATGCATAAATAACAAATCTTAAAAAAAAAAAAAAAAACAACAGCATTACTCCTCTCTTCCTATTGAACTTTTAACATTTCTTACATTAGTGATATTAGAGTATAAATTACAGTTGATAATGAAAATTAAAACACATTCTTAGGTTGAGATCATACTTTAATGTTTTCATTTTTATATAAAAGGACACTTTTATATAATTTTGAGTCACAAAGTGAAGAAGTAGACAGAGAAGCTATCATCATGATCATAGTTTCTCAAATTACAGATGAGAAAAGTTAAGTTCTGAAAGCCCAAGTCATAAGGTTACAATGGTTAGCCAGTCGTGCAGTTGAACACCTGGTCTCAATTCATTGTCTTGTGCTTTTCCCATTATATCAGACCATCCCTCAGACTCAGTCAACAGATCATATCATTCTAGCCCAAAATATTTTCTTTGTATCTATGATAGTGTGTTAGCTTATACTGTTCACTTATTTTATATGCCACTTTAATTTTTAATTTTTTTACATACTTTTCCTTCAATAGATAAGCTATTGAGGACAAGACTAAGTCATATGCTGCTTTTAATCCACTGTACATTGAGCATCGAACATTGAGCATGAAGATGGAGGGAGGGATGGAGAGAGAAAAATGTGAAAAAATTAGCATATACACAAATTATTTATATACAAATTTAGCCCTATAGATAATAGCAACTAACTATTAGAAATCTCATTTACCAATAGAAGGGACAGTAATGTGTGGAGATAGAAGCCATGTAAAAATTTGGAATAAATACATGAATATAATGATCATGGTTCACTGATACTTGCACACTGGTGAAGCTGAAGATAGCACTAATAGCCACAGCAAAATAACTCCCTGCTGATTAACTAGGTCAGATACATACTAATAGATATCACTCAGAAAAATACTCCTAAGGGAAAACAGTCTTGCTTTTGTAATTGTCATGGTTAAATAATTAAGCTTCAATAGAAAAAAAAAATATCAACTAATAGGTTTAGCACAAGGTATAGATGTGATTCTGAACTCATAAATAAACAGTACTTCTAGAAATAAGATTATACTGTAAACACCACATATAAGACAATTTACTCATCAACAATTAAATAGCACTGTGATAGGCATTAGAATTGACACAAAAAAAAGATAAGATATTTTTCCTCTCCCAAAGAGGTGACAGTTTGATTGGGGCAACAAAGTAAACAGGCAAAAATTCACAAAATGTAACAGTTCATGGCAGCAATATAAGAAAATATTTATAATCTGAATATCTACTAACATTTCTCCTCTAAATCAAGATTTTAATAGTTCTCCACATGTGTAATTTTTTTCCTTCAAAACATTTTCATTCATTCAGGGTCTATTATCACCTCAGAGTTTGCTTTCAAATCAGTATACAAAAAAATTGAAGGCAAAAAGAAATTAGGAAGATCTACTGCATGTTAATAGTTCCCAGATATCCAAATTAATTTATAAAATTATTTCTCAATTAGAACAAAGTCTGCATGCAGCCTTAATTAAGAGAGTATCAGAGTTATTTTTAACCATTGCTGTAGCAGCACTATGGAAAATAAATATAGCTTTTCTATTTTAAAGTTGATTCTATGAGTCAGCATGAGGTAGGACAAGCAAAAAGGACAGCTATAATTTTATGCAAATTTATAAACCCCAAATTTATATTGCTGGAAATTCCAGAAAGCTGATTTAAGAAGAAATCCAAAATGATTATATTGATGAAATAATGCTATTAATAAACAGGATAACCTACAGTGTTTGTCTTCACATTATTATAAAACACCTGGTCACTAAGAATAATAATTATAATTAACTGCTCAACTATATGCCAAGTATTTTATAAATACTGTCTCCAATCCTTTCATAAATCCTACAAGGTGAAATTATTTCTATTGCACAGATGTGAAAATTGATATATATACATATAAAGTTTTTATCTTACTTGCTGCATCATGTTAAAAACTTCCACCTCAGAATCCAGTTTGTAGCTTTCAAATTACATTTGACTCTATATAAGTGGGCACAATATTGGCAATCAGTCATGAAGTTACAGTAGTCTTATTTTTAAACACTCATTCACATTCTATTTTAGCCCCATAAATACTTTTTCTTGACTACTGAGTGGATTGTTAAAGTAACATCTTAAGTCCCTTTATTTGCTCATTCATTCAGTCATTCAAGAACACTTAGTCTTGAATTAAATACACATGCTTAGATGTGCCTACATTAAAAATAGGGTATATAATAGATACTAAGTTGAGTTTAATAATGATTATACCTGAGTATTGCAAGAGTAGGTGGTAGTACTCACTTTTTACTTTATATAGATCTGTATTGTTTTATACTTTTTTCAAAAATTACAATAGTAATAGTCCTCTGGGTAATGATTTTTTGATTCAGTTCCTAGTAAAGGACAGTACTATACTAGATAATGCAATAAGTTCTAAAAATACAAAGAGCACTAGAGAAGGGGAGGAGAAAGGAAGGGGGTAAAGGGGAGGAGGAGAAATCTCTGTTAGAAGCAACAGGACAACAAAAACACAAAATATGGTAAGGTAGAGGAGAGAGTAAAAATGGGGACTGGTGTAAAAAACTCCAAGACAAAAAAAAAACAAAAACAAAAAAACAAAACAAAACATCAAAACTAGAAACAAGGAAGATAAAAACAGAATCCAACACTGCACAAGAGCAAATTTTCAGAATACAAAGGAAAAGAATAAAAGATCAAGCTGCAAATGTACCCAGAAAACAAATAGCAAAATGGCAGTACTTATCTATCAATAATTTCCCTAAATGTCAATGATCTGAGCTCACCATTCAAAAGCCACAAAATGACTGCTTGGATCAGAAACAAAACCCAACTTTCTGTTGTATCCATGAAACCCATTTAAGATCCAAAGAGAAATATACAGTCAAATAATAGTTTCCAAAACTATCCTACAAACAAGAGTGTGGAGCATGTAATGCTATAAAAGTTGGTAAATCCATCTATATGAGTCTTTTAACAAAAAAACTTATTTCCATTTCCTTGAATCATGGCTTGATGTGCTTTTCTGCCATGAATGCAACAAAAGAAAACAAATAGCCCAGTCAAAAAATAGGCAGAAGAGCTAAATAGACACTTTTCCAAAGAAGACATTCAGATAACCAACTGGCACATGAAAATATACTCATAATCACTTACTATCAGGGAAATGCAAATTAAACCACAATGATAGCAACGTAACCTATATCAATAAGCCCAGAAATAAGTGTTGGCAAGAGTGTGAACAAGAAGGTTGGTGGGAAAGTAGACTAGTCCAGTCCCTATGGAAACAATATGGAGATTTCTCAAAATATTAAAAAGTGGTCTACCATGTGATCCATCAATTCCACTCCTAAGTACCTACCCAAAGATCACAAAAACACTAATTTGAAGGGATATAGGGATTCCTATGTTCACTGCAGTACTATTTACAACAGCCAAGTTATGGAAGCTACCTAAGTGGACAGGACAGATAGGTGGATTAAGGTGTGGTACATAAATGGAATACCACTAAGCCATTAAAAAGATGAAACATTGCCATTTGCAACAATATGAATGGATCTGGAGGGATTATGCTAAGCAAAGTAAGTTAGAAGGAGAAAAACATAGTAGATGAATCACTCATATGTGCAATATACAAAACAAAGCAGAGGAACATATAAAAATAAAACCAAAACAAACTCTTGAAATCTGATAGCAGAACTGAGTGTAGCAGAAGGGAAAGGGGCAGGGGATATAGTAAAGAGGGGAGGTGACTCATTGGAGTACAGTGGAACATTTTGATGCTTTGGTGGTGGGCATGGTGTGAGAGCATACATATGCAGTGGTATGAACATATACACCTGAAACAGTTTTTTTAAATCCAAATTACCTCAAAAGATACAATTTTGAAAAATACTAAAATAATTTATTCACTCAGAAGGTAAATGATCTTAGATAGAAACATGAAACTGCAAGACACTGTGAAGGGCACTTACCAATAAAAAAGCAAACATGGAGGTAAGTGTACTGGTGATGACAAGATAATACTAATGTCTTGTTGAATTTAGCATATATATATATCAACAGAATGAAAATACATGACAATATGCAAAATATGGAAAAGGGGTATTAGAATCCAAATAGTATAAAGTCCTTACATATAAGGAAAAGGGTAAAGAGGTAATTTGTATTAATCGGTAATAAGA
Source organism: Talpa europaea (assembly GCF_964194135.1). Classification (NCBI taxonomy): domain Eukaryota; kingdom Metazoa; phylum Chordata; class Mammalia; order Eulipotyphla; family Talpidae; genus Talpa; species Talpa europaea. The sequence goes on from NC_140077.1 coordinate 53,395,171, forward strand.
CAAAGATGGATAGTTTAATTTAGAATTATCATGCAAACATAAAGCAATAAAAGAATATCTAGCAAGTTATCATAGAGGAAAACATAACTATTTTTAAAAAATGATTAATCCATAAGAGGGCAAGACAGGAGAAAAAAAAATAGAAAGACTGGTTGGAAAAAAAAAAAAACAGGAACACAGTAGGTAAAACCCAACTATATCAGTAATTCCAATATATACAAAGGACTAAATACTCCAATTATGACTGAAATTGCCCTGTTGGATAAAAACCAAATTAAGTGAAACTCAACAATATAATGAGTATAGGAGACACATTTTTATAAGATAAAGTTCCAAAATTAAAGAACAGAAAAAAATATATATATTGCAAATACTAGCCATAAAGAAAGCTGTATTTACACTAAAGTGGACTTTAAGGCAAAAGCATTATTAATGATAGTTATTTCTTTTTTTTTTTAAAACTTTTTTTTATGGTTTTTATCTTTTTTTTTTTTTCTCAGATTTATTCATTTATTTATACAAGCACTGAGTACAGTCAGAAGCGTGGGAGGGTGAGAGAATTCACCAGAGCCAGAGCGGGGAGCAGGACCGAAGGTAAATGATCTTAGATAGAAGGACCGAAGTACACTGCTGAGGGGAGCAGCGGGCGGCAGGAGAGGTCTGCGCGCCATGTGGGACCCTCCTCTGGTGGCCGGGTAGCAGCCGGGGATCGAACCGGCGCTGCAGAGGCCACGGGCAGCTTTGCAACCCAGCGCTCAACCACTGAGCCACCAGGGAGGCCCAATGATAGCTATTTCTTAATGAGAAATTTCTCATTGAGACATCACAAGTCTTTGTATCAGTATGAATTACTGTATTTAATAATTTGACTTCAAACTCTTTAAAACAAAAATAAACAGACAATTTCACAATCATAAAGAAACTTAATGGCTGTGAGGGCAAACAAAATATTGTGAACATGATTAATAAATTTGACATAGTATGCAAATACATAATAATATATATTCTTTTCTAATGCAAATGGAATATTTATCAAGTTTTGCTGTATGCTGGGTCATAGAGCAAGTTTCAACAAATTTTAAAGGACTGAAATAATATTCTAGTCTTGGAGAAATTAAACATCAAACCAACAGCAAAAATAAAAGTTAAAAAAGCCGCATTGCCTAGAAATTAAGCAAGAAATTTCTCTATGTAATTCAAAGTAAAAGGAAAAATCAAAACAGCCAGTAGAAAATATTTTGAAATGAAAGATAATGAAAATACAGTATTTTGAAACTTGTAGGATGCAGCTAAAGTGGGTATGAAGTAAATATAGTCTTATTATATGAATAAATTGGAAGCAAAAGAAAGGTTAAAATGTTTTAAAATCAAGATGCTGAAAGTTAAAATTAGAGTAAAAACTTTAAAAGATCTCAAAAAGATAAATAACATTTATAATCCCTAATGAGACTAATTTAGAGACTAATTTAGAAATTACAAAATGCAAAAGATATAACTATATATATTACCTTAAAAATAGTAAAAATAGGGCCTCCCTGGTGGCGCAAGGGGTTAAGATTCGCCCTATGAAGCAATCCGCAGCCTCTGCAGCATGAGTTCGATCCCTGGCTGGCCAGGGAGCAGCCCACATGGCGCAGCAGACCTCTCCTGACTTGCTCACCAGCTCCCCTCAGCAGTGTGTTTCAGTGGATCTGCCTGTTCTGTTCCCCATTCTGTCTCTGGTGAATCCTCTCACCCCCGCATCTCTGGCCTGTACCCCAGCAATCATATGTATAAATAAATCTTTAAAAAATAAATAAAATAAAAATAGTGAAAATAAAGCATGAATTCTACACCAACTAGATAATTTAGATAAAATGCACTAATTTCTTGAAAAACTAAACAATAATAGAAAATGTGTCTAGTCATGTATGAAAATTGGAAATTAAAGATCACCTAAAGTATGATAACACACACACAGAATAGAAGACTCAAATAGTTGTGACAATGACCACAAATTCTCATAGAAAAGTGGGGAATCTGTCCCTTTCCTTTGAATGCATGGGCTTGTGACTGCTTCAACCAATAAACTATGGCAGAAGTGATACTACATGACTTTGATGGCAAGATCAGAGAAGGTCATGCAGCTTATTCCTCCTCTTGGAACACTTGCTCTCCAGATGTTCCTTTTTGCTATGTTGTGACTCAAACCACACAGAAAAGTCATTAAAATGTGTTCTGCTAGGCCATACTACTCCAGATACCAACATGAGAGTGAAGAAACCTACAACTGATTTCAGCCCTTAACAATTTATGTCACCCTTCCTGAGAACATAAGTACTGCGAATAGACAAGCTTTTCCTACAGTGTCCCATCCCAATTCCTGATCTAACAGAATCCAGCATAGTAAAATGGTTGTTCGTTCACACCACTTAGTTGTGGGTGGTTTATCATTCCACAGTAGATAACCAAAGGGGAAAGAAAGGTCTTTTCAACAAATGGTTCAGGTCTTCTTGCTTATAATGTTGACCCTCAGCTGGCATATAGCAACTTGGTTCTTCAAAATTTACCTATGTGATATAGTAGTATCTGCAGAGATAGCCTCACTATACTTTGTAAATGAACAATGGGAGACAAAAATTTTGGTGGGCAAAGAATGCTTATATGCCAATTAAAACCCTAGACTTTGAGTCTCAAATCAGCTTCGCTGGGTAGAAACACTGGGCCCATGTCACTGCATTTCACTGTTGGAGGGGGAGTGTGATGAGTGGCCCCTTCAAGGAAGAGCATAGAATTCTGCATTTGGATTTCTTGATTCTGCCTGATCTATCTTTCCCCCTTGCTGATTCAGGTGTTATCTTTGCTCTGTTCCATAATAAACCTGAGTTGTGAATTCTTCTGTTCAAATACTGAATACAAAGTGCCAAAAATATTTTATCAGAAGTACTAACAAATGTAGTTTCACTATTGTTCCCCACAGTCTGTATATTGTTTACAATATTTCATACACAGCACAAAATGATCTTTTGCACTACAAGATCTTAAGTTTCTCCAACCAAATAAATCATATGGTAAAAGTATATATGGACCTTATTACAAGACCCAACATAGCAAAAGCAATTTCCTCCTGAGGTAAGAAAAACACATGCCTCCATTTACAACATGACTCAAGGGAGTGCTAAAATAAGTTTTTAAATGTATCTTATATAAAATTGCCCACCCTATATGCTAATACTTTTAGGTGAATACTTTCACCTTTCTATTCAGTTCATTTACACAGATTCTCATATATAACAAGATAATAGGAGCAGAAATTTAAATGTAACCTAACACAAGTAAAATATAAAACATTTAATTGTCACCAAGACACTATAGCATTACAAATTTTTACAACCTAAAACATCAGCTATTTAAAACAATTTTCAGTTATCACTAGTAGTGAAAGCATATCAACCACGTAGAGTTTGCAGACATCACTCAGTACAAAAACAAAAGTAGAAATGACTATCGAAATGTAGCAATATTTATAAGTGAAATTAAATGACTTTCTACCTCTTGTCTTATTTGTACAGCTGTCAGAACAGTAAAAGAAGCACTGTAAAAAATGAGAACTTTCTCAAATAATCTGCATTATATTTTAAGACCACTAACTTTCAATTAAACCGCTGCTTTAAGGTAAAAATATTTTTGAAAACTGTAAAGTTGATAGAATATATATAAACATGTAAGAATTATTTTTATATTGATGATCAAAGATTTTAACCAACTAAGAAGTTAAGCAGTACTCTGCTGAACATACCAAATTCAATATTTGAATTCAGTAATGCTTTATATGGTCATGTCTAGGCCTATTAACAGGACTAATGATTCTACTGCAGAACTCAAAATTTAAAACATTATTGACTATACTGGACCCTTAGAGTTCAGTTTAAATTTACTACCAAAAAGAGACATAATAGTTTCATGACTAAAAATCTTTCCCAATCTTTAAATCTTAAGAATACAAAATTGAGATTACATTTCAGAGATCCTGCTAAACATCAATGATTAAATGATGTACAAAGATAAACATATCATTGTGGGAAATGAAAAATACTTGTGGTATTATTTTTATCATAAAGTTTGTTACTTTTGAACATTAACTTTTTGTAATTTATATTCATTTGCTTTAATTCATTCAGTAAACATTTAATGAACATATTATGTGTCAGATTCTGAGCCAGACACTGGGGTCAAATAATTAGACAGCCACAGAGTTCATGTTTTCAAAAACTTGTTAGTCCAGCAGAAAAAAAGGGAGGCAGACAAGTAACTAGGAATGTGCAATATAGTATTATCAATGTCACAACTGGGGAAGTACAGAGAACTACAGGAACAAATAGGAGAGATATCTAAGACTTTGGGCTCAGAAAAGGTCTGCCTAAAGAAATAGGTGATACCTTGAGGGTTAACAACAATTAATCAAAAAACAGATTGGATGTAAAGAGTTCAAAGAGATTTAAAAAAAAAAAAACTCCAAATAAAGCTCTTGAAACAGGGCCTCCCTGGGTGGCGCAAGGGGTCAAGCACAGCACTATGAAGCAATCCGCAGCCTCTGCAGCACAAGTTCGATCCTCTGCCAGCCAGGGAGCAACACACATGGCACAGCAGACCTCTCCTGTCTTGCTCGCTGCTCCCCTCAGCAGTGTATTTCAGCCAGTCTGCCTGTTCTGCTCTCCACTCTGTCTCTGGTGAAACCTCTCACTCCCAGCATCTCTGGCCTGTACCCCAGCTCTTGTATGCATAAATAAATGAATCTTAAAAAAAAAAAAGCTCTTGAAACAGAATAGACCAAATAGAGGATCCAATCAATCACTTCAAATATATTAATACACAAAGGACCCAGAAGAAAATTGAGAAATTAGAGGGGAAAAAAGGAAGCAAACATTTAAGAACTCCTTTAGGAAAGGCAAGATAAGAATAATGATATCCCAGAAGGAGAAGAGAGAGATAGGTACAGAGAGCTTATTCAAAGAAAACTCTCCAAACTTGGGGGGAAGAAACTAAACATACAAGTTCTTAAAGCTAAGAGACCTGGTTATGTAAATGCAATGAGACCTAGATCAAGACACATGGTAGTGGAAATAACCAAGAGTTCAAGACAAAGAACACTGAAGGTAGTGAGGGGGGAAAAAAGCAGGTAATGTATAAAGGTAATTCCATCAGGTTTTCACTGCTCTTCAGCAGGCAGATAGATTGTAAGAGCTCAGTGAGATTTAAAAAGAAAAAAAAAGAAAAAAAGAAAAAAACCCTAAAGAAAGTTCTTGAAACAGAAAAGACCAAATAGAGGGGTCAAATAATTAGATAGCCACAGAGAATGGTCTGACATATTCAGAGTAGTCAAAGATAAAAGCTGCCAGCAAAGAATACTACATCCTGCAAGACTCTTAGATATGAGGGAGAAATGAAGGTCTTCAAAGACAAACAGAGCTGAAGGATCTTACAAACCATAGCTCTCCCTTAGAAGAAATGTTGAAACAAGTTATCTAAATCAGAAAGTTCACAAGAAATTAAACAAGGACATAGAATCAGAAAACTAAAGATAAAATGTCAGTACCAAGTACTCACAAATCAATAATCACCCTTAAATGGACTAAATAGCTAGTTGGATCAGAAAGCAAAACCCAACTTTCTATTTCCTGTAGACCAATCTAAGCTCCAAATAGAAACAGGCTCAAATAAAAGGTTGCAAAGTAAAGCTATAAACAACTAGGAGTGCCCTAAAAAAAAGCCAAGATAATCATACCAGATAGGCTTCCAGTTTAAAAAGGTAAAAAGACAGGAATGGACATAAAGTAATGAGTAATTAATGTATCAGGAAGACATAATATTCATCAATATATATGCACCAAGTGAAGAAGAATCAAAATATACAAAACAAGTATTAAAAAATCTAAAAACATACATTGATAACAACACAATATAAATAGGGGACTTCAACATCCCACTGATACCAATGGAAAGATCAACCAGACAGAAAATTAACAAGGAAATGAGTCTTAAATGAGCAATTAGACCAGATGTGTTTAATAGACACGTATATAGCCCTCTAATCCCAGAAAGCTCCTAAGGATAGCCCACATACTGGCTCACAAAGAAGTGTCAGGAAATCATATGAGCTATCTTCTTGGATCACAATGGCATCAAGCAACCACATCAACCACAAGCAGCAGGAAAAACCTCAAATATGAGATAACCAGGCAATTTGCAACTGAATGACTATTGGATTGAGAAAGTCAAAGGAGAAATTAAAAAGTACCTGGAGACAAATGAAAATGAAGATACAAGTTACCAGAACCTATGGGATGCAGCAAGAGCAATACTGAAAAGAAAGTAGAAAGCAATATAGACCTATATCAAGACACAAAAAGATCTCAAACTTAAGGAACTAGAAAAAGAACAAAGAAAGCCAAAATCCACTAGAAGAAAATAACTGTATGTAACTGTTAATATTGTCCTTCTGTTCTGTTTGTGTGTGTTTTTCACCTAATGGCTCTTGATCTTTTAAAGTTATAAGTAGTAGATTTACAAAGTAAAATTTTAATATTCCTGAATATAGTTCATAGAGAGGGGAAAAACACTCAAAGCAAAAATAAATAATTATATGCAGTTTACATAAACATTTGTAAAGTCTGTACTTCCGCTTGTGAGATAGCTGGGTGGTAAGTTGAGTTTACCCTTCCAACTTATATCACTAATTTATTGTATTGTGGCAGTTACAAGCCCAGAATCCAATCCAAGTATAGTTAATAACAATGTCCCAAAGTATCCGGGACATCAAGAGTCAGGATCCTAAGTCTCCAAAAGACTATTCATTTCCCTTTCCCTCATTCTGAGAGGGTCCTTAAATTAATGGTTAATCTATGAGGAAGCCCCCTGACTTCAGCTTTATACATTTTTAAAAAATAATTAATGTACTATTAGAATTAAGCAAAAACACCAAAAATGGTGATCTGACAGATTTCACATCACCGCTGATATCTTTAAGATTTTTAGTTGATAATGAGACTTGTGTTCAATCCTCAGGAGTCTGGTTGTACAATTCAAATGTAAGCAAAGGCAAACAAGAGTTAGGCATGTTTCAAAAACTTTAATAAAGAAAAAAGACACTTCCAAAAATAAATGCCACACAAGTAAAAGTTTTCTTTAAAAAGTTATATTCAAGAAACAAAACCCTTTACTATCAAAATGTACTAAATACTTAAATCTAATGATGTTTTGAGTGTTCAATTTCTGGGTGAATGTAGCTTATAATAATATAACTAGTAGTGTTTTTCATGATATGGCTGTTTCAAGACATCACTTAATATACTTTTTTAAGCCTATATTTTCTTAAACATCCATTTCACAATTCATTTAATTATTTTACATTCATTTAAAAAACACATTTTCTAACAATGGGTCATTTGTGCTTTAATAATAATGAACCATGGTAAAATACTTAAATGACTTCAATGCTTTGCTAATGACTACACCCATCACAGATTCTTGCACACTTATACATCTACTGCAATAATCAGAAGAGCTACAACTCTTCTTAGAAATGACACTCAAGTTTGGTAAGCATGCTAATAATTAAAGAGATGTGTTTTTTTCCCAAGTTAAACATCAGAACTTCGTAGCTTTCTTTAAAATCTGAAAAGAGAATCTGCTTATTTAAATCACTTTTAACCATAAATTATGAAACAGAGGAAAGCATCATTTTAGAATTTTCTTTATAACTTCTATAGTAACAAAGTATGTCCTTTGCCAAATTGTGATGGTACTAACATTCTATTTTAGAAATTCTTAATTTTAAAATGTTAAGAAATACATTAACAGTTACAGCTAGAGGTGCATTTTAATGAATTAACCTAATTATTTTTCAGGTCTATATGACATTAACATTGTCCTATCCTCATTTCAGGACTTTAGCAGTGATCCATGAAAAACTCCAACTAATTCTAAATTGTCTTCTACAACAAGAAACCAATGCATATCCCTTAGATAGACAACTTAATAAACAGATACAAACCCAAAGCAATCAAACTTATATAATTAATGGTGATGAATGCCAAATACGACAAACCTCATTCTCACAATCTGGAATTTTCATGCAAAATTTTATATAGTGTTTTGATCCTTACTTGTAAGATAAAGTAATTTTTATCTTTTTAAGTAATCAAGACAAATAGTAGAAAAAGCTTTTTATTTATATGGAAAAAGCTACATTAAGGTCTGTAAAAGGTGTCAATATAATATTGCCTATACAGAAAAAAATTCAAATGTGAATAGCAACAAATAAAAGTTACACAACTTTCTACTTAGCAGTGCAATTAATTCACATTGCAATAAAGTTAAGTCAAGTATAACAAAATCAAAACAAGTGTTTCTCCATAATCAATATACTGAGAATTACAGTGTAAAGATCATTTTGGGTTTGAGAAATCTGTAATTGAGTTACAGAATACCCTAAGACAAGGGACAGTTAATTCATTTAGTTATCAGCTGTTGGGCTTTTTCAATACTGTTCACAGGAAAAAAGTAATGAGTTGACATACATGTAAATAGAATATATTTAGTCTATACAGTAAAAAAATACAAATTATAAAGTGAGCTAACAAAGAATGAAATCTGAATACAGATTTATAAAACCGACAACATCATAGACAATACATACAGTATTTCTCATGTAAAAACATCTAGTTTCAGCAAAAAATAATTTGGTTGCTTTTCAGATGTGTTGTAGATCTCGTAGGCTGAAGATGCAGATGTCCAAGTATCTTAAAAACCATAATAAATGTCTTTCTCAATGCATACAAAATGATAAATGCTCTCATCACAGTCTTAAGGGTATTTTTGGAAGTTTGTTTTGTCTTGCTTCAGAAATACATTTAAAATGGGTAAAAATCAAAAGGATTTCATGGTACAGTGAGACAGTAAATGGTGCTCATTTTACTGCTAACGCTGAGGGGGAAAAACCTAGATTTTACAGTACTCTGGTATATATGAAATTTTTTTTTGATTTTACATTGCATATTTCTGAGTCCATTCTCGTGCATGTCTGTTGTATCTGTAGGCATACAAAAGGGATATATATAGTAAAAATATACAAACTGAATCTCTTAAAAGACCTATATACGACTTTCTTATGATTAATTGAAATAACACCTACCAATTATTGGGTCATTGTGACTTAACCTCATGCATAAATAAAACACCACAGACTTTTTAATTGATGAGCTTATAAAATATATTAAAAAATACCTAAATTACAAACAGAAAAATGAAACCAATTCTAAGAGAAACATATAAAAGCCAACTTTGAGGCATAATCTGCAAGTTGCAAATGAATCAATGGTATCAGCAAGATATGACAAAATGAGGTCAGTTTGGGGGAGTTTTAGGTTACTGTCTCTTCCTGGTAGAATATAATAAATGCAATATTCAATATTTTCCAATATCAAAGTCTTTCATTTTAAATTTACTACCTAGAATTACATATAGTTCTTCCTATCATCATAACATATTGTCAAACATAGAACACATACTATTAAACATAAAAAATTATTAAACAATAAAGATTTTTACAGAGTTTAACAAGAAACTCTCCATTGGAAAGATTAACAAACAATATAATAAGCATAATTAAATTTACTTAAGCATATTAATAATACTTATGTTCTGGCAAACTACACAAAAAAATGTACCAAAACAGAAATTAATATAAGTAGGCACTTACTTTTCTTTGTCTGATTTATAGATTTGTGCAATATCTGGTACTAAGGGATCATCTGGATTAGGATCACAAAGTAGAGAACATATGGACAATAAAACTAGATTTAAAAGAGAATATTATATTAGATGATTGTTCTACTTCACACAAACTACAAATGTGAAAATAATTTTACTCAATATAGACAATGAACTTATAAAGAAGATGCAAAATGAAATGAACTCATTAAATTATATTTTAGACTGACTTTGGTATTACTTTTAAAACAATAAAATTACCATAAAATTATCGTAACTTTTAAATTTCTAAATTCTGTTTGTATTTCTATTTATTTAAAAAATGTGAACCTCTCTAAAGTAGCTTTTAACAATATTTAACCTTGAGAGAGCTCGACAAAAGTATTTTTAGGTAACAGACCTATGCCCAATGGTACATAATCAAAAAAATTTTAGAAGAGCATTCTAACTTTACATGTTTCTTAGATAGTTTTATATTATTTTAATGAGGAAGTTGTCCATTTTTATTCTACTTTAATGCAGAAAATCTGTATTCTAATCAATTCAAAATAATCAATTAGAATTAATAGTCCAAACCCTTTTGGACATTTTATTCCTCTACTTCTCTACTCTGGTTTGCCATAAATAGATTGTCTACAAAGAAGAGTTATAAGATCTTTTCATTGAGTTCTTAATTTCATATCTATTTTTATATTATATGCTTTTAAAAAGCAGCGTGAAGAGTTAGCACCTAAATGTTTTAAAACACAAATGAAAAATCAAAAAAAGCAATTGTTTCTTGCCATATTACATGAAAATACTAACGCAAATAGCTACATTTAATAAAAACAACTAAGTATTTGAAAAAGGAGGAAAGAAGAACTTATTTCTCATTTTCTTCTACTGCACGCTACCACTTCTGAGGGGGTTCACTGAATCTTTGGAACAAACTTCCATCTCTACCTTCTTCTACTATATTCCCTCATCTTTTCCTACTCTTACAATACAAAAGTAAATTTATATAGCAGCACTGATTCGTAAATGACAGGGAAAGGGGGTGCTAAGTCTAATGAAAAACATATGTATTCATCTTCCTTATCTTCCATATGCGTAAAGATTTATTTATTTATTTATACAAGCACTGGGTACAGTCAGAAGCGCGGGAGGGTGAGAGAATTCACCAGAGCCAGAGCGGGGAGCAGAGCAGGCAGAAGGACCGAAGCACACTGCTGAGGGGAGCAGCGGGCAGCAGGAGAGGTCTGCCCGCCATGCGGGACCCTCCTCCGGTGGCCGGGGAGCAGCCGGGGATGGAACCGGTGCCGCAGAGGCTGCAGGTAGCTTCACAACCCAGCGCTCAACCGCTGCGCCACCGGGGAGGCCCTCTTCCATATGTCTAAAAGAAGGCTGGCATAGTAAACAGAGTAGATTACCTAGGCTCACATTCCCAAAAAGTTCTCAGATTAAACTCATGATGAAAAGCAAAATAAGGCACATAAAATATAAAAAAGTGAAAAACATACAAATGAGCAAACTTTGAGCTATTGATAAAATAAACAAAAATAAAGCTCCTCATCTTTCCACTCTTGCTACTAAAAGTCACTTGTGCTGATTTCACTATTTTACACACAAATCAAATGATTTAAGGTAAGAAAAAAAAAGGAAAAATATTTGACATTCATTTGAATGCTTACTATGTGCCAGGCACGTAGCAATCCTACATGGTAACACTATGTAGGAACCTCTACATAGTGTAGAGGTTACATATGAAGAAACTAAACCTGTTTGAATTCTTAAAGGATAGTTTCCAGAAGCCAACAATACTTATTATTCTTTATAAAAAGCTACCAGTGTCAGAAGATAAGTGCTCCACATCTGGCAGTCTGCCATTTCTTTTCTATGTGTAAGTACTTAGCTGCTTTGCCAAATGACATTCATTCTGTGATACCATTCCAGGAAGGAGTATATTAATTTGAATAACCTTTTATACAGAATCTTTCCTCTATCTAGCACATAACAGTTACATTATGGGAAAGGTTTTTAAAAGGACACTAGAATCTACAAGAACATCCTAGGTCAGAAAAATTGCCATTTATAAATAACCTTCTTAAAGGACCATTACTTAGCAAATACTTGAAATAATTATGACTGTGGACCCTGCTTCCTATAAGTCTTATCATTTTAAAACAACGCATTATATATTCATGTACCATTTACTTAAAAAATAAATTTTTAATGACCATGGACCCCTTCCTGAGTGATTCATGAAAAACAAATTTCTTAAATTTTATAAAAAGAAAAAACTACCATGTTACTCAGGAACAGATGTTACCAATTAAATCCATTATTTTCCAACTATCTAGTTCTCTTCTGTTAGAGAAACAAGACATAAACTAAGATGAATGGCATAACAAATAATATTGGCTAAAGGGACAAAAAATGGCTACAGATTACCTATGTACATACCTGATAATTTAGTAAAGAACAATGCTATATATCTGTGAAAACTGAGAATCCACATGGATTATATATCAGTCATTATGAAGCTATTAATAATGTAAAATTTGGACTCATCTAATGCATTAAATTGTAAAATAACTCTCATTTTAAATCATTTCTTTTATCAGCCTCATCAGAGATTTTTTTCCTAAAATCACATAAAACTTTTCTTACAGTGTCAATAATTTCATTTAATGAATAGAACAAGTTTTAACATATTATTTTTACCTCTCCCCCTCTATCTCTCGTCCTTTCCCCCTTCCCTCTCCCTCTCCCTCTCTCTGTCTCTCTCTCTCTCCAAAACCCAAACAAAAAAGGTAAAATCTCATTAGGCTTATCCCAAAATTTCTGGTTTAAAATTTCTCTCATTTCATCATTTACATTTGCCTATCAATTTCTGCTTCATCATCTCCCAACTGCTAAAAGCCAAAGAGTAATAAAATAAGAGGTAAGAAAGCAAAGTAAAACCAGAACATGAGAAAACACAGTAGATTAGTTATTTAAATTTTTGGTTCCTAGGTACTGTGTTTTTCCTGTCTCACTGTTATCAACTGTTATAAAACTGATAAATGAAATTACCTTTTGATACAGTCAGAGCTGGTGACCATTGTGACCTCAGGATATCAAGACAAATACTTCCATTACTGTTTATATTTGGGTGGTAAATTTTTGTTGTGAAAGCAATCTAAACATGAAACGAAACAAAAATGTGACAATTTATGAACTATGGCCAAAACAAACAAATTGCTCTAAAATGTCCTTAATTTTATATGACTGTAGTGGAGAAATATATTCAACACAAACTGAACAGCTACTTTGAGCCCACACAGCTTTAGTTATTGGGAAGGTGAAAGCCACTCCTCTTGCCCCCCAGGAACTGAGAAGTATTTTGGAAAATGTAATAAATAAGTCTGGAAGAGTCTGTATGACTGGGAGAGTTGAATCTGAAGTGATTAACTATAGCTTTCAACATTCCTCAAGGGAGTCATTTTCCTAACTTGATTATCAGTGATACCTGAAAGTGATACTTAGTTCTAAAAATAAGGTGCTGGCCTTGTTCCAGGGGAAAGCTGAGGAGCCTCACTTTATTACCTAGTCTAAGAAACCCATCAATAATCTTAATCTTCCACAAGAGTTATTGTTACATCATTTCATAAAATCTAAAATAATTACTTTCTAAGTGACAGAATTGTTATTGATTGTCTCCCTCTTTAACATCCCCATTTGTTACCTTTAGAACCCATCTAAATTTAATAAGAATGTATTTTTATATCTCTTACCACACTAAACAAAGGATGTGTATTGTATTTATTTTGTATTCCCCAATGGAACAATGGAACATAGTAGGTTTTCAACTAATGTTTGTTGAGTACTTAAAAAAAATAAGAAGAGTCAACTTTAAGAGATAATCCCCTAAGTTGAAAAGTCTGATTCTTGACTGTAAGAAACTTCCCAAAATATATGTATCTTTTGGTGAGGGAAAGAAAGGTAAAGAGACCTAATTTATAGCATAACAGATATATGGCCCTTTGTTTTAGAGACATAATACCACATTTGAGTCAGAAAAGCAAATTTTAGATTCAGCAGTTTTACAAAACAGTTTGGACATGTTAATCTACCCACAGTCTTCTGACATCCTGAAAATATTTCTGGGTAGGCAGTAAAATCCCTAATATAAAGCCACACCATCATAAAAATAAATACCTTTGGTGGTTTAAAAGGATAGTCTGTCGGGAAATGTACAGTGAGAAAGAAGACTCCACCTTGATACGCACTATCAGGCTGAAATTACAAAATATTTGCATCAGTGTCTGATTTCTATGTAAGTTTAGTAATCTAAAATGATCCCACCCCATCAGTTTGAAAATAATGCCATCATTTTGTCATAATTTCAAATTATTTACCTTGGACACAGTTTTCTTTTTGCAGGTATGAAGGAGGATTTTTCAATCATGTTGACATCACAGAATTTAAAACAAGACAAAAACCAAGACACACAGCGGTGTGACTTGCACAAACAAATTTGTTTATGAGTACAGATTTTTAAAGGTCAGTATACACTCAAGACTGTGAGGAAAAATAATTTTCTGCAGCAGCAATCAGTACAAAGAAAAAGGGCTGGAGCTAGTATTTACCTTCTTATGTATAAACCTTAAGTTCTGATGATCCTTTAAAGGGCAAGAATGGAGATGAACAGAAAATACCAAGTTATGAAAATGAAAGGCTAAGTGACACATTAGGTCTTAAATCTTCACTTAGCAACAGTTTATAAATGTGACAAATGCAAAAAAAAAAAAAGGCCAAAACAAAAGTGGCTAAATTCAGTATTTACCAAATTATCAAATTAGGAATCAACCTTGTAAGAGAAATTTAAATTTGGTCATGTTTTCTCTGTGGCAAACAGAAGATGTTTAACTTACAGTGTTACCAGAAAAGGGAAAATAATGACCAAAAAAGAAAAAAAGTAGCAAAATGCCTAACATTCTATTTAATTTATTTATATTTAATTAAATGTTTCATGCTGTTACATTTTAGCAATAAGAGCAATACTCTCATTATTTCTTCAAGTTGCTGTATATATACTAGAGGATTTTAGTGTATAATTATTCTTACTATATATATTGTTTAATTCTAGTTCATCAAAAATTATAAGGAATGTTGAAAATATAAGTTAATTATAATTGACAGATATGGTGGGTTTAGATTGTCAAATGATGCTACAGAATGGCATGTTTACATTACTAAAATAAAGGGGCTATGAGTAACATAATAGCAACCATTTGTTACAAGTGATTCATCTAAGAAATATTTCTCAAGGGCTATATAATTCAGATGGTAAGGGTGGCCTTTAAACGATAGTATTTTGATGGTTCTTACTAAGCAAAATAGAAACAATAAGATTCTATTGAAAGTTGTTATATAAATATATGTTGCATTTTAATCTTTAAATAACCTTACTGTAACAATTTAGTAATTTTAGATACTTGCACAGGACTCCTATTCTGAAAATTCATTTTTTTTTTGTTAAGTGAAACACAAGACAGTATGATTAGAAACTCTATGACTTACTAAATAAAGCTCTTTCTGGGAAGGAAGGTAAGATGATGTTCATGGAACATGTTACTGAAATACTCTCACCCAGCAGTTGATTTGACCTGTCAGCACCTATTTGTATACATTTAGATTTTTTTAAAAGATTTATTTATTTATACAAGCATTGGGGTACAGGTCAGAGGCGCGGGAGGGTGAGAAAATTCACCAGAGACAAAGCAGGGAGCAGAAGAACTGAAATACACTGTTGAGAGGAGCAGTGGGCGAGACAGGAGAGTTTTGCCGCACCATGTGGGAATCTCCCTGGCCAGCTGGGAATTGAACCCGCACTGCAGAGGCTGTGGACAGCTTCACAGCACTGTGCACAACCCAATGCGCCACAGGAGAGGCCCAGATTTTTGATTGTTGACAGAAAAGAAGTTTCAAGTCATAACTGCCTCTCAGTTCAGAAAGACATCACCTTAACAAAGGTATTAAGTGTTAACAGAAGTCAGCATAAAATAGCAGGTAATTCTGAGTTCAGGACAATGCAACAAAACTGAGTGGCAAATTCACAGAGTCACAAAGACATACCCATAGCAATATTTTATCAGTTTCACTGTACAAGCAGGAAAGTAATAAAACTTACTGCAAATTGGTGCTTGTTACTTGTAGGAATTTCATTATTGGGTTGGTTAGATTTATTTTTAACCTACTAAAACTATTAATATGAGAATAATTAAGCTTAGTTTTGAGCAACTGATCTTTTGTGTTTAAAATAAAGCAAGCAGCTTAGTTGCAAATTATGGTGATCCATTAATATGTGTAATGATCAAGGAAGCAAAGTAAAACATCACAGGATCCTAGCAAGTACTTGTCACCACTAGTGCTCTAGGAAATCATAACAAATCCTTTAATAATATTTTTGCTTCCTGAGTCTTTCAGAGTACAAGAAAATTCAACCTGAGCCACAAACATCTGATCAAAGGTGAAATGGCAAGAATGAAGTTTGGCTGAGGGAATTAATTTCATATATATGAAACATACTTACAGGCCCCATAATAGTTGCTTGCCAGTGGAACACTGAAACAAACAAAGGAGTTTTGGAGTCATTAACAAATGTTCAAACCTGTGTTAATGGTAGCAAAGTCCTAGCAATAGAGCAAAGCTTACAATCATCTCCTACGGGTCCAGCTGAACAATGAGCAGGTGGGTCACGTTGTAGGTCACTTAATTCCTAAAGCAAAGGGAAAATACTTAATTAATTCTTTTTCCGGTGAAACATGCCTAATAATCCCAAATTACATAAGCTATTAATTTTACTTTAAAACCATTTTAGACAATTCTATTAAAGATATGAAAGCATAAAATGTATTGTCAATGACTGGTATGAAGAATATGGTACAAGTAAGGTATTCAATTCCCTTGAGACAGCTTTAAAAAACTTAAAAAATTAAATAGACTAAAATATTAAATGAATTATCTATGTATGCAAGTTAATACAAGTGCTAAGTATGTAACATAGGAGAGTTAGGCTCATAAAGAGATGGATATTTAAGGAAAAACCTGAATGTTAACTGGAAAGAAAGGAGAACAGTCAGGCCATAGTTTGAAGCCAGGCACATTGATTCATATGCTATTTTCTGCTTTCAAGGAAGCAAGCGATCATGAAAAGGCACAGCTTTAGAGTTGGCCATTCCTGGGTTGGAATTCTAGCTCTATTATAAGAAGCTCTAAGATTCTGGGGAAGTTACTTAACTTCCTTACCTTCAGTGGGAAAGGAACTCATCACCTCCAAATATGGAAGGTATAAATTCAATATAAACAACTACATATTAGGACTGAGAAACTAATTTAGTTTGCATGACCACAGACTATCTCTGAGGAAGTGACATTGAAGCTGAAATTGGAAAGAATGAACAGGAGTTTGGGGAGAAATGGGTGACACTGGGGGATAGAATGAGGTTGAACAAGTAAGCAAAGGGCAGGCAGAATGCCGAGAATAATATACAGGATATTAATATTAAAGAATTGGTGTTTTATACCAAGTTTGTTGGGGGAGGGCGGTAAGCAATGGCACACTCTGATTTAAAAGAAGACCCTGACTGGTCTATGAATTGAATGGATAAGAGGAAAGAGGGAAACTACAATGAAGCTATCCGCAGCCTCTGCAGCACAGAGTTTGATCCCCCTGCCGGCCAAGGAGCAACCCACATGGCACAGCAGCCCTCTCCTGACTCGCCTGCTGTTCCCCTCAGCAGTGTACTTCGGTCAATCTGCCTGTTCTGTTCTCCACCCTGTCTCTGGTGAATCCTCTCACCCCACACACACACACCTCTGGCCTGTATCCCAGTTCTTGTATAAATAAATAAATCTTTAAAAAAAATAGTAATGTCTTTTCACTCTCAATATTTCACTATATATACACTGGGCTTTCCAGAGGCTTAATAACACATGATATTGTAACAAACTGGATGCTAAACAGATGTGAGAATTCAGCTGTCATCTATATGCCTGACTATAATAAAACCAGAACATGCATAAAAACGGCACACTTTTATTTTGGAAAATAGACAAATTTTGTCAATAAAAAGTGTTAAGTTATTATGTGATGGGTTTATTGTTTTTAAATTATTTGCTACAAATTTTATATGTTTTAATTTCCCACGTAAATATTAATATTTACAAACAAAAGCTCAATGGAGCCTTCATTGTCCTGAAACCAAAAAGTTTAAAAATTGCTGGTACAGCCTGATGTTCCATGTGCAAAGCTAAACTTTCTGGCCTTCATTATTTTCTTTGTCCAAAAGTAACTTTCCTTCTATCTCCCCTTGCCTATATTTTACTCCTTATAACAGTAGCCATCTTCTCAAAGATTAGTTTCAAAGCAGTTTTAGATTCAAACCTGGATCAAATCTGATCTTGCTCATGACCATTACTAGTTGTATGATCTTGGGAAACATATCTCTTTGAGTTTCAAGTGCTCCATTTGGGGCTATCACTGATAACCTTCAAGAACTATAACGAGAATTAAATCAAAACATGTAAGTTCCTAGCTTAATACCTAGCATGTGCAATAAATGATTAATACTTTCCTCTCTCCTTTTCCTCTTTCATGAGACTTTTTCTCAAAATCAGGACTTTTATGCATTTTATTCATGGAATTCTCCACAATACTTAGCACATTGCTGTTCACATAGTTGTTTGATATTGTTTGAGTTAAAAAATAAAATTTAAGGAGTAAATTAAGTGATCAGCAAAACAGATATCTCAAATTTCAATCTTTTAGAAATACAAATGATTAGCTTTGGCAATCAAATTAGAATCAATTACTCCTTTATATAGGTATGCAGAACTCATACAATAAAAGGAATATCATAATGACATGTGTCGAGAGAACAGTTATAAATACTGGAGTGGTCCTTTAATGACATATAGTAACACCTAAAAATCAATCTCAAAAAGTATTAATCATTAGTTATTAAATACTAATGCCACTGCCACAACTATGTTTGATATACAAAAGGTATGGTATTCTAACACAGTGTCCAAAGCCATACAAAATTCCTGCAGGAAATTTTTGGTTTTGTTTTTTGGTTGAGAAGACCTCAAAACACTAAATATTCCATTCATATTGTTTATTTAGGATGCTGCTGACCTACTTTCAGGACATACTTTTGGTTGTTTTTTTTCCGAGAGTAGAGTTAAGGGTTTGTGTTGAGCCGACCCAGTCTCAAAGTGAGCTATATTTCAACCACTGGTAATCCTTGGTGACAGAGTTGGCATAAACCAAGCTACAGTTTGTGGCATTGACAGAGGTACTTTTTTTTTTTAATTTTTTGCATGCTCAATTTAACCAGCTGGACTAATTATAGCAGAAGTTTACTAAGCACTTCCACATCCTTCCTAACAGAACCATAATTCTGATTTTATACTCATCCCAACTCTACCCTCCAATTTTTTAAAGATTTTCCTTAATAGTATCAGATTATGAACTTTACAAAACTTCTTACAAGTCTTCCAGATACATTTGTTAATAATCAAACTGTAGCATGAAATTCGATAAAGTCAGTTGTGGGGGAAAAAACACTTTAAAAGATGTGTGTACAGGAAAGAGGTTCTCTGGATTCTCAGAAGCTTAAAAAGTAGTTGTATCTCCAAGAAAATACATGTATAACTCTGAAGTATCCTGTTCTGAATGTGTTTGCTAACCTTTCAACACTTTAAGGAGAACTAAGTTTGTCCTAGGGCAGAATTGTGATCCAGTAAGGAAGTGGTACAAATATTTTAACTGAAACAAATTGCCCTCTAAGTCAAAAATAAACACTGAAATCTGAACATTAGAAAGTAAAGTTACAAAATCTGGTAAATTCTGAGAAGTCACATGGAATATCCCCGAATTTACATCATACTCCACCCCTACAGTGTGGCCCACAATACCTAAATATAAATAACCCTATTTGTTAAAAGGTAGATTGCAGGAACACAGAAGAAGTTAATGATCTTTTTTAATTTGCTGGTCACTAAAAGTAGCTTTCAGGGCTGCCACACTCCAGGTATGGCATCTACACCATCTCCAGGGATTGCCATTCACACAGACCTCAATGTGAGTGGTACTCCTGGGGACTTGACAAAGCTTCATTACAAAATGTTGTACATAAAAGAAATAGACAACATCCCTGACGCCCAACTTAGACTGTTTCCACTGTTTTTGATAAACAAATATCATTACCGATATGGAAGCAAAAGTGATGGTGTTGGTCATATGCATGGGATCAGGAGCACTTATTTTAACTTCAGTTATTTTATCAATATGTTGAAAATGGAAAGAAAACAATGGTAAAACTGGAATTCAAAAACTAAAAAGACAGTATCATAGTAGGAAAAGGAAAATAGTTTTCAGTGTGGGAGAAAAAAGAAACTTGACTTCCCCCACCTCAAACCATACCCAAAAATCCAATCTATACAGATCATAGGTTTAAATAAGAAAGACAAAATAATAATGCAGAGAACAGATAAAAAGTCCATGACCTTGGTGGAGGCAGAGATTTCTCAAATAGGACACAAACTGAATAAAGAGAAAATTTGGACTTGATTAAAGTGAAGCTTATCTGTTTATAAAAGACACAGTAAAAATGTGAGAAGGAAAGCCACCACACAGAAGATATCTGCAATCCATATATCTAACAGAAACCTCACATTCAGAATATGCAAAAAGTCTTCCTCCTCAGTGCAGCAGTCAGTGTGTCAGTCTCATAAACAGAATATGGAAAATATATTTCTCCAGTGCAATTTTAAAAGGCAGATTTGAACATGCATGTTATAAAAGAGGCTATCAAAATAACCAATGTATATTATGAGAAGGGGCTCAGCTTCAATAGTCATCAAGGAAATGTACATTAAAATTAAAAAGCTATGTCACTACACATCCAACAGAATGATTAAAATGAAAAAAGCCAGAAGAAAACACAAGTGTTAGCAAAGATGTGAAGCAACTGAATTCTCACATACTGCTGATGGAAAAAGAAAAGTTTGATAGTAACCACTAAAAGGGAACTTAAGGATACTCAATGGCCAGCAATTCTGCCAGATATGTACATAACAGAAATGTGTAGAAATCATATAATGTAAAAGAGGGTTATCAAATAATGAGATTAGCTGTAAATTCATAAATGAAAAGAACTCTTTTTGATAAGAATTAAAATTGTGCACTTCAATTTTCATTGCAGTGACAAATCTAAAATTGAAATACAAAGTTGACTGCATTTCTTTCTTCTCCTTTGAGACAAAGTAAGTTTAAAACAAACTAACTTTACACCTAAATGTAGATGAAGCAATACATATCAAACTTGTACCCCGCCACCCAACAAAGTAGTCTTTATCAATGAAGCAGTTTGATTCCAAAGAAATTAACACTCAAAAAACAAAACAAGAAACAAAAAAAACAACTAATTAGGGTACCTATATTTCAAAATAAAAATGCAAGATGTATTAATAAAAGGCAGATTATAAGACATTGTCCCTATACTGTGACAGGAACTATAAAAGTACTCTACACTTTTAAACACAAAAAAAATGTGTACTTAATGGATCTATACAGCCTTATATCTAAGCACCTCTATTCTAATTCAATTTTCTATAACCAACTAGACACAAAGAAAAGTACTGAAAGTACTGAAACTGAATTTTAAATTGGCACAGATGGCTTGTTTATAACACCCCCACAATATGCTGAGTGTTCTCCATAAAACCAACCTAGACACAATCCCTGCCTCTAGGGGACTTAAAATCTAAAAGTAGACTAGGCCCCTAATTCAAAGAAAGTAAACAAATAAAAGGAAACAAAGAAGTGAATGTAAGAGAAGCCGCCTGCATTAATCTCTCAGCTCCCAGAAGGGTAACAGTCCAATCTGAACAGTAGAGAATGAAAGCTAACTAGTCAGAGCTGCCTTATTTACCATCTGACTTAATATGACACTATGCAATAAATATTCTCTAAAAAATTATGCTGACCAGACTGAAAATGCTTTGTTGTTCTCTAGCTTCAACATTCAGAAGATCTAAATCTCCATAATAGATATAATATATATACCCCACTGGGTGTGTGGAAAGGACATTAAACAGCCCATACGTAGCGACTGATTTACAGCCCCAAATTTCAGTTACTGAATCCAAAATATATAAAACATTATTTCAAAAAAGCTGGCTCAACAATCAATTAATGTGACAACAACTGTCTTTACCTAAAATTCCTAAAACAAGACAACAATTCTTACTGGATTACATTTTTTATGTTGTCTCTAAAGCATATATGGGCTATGTTTGGTGTGTCTGTGAATAAACATTTCATGGACTTACAGTTCACACTCTGATCTCCTTATTCAGTTGATTAGAGCTATTTCAACAGAGAGATGTCATACAATGTTTGAAATGCCTCCAAGTACAGGACCTTTTTAATCCTTGAGTTAATGAACATATATTTTAAACCACATAGATTCTTCCCGGAAGACTTCAAAATGCTAATAACATACAATTAATTAAAGTTATGAGAACCGAACTCACTTCAACAAAATGGTCTTGGCTGCTTCTCTGTTTTTTTGGGGTCAAATACCTCCGGCAAAGGCTGCTATTGCCACCATCAAATTCCACACAAAAAGAGGAGGAAAGCAATGATGCGACTGACTTTGCTGCATCACAGTATTATTTGTTGAATCTGAACTACGAAGCGGGCAATTATAATAAACATTTCAAGTAAAGATCAGGGACATTATTTACTCAGTGTCTCAGATCTACAACCAATTTCCCCCCGTGCTCTCTAAACCAGCCATCATGACTTTCAATGTCCAAAAATGCTATCCTGTCCTTAATTTTTAAAAGTGGCTTCCTTTTAAATAGAAGGCTCTTGATTGTCTCCCTTTATATGTTATATCAATTATACATATATATAACACAGATAGATATCTTTTTTAAAAATTTAAGGTATCCTAGTAAAAACTATTCGAATCTATTTTATGAAGACTTATGGTAAAAATACACATTCACCCCAATAACCCAAACTCAGAGTCTTGGAATCCTCCCATTCCCTCCCTTCACATTAATCAGTAGTTTAGCTATTCAGATTCTCCTTCAGTCCAGATCCCTGCCACTGAAATAGTTCCAGCAGCAGTTCCCAATCATATAGGAAAGTAGAGGTTCCAAGGGCAGAAGAGTCTGAGAGATAAGCCAGAAAAGAGATTTTTCAGGGTAGGAAGCCAAAAACTTGAAGTAGGGAGACATCATTAAAGTATCTAGAACAGATTGGGTGGCAGAAGGAGTCTGGAGAGACTGCCTATACCACTGAATCTTTGAGACTTGACTTGAAGGACTAAGCAAGGGTAGGCAAAGGTGGGTATGGCCAACTCAGAGAGGCCATTTGCTACAGATAATCTGTAATTTTCCTTCCATAGCCCTTTCAAATGTTCTCTGCTACCGCCCTAGCTCAAATCTCACATTTGAACAACACAATCTTAACTGACATTATCCTAGTTCTCTACTAACACACTGCAGTCAAAATCTTAAAAATCCATGTCAAACCCTTTTAATGTTTTTCATTAGCCTTAATATAGTTTTAAATCCTTACAGTGACTTATAAACTTTGAAGGATCAGACTCCTCCCTATCCTTCTATTTGCAACTACTTGCCCCCAATGCTGTCTGCATCAGTTCCATTCCCCAAAATGCTATCTTGCCTCTAGTTTTCAAACACCATTTCCTTTTAGAGAAAAACCTTCCGCCCAGATCTGTCCCACCACTCATTCATTCATTCACTTTACTTACTTTACTTTCACCTTCAAGTCTCACCTTAAATATCATTTCCTTACAGATGTTTTCCTTAACTGTTCAAAAGACAATTGATATGTCCCCAGAGTCCTCTAAGCTTCCCTTTCCATAACATTTATCAAATGTGTAATTACAAATGGTAAACAATCATGTGTTCTATGAGGCAAAATAGTGCATATCTATCACTATGATTAAGAATGGTATGTCCTTACTCAAAAACCTTTAGTGGCTTCCCCAAATTTCTGCATTAAGTACATTTTTTCTCAGTGTGGATCTTCAAGGCCCTCCACAGCATGAACTTTTATATTCTACTATTCTCTGAGTGGGTCCCCAAAGCGAGATCACCCACTGCTTCCAAAATAAGTCACACAGCCTCTAGTATTATCATTTCTGACGCTTAATCTAGGAGGCTGACTTCCGTAAGTCTTTAAAAATACTACCCATCCTTCCAAACCTGTATCTAATTCCATTTTCTCCATAATTTTCCTGATATTCCCTAAATAAATTTAGCCTCTCCTACCTTTGGCTCCCTTCCTGCTCAAATATGTTGAATATTACTTAAGGTACTTCTCTAAACCTACCTAGTTGTTACATGGTCTTTCTTAGTCTTACTCGTTTTAAATGTCTTTGATAACACTTCTTATGTCTTACTTGTCTACCCATCTTGTTACCTTACTTTGTATATGTCTTATGTACAGAAGGTGCTCGTGAATACATTTACTTGAATAAAAAAACTACAACTACAGGGGTCCCCTGGTGGCCTAGGGGTTAACTCTCAGTGCTGTCACCCACCGCCATGGCCTGAGTTGGATCCCCAGCCAGGAAGCTACCCACATGGCACAGCAGACCTCTCCTGCCTTGCCTTCTGTTCCCCTTAGCAGTGTATTTCAGTGGATCCGCCAATTCTCCTCCCCACTGGGTCTCTGGTGAATCCTCTCACACCCTGCACCTCTAACCGGCACCCCAGTTCTACACAAAAATAAATTAAATCTTAAAAAAAAAAAAAAAACAACTACTACATGGAAGGAAGTTGTGAAGGTATGGTCTAAATCTTTAAAATACAAAAGACACCTCTGATATGGAATTTAATGGTATCAGAAAAGTATGTTATGCAGTAGAGTAACAGAAATATATCTTATTTGAGTCCCAAATAATCACTCTTTAATCAAAGAATAATATATCTTTATATACTCATTAACCTTATACATTAAGATGCCAATATTTTAATTCTGACATCTGAATATTAACAGAATTTTAACTCACCTTTCAAAGAGAAGATAGTGCCACTACTTGCTATTTTTGTGACCATTTTTGCTATTTGCTGAACAAGTAACATTCTATAGGTCTGCTTAAAATTATAAATCAGAAAAGATCATAGAAATTACCTAGTCCAACCCATTAAATTCCTTGATAAAGAAAATAAAGTCTATGCATTTCTTAGCCAAAGTCACAAAGGCAAAGCTAGCAAAGCTAGGACAAAGGCTCGGACCACTTGACTTCCCTCCAGCTCTCTTCCTACCCCAAAACAATACTCACTTCAAGACTGTAATAACGAAAGCATATTATTCTCAATCAACACTGGAGCCAACAATGCTCCAGCACTGAATTAAACTATTTACAACTTTCAGCATGCTCAAGAGAAACAAAAGTGTGATGAGTGAAGGAATGAAAATGAATTCATCTTTTCCCAGGAGACATATCTTGTAAAAGGTTAGACACAAACACTAATTCATAATTTTGAATGCTTCAATATCAAAAGTAACTACTTCATAGTAGCCAAGAAAGATGGTGCTTCAGGGAAAAATACCTACCAATACTTACCAAATATTTGTTATTAAGTATTACTTCTTATACCTAAGAACTGGCACATAGCAGACATCTGCACAATAAATTAATCTCTAGTATCACCCAGTAATGGTGCTTGTATACATAGGTGACTATAAAAGGCTGTTACTTGTAGCAGAAAACAGAGCATTGTCAGTTTGTATCAGATAGAAAAGCTTCCAAGACCAGAACATTTTACATTATACTTCCGTGTCTATCTATCCATCTGTATGTTTGTGTGTCTATGTTAAAATAATTTTTGTGTACATATATACACACACACATATGCATGAAAATGGCATATATTTTTGACAATATTGATTTTTACCTATGGATTTTATGTTATGAAACAATTTCCAAATTTTTATTATAGCAACTTACAGTAAGAAAAACATTTATATGGCACATATTAAAAAAAACAAGCAAAAATAAATGTTGGCAAGGATGTGATGAAAAAGGAACTCTCCTACATTGCTGGTGAGAGTGCAAACTGGTCCAACCACTATGGAAAGCTGTCTGGAGGTTCCTCAGTCTACTAAAAATGGAGCTACCATATGACCTGGCAATTCCACTCCTAGGGATCTAACCCAAGGATACAAAAATATTGATTCAAAAGAACACCTGTACCCCTATGTTTATTGCAGCACTATTTACAATAGGTAAAATCTGGAAACAACCCAAATGCCCAAAAATAGATGACTGGATCAAGAAGATGTGGCATTTTTACACAATGGAATATTATTCAGCAATCAAAAAAGATAAACTCATACCATTTGCAGCAACATGGAAGGAGCTAGAAGTAATTATGCTCAGTGAAATAAGCCAGAAGGAAAAAAGAAAAATATCAGATGGTTTCACTTATAGCAGGAATATAGGGGAACCAAATAAGACATCAGTGTAAAAAAATAGTAACAGTACAAAACAACAAAGCAAAAATGGACAATTATAAATCAGAGGCATACTGCAGGGGACGAGGAGGAAGAGGCATGAGAGGAAGGGAGGAAGGAGCACAGGGGACTGAGGTGATGGTGCATGGGTGCATTGGTGAAGGAAACTCTATGGGGACTATACCTGAGGGGGTGGGGGGAAGCAAATATTGTTTAAAAATGTACAATGATGTAAAAAATTTTTAAAAATTAATATAAAAATTTATATCACAAACTATTACATATATATGTAACTAAAACAAAAATTTAATGAAACAACCCCCCAACAATACCCAAAGCACCAATATTTTTTATTCAATTTTTTAAAGCTATATATGATTTATTAAAATGATTTTGTCACTTCTGTTCGGGAAGCTCATTCCTATTCTAGGGGCTCATAAAAGTATAAGAAGACACTGGGAAAACGTAAACCTTAGTATGATATTCATTCCTTTGAGATAACTTAACAGACATCAATTATAAAATATTATTATTCAAAAACTATGTTGAACAGCAGAGAGGCTTATTATTTTGTAAGTAAAAAATAGAGATCATATTCTAGGCCATAAAACTGGTCTCAAAAATGTAAAAGGAGTCAAATTAATAATGATAATGAAGCATGTTCTCTAATCACAATTAAATTAAATTAGAAATAACTAACAAGAAGTTATCTGTAAAATCTCAAAACATTTGGAAAATAATATACTTCTAAATAACTCAAGGGCTGAAAAGGAAATTATAAAATATGTCTAACTAAACGAAAATACAACACATTAAAATTTGGCAGACACAAAAACACAAGCCAGAGTCTTGCTACTTTAGAAAGCAATGAGCCCTGGACATCAGGTCTGTTTGGTTGTGTCTAGAGCAATCCAAAATGTGCTCACAAAACCAATGTAGATACCTGGAGAACAATTTATTTTTCTAAAATAAATTAGAAATAATTTGTGAGAACTGATTATTTTTATTACTAAGGAAAATTAGGGTGAAAAAACCACCCCCTACCCTACCCCTGTTGGAGAGGCATTCTTAAGTCTGAAAGGAGAGAGAAATCTATTAAACAATATGGTTTCACTGAAGAAGAGCCTTACAAGCTGCATAATATGAACAGAGAGCAATGAAGGAAACAAACAGCAATAGGCAAGACAGGAAGTTCAGCGCACAGTGGTGATGGAATAGGCAGCACTTAGCGCTAGACAGTGTGCTTAAGAATACTTCTCCATGCTAAGGACAACTCCTGGAATGCAGCAGCCTCTTATTACTGTCCAATGAACATAACCAAACCTTCATAGAGTCATCCCAGAACCAAATTAAAAGAAAAAAAAAAAACAAAACCTCAGCTTCTCAGAGGTCATCTAGAAATAGAATCTGTCCTGCCTTCAGCCATATGTTTTGAATCAGCCTGAGGATGCTACAAACCCCACCATCACAAAAACCCTACAAATATGGTATATATTAGACATATTAATAAGAGTTATCACAGCATTTCACAGGGGTAAGACAAAAGATGGCTATTTCAATACCAACTTTGTTTTTTAAAGATTTTATTTAGTTTTATGTAGAAGAACTGGGGTATCGTCCAAGGTGCAGGTGGTTAGAGGATTCACCAGAGACAGTAAGGAACAGAACAGGTGGACTTACTGAAATACACTGCTAAAGGGAGCACTTGGTGAAACAGGAAACGTCTGCTGCACCACATGTAGGTTAGCTCCCTGGCCCGCACAGAACTCAGGTCACAATGGTGATGGCACTGAGATTCAACTCCTAGGCCACCAGGGAGGCCCTCAATACCAAATTTTAATTAAATATGCTATCTGCTCATCCATTGCTAAAATAAAAGGAGAGGTCAGCTACTACGTTGTGGATAATCATTAAGTCAGTTTGATGGCAGGTATTTGGCTTATCATTTTGATTAGTAGCACTCATTAAAAACATCTTTTCTCTGTGTATTTCAGAAACTCAAGCAAATAAGGATGTTATTCTGCTTTACTGGAGGCAATCCCACATCCTGCCAGGTTTGGTTTTTATATGTGCCTGGCTTCCTAAAATAACCATAAATACCCTTATTTAAATTTATGCTATTTACTTCTACAGAGAAAAAAACCTCAAAACTTTTTACTGTTATAGGTTATCTTGTCTTTTTACACCTCTGCTGTGGCAAAGAAAGAAAAATACATGATATGAGGGCAAAAGGAAGACTGAGTTTAATTACAAAGATCTAAAAGTGGAAAATCTCACAGGGTAATTGTTTAGAAAAAGAACACTTTCTTCCTTTCCTCTCAAAACAAATCATTTATCTACCAAGTATAAGTACTGTATTCCTCCTTTTTTTT
Organism: Talpa europaea; assembly: GCF_964194135.1. Lineage (NCBI taxonomy): Eukaryota > Metazoa > Chordata > Mammalia > Eulipotyphla > Talpidae > Talpa > Talpa europaea. The sequence goes on from NC_140077.1 coordinate 53,423,827, forward strand.
AAAAAAAAAAAAAGTAGTATCCTTTACTGAAAAAAACAGGAGTCTTAGATTTTAATCTCATAATCTGAAAATCTTCCTAACATATGAGTCTGAGCTACTGACTACTATTCAAAGCCACTATAGGAACTAAAATGCTCTATCAATTCAAGAACATTTTCTCAAATGTAAACTCTACAATGAAATAATACTTTTGACAGAACATTTGTGAACTACAACCAATTCTTTCAAATCTGTTTTTGAGGATAAAACTTTTAAGGAATGCAACAAGGGTGAACAAAGTTATACTATTCATTTACCATGTTAAATGATCTAGTGTACATTACTTCAAAGCAGAGACTTACAATGCATAATCAACAGAGTGATGCATCAGTGAAAATGATTAAATACGCCAAGATCTTAATTATACTACTACTTTACATTTGTATAGAACATTCCATTTTGCAAAGCATTTACAGCCATAAACTCATGTGACTTTCTTATGTCCTTCAATTTAAGTTCAACAGATACAAGACATGAGTCCATCTGGGTAAAAGAAGCAATGCAGTTAAGTGGTTAAGGGTATGGAAGCTGGAGCCAACTGCTTGGATTAAAATCCTAGCACTGCCCCTTACTAGTTAAGTGCCTCATCATCTACAAAATTTACATTATAGTCATTTCTACTTCATGCCTACTGAATTTAAAATCAATTAATATATGTCAAGCACTCAGAACAGAGTTTAGCACATAGAAATCATTATATATTTTACACAGTGGTTGTATTTATCAGGAGCATCATTGTATGGATCAGGACACAAGCTAGTAAGTTAAAGAGTCAGAAGGCTGGGTTTTGCTACCTTTTTTAAAGCATCCTAATGTTTTCTAGATTGATGTAAAGAATTAAATGCCTCCCCACCTTGGAGTGTGCCTGGTGCCCAGAGCTTCTGGGCACATGAGGTGACAGGGACAGAGAATACACACCAATGACTTTTAGTTTCCCCTTCTGCTTTGGGATGGCAAAGCAAATGTGTGTTTTCCTAAAGCAGGTAGAGCCAATACTGTTTTGTACTTGTGCCTGGTTCAGAGCTGTCAAAAGTATGATGGACATCTTTGATATGTTGTTATTTTAGTAAACATTTTTTGCCCTTTCAAAGAAAAAGAATTCAATGTCAAATTGTAAAAATAAAAAAAATCAGCACTTCAAAATATTTATCAAGTTCATTTATATATTTTTATATTAAATTGATTATAAATAACAAAAACTCTTACTTTTCAAAAAATAGATCAAAGAGTAAACAATTTTATCCTATCACATCATGTCAGCATGATCATAAATATAATTTCTTTGTCAAATAAAAGTATCCGGAAGGAAATACAGAAAAATGATTAATGACTGTTTTTAAAACATTTATATTGTAACACCTGTAATTTAAAAAATGATTTCCAAAACAAGTTTATAAAGAATTGAAAACAGATTGATAGAACACTTAGAAATTCTGGGAAATAACAGATGTCCAGACGAAAACCTGCCCTCTTTTTTCCAACCGTTTTAGGTATCTTTCCTCAGACTTTGTTCAAACTTTTTCTCCTTTAGTGATTTAGGTGACTGTGATAACATCATTCACTGTATCTAAAAATAGAGAATTGGTGCGTAAATTTATGAGCTGACATACAAAACTGTCAGTGGATGTCTAGAGTATTAAATCATTTAGTAAATTCTACTATAAAAATATATTTAAAGCTGATATTCACATGCTCTGCACATACATATGATTTTACTTCAACCATCTTTATAATCTTTTCATGTGAGTGCAGTCAGTGTTTCTCACCAGTGTTTCTACTCCAGTCCAACTGAGGATTCCACATTTTTGCATTTATAGCTGTGGGGACAGTCTGAAAATACTCCACAAGTGATTCTGACACACCACAAGCTGTCCCCTGCCCTGCCCTCCACTCAATCCTGCAATTTTCTGAGGTTCTGCACAGTTCTAAAGTCTGCCACTTTAGGTTGAGCAAAATCATAACCGAATGACTTATATCTATCAGAGTTACTTTAATAAACTTAAAAAGAAAGGCCAAGAGTTAACATGTACGTTCATTTCTTGAAACATGCAAGAGTCAAATTAGTATTTTTATCTTGATGATGTCAAAAAGGGCTTCAGATATAAATATGAACCAAATACACTGGTTCAGCATGGTGATTAACAACTGCCCAATATGGTATTTACAGGTAGTGCCCATTTTCTTTGGAAAGTTTCTTTCTGAGGACAAATTATCCACTATTTAAAAGTCACTGTAAGTGCAAAGACTCACAACTAGGAAATGAAATAGAATTTTATAACTTTATGGAAAAATGTGTGTAATTAACTCAAATGTGAGACAATATCATATCACAATTAGTAAGTATACAAAGCATGGCAAAGATGCTGACTAGGGCTTCAAAATTAGGATTATTTTTTTAAAAAAATGTATAATAGTATTATCTTAAAGTCAGAAAACATAACTCAACAAATACTGATTGTTACATATTTCATACTAAGGGGTCCCTTCCTCAGGAGGCACAAAAAAGAACCGTGATCCACAGTTTTAGTATATGAAACCAAAACCAAAACCTGGGCTGTGTGAGAAAGCTGCTGTCCTCTGTACCAGAAGATGCCACAGAGGTGACTGAGATACAATGTATACATGTCTCTGCTGTATCCATTCACTAGTGGAAAAAGTTGATAAAAAAATTTTGGTGTGAATCCATTTATTTAGAAAACATGCTGTCCGTTGTTGGCTTAACTTGCTAAACGCATTTTCCATTTAAAAAACAAATTCCATGTTTCCAACATGAACTAGAACTACAAACCTAAAACCTGTGTCAGTAGACTGACCAAAAACCCATCAAGGAATCAAAGTGAAGTGGAAGCCCCCAACCCCAGTATTGTAAGATGTTCACATGTGCAAGAGTAGCTATCTATAAATATGCCAGAAGACAATTCCTTACAGAGTTGGGATATGTATTTGGAGAATGAATATATACCTTTCTTCCTCGTTCTAAACCCATGTGTCAAAGCATCAAACAATTTTATTTATGGCAGTTTCTGTTGTGTCTCAAACTTTACATATAAGTTTATCATGGGGGGTGGGGGGGCCTGCCTGGCTTGACTCACCATGAATCACAGCCAGGAGGTCATCTTGTGTATCAAGCAACTATGTTTTCACTACAGCTATGTGACCTGAAGTGGCAGCAGCAGCAGAGGCACCAAAATAGAAGGGGCAGGAGGCTTCTCGGCCCCAACTAAGCCAGCTCCAACGACAGAGAGAAAGAACAAACCCAACAGCTCGGAGGAGAAAAAGGCTGCAGGCCCACCACACCTTGCTTTCCCTCCTCGGGAACACCGCGAAGCAAGACTATAAAAGAGGACGGGATTCAGAAATGTGTGGAGAAAACACGGCATGACAGGGCCAAAAACTAGCTCGGTGTGAAGGCAAAAATCCAGCCGTGACCATGTAGTAGAGATTTCGAGCAGGTCTGGAGACGGAGGAGGGTCTCCACCCGGGGACTCGGGGCGTAGCTCCGGCGCGAGAGTGCAGCGGCGCCCCGGTCTCCAAGCACCTCTGCCCACCCGGGATGGATGCCCGCTCCCACCTCACCTGTCCGGTGCCCGCTGGCCAGGCCGTCGCCCCCGCCCCCCGACCCCGCCCCGGCCCACCCGCGCATCCTCTGCCCTCCCGCCGCGTCTCCAGGGACCACCGCCCGGTTCGGCGCGGCAGGGGGCCGACACCCGCCCCGCCTCCCCAGGCCTGGCCCCGGCACTCACTTTCTGAATCCGCTTCAGCGCCATGGGTCAGGGAGGGCGGCGGGGGACACCGGCCGGCGGGGGGCGGCTGAGGGGTTCGGGGACTTGGGGTCCTGGCGGGCTTGCTTCGCTGGCTGCTCGGCTCGCTCAGCCCGGTGGGTCCCCGGCTCGCCGCTCGCTGGCTCGCTCCGGGCGCTGGTGCCTGCTCCGTGTGCGCCCGAGCGCGGGTGTGCGCGAGTGTGCGGACGGGGACGCCGGCGAGACTCTTTTGTTTCCGCTTTTGCTTCTGGGAAGGAGCCTGCGCCCTCCCCGCCCGCGCCCCGCCCCGCCTGGCACACTGGGAAGTGTAGTTCCAGCCCGCTCCGAAGCCGCCCGCCCCCGGCAAGGTCGACTTGTTCACCGTTGACCTCAAGCTGGCAGCTTGAGTTTAGAGCTGCCAGGGTCTCCTGGAGTTGATGTCTGCATTGGATTTTGAGCAAGTGACTGAAACTGGAGTTCCCAGTCTGTAAAATGGGGCCAACCAATGAGCTCATGAGGTTCCTGGAGGGATTGCTCAATTTTCACAATCACTCCTTGTCTAATATGGAATATGGCTGATCTTGTTATTTTCGCCTTTTCAGATTTCTCTTTTATTAGATGAATTGCCTCAATTTTTCACACACGCAAAAACTCATGCCAAATATGATTCCTTAGATAACTTTTTAATTCCTATGTCGAAAGGTTCCTCCTCCAGCCAATCCTAATCCCATAGATCTGCACCTCCTCGAAATCCGGACGGCACATTCCGAGTTTTACCCTCAGCATTAACCTCTTCCTTTGGTTGATTGTACAAGGTCAATAGAGTCTACTCAAAATCCTCATTCCCTGAGTTCCTACTAACTTGTTGCTAATTAAAACTTGGCTTCTGCTTTCGGCACAAGCAGAAAAGGTTTTAGCTAAGGTCAACTTGAGCTTCTAATCACCTAATTCAATTCACTCCTTATCCTCTGTGTTGTTTTTTAATCAATTGGTTGGCAACCAGCCCTTTGCTTTCTTACTTTTCAGAAATGCTCACCACCTCTGACTCATACAGCACATTGGTATTTCCAGCTTCTACTTCTCTGACTTTTTTTTTTTTCCTGTGTCACTAGTTCCTCTCCCCTAACGTTGGAGTGCTCCAGACTTCAAAGCCTTGATCTTTCACCATCAACATCTTTCAAGAAGCTCAACTAATCTTTGACAAAGGAGCAAAGAATATGCATTGGAGCAAAGAAAGTTTGTTCAATAAATGGTGCTGGGAAAACTGGGTCGCTACATGCAAAAGAATGAAGCTTGACCACCACCTCACACCATACACAAAAATCAACTCAAAATGGATTAAAGAACTAGACATAAGACCTGAAACCATAAAATATATAGAAGGAAATATAGGCGAAACACTACGTGATTTGCACATCAAAGACATCTTTACAGACACATCACCCAAAGCAGTGATAGTGAAGGCAAAGATAAACAGCTGGGACTACATCAAATTAAAGAGCTTTTGCACAGCAAAAGAGACAATAACAAAAACAAAGAGAAACCCCACCAACTGGGAGAACATTTTTGCACCCAACACTAATGATAAAGGACTGATCACAAAAATCTGCAAAGAGCTGATGAGACTCAACAACAACAAAGAAAATAATCCAGTCAAAAAATGGGCAGAAGAGCTTAAAAGAAACTTCTCTGAAGAGGAAATGCAAATGGCCAACAGGCATATGAAAAAATGTTCAACATCACTTGTCATCAGGGAAATGCAAATCAAAACTACCATGAGATACCATCTTACACCAGTGAGAATGGCACATATTAAAAAAACTAGCAACAACAAATGTTGGCGAGGGTGTGGAGAAAAAGGAACTCTTCTGCACTGTTGGTGGGAGTGCAAACTGGTCCAACCACTGTGGAAAGCTGTGTGGAGATTTCTGGACCTACTAAACATAGAGCTTCCATATGATCCAGCAATTCCACTCCTAGGTATTTACCCAAAGGTCACAGAAACATCAATTCCAAAGAGCACCTGCACCCCTATGTTTATAGCAGCACTGTTTACAATAGCTAAGCTTTGGAAACAACCCAAATGCCCAAAAATAGATGACTGGATCAAGAAGATGTGGTACATATATACCATGGAATATTACTCAGCATTCAAAAAAGATAAACACATGCAATTTGCAGCAACATGGATGGCGCTGGAAGGGATCATGCTCAGCGAAATAAGCCAAAAAGAAAAAGAAAAATACCGGATGGTCTCACTCATAGCAGGAATCTAGAAAACTTAAATAAGGGACCAGGAAAATGAATAACTATAAGAAAGTGAAAATCAAAATCAACAAAAAACTATGAACCAGAAACACACTATGGGGGGTAGGGGTAGGGGAGGGGAGGGATTGGGGTCAGAATGGGGGGGCTGCAATTGTATGGGGAATATAACAATAAAATTTATTTAAAAAAAAAAAAAAAAAAAAAAGAAGCTCAATCTCATGCCCTGTGAGGGAGCATGCCCTGTGAGGGAAGCTGCCCAGCTGCATTGGAGGATCATGGGTTTTGTAGATTGACAACTATCCTGAGATAAAGTCCCAGCTCTGACCCCTACCCACTATGTGACTTTGCTAAGCCAGTTAAACTCTCTCTGTTTCCTCATCTGTCAGCGCAGATAATTTATGTATGAGTTATTGTAAAACAGCTGATATTAGTATCCATTAATTATGTAATGTATTGCATTGATTGCATATTAATTTTATCATTTTAAAATTTTCTCTAGTATGTTATTAATGTAGTTGTTATATTCATTTTTACCATTTGCCAAACAGGCCATTCTTGTTCCAATCCTGTCCAGGACTGTCTTACAACATAAAAGCCCTCTTCATCCACTTATGCTCCAACATCTGCATTAAGTTACCTTCCCCCAACATGAACAATTTATTTTCCCTACTGCCTTTAGGATCTGGCATCCCATGTGGGGATGCTCCCTTATGTGTATGTCATCCTCTGTAGACTTGGCTCTGCTATACCACATGAGGCAGCACTGCCATGAGGACACTTTCCTCACTCCACTTGCTTTCTGACACTGGGAGCTGATTTCCTCTTGTATGAACATCCTCTTTCCTGGCCCTGCGCCACCCCCTTACACAGAAATGCTTCCACCCAGCTTGGCATCTGACCGTCATGTGGACATCCTCACCATTAAGCACAATCTCTGATACCACACTCTAGGATGCCTCTCCATCCCATGTAGGCTCTGACAAATCACCCTCCTGCATTAATGCCCTCTTACTCCCCTTGGGTCTGACATCCTGTGCTGGACTGTCTGGTACATACTCTCCTAACTCCATTTGAATTCCAATAGCCCTGTTTGAGATACTTTCTAGGAGGATGACTTCTACATTCCTCTTGGACCCTTCTACCTTGCACCAGGTAACATTCTTTTGAAGACACTCTATTTATTACTTTTCTACCCAATCATAGTGACTTAAGCCAAAATCTATTTATTATCTTATGATTTCTATAGGTTGGAATCCAGGCATGGAAGAGATGACTTATCTACACAGGGTCTCACAAAGCTGTTAAATTACCAGGGATTGGAGTCTTAGGGGATGCAGAAGGTTAGTATCTGCCCGCCCCCAAAAAAGTGTGCCCACCTAGTAGCTCAGAAAAGTGACTTTATTTGGAAATAAGGTCTTTGCAGATGTAATTTCATTAATGAATGAAATATAAACCAAAGGATTTAGATTATCTATTTACTTAAATGAATGCAGGCATTTATATTTTTCTGTCTGAAATGTTGTGCTAGGTGTGGAAACAATCTGAGCTGTGTAAAAGGAGGAGTGTGGGGTAGACAGAACCAGTCAGGGCAAGGTATTTGAAAACTAGGAGATTTTTTTTAAGAATCCAGATTTTTTTTTTAAAGATTTATTTATTTGTTTTTTTGTTTATATATTTATTTATGCATACACGAACTGGGGTACAGGCCAGAGGTGAGGGCGATGAGAGGATCACCAGAGACAAGTGGGGAACAGAGCAGGTGGATCTACTGAAATACACGGCTGAGGGGAGCAGCAGGCGAGACAGGAGAGGTCTATGGCGCCATGTGGGGATCTCCCTGTCCATCACAATCACTTAGGGATCTTGTTAAACTGTGAATTCTGATGCTGCATGCCTGTAGTAGGACTTGAGATTCTGATGTTTCTTGTACATAGACCACATACTGAGTAGCAAAGATCCATAGCAGTGGTTCTCAAGGTATGGTCCTAGATATGCATCACCAGGGACCTTGTTAGAATTGTAACTTCTTGGTTCCCACTACAGACCAGGAGAGAAATGGAAACTTTGATACACATTAAAATTTGAGGACATGTTAAAGCTTGAAAACCACTGATTTAATAGTTTTAACTCAGTGATACACAAATTTTAATGTGTATCAAAGTTTCTATTTCTCTCCTGGTTGCAGTGGGAACCAAGAAGTTAAAATTCTAACAAGGTCCCTGGTGATGCATATGCTGCTAGATCTAGGACCATACCTTGAGAACTGCTGCTATGGATATTTGCTACTCAGTATGTGGTCTATGTACTAGAAACATCAGAATTGCCTGAGAACTTGTTAGACACAAAGAATCTCAAGTCCTGCTGCAGGCATGCTGCATCAGAATTTGCAGTTTAATAAGATCCTTAAGTGATTATGATGACATTAGTTTGGGAAACACTGTGCTAGAAGCCACTGATTTACAAGAAGCATCTAAAAATGTAGATTTCTTTACAGAGTCTAATTTAGTAAGTCTTGGTTAGAGTTCTGGAGGCTATCCTTTTGAACAAAATCTCAGGATATTCTGCTGTTTGAGCTGTCTGAAGGGTACACTTTTGTGTGTACGCATTTTTATGAAAATACACAAGAAGACAACAGTACTCTGCAGACAGCAGCCAGGGTGTAACACTGTCCTTCTGTCTTAACATGGACAGGCAGAGTTCTCTGTTCTGGAGGCTTTGTGAGAGTCCAAGCATCTCTAGGAGCCTGGGCACCTTTGGCAGCCTGCACATCTTTGAGTTTCTGTGCTGCAGTTACATCCTGAGCCTGGATTTGAGCATTGGTCTTTGGCTGGGATAGCCTCAGACCCTTGGCCATGTGGACATGTGCTCATTTCTTAAGCTTGGGGTGAGCAATGTAGATGAGTGGACTGAACTTACAGCTGCTGTCCTTTGGGGTGCTAGGCTTCACTTCCTTGGGCATTACAAGGGGCTTGACAGCCTCAGCATGTGCACACATGGCTGTGGCATTGTTGACCTGCATCTTCTTCAGGTCCTTCTTGTTGTGTTTCTTAGCAAAATGCATGTTCCTTAGGAATTTGCAGTCCACCCCCTTAAGACATTCATAACTTTGTGACAGGGGTTTCTAGATGCCATTTCTGTGTCACTTTTGGGATTGGTTGTAAATGCTGTGGTTCTTGGACTTGGCTAAGTTTGCACCGAAGCCCACAGCTTCCCATGAAGGTTACACTTGGAGAGAATCTCCACCTTGGCCAAATCCTTAAATCTGTCTAAATTCCAATTTACTCATCTATAATAAATCAATAATATTTATCTATTTCAAGTGAATGAAGCTTTAACATTTGGTAACCTTCCAACTCTATCATTTGAAAAAAAAAAGGTGATTATTCTGTTCCATATAAATAATAAGAAACCTAAAAAGAGAACTTACAAGGTTATTTTTGTCTTTCCCAAGCCAAATTTACTTCCCAACAGAAATAAACGCTTTAAAAAGATCTACTTTAGGGGAAAATCTACTTTAGTATAATTTACACCTTGGGATTGCTTTAAACTTTTAAAAACATTTCACATACAATTTAGCAACGTGAAAAAACACATGAAATATATAATAGTTCAAAGTTTTTATTAGGTCTCTTACTCTTTCTCTTAGGTCATGTTTTAAAAATATGATTTGTAGTTAACTATATAATTAATTCAAGAATATTACTTAATGGTTATAGTATACCTAGTGCTGATGACACATGATGACAGAAGAAATAAAATCCCTTCCCTCAAACAGTATTTTCAAAATTCTGTGGAATGGAGAGAAGAATGGAGGCTTATTATAAATGTCAATTTCTAGCCATCAGTCCACAGGTTGGTTGATTATGGCTTGAGGGCGCTCATAAGATTTTGTTCAAAATGTCAACCAGTGTTGCCATGACCTGAATGCTTGGCTGTAGATGGTGATGGTTCATCCAAAATGGCTCACCATGGGGCCTCCCTGGTGGCACAAGGGGTTAAGACACAACCTATGAAGCTTACCACAGCCGCTATAACAAGAGATGGATCCCCAGCCAGGGAGAAATCCACATGGCACAGCAGACCTCTCCTGGCTTGCCCACTGCTCCCTCAGCAGTGTATCTCAGTCACTCTGCCTGTTCTGCTCCCCACTCTGTCTATGGTGAATCCTCTCACCCCTCACACCTCTGGCCTGTACTCCCGTTCTTGTATGCATAAATAAATCTTTTTAAAAAAATTAAAAATTAAAAAATAAACAAAACAAAACAAAAAATGGCTCACTTACATGAATAGCAGAATGATCTTTGTTTCTGAATGTCCACACTTTTTCAAAGGGCTGCTTGGTTGTCCTCCCAACATGGTGGCTGGATTAATTTTATTCCTTCTTCCAAGAAAATAGCAAGGTGGTAGTGACAATGATGTTTATCAACAAACCTGGGAAGATACATGCTGTCAACCTTACTTAACATGGAAAGGCACTACAGAAACATAAGGACACCAAGAAATGACCGTGGCTGGGAGGCATCTTGTTGTCTGGCCACTGCAAAGGAAAAAGAAGCTAATAGAAATGTATTGAGGACCTCCCTGGTGGTGCAGCGGGTTGAGCACAGGGCTGTGAAGCTGTCCACAGCCTCTGCAGAATGGGTTTGATTCCTGGCTGGCCAGGGAGATTCCCACGTGGTGAGGCAGACCTCTTCTGTCTTGCCTGCTGCTCCCCTCAGCAGTGTGCTTCATTCCTTCTGCCTGTTCTGCTCCCTGCTCTGTCTCTGGTGAATTCTCTCACCCTCCTGCACCTCTGTCCTGTGTACCTCAGTGCTTCTTGTGTAAATAAATAAATCTTAAAAAAGAAAGAAAATGTATCGAGGGTAGGGCCTGAGCCTTTGCTACTTACAGCATGGCCCATAAATCACCAGCATTTGGGTGACTTAGCAATACAGAATCCCAGATCCTATCTCAGAACTCCTTTTAATTTTCTCTGTGCATCATGTGATAGTGCAGTCAACAATCCTTGTCTACAAAGCACCTCCCCACCCAAGTAATCTTGGCTATCCTGAGCCTTGGCTGCTTTTTGTGGGTTGATAAGAGTTAGCCTTTGATCTGGGTCAATTCCAAACATATAGGCAGCCTTGTTCTTCAGATGCAACTTGCCATTTTCCCTTTGTGATTCTGTAGTCCCATAAATGTAAAATACAGGAAATGGATGCCAGTCTGGAGAGGTGGAAATGGTTCAAAACAGGTATTTGGCTCACAAGTCACTTGAGTATTCTTTGTTGTGATATATATCCCAAATAGCTGTCTGGGCTGTCTTACCTCCTCCTCACTGACACTACCCAGGATTAGGCCATAAGATTTCTGGGTAACCATTCCCAACTTGGGATCTGTAAATGATATGTGAACTTCCCTGTTCCTTTGTAAATCTCCATAGGGTTAGAACCCAGTCTTCAGTGGATTTCTGCTTAAAACTAGGCCAGAACCACTGTTTGGGGGGACACAGACCAGAGATTGTCGGTGGTGGGGAATCAATCATAAACTCCAGAATGACACAGCTTTCTTCAAGGGAGTTTCTGTTATGTCTGCCTTTCTATGACCTACATTTCTTTCAAGAATGTTTCTGTTTGCTTCATAGTGCGTGCTTTTAATTGTTAATACAAACCAATTTTGAGCACTATCAATAGTTTTTAAATAGTATAGATTTGTCCACAGTAAGTAGACATTCAAAGATAAAATTTTCTTTGTTTGATGAGGTATAAGAGGGAAAACCTGTAAGAATCTATTTTAATAAAGTTCTGTGCAACCCTGGTATATTAATCAGGTTCTCCAGATAGAACCACTCTATTCTCCAAATAGAACCAATAGGATATATATATAGACATATGAAATTTATTATGGGAATTGGCTCATGTAATTATGGAGACTGAGAGATGCCATGATATGCCATCTGTGAGCTGGAGAACCAGGAAAACCAGTGGTATAACTCAGTCCAAGTCTGAAGACCGAAGAATGAGGAGAGTCTGTGGTATAACTTCCAGTCTGAGGCTGAAGTCATGAGAAAGGGTGGGGGCTAAAGTGTGGGGGGGAACTGGTATAAGTCCTGGTCTTTAAAGTCCCTAAATCCAGGAGCTCCGGTGTGCAAAGGCAGGAGAAAATAGATGAAGGAAGGGAGAATTTGCACTTTCTCCAACTTTTTGTTTGATCACATCCCTCAAAAGATAGGATGATCCCTGCCAGTGTTGGTGAGGGAAGATCTTCTTTACTCAGTCTAGTGATCACCATCTAGACACTCCCAGAAAGAATATTTTAGCAGAGATCTGGGCATCTTCGGCCCAAGGTTAGCTAGAATTCTAGGTAGCTAGAATTCTTCATCACAAGAACAGCTGCATTGCTTCAGTCTTCAGCACAGTGCCCTGACAGTCCACTCTGAGGCATACTGGTATTTCACCAAGTCCCAGAGGTTAGGACTGGAATGTGGGGACTAGGAAAAGGTGGGGGTAAGGCAGACAAGTGGAAGCAGCTCCAGGCCTTTCAACCACAAATGTAATTGGAGCAATTTGATATTTATCCATTTTTCTAAACTATCTGAGTGAACTTGGGTACCTTTTCTCATATAAAAATTAGTTTAACAGCATTGACCTCATATAATAAAACAAGGTAACATATAATGCACTTAAGCACAGTGAGAAGTGCATAGGACTTTTCAGAAAAATAGTAGCTGCTATTATAATTGGATTTTCTTTAGAGCTTGTTAAAAGAATGTCTTCTGGTACTTGAAAACAGGTTTGGCCCATATTCCTCAATTTAAAAAATTGTTGTAATATGTCAGATAAGTAGTACATGAATTCATTTGTATAATATACTGTAAAAAGAAGCAACAGTGACAATACAGCAGTTTCTCTGTGTTTTCTTATCTAAAATGAGAATTTTTTTGTCTGGGAAAATGTGTCTAATCACTCTGGGTGCTTCAGTGGTGGAAGCACTATAGTGATTACTCCTGAAGGGGAAATCCTATACTGTCAAAACACTAGCAAAGATGTAAAACAATGGCACTTTAACAGAAATAAAAATAATAATAATAAAATGTCCCTGATGAACTCAGCTCAAACTTTAATGTAAGAAAGATTAAGTCAGTTGTAGCTCCAGACCAGAAGGCTGTGTAGAGAATTTTATTTCCTAATTTATATATCTTACTCTTGCAGATTTCCTCTTTCTCAGCTCTCTCTCTCTTATTTTTATTTATTTATTTAGCAGTTCTGTTTAACAATCTTCTCCTATACTGGGAAATATCTTGCCCTCCACAATTTTTTTCCAGAAATGTAATCCTTTCCTTCTTTGTTATGAATTATCCTATTAGTCTGGATGGAAACTTTCAACTCCACCCCCTCATTTTACCACTCTGAGAACTATTGTTCTATAGTTCTATACCAATAGTTCTATAGAACTATTGTTCTATACCAATTGTTTGCACAATTGGTATCGATAGCATCCTGTAATAGTAAAGACCATTCTTTAAAGGCAAAAGATAAGTACCCATTCTGTTCATTCTCTAAGTAATTCAAGGCAATATATGACAATTTACTGAAAAGAGGGATGTTTGTAACTTTATTCCTCAGTTTAAACAGTATGAAGCATGTTATATGTTATAAAAGTTGTTAAATGCATTGACATGATATAGTTGTTTAACAAAGAATCTTATTTCCAAGCGCCCTGAATAGTGGCTGGATGTGCTTTTCTGCAAAGCCTAACAGTATCTAATTATGGACATTAAAAGCAGAGCCAATTACATAGTCAATTAAGAACTATGAGAACTCCAAAAGCCAGTCTGCCCAGGAGGAGCTGTGTATATATCTTGTGAAAAGGCAGAGAGGTGACTCCTTGTCACTGCCCAAAGGAATTTGGTGGCTGGGCTCACTCTGGGCAAAACCAGGCTAAAATGTGTATTCCTAATTCCTTTCTGCACTTATTTTTCCTTTGCAGAAACTTTCCTCCCCAGTATCTTCCCATTTTCTTTACTCTTTCCTTCTCTTTCCCACCACTGCACCCAACACTGGGGATAGAAGAAGGCTTTGTTTAACTCTAAGAATGATAAATGCAATGTTCCTTGCCTTTGAAACCCTAAAAAAAAAACAGAAATTCTGACACATGCTACAATGTGGATGGCTCTTGAAGATAATATGGTAAGTGAAATAAACCAGTCACAAAAAGACAAACGCTACATGATTCCTCTTCATTCGATATCTAAAAAAGTAAACATATAGAAATGGAAAATAGAATGGTGCTTGTGGGACTGGAAGGAGAGAGGAATGGAGAGGTAATGGGATGTGGGATGTAGTTTCAGTTTTGCAAGATGAAAAGATGGGAAAGATGGTAAATTTCATTAACATGACTTGTTAAAATGATAAGAGTTGGGGAGGATGTGGACAAACTGGAACCCTTACATAATGCTGGTGGACATGTAAAATGGTACAGTAACTGGGGAATATTTTAGCAGTTAAACATCAGTTTAACAATATGACCGAGCAATTTTGCACTTAGAAATCCAAGAAAATGAAACATATGTTCAGGAAAACATATATATAAAGCCCACAGCAGCATTATTCATAATGGTCAAAAACTGGACACAATCCAAATGTGAACCACTTGATGAATAAATAAACTGGAATGAGGTATATCCACACAATGAAACATTATTAAGCAATAAAAAGCAATAAACTATTGACCTACTACAACATGGTTAAATAAACACAAAATATTAGCACAAAAACATGCTAAGTGAGAAAAGTCAGATGCAAAAGACCTGCATATTGTATGATCGCATTTATAAGAAATGTCCAATAAAGGTAAGTTTATCAAGACCAAAATAAGGGGACTCCCTGATGGTTCAGGGGGTTAGGCACAGCACTGTAAAGCTATCTGCAGCCTCTGCAGCACGAGTTCGATACCCAGCAGGCCAGGGAGCTACCTGCATGGCACAGCAGACCTCTCCTGTCTCGCTCACTGCTCCCCTCAGCAGTGTATTTCAGTCAGTCTGCCTGTTCTGCTCCCTGCCCTCTCTCCGGTTAAATCCTCTCCACACCCTCACCTCTGGCCTGTGTCCCAGTTCTTGTATGTATAGATAGGTAAATCTTTAAAAAAAAAAAAAAAAGACCAAAATAAGGCAGATTATTGGTTGTCTAGGCTTGGGAATGCAAGCAAACACAAGGGAACATTTTGGAATAATGTAAATTTTTGAGAACTATGGAATTAATAACAATATATATTCTCCAAGTGTATGAAAATGTGCTATTTTTTCCTACTAATCTGTCTGATGTTAATTTGATTGATGGATCAGCCTAATAGAACCCAGAGGGGGAAGGGAAATTTCCTCTCTAACCCCACTGGTAGTAATGGTTGTACTTGAAAATTTCACTAAAAATCAGTGAAATGTAAATTTCAAATTGGTGAATTTTATCACATGCAAATTTTACCTCAGTAAGTTTTAAAAATAAAAATGAAAAACAACCCTATGCTGGATAAATAGGTGCGCCATCGTGGAAGTAGAATCTGTAGCCCTATTTAAACTGCCAGGACAAGTGCTTCCTGGGGTAGAGATGACTGTCTCAGCCACGTTCTTGCCAAAATGAAGATTTATGAGCAAAATAAAACTACAAACATGGCAAACCATTGTCTCCAAATAAAAATAAAATCTCATGTTCCCACTGAGTCTAACATTCTACCCCTACCTTCTTGAAGAGAAAACATCTGTCAGGAAAATTTCCACCAGTGAAGTGAACTTTATATACTCTATTCCCAATAAGCTTCATAACAACCCTATAAGGTAAGTAGGCCCTAGTATAGAAATATATAGAGGGGCCTCCCAGGTGGCACAGCAGGTTGAACACGGCACTGTGAAGTTGTCTGCAGCCTCTGCAGCACGGGTTCAATTCCAGGCCTACCAGGGAGGTTCCCACATGGCGTGGCAGACCTCTCCTGTCTTGCCCACTGCTCCCCTCAGCAGTGTTTTCGGTCTTTCTGCCTGTTCTGCTCCCCACTCTGACTCTGGTGAATCTTCTCAACCCCACGCCTCTGGCCTGTACCCCAGCTATTGTATAAATAAAAAATAAATCTTAAAAAAAAAAGAAATATATAGAACAACACAGATTTTCAGATAGCCCAATCTCCAAAATCTTAAAATACAAAAAAAAAGTAAAATTAAGGAAATAAGTAGAAACTGAGATATAAAGAGAAAAAAACAATTTTTTGTGGTCACACACTCTATACATGAGCAAGTTAGTGCCTGTGCTGTTAGCCCTGATCCTTTACTGCCTTCCACCACACTGTAATATGCTTTTTTCAAAATATATATGCTCCCTTCACAAATAACTCTCTGCCTGAGAATATTTACCAAAATAACCTTTCTATCAGAGGAACCTATCTCTAGGACAGAGCAAACATCTAATTAGGTAGCATCTGGTCTTCGTCATGAATCACCCTTTCCTTTTCTTGTCCCTTTCCTCTCCTTGAAGCCCTAGGCCGCTGTCCTAGTCCTTAGCTCAGGATATATGTACCCTCATTTTGCCGCATTGGTTTTAAAAATCTAGAGTTTCCATATATATGAAATTAAATGTGTTCTCATCTTCTACTTATGTGTCTGATGTTAATTTGATTGGTGGACCAAGTTGAGAAGAGCCCAGAAGGGTAGGGTAAATCACTCATAGTATTGGTTGTACTTGAAACATTCACTAAAAATCATTGAAATGTACATTGTAAATTGGTGAATTTTGAAATAGGCAAATTATACCTTAATAAGATTAAAAATGAAAATGAAGACCAGGCCTCCCTGAATTAGGAGTTAGGTCTCAGTCCTAGCACCTTAAAGGTCCAACACAGTGGC
Organism: Talpa europaea; assembly: GCF_964194135.1. Classification (NCBI taxonomy): domain Eukaryota; kingdom Metazoa; phylum Chordata; class Mammalia; order Eulipotyphla; family Talpidae; genus Talpa; species Talpa europaea. The sequence continues at coordinate 53,440,738 of NC_140077.1, forward strand.
CTGATTTCCATCCCTGGCCAGGGAGCTACCCACATGGCACAGCAGACCTCTCCTGGCTTGCCTGCTGCTCCCCTCAGTGGTGTATTTCCATCCATCTGCTTGTTCTATTCCCCACTCTGTCTGCTTGTTCTGTTTCCCACTCTGTCTCTCACCCCCCACACCTCTGGAACTACACCCAAGTTCTTCTATGCAAAAATAACTAAATAAAATCCTGAAAAACAAATTAAAAACCAATTAATTATGGCATTCTCTAAGCCAATACTGGCTGGTCCTTGGCTGTCACAGCAAGAAATGTTGCTTCTTCCTTCTATTGTAAGGAAATCAGATAGGTGACTCTCAATTCTGTGGGGTAGTTCCTTTTGTTTGCTTGTCTTTTGTCTTTTATTTGTCAAAGAATTCCATCCATTACTGTCCTGGGGGAAAGGGCAGACTCCCTCACTAGATGATCAGAAAACGGAAGAAAGAAGAGATTGAAAATAAGGTTCTACTTTGTGAAACTCAAAAATGAAAAGAGTGCAGCTGTCTGGGAAACAGGAAAGAGACAGCATCTTTGACAAAGAGAAAGAGCTTGAGACTGAGACTGAGCAGAAGGGACCCTTTTGTTTGCTAGGGGCAAAGTATGTTATTTTGAAGTTTGCCCACTGGGAAACAGGGAGAAGGCAGTAGACTAGATATTGGAAAAGAGAGATACAATTCCTGGGTTTTGACAAAAGACAGTCTATAAAGACTGCATTACATAAGTGAGTGCTACTTTAATTTCTTAAGTCTCCCCAGTCCAGCACTTTAATGGGGTTTGGAAAACACTTGAATTACATTAACAAACTATACACCTCAAAACAAAGCAAACTTTCTGTGTCTGGATTGAAGTTTCTCTTGGCTTTGCAGGAAAAGAATTACTGTGGAATTAGTGTGAATATAGGTGTTGTAACTACCCAGATGTTGTAGACTTCATACCTTAAAAAAGAAAAATCACCTTATTCTGCTGGTGTTAAAAAGTCTCAGGCAACTGACAGGTTTAAGAACATTAAGCCTCTTGGAATAATTTTCAGATGTTTCTAACACAAAATGCTGGGAAGGGGGGAGGGAAAAAGGGAGAAGAGAGAGACAAAGGAACTACAAATCAGAAAATTCAATATGAGAAGCAAGGAAATTGCAAAGTCATTACTGAATAAATAGGTCATTTAATACTGATTCCATAGTCTTCTGATTGATTGTGCGGTTTAGTATTTGGATGACCATAATATAGCTGCCCCAATTTTAGAGCCTAAATCAGGAGTATAATTTAATAGCAATTACATGATATAAAATTATGGATGCACTAACTGATCCAATGATGTACTGAAGGTGCTGTTGGCCTTGGGTGCTAACTATACAGAGCTCATTGTTGAGAACTAGAGAAAAATAAAAAACTTCCAGCAATTCTAAACAATATCAGTTATAAGGATACTCCTAATCCCACTCCAATCTTGCATTGCTGTAAGTTCTAATCTATAGCAGCAGTTCCCCTTGAGTTTTCTTTCCTTTTTCTGTCTTTGCTGTGATAATTAACCTATGATAAAATTTACCTATTTAAATTATATAAGCCAGTGCAGTGGTTTTTAGCATATTCACAGAATTGTATTAGACATCACCATAATCCAAATTTAGAACATTTTCATCACCTATTGGGTTTTACTAGTACATATGTAAGCTTCTAATTAGCACATTTTTATTACTACTCCGTTAATAGGTTTGCATACTATGTGGAAGTTAATTTGGAGAATTTCCAATTATACTGTAGGCCTCTGGCACAGTGGAATTTAGCTATCTGCATTTATTTTGAAAGTTCTTAATTATCTATAATTCTTTTAGGTCATCAGGCAGTTTTTGTCTCCAACCCTATAGTTTACATATTCCTGCATTTAAAAGATAGATGAAAGCAAATTTTAAAAATCATTTTCTCTACTATGAAATTTGAAGATGAGGTTAATCAGAATATATGCAAATCAGCCAGACTCTAGTGAAATACCAAACTTTAAAATTATTCGAAAACAGAATGTAAGGAAATGAGACATCTGAAAAAGAATAATAAAAAAAAGGAATGCTAAGAGAAACAATGAAAGATGCTAGTCTTACATTGCTAGAAGAAATCAAAAGTGAATGTTTGAAACTCCAAGTGTTAGGGGGAAAAGGATGTCCTAAAGCTAATTCCATACAGGCTTTGTGGACTCCACCCCCACCTCAGGCCAAAGTCAAAGACACTGGGAACTCCAAATCCCATCACCACCAAAGGGAAGGTGGCTGAGACCTGAGGGTGGGGTTAAGCAGCCAAGTGAGTATAAAGACAGACACGTGGGTTTTGGGGGGTCCCCCATTTTAGCTCTCCACCAGCTAGCAGAGTCCGGCCAGCTCTGAGAGTGACTTTGGGTTTCCAGGTCAGCGGATCGGGTAGGACACATTAAAGACTTTATTTCCCTGGGCCTCCCCGGTGGCGCAGCGGTTGGGCGCTGGGTTGCGAAGCTGCCCGTGGCCTCTGCAGCGCCGGTTCGATCCCCGGCTGCTCCCCGGCCACCGGAGGAGGGTCCCACATGGCGCGCAGACCTCTCCTGCCGCCCGCTGCTCCCCTCAGCAGTGTGCTTCGGTCCTTCTGCCTGCTCTGCTCCCCGCTCTGGCTCTGGTGAATTCTCTCACCCTCCCGCGCTTCTGACTCTACCCAGTGCTTGTATAAACAAAACAAACAAATAAATAAATAAAACATGCCTCTATAAAAAAAAAAAACTTTATTTCTCTATTTTCTCCCTGAGTTGTACATTTTCCTTATTTCCTTTTCCCTTGTAAATAAACCTTTTATTAACCTTTTGTGTGTGCCTGTAGTGGAGTATTAATAAGTCCCTTTTAAGCGCGCGGGTGAGGACCCACAGCCAGGCAACCCGTTCAATATCGGGGCTGTCCTATAACACAAGCACTGGAAATGCATTTATTTTTTTATTATATATATAATATATATGTCTTATATATAATATACCTTATATAACATATACACCTTGTATACCTTAGATATATGTCTTATATACCTTATATTTTATATATATATATATTTTTTTTTTTTTGCATGGAAGAACTGGGGTGTAAGCCAGAGGTGCAAGGGGTAAAATGACTTACTAGAGACAGAGCAGGGAGCAGAATAGGCATATTTAGAAGTACACTGCTGAGGGAAGCAGCAGGCAAGACAGGAGAGGTCGGCTGTGCCATATGTGGGTTAGCTTCCTGGCTGGGGATCAAACTCAGGCCTCAGCTGTGAGAGCTCTGAGACTAATCCCTATGACACCAGGGAGGCCTCTGGATATGCACTTTTAAGCAATGGATCAAAAAACATCAATATTGTGAATTTATCTTTCCAGGTTTTTTTTTAATAAAACAAAAAATGAAGTTTTCCCTAAATTATAAAAAATGTAATTTCTCATAAAGATAACATTTTCAAGGAAATTTTGGATTCTTGAGATATTTGAGATCCTCTAGAATCAATGCAGAAAACAAAGACATGAAGAGTGTAGCAATTTCTGGAATCTCTAGTTAAATCCATTTATGACTCCGCCAAATTTATCCTCATGTTTAAGACTTTCCCTCACTTTTTCATATTTCTGTTTCTTCATGTGAAAGAGACTTTCCAACTTAAAATGATTACAACATGTTGTTTGCTCCAAAGATAGATGGACAAATCTGGCTTATACAATCTACTGAATGTGAAGATATGAAAATCAGATTTAAAAAAGTCACTAACAAATTTTTCAGAGTTAACATACAAAAAAAGAAAATGTACTGTTATTCATTACTGTCATAGACCAATAGGTAGGTATTTTCCCCTTTCAAAAAAAGAATATAATTAAAAACATCAATGCTTTATTTTTTCCTTTGTTCTCTCCACCTGTATTTGTCTTCTGGCCATTATTATTGATTTCTTTTTAAGCTATTTCTGGAATTTTGTCATGTAGAAAGGTGAGTATTTAAAAAACAACAACAAAACAACTTGTTGAGTAAGTTACATATGCAAGATACCTCACCACTGTATCGATCATCATTGAAAATTACTTTTATGTTTGGTTTGTTTCAAAACCTAGGTTATCATAAACATATGCTAATGTCTTCCTGCAAGCTACTATTAAAACCTGAGAGGCAGCATGACTCACTTCTGGTTCTCACGTGTATCAGATGTTAGGTAGGACAGATGTAGCTTCTCCGGTGTTGCTTGATTCAGTCATCTCAGCAACCCCATGCAGCAAGCTTTATTATTTCATTTTATAGATAAGGTTTAACAAAGTAAACAAGTGGATTTGTTTACAATCTAACTAGTGATTTGAATACAGATCAGGCTATCTCCAATTAGGGCTGCTCTCTTAATGTCTTGCAAAGAAGTTTATCATCTAAATGGGAATTCAGAACTCAAAATGAAGATAAAAATGTTACAGGGCAGGATGAAGGGTACCCTGGGACTCCAAAATCAGCCTGTTCTAAATGGTTTCTGCCATCAGTCACATCAAGACAAAACATATTTAGTGCATAAGACCTTCAATGGAAAGGAACTTTAATACAATTTGTGTGTGTAGAGAAAATAGAAGAGAAAGAATATAGTTAAATAGTTTCCAATCAAACACAGAAGTTACCCATCCCCTCAGAGATAAATGCCCAACCAAACAGGCTTGGCCCAAAGCAGAACCGCTGAGACCAAACAGCCTGCCACAAGTCCAAGGTACCTTCTAGTGGGGACCTAGAGGAAAGGGGCAGAAGAGGCCAGGCAAGTCTGGAAGGAAAGCAAAATCACAATCAAGATTAATGCTGCCATTGTCAACCTCCCCACAGGTCTCTCACCCACATCTGTTTTAAGTGTCTCTTTCCATGTCCCCCAAGTCCCTGGTACAAATCCAATGTGGAGAAGCAAGCACGGCTTCTTCAAATGTCTCTGCTCCATATTCCTCCTCCAGGCCTTCTTCTTGCTCTCATCCCGTTTCCCAAGCTTCTGTCACTTCTTCTACCCACTCAGCTCCACCCTTCCTTAGGTGGGGCAAAGAACCTAGAACCTCTCCCTTCCCTAGGGATTTTTGTTACAAAAAGATAAATGAGGCATCCCTGGTGACACAAGAGGTTAAGACACAGCCTGTGAAGCTGTCCGCAGCCTCTGCAGCACAAGTTCGATCCCCCAGCCTGCCAGGGAGCTACCCACATGGTACAGCAGACCCCTCCTGCCTCGCCCGCTGCTCCCCTCAGCAGTGTATTTCAGTCAATCTGCCTTCTGTTCCCTACTTTGTCCCCGGTGAAACCTCTCACCCCCCACATTCCCACTAGAGACTGGGGTTTCCAGGAATTTGTCTGAACATATTTTCAAAGTCAAATAGTACAACAAGGCTCTGAAGAGAAAGCAGCTGTTCTTTCCCATCTATCCAGTTTGGGTAAAGTCAAATTTAACGGTTTAATTACTACAACCAGAAAAATATTATTCACAGTGGAGGCACACAAGAGTTTTTCCATTCCGTATCACGTTTACTTGCTTTGGGGTTTGTAATGCTTTTATTAACTCCCAAATTCTTTATTTATATATTTACTTCTGTTTTTCATGTTAGAGGTTTATCTCTCAGGTCTGGCAGTCATTGGCTCTCTGACTCACACGTGGGAGGCACTAAAATGTTGGCTTCAGAGTGTATCAGGAACATTTGCTGACCTTGAGACTACTTTTGGGTCATCTGTTTGCATTACAAATGTCAGTTGTTTCTCTTGGCTCTCTCATGCGGCTGTGGTGATGCTACAGACAGAATATCTGTGTCCTTTCCAAATTCCTATGTTGAAACTCTAATGAGATGGCATTTGGAAGTGGGGTCTTTGGGCCTAATTCATTCATTAGGATGGAGATTCCATGATGACATTAGTGTCTTCACAAGAAGGAAAGAGAGTTAAACCTCTTTCTGCTCTCCGGCATATGTGTATACAAGAAGGGGGTCTTCTTCTTGGAAGGAAGTGGGCTCTTACCAGAAAGAAATTTGCCCAACACCTTGATCTTGAACTTCTCAGCCTCCAGAACTGTGGAAAATAACTGTTATTTAAGCCACCCAGTCCATGGTTACTCTTGTTATAGTTGCCCTTGCTGAATAAGATGGAAAGGGGATTTAGAAGAAGCTTTAAGCAACCCACCAGGAAAAGAGATCACAGGTCTCACCATTTCATATAGGTTTTAACTTAGCCCTGTTTTTAACCAAGTCCTTTGCCCAAGACTAGAATTCTGGAATCCAGTACACCCCTAAGATAACCCTGATCCAGAATAAAGTTCATCTTTTACAGAATGGGGAGAAGGGCTATAACTGCCTATGTGGACCTGACAAGAAATTTGATGAGAGGGGTCTATATCTCTTCCACATCAGGTATTCAAGGTATACTCTTGTTTTCTGTGCCAGATCCTTCCCCCATGTTCATAGTTAGCCCAGTCCTGAATCTCTATAGAATTTTGTTTTTCTTATTCATGTTTTTATTATAATTAAAAATAATTTTCAAATGAGTACAGAAGAGTTGACAAATAACATAGTTGTGTCTGTGATACTTACAAATATATTCCACCCCACCCTCCCCCACCTGTGTTTCTTATTGTCTTTTGGCTTTATTTTGGGTGATGCAAAAGATTTTTTTTTTAAGATTTATTCATTTATGCATACAAGAGCTGGGGTACAGGCTAGAGATGTAAAGGGTGAGAGGATTCACCAGAGACAGAGTGGGGAACAGAACAGACAGACTGACTGAAACATTCTGCTGAGGGGAGCAGTGGGCGAGGCAGGAGAGGTCTGCTGCGCCATGTGGGTTGCTCCCTGGCTGGCCAGGGTGTCGAACTTTTGCTGCAGAGGCTGCAGATTGCTTCATAGTGCAGTGCTTAACCCTTTGTGCCACCAGGGAGGCCCCAGTTTTTTGTTTTTTTTTTTAAATGAAGTAAAAAATTATGGCTTCTGGGCCTCCCTGGTGGCACAGGGGATTAAGCACCGCACTATGAAGCAATCCACAGCCTTTGCAGCACAAGTTCAATCCCAGGCCGGCCAGGGAGAAACCCACATGGCAAGGCAGACATATCCTGTCTTGCCTGCTTCTCCCCTCAGCAGTGTATTTCAGTCAATCTGCCTGTTCTGTTCCCCACTCTGTCTCTGGTGGATCCTCTAACCCCCCGCATGTCTGGCCTGCACCCCAGCTCTTGTATGCATAAAAATAAATAAATCTTTTTTAAAAAAATTATGGCTTCTGTGTTTTGTGTTATAAAATTCTTTCTTTAAAAGTTAAAAAATATTGTTCTGTTTTTTCTCTAGAACTTTAATATCTCTTACTGTCTTGACATTTTGGGAGAAGATTATCAGTTCTCATAAGATATTAGGTATCCAACACTATTCTTTACTCCTAAATGGTTATTTACTTGTTTCAATATAATACTTTGAATTATTTATGCTTTTTTTTAAAGATTAGAAATATTACTTTTAAATTCTTATTTGTGTTAAGGTCATTTCTAAGCTTTTATTCTTTTTCATAGATCTTTTGTATGTAAATTCATGCTCCATTATCACATCATTTCAATTATTATTGTAGTTTAATAATAGGTTTAACTATCTGCGGTTGCTAATTTGGGGTTTAATAATAGGTTTCTCTATCCTCCTACAGCAATCTGGAGAACATCTCAGTAAATGTTCAGGTCAAAAGCCTTGCTGTAATCCTTTCTTTTTCTCTCAGATACTATATCCAATCCATCAGCAAGTCTGATGCATTCTGCCTTCAAAATATATCCTGAATCTGACCTCTTCTCTACCACTCTGTCCTGAACGAAGGTGTGATCATTTCTCTCATCTGGATTATTGTAATAGCCTCCCAAATGTTTCCCTTGTTTCTGTGCTTGTGTCCCTACAGTTAGTCTCCATACGGGAGGCCTGGGTTATATGTAAATTAGATGTCAGTCTCCAGTTTAAAGTCTCCAGTAACGGGCCTCCCCGATGGCGCAGCGGTTGAGCGCTGGGTTGCGAAGCTGCCCGCAGCCTCTGCAGCGCGCTTGATCCCGGCTGCTCCCCGGTCACCAGAGGAGGGTCCCGCATGGCGCGCAGACCTCTCCTGCCGCCCGCTGCTCCCCTCAGCAGTGTACTTCGTTCCTTCTGCCTGCTCTGCTCCCCGCTCTGGCTCTTGTGAATCCTCTCACCCTCCCGCGCTTCTGACTGTACCCAGTGCTTGTATAAACAAAACAAACAAACAAATAAATAAATAAAACATGCCTCTAGGGAAAAAAAAAAAAATCTTAAAAAAAAAAAAATAAAGTCTCCAGTAACATTAGATCTTATTCCAAGTAAGAGGTAAATATTCACATAGCCCCAAAGACTTCTCAGACTCTTTAGCTCCAACTCCCTCCTTTAAGATCTAGCTCCAGGGGCCTCCTTGCTATCCTTCAAACAAACACATAAGCAGTAAAAAAAAAAACTTAGCAAATTTATCTTAAGTCTTTACACTTGCTGTTCTGCCACCTGGGACTTGCTTCCCTCAGATATCTATTTAGGTTGGTGACAGAGAGGGAAGAAAGGGAGAAAGAAGTGTAAATAAGTTCACGTCGCAATTTCTCAATGGATGGCATCTGGACACTATTTAAACAAATAGAAGATACAGTTTATTCTGTAATAAAGATAACATAATAAGGGTAAAGAAATATATAGACTTGTCAAAGTGTCAGAAACACACATGCTAACACAAAATAAACATAGAACATATAGTGAAATATTATTTTTAAAAGCCCAAAATAAGAAAGAAATCCTTAAAAATGATAGAACTAAAACTCATCTATTATAGCCATTAATTTAAATATGCCATAAAATACGTATTAAAGCAAAGATTTCTAGTTGAATTATAACAAAGAACATACTACATTATATATTCTGCATTAGTGGCCTAATGCAATCTTTCCTACCCAGTTAGAAAACACTAAATTAAAGTTACTTAGAACATTTGAAAATAATATGATAAAGACAGTCTAGGAAAATACAAACAAAAGAATTGGGATATTAATATCAGAGGAGATTAAATTCTAGAAAATAATTATAAAGATGATACTTTATGAAGGGTGCAATATACAGTGAAGGTCTTACAGATATGCTATCTTGTTTTTTTTTTTAATATTTTACAAACTTTATTTTTTTAAATAAATTTTATTTTTATATTCCCCATACAATTGCAACCCCCTTATTTTGACCCCAATCCCTCCCCTCCCCTACCCCTACCCCCCATAGTGTGTTTCTGGTTCATAGTTTTTTGTTGATTTTGATTTTCACTTTCTTATAGTTATTCATTTTCCTGGTCCCTTATTTAAGTTTTCTAGATTCCTGCTATGAGTGAGACCATCCGGTACCTTTCTTTTTCTTTCTGGCTTATTTTGCTGAGCGTGATCCCTTCCAGCGCCATCCATGTTGCCAGATATGCCATCTTGACCAAAACTGTTGGAAGTTGCAGGTCAAGTTGGGGGCCAGTAGGGGTAGAGAATCTGGAGGTTCAAGTGTTGTTTTCTTATGGCTATGAACAGTCATTTAATGCCACCTTTACTTTTTAGGTCATATCCAGGTACCACCTGTACAGTTACTTACCTTATGGTTTTCTTTAAAGCAATTTGTTTCTTAAGCGAATTTAATTAGTGTAACAACTGGTAAATATGATAATGCCGTATTTTAAAGAGTCAACTATTCTTCAATTCTGAGACTACAGTTCCATGGTGCCAAATTATTTCAATGATTTTATTTTATATTCAATTATTTTATTTTATTATATAGAATCTTCTGAATTGTTAATGTTACAGGAATGAAACTGAGCAAAGGGGGTGGGAGGATAGAAGGGGATGACCTACTTGGTGGGTCTTCACCCACGTGCTAATAACTGCAGAGCATGACTTAAAAACAGAGCCATGGGCCTCCCCGGTGGCGCAGCGGTTGAGCGCTGGGTTGCGAAGCTGCCTGCGGCCTCTGCGGCGCCGTTTCGATCCCTGGCTGCTCCCGGGCCACCAGAGGAGGGTCCCACATGGTGCGCAGAACTCTCCTGCCGCCCGCTGCTCCCCTCAGCAGTGTACTTCGGTCCTTCTGCCTGCTCTGCTCCCCGCTCTGGCTCTGGTGAATTCTCTCACCCTCCCGCGCTTCTGACTGTACCCAGTGCATGTATAAACAAACAAACAAACAAACAAATAAATAAAACATGCCTCTATAAAAAATAAATAAATAAATAAAAATAAAAACAGAGACATGGAGGGCCTCCCCTGGTGGCGCAGTGGTTGATCGCTGGGCTGCGAAGCTGCCCGCAGCCTCTGCAGTGCCAGTTCGATCCGCAGCGGCCGGTGAGGGTCCCACATGGCACGCAGACCTCTCCTGCTGTGCCTGCTGCTCCCCTCAGCAGAACAGGCAGACTGACGAAATACACTGCTGCTCCCCTCAGCAGTGTATTTCGTCAGTCTGCCTGTTCTGTTCCCCACTCTGGCTCTGGTGAATTCTCTGACCCTCCCACGCTTCTGACTGTACCCAATGTTTGTATAAATAAATAAATAAATCTTAAAAATAAATAAATATACAGAGACATGGAGCAGCAACAACACAATTTATTTGCAAGGTAGGAAAAAGGGGAGGGGAGGGGAGGGGAGGGCAGGGAGGGATCATAGATCTGCAGTGGCTTAATGCAATCTTTCCTACCCAGTTAGAAAAGTTCAAGAGTTTCAGAGTCCAAGTCAAAAGCCACATGTGGAAGATGGTGCTGTCAGCTGAGCAGAGGTGAGGCAGGCCAGCTGGAGCCCAATCAGGCCTAGAAGATGGCAGCTGGCCTCTGATGAGAGCCTGGAGCTGGCTGCACACATGGAAGAAATTGATTAGAGGGATCTGGCACATGGTGGAGAGGTAAGAGAAGCAAATCAGCATGCAGAGACTGAAGGTCAAGCTGACACAGGCTGCCAAGAGAGCTGAGAAAATCCCTGCTCTAGTTTTTAAAGTATTCATGACAGCTGTGCTCCTTCCTTTCCTTCCAACATATTCCATTAAGACAGGGGTCTTAATGTCCACCATCCAACTCTGAGTGCCACCCACTGCCTAGGAGGTTGTTGATCCCTAACTTCTATGTCAGGTTGCAGGATGAGGTCTGAATGTCCAGAAAGGTGATGGGCCTGCCCCCAACATGGATCGTGTTAAGTACTGACACAGTGACTTACGAGGGCACAGGGGACACCAGCCTCTGTCTGCAGGTCAGCATGCCTGGCCTCACAGGGTTCTTCTCCTGGGCTAGCACCAGCCACAGTATAGATGGAGAGGTCAGAAGGACTGACAGCCACAGCAGGGAAGGATGACCAAGCTCAGTAGATTGAGACCAGGAGTGTCAGGGGCAGTGGCTGAGGGCCTTGGGCATTGCAGAGCAGGGACCTGAGTCAGTCCTCCTAATGGTGGTGGCACCCCCACATCAGAGGATTGGGGTATGGGAGATATGAGTGTTTGTTTACCTGAGATTCCTGGATATCATGAACTCTCCCACTAGACATAGTCTCCCCATTATCCCTCTGCAGTGCCTGGGCTGGAGGTGGCCATCCCCCTTCAGCATGTAAGCCCTACCACACTGGATTGGAGGTTTTTCTTTTTTTATATTAACTTGTTCATGTTTAAACAATATTTGCTTCCCCCCACCCCCTCAGGTGTAGTCCCCATAGAGTTTCCTTCACCAATACACCCGTGCACCATCACCTCAGTCCCCTGTGCTCCTCCCTCCCTCCCTCTGATCCCTTTCCCGCCTCCCCTGCAGGATATCTCTGATTTATAATTGTCTGTTTTTTGTTTTGTTGTGTTTTGTACTGTTATTATTTTTTTACACTGATGTCTTATTGGGTTACCCTATATTCCTGCCAAAAGTGAAATCATGCAATATTTTATTTTTTTCCTTCTGGCTTATTTCACTGAGCATAATTCCTTCTAGCTCCATCCATGTTGCTGTGAATGGCATGCATTTATCTTTTTGATTGCTGAATAATATTCTATTGTGTGTGTGTGTGTGTGTGTGTGTGTGTGTGTGTGTATGCCACATCTTCTTGATCCAGTCATCTATTTTTGGGTATTTGGGTTGTTTCCAGGTTTTACCTATTGTATATAGAGCTGCAACCTCCAACAGAGACAAATAAAACCTACTTGTGGTTCTTCTCACCATGGGTCTTTGCATTAGTAGGTGCTGGGAACACACAAAGGGAATCCTCCTCCTTGACTCTCTCTCCAGCCTCAATGAACACTAGAACTCAGTGCTTCCTTCTTTCTTCTCCCTTCAGGATGGGCCACTGACACACCATTTATGACTTACCCGGATTGTAAACTCTTTAAGAGCAATAAGGAGTGTGTCTTATTGCAACCCCTGGCTTTAACCTACCAGTTTCTCCTACTTAAGAGGTGTTCACTCATTTGTTCAATACATGTTAGATAACAGGAAAACAGAAAAGACTTTACAGCTTCAGTAAAAAGTTGTAATAAAGATTCAGATAAAAGATAAGCAGAGTTTTATGGGCTACAAAAAAGGGGCACCTAGTTCTAACTGAGAAAGTAGGGATGACTCCCCAGAGGAAGCAATATCTGAATTGATTCTTGGATTCTTGAGGAGAAGCTGGACTTTGGGGAGGTGGGGGGCAGTGTGGGGAGACATTTCAAAAAGAGTTAACATGGGAGGCCTCCCTGGTGGCACAAGGGGTTAAGCACAGCATCTGAAACTATGCGCAGCCTCTGCAGTACCAGCTGGATCCCCGGCCAGGGAGCTACCCACATGGTGCAGCAGACCTCTCCTGTCTTGCCTGCTACTTCCCTCAGCAGTGTTTTTCAGTGGATCTGCCTGTTCTGCTCCCCACTCTGTCTCTGGTAAATCCTCTCGCCCCCCGCCCACCTCTGGCCTGTACCCCAGTTCTTGTATGCATAAATAAATAAATCTAAAAAAAAAGTTAACATGGGATGGAAATTAGATTGAAACAGCTGAGTTGTAGAGTATGGGTTGGAAGTGATTAGTGATGGTGCCAGAGGGTAGTCAGGCATGGCCATGAAGAACTATATTAAGTAACTTCAAAGGGTACTCACTAGGCAAAGGGATACCTCTTCACTTTCTATGTGGTCTCCCCACCACCCTTCTCCAATTTCTTCTTAGTCTCTGAAAAGATTTCATGTGCTAGTTCAATTATGACTTTCTCTGGAAATTTGTTCTCAACCTTCCTGCAACCACAAGAACAGAATTTGAATCAACTAAATCACTACACTTTTCATATACTTTTACAATTTTCTCTTTGTAGCTCATATATTTTAAAATCTATTTTGCTTTATAGTTATTCTCCAACTAAGTTAGAATTGTTTCAAAATCAAGGACTGTTTTTCATTTTATCTTTTTTTCCCTAAGGATTTATTTATGCATACAAGAACTGGGGTACAGTCCAGAGGTGTGGGGGTGAGAGGATTCACTAGAGAGAGTGGGGAGCAGAACAGGCAGACTGACTGAAATATATTGCTGAGGGGAGCAGCGGGCAAGACAGAAGAGGTTTGCTCTGCCATGTGGGTGGCTTCATGGCAGGCCAGCAGGGATGGAACTCATGCTGCAGAGGCTGCAGATAGCTTCATAGTGCTGTGCTTAACCCCTTGCATCACCAGAGAGGCCCTTATTTTATCTTTGTATCCAAAGAATCATAAGATATTTTGTATTTATTTCTTGAACAAATAAATATCTGCATACTAGTGTTCTGGAAGTACACTGTAACATGACATTGTCAGGGATTTCCTAAAGATAGAATTTAAGATGGATGTTGAGAATAAGTAATAATATTTGACACAAAAATGAGTGAAGGGGGGCATATATGTGAATGGAATAGCAGGAGCAAAGATATCATTTCTTGTTAAATAATATGGGTTAAAATGATTGTCCAGGGGCCTCCCCGGTGGCGCAGCAGGTTGAGCACAGCGCTGTGAAGCTGTCTGCAGCCTCTGCAGCACAGGTTCAATTCCCAGTGGCCAGGGAGATACCCACATGGTGTGGCAGACTGCTCCTGTCTCGCCCGCTGTTCCCCTCAGCAGTGTTTTCGGTCCATCTGCTTGTTCTGCTCCCCGCTCTATCTCTAATGAATTCTCTCACCCTCCCACACCTCTGGCCTGTACCCCAGTTCTTGTATAAATAAAATAAATCTTTAAAAAAAAGATTGTCCAATGATTAAGTAGAGATAAAACAAATCCAATGGCATTTGCACGGAGGAATGTTGTCATAAAATTCCATTTCACAGTGAACTTGGCTTCCATTGTTGAAACATTTTTGAAGAGGTGAATGTATTTAATTATTTGAGCTTTGCAGTTGAACAAATTATGACATCTTTCTTTCCTTATTGCATTTTATGAAACAGTTCAATTTTACTTTCTTCATGTAGTTTTTTCTGACTATTGAACCCAAAGCTTCCCTTTTTCTTTTCTGAATCTCTCTGGGTTTTCTGTTGGCACAACATCTTCCAATACAAATTACAATACCCAAGGAAGTTTACTTCTTTTGTAATTGTACTTTGTAATTACACTTTGATTTGTATTTGTTTTTTGATTTTCAATTGCTACTTGTAAGAGATTGTAAATTATAAATACCCACTTAATCCATATACATACATATGTATCTGTATATGTGTATATATATGTATATGTGTATGTATCTGTATATGTGTATATATATATGTATATGTGTATGTGTGTGTGTGTGTGAGTGTGTGTGTGTGTGCATGTATGGGGAGGGAAAGAGGAAGAGGGAAAGTTGACTCCTCATTTTACCCTCCCAAAAAACTATGAATATATTGAATCCTTTGTACCAAGAAGGAAAAAAAAAATCTCATAACACTTCAGAAAATTAGATTAAAGCTAGAGAAATGTGCTTCACCCAGGAAGTATATTATTTTAACCAGTTTCTATGGTTTAAATTATATCTAAAGGCAATGCGAGATTAGAAATTTTACTTGCTATTACATATAGTTTTTTTTTAGAGCTCTTACTCCTTCCTGGGCCTACCAAAAATGAACAATCAGAAATCTACTTGCTTTGATGTGCTTACTGTCTGGAGTTTAATTCTCTACCCTTAAGGTTTACATTCTCCTTCCACCCCCACTTACCCCCCTAGGACAATCATAAAAATTTAACTGGTTGAGCTGCTGCTTTGAAATCAAGTGATAGATATCCATCAGTCCACAGTACTGCAATTTTTCTAATCTTGATTAAATATTAATGAGACATTTACAAAACAGAGACTTTGCTCCACTGTACCTATTACCTTGTCAGAGAAAGGTGTGGCCAGAGTTCCCCCTGGTGGGCAAGGTAATAAGTACATGGGATCGCAGGACTTCTATTTCTCAGGGATTTCATCATATGGCAAGGACACTAAGGATACCAAAGGACAAAAGGCAGAAGAGAAAATTGTAGGAATGTCTGGGTTATTTCCTCTCAGTTTCTAATCTTATCATCTTTGCATGGTGTATTTATTGCTTGCGTTCTCCACTTTCTTCTGAGTCTTTAGGTGGTGTTGACCAAGCAGCAAACAACTAAGAAAGCAACATTTTACTCAAACCAATTATAGTTGGTTACCTATGCTCATGATTAAACTACAGTTTCTAATCAAGTAAATGGATTCTTGGACTTGAAACTGTCCTGACTATGCCCTAGTAACGATTCCTATAGTGTTTGATACAATTAGCAGGCATTGAGCAGTGTAAAGTGCTTCATATACATTGCATTTTTATGGCAGTCTAGTGAGACAATCAGTCCTACTATCCCTGCTTTCTAGGGTTTCAAATAGGTTGAGTGACCTGACCAAGGATTCAGTGGAAAGGCAGAGTCCTTAGCTCTTTGCTCTATTAGAGGCTCCCTGATGGACAGTAAATACTGGGAATGGTTTTAGCATAAATACCTTAACTCATGTCTTTATAATTATACTGTTGTAGGGCCTCCCTGGTGGCACAGGGGTTAGCGCTATCAAGCTATTGCACAAGTTCTATCCCTGACCGGGGAGCTAACCCAACCCACATATGGCAAAGCAGACCTCTCCTGTCTCCCTCCGCTGCTCCCTTTAGCAGTGTATTTCAGTAGATCAACCTATTCTGCTCCCCACTTTGTCTCTAGTGAATCTTCTCATCCCTGCCCCCTGCACCTCTGGCCTGGATTCCAGTTCTTTTATTTTTTTTTAAGGATTTATTTATTTATGCATAAAAGAGCTGGGGTACAAGTCAGAGATGCAGCAGGGGCGGGGGGGGGGGAAGAGGATTCACCAGAGACAGAGTGGGGAACAGAACAGGCAGGCTGACTGAAATACACTGCTGAGGGGAGCAGTAGGTGAGACAGGAGAGGTCTGCTTTGCCATGTGGGTTTCTCCCTGGCCGGCTGGGCATCGAACTCATGCTGCAGAGGCTGCGGATTGCTTCATAGGACGGTGCTTAATCCCTTGTGCCACCAGGGAGGCCCTGGATTCCAGTTCTTATATGTGTAAATAAATAAATCTTTAAAAAATAATTATAGTTATATTGCTTAATTTAAAACATTACTATTTATGCCAAGATCATGAAACATTTCTATGTAGGTTGGTACAATATATAATACCATTGATATAACTTCTTGGCATCTCTAGTGATATGATTGAGGATGAATACAAGATCTATTAAGTTTTGACTATAAAGTAATAAGGATGAATCTCTTTTACTTGGGCTTAGTAGTCCTGACTATATCCTGCATTCACCTTATGAGTTAGGGAAAACTGGATTTCATCTGGACAATAGGATTGCACATTAAAAGTCAGGGGGAAAATACTACTAGTGACATTCTACAGGAAAGTGCACTGCAGACATAAGCAATCAGTGTCATCTGGGAGGAGAGGGCAAGGTGAACTGCTCTCTCCCAGCCTTGAAACTTGTTTGTCCTCTCCCTCTTCAAAAATTAACTCATTTTTCCGTTCTTAATGTACTGACCTCTGGCTCTGGATATGTGTCCCTTGTGCTCTTAAAACTTGTGTACTTACCTCTCTCAACTATCTCTAGTTGTATTAGTAATGGCCTGCTTACTTGTCTGAAACGCCAACTTTACCCCCTGCTAAGAGCTGGAGGTTAATAAATTCCCTGAGGGAAGGACTTTTCCAGTCTTGTCACTTAAAGCATAGCATAGAATGGGTGCTCATTATTATTTCCAGAAATTGTTGAAGAAAGGAAGGTCCTGCAATTAGAAAAGCTGCTTTCCCCGCTCATGCAGAAAAGTAGGGATACTTTTTAGATAGTTGTCTTGGGAATGTTAACAAAATAAGTTTACTAATGTTCAATCAGTTCTATTATTTTTGTTGAAAACAACTCTATCTCTTTTTGTATTTTTTTTACAGCAGACATAATTTTAGTGTAGGAAGTCAACTAGTTTACACTACTTGTGAGAAAGCATGGTGAATGCTTATATTCATTATCTCTAATCTTCTTAGGGTAGGTATGATCCTCTTACATGTTTAAAAAAAATAGTAAAAGAGACTGGTAGTCAAGCATCTCCAAGAAACAGAATTGCACTGTCTCTGTGTGCATGTGTATTTCTCCTTCCCCCGCCCCTCTATATATGTAGTTATATTTAGAAAGAGGATAGAAGGGTAAAGAAGGAGAAGAAAAAGGAGGGGGAAAGGAGAGAAGGTAATGGAGAGGAGAGACTGATTTGCTGAAGGAATTCTCTTATCTTCAGGGTGATTTGGCAAGCTGGAGACCCAGGAGATCTGATGGTGTAGTTCCACAGAGTGGTAGGTTTGAGCCTCAGGAAATGCTGATATTTCAGTTCAAAGGGAATAAGACAGGAAGACTTTTCTCATCCCCTGGTTAGTCAACCATTTTGCTCTAGTCAGGCCATCAACCGATGGGGTGAGGCCCACCCAGATTAGGGAGGGCAATCTGCTTTATTTAGTTTATTGATTTAATGAATTTCACCATACAAACAAATAAAATCCAAAAACACTTTCACAGAAACACCTAAAAAGTGCTATACCAAATACTTGGGCACACTCTGTGGCCCAGACAGGTCATCATATAAAATTAACCATTACAGAGGCCCACAGAAAATTTTTTCTTCAAAATTTAAACTAATTAGTGGCAGAACAGAGATTTTTTACCTAAAGGCTGATTTAGAAGCCCTTGACTATTGTACCAGTCCACACTGCTCCCAAAAAGGAAATAAATGCAAATAGCAAGTCTACCAGGTTGACAAACACCAGAGCCTTTGGTGTTGTTCAGAGTAACCTTCTCTTCTCCCAAAGCAAAGCCCACAGATTTGAAAGGTCCCAGGTGCCACACTTGTCCCCAATTATGCATCATGTACATGCTGGCTTAAAACAAGCCGATCTGGTTAGTAGTAATATTTGCTGGTTGGTTTATACTACCTATGTACTAGGCACTGAAATATTATAAATTATAGCCAATCTCATCAGGATAAGTTCTCTACTTAGCAAATTTCCCTAATAGGCATAGTCAAAAGTCTACAATACTGGACATAAACAGATTTGAAAAATAAATAATAATGGTTTGCAGCAGAACAAGAAATAAATATGATATTTTGGGCAATGATTTCTACATACTTTAAAAGTTTCATTAAGACATCTCATTTAGGGCCCCCCCTGGTGGCACAGCTGTTGAGCGCTGGGCTGTGAAGCTGCCTGCAGCCCCTGCAGCGCCAGTTCGAACCCCAGTCGCCGGCTACTGGCGAGGGTCCCACATGGCACGACAGACCTCTCCTGCCAAGCCCGCTGCTCCCCTCAGCAGTGTATTTTGTCAGTCTGCCTGTTCTGTTCCCTGCTGTGGCTCTGGTGAATTCTCTGACCCTCCCGCGCTTCTGACTGTACCCAGTGCTTGTATAAATAATCTTAAAAAAAAAAAAAAAGATGTCTTATTTAGACAAGCATTTATTAAGCATCTGCTAATGTTAAAAATTTGAAACATATTCTTCAGGGGACGTTAAAAAATCATTTGCCAATGATTTGACAAATCAGATATGAAGAGCATTAGGGAGTCACAAAATTGTAAACTGCAACATGTGACCAGACTTTTGGGAATACAAAGGTGTTTCAGGATCAGGGACTTCAACTCAAGAGCATACAATTCAAAATAAAATTAAGAAACGTTATTTGATTTAAATTAACAGAGACTCAACACTAGATGGCGTTCAGGGTCAGGATTGGTGCCCTAACTAACAATGGAAAGCCAAAGTTATATTCTCTGTGGATCCTAAGATTAATAATATGGAAAGAGAAATGAATGAGGTTGTTTTAAGTAATACTCAAAATGCTCTTCTTTGGAAGGGATGTGGGGGTGAAGAGACATGGAGAAAGTTTCAGATGATAAGTAAAAGGGAGACTGTAGATTGGAAAATGAAGGCTGAGATTTTTTTTAAACTATAAAAACATAGTGGTATTAAGGTGAGAGGGAGCCTGGGTAAAGAAGGTTTAGAATATAGAAAAAACAGGGCCTCCCTGGTGGCACAAGGGGTTAAGATGCAACCTATGAAGCTATCCACAGCTATTGCAGCACAAGTTCAATCCCCGGCCAGGGAGCTTACCCACATGGCACAGCAGACCTCTCCTGACTTACCCACTGTTCCCCTCAGCAGTATAGTTCAGTCAATCTGCCTGTTCTGTTTCCCACTGTGTCTCTGGGGAATCCTCAATCCCCCCACACCTCTGGCCGTATGTACCCCAGTTCTTGTATGCATAAATAAATCTTTTTAAAAAAAAAGAATATAGAAAAAACATTGCTGTGCAGAAATGTAATACATAATGGAATTCTATCTTTCACACTTGGGAGGTTTTTTAAATAAATTTAACAGATCTAGCTAATTTTAATAAAGATAGAGCTGTGAAATGTGTACATATCTCTATCATATATATATGTTAAGTCATATATATATATATACACACACACAAAACTGCTCATGTCAATCTAGTATATGGAGTTAGATGAGATGCTGCCTAACAATAATGAAAATGTTGGTAGAGAAAGAATTTATCCCATAGTGATGAGCATGTATGCAGGTGAGTAATGTTCATTATTTTTAATGTAAAATAAAGCTGGGAAGTATATAACTCTGCACATTTATAAATGAAAACAAATTTTGAAATAGCACTTGAAGAACCAGATCTTGACAGAAACTGACTTTTACTTATCTGCGACAGATTATGAAGACTATAAAGAAATAAGACTATTCTAAGATACAGGCATTGCTGAAAGTGAAGAACATCTAATTTACACAATATCTAGCTGACATTCTAAGCTTCACATTTTCCTATTTCACGTTTGAAGCTGAATTGACATTTTGTTGTTTGGGGACTTAATGGGTAACACCATTATTATGGTAATACCCTAACTACTTACATTTATTATAAGTACTTATAATACTACTTACATTTACCAATTATTGATTAAAATCTTATTCCCAGCCTTTTTCCTTTTGGCATGATTTCTGGCAATTCCAGTCAATATAGTCAATATTTGCAATTCTTTTGTTTATGGTACACTCTTCACTAAAATGCATAAAAAATAGAGACTTTTCCCAGGAAAGGCAGATGCCCAGTTACAGTCATATTTTGTAAACCTACATGTTGTGTATTTTATTCATTTCTTTTAAGTTATAGGTTCGAAAGGGATTAGATGGAATGGTATTACCTTTAGTTTGGATCCACAATGGTAAAATGAAATAGGCATTTTTTCACATTAATTTTGCATGAAGCATCAACACATTATGTTAAGTCATATATGAACAATTTCAAATGTGTAATATTAGAATCAGCAAAACTATGTTGTTTTTAATAACTATTAATTCCTAGTGGTTCCCAGAGTTTGATTTCATGGAGCAGCTTAAAAAAAAAAAATGGGAGGGAGTCCAACTCAGGGTTTCCAACTTTTATTTTGCTAAGGATTTTTTTTAAGATTTATTTATTTATGCATACAAAAACTGGGGTACAAGCTAGAGGTTCAGGGGGGTGGTGGTGGTGAAAAGATTCACCAGAGACAGAGTGGGGAACAAACAGAACAGGCAGATTGAGTGAAATATACTGCTGAGGGGAGCAGCGGGGGAGAAAGGGGAGGTTTGCTGCACCATGTGGGTTAGCTCCCCGGCCAGCCAGAGATCGAACTTACGCAGTGCTGTAGCGGCTACAGATAGCTCCATAGTGCTGCATCTTAACCCCTTGCCCCACCAGGGAGGCTGTTGCTAAGTAAGGATCTTTAAAGTAACTAATATACTACCAACACTTCATAAAAGAATACTTTAATACTCAAGTGATGGATTAGTCTTACAGTAAAACTTAAATACCAGTTCATAACCTATCATCTTTTATTTTTTTTCCTTTGTGATTGTTAAAAAGTCAGTCTTGGGGCCTCCCCGGTGGTGCAACGGTTGAGCGCTGGGTTGCGAAGCTGCCCACAGCCTCTGCAGCACCAATTCGATCTCCGGCTGCTCCCCAGCCACCAGAGGAGGGTCCCACATGGCGCGCAGACCTCTCCTGCTTCCCGCTGCTCCCCTCAGCAGTGTACTTCTGTCCTTCTGCCTGCTCTGCTCCCCGCTCTGGCTCTGGTGAATTCTCTCACCCTCCCATGCTTCTGACTACCCAGTGCTTGTATAAATAAATAACTCTTTGAAAAAAAAAAAATTCAGTCTTGGCCTAGAATTTGGGAACAATTGACTAAAACGCCATTTAGCTTAATCTGCTTCAAGAAGGCTAAGAGGTGAGTGGCACTGCCTGAAATCAGATGGTGTTAAAATCAGGAAGAGAAAACACAGCTTCTGACAACTGTAGAGTGATAAACCTTGGGAGATACCCAAGCACTAAACATGCTTATCTAAATCACAGTTTACTTTAAAACAAAACCAAAATCCCTCTTAACTAATGTAAAATAATTCCAACTTCTTTGCATTAGATGACTTGGTAATATATGACTGTTGTAATTTGTAGAGGAAAATAAGCCCAAACCATAAATTACCATAATTATATAACCTATGCCATAAAAGATAGAATCTAGAGTGTGAGCTCACTAAATGTTTTATTTTCAATCACATGGTTTATAGATCTTTAATAAATGTTGCATGAATAGATGAATGTCACTGTAAATCACAGCAAAACAAGTTTCTTCTAAACACAAGAAACTCTAAGTCCCAGGCCAGATGGCAGAAGAACAAAGATGCTGGGCTCACTTCCTTCCCATATATAAAACAAAACAGATAAAAACAAGTCCCTTAAAGCTGATTGGAGGACCATCAATTTCACAAGGAAAAATTGCCATATAATTTTGCTTGAAACACTATCAGGGCAGTACAAGAAAGGGAGGGGTGACTTACTTATAACTTCCTTACTTACAACCCAAGTTAAGGGAGAGATGACCGTGATGACTGTGATATGAAGCATTTTTCAGTTGGTGACTGAAAGGCTCACTCCCTTCCTTATAGGGGGGACTTTAGAACCTGGGAACTACATTGGGAGGGGGGCTGTATGCAAGAAGGTGTGAAAAATGGAAGGTCCTACTTCCAGAGAAGGTAGGATTCAGAGGAATGAAGACCTGTGGTTGAACAGGCAGATCAGATACATGCTGACAAAGGAAGACGCCACATTGCTAGAAATAAACCAAGAAATCAGTGCCAGAAGATGAAACACCCCACACCCCACCACTCACTGGGGAAGTGTGAGGCCATGGAATAGTCCTTGTGACTGCTGGTGGGGCACATTTCCTTTTTTGTTCTGTCTTGGTCTGTCCATATTTTTAAGTGGGGTTTTTAATCCCCTATTATGTTGTGTTGTTGTCACTCTTTATGTATCTTGATGCTATCAGTTTGAGCCTGTAGCCCCCAGATGTAGGCAACCAGACATTGAGCCCAGTGGGGAAGGTCTGATTAGAGGAAGATGTGAGAGGAGGTCACTTGAGGCCTTATGCGTCAGAGGTTCCTCTCCATAAGAGCAGCCATAAGAGGCTGCTCTGTATGAACCACCTTATGTGAATCACCTGTCCCATCCCTGCCTGGGGCTACTGCAGGGATAACATTTACCTACAATGCTTGCTGCATCTAATTAGAGAACCTAAAAAAGCTAGGTCCTAGCAGTAGGAGCTTGCATTTTAAGGGAAGGTACAGTACACGAAGGTCTTGTGGGAACAGACCTGGGCCATGGCTTTACCTGGACTCCCAGTCTGTTCTTGATGCCATGGCCCCTGAGAGAAGACTAAGCCCAGGCTGCAAGGGAGGCGATCTTTTACAGATTCTGAGAAACACACATTCCTCATCTGTTTGCGATCAAAATGAGGACTGTGGCTTGTCTGTAATCTGAATAAACATTTTCCAGATCACTCTACACACACCTAGGAAAAACTACTTGTTGAAAAACTGGCAAACAAGAGTTGGACCACAACTCTTGTTAGCCTAAAACTACAGTGCAGACTCCAGTGAATGAAGTGGCCTAAGGGAGGAGATCCTCCCTTCACTTGGACACCGCTAGCCCCTTAGAAGGCTTGAACTTTTGGGAGTACTCTTGGGTCCCTACTGTCCTTGCTCCTGCCCTCTACTGGCACCAGAGCTCCAGTCACCTGAATAGGTGCAGAGACATCAGTCTATGTAGCAACAGGTACTCCAGGATCCTGGGCAAATAACCTAAGATAATATTCTGCAACCATTCAATTTCTCTGCAGAGGAAGCATTTATGACAAAAAAATCTTAACAAAATGGGTATAGAAGGAACATACCTCAATATAGCAAAAGCCATATATTAGAAATCTGTAGTCAATAATATCCTCAATAGTGAAAAACAAGTTTTTCTTTTAAGATCAGGAACAAGACAAGGATGTCCACTTCCACCATTTCTATTTAAGTTAGTATTAGAGGTTTTAGCCAGAGCATTTAGGTAACAAGAAATAAAAGGAATCTAGACTGGAAGAGATGTAAAATCATTATTTGCAGGCAATATAATACATACAGAAAACCCTATACACTAGAAACAGGAAATGTATAAAGTGGTAGGCTACAAAAATCAATCCAAAAAAATGTTGCATTCCTATATGAAAACAGTAAGAAGAAAAAAAATAAGAAAACAATCCCATTTATAATAACATTAAGATTAAACACCTAGGAATAAATTTAAGGAAGTGAAAGATCTATACAATGAAAACTGAAGACAAGGTTAAAGAACAAGACATCCATATTCATGGAAGGGGGAAGAACTAATATAGTCAAAATGATCATCCTACCATAAGGAATATACAGATTCAATGTAATTTCTATCAAAATTTCAATGATGTTTTTCAAGGAAATAGAACAAAAAATACTGAAATATGTGTGTAATCACAACAGTTGCAGTAGCTACAGTGATTTTCAAAGAAAAATGAAAGCATCAATTACCTGATTTTAGGCTGTATTATTTAAGTTATAGATATATATACACAGTAATTAAATAGCATAGTGCTAAAAAACAGACACACAGAACAATGGAAAAGAATTAAGAACCCAGAAATAAACCCACACATTTATCAACATCTGGTTTTTGACAATCAAAACCATACATTGGAGAAAGGAAAATCTCTTCAACAAATGGTGTGGGAAAACTGAAGAGTGACATGCAAAAGAATGAAACTGGATCATTTTCTAACTCCAGGCACAAAAATTCATTCAAAATGGATTAAAAACTTGGATGTAAGATTTGAAAACATAAATACATAGTAGGAAACATAGGTGACATGTTCTGACATTTGTAACAGACATGTCTTTGGGGATCTGACTCCAATGTCAAGGGAAATGAAAGCAAAAGTAAACAATTGGGACTGTATTAAACAGCTTTTTGCACAAAGAAAATTATCAGCAAACTAAAGAGAGCCAACCGAATGTGAGGAAATATTTGCATATCACACATCCCATTTGGGGTTAATATTTGAGGTATGTAAAGAACTCATGCAATTTCACAATTAAAAAAACAAAAAAACTTAAAAAATGAGCAAAGATTCTTTTCAGTGGTTGACAGGCATGAAAAAAATGTTCATTACTTATTACATAAATGCAAATCAAAGCCACACGAGATATCATTTCATACCTGTGAGAATGGTTTACATCAAAAAGACTGTAAACAAGTGATGGTTAAAGATATGGAGAAAGAGAAACCCTGATACATCACTGATGGGATGTTGAAAAGTAGTTTGAACATTCCTCAAAATCCAAAAATAGTACCCATATGATTTGGCAATTCTAGGTATCATCTAAGGACTATAAATCATCAACTTGAAGAGTTAATGCACTGTGATGTTAACTGCAGAACTATTTACAGTGTTAAGAAATGGAAGCAACCTATGTGTCCATTGGATAAAGATGTGATTTATAAACCATGAAATATTATTTAGCTATAAGATGAATTTTTACCATTTGTAGTAAAAAGGGAAAGAATTCAAGTAGACTACAAGAGCAATTCCTCAGAAAGACAAAGTTGGATATTGGATGATTTCATCAGTATGTGCAATATAAAGAAGTAAAACAGATAAATGTACAAAATAAACTAGTGGACATTGAAAATCGAAATGAAGTTACCAGAGGTGAAGAGGGGAGAGGGCTAAGGGGGAGAGGGTATCATGGATGGTGTTGATGTGAAGTTTTGTTTTGGGTTAGGGTGGGCAATAAAAGTGGGAGGGGGCTCAAAGGTTTATGCTGAAGGACTATGATGATGGGTATGGTGTGGTAACAATACATCTGAAGAGGTATGAACCTATTCCCCTAAACCAAATAAAGTATTATAAACCAATGCCTGCTCAATAAAAATAAAATTAAAAATCCAAAATAATGTATTTAAAGTGATAAAAATTGGATTTACATATTCAGAATCAGAAAAAAAAAACTGACTTCATAAGTCAGTATTAAATAAATGATATAGATGGTAGTAGAATGGGGAGTCCCCACTGCCTGATTTGGATCTCAATTAAATGAAAAAGCAGCTCAAAGCCTTAGGATGCCTAAATGAGAACAGTGATTGGACACAATGACTTTTTTGTGTGTAATAATATCTCATATTAACTTAACCATACCCACTTTACTTGCTAGATTAAGTAAAAAAGGTTTTAATATAAAAAACTCTAGCTCAAAAGCATATAGGAAATCTTAACGTGACTCTGGAAATAAATTTATCTATCATCGTGGATTACTAAACAAAGTAGCTCTCTATTTTCTAAAGTAGATCTTACTTTTATTTTCACCATACACATACAACTCACCTAATCCTCTATCTTTGAAAAATAGTTTTGAGAACTGACATTCCTCATAAACTATACAAATGCAAGACAAATAATTTCAAGTTCAAGTTCAATTCATTTAAAAGGAACTTTGAGAGCTCATGAATTTTTCTTTAAAACGATCAACCTTTAAGAGCAAAATGTTCTCTTTTGCTGATCCATTCATACTTATTAAAAGACAGGGAAGATTATGGAAAAAATTCGCCCTAAGAATCTGATAGAATCAAAGCTTGAAGTATTTTAGATTTTGACTATAGATATGCCTTAAAGACATGACCAAATAAATCACGTGACACTTAAAACTGTTGTACTTTAGTATCAACCTCATCTACCATAATACACACACAAAAAATCAGTGCTTATACAAAATATAGGACTTTTTGGTTTTATTGATTGTGACTGCTAAGGTAATTCTCAATGTTAGCAAGTAGAAACTTGAGACTGACAACTCTTAAGAATTTAAGTATACTAAAAGAAATTGAGAATGTTTGCCTGTTACTTTTGACAATTTCAAATGACCTGTTTCTTTTTACTTTATATAAGTATGTGTGTATATAGAGATGTATATGTATATTGTCATTCCTCCTTCAAACCTATAGAGTTCAAAAATCTAATCACCTTGAAAAAAAATACTAACTACTCCTGTCTTAATTCTTTTATTATCCCTAATAATTTTCAGTTTTCACACTTTTTTTCCCTGAATCAGTAATGAATGCAGCGTCTCTGATCAGAATCTTTGAAGAATGTTACATAAACAAAAATCGTGTTGAAATTTTTTGCTTTTAAGTACAAGATCAAATAATTTAAAAAGTCTAATTCTTATTTTTCTCTCCAAAAGTTTCTTTACTAAAATCAGTCACACATATCATTGTGAGTGGAAAATAAAAATCTTCCCATGCCTTTGATCTAGCTTATAGTTACTATTTCTGTCATGGATATGAGGCTTTGCCGGACTTGACATGTACTCCCGTTCTCCAATGTCCTTAGTTCAAGCGCTTGCCACTTCTTCGGCTAAAACTCTGGAACACTACATTTTAAGACCTTCTTTATGACTACCTTAAATCTAATTATCACTTTGGTCTTAATTTCCACTACTGGGTTCCTTTAATGGATGAATTACATATCCCTGAAGATGAATATGAAGTTACTGCCCATGGCCCACATTACTAAGCTGAATGGCATTCAAAGTTCTTTTTGACCAAAAACTATAAAAACAAAGAAGCATTATTTTCTTGGTGTCAAAGCATTATTTTCTTGGTGTCAAAAAAGAAATTAAGGTCGTAACAGTTTTCTCCTAGATTGTATTGAGAAATTAGTGGAGCTTAATGACACCCAAACTAGTTTTGAGGTTAACTAAGTAATATTAAAAGGTGATAATTTTCTTTGAAACTTACAAGTACAATCTGCATATACATGATTTTGAGAATAATTTAATAGGTTAACTTCAACATACAACTATATTCTAGTGTCATTATTTTAAAATGTAAAGAAACGGATCCTTACAAGACCAAAGTAACCCACAGGCCATGAGGTTGGTTTTAACTTTTTCCTTTTGTTTAAACAATTTCACCACAATGGCTCAACAAGTAAGGCAAATGCCGTGAATATGAAAGCTGCAGTTTGCAATATACCACATCTAGAACCAAGGAAAGGTGAATTAGACAGAAGTGGTAATCGTACTAATTAAACAATCAGGTAACATTGAGATAAGTTGGTTTGCAGCATCAAAAGTGTCCACTTAAGTTTCTTTTTTCTTAATGATCAGAGGTCCCACGTTATCTCCAGTCTCTTCATTGTGTTTTGTGTGAGCGCCATCACAGAATGGAAACTAGGAAGAGAAAGATAATGCAAAATGTCTAATCACAAAATCAATATTATATTCAGCAGACTGAGGATGATGTTTAATTCACATATATAACTTCATAACTAACGAGTACATGTAAAGTATATATACTAAATACATGGAGGAAATCAACTTGTGAATACTACACAGATATAAACAGCATTTCTATTTGATACCTGATTATGGATGTTAAAAACTTTTCCCATGTTTATGTACTAATGAAATTTTCTTTCTAGTAAATTATATTCACTGTCCATTTGTAAGAACCTAAATTCATTCATTTCAAATCAATTTGTACATTTATCCTTTACGGTAGATGATCTTCGTTGCATTTTTCACCCAAATGTTTTTATTTTGCTTATTTTTTTCACCCCTGATTTCTCCATTTTTATACAAATAGGCCAATAGGTTGCTTCTTAACATTTTTAATGGAGACATCTTTCTTCTGGAGATGTGATAGATACCTAAAACTTTCCATGATTTCACATTTACATGCAATTAACAATTTTCTGCCCAGCAGGAGAAAAGGGTCCAAACTAAATGTGTAATACAATGTTTCTCAGACGTATCTAAAGACGTGATACAAGATGTTGATTCTGTGTTTGAAAAACATACCTTGAATCACAATATACATCATTACTTTAAAGAGGTCCTGCTATAAAAACACAATTTTAACTCCAAATTTTCCCACTGGACTACAGACATTTTTAACTTTGCTATCCATTATCAAGGTGTCCCTACAGAGCACTTAACAAAACGCTGTTCTAAGACACTGCTGTTTCAGTATTAAAGTTCCCTCACAAATTGTTATATCTGTATGTACTAATAATTTTATCAAAATAAAATCTCCACATAAAAAAGCCTATTTATAGTTTTTACATTACCATGCTCCTCAGCATAGAATACTGGGGTAGTAACTGCATTTAAAATAGGTCTCAGTATTTGGTAGCTTTCCTTCACATTCTTCTTCTATATTAAACATTTCCTATTTATTGCTTAACTTTATTAAACTTTACCCATTTATTCTTCCAGATAAACTTGGGAATTCTTTTTATTAAGTTCTACTTTGTTTCTCTTATAGTTTGTATCTTCAGGTTCCACAAATTCTGTTAAGATTATTTGTTTCTTATTTGTTATATGGTTATTATAAGTAGGTATATGTTCATACCTGTCTTCTCTCGAGATGTGTGTATATGTACATGTATATGCAAACACACATGCACTTATATCAACACTGGGTTTTATCTATTGCTCCCAATGCTGAATGATGAAAATAAGAATTCAACAATGTCTTAAATGTCTACTTAGGATTTTACAATTATTTTGTTTCAGTCCTTCTAAATTTATACCTTTTTCCCCCCTACTTCATGGGAAATTTTGATAGCTAGTCTCTTTGTTTTATGCTTGCTGTCATGAATAAATGTATTTACACTCTAGAATCTAGAGTTTCACTGTTTAGAGTAAGGTACCTGGTGGCACGGGAGAAACCTATTTAGAGAGTAAATACTATCAGAGAGTTTGGCCAAGAATAAAATCATCTCATTATTCACAGTGAAGGGAGTATTATTTTAGATACCCAACACTATACAATGATGTTACATAATTTTAAGCTTTGATATAAGATTGTGTTCATTCTAAGATTAATATACTATTTGGTAGATGTTAAAGAAACTTAATGTTAAGCATAGCATACTTAACATTAAGGGGTTGGGGAAGGAAGAGGAACCTGCTGCCAGCCCTCCTCTGGGATCTCCTGCTTGGGTGGCACCAGGTATGGGTGCCCAGCTTGAAGCCTTGGACCAGTGCACACCCTTCTCCTTATCTAATTCTGAGATGCAGTAGTTAAGAAATATAGATAAACTAGGATCTCAGCATATATTATAAATTCTATCTTAGGGTAGATGACAATATAAATGCAATGTGTATAAAGCTTGCATTTCTTTTTTTTTAGCTGAGATACCTATTAAAAACAAGTCCTTGTAGCAAAAACTTGAATCCAGCTTTCATTTTCTTGGCATGGATAAGGAAAGAGGCCAAAAAAAAAAAAAAAAACAAAAACTAAATTGTATCCCATAGCAAGAAAAAGCATTTCAAAGTGACATGCTTAAATAAACACCCATGATCTTAGTGAAAATAAAAGTTTACATTGTAAGAGATTCCATTTTTATAAGTAGAGCACACAAAACATGCCACTGTATATGTAGTTATAAAATGCATTTATGAAAAATAAAATAGTTGTGAATTAAAGTCTCAACCTACCAGATAGCATGTTTAACTTTTATTTTTAGTTTCACATTAAAAAATTAGAAAACTAATTTATTTTCTCAAAGGATTTTCCTCTATAGACAGAATAAAAAACAGGAAAGAAATCTATGGATAAATACACAAAGAAAATCTTACTAAAATATAAAAAAGTCATATATCTGACATGAGAATTTATTTTTACAATCTGGTTCTGCCTAAAAACTGACATTTGTCTGTATCATGATGTTTGTAAAAATGCAAAGAAATACTTCTTTAAAAGTAGAGAGTAGTAAATCCTGGCTATTTGTTAATACATGTCCATACTTTTAAACTATATAAAGTTTTTATGCCTTTAAAATATAAATTAGGTATTAAAAATTTTATTCAGAGGCACATATAAGTTCTTCTTGGGGGTGGGAGCGCCAATAGCTTTTATCATCAATGTTCCCTCCCTATACACCCCCCTCTCCAAACCACAGAAACCACAGTAGCCCTGAGAGAGGAGGCAGAGTGTAGGAAAACCTCTTTCTACATCCTGGCAAGCACTGACTGGGTAAATGTGTGAGGGAGAAAAGGGGTAGGGGGAGGGGTTAGGGAAAGAAGAGATGCCTGCTGCCTGCTGTCCTTTGGGATCTCCTGCTGGGGTGGCATCCAGGGATGGGTGCCTAGCTTGAGGCCTGGGACCAGTGCACACCCTTCTCCTGTGTGGCCATCACTCTTCTCAGCTGCTTACTCTAAGGCCCCATCCTAAGAGTCTGAGTCACAGATAACTTTTAAATCATAATTTCTCTATCACTTAAACCCGGGAATTATTGACTTAATTCAGAATTATGCCCCAAATTTCATGTGAGGATTAGTTCTATTTTGTATCTATTCATTAGGGATGACTCATCTTCTGTTAATGAAAAAAATGCAACATTTTTTCCTAGGGGCAAAACAAGTTGTTTCAAGATAAGGTTAGCAATTTTTAAGAATGCATTGTAATTATTAATGGAATATATTTATTGAAATTAGATTCTTAACATAGCATAAATGAATAATTACTTGACCTTAAAATCAAAAGGTAAATTATATAAAAATATGTAGTAGTTTTACATTAAATAATGTACAAAAATGAATGCTTTAGTAACTTTTTCATTTAGAATTCTAAAATTTGTTAAATTGCCCGAGCTGAATTTGCAAAAACACAAAAGTATATATTTAATCTAGTTCATGTACTATCAATACTGAAAAAGTTTAGTTCATGATTAATTCTAAAATTTGTTCTAAAATACCTGGTTACAGATTTCCCGATATGCAAAAAGTAGACCATTCCTCTTTCATGGTTATTTTCTTGGCATGAAAATGCACACACAAAAAATTTCCATATAAATGAATGGTAATAGTGTTTCCAGGCCCAAAAACTAACCAACCAAATCATACCAAATAGAAACACTGTACTTTCGGATAGCGGGGCAAACACATATTAATGAATTCCGAAGAGAGTTCAATGAATTAAGTTAGCTGAAAAATACCCCATTATATTTGCTAATCCATTTAGAAAACTATAAATTCTAATATCTTAGAAAGCAGGGAAGAAAAGGGTGAAGACGTTTGGAATAAATATTTGGGAGGGAAAAACCACCAGAGATCCTTACTCTCCACTTAGAAAGCCAACATTGTTGGGGTCTTCATAGAAAACATGAGATTTGTTTCTTTTTAATGGCTCCACATCACAAGTTAAGATGCTCCTATTTTTAGGGTGACTCAGATGGAAATAAATGTTCCTCCCTGACCGACCTCTTCTCCTTCAACAATTAAAAAACATCCTCCTTCTCCAAGCTTCCTATTTTTAAAGGCTTTGGATTAATTTCCCAAGGAATTTTCCTGATACCATTTTTGCTCATTACAAAAAATGTTCTGAGAAACAAGCTTGCTTTGGTTGAGGAAGAAAACAAAAGCAATTAGATTTTCGAGGCTACCTGAGAGATTATGTGACATTTTACACCATTCTTTTTGTACCTACTGTAATAAAATGTGAAATAGTAAATATAACTTAGCAAATGATGGTACAACTCACTCAAGGTGAGGGAGATAGGAAACCAGCAAGACTAATGCATACTCTTCTCTCTTAGATCAATGTTCTCTTGTCTTGTTTTGAAAGTAAAACTCTCTTCCCGTTTAAGACCGAGTTTAACATCTGCACTCTTACTTTCATTTCCTTCCACTTTCTTTCAAGACACCAGTTTTTTCAAGCAGTGTCTTTCCTTGTAGTTGTTTTGTTTCCTGTCTATTGGTACCTTCGTTTCTCGATTCATATATGGATTGCCTTTTTGTGAAATGCTACGAAATAAGGGAATTTCTGAAATAGCAAAGAGCATGCCTAACTGAGGAGGAATGAGGTAAGTTAAAAATGTAATTTCTACACACTACTAAGAGCTCTGATTTATTAGATCTGGAAAAACTATTCAAAATGCTAGAGACCCATAATAGGTTATTCATGATTAATAATCTATTAATAACTTTAAGAATGAGTTAGTATTAAAGCTTATATTAGATATAACACTTTTGGAGATAGCTAAAAATATGAAATATAGCTATCTAATCAAAGATATTAGTTACAAGTCCTCTGTGCATCGGCATGTAAATGCATGACTTGGCATCTGGGCGACAGATAATCGCAGGTACTGAAGAATGTGGGGACTTTCCAAAGATGTCTAAAGAATGAGAACAACCATTAAATTCAATATTATTCAAAGTAAACTCTTAATTGATTCATCGGGGAATAAAAAGTGCCCAAGATTCAGTGAAAATTCAGCACTGACAAATCTTAGATGCAAGAGGATCACTATGGCATAAAAGACCAAAGGAAAAAAAAGACAGGTCTGGCATTCCTTTCCTTAAAACCTACCTATGGGAAATGGTGATTGTTAGTTTAACCATCTGGAAATTAAACCATATGATCAAAGAACAATTCTGTAATGTTTTGTTGAACTAGAAGTCTAATTAACATTTAGACCACCAGCCCGTACTTTTTGTGTTTTCATGAACTACTTGAGAACTTTGTTCATGAAAGTCCATATTGACCCTTTGACAATTGAGAAGACCAAGCAAAGCAAACACCCTTTATTTAATCTCAAATAAAGCTAAGCTATGCTTTGGATTATATTCAGGCAGTTATATCTCTTCATTTTCATTTACTGTCGTATTTATTGAAAATTTGACATGTACGTAAACTTCCAGCATTTCTTTATCAGTAATTCATACTTTCACCCACTTAAGACACAGCTTCTATTCTAAATGCACTGTTGAAATCAACACCAAAAGGTCAACCGCCTAATTGTTTAATCCAACAGAAATACTATAAGTCTATTTTCCTTGTTGATTTTAGGTTGATGCTCACACCAAATTTTCTTTGAAATGCTTCTTTTTTCCACTGTGAAGCCGTGATACTCATAGTAATATTCTGCTCTGACCAATTTCGTCTCCTTTTTTGGTTCTTTTTTTTAAAAGATATATTTATTTATGCATACAAGAACTGGGGTACAGGCCAGAGGTGTGTGGGGTGGGGGGTGAGAGGATTCACCAGAGACTGAGTGGGGAACAGAACAGGCAGACTGACTGAAATACACTGCTGAGGGGAGCAGCAGGTGAGTCAGGAGAGTTCTGCTGCACCATGTGGGCAGCTCCCTGGCCGGGGATGGAACTCGTGCTACAGAGGATGCAGATAGCTTCATAGGTTGTGTCTTAACCCCTTGCACCACCAAGGAGGCCCTCCTTTTTTGGTTCTTATGCCTCCTTCCAAAATGCAGAAAATTCTCTAGCATTTCATACTCAGTCTGATTTTTTTTCCCTATCTGTATCGAAGATTTGTTGCATTCTTATACTTGACTCATCAGTTTTGCTGATCTCTATCTCCAACCCTGATGCCTCAGCTTTAGTCCCACATTTCAGATTGCTCATGTTGTACATTTCCATTCAAGAGTCCCCTCAAATCTACTCTTTGAAATCAAATACCTTTTCATTGTCCTAAAATAATCAGTTTTTTTCACCCTGAATTCCTTATTTTTGTTATGGACACCGCTTCTTTTAATCCAACATGCTTAGATACTTCAGTAAGCTTTAGTTTTTCTCCCTCAATCTTCCACACAAATCAATCATAGCATTTGGGTGATCCTCCCAATATGTGTCATGTTTTGCTCATTTTTTGGTCTATGCTTCTCTATACCAATAGCTAGCAGCATAGTATAAGTATGATAACTTTATGCCTGAAATTCCTGACAAGGAACTCTTAAGCCTGGAGACACAAACTCCTCAGGCTGGCACTCAAGACTCTCCTTTATTGGACTTACTCTGGGAGAGAACAGGACTCAAGGACAGACTAGATTCTTCATTCATTCCCAACTTTGCTCAAATAAGTCTTTTCTCAGCAGATTTTGAGAGAGTCCCCAATACTTGCTAGTTTATTCAAACACCACCAATCTTTCCAGGGGCCTAACTGCTGTATTTATCACAACTCTTTCCCAGAAAATTCTAATACCCAGTGTAGGTTCCTTTTCTCTAATCTTATTTTTATTTAGAGCACTTATACTCTATCTACTACACAGT
Organism: Talpa europaea; assembly: GCF_964194135.1. Lineage (NCBI taxonomy): Eukaryota > Metazoa > Chordata > Mammalia > Eulipotyphla > Talpidae > Talpa > Talpa europaea. The sequence continues at coordinate 53,475,675 of NC_140077.1, forward strand.
AAGTCCTCACTTTCTGATATGTTCCTAGAAACTGCAACCTTAAGTGAAATAATGTATAACAAAACCAGGTCCCTCAATAAAATCATTTTGCTTAAAGTCAAGGACTGTTTTTTTCCTCATCAACATTATACTGAAATGATGTTCAAGAAAATGACATCCTTTGAGGGTCTTCTGTACATATCTACACCGCCTGCTGTTTCACTATTTAACTTTCTTAAGCATATACAGACACAAAATAAACTATATATCACTGATTAAAGAACTATTAGAACTCCAACTTAAAAGTCCACAATTCCTAGGTGTTACTTTCTATATTTTGATGAGCAACCAGATAATAAAACTTATAATAAGCATAATTTTAAAAAACTAAGGTGGTCTAGATTATTTTCTAGCAATCCATTAGTATTTATTAACAGTCTAACATTTCAAATGAATAGTGCTCTTATGATTCAACTTGTAATGGGGCTGTTAATTTTTGGTTCATATTCCATATATTCATTATGCAGTTTTTGGACATAATAACAATCTAAGCACTATATCACTAGATTATATACATCAACATCAATTGTACTAGAAGAAAGGAGTTAGTGGAATAAACTTCCCAGTAGCTCATATGTAACTACTAACTGTGGCATGTGATTTGTGATAATAGTACTCCATTATATGAAGAGGTCCTTGACATAATGTTTTTAGGAATAAACACATCATTTTTATGGCGTATTGTCTTGGCATTTTTGGGTCTCATCTTTAGTAAAATTCACTTTATTTAAATACTAATAGTAGCAGTACATACAGTATTTTTATCATATTTCTCACAATGCACCAGAAATTCTGAAGTTATTCAATATATAAAGCTTTTCAAGTTGACCTTAGGATAGCGTTTTATTATCTTTAGATCACTAGCTGTCATCACTTTCCAAAAGCTGCAGGTATCACAGATGACACTTCCAAGTGGAACTTGATGAAATGCAATTTTCTCAAAAGAAAGTAAGATTTAAAAAAATCCTGCTAGATATTTAACTATAGAAGCTTCAGCTTAAAGGTTTACAATACAGGTTAGATAAATTCTCAAGTTTCTCTTGAAACACTTTGAGAACTCTTTACAAGAAGAAAGAAAAGAAAAAGGGATGTCTTTACCAATTTGGTGATACAAATGTGATAGAGTAATTTAAAAAGAAATGTTACATTAAAAATGGTATTTATTTTCCTCACCTTTTTGGACCTCCAACAACGGCAATACACAGCTTTGTCTCCCAAATCCTCCATGTCAAAAGCATGTACTATCTTGGGGTTGTCTTTCTGGATATGAAGGTTCACCATAGCTTTGTTGCGATGATCTTTACTATAAAATCTTTTGTAAGCTAGATAACCAATTGCAGCTGTCCCAGCAGCAATGGTAACTGCTGCAATCCATTCAACTAGAGCAGGGAAGGAGAAGAGGAATAATCATCAAAACCAGAGTAAACACTAATAATTACACATGCATGTTCTGGAAATCCAATTTTTGAGAATTAAGCATTTCAAAAGCCAAAGGTTTTTAATGTTAACAAAATGCCCCAAACAACCTGGTGTAATAGTCCTTCTAAATACATTTCCAGTCCTTACTGATGCAATTGTGCATTTTCTACTGAGTGATGAATGCTAACACCACTGCAACCTGATTTTGATCCCCAGCCAGGGGATACACATATGGTGCAGCCGACCTCTCCTGTCTCTCCTGCTGCTCCCCTTAGCAGTGTATTTCAGTAAATCTGCCTGTTCTGCTCCCCATTCTGTCTCTGGTGAATCCTTTTACCCCCCATATCATTGGCCTATACCCCAGTTCTTCAATGCATGAATAATATTTAAAAAAATAACATGTGAATCTATAGATATTACTGCTTAAGAAGAAAAACATAAAAATTCAGATTACAAACAAGACCAAAAAGAGAAAATGATTAGGTGATTATGTTAAAAAATGACTCATAGTAAGATCCCTTAGTGATTTTAAAATGCATAACTACTAACAAAATTGGTATCTGAAAAAAAAAAAACAAAAATGACAAATAAAACAAAACCACCCTTACTATTAAACATTCTAAGCAATATATTCAGCAGGAATGTGGGTTCATCATTCAAAAGTTGTGTTTTTTTTTTTTAAATTTCAAAGTTCTTTCTTATTAAAGTAAAAATTGAAATGTACTGATTTCATATTTCATAAGACATGACTAATGTAATTAGTTATATTCTCAATAAATTCTAGATTTCCATTATCCACCAGTGGATGGTTATCTGAGTTCTTTATAAATTTCATTTTAAATTTAATGACAATTTTCTAGTCAATTATTTATTTTCTTGACTAACAGCCATCTATTCTTTCCATGGAGCCCTTAGAAAGGCAAGTATTTAACAACTAACTACCCCACTTCCAGAGATCGCTGGAGAGAAGAAAGTTCTGCATAGTCTGGTTAGCCTCAGAGTAGAGTTGTCTATTTCCAGCATGGAGTAGACTGCAGGAAGAAGTTGAACAAGGGTCAGGATAAACACAGTGGACTGCTTCCCAGCACTTCCTGAGTCAAATCTTCAGAGTGTTTGAAATAAGTTCCCAGACTATCAAATAAAGCCCTAGAGAGATAAGTACAAAAACACATTCCAAGGCCAAATGAAAACATATAGTGAGTAGTTAACCATATGGCTTATTAGCACTACTGAGTTAAATTTCTTATCTGACTACCGTGATTAATCACCATACCTAATAGTGCCTTATATAATAGTGCCTTAGTTCCTATTCTAGCTTACTTAATAATTTAGTTATAAGCAAATGTTTTTAATTAGCATGACCCTTGTATTCTATTTTCAGTCAGTTATTTTTCTCTACCAAGTAATTTAGTTTGTTTTTCTTCCCACAACAATTCCATTCTTCCTTGTTATAATTCCCTAAAATTAACATTAATGTTATGTCCTTCCCAGGTACTGCATGACCGGGAAAACAAGTTAGTAAGTCATATGACAGCTTCAAACCTTTGGCCTAGTAGAAGGATATTTTTTCTAACTCACAGTTTATGTAAATTTGTGTTGAACTACCGTGTGGCAATTCCAAGCAGGGCTGCAAATTTGCTCTGATTGCTAGCTTGATTCGCCATCTTACTCTTTGATGCAGTATTTTCCATAAAATTCCCTTGAGAAAACATTCTCTTTGTCAAGAGCTATAGCAATCCAATGTTAGCTAATGGAAAGCCACTCTGAATAGCTAATATACCTATCATAAAATGGGTTAAAATACTGTCTTGCATAGTACATGTTCAGTTGCATTTGCTGAATGTTATCTGTAGCATAAGCTTAAAAGATGGGCAATAATCCAAAAGGACTAAAATAGCACAACCACCTAAATGTTGTTGATCTTAGTTCAACCTTATTTTTTAGATCAATTATGAAATACTCAAACAGATTTATTTCAACAGTGCCTACATATTACAAAGAATTACAAAGAAGCCTGAGACCCAAAGAACAAACATAACTGGCTGGTATTAATTGGTCTCCAAAAAAAAAAAGAATCCTACAGGAATTTCTACCTGAAATTCGTGATAGGCCAAAAGATTCTTTTTTAGCCATTAAAAGCGTCTCTAATATTACCAGCTAAATATAAACACTGATTTAAAAACAAACAAACAAACAAACAAACAAAAAAACAAAAACCTTTACTACCCCTGAATCTTTTTGATGGTGGAAGAAATGACAATTGAAGAGACTGTCGTTGTTTATAAGGAAAGGGAGAAATGAGAGATGACTCTAAATATTACTTGAGTGGCTGTCCCATGGGAATCATACCATGCACTCTGCTCCTCTACCCCTGACAAGGGTCACTTATGGCCTTATAAAAGTGTCATAGTACCAGATGTGTGCTAGGAAAATGGCTTTGTATTTGCACAGATGAGTTTAGAATCACGAGGCTAGATAAGATCTTAAGAAATGAATTTCAATTTCCCCCCTTTCCAAATTCTAATCCTCTAATTTCATAGGGGCAAATTTAAGTTTCCAGAATAAGAAAAATGTTCTAGTTTATCTTTTCAGTACTGCACCTGAATCAGTCTTTTTTGGTAAAAAGCTGTGGATGCCACTGGCAATTCCAGGGAAAAAAAGAAAAAAGAAACTATATTGAAATAGAGAAGAATGATAATGGATTCCAAAGTCACCACTTAGGACAGAAAAAGAACTGAAAATGTGAGACAGTAAATACATACACAAAATAAAACTCAGTAACATTTAGTCCTTGATGGTGTATATTCCTAATAAAAATAGACACAATCTCAGAGGCAACAAGTTACTTTCCCATGACCCAATTTTAAAAGATATTTCATTTGGCATCTTTGAGATATTTTCAGATCTGGGTTTCAGAAAAATCCTAATGGCGTATTTCTGCATCTTCTGGTTTATTTTCATTTTCCTTTTCTATAGATATCTCTCAAGGTACAGCGTTCCTATAGTTAGATCAAACCCTACTTTATCTTGTTTAACAACGCTTTTTATCTACAAAAATACCATTAATGAGTGAATCAATATAAAGAAGAAAACAGCAAATTTTTTTCTAAATTCTCTCACCCCCCCATCCTTCTTCCTACTCTTCCCCTTTTATTATTTAATCTTTGGCTTCCTCTCTTAAAATTACTCAGAGATTGAGAAAACATAAACTTGTCCAAATTCCACACCGTTGTTGAGAACCCCCTCCTTGGCTTTCTCTATGATAGTGTATTATTTTTCTTTACCTTAGAGATAAACCTCACCCCGCTTCTTTTCCTCAGCCCCTTTTCTGCCCCAAACTGTCTTATGCCCACTGTCAACTGCCACAGAATCAGAACATTCCTTTCCTTTCAGGTGAGGGGGAGGGGATTGTGTTTAAATCTTTCACTCCTCCCAAGTCTCCCAAATGTTGGCTAGGCTGTGCCTAGTAATGTTTTTCTCCCAAGGCCTGGTACAGGTGGTGTTTAATGTTGGTTAAATAAAAAGAAGTAATGGATTACTCATTTGTATTTGGAATTCCAACAGTTCATCCTACTGTCATGCTTCTGTTAAACTAAATGACTTTCTTTGGCCTAGCCTGAATCTACTATGTCAGAGTGTGGAATTTAAATTCCTGAGATTAAAACTAAAACTTTATTATGTACTATTTCAGACATACACAGGGAATACTGTAACAAACACCCATTTTACTCTCACCCATCTCCACCAAGTAACAACTAACAGCCGATTGTGTTTCATATTTAGGCCCTAATCCCACTCCCTTCACCAATTATTTATTGTTTATAATCTATGAGAATTGTCTCCTTTATTCTCAGCTTGAGCTGCACATTCTTTCTCAGACAAAACACAAACCTTAAATGGTAATACTTTAAAATGACTCAATGGGGCCTCCCTGGTGGCACAGCGGTTGAGCGCTGGGTTGCAAAGCTGCCCACAGCCTCTGCAGCGCCAGTTCGATCCCCGGCTGCTCCCTGGCCACTGGAGGAGGGTCCCACATGGCTCACAGACCTCTCCTGCCACCCGCTGCTCCCCTCAGCAGTGTACTTCAGTCCTTCTGCCTGCTCTGCTCCCCGCTCTGGCTCTCATGAATTCTCTCACCCTCCGGCGCTTCTGACTGTACCCAGTGCTTGTATAAATAAATAAATAAATCTTAAAAAAAAAAAAAAAATGACTCAATGGATTTATCGAACCCAAACAGTATTTTCCTATGCTGAAGTTAAATGAATTACAGAAACCACAAATTATAAAACAAAAATATAAACATCAGAAAATAAGAACTTATGAAATTCCGTTTTTGTTACATGCATTTTAGTGTTCAGAGTTTGGAATGGACAACAGTGCAGAGTGGACAGATGAACCATTACTTTGTAACTTAACAGTAAAGCAAAGTTTAGAAAAAATAATTTGTAGGGAAGACAAGTTAAAGAAGTTTGTTTAAAATATTTGGTTTAGCCAAACAAACCCCTGGATTCTCACAGCAAAACTAAGGTTTTGAAACGGGTGGGAGTAAAGTTGGAGCAAAGGGTGAAGAGAAAAGGTCAAGTGGACTCTGGTATAGGGTTATCGCTAATTTGGGTGTGCTTGGTGTGGTAACATACATTTGAAGAGTGTGAATCTGTACTGGTAAAAAATATACAATGTGGTAAACCAGTATTACCTCAATTAAAAAAAAAATTAGTTTACCTGGCTTCTTTTCAAAGTGAAGGGTGATTTATGGAAGACTTTAGCGGAAAAGAAGAAAATCCTTGTTAGAGGTTGAACATAAAATAACAATAGGTATCAGTGAAGCAAGAGATAAAATAAGCAGGAGAAAACAGCATCTGTAGGACATGGAGCCTCAGTTCATCTCTTCATTACAAATAGAAATGGGGCGGGAACGTTGACAGCAGACTCAACAAGTTTTAGAGGTATTGAGGAGCAGCATGGATAACAAACTTTCCAAGATCATCTATCAGGTATAAAGAGACATTAGGGAATGAGAACTCTGTGACTGTGAAGGTCACTTAATGTGCTTAAGAAGTATACGAAACTAATATTTGGTATCAAATAAAAAATAAGTTTGGTATTGTTAGGGGGAAAAGGATGTCCCAAAGCTAATTCCATACAGGCTTTGTGGACTCCACCCCCACCCCAGGTCAAAGCCAAAGACACTGGGAACTCCAAATCCCATCACCACCAAAGGGAAGGTGGCTGGGACCTAAGGGTGGGGTTAAGTAGCCAGGTGGATATAAAAGGCAGACACGTGGGCTTTGGGGGGAAAAAAATCTCCCCATTTTGGCTCTCTGCCAGCTTGCAGCTTCCGGCCAGCTCTGAGAGTGACTTTGGGTTTCCAGGTCGGCGGATCGGGTAGGACGCATTAAAGACTTTATTTCCCTATTTTCTCCCTGAGTTGTATATTTTCCTTATTTCCTTTTCCCTTGTAAATAAACCTTTTATTAACCTTTGGTGTGTGTCTGTAGTGGAGTATTCATAAGTCCCTTTTAAGCGCGCGGGTGAGGACCCACAGCCAGGAACCCGTTTAATATCGGGGCTGCTCTATAACAGTATCATCACCCAAGCTATCAAGAGCCACCTCACTGGGATCTCTGGATTTCAATTCCAAGCAATCACTCATCCTCATCACTTCTCCCAGACTGATGTCCTGGCCTGATGGCCATTAATTTTATTTTTAACCCATCCTTTACTTTTTATTACATTGTGAGTATAAACAAAAATGGATTTCCAAGACATTCTCGGTCCCTACCTTGATGTACCGCTAACTGAGGAAGAAGACATTTGTGGGAGAGATTTACAAAGGTTTCAGTCCTCTCCCCATAGTCTTCAACCATCTTTATGATTTTAGGTGAAATAAATAGTAACGACTCAAAACAAACTGAATACTTCAAGCTTAAGCTAATAACCTGCTTCACCAAGCAACTTCCTATCTCTCAGAAAATAGTAAACTAATGGAAATGTCACCTTTGAATTTTGAATTCTCCCATGTTTAGATTAAAAACCGAATTGGTCTTGATTTCAGGAAAGATGAGCCAGCAGATGGTGATAAGAAGTAGTAAGGGCTCAACTATTTCACATTTCAATAGCAAGGTGCCGAAATAAGAGTTCAGTGTCCACTCACACAAAAACGATACCACAATTTAAATAAAAACACATTTGGGAATCTTTGTACTTGTTACAGGGCAGGGAGAGGGGCACCCCAGAACACCACCTGGTTACACCTATAATCACACAAGTACAATCGTCTTCCTATAAAATCAACAAGGGCTCGAGTGACATGAACATCTTATTTTACCTAACAGTCTTATTCCCCTCCCAATAGCTTTTGAAAAAACTAAATACATAAAATCACTTCCTATTTAACATACACTTCCATTTAAAGGAGCCTCATGATGACTATCCTTTGAAATAATTTTTGCAAGTAATCACCTTCTATAGGTCTCATTAATGTAAAAATGCCATGGTTTATCACCCTCATTCTTGTCAGTTAACTGTTGCAAAAGAAGTGTAATTAGGGTTCCAGTTAGTGGGGACCTTTTACAGAACTTGCCACGCTAGATGCTCGATATTTACTAAATGAATCAAAGGGGCGATTTTTAATTAATTTGTGGACAATCTCTTTACCTTTACTCAACTACTGTTACTGGTAACCAAACCTTTGGTGTGGCGTGTTATACCGAGAATCTCACGTTTCGTGTAGCTGGTGCAGTCTTACATTAACAACTACACCACCAGCAAGAATTATTACAAGTAAAACTCCGTATCAAACGACATCTATAAAGTCTCTTTTTAAACTGGAACTTCTTAAAAGTCACGTTTCCAAACGCTAAGTAGTAGCACAAGGGAAAGCAAGGTTGAGGAAGCTGAAGGTAAGAGCAGCTCGGTTTTCAATCCTCTCTCCTGGACTACAGCCAACAACCGCCTGATGCCAGAGTCACAATAAAAAACTGGGAAAACTGAAGACCTCGGATTGGGTTTCTTCCCTTAAATATGTGCAAAAACTAAGATGTGATTAGTCATGCATCGCTTCACCGTTACAGGAAACAGACGCTCTGACCCCATCGTGATTTAAACGTGAGAAAGGAAAACATGATTTTTTAGATTTCCTCTTTTCCAGGCCCTGAGGGTTAAGAACACAGAGAAGAACAAGAAAAGCCAGCAGCGAGGTCATCATCAGGATTTAGATTTGGCTAGTTCGGGAAAACGTGGTCTAGATCTGGCTTAGATGCCTGTAGGGCCCCTTTTGCCGGTGAGATCCCCAATCCACACCCTAACGGAGCCCCCTTTACCAGCCTAGCCCAGGGCTCGAGGTTAACCGAACGGTTACCCTTCTGCAGCTCAAGGTTACAGGCTCCGCGGGCGCGCAGGGCAGCGCTAACAGCCCAGGAAGGGACCGAGGAAGCTGCAACCGGCGCGCAGGCCGCCAGCCTTCCCCCGCTCCCAGGCCCCACTTCACCTCGTACGCTGGAAGTCACACTCATGGCGGCGTCGCTTGCAGGGCGTGTACCGGGGACACTAAGCACAAACGGCTCGCGCAGACAGCCTGAAAGTCAGGGAGCGAGCGGCGTCCTAAGGGCACCGACTTCAGGTTGCTACCGCGCAGGCGCGGCGGCGAGCCGTAAGCACGTGTGAGTTATCCGCCCTGGTTGATGCTGAGCATGCGCAGACCTGCGTGTCGGCCCTTCAGGAAGTCTCCCAGGCCGATTTTGACAGCCCGGGGAGTGGAGGGTGGTGGAGGAGGAAATCTAGAGCGGTAGCCTGAGAGTTTGCGCAACCCTGAGGGGCGGGGTCCTGGAGCCCAGGGGCAGGGCTTTGGGAATGGGGAATCCAGGCCACATTTTGTTTTTTTCCAGGTGTGTGGGTTTCTCAGGACTGCGGACAGGTGCTCGTAGGGCGCTTGCCATCCTCAGAAATATAAGACGTTGCAAAATGTTCTTGCTTAGTCCGGTACCTGAAAGGCCAGGTCCAGTTTTCACAGAATGCCATTCCAGAACCTCTCGTCGCGCCCATTGTGCAACCCTTTCTTCTGCCTTTGACCCTGCTATCTATTGAAGGCCCGGAATCTGCTATTCACGGGCCGAGTGGTTAAGAAAGACTCCTTTATTAAAAAAAAAAAAAAAAGTGTTCACTTTTAATAAAGACAAGATTATTCCATATCACCTACAGACTGAAATCAGCGTCGGTTCTAAATGGTTTGTAAAAGCGGTTTAGGGGCACCGATTTGACGAGAGGGGCTAGGATTAATTTTGAAGGGTGTCTTGAAGGGGAGTCTTCTAAGAAGCGGCTTGTTTTACACGCTATTATGTCTTTGCTGGGTGGGAAGTGGAGGGAGTACATTGCAGTTAAGAGCCGGCCTCCCAAGCCATTCTTTTTTTTTTTTCCCTTCCTAAAGACATATTTATTTATGCATGCAAGAGCTGGGGTACAGGCCAGAGATGCGGGACGTGAGAGGATTCACCAGAGACAGAGTGGGGAACTGAACAGGCAGACTGACTGAAACACACTGCTGAGGGGAGCAGTGGGCGAGTCAGGAGAGGTCTGCCGCGCCATGTGGGTAGCTCCCTGGCCGGCAGGGGAATCGATCTCGTGCTGCAGGTGCTGCGGAATGCTTCATAGTGCGGTGCTTAACCCCTTGCGCCACCAGGGGAGCCCCTCCCAGCCACTCGTGGTAATGCCACTGCTTCCCAACTCGAACACACGACTTCACTGCTCCCCACCTCTGGATCCCCTGGCTCCCGGAGCCCGCCCCCAGGAAGCGCTGCCTCGCGCACAGAAAGAATTAAGGCACAGCAGCCCTGGAGGCTGCCTAACGCCCTCCAGGCGGTGGGGCTCTGCAGGCTCGCGAGCGCACTCGCCTCCGAGCGGCCTTCAGCCAGCCCGCGCCCGCCCCGCCGAGAGGGGCTGTCGGGCGGCCTCTGGGCATGCTCAGTAGCGGCGGCGGCCGCGGGTCGCGCAGTCGGAAGCTCCGGCGGCGCTGACGAGCGCGCGGCAGCTGAGGGGACTGGAGGACGGCGGGAGGGGGCGGGGGCGCGGGAGGTGGGGCCGCCGTCGCCGTCAGGGCCCCTGGGAGCGCGGGGCGCTGCCGCCGCTGCGCCTCTGCTCGGTTCCGTCTCCAGTGCTGTGCGGCGGCGGCGGGCCGCGCCTGCAGAGCAGCGGGAGCCTGGAGCCGCGCTCCGCGGAGAGTTGGGCTGGGGAGCGCCCGCGCCGCCGCGGCGTCATGGGCCCCCTCCCCGGGCCTCAGCGGGTACCAGCCGCGGGAACCCCCGGGCCTCCTCGCGGCCGAGCCTGAGAGACCCCCCAGGTTCTGCGGCGCCCCCTCCCTCCAGCCTAATTTTTTCCTGCTCTCGCCTCGGTCGCCGCCGCTTCAGCTCTCCGTTATGGCAACTGAGCCGCCATCCCCCCTCCGGCTTGAGGCGCCCGGCCCCCCAGAAATGCGGACCCCACCGGCGAGCGAGGCCCTCCCTGAGGGCACCCCGAAGCCGGCGGGCGGCAGGCTCTGTTTCCTCAACGGCTGCGTGCCCCTCTCGCATCAGGTGGCCGGGCACATGTACGGGAAGGACAAAGTGGGTAAGTGGGGGTGGCGTGGGGCTCCCCTTCCGCCTCTGCGAGCCCCCGGGCGGCCGAGGCAGCCCGGTGCTCCCGGGGCCGGGCGGGGAGCCCCTGCGGGGGTGCGCGCCGCGCTCCAGGGCGCTTCCGCTCTTTCTCGGAGCCTCGCGACGCGAGCAGCCGGGGCTCAAAAAAGTGGGGCGATTCGTAGGGCGTCAGGCTCGCAGCAGGAGGTGGCGGGGAGAGGAGTGCCGGGTCTCCCGAGGGAGGGCGAGTGTTGATTGGAGATGGCGATGTCAGTGAAAATAAGGAACTTCGTTTTCACTGGATGGGGAAGTAAATTCTCCCCCGAGTACTAGTACCAGGTCTGTTTATTATAAGCGGGTAGCTATTGCAAAAGCAAAGGAATGAAATGCAGATGATGCTAATCTAGTGCTTCTCTTCTGGGTGCAGCTGCATAGCTGGAGGGGAAGAAAAACACTAGAACCTTTTTTTTTTTTTTTTTTTTTTTAAGCTAGTCTTGGCTTTGCCCCTATCTTCTCCCTGCCCTCCTAGAGAGGTTTTACCTGTGCCTTCTGGATTTCTCCGGGAGGCGTGGTTCCAGAAGGGCAGAAACTCGGATTTAGGTTGGCAAAGGTACACCCTGCTGGTGATCGAGAACGGCACACGGATAAGACATCCAGTTTTTCTCCATCATCTTCTTAAGACTTTATCAGGGCCTCTAGTACATTTTGTGAGTTCATGACATTGAAAGCCCAATAAAGGCCTATCTCAGTGGAATCTTAAGCTGATGTGGAAATCCCGTGTAGACGTGGTAACTCCCCCAGCTTACTGACACCGGTTCCTTGGGCTACGATTACTAGGGAGAATGGAATGGATGGGTAATGTGGGTCTCTGCCCTGAAACCACTGGAACCTTTTTTATTTGGTTTATGCTGGTAAGATGATTCGGGTTTAGGCTGGGGAAATAATACATCCTTAGGGGAGCCGAGGACAAGGCGAGTTAAATGACAAGCCTAAAGTCACGCAGCGACTTGGTGTTAGAATTGACCAAAGATCCTGACTTCAAGCACTTTTCCCACCGTGTATTGCAGATAACTTTAACAAGAATTTGGGGAAATGGATGAGTATTCGTTTTTTATTTCTCAGAAGAGCAGCATCCCTGCTATTTTCTTTACCTACTTTCCTCTTGTTTAAAGTTTAATGTTAAGTGTCCTCGTAAGTTGTGTGCCTTTCTCCCACTAAATTGTGATTCCTTTGGCGTTAAAGACTGTTTATCCCGGTATCCTTGTACAAAGACTGGAGCTCGTGTTACACTTGGAAAATGTTGAACTAGTGAAAATTAACAGTTGTTTTAGTACCCCCAAATAAGGAAACAAGGGAACAAACATAGTTCTTACTTTGTTTAGTGTAGAGGTTTCCTTATGTGTATCACTGCTGGTAATGACAGTTTATGAAATTAACGTTAATTGAAGTATGTCGCATACCTATTGATTTATGTTAGTGAAATGTAATGATAATATTCCTGATAATATTCTGGAGGCCAGAAAAAAAAATTATTGTTCTCCTAAGGGTCCCTAGGGTGACTTATGTGCAAAACAGAGCAGAATAAAAAATCCCCAGATAAACAGTCTCATTAATGATTGTCACTTAAGTGTATAACCACTGCTTATCAAAGAATGTAATAGTGAACTCATTCTGAAGTGTCATCTCTGCTTACAAAAGTATTTGTCACCCAAATTATTTTTAAAATTATGAGCATAGATTCTAGAGGAAGGACTACTTAATTTTTGGGGTAAAAAATAAAATTTACATATTAAATGTAGAATAAAAAATTAATGTATTGCATTCAATTTGAAATAAACTTCAGTTTTCTGAGGCTCTCTTAACTAGAGATTGTGTATCACCAGAACACGATGTCTCAAATGTTGCATTAGCAATTTAATAAATATTTGTTGAATTTAATTCTCACTTATTTACAATTTTTCATCTAATGTCAGTGAAAGGACGCCAGACTTTTGATTATCTTCCCTATTCATAAAATGGACTACAAGCCAGTCAGTAATTCAAAGTTCAAGGATTTATTATGTTGCTCCAGGGTCATAAATCACCTAAGAGTTAGTTGTAAAGTGTTTTCACAGTCATACTTAGGTTTGATTGTCAGTTGAAATTTTCAGCATAGTTTTTCAAAGGCACTTTGTGTGGCTATTTGATGTTCTTTTGTCTTCAAAATTGTTTGTTAATAGGATTTTTCAATTTAGGGTTGATATATTACCTAGTACCAAAAAGGAGTTCTTAGCTTTGTTAAATTAAAAACTGAAAGCACAGAGCCAATAGCCTGAAGGTATTTGAATGGAAAATTAGATTTTACTATATTAAGTAACGAGAATGTGTTGTAGTTATCAGGACTATATATCAGTTGTATTTTATGTTCTCTAAAATTATAGTTTATTGAAGTTCATTTAAATCTTAGTTTTTTTAATTTAAAAAAATTATTTTTTACATCATTGTTCATTTTTAAACAATATTTGCTTCCCCCCACACCCTCAGGTGTAGTCCCCATAGAACTTCCTTTACCAATGCACCCGTGCACCATCACCTCAGTCCCCTGTGCTCCTCCCTCCCTCCCTCTAATTCTTAGTTCTAACAATGCAAAGTGTGTTTCTGGACTTGAAAAAGTAGTACATGATATTTTAGAGGAAAAAAGTGAGCAGTAGAATAAATACTGCCCTTCTCCCTACTTTTCTCCCCACAAGGGCCCTGTTAATTAATTTCTTGTGCATCCTTACAGGTTTTGTTTCTCAGCAAATATAGAATAAATACATTATCACAATTCTGATTTTTCATATGGTAGATGTATCAGACAAGTTTTTATTTTCAGTCAGTTATATAGTATATTTACTTTTGTAATTATGATGTACTTGGAAATTGTGTTGTATTATACTGTGTAGATTGTATCATAATTTTTTCCTCTAGTGGACTGTTTGATTTTCACCATTTCTTTGCTAAGAAATGTAATAAGTAATATATTAAATATTCTTATGCTTCTTCTCTCAACTGTAATTTTTTTTAAATTGAGATAGTGTTCGTTTACATTGTTGTCTATATTTTAGAAGTAGAGGGTCCCCCCTTCATGTGTTATCACCATAGTGCACCCTCCACTGAAACATTGCAGTCCGCCTCCCTAGTGATTATGGCATACCTTGTTGCTCATTGTGCAACTTTATAGGAAAATTCCACAAAAGTGTAACTGCTATCAATTTTCGAAGCTTGCTAAATTAGCATGAAATCCTTTGTTTTAATTTTAATATGTAACATTAATTTCTTTTAAAAGTTCTTAGAGTTTTAAACAAATGGTTGAAATCTGATATTTATTTTAATCCATTTTAGGATCTAGAAATGAAGTAGTCTAAGAAAAGGAAGGGTTTAAATTGATATTGTAGGGGGACAATCCATGACTATTTAGACTGACTTGTCTATAAGATACCCTGTGAAATTAATTTAAATTAATTTAAATTAAATTAAGACGAGAACAGTAAGGAAAACTTAACATATTGCCAAATTTACAGATGTCCTTATGATATCTCATCTGGAGACTCGCAATGTCAATTTCCTTATAATTAGTGATACTAATTTTGGTCATTGATCCAATATGTAGTCAGACTTCTCCAATATACAGTTAATATTTTTTCCCTTATCACACTTCATTCCTAGATTTGGCATCTATTGATGATTCTTGGCTGAACCAGTCTTTCTTGTGCAAACTTGTGGTTTTTCCAATTCTGTTTTAACTGTCAGCATTCTGTTACAAGAAACAGCCTTCTCTTTACTCCTATGCTTTCATGCTCTTGTTTATGGTCAGTTCTTATTTTATTTCAAAATAAGATTCTTATTTTAAAATAAGAATCTTATTTTATAAAATGGATTCTGGATTCTTATTTTATGAAATGTCTTAGCTCATTATAGAGCTTACTAATTTTGCTGTTCACATTGTACCAAATTTGGCCAATGGGGGCACCTTCTTTTTATTACAAGGTATTTTAGACCCATCTTTTGTCTTCCCTTCTCACCTGTTGACATCAGGCTCTTCTCCAAGGAGCTGTGGTTTGCTTTTAAGAAGTGGTATTCTTCTAACAAAACTCTAGGTTGTTATGTGTGCTTCTGAGGTTTCATTGCTTCCTGGCTTGTTCAAGGGACATAACTAAAAAGTATATATAAATGTGCTTGTAAAATGAGTGGGGAAATATACCCTATTTTGTTTCTGAACAGACTTGGTAAAATTGGTATTTTGATAATTGGTAAAATTCGTAATTGATAACTTTACTAGCAAACTGATTTTTGCCTGTAGTTGTCTCAGGATATTTCAAATTGTGAATTTAATATTTTTAGTAGACATAGGCCAATTCAGATTTTCGGTTTGTTCAGTTCAAATAATTTGTATCTAAGGAAATCTGTTGATTTCATCTAACTTGTTGAATTTATTGGTGTGAACTTCATAATTATACTTTTAATGTTTGTAGGATTTGTAGTATTATTTTACTTTTTTGCCCCAATAATGGTAATTTATGGGTTTTTTTGATCAATTTTATTGATCACAGAGAACTCTTTTGCTTCATTGATTTTTTTTCCCCATTGTCCATTATTATTTCATTGATTTTTTAAAAGATTTATTTATTTATACATGCACTGGGTACAGTCAGAAGCGCGGGAAGGTGAGAGAATTCACCAGAGCCAGAGTGGGGAACAGAACAGGCAGACTGACGGAATACACTGCTGAAGGGAGCAGCGGGCGCAGCAGTAGAGATCTGCGCACTGTGTGGGATCCTCGCAGAGGCTGCGGGTGGGATGGGGGGGTGGGGGGGTGGAAACCTAGCAGCCCAGCACTCAACTGCTGTACCACCAGGGGAGGCCCTTCATTGATTTTTATTGTTGTTCTTGTATCTTCAGTTATTTGTGGTTTAATATGTTCTTTTTCTTTTCCTTTTTTTTTTTTTTTAAATTTTTGTATTGAAGAACTGGGGTGTAGGCCAGAGGTGTTGGGGTGGGGAGTGGTAGTGGTGGTAGGATTCACCAGAGATAAAGTGAAAAGCAGAACTGGCAAATTAACTGAAATATACTCCCTAAGGGGAGCAGTGGGCAGACAGGGGAGGTCTGCTGCACTGTATATGGGTTAGCTCCCTGGCCAGGGATCAAACTCAGGCCATAGTGATGGGTAATAGGCCACCAGGGAGGCCCCAATATGTTCTTTTTCTAACACCCTAAGTTGGAAGTTTGTTTCCTTGTACAAATTTTTGAAAGTACTTATTTTTTTAAGTACTTTGGCCATAATCCACAAGTTTTGATTTGCTATATTTTCATTATCATTTTGTTTAAAAATATTTCTAGTTAATCTTGGGAATTTTGAGCCGTGGATTAATTTGAAGTGTGTCTACTTTTCATCTGTTTGCTAGTTTCCCAAATATCTTGTTATTTTCATTGTATTCAGGGAATAGTCTCTGATTTCAAGCCTTCTAGATTTTAGATTTGTTTTATAGTCCAACAAAATGTCCATTTGTGCTTGAAAAATATGAATATTCTGTTGAATATAGCAGTCTAAGTGTCAACATGGCCAAGTTGTTTTATACAGTTGTTTAGGTTTTTAATATTATTACTAATGTTACATATACATGTTTTATCAATTGTGGGAGCAGTTTGATCTGTCTTTTCAGTTCTGTCAGTTTTTTGTTTCATTTATTTTGAAGCTGTGCTATTAGGTATACATGTTATGTTTTCTTAATGAATTGATCATCTTATGAAATGCATAATATTCCTTTTCTTGAAATTGGCTGTCTAGTATTAATATTGTGTGATATATAGTAATGGTATATCAAGGTTCATATGAGTGGTACTTGATTCACATATCCTTTCCCCCTGGCTTTTTACATTTTTTTTTTTTTTAAAGATATATTTATTTATTTATTTATTTATACAAGCACTGGGTACAGTCAGAAGTGCAGGAGGGTGAGAGAATTCACCAGAGCCAGAGCAGGGAGCAGAGCAGGCAGAAGGACCAAAGTATACTGCTGAGGGGAGCAGCGGGCGGCAGGAGAGGTCTGCGCTCCATGTGGGACCCTCCTCCAGTGGCCGGGGAGCAGCTGGGGATCGAACCTGCGCTGCAAAGACTGCAGGCAGCTTTGCAATCCAGCGCTCAACCGCTGTGCCACCAGGGAAGCCCTGGCTTTTTACATTTAACGTATCTGTGTGTATCTTCATATGTAAGAAGTCCAGGAGGTATTTTTTATTCTACCTTATCTGGGATTCTGCAAAATTTATTATTTCTTTTACTGTTTTATGTCGATGGATGAACCCTTTGTCTCTGTTCCTACATGTTTTATTTGTAATGTTTTATTTAACTCTTAAAATTTCTTTTCACTGAAATTCTTCATCTTTTCATGTTTACTGTCTACCTTTTCTGCCGTAACCTTTAACAATAATTATGGTTATTTTAAGTTTATTTGATCAATATACCTCTTCTGCTATGCTATTAGTGTTGCTGATGGAGCTAATCTTGTCAGAAGTAGAGCCAAATTTGATGCTGTTATTATAATTGCCTTTTATTATAGACTGAATGTTGTGTCCCCGAAATTCGTACATTGAAACCCTAACCCGCAATGTGATTATATTTGGAGTTAGGACCTTTATGTTGTCCTAGTTCAACTTCAGTATTAGATAGGCCCTGTGGTCCTGAGACTTGGATGGGATTTTTTCATGTGGTAGTTGAACTCTTCAGCAAGTGCTTTATCTGAGTCTTTTACTTCACCTGACAAGAGGATACCTATAAAGTCAGGTCCTAATAGGGTTTCCTGCTTCCTTCTTACTCCCCAGAGTTAGAGAATTTTTTTCTTTTACAATTTTCTTCATCTTTAATGAGTTACCTGTGCCTTGGGAGGAATAAATTTATTGTCCTTATCCCAGAAGTTAAGAGCTTTGTTCAAAGGTGAAGATCCCTTTTCCTGTAGAATTGAAGTATCCCTCAAGACCTGTCCCTCTAGGTTTGTTTTTTTTCTGCTTTCTGCCTTACTTTGGTCTTTCTCTTGAGGGCTTGGAAGAGAGGCCTCTGGTGAAAATGTTGCAAACGTTTGCAACTTCAAGGAGTTCTGTGCTCTCTTCTTAACCTACACTTGGCCTTAAACATTTTCTTAAACATTTTAGCTGACTAATTATAAGGCAACCCTATCTTTTTTCCCATGCTCTGTTCTGCCATGTGCTGCATTCTGCCTTTTCTTTTTTTTTTTAATGTTTTTTTTTTTTTAATAGAGGCATGTTTTATTTATTTATTTGCTTGTTTGTTTTGTTTATACATGCACTGGGTACAGTCAGAAGCGCGGGAGGGTGAGAGAATTCACCAGAGCGGGGAGCAGAGCAGGCAGAAAGACCGGCGAAACACACTGCTGAGGGGAGCAGCGGGCGGCAGGAAAGGTCTGCGCGCCATGTGGGACCCTCCTCAGGTGGCCCGGGAGCAGCCAGGGATCGAACTGGCGCCGCAGAGGTCGCCGGCAGCTTCGCAACCCAGCGCTCAACCACTGCACCACCGGGGAGGCCCTCTGCCTTTTCTTAGTGATGTGTCTTTCCTTAGATTTCATATTGTTCACAATCTCAGTACACTGATGGTTTCAAGAAAAGTTAGGAAATTTTTTTTTTTTGGTGGGACCCTCGCCGACAGCCTGGGAAACGAACCAGGCCAGCAGAGGCTGCGGGCAGCCTGGCAGCCCAGCACTCAACTGCTGCGCCACCAGGGGAGGCCCAAAAAGTTAGGATTTTTGCACATTATTTACCAGTTCCTTGTTTTAAATTGGGAGTAAAGCTATTTCCAGCTTTCTGTATCATTTGTGGAAATGAAGTCCAGAACTGTTTCTAAACCATTCTCTTCTCCTTATGATACTCCAACTACAATTTTGTTAGAACACTTGATATTGGGCCTCCCCTGTGGCACAGGCGATTGATCGACTTGCTGTGAAGCTGTCCACAGCCTCTGCAGCACTGGTTCAATCCTGGCCAGCGGGCGAGGGTCCCACATGGCGCAGCAGACCTCTTCTGTTGCGCCCGCTGCTCCCCTCAGCAGTGTATTTTCGTCAGTCTGCCTGCTCTGTTCCCCGCTCTGTCTCTGGTGACTCCTCTCACCCTCCCACACATCTGGCCTGTACCTGGTTCTTGTATAAATAAATAAATCTTTAAAAAATAAAAAAGAACACTTGATATTATTTCACAGGTTACTAGTGTTTTATTCCCTTTTCCTTTTTAAATATTTTTTCTTTGCATTAATTTAGATATTTTCATTAATTTAGATATTTTCTATTGTTCTTCCTTAATATTCATCACTCTTCTGTGATTGCTTTTTCTTAATTGAAAATTGTATTTCAGATACTGTATCTGAACTTGAATTTCAGTCAATAATTATGTACTTTCTTTTTGTCTCCTGAAATAATTTGCCTTTTCAGACTTTATACTTACTTTTTCCTGTTGTTTTTAGCATGATGTTTTAAATCATTATTTGCTCATTGTAATTACTTGGTCATCTGTGTGTCATTTTCAATTTGCTGTATTTTCTCTTGGTTATTCAATCCATTTTTCTGATCTTTTGATATGTCTCATAATTTTATTATTGGATTTTGGGAATTTTATTTAAAGAACAGTGGGGAGAGAAGTGTGTTACTTTTTGTTTTGCTTCATATAGAGTATAAGCCCTTTTCTCTATTTATGGTGAAGGGCTTATAAGTAATATTTCACCTAGAATTTAGCTGAGTTGGTACTGGGTTGCAGTCTTAGATTTAGTTATTGGCTTATCTTCCCAGGATGCATCCTTTTTTTTTTTTTCGTGACAGTGTTTTTGGTGGGAGAGATTTGGCTGCATTCTAAGAGGATCCTGGAATTCATTTCTTGGGAGATGACTGGGATTACCAGCATCTCCATGGAGGGGGGTATTGCAGAGGAAGTGATATGAGAGCATTGCTGGACCAAATGATCTGTTTTTGTGTTACCACCATGATAGTCTCTGATCCATTCCTGCTACCCCATACTGCTGTTTACAGTCTAGCTCATTTCTGTTTACCTGCTTTAATTTATTTATCTAGTAAAAGATTGACTGGTAACTTGTCTAGGTACCTACTCCAAGGTAGGGAAACTGTCCTAGTTCTCTTCTCATTTATGAATGCTTTACTCCCACATCCCCATGGAATTCAGTTCAAGATTTCTTTGTATCTTAATTAGCCCTTCACCATGGAAGTGAAGGCCACCCCAACCTTTAGGAACAGAATTTCTCTTAAACAATTTTTAGTTGTATTAAACTATTTATTGAAAATTCAAAATCTTTTGCCTGTTTACTAACCAATTATTTGCATATAGATTACTTTCCTTCTATATCTAGGTCTTAAACTTGGTCACAGTCTCTCTTAAGTGGAGACTATTTCCGTTGATAAAATTCTGCATTTTGTCATGATTAAAAATTCCTGACACTAGCAAAAGAAATAGAAAGCTAAATGACATGTTTTATTAATTTGCAAATAGTTTTTTTTTTTTTTTGAGCCTTATTATATTCTGGCTAGCATGATTTTGTGAAATCCTAATATGTAAAAATTTAAGATTTTAGTATATAAATTTGAGAGGAGTCCTTATATTATAGCAGCAGGGTCAGTGTTGATCCAAGAAAAGGTTTCCCCATAGAGTGGGCAGATTCTAAGAAGGTGCCCCATTCAGGGTTGGTTCAGTGTTTGTTTAAATTTAGCTTCCACTTTTCTCTTTGACTGGGTACCTTTGCATTATCTGTATAGTTGTATACAGTGCATCTGAAACAGGATATTTTTTGGTTGCTTTCTTCTAACACATGAGAGAAACAAAAAAATTACAAAGTTTGAACTTTATACTCTACTGTTAATATTTTCTTTTTATAAAAGTGGATCAGTTTATGCTACTGTTTAACTTACTTAACTATAAATTAACATTTCCTGGAAAGTCTGAAGAATGTTTATAGAAACTTTATACATATATTCTAATTTTTACACATCTATTTACTAGAAAATTTGAGGTGGGTTCTAAGGGGAGTAACTATTGGAAAGAATAAACCCAAGCTATTTAGAATTTGTGTTCTTGTGCTCTGTGTATAGAAAACACTGAACTTGTTGATTGAATGTCAAATTTTCTGAATCAAGAGGAAACCCTTAATTATGAAAGCAGTTTATCTGTAACTCAAGAACAAATCTATCCCATGAAGCAAGTCACACTATTGTCAAAGCATTTAAAAATAAACTTATTTGTTCTATAGGTATACTGCAACATCCTGATGGCACAGTTTTGAAACAGCTACAGCCACCTCCAAGGGGTCCAAGAGAGCTGGAATTCTATAATATGGTAAGTAAGTAAGATTGGTTTTGTTATAGTCAAAGTGTTTTTCATGTTTTACTAGCTTGTCCTAGTATATGGCTTGTGTGATTGAAAGAAAAAGTTAATGAAATGCAATACTCCTCTCTACTCATGCACTCTATATTTTCTTTCCTACTTTATTTTTTTTTAAGATTTATTTTTTTATTTATGCATAGAAGAACTGGTGTATAGGCCAGAGGTGAGGGAGGTGAGAGAATTCACCAGAGACAGAATGGGAAGAACAGGCAGATCTACTATGCTGCTGAGGGGAACAGCGGTCAAGACAAAAGAGGTCTGCTGTGCCATGTGGGTTAGCTCCTTGGCCAGGGATCCAACTCATGCTACAGTGGCTGGCAGATAGCGCTGAGAATTTAACCCCTGTGCCACCTCTGCTATATTTTTAAAAGACCCTTATTTATATCCACTAAATTAATTTTTTTTTTTAAATAAATTTTATTGTTATATTCCCCATACAATTGCAGCCCCCCCATTCTGACCCCAATCCCTCCCCTCCCGCCCCCCTAAAAGTGTCTCTGGTTCATAGTTTTTTGTTGATTTTGATTTTCACTATCTTATAGTTATTCATTTTCCTGGTCCCTTATTTAAGTTTTCTAGATTCCTGCTATGAGTGAGACCATCCGGTATTTTTCTTTTTCTTTTTGGCTTATTTCGCTGAGCATGATCCCTTCCAGCGCCATCCATGTTGCTGCAAATTGCATGTGTTTATCTTTTTTGAATGCTGAGTAATATTCCATGGTATATATGTACCACATCTTCTTGATCCAGTCATCTATTTTTGGGCATTTGGGTTGTTTCCAAAGCTTAGCTATTGTAAACAATGCTGCTATAAACATAGGGGTGCAGGTGTTCTTTGGAATTGATGTTTCTGTGTCCTTTGGGTAAATACCTAGGAGTGGAATTGCTGGATCATATGGAAGCTCTATGTTTAGTAGGTCCAGAAATCTCCACACAGCTTTCCACAGTGGTTGGACCAGTTTGCACTCCCACCAACAGTGCAGAAGAGTTCCTTTTTCTCCACACCCTCGCCAACATTTGTTGTTGCTAGTTTTTTTAATATGTGCTATTCTCACTGGTGTAAGATGGTATCTCATGGTAGTTTTGATTTGCATTTCCCTGATGACAAGTGATGTTGAACATTTTTTCATATGCCTGTTGGCCATTTGCATTTCCTCTTCAGAGAAGTTTCTTTTTAGCTCTTCTGCCCATTTTTTGACTGGATTATTTTCTTTGTTGTTGTTGAGTCTCATCAGCTCTTTGCAGATTTTTGTGATCAGTCCTTTATCATTATCCACTAAATTAATTTTTATTAGTGGGTAGCAAAATGATCTACATTTTTAAAAATACTTTAACTAAGAATGATCTACATTTGTATTTTTCAGAAATGCTAAGTAGATGTTTTTACTATGTTTTTACTATATTTTCTAGCCTTAAATGTGCTAATGTACATATGTAGCATCTAAGTCACTATATGACTAGGAATACTTCTTAATATATTCACAGTGTTTTACAGTCACTACTTCAATCTAATTATAAAACATTTTTATCTCCCCAAAAAGACCCTGTACTCATTAAGCTATGGTGCCTTGTTCCTTCTCTCTGCCCCCACTGGTCCCTGGCAACCAGTCTGCTTTCTGTGCACTTAACTATGCAGGGCATATGGAGTTATATACACAGTATGTGATCTTTTGTGTCTATATTTTTTTAGTGTAGTGTTTTTAAAGTACATCTGCATTGTAGCGTGCATTAGGACTTTGTTCCTTTTTATAGCTGAGTAATATTCCATTAAACTTACCATATTTTGTTTATCCATTTACCCATTGATGGGCATTTGTATTGTTTCTACCCTTTGACTTTTTAAAATAGTGCTGCTGTGAACATTCAAGTATAGTATTTGTTTGCGTACCCATTTCCAATTCTTTTGGGTATATACCTACGAGTAGAATTGCTGGGTCATATGGTAATTCTACATTTAACTTTCTGTAAAACTGTCATTGTTTTCAAAACTGAGTGCATCATTTTATACTTCTACTAGCTGTGTATTAGGGTTCCAGTTTTTCCACATCCTTACTAACACCACTTGTTTTTTATTTTTAATGGCCTTCCAGGTAGGTATAAAGTATTATCTCATTGTGATTTATTTTGATTTGCATTTTTTATTTGCTTACTGGCTGTTCACTGGAACAATGTCCATTCAGATCCTTTGATCATTTTTTCATTGGCTAACTTGTTTATTTAGTTCTAGAAGTTCTTTTGTTCTGTTGTTGATTTAGCTGTTTCTTTTTTTAATTTATTTCTAATTCAAGTAATAGGATACCCCCATCAGATATTACCAGCATAGTGCTCCCACATCCAGCTCACCCATAGTCCACTACTGTAGACCATTGTGCTTCCTTAACTCTTTGTTCTTATCCCTTTCTTCCCTCCCCCCACCCCGTCAATGATTCAGTTCAATAGTCAGCTATCAAGGTTAGTTTTTAAGCTTGTCTTTATTAGTTTGGTTGCTTCATATTCCACTTATTAATGACACTATCCAATATATATGTTCCATCCATGTTGGCTCAAATGGCATGAGTTTATTATCTTTTTAATCATTGAGTATGATCTTTCAAATTGCAAATGGTGGTTTTAGAATTTGAACATGGTCAATCTGGCTCTAGAATTTACTTTTATCTGCTGTAGACTGTCTCTTGAAGAAAGTATTAAGATTTACTTTATGAAATCCTTGTATATAAATTGTTGAATTTATCTTAGGTACCTTATTTTTATTTCCCTTATAAATTACTTTTAATTAATTTTTTCAATAAGTGCTAATATAAAATAGAAATAGATATCTGTTCTTATATTTACTAATCTAAAAACTGAATTCTTACTATATCATTTATTTGAGATTCTCTGGTAATTTTAATTGCTTTCTATATATGCAGTTATATCTTCTTGATTGGAGGATTTTTTTTATCCTTTTTTGAATGCATATACTTCTGTCAGGAACTTCTAGTTCAGTGCTAAATAGAAGCAGTGCTGGGTGGCATCTTCCTCTCATTTAACAGAAGTGCTTCTAGCGTTTACCCATTAAAACATGTCTTTCTTAAGTTTTGTTAGATACTTCTTTCTTGGTTAAAGAAATTGCCTTCTCTAAGAGTGAAAGTTCTGTCAAGAAACAAATGGTGTGCTTTGTCAGGTTAATAAAGTAACTATTTACAAAGTGACTTAATAAAGGGAGTGTTTACAAAGGTGTGGTCGGAGTATAAGGCCACCTGCAAAAGATAATTCTGTACCATCCCTGAGTTGAAAGGGGACAAAAGGGAGTGGTTATTGGAACTCAGGGATAGTAACTATGAGAACACATGAACTGATAAAGAGGGAACTAGAAAAGTAAATAATGTGGTCTTAATTATACTACTGTCCTCATTCTTGTACCAGTAAGAGACTATGACAGGATGGCATGGGATCCCACTGAAATAGTTGATTCAGGTTAACTTCTTGAGTAGAGAAATGTGGAGGGGAATAGGGAATGTAGATAGCCTCTTTCTATTTTTATCTTAATTTACCATGAATTGGGTAGTAAGTATTTTTCAACTATGTATATAGAAATGATAATGTAAGTTTCTTCCTGTAATCTGTTAATGTGGTAAAATGCCATAATAGAGTTCTAGTATTATATTATTACTGGACAAAACTGCAGGCAAACAAAACTGATACTGAGCAAAACCAAGATGTGCCCACAGACCCCAAATTGTTAGGGGAGAAAACCCATGTTGCCCATTCTAAGACTTCTGGCCTAGTTAAGTGCATCAAAGCAAAATAATGAAACACTTGTATGCCCACAGGTTTTTAATCAGTGAGAGACTCAAAGGGAATAGAGAGGGAGGAGTATGGGAGAGAAGAATTTCAGATGTGGACTCCTTAGCAAAGTGGAGAATCAGGACCCAGATGCAGAGCTGTCAGGAGAATGAATCTAAGGCCTTTTCTTGGCAGGAAACACAAGGAAAAGATAGCAAAGGGCCCAAAGAGCTGTGACACCATGGGTCAGGATGGTCTACGCGGGCACGTGTGTGTGTGTGAGAGAGAGAGAGAGACCTGAGCAGAAGCAGAAGGCCCCCTCAAAGTGATCCTCATCTTCTAATTTCCCTCAGTCTTCTTCATTCTGGAAGGCATGGGGGTGAAGTGGCGACACTCATGGCTTTCTTACACACCATCTTTTGTTTTTGTACTTGGATAGGTCTTTAATTTTTTAAAAACGCATTATTGGATTTTGTTTGCTAGTGTTTTAAGATGTTTTCTAGGTACGTTCAATATTATTACTATTTTCTTCACATACTGTTTTTTATACTAAATTTCCTTTAGTTTTATAAGATGAAGTGAAGAGCGGTTCTTTTTTTATATTGTTGAAGATTTTGTTTGGATAAGGATTTTGTTCCTTAAAAGCTTGTTAGAGCCTGTTGTCTGCCTGTCTTTCACTCTTCCTTTCCTCTTTTTCATCCTTTCCCCTTTCCTGACAAGGGATGTGTGTGTATTTACATTTTATTACAGCACCACTTACCTCTTTCAAATGAGCAAAAAATTAGTATCATTTACAGAATCTTAAGATAAATTGTCTTTGAATGGAACTTCCTTTCCAGTACTTTCAGACCTACAAGATGTAGCTACCAAATGTACTACCATGGAAAATGAAGACTGTTTAAATTGAATGGGGGGCGGGGAGGGCTGTGGCTTTCCTTTTTTTGATTACTTGCTGAAGCACCATTTTGGTGCCTGAGAGAGTTTCGTATTTTCTTTAGAATCATTAGGCACCAAAATTCTTGCACAACTTTATTCCTATATGAATTCTGCCATTTTGCTAGCCCTCATATGGATGGCTTTTAGTCCACTATTCCATTAGAACTATTAATTTCTGTTACAAATCTTACAGGAGGGGTGTGCTTCTGGGTGCTTAGATCCACATTCTACTTTTAGGCTGTATATACATAAATTGTTCTTGGATGCCCAATTATCATCCCTGACCAGCTTATAGGTGTCATATTTTTGTCATTTTTTAGACTTAGCTTATTGTGCCACCTCCTACTTCTTTCTGGCCTTCTTTAAGAGTTCTTCCAACTGTTGGAGATTGCAAGAGACTTTTACTCCCAAGCCATGATGTCTGCCAGCTTGTGTCACTGTCCAAGGGACATATTTAAAATATGTCCAAGAGACATATTTTGACCCATCATTCAGTTTCTAAATGCTGTGGGATTTTTTTAATTTGTAAGTGTTACAGTAAAATTTTAGTGATATATTATGTTTTTATACCAAATTGCCCATTTGACAAAGATCTTCATGGTATTTTTTAAAAATATTGCTTTATCTAGTTGTGACTCCTTTTCAACTCCTCGTGTAGTTTGTTACTTTTCTCTTTTTCTTGATCAGCTTAACTGGCAGCATTCTTGGAGTGTAGTGGTAGCAGAAGGAAGAACGATGACAAGGTTTTTATTGTTCAGCATTTAGAATTTTATTTACTCTCCCTATTTCAATATAGTAACTATTGTCATTTATACTTGGTCCCTACATTCAGAGAGCCTTTGATTAAAGCTCTCTGGAACTCAAACATCTCTGCTCATCTTAAGGCTTTCAATTTCCTGTTCATTTTATATCCTTTGAATTTTCGTTTTTTGCCTTGGCAACTCAACTAAGCATTTAAGAAACTATTCCTTATATTTTATGCTGCATTTCTAAGTAGGTTGCCTTGTTAGGAATGTTGCAGTAAATGCCAGTTCTAGTTTTAAAAAATATTAAAAGTACAAAGAGAAAGTTTGCCTCTCTACTTTTCCAGTTATTTTATCACTTTTTACTAATATCATGGACTTATTTATGTCATCGCTTAGTAATATACTTGTGGACACAAGGAAAAATCCCCCACCCCTCTAGGTTCTTCTTGGGCTAAATGGGTAATCAAAACATCATCATACAGGTTAGCAGAGGAAAAATCAATTGAATAACATGCTTGGGGGAGATACAGTGATTATGCATCCCTATTTTGGCTAGGGATAAAAGGGTATAAATTCTGGGTTAAGGGACCAGGGTGTCTAGGAAAGGAGACTTCACATGACAAGGAGGGACTGACTTATCTGTACTCTCAGAACGAAGATAAGATTCTTAGATATAAAGAATGTGTTTACAAATAAACCTGTAGCTGGATGATACTCTCAGAGTCCATTCTTTAGTCATAGAAGGAGTAGCAGTGATTGCATCAGTTAGGAAAGAGGACAAAAAGCTTACGGAAGGCAAAAAGGCCGAGGAAAGTATAAGAGCCCCTCAAACTCTAGCAGGAGACTCATTGCTTTATACTCAAAATAACTTAGTTTCACATTTTGGGTGCCTTTGATTCAAAAAAGTCTACTTTGGACATACTGGAAAAAACCTGTCAAACCCTTTTGCGGTGACTAATCCCACACTTTTGTCATGAACACTCTGCCCTCATGGTCATTGTACCAGGGACAGAGGGATGATAAAATTATACACCCTGCTCTTAAGTTACCTTGGGCGGAAGTGACTAATACCAGTTCTGATTACATTTCAACTGCTTACATTTCAGTAGGGGAGACTGGGAAGTAAGAGTGTATCCCATAGATATTTGTTGAGTCTATCACATTTGAGTTTATTTTGTAGAATTATATGTACTGTTTGAAATGACTATGATTTAAATTCTAAAATTAGAATCCTGATATTAAGATTTCATAATTTATACCACTAAACAATTGTTATATTCAAAACAATGATGGTTTTGAATAAGTAGTTAGGCCATATCTGGTAAGAGTTTAATTGGATTAAATGTCTTAAAAGTTGTTGTAAAAGAAAAATTTTCTTTTAGGGAAAAAGAGTATAGTTCAATGATGTCTATACATGTCTTGTATATTCTCAACTTAATAAAGTAAAATTACAATTCCCTTACAGATAGAAAATAAATGTGTATTAATATTTTTATTAAAGTTACTATTTAATGAGGGAACCAAACAGATATTAAAACTGATTCAAAATAGAAATCAAAGGAGCGCTAATATATACGGAATAAAAGGAAGTTGAAATGAATTTACATATAGACATTATAGGCCTCCCTAACATGCGATGTGCAGGGAAATCAGTAGACTTCCTCTGGCCAGAATTTAGATACATATTCATTAGTATGAATTATTTTGTATTTGCTAGGAGTTATTTGCAATTTACTTAGTTATAAAATAGTCAAGGTCAATGAAATACTAGCAGTAGATAACCAGAAAGAATACAGTTTTTCCACTGGAGAAACACATTAATCTGTTTTTGCATATTACAAATTTATATCCAGTTGAAACTCATACCAGATAAATTGTGATTCAGCAGCACTGTTTTATTTGAGAAAGGTATAGGGCAATTATAAAACTTTTTAATAAACTGACATGCAAATGTTACATTTTTCTTTGTTTCAGGTTTATGCTGCTGATTGTAGTGATGGTGTTCTTTTAGAGCTACGAAAATACTTGCCAAGATATTATGGCATCTGGTCACTTCCCACTGCACCAAATGGTAATCATGTCTTAAAATTTTATCTTTTAGTCTTAATTCATGAGAGTAACTTTAAAAAAGGCTTTAGGTAAAGTTAAACAGTATGATAAAAACAGAATATGTGTGTTCTTTCTAATCTTTCTCTACTTCATTAAAGCAAGCTTATTAATACTTTCGCTCTTTATAAAGTTTCCTAAGTGGCATGTGCACATTAATGACCAATCTGTTTAATTAAATGAACATATGTATACCAGTACTTCATACTATTAACTTACACTCTTTTTCCTAATTTATTCAACAATTCCTTTTCCATTTTAAGTTGGAATTAAAAAAAAACAAGAATATTTTCCCTTTACCATCCCTCTTAGTCTTTAACATTAATCCATTTTCCAGGCTTTAAATAGTAGTCTTATAAAAAAGCACTGGGGGTTTCATAGTTAGGACAAAATGATTTATGTAAGAGCACAGCATTTCTCTCAATATTTGAAGCAGTATTTGCCACTAGAAAGCAATTGACAGAGCAGAAAAACAGCTTGACTCCTTAACTGAAGAAAGTTCATGAAGGGGAGAAGTTTCAAGCTTCTTAAATGAATTTAAGAATCTCATATGGGCTTGCTAAAATGCAAATGTATGGGCTAAACCCTCATACTTTGATTAAACATCTATGTTGGAGTTTAGCAATATGCTTGTTAAAGCTACAAATCTTTTGGGGGTAGATAGTGCTAGAGCTACATTTTGAGAACAAAAAAATAAAAGGGGGGCCTCCCCGGTGGCGCAGCGGTTGAGCGCTGGGTTGCGAAGCTGCCCGCGGCCTCTGCGGCGCCGGTTCGATCCCCGGCTGCTCCCCGGCCACCGGAGGAGGGTCCCACATGGCGCGCAGACCTCTCCTGCCGCCCGCTGCTCCCCTCAGCAGTGTACTTTGGTCCTTCTGCCTGCTCTGCTCCCCACTCTGGCTCTGGTGAATTCTCTCACCCTCCCGCGCTTCTGACTGTACCCAGTGCATGTATAAACAAAAAACAAACAAACAAACAAACAAACCAGCAAACAAATAAATAAAGCATGCCTCTATTAAAAAAAAAAAAAAAAAAAAAAAAAAAAATAAAAGGGGCCTCTTGTTTGAGCTTGCTCAGTTGTCTTTCATTCATTTAGTAGATGTGCCAAGGATTTTTTAATAGGGAAACATATTTCCCTATGAGTATCCTCAGTTAGTTTATAGCAAATTAATAGTTCCCCTGGGTAATAAGTATTTTCCTGTACTTCAATCATATGGGAGAAAAAAGTGAACCTTTACTGATTCTTCTCTCCTACCCTATCTCCCTTCCATCATTCCTACAGTTCTTTCTTATTTTCGTCCCAAGTATATGTCTCTAGTTCAGATCAGCATATTGCTTACATTATTTCACAAATTGTTGTCATCATCTTTGCTTTGTAGAGATTCCCATTTTAATGTAATTTATCTAGATTCCAATTAACTTACAGCTGATTGCTGTTCAGTTCAGAGCAAGTCAGTACTCCTCAGTAAAGTGACATTGAAAGATTAACAAAGATTGCTGAGGATGGTATTAGATTATATATGAGATAATTAAATATTCACTTTAAAAGGATTGTTTAGAAGGGGAATAACAGCAAATAACATCATTATTTTGAAAAGTATACAGAAAGAATTTGGGTAAGAGAAAAATAACATTTTCTAGTTTAGGGTTACTACCACATGATTTAAAGATCCATGACTTCTTAGTAATCAACAACCTTTTCAATCTTGAATACTAAATCATTTTGAGGGTCATCTAAGCTAGTGTAAGAAAGAACAGTAACTTGGAAGTCAAAAGACTTGACACCTGCCTTGGTTATTTCCAAATTTTGTGAACTTGACTAACTCATTAATCTTTTTGACCTCTAAACTTGAATACTATTATCTGAATATAATGTGACTACTAAAATAAGATTCTCTGAGTAAAATAAGAGAAGAAAGGAGAAAAAGGACAAGGGAATAAGAAAGTGTACATATAGAGATAGCATGCAGGTGGTTTAGTAATACCATCAGTTATGCAAAGGATTCTGCATTCCTTTTCACTTTGTTAGCTTTGGGAAAAGTTGGACAAAACTGTTGCTCCATGCAGATTGTTGAGCTTTGATTTTGCTGGGGAATTCATGGAATTGTTTTTCTGTTTTTATACTTTTGACTGTAAATGAAACAAATACAAGGTGGAAATTTGTATACATGTTTAGCCCACAAAGTCATGTGAAAAAATACTTTCTTAAATTTTAGAATATGTAGTTTGCATTACTGTATGTAGTATTAAATTATTATCATAATTTATTTCCTGGATTTTTTTCTTTTTATTTGGGGACCTTATAGATACTTGGTGAATTTTATAAACCTCAGTATAGTTTTTATAATCTGAAGCAGTAAAATGTAGAAAGTACTTTCAGTTTGCTCAGCAAACTATTATAACTTGAGACAACGTAAGAATGTGCTGACCAATAAAGTTTTTTTATTTTGATTTTTTATGACAGCTTTATTAAGATATACATACTATAAAACAAACCCATTTAAAGTGTATGATTCAGTTGTGTCACATAGTTGTATAATCTTGTATGATTTACAATAAAGTTGTATGATTCAGTATGTTCACATAGTTATAGAATCATCACCATTAGCTGATTTTAGAACATGGCTTAGGGATTTTTTTTTTTAAGATGAAAACTTTGTTGGTAATTGTCTTTAGTGATTTTGGACTAGATGTGTAGATTAAATTTCATTAGTGCTTGTATATAAACACATAGATGTATGCATATATCATCAAATGCTCTTTATTGAGAGTTATTTGGAGAGATAGAAAAGTATATCAAGTAGTTTTTAACAAATGGAAGAGTTCTCAAATGTATCTCCAGCCTGATTGATTAATAGTTTTCTAGATCTAGTTATTAATCAAGTTTTAGGAAGCATGGACTAAAATAAGCTGGTCTAGGGGTTTCTTTCCTCCCTGTACCTTAGATTTATATACTGAAGCTCACTATTAAAATTCCTTCTACTTCCAGCTTTTGTTACTCTCAGAAATGGCTGGTACTTACTGTGGGAAGCAGAAGCCAACCCTTCTGTTTTTTTATTTGGCTTCACAGTTGTACCAGGTTCAGAAGTAAAGATGGTAGCCAATCCCTAGTAGATTTCTAGATTGGTGGGAAATAAGTTGGTGAAACTTAGAACCCATGTTCTCAGAATTTATATAATTAATAATATTCATTATGGGGGGAGATATGTCTTTCTTCAACTAATTGCCATCTCCCTTATCTTTCCTTTAAAGGGAACTAATTGTCTCATCTTTGCTATTATAGGTCTTTGAAGATTGCCACAATAATTTAAATGTTTCCATTTTTTCTTCTTTGATAGTGGGAAAATGTCTGCCTGCTTCTTAGAGTGTCAGGACTATATTCCAGCAGTAGCAAATTTGCTATAGGATTTTTTTTATACTTAGTATATTATAAAATAATGTAATTATTTAATTTTATTTAATTGTATTTAATTATATATTTAAATAAAAGTATATTTGAAATAGAAAAGATTCCTTCATTCATAATAATTTGTGTAATCTTGAATGATCATCAATAGAATGAAGTATATATAAACATTTTGAGCATGTTAATTATACCCTTGGTAAAGCCTCTGAGAAATTTTACTGCATAGTCTGCTTATAATAATAATGAAGTGGTGTATTTTATGTTTTCATGATTAGACCCTTAAAAATTAACAAACTGTATGTATTCTATATATATTTCCCATAAATTTATAATTAATATTTTCTCTCTTAAGGCTATAGCCTCTTAAACTTAATTTTATTTCTAGTCACTGTGATCTCTTATAATGAACTCCATTTATTTATGAAAAGTAAATGTCCTTTTGCTTATAAAAACACCAAAACTAAACTTTACGAAATAGCTCTTAGATTTTGAGGTTCACAAATACAAGTTCTTGGACCTCTGACAGATTACTTCATCACAATCTGTTAAAATAGAACTTTTCAGGGCCTCCCTGGTGGCGCAAGGGATTTAGCACAGTGCTATGAAGCTGTCCGCAACCCCTGTAGCACGTGTTCGATCCCCGGTCAGCCAGGGAGCTACTCACATGGCACAGCAGACCTCTCCTGTCACGCCGGCTGCTCCCTTCAGCAGTGTGTTTCAGTCAGTCTGCCTGTTCCTTACTCTGTCTCTGGTGAATTCTCTCACCCCCTGCACCTCTGGCCTGTATTTCAGGTCTTGTATGCATAAATAAATAAATCTTTTAAAAAATGATAAAATAGAACGTTTCAGAATTAAGAAAAGTAAATCTGATTATTATTTTTATGATTTATACACATACACTTGCATATATGTATGTATGTAAAAATCAGCAATCTTCTTTTTTTAATATCGAAAGTTCTTGCAAGGTATATCAAATAATCATATCATAAATATCTTCCAAACATATTAATGTAGTTTATTTTCTTGACCTTGGTCAGAATGAACCTATTCCAGATAAAATAATTATCATATCTATTAGATTTTTAAAAAAGATTTATTTATTTATTTAATATTTATTTATTTATTTATACAAGCACTGGGTACAGTCAGAAGCGCGGGAGGGTGAGAGAATTCACCAGAGCCAGAGATGGGAGCAGAGCAGGCAGAAGGACCGAAGTACACTGCTGAGGGGAGCAGCGGGCGGCAGGAGAGGTCTGCGCGCCATGTGGGACCCTCCTCTGGTGGCTGGGGAGCAGCCGGAGATTGAACCGGTGCTGCAGAGGCTGCGGGCAGCTTCGCAACCCAGCGCTCAACCGCTGCACCACCAGGGAGGCCCTATTAGATTTTTTGAATGAGTTTTAGAATTTATTTTCTACTTAGCTGTAAATTGAAAAATACCGCTCTACTCTCTACACAGAGTAGGCTAGTTGAAAAAGTGTCCTTTTTTCCAGTCAGTGGTACTGTTTTATGAATGACACTGTACTGTAGTAAAATGCCTTTGATTATTTAAATCTCAAGATTGACCTATTTTGAATTAAACTATATTCTGATTGAATAATTTTCTAATGGCATTTTTTAGAGTGAGTTATTATTTAGATTTATTTCTAGTCATTACACCTATGAAAAAAATCAGTGAAGGTTTTAGTGTTCAGATCATGCCTCATTTACCTGTTTACCTTTTACATTCAAAAGCACTTTTGGCAAGGTGCCAGATATATAACATCATATTCTTTCTTAAGAACTCTGCATCTCCAAAGCAGGTTTTCATTATTTTTATAATTTAGAGGGGCAGATAGAAATGAAAATCTCAAATTTGTACTTTCCCTTAAAATAATAATTGAAAGTCTGAGAAGTAAAAGAAAACATTGTTAGTAGAGCTTAAGGATTATTAACACAAATAATAGTTATTTGGTATAATAATAAATTACTTGGTAATATCCAATCATATAAAATATATCAAAAACCTGAAAGTGAGCTAAAGAAAAACACATTTGGCTGGTAAGAATAAATGTCAAGTAAAGCCCATGATACTTAGTCTTATTTACTGAAGGAATGACTCAATTTATTATACAGCGAAGAAGATGAAGCTCAAAGTTCCACTAGGCAGTAGGAGTGAGAAGGGCAAACATTAATTCATTCAGTAAACATTTATGTATTCCTACTGTTAGAGAGTTTGCATTTATATTTTCATCTTTCCCAAGAAGAGAAGGAAAAAATAAGGATATTATATTCTAACTTGCAGAGTCCATACTCTAGCTTCTGTTATCTCTGTCTTATTCTTAAAAAAAAAAAAAAGTTTTGTTGTTTGTTTTTGATCACTACCAAATTGGCAGTTGAACATAATAATCTTATACAAATATAGATGCTGTGGTAGTTAGATCACTTGTTATCTTTATATTCCTATACACAGCCTTACCTCAGTAAGAATTTTGGGTCTTCTTGAATTATGAAAATGAATGATGATTAATTTGTGAATGCCCACAGTCTACTGCACTAGGATTGGTTTTTTCTGATATGTGAAATATAAACCTTGTTACTGAAATTTTTATACAGCTGTAGGAAGAGGATGGATCTGTTTCCCTTTTGTTTATAGTAGTTAGAGATGGTAAGAGAATTTGAAGGAAAATGTACTATGCTGCTTCCTTTCTCCTCTTATTTCATCCTGTGATACCTTTTAAAGTACAGAAACTTTGATGGGATCCTATTTCTTGCTCACCTTGCCCACCTGTCCCAATACCTTTCACAGTAAACAATTTCATGTCTCTGTTCAGAATTTTTGTTTTCTCTTATTCTGCTGAGGATGTCTGTGAGAGAAAGTTCCTTCTTGTATACCAGTGCTGGTCTTTTAGGCTACAGTTAGCTTTTTTTAAGGTCATATTTGGGTTTGACTTTACCTACAGTTATAACCCTCCTGCTACTCTACCTTCCCCCTTCTTTTGAGTGAGGATTAAAATTTATCTATTTCATATCCTTTGAATCAGGTTTATGCCTCTAAAATTTGAGGTGCTTAAGACTTTCTTAAGCTCTACCTTGGTGGTTCTCACTTTGATTCAGCACAGACTTCTTTGTTGTAATTTAATAACTATGTTTGTCTTAGTGGGAAAAGAAAAAGACAGTAGAGGATAAGTCTTTCCCTCATAATCTTTTATTCATAGAAAATATGAATCTTCTAACATCATTTGTTACTTTGATAAACAGCAAATATAGTGTTTATGGATTTGTTTTTAAACTTTTTCTCAATTTTAGGCTTCTTTCATTTCATATTTCTATAACAGTTAGTTGAGTAGTCATATATTTTGCCTGTTACTAATTAAGGTTTTTCTTTAATAACAGATTTATACCTGAAACTGGAAGATGTGACCCATAAATTTAATAAGCCCTGTATAATGGATGTAAAGATAGGGCGTAAAAGCTATGATCCTTTTGCCTCACCTGAGAAGATTCAGCAACAGGTCAGCAAGTACCCACTAATGGAAGAGATTGGGTTCTTGGTGCTTGGCATGAGGGTAAGAGTGATTACTAGTATACACAATTTTCTTTATGTATTCTTTACTTGAAAATTATAGATGTCATTATAATACTACT
The DNA here is from genome assembly GCF_964194135.1 of Talpa europaea. Lineage (NCBI taxonomy): Eukaryota > Metazoa > Chordata > Mammalia > Eulipotyphla > Talpidae > Talpa > Talpa europaea. Next base: position 53,511,722 of record NC_140077.1, read on the forward strand.
TTATTAGAAGATAATGTGTTTGTAATTGGATTGTCAACTGTATATATCTCATCATTCCCTGATGTGGACAGAGATTTTTATCTCCTTTGTTCACTGTCATGGTCAGTGTCTGCTATAGTTTGACATTTAGTGATTAATGAATGAATGACTGAACTTCAAGACTCTGGTTATGGTAATTTTATCTAGTTTAGATGCAAAATAAATAATGTGATAGGTAAATGTGATGTTTGTGACTTTTCCATGAGAAAAGTGTTAACTATATAGGAATGTTTCTGTATTTTTAAAATAAAAAAGATATTAGAATTCAGGTCATTTCAGACTATGATTTAGGTTTAAAACAGTTTTATTTGCTCATATTTTGGGTTGGCAATTTGAGCTGGGCTCAGGTAGATAGTCTGCTGATCTTACCTAGGATACCTTACGTAGCTGTACTCATCTGATAGCTCAGCTCGGGCTAGATGGTCTAAATGATCACACTCTCATATCTGGGAGCTGGTACTGTTGACAGCCTTTTTTCCATGTATTCTCTCATCCTCCAGAAAGCTAATAGAGCTGCTTCTTATGTAACATTCCAAGAAAGTGGGAGTGGGAGCTACTAGGGCTCTTGAAATCTCTATTGGGTAGTCACTTGCTGTTGTCACTTCTGTGAAATTTTATAACTCAAAGTATACCAAAGACCAGCCCATATTGAATGAGAGAAGTAAACTACTTCTCACGGTAGTGGTAAAAGTCACAATACAAATGGCAGTGAACACAAAGATGGGAAGGATTGTTGAGACCATCTTTGCAAATAGTATGTCACAGTTGAGAAATAATGTGGAGGGCCTCCCTGGTGGCACAAGGGGTTAAGCACCACACTATGAAGCAATCCTCAGCCTCTGTAGCACGAGTTCGATCCCCAGCTGGCCAGAGAGAAACCCATATGGCGAAGCAGACCTCTCCTGACTCGCTCACTGCTCCCCTCAGCAGTGTACTTCAGTCAGTCTGCCTGTTCTGTTCCCCACTCTGTGAATCCTCTCACCCCCCGCATGTCTGGCCTGTATCCTAGCTCTTGTATGCATAAATAAATAAGTCTTTAAAAAAAATAAATAAAGTTGTAAAGATTTCAAAAAAAAAAAAAAAAGGGAAGAGTGTGGGGAAAAAAATCATTCAGGAAAATGGTATATGTAGAAGTAGAATCTGTAGAAACAACAAATGATTGCTTACTTATATAAGGGTAATGGGTAGTATTAACCTTCAATAAGAGTAGCAACATTAGAGAAGCTGAATGCATTTATTTGAGAATATCAATTCAGGATACATACATTTAGGTAGAGATCTAAGCCATGTCTTGAAGAAGGACAAAAATCAGGGATTTTTAATTGACGAAAGAAGGATGAAGGTCAGGTAAATGGTTCACAAAGTGAAAGTTAGGTAAAATCTCATTTTTGTCATTCCTTTCAAAGAGGGTATTTTCATTCTTGTTGACTTGGAATTTTGATGTTTTTAGCCCAGTTCAACGGCCTGACCCAGTTTAAAGAGCATAGTAAACTGATTTCAGTACAGTGGCCACTTTGGCTGTTTTAATATGGCTTCACTAATGTTACCTTTCCAAAGTGATTTTGAAATTGACCATATAAGATGATACAGCCTTTGAGTTTTAATATCTATATGCATAATATAGCCTTTATGTATGTAGCCTTTAGATGTCTATCATAGCTTTTATATATATATATATATATATATACATTTGTCCATGTATATGGATATGTGTGTGTGTATAAAATGAGTGACCATGGGAAAATACTTAGAAAATACAGACCAAAGGTGTGAATTTATTGAAACAAAGGATATAAACTTCACTTTCTGGAGGCTTTTTATATTTCCAAAATATATTTCAAAAAGTTTATACAGATGGTTCACAACTTAAAATGATTTGACTTATGATTTTTTACTTTTATGACAGTGTAAAAGAGAGAAACGTTCAGTAGAAACTGTACTTTGAATCTTAATTTTTTTCCCCTGAGCTGTTAAATTCGATGCTGTTTCATGATGCTTGGCTACTGCAGCTACTGTAATAGCTGCAGCTCCCAGTCAGCTACCTAGTCACAAGGGTGAACAAACAGTACTCTGCAGACTCTTTTTCACTTTTGTATAGTATATTACATGAGATATTCAACACTCTACTATAAAGTAGGTTTTGTGTTAGGTAATTTTGTCTTACTGTAGACTAATGTAAGTATTCTGAGCACATTGAAGGTAGGCAAGGCTAAGTTATGATGTTTATTCAGTAAGTTAGGTGTATTAAATGCATTTTTTTCTCCTTTTGAGTTTTAAAAAGGAGAATTAATAGGATACATAGATGGTTATAACAGCACAGTTAAATTGTGGTAGAAAACTTGCATTTTAGGAGAGTTGCTTCCTTATTTCTGCTTTAAACTGGAGGCTAGCTTTTGGTGAATTGAGATAATCTTATTACATTGGGAATATTCATGTATCTTTTTAAAGAATTTTTTATCAATATGGTGTAAATTTGTCATGCTTTTTCAGTATCCATTGATATAATATGTTTTTCTGCTGAAAATCCATTAGAATGAATTATGAGTAGGTTTTCTGATTTTTTAACCATCCTTGTATTGCTGGGAGCAGCCCCACATTGTCAAAGTATTAATTTTTAATACTCGGTGCTTTTTCTGACAGGTTTATCATGTTCATTCTGATAGCTATGAGACAAAAAATCAGCACTATGGAAGAAGCTTAACAAAGGAAACTCTGAAGGATGGTAGGATTGAAAAATCATATTTTATGCTTTTATTATTGCGCAGTTAGCAAAATAATTCTAAAGTGGTTTTAGTTTTAACTGTCCTTTGGTATAGTGTTTCATTTCACAATAAATATACTTTTTAAAAAAGTGAGTCTTAGAGTCACAGGATTGAATTAATCATAATCCCTGATTCATGATATACTAAAAAAAAAAAAATCATTGTTCCATGAATGGCCCTCTGTTATATTTTATTCATATGTATTTTTAAGAATAATGAACATTTGTGAACCAGCCCTCTAGTTCAAGTAATGGAACTAGTGGTTGTCTTTAAAATCATAGTATATGGATCATAGTATATTAAAATTGCTGGTTACGTAAGAGACTTTAAAATGTATTTTGCAATATTTAATGCATTTTTGAAATTTCCCATGTGTATTTGAGTGTCATGTTACTGCTTCTAGGACTACATAATAAACTAGTGTCATTAAAAATAGATTACATGAAATTGTTACCATACATTACATGTTTCTAAAAGATTTATGTCCAAGATATTACAAACGAAGTGATATTCTATTATTTTCAGAAATAATAACCTATTAGAAGTTTATTCTTAGTTCTACCTAAGATGAGGAAGAATTTATTATAGTGTTGAATTCAAAGAAGAATTTTTTTTTAATGTATAGAAAACAAACATCCACAGTGTGTTATTATTTAGTATTTGCCCTGGCATATTTAACCAATAAGAAGAAACTAGATAGGCTACTTGTACTAAAGTCTCTGTTCCAAAGTAGGGGAGGAAGCTATTTAAAGGCAGAAATCAAATTATATTCCATTAGTTTACAAATATCATAAAATAGGCATAAATAATTTTAAAAGAGGCCTAATAATCTGATACATTAAAATATTTAAAAGTCTGAATTTTGAATAGCATGCTCAAACAGGAGTATTGTCAATTTCGAAAGTGAACTGAACTTTCGTGAAAAGACTGAGTTAATAGTATTTCGAACAAAGAAAAATAAGTACAGTTATGGCTTAGTATTTTGATAATGAGCCATTTACACCATTCCAACTGGTTATACTTTGACTTATGTTTTAGATTAACTCTTGAATGTGATTTTAACAAACAATCTTACTGTAAAATCCCTCACATTAGCATATCTTGGGAATCATATTCCTTAAGAAAAATATACGTACATAAGTACTACTTACATGTTTTTCAGTAAGATTGTCTTCACCAGAAATTAAGTTAGGCCCAAATTTCTTTGTCTTACTGTTGATTCTTACCTGTGAGTTAAAGGTTGATGGCAAGAAGTTAAAGAAATGTATCTAAGCTATGATTAGTTTACTTCTCAGGTAATAGCTATTTGATAATTTTATTATATTCTAATATTTTCTTTTTTATAGGAGTCTCCAGGTTTTTTCATAATGGATCTTGCTTAAGAAAAGATGCTGTTGCTGCCAGTATTCAGAAGATTGAGAATATTCTGCAGTGGTTTGAAAACCAGAAGCAGCTGAACTTTTATGCAAGTTCATTACTATTTGTTTATGAAGGTTCATCTCAGCCAGCTACTACAAAATCAAATGATAGAACTTTGGCAGAAAAGTTTTTGTCCAAAGGACAACTCTCAGACACAGACGTACTGGAGTACAATAATAACTTTCATGTGTTAAGTTCCACGGCAAATGGAAAAATAGAGGCTTCAGTAAGCAAAAGCTTGTCCAAGATGTATGCTCGTCACAGAAAAATGTATTCAAAAAAGCATCACAGTCAGACTTCATTGAAAGTCGAAAATATAGAGCAAGACAATGGGTGGAAAAGCATGTCACAGGAACATTTAAATGGAAATGTGCTTTCACAACTGGAAAAAGTTTTCTACCATCTTCCCACCGGTTGCCAAGAGATTGCAGAAGTAGAAGTACGAATGATAGATTTTGCTCATGTGTTCCCTAGTAACACAATGGATGAGGGATATGTTTATGGGCTGAAGCATTTAATTACTGTACTGCAAAGTATTTTAGACAATTGAATCCATTGCTGCAGTCTTTTTAAGGGGTGGGGCAATCATACATAATGAAGAGCAGCAGTTAATATCTCTGCCCTTGTAATGCTATGTAAAAAATTTGTATTGTGAGTCTACATTTTATTTTTCTTTATACTTTTGGTAGAAGGGTTAACTTTTTTATAATCTTACTCAGGAAAACTAATTATTTGTTCATTAGAAAACTATGAAGATAAAGAAACTTAGGAATGTTAAGCAGGGAATATGGTACATGGCTTAAACATCTATTTGGGTCAAGCAGAATGCAAACCATTATTTAGTCATTGAAATTTTAGTTGGCTTTCTCTAGCCAGTTTATCATGAAATCTCTGTCCACCCAGCCTTGACAATGAGCTATATCTAAACTCATTGCGTTATTAGGACAATTTCAAAAAATTAGAAGACATAAGTTGAAGTCCTTAGGTATTGCTCATATGAAGTTATTAAAACTGGAGAAAATTCTGCTTAAGAAATAAGTACTGTTTAGGCTTTATATTAAAAGTTCAGACCAGCATATCAAAAGGTGCTTCTTAGGAAATGATCAAAAATTATTGCATTCCAAAAGCAGATTTTCCCTTTAATTTCCATTTATATACATATTTCAAAATATTAAACTTCATGGAAAAGATAATTGAATAACAACAACAAAAGTCTTGAAATTAAGAGCACTAATCATTTTTTTTTTTTTTTTTTTTTTTTGTGGCCAGGTTTAGGAGAGAAGTTACTTGCAAGGAACAAAATGTTTTTCTTTTAAAATCTTTCATTTATGGATAAATTGGACTATTTATATACATTATGAAGAGCATTATAAACTGTACAACCCCTTTATCGCTAGCTTTTAAAAGCTGGATGATAGAACTTTGTCTTATTTCTTCTTTAACTTTTGAGAGTTTTTTCTTTCAAATTCATATACTTATATATCCCCATTTAGTTCCGCAGTTAGACTAAATATATGTTGCTAAAAATAGTATTTCTCAGAATTCCAGTAGTGAAGGACAACATTCAATATTGTATTATAAAAAATAACTGTCTGAGGTAGTACATCCTATAAAGTTTGTTGCATATCTAAAACCATGCTTCTGTTTCTTAAAACAGTTTTTCTGACATTCAGGAGAGAAATTTTAATTTCAGAGGGAAGAGCAATAATAGTTGCTGGAAAAATGAGATATTTAACTATTAACCAGTGTTTCATATCCTCTACTTTTAAAAAACAGCTAGTTATTTATTGAATACATTTAAAACTTTGAAATTAAATTTGCAAATATGTAAGTGCTTAATGCTCTCGTTACTTGCACTTTGATTTACTAAACAACATATCTAAGTAGTTAACAGTTTTGCCATATTCCTGGAAAAATGTTTTAGATTTATGAGTTGTAAGACTTTTCCCATCTTTTTCCCTTAGAAAAATGACGCTTTTAGCACCTTTTTTGGTATGGAGGAAATTTCACAATCTTATTTTTATCTTGCCTTTCCAGCCCTCTCAGAGGGCACTTAGCAAATACCTGAGTACAAACGACAGTACCAAATGCTCGTAAATATATTAAACCTGAATAACTTTAAGTTCATACATTGTTTGTTATGGAAAAATTTGATTGTTTTTAATTTTTGTCAGTGTAAGTATTTTCCATAGGGACTTTATATTTTTCTTAACTGCCTAAATGGGTTATTGGCTATAGCTTTTTCTGTGTGTGGGAGTGAATTTCAATTCATAATTAGTATTCAGTCTTCTAATTTTACTTTTTTCTCCTACAGACTTTTGTTGTTGTTTGGAAAGTGGTTCAATAAATCTTAAGCTCATATAATTAAACACTATTTTGAGTCTTAACAAGAGACTTTTTTATATGGGATGATATTAGCCTATGTACATTGAATAATAAAGTATTATCAGATTTTTTGCACATTTTAGCTCAGTAAAGTCTGAATCAGCTGTTCCAGATTTTCTTTATCCATATTTGGAAACAGTTTTGTAAAATCAGTGTCTTACCTTTTTGATAAAATAGATTGTGTTTTGTTTTAATAAAACAAAAAGCGCTGTTATCTTTTGCTCTTCAGGGAAGGGATTAACATTTAATTGTTTGTTTACATTTTTTATCACTGTTATCCAATGTCCATTTTATGTTACTTTGTAAGTATGCTTACAGAATAAGTATGTTTATATAATGTACATGTGACTGATTTCCTGTCTAGCCCAGTCATTAATAACATGCTGAAATTTACCACTGTGGAGCTGATCACTATTCACCAAGCGTATTTAAACATATAAATGTTTAAGTACTAAGCATAATAAGGATATAATTTGGTTAAAAGGATTTTCATGGTCCTGCCCCCTCTCCTGTAGGAAACATAAGTAATGATTTTAGTGTATTTCTATAGAATGCACTCATAAAAAGGACTCTAAGAAATTGTGGATAGTGAATAATACATTTCTCAATAAATACTTAAATTGTATAATAGTTTTATAATAAAGTATTTACATTAATTGATATTTTAATATGGATGGAAGTTGCATAGATTCAAATAAATTAAAAATTGATGATAAATGCCTAATATTTTATCTAAAATAGTTTTTCAAGAAACAATTGTGACAATGTGTATATTAAATGGCTCTAACATGGAGCTTGTGGTATTTTCAACTCAGTGTTCATTATTTGTTTTATGTGTCTGGAAAGATTGTACTTACCATGTCTCTTTACACTACAATTTGCTGATGTGGGACTTTAGATTGTGCTCAACTGATTAAGAACTTTTTCTTGAATTTTCACTGAGTATATTTATTATTTTATGATTTCCAAGATGATGTTCTACATATCGTCTCCATATTAAATTTAAAAACAAGGATTTAATTTTCAGAGATATTTCAGTTGTAATTATTGTTTACACAACAAGAAAACAGTTTCTAGAATGTGGAATATTTCAGAAGATGTAGGATGAAAGAAAAAAACAGTAATGAAAAAAATTTGTGAAATTATAGTTTTTTCCACTGTTTTAAAGCATTGTCATCATTTTAGTACTATTTTCTCTTAGCAGTTAGTCATTTGATACCTTAAAGCTTGATTTGCTTTAAAAATTGTTTACAGTGCTTTGTAATAATCTTCCTTATCCAGTGCCTTTAACCTTCTTGATTTGATATATTTGTAGCTTAAGTTATCCTTTTATATCCTATAATGTCTTTATAACCTAGTCATCAATTTCTTTTAAAAAATTATCAATTTTGTCATTTAAAGAGGTAGTGATGGTCTGTTGATGCTTTGGTAAAACAACTAGAGTTGTCTTTGGAGACCAAGCTTCCCATTTTATTCAGAAATACTTAACTGGATATCTACCTTGTGTCAAGTATTTTTAACC